>NC_064883.1:26672645-27949430 GCF_929443795.1 Astur gentilis
CCCTGTTGCCCAGCATCAATATCTCTGTTATGTAAAGCTGGACTGGTCTATGGCTATCTAAGTCTGTTTATTTCTTCCTCTAGATATTGGCAAGTGAGCATCTGGCATTTTCCACATTTTCCATGACACTGATAATTTTTCTGCTAGTCCAAGGCACATTAAACATGAATATCCTTGGGCCAGAGCTCCCTTCAGGTAGCTCTTCAAACAGTTTTCAGTGCAAGTTAACCGAGCCATAAGCTTTTAAAATGTTCATCTCAAGCTGAACTTTCACAGTTCGTGTGTTCAATAGTAGAAAAGAGGTATTTCTTCCTCCTCCTTGTCTGATACTAGCATGTCCCACTTTTTCTTCAACTGGGGGAAATAAATTACTGCCCTTTTCTGTTTCATCATTAACAATTGTTCCACCTCTAAGTGTCAATGTGAATATTTTTACATAAGAAGCAAAGCAAACTAGGATAAAATAAAAACTAAACCCAGTAATTTCAATCTTTAATAAATCGTTAGTCATCTTATGCTGTATTGTATAAAATATTTATTTAGGACTTTTAATTTACACTGGTTAAATGTTCATTCTGGCAGTGCTGTTATTTTTAGTCTGAATTTTTTTACTTTGATAGTTCATGCATATCTTCCTGTTTTGTATTCCAGATTCCTGTTGCTGTGACACAGATAAGTTCGACGAACCACCCAGTGAAAGTGGGACTCTCAGATGCATTTGTGGTTGTGCACAGGATCCAGCAAATTCCCAGTATGTAGAAATGTAGTGGTGCTAATGGTTTGGAGGCTGAGAAACAAGTATAAGCTGATTTCATCAAGGATGATTAGCTGCACAACAAATCACTTGGCTAATTTCAGCTTGTTAATTCAAGTGTAATTTTATTTGCTTGATAATTCCCAGTGTGGCTTTCTCTGTCATTGTTTCTTTTGAGCTGATAAATTAAGTAAATAAAACTATATGGCCAGCCAAATAATATGAAATTAAACTGTCAACCAGCACAATTTGGTATTCTATAAGATACTTTATCTGGAATATGTCTCTATATCCATAGTAGGGAAGAAGCAACCTGTTCAGAAAAAAACTGTATCCAGAAAGAGAATATTTTACATTCTGAACTTCAAATTCATAGATACATTTTAGTGAGAGAAAAGAAGAGGAGATGTAGTTATTAAATAACATCTTGGGCTCACATAGTCGTGGCAACAGTAATGCAGGTGACACTTAATTTTCTCTGGCTTTAATTATACTTTATATGACTTGACTGAAGTCAAGTGTAATTTCCTCAATGCTTTGTTTTAACATACTGTGTACAGAACCCTTTGAGGTTGTTTAGCCATTAGGGAGTATGCTCACTTTCCAAGTCTTCTGGTTTTATTTACACATTTAGAGCAAATTTACTAAGTTCAATTTTTGATGATCCCTTAATAGCAGGGTGTAGATGGAAGGAGTTGCTCTTGAACCAGCCTCCAAGGGCTGAGTCCAGGCATATTCTTGTGAAGTGAACCCTGACAGAGGTGTGGCACAGATAAAGCTCACAAGGACTGTCCTGACCCAGCCCATCTTTAAGGCAGCCTGCAGATGGGGTTGACACTAAAGTACCATTGCCTCTCAGCTCATCCTATCCCCTCATCACATTTAAACAGTCTTTGATATGAGGGACCATAAATCCTATGTCTTGTATGTCCTGCCATGGGGACGATGAATAATTTCAGCACTATCTGTTGCTTGTTGTGAACTCAGACTAGTGTGAAGGAGGTTGGCATGCCCAGATTTCACTTAAAAGATCAGGTCTTGGAAGAAATTTGTTTCTAAAGTATGATAGATAGTTGTGACATGCCTGTGGTCACATGGATTACTTTTGAGTGCTTAGGAACAAATGAATCCAGGCAACTGATTTCAGCAATTTGAGTGATGTTTGTAAGTGAATGATCTGAATATTTCTGTGAGTCTTCAGCTTGTAAGAGCTCCTAAAATGGATTCAGGTGGAAATTAGGTTGATTGACTTGTGCAAATAGTTTATGAGAATAGTCACACAGAAATTTAATGTAAGAGATGCAAGCAGTATGCAGATCTTTTGGCATCAAGCCTCCGTCATCAAACAACACTAAAGGACTTATTTTAGATGTACATATTTTGTATGTAATATATATAGTATATGTGAGTCTTTATTTTAGTTCGAATGTTTCTCTCTGTAACAATATTTCGGACCACTACTACTACTAAGTAACATTGGTTTTGATGAATACACAGTTACTTACTAGTCTTCTGGTTTTAGTATTTCTGTAAACGTTTTTGTCACGACACTTTCTAAGTGAAGTGACTGTAATTAGCAGAAAATCTGTCTAGTGTTTCATCTTAAACTTACTCCATTCATTAAGTTACATTAGGGAGTGGGAGATAAGAAGAATAGAAGGTGGGTAGTCTAAAATGTGCCACTGCAGCAACTGTTATGATAGCATTATTTCTGTATTGATGTGTGTAACGCACTGCTTTTCTCCTTAACGACTGGTTCTGTGGATGGTGGTAATTCATAATTATTTTTGCTAGTTTCCAGCTTTCACTGGAGCTAGTATTAATCAAGGGAACCATCAGTTCGCAGTAGATTTTCCTGAAGCTAAATTGTGCTTTCAATGAAACAGGTTTATATTAGTATGTACAGGCAATGTAATAGCACCCTGACAGAACTGGTAAATAATGTTGGCCCATAGAGAGCCACTGTCAGATGCTCTTAAAATATGCAAGTTCTTGCATTCTTGTTTTTCAGAGATGTTAAATAAACCATGGCTCTAGTCAATTACTGTAAAAGTGATATGATAGAATTGTTTTACTTTATTTGTTAGCTCCTTAAGACAATGGAAGAATATAAATTGGTGTTTGTCCCAAGAGAAGGCAAAGATAGTATAACTACTAGGTCCCGCTTACCACTTTAGCAAAGACAGTATAGCTATTACTTCTTGCTTACCACTTTAGCAAAGACTTTTCCATTGAGAAAACCCAGTTTCCCTGTATGTTCATGACTAATTATAAAAAAATAAATAAATAAATAAATAAATAAATAAAAAAACAACTCTACTTCTCCATGTTTGAGTTTTGTCAGTTATTTTTGTACATATCTTGCACTTGAAAGAGACATTAAGTGCAACACAAGCCTAACTGAATAAAAAAATCCTCTCAATTTTCATAAATGCTGAGTGTCTTCGGTGCGCTCTGTATGCTCAGCATTCTAAAACTTCAGTATAATAGTCCTAGTTTTATTAAACTAATTTTGGAAGATATAGAACTATTTATCAGATTTTTTCAGACATACTGTCCAAAACATTAGTAATAACTTTTTTAATACTTCTGAAAGGCGAGTTCTAAAGCCAGGCAAAACTATTTCATACTGAGGAGAAAAAAATATTTCATTTCAAAACTGCATTTTAATGAGTGCTGAAAAGGATCCTACTGAAGAACCAAGAGCAAAAAGAAAGGATTTGCTGAACTTTTTTAAATGGTGGACCTTGAGCATTTCAAACCTATTTTTGTTAAAATACTCCTACATATAAAGGCTTTGCAGTAATACCCCTTTTATCTGTCCCTAAAAGAATACAGGTACCTACATTTGTTCACCTTATCTTTTAAGAGTTAGAGCACAGGGATGGAAGATTTTTGACAGGTGGCTTTCTGCCTGTTTTCTATGGGTTTTTTTCTTGATCTGCTACTACTGCTTATATAGAGACAATGTCTTTCTTTTCAGGGCTCTATGTGGTAATATTATGATGATGCAGATTGGCCACTATTTTATATTTTTTTATATATATATAGAGAGAGATACATATGGCTGTATATACTCTAGAAGTGCTTTGGAATGAATGGTAATGTGTGAAGGGAAGCGAATTTTTGCTTGACACCAAGGTTAACAAGAAAAGTCCTAAATTCTGAGGCTTATATGGCAGCAAAATGGCAAAATAAGTCCATCAATTAATTTCAGAGGAGAAGTTTCTGCTTCTTCCAGGTAATTCAAGTGAAGTGAGCCAGGCTCTGGACCACCACTGCTTCTGATTTGTTCAATAGGTTAGAGGGAGCACCCTGATTTCTTCTTCTTCAGACAGGCTGAACACTTGTACATTAACCATTTTTCCTTTTGTAACAAAGACGCTAAGAATGTTTAATGGATGTCTTCCAGTTAGACAACACATGGCTGGTGAAGGCAAAGCTGGGAGATAGCTTTATATATTCCTCCAACAAGTCTTCTCTCCTCCTTTTTTTTCAGCATCTTTACTGTGTCAGGAACGTTGTCCCTGTCCCACCTTCTCTTCCCTCTTATTTCTTTTTTTTTTTCTTAGCCATCCTTGGCATTCTGTTCTTGGTCCTTCTTTCAGTCACCTACAGTGTCCTTTGCTCTCCCTTCTGCAGACTCCCAAGACCTCTCTCTAATTTCATTACCATCTTTCTTCCCCTACATCTTTCCTTCAGGGTTACTACATTTCTCTCCTTTGTTTCAGTGCTCTATTCCCTTTTGTCTTCAATTAGCTTTTTATTGTGCATGAAGCAGAAATGAAAAGGCATTTCCTTCATCCTACTATTTTACTTCAGCAATGAAAAAGCCCACCAGTGAGCTTGCCCAGGTTGTGCTTTGTTTTCCACGACAGAATGAAATACACTGGTAAAATGAGAGAGTGACAGATACAGGGGGTCTGCACAGTAAGTTACTAGTCTTGCACTTACAGATAATGGCTGTTTTTCTCCACAATGAGACATACTTCGCCATGATCTTGGCCTCTACTGTATTAGGTACAGCTCTTTTAAGAAATCCATACCTTGACAACCCAACATTTAATGAGACTGAAATTACTCAACAACACTGTGTACACAAATGAAATTGTAGCTGGGCTATGTGTTAGTAATATTCCAGTTTCAGTGCAATTAGTGCCACTCAATATGTAGCGTAACTCAAGCATATAATTAAGTGACAACTCTGCATGTTATAACTGTTTGCTGAAGATTTTTCTCCAGTTTGTTTACAGGAGTGAGGCCCCTGAAAGAACCTTAGCATTACCTTCCTGAAGGGTAAAAGAAGTCTAGCAGTTTTTGTTGTGACATCTATTGTATAAAGGTGCAACACTATCTAGGAAATGGCAAAGTCTAATTTGCTGCTGCCTTACTGGTAATGTTGTCATTTACCTCTGTGCAAAGTAGGCCCCAAAGTTATCACTCTAAATACGCAGTATTTATTCTTGCTTTCCACTAATGTAACCAATTCCACAGAATGCCAGCTCCTCCAGCCCCGCGTGTTTGTCTGCTGGCCCAAAAGGATTTAGCCAGGCAGCTGGGTTCCTTGGCACTAGGTGCCCGATTCAGGAGCAGAGAAGGAAAGAAATGGGCATGCTGCTAATCTTTGGTGGCATAACAGCACTTCAGGGATGGGTACAAGGTGATCAAACTTTAAAGTGTTCTTGGTTTAGCCAAAGCCTCAACTAGCCATTGACCAGTCTCAGAATTAGGCAGTTCACTGCACAGTGCCTTAAGGGGATAAGGCATGTTTTTTTAGTAACTTTTAAGAGAATGACAAAATTAATACAATTAGGGAATCTGAATTTTGATCTAGTTTCAGACATATGTAATAGTGAATGACCAACAGCAATTCGTGGCCGTTCAATTACAGGCACATTTGATCCCAGTGTCAGTGCCTCGAGAATTAATTAGTTAATACTGACAAGTTTAGCAATATCAAGCTGTTAAAAAGAAAGAACAAAGATTGCTTTGACATTCTGATTCCCTTACCTTTTGTGGTGATGGCCATCAGACACACCAGGCTGGCAAAATATATATTTACATGAAGGTTTTATTCAGCCAGTGGTGTTAAACAAAGTCCCTATCAAGCAAAGCCAGTGGCTGCATGGTACAGCAGCTGTGCCCCACCCTTCTGTATCCCTTATATTTTTCACAAATTGCTTGCAGAGTAAGCTGGATATGTTTCTTAAATTGTTTGCTTTAAATTGACTTCTGCATAATCAAATGCACCTTCTTACCATTTGTGTTTTCTCTATCAGTGAAACTTAAAAAATGAAAGTGCAGCTGTATGAATACATATGGCCTTGTTTAGCAGTTTTTGCTGGGTATATGGCTGATCTCAATTCCCTAGAAATCTTTCACTGACAAAGGTTTTTATTTGTGTGAACATATAATTTAAAAAATCACACTGACTTCTCCAATGTTTTCACATTTCACTGGGCTGCAGGTTTTAGCTGAGGAATGCTGTATTAGGAAAAGTGATTATGTGATGGAAAAGTACCAGAGAGATTGTGCATCTGTTGGACATGTATTTAGAATGGTTTATTACTAGCTACTGAGCCTTCAGCTATGTTAGTAAGTCACTGGTGCTATTCTGGCACTGCTCATCTCCAGAGCACTCTCCCTGCCTAGTATGTTTAGTTAACTCTGGCAGTTCTGTTTCACAGAACATTTATATGTCATTATTCAGTTTAAAACTAGTGTGATAAAATTACATAGACATGTGATAAAACTACATAGAAGTGTTTTGTCGGACCAGAATCTTGCACATCTATAATTTACCAATCCGTTGCTTAATCCCTTGAAGGGATTCTTTCAATTGGCCTTCTGACCCCCCACATTCTCTCTCTAAGTCACTGAAGAATGTACTTACCTCAAGTAGCTGGTGTTTTCTTCAGCTTTTTCTGCTGGGACTGTACCTTTGTCCTTGTATTCAAAGACAGCACATGTACATGCCACAGAATCAAACCAAAGAACAATTTGGACCGTGTTGTAAATTAAACCAAATGTAAAAAAATAGAATCTGTTATTGAAAAAAAATATTATATCATTTGGTTGAAAAGGTTGTTTGAGATACTCAGACCTACAGGAAAGTAAAATATTTTCATGACTAGGAGAAGAATATATACATATTTTCTGAAATTCAGAACCAGGAATGCTACTTCAAAAGCATATATGCATGCAAAAAGTCCTTTTGCTTTCTTCCCTTCCCTTAGACTTGATGTAATGCCTCTTTTCAGCGAAATACCTGCACATGATGCTTAAATTTTTGTCTGTTACTACATCAAATTATTTCACTAGTTTGTGTCAATTTAAGGTGCATACTGAAATACATGGGCTCATAAGTTCTTTGTGACTCTGCCCTTGCACTTGTTTGTAAAAGAGCTAAATAGACAGCATATGACAAAGAAGAACAAGTTCCACCTGAGTGAAAGGCAGTATGTGTCTTGGGTTGGAGCAGGAGTGTGCATGGAGAGGTTGAGGGGGAAAGTCTCTGGGGAAAGTATTAATTTTTCTGTTTATCCTGTTGAGTTTAGCTTTTCTAGCCTGATTTGTTAAGGGGATACAGGATCAGAATTCTAAATAGGAAGGAAAAAGTACATTTTGAGGAGCTAAGCATGGCATGTTTCAAGTCAGACTTTCAAAGGAATCTACACCTGCATGTTTTTGCAACCTGGCCAGGCAGATAAATTTGGATGCTCATGTTTCCAACCACCTGCCTGCAAGTGTATACAAAGCTGTTGGAAGGTGACTATGCAAATACCTCTCTGTGCTTAGGTTTCTTACAGTAGATGGATCCCTCATATGCAAACTCACCACCCGTGGTTGGCACAGTCTTCTTCCTGAACAAGAAAAGATCAAACCTGAGTCTACCAGGCAGTGGGATTTAATGGGATCAACAGTCATGCTGAATTAGGCATTATTAGATATTTTTTTTTCTTATAACAAACTTAATTCTCTTAAAATCATTGGTTTTTTAGAAATTTCATGCACTGGGTAAGATAAAAGTGCCTGTGACCTGAGTCACTGATTCTTATTGGATTTTTGGAAAGCCAGAAGCTCCTTACTTCTTGTAAACCCTATGAGAAGTCTATTAGGAAAGGTTCAGAATAAACAGGATTATAGCATGCCAGTCTGTACCACTACTGATGAGATGAAATGGAGTTCAGTTAAAGTGCCAACACCCACCATTTTAATTTATGTATTCATTTGCTTATTTTTTTGGACAGAAGGATAAAGATTTCCATGGAAACAAATTACAGCCTTCAGCATTGGCAGGAGTTCATTTCAAACACATTTCCTGATCACTCTGATTTGGCAGGTGCTTTTATGGGACTTACCATCCTGGGAGCATAAACCTCTCATTGCTGGCAAAATATTTTCCCCACCCCAGCATAAGATTAGCTTTGTCTTGAAAACCCTTTCTGTCCATCAGGTTTGAAGGACATGGCTAAGGTATTTATTGGGGTAAATATTTGGCACATCCCCATATCTGTCTTTTAACTAGTCAGAGTGACTTTGCAGCTAAAACCTAAAACTACCTCGACTCTAGGTGCACTTCATACCAAAAGAGAAATTTGTGATCAGAAAGGGTGAAGCCATAGCAAAGTCAGCTTCAAATAAATGGCAAGAGGAACTGCTTGGCAAAGGTGCTGATTTGGAACTAAATAGAAATATTATTGTCTGAAAGCCAGACACTGCCTACCTGTTCCTGGGAGCTTATGCAGTAAGAGAGGGCAGAGAAGCTCCTTCACCAGCAGCGATGCTGGCTGATGCAGGAGTTATCCCACCCAGCACAGCTCTGCTTCTGCTTCCTCATCCCTCCTCAGAGATTACCCTGTTAATTTCAACTGACACCAATAGTCTGATGGTTATTTTCTGTGTGGTGTAAGGGAGTTTCCTGTGCTTGTGCTTTTAGAGCTTGGCCATCCCTCTTTTCTTAGAAAGTCTCATCCGCTTGAGCCAAGAGGCAACTTAGCCACAGGACATCTTAGTGTACTTTCTCTCTTTCCTTAAAAATTAGTATTTATTACTTGATTGATTTTAGTTGAGCTTCCATTTTCTGTCTGAAAAACGCTTACAACATCCCTCCTAACAAGAGATTGCAAAACCCACTTCAGATCTGGTGCTATGCTGAACAGCTGGGGAGCCCACGTGAGCCCACTTCAAGCTGCAGAAACACAGCCTTTATACCAAGCAACAAGGTGTGCCCTGATCCATACAGGGCTGGCAACAAAGAAGACTGCTTAAGATTGAGTTTGTGGCTGTCTGCAATTCCTTTTCTTCTGTTGCATGTAGACTCAGACCAGCCATTGACCAGAGTAACCTGTTAATCCCTTGTATGTATCCCTTTATCCCTCTCTGGCATGATTCCACAGGGTCAGTGATTGTATTTAGCATTGATTTCAATTAGTTTAACAGGCCTTCAGAAAGGACATAAATCTGAATCCAGCACACTAGGAAATCATCATTATTGTGTTAGATTGGCAGAATAGGCTGTACTTTTTAATTTGCAAATGTACAAGCTTGCCAGTCTCCATCACAGCCATGCACTTAAAATCTGGAATATTCAGAATACATGATAGGATATAGATCTGGAAACTAACAATTATGTGATTTTTTTCACACTTATCTGGTGCTTGGGTCTTACACTTATCTATGCCTTCAAAGCCCCTAAGAACGGTGCATTGACTATATTGAATTTCTGCTTTGAGAAACTTAGGAGCAGTCAGCTTGGGTAAAGATTATGCATAACATTGGGTGTTTAGGAAGACTTGTCTTCTTTAATGGTATAATATGAAAAAAACGTTCTAGTGCATTTAGATGTAAGCTAGCTTGTAGCTAACAAATTTGATTAAGCAATGAAATCAGTTTTCTTTGCACATCTTGACAACAACTGACAAAGTGAGCATATAAAGCATTTCTCTCAAGTCTGTAAGCTGAGAAATGTCTTAGGAAAGCAAGCATCTGAAATATACCCTAAAATGTCTGACAGTATACTGTCTAGAATTTCTGCCTAAATGAATGACTAAGATGCTTGAGAGAACACTCAGCGTTTTCATAATCCTTTTCCGGGAATAGGTACCTATTCTGTCAGCTCTGATGGTTTCTCAAGTGAAAAATTCTCTATCTATACCTTTTACATGTTCCTTCATGATGTCTAAAGTTAAAAATATATTCTTGAGAAAAACTGGTGCCATGTGTGCACCTAAGGAACAGTGAGCAATCATTACATCCACTATTTTTCACAATCTACAGAGTACAAAATAGTAAAGTGTGGAAATATTTTTATTTTTCTTTCCTGGTAGATGTCCGTAGAAGAACAATTTATGAGTACCACAGGGTGGAGCTACAGATGTCAAAGATTACCAATCTCTCAGCTGTTGAAATGATACCTCTTCCAAGTAAGTAAAACATAACGCAGGCAGGAACCAGATCTGGGAAGGACCCCCACCTAGCAACACACAGGCAATTTTAAATATTTTGTTTTATCTGTGGACTTGAAATCATGGACAGATTCATTTATCCTCTGTCAGATTTATTCCCCCATGGATGATGTGTTATCCAGTGCATCCTCGCGTATCTCAAGTTACTTTATAGGTATATAGCTCCCAGTAGGTTTTGAATGAAATCTGTGCCAAATCATTTTTTCAGAAGAATGATTATATTTCCTTTAAATTTGTTTTCTCAAGAAAAAAAAAACAGTTTTCATGCTTACAAGGCAAACACAAATTCTTCTGTGTACTGTGCATCACATTCCAAGGGAGTATCACCAAACACATTTTGCAGTTCATCTGCCTCTTTTGTCCAAGGTAAAACTACATTGTTTAGAAACCTCTGTGTTTAAACTGCCAGCTGTACTATTGTGAAAAAATGGAAACAGCTATTTTTCTTTTTTTCTAATCCAATTATAGTTCTTGCACGCTTTCTTGCCAGTCTTATTATCTGCATTATGTCTGAATGTTAGCAACACCAAGGAACACTGGAGCGAGGGAAGATTTAAGGAAATACTTAATATTAAGCAAAAAGATAAAAATTTAGCAATGAAACTGAATGAACAGATGTGGAAGTGGAAATATATTTACAAATGGAATACAAATGGAGTCCTACAGATAAAATGTACCTCTGTGCATAGGGTTGTGCAATGCTTTGTACTAGGCTGGTTTTAGTGTCGTACTTTGGACATGCGTGAACCTGTTGAGTCCCTAAATATGTATTATCAGAAGATGTATCCTTTTTTTGCTTTTTATGGGAATTATTTGTCAGACTAATGTAATAATTTCTGTTTGTTTATCTATATCTCAGCTTGTCTCCAGTTTGCCAGCTGTGGTCCCTGTGTCACTGCCCAGATTGGTTTCAACTGCAGCTGGTGCAGTAAACTCCAAAGGTAAAGAAACGGATTTTTCTTTTTTTTGCATGGGTATGCAGCTGTGCTCAAAGGATATCCAGAAACATTGTCCATAGGTTATTCAACACTAGGGGTTGTTATATTTAGGTCTTATATGCATGCATTCACATGAACATACACCTCAATTGTGATCACTAACAACACATCATCGTCCCATTTCACTTCAGTAAAGAAATTGGGCAAGAATGGTCAAAAAAGTTGTTTTGGGGCTTTAGCCCTTGTTCCTATTTCCTTAACCCCACTTGAAAATCCTTTCAAAGGAGAGCAAGAAGTAGAAATCATAATAAAATTCATATTTTCTCCCTGTATCCCTGTTTCATCAAAAATAATTTAACCACATGGAGGTGCAGAGTGGTAATGTAACTATAAAGACATCCCTGTTCTCTTAACAGTAAGGAGACTGACACATTCAAAGACACAGTCTTTTCTTTTTTAACCCCTCATTATACTTAGCAGCTACTTTGGGTCTCCTCAGCCTCTCATTGTCACACTGATGAGGACAGTCAAGTCAGTAGCAGGAGTGATTTGGACCCTGTGGAGCAGCTGGAGCACAGACAGCAAAATGGAAACTCTGCAGCTGTAGCTTTTCTAAAAAGTTCTTCAGTTGCTGACCTTCATAGCAAGAATATATTTAACACCAGTTCTCTGACACAAAATGCAGTATCATACTGGATATTTGTTATTGTGTTCAACCCCAGTGGTTAGGTTCAGAAAAGTTACGTATAAAATGGATGCATAATGAAAGGAAAAAATGCTATCTGCAGTCTAAAACAGTGTAATGATTTTACATCATTCTGAAGAACTGATACACTGTTGATGAACATGGTACAGTATTAGGAATTTTAGGTCAACTTTATTATGTTTTCTTAAGCTTCTACTCCCTTAGTAAGCCATTTGAGAAGTCACTTCATTGTCAGTTTCTTTTGCAAAAAACTCTTGAGTAAAATTACAGCTAAATTAAATCATTTCACAGAAAACATATCAAACATCTTAAAGAGTAAGGTTACTTGTAGAAAATTGTTCCAAGCAAGAATGAAGAGATCTTGCTTGCTTTAGCCAATTTCTTACTTTTGAGTATTGCTTGATTCTCCTTCCATTAATAAATGTTGTAGCACTGAGTTTCTGTTGGCTTTGGTTTGAGCAAGGTCTGTAGCTTTGTGGCCAGTGTTCTCACTTCTGTTTGGATAAACTCAATTATATGGTAAAGTTCCAACCTCTCATGAAGAACAGGCAAACCTTGAGATCCTTTGTGTTTTTCTGTAGTTTCTGAAGAACTCAGTTTCCTGAGTTCTGGAATTGCTGGAAAATCTGTTTTGCTCACTAAGGCACAAATTCACTGTGGAGATCTACAAGAATTTTATCCTTCACCTTTAGCAGGAAGCAACACCAGGCACTTAGTCAAACTGTGTTCCCTTCCACATATTTAGGTGAATTTGTGGCTGCCCCTTCACAACTGGCAAGGTGTAATTTACTGCTGAATGATACACAGTCTCTACACACCTATTTCTGTTAAATTAAATTTTGCATGAAAAAAATCTTGCTTTTCATTTTGCCTGTGAAGATCACACTGCAATTAAAGATGAACCTACTGTGAGGCAGTCCTGCACTGTTCCCCAAAAAACAGCTGGCTCCATGCTGCAGCACAGTTGTGCCTTTAACAAGCTGCAGCAGATAGATTGAACAGTTTTATTGCTGTTAATTAGTCCATTACTGACAGTAGTGAGACTGTCATATCATGCAGGCTGTGTTTGGACATTGTTTGACTAGCAACAAAAGCAGAAAGTGGAGTCAATGTCTTAAAAAAAAAAAAGGATGGAACCAGAAAAGCAAACTAAGATTGTGCTTCTACATGGGAATCTCAGTAGTTTAAAAACAGTCATATCATCCAATTTTCATCTATAAAGATAAGTGCTATTCAGCCAGGTTTAAGCAAATGGAGAATTGTGTGTAGAATCATAATATAGTTCAGAATGGAAGGATTCACTAGAGGTCATCTAGTATAACCTTCCACTCCAAGCATGGCCAGCTGTGACATCAGACCAGGTTGGTCATGACTTTGTTCAGATGGGTTTTGAAAACCTCTGAGGCTATGATTCAGTCCCCTGAACTTCTTAATCTTATACTAGATTTTACACCTTATTTTTTAAATTGTTACTTCCTCCTGAAACATGGCTTTGGTGACAACATCTGTCTCAGGCCCCATTGCCTTTCTTGGCCACTGTCCTCCAGCTTCTGAAATGAGAAGCTTATTTCAACTAATTCAGTTCTAGAGAGAAACAAATCTGAAATAATAAGATACATATTTTGTGAAAAGAGGCATCTTGCTTTCCAACATGTGAAGACTAAGCATTTATTCAGTTAGGGTGCATTACACTGCAGGATCATTGTGATCAGGACTCATTCCTGCCTCAGCTTTGACAATTTTCTGCTCCCTACCAGTTCTGGATACTCTCACCTACCTTCTAGTCAAGTGCCTCTCTTCTTTCACCTTCTGTTCCTCAGCATGTTTATTCATTTTAGGGAGATACAAAAAAAAAAAAAAAAAAAAAAAAAAAGCCTTATTCCATTCTCAGTGGAGATGTCTGGATGACAGAAGAGTACTCAGAATCTTTTACTTCAGTACTACACTGTGGTTTTGCTCCTCTCAAAAATAAATTCACTCTTAAAATGTTATTTTTGCATGTGATAAAGAAGCACTTGCTCAACAAGAAAACCTCACTGCCCTGGTTAAGAATCATAATGGATGGAACGTTGTGAGTTCTTTCATCATGGTGCTCTGGCTTTTTCTGTGTGTTGTTGCTCTTCAGTCGCCAGCCTTGTAAATCAACCTAGACTTTTCTCTCCTGTCGTGATATACATTGCTCTGCTGCAGCAGAATAAAATCTGCTTGGAAAAACAAGGGCAAAGCATAACATGGAGTATTCATGTAGACATTTCAGAAGTGCTTAGAGTACAAAGAAAATTAATATCTACAGTCCACTTTCAAATGACTGTTCACAGGGGTTTTTGAAGGAAGCAGAAGCAGGTGCTTAGGAGTAATGCCTGAGTAGTGCTTCTGTGTTGCAAAGCTGACTGGACACACTGGTGCAGGAGGTGAGAAACCAAAAGCTGTCTCTCTTGGCTGTAGACAAAGCCCAGGGTGGGGAAAGCAATTAGCCTTTGGTGCAAAAGCCTGAAGAAGGCTTTGAACTTAATAGTGACAGATTTGCATTGTGGCAATAACCTACTGACTGATCTAGTGCTCTGATTTCTGCAGAGCAAAAATGCCTGTTTGCTAGTGAGGAGAATTTTCGGGAGCAATGAGGGTCAGATATGGCTGTAAGAGACAGTGATGTTCCTCCTGTAGCATTTTGATACTCTAAAGTAAGATGTCCCAGAGCAAACAGACTTCCATGTGCGTAATAAGCAAACTTGTATCCAGGGGGGAAACAAAACTCTATACCAATTCTACAACCCTTTTTTCTCAACAAGTTATGACCCCATTTTGCCACAACAACATTACTACCAAGAACAGTATTTTATATATATTTTTTTTTCCTTGCATAAAATTTAAACCGTATATTGAATCATTCACACAACAAAGTACAGTTGTTGGAAAAATAGAAAGTTTGTATAAAATCTATAACTATACAAGGAAAATTGACCAGCAGAGCCATTGCAGAATAACTGCACTCCCCCATGTGGACAATCTGTGTTGGAATAAAAATAACTTATTCTACAACAGTGAATTGTTTCCTACCTGTAACTCTAGCCCAGCTGCTGTGTAAACTATGCAGTCTTTGGAGAGGCAGATTCTTCTTGTAGGTGTTCAGAGCAAAATCCTCTATTCCTGTCACTTTCTACAAGTTTAAATCAGTTTCCAATTTCATAAGGGATCATCAAACTATCTGCTCTGAAATCCAGTATGACGTATGTCACCCAGTTTCATCATGACTAAGTGAAGGCACATCATTTTCTTTTGACTTCGGCAGACAGGGGATCCCCCTAGGAGCGAATTTTATTTTTAACTAAGTATGTTTCATAATTGTCCCATAAGTAAAGTAAAACCATTCCATAAGTAAAAGAGACTAACTATAAATAAGTAAGTTAAGATGGTATCATAGCTTTCTGTTACACAACGATCTATGTCTATAAAATGCCAGAAACACTTAGCATCTGTCTCATAGCAGTCACTTGTGGCTGAAACTTGGATTATTTGCTCTTCATTATCTCTGACTTTCTAGCATGTAAAAACTGGGAGAATTCATTAATGTTGGGCATGTTTATATCCTCTTTTCATGCTTCTGAAAATCTTTATATACTCGAGGCACTTGGTATACCCTGTATTAGAGATGTCATTTTCTAGGAAACTTTTTGGAAGCTTTAAGGCAACTTTGCTGTTACTTTATAGGTTCACTTTGTACAACTTGCTTGCATTACTGGAATAGTAAGTTTCCTTGGAAATATTTGAAGTAATTGCCCAAGAAATAAATTGTGTTTATGAACTTTAAAAGAGTTGACACTGAAATAGAATGGAAGTATGATGCTTAAATGATCAAGGAATTTTTAAAAGCCATCTTTATACAAAGTTTTGAAAAGATTTATGTTCAGATTCTGTAGATATTGATGGGTTTGTTTAGGTGAACTTCAGGAAAGTCTCAGATTTCAGCAGAGAAGTGATACTGCTATTTTAGTGAGTTCAGAAATAATCAGACAAAGAGCACGGTCTTGCAATCTGTGCATGCTGGAGACTCAGGTTTGAATTTGTCTTATGTTTCACTTCATTAACACAGGATAAAAGCACCACCCAATCCTTGCAACATCCCTCAGGCTTAGCGTGGTACTATTATCCCAGCACTGGAGATGGGGAACTGGAGTACTGAAGGACTAAGGGCAAGAGTTTGCAAACAGTTTAGATGGTAGTTTTATTCAGCTGTCACTGTTGGTATCTATATTCAAATTTTAAATCCTCGAAGCTGACTGCCCTATGCCAAGGGCACCCGAAAGCCTAACAGCTAGATTCACAAGGGTGTTTTGCTGGCTGACTCTCTTAGGTTTTCAATGGAACTTATGCAGAATAGGAGAGCAGTATTAAAAGTACCTTTTCACCAAACTCTGCACTTAAGTATCTAACACCAAAAAGGTCTCTAGGACTCAAACACTTTATCTAAGGCAATACCTGCAGCTGACTGAGTCTAAGCAGGGCTCAGCAGTGAAGTCTCTGAGGCCCATGAAGCTCCTCTACTCATTATGTGTGACACTGCCCTTTACACAAGGAGGCTCACAGTAATCAGAGAATCCCCTGAGGCACAGGAGGTAAGTGAATGTGAGTCCTCTGAACACAAGTCACCCCGAAAGGGTGGCCCGTTAGATGTTGAGGTGCTTAAGCCTGAGCATTGAAACTCATAGTCCCTTGCATGGCAGCAACTCAGAGCAGCTCCACTACCCTCTGGCAAGAGGCCTAGAGACTCAGGGTCAGCTCCTGCCACTGCTGTCCTGCTGGGGGCTTTCCTGGATCTGCAAGGGAAGAGAGATTCAGCTTTGGGAGTCCCAGTTCACAAAAGATCATGCTCATGTTATGTGCTTAAATGCACTTTTACCTTAAGAGTCTCTGTTTTCCAGGCTATGCATTGAATAATCTGGTTTGAAATCACACTAGTTTATGACATTGACCCATGGAGTGCAAACCCCCAGTTTGAAAAGTGCCCTGTAACACGCTGCACAAATTCCCGTGCTGGACTTTCTGTGTGTAGTGGTGAGCCAGGACACTTCATGCACTCTAGGAAGAGTTATTCTGTCCATGTGCATGTGCACAGCTCCCAACACTTCTTGTACTCTTAAAACAATCCTGAGCTAAGATGAAAGAATCCCATTTGTGATACTGTCGTGGTTTAACCCAGCCAGCAAGTAAGCACCACGCAACTGCTCACTCACTCCCCCCCCACCCAGTGGGATGGGGGAGAAAATCAGGAAAAGAAGGAAAACTCGTGGGTTGAGATAAGAACGGTTTAATAGAACAGGAAAGAAGAAACTAATAATGATGATGATAACACTAATAAAATGACAACAGCAATAATAAAAGGATTGGAATGTACAAATGATGTGCAGGGCAATTGCTCACCAACCGCCGACCGACACCTAGTTAGTCCCCGAGCAGTGATTCCCCACCCCCACTCCCCAGTTCCTATACTAGATGTGACGTCCCATGGTCTGGAATACACCGTTGGCCAGTTTGGGTCAGCTGCCCTGGCTGTGTCCTGTGCCAACTTCTTGTGCCCCTCCAGCTTTCTCGCTGGCTGGGCATAAGAAGCTGAAAAATCCTTGACTTGAGACTAAACATTACTTAGCAACAACTAAAAACATCAGTGTTATCAACATTCTTCGCATACAGAACTCAAAACATAGCACTGTACCAGCTACTAGGAAGACAGTTAACTTTATGCCAGCTGAAACCAGGACAGATACATTTCACTTCAATGCTTTATCCAGTATGCCAGCAACAGCACTAGCTGTGTAAATGAAAAGGTTATGGCTCATTTTTATGGAATGTGTTCTGACCAAAGTGAAAAATCAGAAATGTGTCTGGGAATAGTAGCAATAATGCAATTGAAGTCTTGATACTTCTAATCTTTTATTATGATAATCACTGTTCCTATCTAAACAGGTAATAAGGAAATAAGTTGTTTTGCATTCCATGCTGATTAGCTGGAAAGCGGGGAAGTGAAAATCTTTAGGCACTTGCAGCTCTCAGGAAAACATTTTACATTTGAAATATGAAGTGACAGTTTTCCACAGTGCCCTTTTGGTAATTGAGATAAAAAATTGTTGCCTATTATTTGTCTTCTGAACTTCTTGGCAAGCTTGAAATGTCTTGTTTGTTTATCCATCCTTTGGAAAGAAATTGGAAATATGTTTAGTTAACTTTCAAATCTGAGTTTATGTCTGGAAATCTTTAATATCAGGAAGAGGAAAAGGGTTAGGTTTTTTGTTTGTGTGTTGTTCTATATGTTCCACCTGACAAGACTTATTTTCATAAAAACTGTGTTGAATCAAATACTACAGTATAAGTCTTATGTAATCTGAAACATTTATTGGCTGAGCAAAGCACCACCCATACAAAATTACAAAAAAAGCACAAAAATAATTATCATACTATCTGACTACATAAACCCCCTGATTTACAAAAGAAAATAAATTAAAATGGGAAACACAGGGTCTTTCTCCACACATAGCTTACTATTTGGTATCTACTTTTCCCTCATCTTTTATTTGATAGCTGACACCATGACGAAGGTTGTAGATTGCCTTACAGAGCAGGTGAAGGCAACAGATGAGATCAGGACCAAAGACACTCATCACCTGAAAGTGCAGATACATTACCTTATTTGTGCAGCGAACATGTAGTGAACACCTCCTGTTGTGGCTTTGGTCTAAGCCCTTCAGTTTATTTTACCAAATTGATGAAGTTCTTAAAAAAATTAATAAAAACCTTGAAATCTAGAAGTTTTTAATGCAGATATTATAAATATACTCCTTGAAAGCTCTGGAAGATCTTGTGCAAAGAAATTACAAAGAAGGCATAGAACTGAAGTTACGGTTGGTTTGATGGGTGAGGTAATAAGCTTGGGCATTGCAGTGCAAGGTGGCAAAACACTTAGTACAGTGCAAGAAAGGAAGTTTTACCTTGAGAGCCTGAAAATATTTTTATCCCTGTCCCTATATTCATAAACAACCATCTATAGAGCTCAATTTTTATTCATAGAATCACAGAATCATAGAATAGTTTGGGTTGGAAGGGACCTTTAAAGGTCATCTAGTCCAACCCCCCCCTGCAATGAGCAGGGACATCTTCAACTAGACCAGGTTGCTCAGAGCCCTGTCCAACCTGACCTTGAATGTTTCCAGGGATGGGGCATCTACCACCTCTCTGGGCAACCTGTGCCAGTGTTTCACCACCCTCATTGTAAAAAATGTCTTCCTTATATCTAGTCTAAATCTACCCTCTTTTGGTTTAAAACCATTACCCCTTGCCCTGTTACAACAGGCTCTGCTAAAATGTTTGTCCCTGTCTTTCTTATAAGCCCCCTTTAAGTGCTGAAAGGCCACAATAAGGTCTCCCAGAGCCTTTTCTTCTCCAGACTGAACTCCACCTCCCTCAGCCTTTCCGCATAGGAGAGGTGTTCCATCCCTCTGATCATTTTTGTGGCCCTTCTCTGGACCTGCTCCAACAGGTCCATGTCTTCCCTGTGCTGAGGACCCCAGCACTGGATGCAGTACTCCAGGTGAGGTCTCCCAAGAGCAGAGCAGAGGGGCAGAATCATGTCCCTCGACCTGCTGGCCACACTTCTTTTGATGCAGCCCCGAATATGGTTGGCTTTCTGGGCTGGGAGCACATGTTGCCAGCTCATGTCCAATTTTTCATCCACCAGTATCCCCAAGTCTTTTCTTCAGGGCTGTTCTCGATCAATTAATCCCCCAGTTTGTTCTGATAGTGGTAATTACCCTGACCCAGGTGCAAGACCTTGCACTTGGCCTTGTTGAACCTCATGAAGTTCACATGACCCCACTTCTCAAGCTTGTCCAGGTCCCTCTGGATGGCATCCCATCCCTCAGGCTTGTCAACCACACCACTCAGCTTGGTGTCATCTGAAAACTTGCTGAGGGTGCACTCAATCTCACTATGTCATTGATGAAGATATTAAACAGTGCTGGTCCCAGTATGGACCCCTGAGGGACACCATTGGTCACCGATCTCCATCTGGACATTTAGCTGTTGACCACTACCATCTGGATGTAACCATCCAACCAATTCCTCAGCCACCGGACAGTACACCCATCAAATCTGCATCTCTCCAATTTAGAGAGAAGGATGTTGTGAGGGACAGTTTCAAAGGCCTTACAGAAGTCCAGGTAGATGACATCCATAGCTCTTCCCTTGTCCACTGATGCAGTCACTCCATCATAGAAGGCCACTAGGTTGTTTCAAATGCTCACTTTTAAATAATTCCTGGTTTTAACTATTTGAGGGTTTATTTTTCCATGTTTGTTTGCTTCAGGGATATTACATATTTCAATTCCAAACTAAAAGATGGGAGGAACACTTGCTGATTTATACTCAGGCTGGTTTTATCCTAACACTATTTAACTGAGTAGTGTGCTGTTATTACAAAATTGGCCACAGTAGCTAAGCCATTGAATTACAAAATAAAAAAAATGAGGTATTTTTATAGTTTAAACAAACCACCAGAGGGAGCATATATAATCCAATCAGTGTAATAGATTCATATACAAATGACAAGGAAAATCTCATTTTAAATGCTTTAGAAGGGCTAGAGGTTTAAAATATAGTGTTTTCTGTAAAATATATTCTGTTCTATCAATGTGTATAACTTCATGAATTTGCTGATCATACTGCTGCTTCAGGCACAGAGAAAGAAATGTGCCAGATTCTGCCTGTCTATAGAAGTTGTGTGCCACTACAGCAGTTCTTTATGATGGAGTGGTTTTATATGAAAACATGGCAGAGTCCTAACACCTGGTCTTAACAAGCAGATTGTTGAATTAGGTCAAATTTACCCTGTGATAAATGAAAAGTAATGACAATACTATTTTTCTAACTTGTATACTGTTTCTTTGCCAATTATGAAGTGATAATATCGAAAATCTCAGAAGTAGAAATTCTGGCCCTTTGTCAGAGTTTGCTCTCATTAAAATGCAACACATTTTCCTTCCGTTTTAAAAGTTGTGTTGAGACAGCAATTGGTCTTTTTAATAAGTGCAACAAATGTATCAAGAATGAATGTGTAAATTTGTCAGCCCTAATACATCACTGACAAGAATGATACGATAACTAGATCTATACTTTATTGAGCAGAGAATTGCTCCACACCCAACTTCTTCAAATCTTTTCCAAGCTGCTTGCTCTTAATTTGACAAGCTAATTTGAACGCATGAACTGCAAGAAACTGTTAGCAAATTAGCATTCAATAATTGAGAATTTTGTATGCATGGCAAGTCTGATGGGAGTAAAGCAAGAAAAGGAAGTGGCACAGAAGTGCTTAATGAACAAAGCATTTTCTCAAACCAGAGTGAGCCCAGTGATGGTATTGTTTGATGAAAGAAGCCTTGCAAGATCATAGTAATAGGTATTCTCACGTGGGATGGCAGTTCTGTTTAGAAGACAGTGTAAGCTTCAGTAGCCTGAAGGTCCATTTAAAAATACATAACAGTAAAGATATACATATCAATAAAATGTACGTAATGGTACATTTAAAAGCACTGTTATGGAACTTAGATGATCCTGAGCTATTAACCTGGTTTTATTGAAATTTAGCCTGCAGCCAGATGAACTAACTTTTTGCTGAGATTGATACATGGAAAAATAGCACATAAATAGCCTTTCTACATTTTTTTGATAAGTTTGTGGAATTTGTCAGTACCTGGATTCCATGGAATTATTGTGGAATTTCTGTAATTCCCCTTGAGCACAGATTGTCTGGAACAATCTCTATGGTTAATACAAATAAACCTAAAAAGTTCAGTCTCTGAACAGAACTCTCAGGTGCAGGTGCAGTAGCTCTGAGAGGCCTAGGACACTCCAGAGCAAGACTGGCCAGTTCACTTGATACGGGGTGGGACCCGCTAGAGTAGAAAGAACCCTTGCGTGGTTCAAAGCTTATGATATCTTATAACAGACACATAATGCTTGAGAGCTGTGTTCAGGGCAAACACCCAAGCTTTTTCCTGCACTAGTAGAACATTGTCTTGTGAGCTTCATTCCTTGAGTTTCTTTTCTGCATACGTTCTTCTGCAGTGTTGTCCTTTCTGCTCACTGATGTTCTCAGCAGCCTCAAGCTGGAGAATAAAACTACCTCTAACCTACCATTAATAGATTTGATATCTACCCAACTGAACTTAAATCCTGCTTTCATACAGAAACTAGTCAGTTTTCTTACAGCTGCAGCATTATTCACACACTTTTACATATGTATGCCTTGCTTTGTTTTCCTGAATAACTCAGAAAAACATGAGGACAACAGTTATGCTCATAACTGATGCAGATTTTTAAGAAATGCAAGACTGGGTTACAAAACTTTAAATTATTTCTAAAAAATGGGCAGAATATTGCTACAGTTCTCATTACTCTGAAATCCTAATCTTTCTGTTGAAATATTTTCTATGAAATCCTTGATCTGAAGACTGGGAAGCATTTTGAAGTTTCTTAATCTAGATATAAACACAGTGATTTATTTAAGCCACATCATTCACACTACTCATATGGTATATTTGCGTTTCTTACCATATCATTTGCCTTTCAAAATTTGAGACTGGTTTCACTAGCTATTGGTTCCCTTGCCAGAGATGTTGCTGTGTCTTCTGGAGCTTAGAAACTCTGTTCATTATCCACTCTGCAGGTTTCTGTGGTATCCAATTTTGCAACACAGCTTGGCTAAGACACAGATATCACAGTCAATACAAAAAGGACCACTGCCTGGACAGTTTTAAGACCTTAATGCAAAGTATGTCTTGTGTAGGTCTATCAAATATTTCCTAAGGTGTTTTATTATAAATGCAGGAAGTAGCTATTCAAAGATACAGAGGACAGTTAAGCATTTAAATCCCGTTGAGAAGAGGGAAAGTAGACATCCATCTGTTATTTATACCTTTGAGAATATTTACTTCTGCTGATTAATTTGGAAGGAAGATCACAAAATCTGTGTTTAATTTCCATGTTTAATTTCACAGATGCACCTCAGATACCATAGTGATAAAACAGTAGATAAATAGCTAGGTAACACAGCTTTTTTGTGTAGAAACTTCTTTTGCAATTCTTTTACATACTAGTAACATTTTATTCTTCATTTATTGTGTTAGAATAGTAAGACAAAATCCTATTCAGTCTTTGATGAACCATTTATATCTAGAACTGCAACTTCTGTGCCAGCCATAAACTTTCAAATCACAACAGAGTTGAGTTCAGACTTAATTCTGTATTGTTTGTTTATCCTGAGTGTTATAGCTGTAATAGTGGGTATTCCCTGCTCTATTAAACAGACATTCACTCTGGGATTAAAGTCATTTGCTGGCAGAACTGCACCATGTTTAGTCACAGGGCAACCCCAAATTCTTTTCTGTTTGATTTCATTTTTGCCTATTCAATTCTTACATTGATAGCTACTACCAGAAAGTTTGGATTCAAACATGTTCCTGTTTCACTGGTGTCATGTCCCAAAGTTGGAGAGACTCAGGTTCGTGGATTTTCTTTGTCAGAATTAAGGTGAAACCACACCAGGGGAGTTCAAACAACAATCAACATTTATTCAAACTAGGTAACCTTGCCCAAGTACACGTGAACTTATCAATAGGAACCTTGCAACATGTCATTAAGCCACTGTTTGAGAAGAGAAGGAAGGTGTAGAAAAAGAAATGGAAAAAGGAACATGAAATGTATCAGGAGAGGCCTCCCATTGAGTCATGAGTTTCAGAGCAGACCCCCTTGCATTCTGGACTCCTTCTCAAAAAGGAGCTCAGGGTCGGCTAGATCCATTCCCACTCTCAGACTTGGACAATGGTTTATGTTTAAAAGGATGAGGTGTGGGGACTGTGGAAAAGAGAAGGAAAAAAGAGAAAGAAAGAAAGAGAGAAGAAAAGGGTTTCACCAGCCCTGGGTCCAGTGTTGGTCCAGCCAGCGTAGAGATCCAGTTCCGGAGGGCACGCACTGAGAACTCGTTCTCCCTTCTTTTATAGTGCGTTAGTCGATGGTCTCGACATGCGCAGTTCCCATTCCCAGGGTTCTCTGGAATCAGTTGGTGAGCTTTGCGGAGGGGGGATTTATTGCAGAGTTGCCTCTCTTTTTCTGCTGGCATGACTGCTTAAGATAGAAGCGCAGTCCCATCCTCCGTGGGGCCCCCTCCTCCAGGCACGTACATACGCTGTGCTCCTTCTCCTGGTCACTTAAGATAAGGAATTGCGGCTTTGGAGAAGTGCGGTCCCACCCTCCGTGGGGCCCTCTCCTCCGGCCACATTGTCCTGTTCACAAAACTCCAGCATTTTTATAGAGGCCGTTTTCTCCACCAAAGTTATTTAACGAATGTTTGAGACATTGACTATAATTTGTCAAATGGTCACAACTGGTGAAATGTGACACTTGCCTGTGAAAGGAGTCCACAGACAAACACCCTAGAATGCAATTTATACATATCCTAGACATCTTAAGAAACTTAAACTTCTGGTCATTTTTCTATGCCATGTGGTGGGCTTTCTCAGGACTGAGTTTCTATACCAGGCTTTATAGCCTGGCTGATTCCCAAGTAAATGCCTCAAATGGTGGTCTAATGTAACTATTAGACTTTAATTGTACAATCAGAAGAGAGCAAGGAGCACATCTCAAAGAAAACACACTTTTCTGATAACAAATTAAAAGATTTATACTTAACAACATGCTCACGCATTACACACTGTAAATAAAGTATAATGCAAAACAGTTAGGATGTTAATTTGCATGGTATAGTAATGTGAAATATAGGTAGATGATGGTTAGCTGAATACAGAAATTAGAACAAATAGAAAAAATAGGATAGTTATTTAAACACAAGAGTAAAGATTACTTCAAGATCTCTGAGAAGGAAGTTACCAAGTAAGGCAGAAATTTTACCTACTTTACCTGAATTCAGATACAGAGCTTCAAGAAGGCTTTGACATCTGCAGATGTCTTATATATGAGCACAGGTGCAAAGACAGAGGAGTGCAGTCAGGATCTCAAACTCCTCTTTGATTGTTTCACTATAATATATCTTAACCTAAAATAATCAGATATCAACATATCATCTTGTCTACAGCATAATTTTTAACCTGCTTAGGTTGTCTTCTTGGCACTCAGGCTGTTTCTTCCACTTCTTTTGTGTGTAAAGTCCCAACTCATCTCATTTTCACACCTCCGAAATTTGCTAACTTTTCCTTAACCTAACTAACACTAATTTGTCTGGAAGAATTACCTTTGTCTGCTAAACTACTGTTATTTTTATCCACTTCTCTCTCTGTTGAGTATCATATACAGGTTTTTATATTATTTTATGCTAACTACTATTCCTGTCCTACTAGAAGAGTTAGAAGTTGACTGGTCTCTTCCCCTAACGAAAATAGTGAATTTTTTAATAGTTCATGGTCACTACTCCTGAAACCAAGTATGGCAGGATATAAGGAGTTTTGACTTCAGTGAGAAAAACACTTCAAAGTTCTAATATGGAAGCTAATGGAAGAAAAGAAAAAAAAAACATAAGTAGGTGCTTAGCTTCTAAAGAGAGCAGTTAGGCCCTACAACAGCAGTTCTCCCAGTTTATAAGCCAAATATATAAGCAAGGTACTCCTAATGAAATGAATTAGTTTTTGCAGTCCTAACTGAATTCTTAGTCATAAAAGCTAGGATAGTACTGAAACAGGTTAGTTCAATTATCCATAGTTCCCCACTTTATAATGTTTTTACGCATCGCTATACATAGGGCAGTTCTACTGGTTTTGCTGCTATTTTGCACTTTATCTTACCTTCTCTTCCAATGGACTGAAATAAATCAACTTTACTGCTTACAACAGCAGACAATCGGGAATTTTTTTCTTTTCCAAAAATGATGTATTAGAAAATACACAAATTTGACCAATCCGATCTTTATGACTTCAGGACAATTTGTCAGATAAATTCAGTTACGGAAAAAAACTTCATTAATGGATTAGCAAAAACAATGGTTGTGCAATAGGCACACTTTATCCAATAGGCCCTTCTTGGCAGAATATTAATTTAGTGAGGAACAAGGTATCATATTTCTTCCCTTTCATGTCTGAGGTGAATTTAACTTGTAGTTCCTGACTCCTTCCTTGACTACCAGAAAATGGTATGTTCCCAGAAATGACCTGTTGTATACCTTTTATCAAATATTTGAATGTTAATGAGACTATATTACAGAACCCAGATACCACCTCCCCATTGTTGGGCTAGATAATTATCTTCTCAACTGCACCTCTTTCCTTATTTCAAGTGTTTATAAAAATTGAAAGAACAGAAACTGAGAACAAAGCATTTCATAAGACCTCCAAGCTCAGGATAAAAGTTCAGGACACCTCTGTGAAGACAGGCAGCCCACATTATCACACCTGACTCTAGGGTACTTTATAGGATGAATGTTAATGTACTTTTGTGGAAGCATAGTTTTCTTCCCTTCATATAAACATCCAACCCACTGCATTACCATGGAGAAATCCAGTCTTCCACCAATTTTGTGACTCTCACTCTTCATTTCCTCTGCTCTCGTTACAAGGGAAATAAATAAAAAAAGGAATTAAATCAAGTAATTTTTAAATGAATCAATCAAGATGTTTTTAATGGAAAGTTTTTGCACTATATGAAATTTTCTTTTTCTTTACTTTTTATGTTTCACTGAAATGTAATGCAGAATGGCAGTCCCAGTCAGATTTGTTTAATGGTCAGTTTAGTGGTCATACAAAACAGTCACTTGTACAGCTATAGTTCATCTTCCCATACCAAATATTTTTTGACATAGAATTACTTACAGATTAAACAGAGCCTGGGAAGCTTCCTGGGCATTGGAAAATGATTATCTGTGCCATTAAATAGTTATGATGTCCCTGATGTGATTTCAGTCCATGCCCAGGAGCACTGTCCAGAACAGTTCCCAGGCATGGTTTAGGAGTTGGACTGTTCCAGGGATTATTCCCAGTTGGCAGTTTATGTGCAAACTCCTTCTTTTCAAGGTTGAGAGAGTTTGCTTGTTCAGGCATAGGCCCTTCTGTGCCAGCAGTCTTCAGTGCTAAGGAACATTTCTGGGCATGTTTATCTTACTAGTATAGAAACAGCCAGAATGATCACAATAGTCTTAACTGCTTTCCAGAAGTGCTAACCTCTTATGGTTGTACTCCTCAATATCACCTGAGCATCACTGAAATCATATTTGTCTTGTTGCCTCCTAGACATCACTCTTTAAGGAAGGGCCCTAAATGAAAAGTCTCTTTTCATTAGCATATTTTAAATTTTACATATTGCTATATACATACTCCTGTGTAATGTTACCATAAAATTTTATTTAGACAAATCTGAAATCCACATGTCTCTTCATAAAAATTGGATAATCTGAGATTAAGACCTGCTAAGACAAACTGTTCAATTTCTCAACACAGTCTACTGATTCTCTATAGCATATATATTTTGTCAATCTTTCCAGTCACCTAAACAGTGAGGACTGTAACATTTCCCTGTAGGAGGTATTCCCAATTTCAGAGAAAATAACGAAGTTTTCTCAGTATTCTTCCTAAATATCAAGGCTTTTTTGCACACAATTACATCTTTAGTTCCCCCTCTATTCAGATCTATTAACTCTTCCAACATCTGCTTTATCATATAGCATTGATGAAACCACTTGCTTCCCACCAGATATCACAACCAATGTTAATATGTACAATTAATGAAGAAATTGATGAGCCCCAACTGTTCTGTAATTCTTTGGTAATCTGTTTTGCAGACTGTTCTTGCTGAATATTGACTTCAGAATTTGACTCACTTCTAGATAAAAAATGAGATGCAAGTAGAATACTAATTTGGGAAACAAATAACTTTCTGAACTTTAAGTTCCTTTGAACATAACCAGTTACAGGATGATTCATATTCTTCCTTTCTTTTACTCCCTAGGTGAAGAATTCACTGAGCCTTTACAGCAGGTTTTTTTCTTAACCCTATTTCATTCATACTTTCCACAAATGCAGTGGTATGAATATGCAGTTTCAAAACTGTATGTTCTTTGTGCAGAACGCTCTCCTGTTTTGTTGGCATACCTTTGTAAGCATATAAACATTGGTTGATGTAGTCAGTTTAGCACATTATTCCTCATTCTCCTGTCACAGCTCCTGCTTCCTTTAACTTCTTTTTTTAGTTGTGAATGAGATATAACAGGACCACTAACCTAGCCTAACCAAAACATCTCTGCACTTCTCTTTCTAGCAGCTCAGATGCTGATGCCCAATAGTACTTGAAACAGCCATGTTATGTATTGCACAATTGCTGGGGGTTCAAATGTGATAACAGAAATGTGAATAGCCTTATTTCATACTGTCTTTAACCACCAGGCCACTTTCTTCCTGTCCCAAGGACTCTTCTACTTGTTAATGTTATCAGTGTTTTTTTTTAATTAAAGGAGCATAATCCCAGTAAAAGTATATGAATAAAAAAGGGAGTTTGGCCAATGTGTGAATGAGGGCTCTGCCTTGGCACATGCTACCTGAGACTTGATGCTTTTCAATATCATTCCCAGTTCTACAATTCATATGTCTGGGAGTACTATGGGAAACAGAGGAGCTGTGAATTAGTGTATGCTTGTCTGGTTTTCAGAAAATCTGGGATTAATTCTGTTACAGAATTCTGTTATCTCAGATGATCATTTCATGTCTCCTGTGCTCTATTTCCTCATCTCTGAAGTGGAAAAGAAAATATTTTCTCCAAAGGTGACCTTCATATTTTTGTATTAAAAACAAGAGATAAAGCAATAGGTATGTGAGGATAGCTGTACTTCTGAGGTTGTCAGTGTAAAGCGTTATAAAGCAGCTCTCAAAATACAACTGGCCACTCACTTTTATTTATTTAACCAGAAGGAAATGTAACATGCAGTATTGGGAAACAAAAGTGTAAGATCATGGGAGCATCCACCCTAAAATTGAAGAGATCATTTTGGATATTCAAAGATAGAAAATAGTTCAGACAATCATGTAAAGGTAAAAACAGGGGATTAATTGTGCTAGTTAGGATCACTAACCAGAGTGTAAAATACACCCAGTAGTGCTTTGAAGCTCTTTGCCTTGAACCCTGAGTAATTACTTGTGTGCAAAACAGGTAGCAATGCCAACAGATCAGAATTCTCTGCTAACTTTTGTTGCTATTAGCTTTTTATACCCCCTTTGTCCAGGTATAAACACACAAAGTCAAAGACAGTGGAGAATGTAACCTGGTTTCAGAGACTAATTTCATTGTGGCTCCTTCCCAGAGAACACATTTGATTATTATTTTCTGCTGATTTTTTTGGAAGTCTGATGCCATAATCTCATAAATCTGACTCTAAGGCCTTCCTCTTACACTTTCTTTTTCATTCTAGTTATTCAAAGCAAAGTCTTTAGCAAAAGCTTCTTTTTTATTCTTTATCTGCTTTTCAGCATGTTTCCTTTGTTGTAACTGATGTTAAGATTATAGAAAAATGTCCTTCTATTCTGTAATCAGAGCTCTGCCAAGTCTCACTTTAACTAGGATTTTTTTCCTTTCTTTCTAGTTGAATTGGAAATAAAACTTATTTCTTTTAGCCCACTTTTATTCTTAGGCTCTTCCAACAGCAAGAATTCCCCATGGGAATCCTTATTTCCTACTGCCTATTCACATGTTGTGTCAAAGTTGCAAATATCAAGTCTTACACATGTTAAATCTTTTACTGTAAAATAACAGCTTTTTTTTTTTTTTTTTTTTAACATCTTTCACTTCTTTGGTTACGTGATGTTGCAGGAGTACTTTACAGAACATAAAGCTATATTTTTCCAAATTTCTGTCCCATAAAATTGTAGAACCATAGTCAGGCTGAAGATTACCAGCTGAAATTTGTGCCACTCTCTGATCCTTCTCATCATTACCTGAATTTTGTACATTTTGAGAGGCATGCAATGTTAAGACAATGATGGAATTCAGTGCTGCAGACACAGATATGCTGCATCAAGTATTAACTATGCCTTAGTAATTATATTTGAATTTTTCATAAACGTTAAAATAGCACAGACTGTTTGTAGTGCTGTATGTTTAAAATCCTTGTATTAAGCAAGTCATCTTAGCTATTCTTACCTTATAAGAGCAAGGTAGGAGCAAATCCTCTTCTAACTATTCAAATTGTCATCCAATTCCGAAGTACAGTTTAATTAAGCAATATGTTAAAGTAAAGGATAAATACAGACAACACATTTATGCTTGAATTCAGATATACAATTGGGTGTATTGAACTAGATGATAAGCACAAATACCATTCAAATATCTTACAAATTTATCCCACAGTCACTCACAGTGACACTTCACATGAACTTCATAAGCGCTTCGAGCTGTGATAGAGTTCTGCATTTGGGACAAGGGAAAGTGGAAAATAACAATGGGAGGAAAATACAGTCTTTTCCCAGACAGCACAGGTGGACAAGAAAGTGATATTCAAAAGATGGAGGAACCAAAATGGAGCCTGTTCTGCACTAAGGGAAGGCAAAACCAAACCAAGCACAAAGAGCTTTTTTTCCTCCAAAAATTGCTTTATGATTAGGGTTTTTTTCAGCTGGACAGACACAAAGTTCAAGGCTTCTGGTATTTTTATTTTTTAAATATATTTTTATATATATATGTATTTATTTTTATATTTTACTTCCTATCTCCCTCAGCTTGGAAAGAAATTCCACTTTAAAATATTCTAATTCTCCTTTTAGTAATTCAAACAACCTAGTGAGTGCCTTAATCTTTTCCTAATGTGATGTGCCCTCCTTAGTGTTTGAAGGCAGGAAAGAGTTCGGTCTGTTCAATTTTCTATTTAATTTTCCAGGTTAACCTTTTATTTATAGGAGTCAATAAATATTTTAACTGAGCTGAATAATTACATGGTATTTAAGAAATCATTTCAGATTTCTGGAATGTCTTTCAGTTCCCAGAAATCCATTCTTTATATGTTGTTACTGATATCCTGGCAAAAAACCTAGGGAACAGTTGGTTTAAAGAGCACATGTTGTGCATTTTAATGCTCTTGAATGTTTTATACCACTTCAACCTGGTGAAAGGATTTTTCTATCCATACTTTGTCCCTTTCCTTCCCAATAATTTTCCATTAAGTTTTTAGCTTTTATAGGTTAAACCTTGATGAATTTTCTGTATACAGGGTCTCTGATTTATTATTATTATTAATCCTCATTGAACTCTCTTAAGAGAGAAGCAGCAAAGCATTTCAGCTCATGCACTGACTGGATGCTTCTTGTCATTTGAATATTCTCTGCGAAGTAGAGATAAATAGCATCTAGTAGATCTTATGACATCTCGATCTCCTTTCTGACTATGTACAGTTCACAGAAAGGATTCTGACATCTTTCATGTTACCCAGACTCAGCTGCATTAGTTATACCAAATCATCATTGCTATGCATGCAGAGACTTTAATTCTCCCTTTGCTCCCTGAACCAGTACTCCCAAGTTCCACACAAATCCTAGAATTCCTTACATTTCATGAATGTCCCTATTCTCATTTCCTAGAACATCTTTGTTATTGCTTTCCTAGGAGCTGATTTCGGTTATCACTTGAAAATGAAGTTGTTATAAAATGGCCATGTTGACAGATGGTATAAATGGCATAGCTAATCAAATCTGCTCCAATGTTTTAATGGCAACAGGGAATTATCACCATGCTACTAAATGAAAGTCTTAAAAGTGCAGTCGGTAAAGTGCGTGGTGCACTGAAATGACAGTTCCCAGAATTCTAACTCAATGATGCAGCAATGATAGTAGCTGCTATGGCTGACATCTCATTGACATATGTCTCAAAGGAAGTTCACAAACAGGTTTGCTGGAGCCTATCTCATTCCTGATAAAGCTGCTTTCTGATAATATTGTTTGGACTCACCATTGCATCAGTAGAAAATGTTAAACAAACCGTGTCTGGGGCTTAATGTATTATTCTTTAAGATACAGTCATCTGAAGAGAGGCTCACATGTTTGAAAAAGCCATTCCAAATCCTTGCATGTTGCATTCAACTTTTGGTGGTTCATTAATTCCTGGGAAAAAATCAGCCCCAGCAATGTTACTTGCCACCGTATTTCAGTATTTTGTCAGAAAAGACTTACGAACTGTAAGTGAGTGCACCTGGAATAAGCTTTTATTCATTTAACATTTGGAGCCTTAAGTTTGACACCATTTAGATACAAGATAAAATCTAAGATAAAAGGTCATTAATCCCTACTAGGTCTAAGTACATGTTACGGAGGCATGCACAATCAAATCCAACAGCTGTTAAAAGTCAGATTTATTCTTCAGTAAAAAGTTAGTTAGAGCTCTGATAATATTAATAAACTACAGGCTCAATGATGTAAGGGGAATTAGTACTACACAGCCGACTTAAGAATCCTTAAAATTTAAAAGTGACAATTCAAAACGCGCATATGGTCACTTAATCTCTGTTGGCCAAAATGGTCACCTCAGTGTACCTGGCACATCTCGATTTGTCTATTTAATTTTCAACCTGTGGCCTCAAGGGTTTAATGTTTTTTTCTCTTCTCCCTGCCTGGAGAAGTTTCGTTTCCTGCTGGGAGGAGTGTACTGCCACAGTACAGTGGGATTTGAATTAGCATGGTTATGTACCTGCAGTAATTGCCTCTATTGTAGGAATTATGGAGTGGCTTGATGTCACGTCTAAACATTTGGCTTGATTTTCGGATGTACAGAATATCCTCAAACCCATTAGATTTATCCAGAGCAGTATGACTAAAATGTAATGTGTACATCTGAAAATTAGTCCAGTTCTCCTTCAAGATGGGCACAGAAGTTGCTAACGAAGCTCTTAAAACTTTAGGGGAATGTAGGGGAGACTGAGATTTCAAAAAAATATCTTCTATTCATACCTGGAATGTCATGTCATCATTTCTTTCTGCTTAGTACCACAAAGATACGGAGGAAGCACTGAGCTCCCAGCATAGCACTGATTCACTCACCCTTCAGCAAGAAAACACTCTTTACAGTGACCTTTATTCCCATGCATTGGGAAGGAGGTCTCTGCATTCCTCTTTAGGCATCTTTTTTGTTTAGGTTTAGGCATCTTTTTTGTTCACTGCAACAGGATTCTTAAAAATTCAGTTGCTATAGAGTGAGTGATAATTGATACCTGTTAGGGTTGGAGTATTTTTTTAGTAACATTGCAAATGGTGGAATATGGATCAGTGCAACTACCACAGGAGAATCAAAATTTTCTCAAAATCTTTTGTCAAAGACATTGTAGTTTCTCCTCAGAATAATTATATGGAGAAGTTTATTATCTCAGGTGTGTTGTTAACGTTGTTTATATCTTCTTGTAACATCCTTTCCTACTAGAAAAGTGATTCCACTGTTCCATTCTTCCAAATGCACCTGTTTACCTCAGTTGAAGTAAGGTAGTACTTGGCATGTCTTGGTATCTTTCAGTTCACTGAGAACAAAAAATTACCCCATAAATAGTGCTAACCATAACAGTGGCCTTATTTGCTTGCCCAGTCTTACTAAAAGACAGTGAGAAAGTTATTTGCTGTACAGTCAGGTAAGTTATGACCATGGGTGCCAAATGACATCATCCTGTCTCATAACAAAATACTACAGGAAATGAATGCAGAAAACAAACAAACAAACAAAATTTTAAAAAATGTAACTGGGGAGAATCTCTTTCAAAGTTGGACATCATGGTTTAGTTATTTGCTTGCTGGTTTAATAATGCTTTCTGTTTGTAATGCTAACTGTTGTCTAGGAAACTCTAAGTTACTGTATAAACACTGGTGACACTCTTGTGAGGTGGGGATTGCTGAGGGAATCATTATATTAAAGTGTTACAAGTTGCTTTAAAATTGAAAATTTAAAAATTAAAAAGGATATTGCAAGCAGGCTATCAACCTCACCTAATTTGATAAGAAATATGCACGCAACTTAAGTTTTCCACAGCTAATAAGGAAGTAGAAACAGCTGTATAGTATTCTCTAATTGTCATGAAGGCTGTTCTGAGGGGCTGTTACCTAAATCTGTGAACGTTGATCGCATTATTGTGTGTGTATCTTGATGTCTCAGATCACCTTGCCTGATAAGAGCAGTGACTGGTTCACTACATCCTCTGCGTGATTAAACTTTCCTGGCTAAGAAGTCTGGTAGAAATAATTAAACCAATTTACATCTATAGGGCTGACATCAAACTTAAAAATGCTATGGCTCAGTGCAGTCTTAAGAATAATTATCCGGTGGAAGGGAGACATTCCTATTTAAAAACTATAAATTAAAAAAAACAAACACTAAAATAAAAACTCATTCATTGAAACACGTTTCACTGAAATGGATTAAATGATTAACTCATATTGCAAGCAACTGCCTCTTGAATAAAAGCAATACCACATAAATCATATGGATTTTAAAATAAATCACATCATTTACTTATTCTCTCTGTCATTCTCTTTTCTTCTTTTCCCTTCCTTTCTTGTTCTTGTTTTCCTCCTATTTCCATCTGGACAACTTCTATCTATTTCATCATTTAAAGATGCTCCAGTGGATTTGACCGTCACCGGCAAGATTGGGTAGACAGTGGCTGCCCTGAAGAGGTATGTGAGTAGTTTACATCCTCAGCCCATCAGAGGCCACTTATATACTTACGATGCTTTTGATTAAATTCTTCAGATTATGAAGCATGGTTTCAAGGCCAAAGACCTGCTATATTTATCTCTATCATACAGTGGAAATGCTGTAAGGCATAATAAAGCAAAATAGGCTGAGCAATTTCACTCCCCATTTGAGGGAATAAAATGGACACAAAGTAAAAATTTTATCTCTGAGAAAATACTTTAAATAAAAAATAAAATTACCAGAAAGCCTGCACCAGAACAGTATCCCTGCACCGGTTTTCTCTTAGAACTCTGACTCTTGCCAGAAAAGGGGAAGAAACTGTGATGTTCCTCATCTCAGAAAACCCTCTGCCAGAGTAGTCTCAAGTGAAAAACAGGCATTGCATTTTGATTATGAAATCTGGCCAAATCATATAGTACAGAAGAAATTACATGCATAAATTCAAAGAGATTTAAAAAACCCCAAACATACAAGGCATTTGGATTTCCTTTCATGGAGTGGCAGCGAAAGAACAAAAAAGATATCTGAATGTGGTAATGATGGACTGTCAAACAGGGACTATAGGCCTCCTCTAAAAGAGTTATTTGGGGTACTTCTGGACCAGAGCAGATACATATCTAAGTATCTTACTGTTGGCTCCTTCTCAGTGTCCTCCCTTTAGAAGGGTTTTTGGTTTGGAGGTTGGGGAGTTTTTGGGGTTTTTTTCTTTTTCTTTTGGGGATTGTGGTAATAGGAACAAATTAATTTATGACACTTTTAATCTCCTGATGGCCACAAAAAAGGAGTTACTTTTCCAGTTTAGCTGAAAGGGCTAAATTCTGTCATGAATTTCAGCAACATAGCCCTTCTGAAACGTAATGTCAGGCAAAACTCAGGGCAAAACTTAGCCCCAGGTGTCTAGTTAGAAAAGCACATTCTGTTATATTCTCAGTAGAAGCAAAGAGAAGCAATGATATAAATCCAGTCTGATGGAAGAAATTTTTTTCCTTATAACTGTAATTGCAAAATAACCGCATCCAACATACTGCCTTATTACATGGCCTTGAAACTTCAGCTTTGCAATTTGTAATCTGCTGATTTAAGAATGGAATTTCTGTGAGATTTATTATCTGTGGAGGATGACCTCTTCAAGAACATAAAATAAAAGGTACTGGGAGTATGTGTTATTATAGTGCACTATCTCTGCATTGCTTTAATCCAGATTATAATTAGCTAGGACTCAGTTGTGCCTGTAGATGAAGTTATCCAAAAATTGCTCTCTGCAGGACAGTAGCATCCCATTCTGCTTCTCCCTTCTTGTTTCAACACAACTAGTGCTCCAAGGCTTAGTACATGATCTGAGAGGAAATTATTGATACACTAAGTGTTTCTGAGAAACTAATAGCTTGATTTGCACAGTTTCAGGCTAGCTGATTGCTGCTCAGAGTCCAGCTTTCAGACTCTCTGGAGTAGAAGCAACAGCTTACTTAGCATCTTCCAGAATGATGTCTGAGCTGACTGCTGGAGTTCAATAAAGGATCAATAATTAGCACACAGAGATTAATTTTATATGCATTCATTCAAGAGGATGAATAATGAGGATTCTCATAGTAATGTTTCCTTCTTTGTAATATAGATTTTGAGCTAAATTTTTATTAAATTGCATCAGTGAAATTAATAGTGGTTTTCAAGCTAAAATATGCAGAAATTTAAAGAACAATTATACTGCAGGTATTGATACATTCTTTAATGTAATATATTATTTCTGGTGAAACAAAGGACAATAAAATACCCATACATATTAAAAGAAAGACAACACCCACTGGGTTTTGACAGCCAGATCTCAATAAAATGAACAGGCTTTGCAGGATTCCACTTCTCATTAAAATCAATGGGGACAGCAAGAGTTACAAGCAGTTCCCATCTTTGCTGCTAGTTAATTGGATGTATTTTCCTGCAAAACTGTGTAATCCATAAAAGAAAATATTCATTACACTTGCAGAATTTTAAAAGTTTCCACAAATGAAAAAAAAAAAAAAAGAAGAAACAAAACTCAAATTTTGTATCGAAATATTTGCCCATGAAAATACAAGTTAAATTCTTGTATGATGGTGAAAATTATTTATGGTGTGCTAATATAACAATCATTTGTTAGATTATTATAGTTTATAATCTATATTTTAGGATACTTATAATTGTTATAGACACATGATACATGAAATTTTAATGTTATATAGAATTAATAGGCATATAGTGAAAGTGTTGCTCTATAGTGTGATATATGAATATTTTATAGGCTGAATACATGCACACATTTTACACATATATGCATATTTTTTGCGATAACTGCATGTAAAGCCCCATTAAATGCTCCAGTTAACTACACATTACTCACTACAGAGAGCTACAATTTAATTCCCATGTATCTTTTTTAGCATGTGTTATGGCACCCAGACCAATGGCAGTGAGCATTCACAATAGAAGAGTGAAAATTTCTATGATAATCTTAGATGTTAAAATCTGATTGGGGGAAATAACGTTTGACATTCAGGAATGACTTTGAAGCCTTGTCATTAACAATTGAGATTTGTAAGTTTTGCAGCTAACTGAAAAATGTGTGTTGCTGAATGCTGTGTAGAGCTCTTGAAATTCCTTGATTTACAGTTTCCATTTTCATTCTTTTTATCCTGACAGCTTGCCCATTCTTAAATTCTCCATTTAGTGACACTCTCTGCTGAGAAATAATTTTCTCTTCTTTGTTTTTGTTGTTTCTCAACAGTCAAAAGATAAGATTTGTGAGAAGAATATAGACACAACTGAAACACCTCCATACTCCACCACCACCCTTCTGCCAACCACCACAAAGTTCAGAGGTTTAACGACCACTAGAGGATCCACCACTTCCCACCTGCCAACTAGCCTGCCAACAGAAGGTGAAGTGTATACACTGCATTATTCTATAGTGCAAACACATCATTTACAAGTCTAAAAAGTGTATTTCCTTTAAGTATGTGTTCATGTTCACCTTTTCTCTTTGGGGCAGTGGAAAGAGTGGGGAATTGCAGTCAACGCAATATCTGCTACTGCTTTTAAATTGCAACTTGCTCTTGCAACAAAAGGTGCAAAGGGGAGAAGTGCTGGAGAAGAGGGTGGTGCTGGGGGTCCATGGGCAAGCCAGGCAGACTTCGGGAGAACTTGTGGTTACAATGAGTTTTTTGTGTTCCTTTAACCATCAGGCCATAGTCCAAAACCTGTTGAAGTAGTAGAAGGAGAGGGTCCTGATAAAGTTAGTGAAGAAACTCCCATCACAGACTTAATGAATGCCTTTAGGTATTCTATTTAACCAGGTGAAGATAACCTTGGAGATAACCCAAATTAAAAACCTTTTTGAAATTTGCCTGTTTACTTTTTTTTGGTCAGTTGACACTGTTCTTTTCATGTAGTGCTCATTGTTATGAAATAGTTTCTATAGGCTTCTGAACTAATTTAACTGGGTAAGTGATGGTGTGTCAGTTCTCATCCTTGTTGCACTGGCTGCCTAAATCTTGCCTTTTTGTGGTTGAGGCTTCCTGCTTGCCTCCTTCTGGAGAAAATTCAGCTGGGTAGAAATGTTAACTCAGATTAATCAAATAGCATCTATAAAATGAGAAGGGAGGGAGAGTATTTTTCTGTCAGAATTGTATGTTAACACAAGAAAAGGTACCAGGTACAGGCAGATTTTTTAAGTGGCCTGTGACAGGAAAATTTGAGCTGAAGGATATTTCAAGGTGGGAATCTACAGACGAGAAAGGCCGGTTTTGTTTGCAGCAAGAGAAGTTTAGAAACTGTTGGTGCAGGATTTGGACTGCATTAGCAGCATTATTCCCTGGCATTTTGTTCATTAAAGCTCACAACAAGAAGAGGAACATGGAAATAAATAGGATTTAAAATTGGTAGACCTTTTCATGATTCTTAGAAGAGGAACTGAGTCATTGTTTCATTTTATTGTCATTTAATATGATAGAATGCTCAAGCTATGTATGAACATGTAACACAAATGAATTATTTATAAGTTTTATGAAACAGACTCTAGTACCCTTATTTACCAGTATTTGGAATCCTCCTTTACACTGTAACACTCTCATAAATGTTTTTTTAGTAGTGTCTTTGTTTCAGCTGGGATAGAGTTAGTTTTCTTCCTAGTAGCTGGTATAGCATTATGTTTTGGATTCAGTATGAGAATAACGTTGATAACACACTGATGTTTTCAGTTGTTGCCAAGTAGTGTTTAGACTAAGTCAAGGATTTTTCAGCTTCTCATGGCCAGCCAGCAAGAAGGCTGGAGGGGCACAAGAAATTGGGAGGGGACACAGGACACAGCCAGGGCAGCTGACCCAAACTGGCCAAAGGGGTATTCCATACCATGTGACGTCATGCCCAGTATATAAACTGGGGGGAGTTGGCTTGTGGGGGGATTGCTGCTTGGGAGCTGACTGGCCATTGGTTGGTGAGTGGTGAGCAATTGCATTGTGCATCACTTTTTTTGTATATTCCAGTTCCTTATTAATATTATTATTATTATCATCATCATCGCCATTATTATTGTTATCATCATTATTTTCTTCCTTTCCATTCTATTAAATTGTCTTTATCTCAACTCATGAGTTTTACTTTTTTTTTTTTTTTTCCTCTATTCTCTCCCCTATCCCGCTGGGGGCGGCGGGGAGAGTGAGTGAGTGACTGCATGGTGCTTAGCTGCTGGCTGGGGTTAAACCACAACAAGTAGTAAGGAAGTAAAGCATTGCTCAGCAAAAGTAAGAACACCACAATCTAATTCTTGTTGAGTTGAGTATCAAATCATTTTCTAATTGTGGAATTTCTTTGACATTAAAAAGTCATTCCTAAAATGACTCATGACCTAGAAAAATGCATTTTCCTACAACTAACTTTGAATTTCTTTTACAGATGACACCAAGATAGCACTGCACCTAAAAGATAATGGAGGTAAGAGACTATTTTTTTGTCTGTAAATAATGTCAGTACTTTGTCAAATTACACCCCACTGAACTTCATTAATCAAAATCAGATTGTAGAAATAGCTTTTACCAGACTCCCAAGGGACTTCAGCCTTCCACATCTGTGTCGAAGAGCAGCAGGGCAAATAAGCTTAGCAACTGCTTAGTAAATTAAACATTTACAACTCTCTTTATAACTCTTTAATAAACCAGCAGCTTTAATTCACTTCCAAATGTGGACATATTAAGTAAATTTTTAACTATATTAATACAGTTATTAACTGTATTATAATAATACAGTATTACTTAACTGTATTGAGAGGATATGATGCTAGTTCTAAATAATAATATTGTGTTATAGATTCATTCATAGCAGTGAATTATTACATGACATTTTGTCAATAAACATATCCTTTTTAGATCTGTGTCTCTGTACTAGCAGAGATCCTGTATTTCTCCATGCACATTCCTCATGCAATTTAATAAGATCACCTTGTCTATACTGATAAAGGCCTCTGTTAAATGATGCTCTGCAGGGGACTGCTTTTGTCATCTTCTTTGTGGGTTCAAGGACTGAGACCTGAGGTTTGTTCCTTCTCCCTTTGAAGTTGATGAGAATTTTGCTATTAGTTAGAATCAGATTGCGTCATTAGATGTAGGCTGTGTCTGTATTCACTGCCAATGTAGAGCTTGCTGAGGAGAAAGTTTTGGGTTGGTTTCTGTGGACTTCAGAATGGTCTATCTAAGCAGAGGATGATTTGCTGAGCAAATTGAAATACGTTATATTTCCACTGATATAAAGGGGAATATTATTGCCTCTGATTGCCTTTCCTCCAGTCACAGAGCACCAAGCTTCACTCAGGGGCAGGGGAACCGGCAGCTAAGTGTTGCAGCAGGCTTGGGCAGGGCGTGGGGTGAGTCTGGCAGCTCAGGGGCACCAGCTGGGGTCAGCCCCAGTCTAGTGACGATCAGCTGAGTCTGCAGTGACGAGGCAAGCCTCGGGTCAAGGCAGGAAGCCAGGTCGGCAAGACAAGGCTGGGACCGGCGAGGAAGCAGGCTAGGCACAGCAGCCAGCAGCACAGCAGCCCGTGGCACAGCTCAGGCAAGGAAGCAGCTCCCATCAGCAGTCCCAGAGAAGGTGAGATGATCAACCAGGTCCATAAAAGGAGTCTGGTCAGCAGCAGCAGGAGACAGGGCCAGAGATAAGTCTGCAACACAGATCCAAGATCCATCCAAAGAGACATGATGGCCCATGGACAGGACTGGAGGCAAGCTACCTTCAGCATAGATCCAAGGTTGGTCCAGGAGACAAGATTAGAGATGGGGCTGAATACAGGTTCAGCTATAATATAGCTTAGGTTTGGGCTTGAGCGTACATGGAGTCCCCAGCCCCATGGGCAGAGGTCCCAGGTGCACCAGGTCAGGACAGCTGAGGCATAGTGGTCGCTCAGCAGCCTCGCAGAGAATTATTCAAGTTTTGAAAAAACACAGTGTGCAGATGCCACTTAGCATTTTGGTCTGTTTTCCTGTAATTTGTTTTTCGGTAATACTCAGCCATTATTTTCTCCTTCCTTCAAATTAGAGATCTGCTCACTCCACAGGAGGCTGTTGCCATCCCCTTCCTTGCCGGTCGCTCCTCTGTCATTTTGCTGTCACTAGCCACAGCATAGCTGGTCACATGCTGTACTGGGCATTGAATTGTCCATTTGTTGGCAGTGTTGTTGTTTGACATGGCTTTGACATATAAGTAATCCCTTGGAATAAGGTCATCTATAAACTCAGGGTGGTACTTTTAGGCATTTCGTCTACGGGAATGTCCTTGAACCTTTCTTTCTCTTATTCTTCTCGAAATCAAATTGCTTTTTATTTTTTTTGTGAAAAGTTCTTCGGTGCTCTTAAAGGTCAATAGAGAAGACGAATCAGTCAGCACTTCACCCTCTCTTTTCGTGTCTGCTCTGTGCATAAAGTGTGTTCCCAACTGAGCTGTGCCCACACTCTGCCCTGTCAGCCATCGCTCCGTGGCAGGTGGCTGGCCGGGGACCAGGCAGCTCTGCATCGTGAGCACCTCATAAACAGCTCAAAATAGTATGCTGTTATATAAAAATAATGCAAAAGATGGGCTTAGGAAAAACATCCGAGTTTCTTTCTGTTTGGGAATTGCAACAGGATTATTTTTTCACTTGTCTGCTCTTTGCCCAAGAACTGAAAAGAAAAATCCTGTGAAAGCAAACAAAATGTTGAATACTAGACCAGGTGACGGATGGCTGTGGGCTACTTGGTAGAGTGCGGTGGTAAGGCTTGTGGCATCACTTATCATAAATATAGAAAGTTCATTTCCACCAAGAAAGCTGCTGCATTTTAGGAGCACAAACCAATACCTGATGTGATTATTCATTTTCCTTAAGCTGTTTCTTTTGTTCTTGAAATTTAAAGAAAAGTAACTGACTTCAAAAACATGGAAGCAAAGCAACACACCAGGATTTCTCATTCACACAGTAAACGTAGCTTTTAATCTGAGAAGTTCTTTTTGATGAATCTTCAATTATGCATTGAATTTTCCAGTGACCCCTAGATTAGGCTCAGATAAAACCTCTGCAGCCGCAGGCGCGTTCTTTGATTCTCTGTGATTTGTCAGCCTTTCATAAAGAGTAGATTATTTCAGGTCACGAATACAGGGTCTTTACTTTCTCACACTAGATCCTTTAAAACTCTAATGAAAGGGAACCTTTTATAATGGAAAACCAAAGCTATATTGGATCAATCATGGCCTATATCTTGATGTGTCCTTGGATGATAGCAGTCAATATCTGGTTAGGTACAACAAAAGGATTCCATAGAAATTCTGTATCTCACCTCTGTCTGGAACATTTGAAACCAAGTGTTATAAAGCAGCAACTAAATTTAAATTAAATTTCAGGTTCAGGTCAAACTGCTTTGACCTTTTAATTGTATGGGAAAATCACTTGCAAGTTAGTCCTGTAATTCACCCACAATCTTTCATGGCGTGTTATAACATACGTTTCAAATTTGCTTGTTTCTGTTTCTTCTGCCTTCCCTCTTTCTTCACAGACACATGACAGATGCCTAATATATACATGCCTAAACCATTTTAAAATACAGCTGGCATGCCATCACAATTTTTGTTAAATCTTAATTCTCTTTAAAATAACAAGTATTTTGTAAGTTTTAAGATATGTCCAACACGAAAAATGTATGGTTTTGTTAGTAATTGCAGATTCTGTTGTTTTTTCATTTTTCTTATAACACAACATGGCTGACTAAACAGTTTAAAAGCCTAATTTTTCATAAAATTTGTGAGCAATTGGCTGTGGCTATACAATAACGCAGTGTTTTCTTGTTGAGAACTCTTTGGTGGATGATTTATATGATTGGCCAGCACATCTGGACATTTTATTTGACCTTTTTAGACACTTTGTTGTGATGATTTGATTGCTATGAGTCCCTCTCATTCCTTCAGCTTTATAACTCAAAAGAAGAATGTATGTGTGGTGGACAGTAAGTGTCAGAGAAACTGCTACACTTCTCATTCATCAAGATGTACAGAAATTGCTGTTGCAAAAAAGAAAAGCTATGCAAAAAACATCTACCTGAGGGAGAAAGCTGCTTTATTTATTTGTGAACAAGTCCATCCCAGCATATGTAGTGCTAGGAAATGTCTGCATCCTTCTACTTTAACTATGTGGTAGACTTTTAAAAAATTATCTAGATACAAACATTAGTGATGTACAGGATTAACATTAGTGCTATACAGAGCTTAATTTGAGCATGAAAGATTAGGAAACTTGCTAAGAAATGACCAAAATGCAGACCCAAGTTTTGAAAAAAAAAAATTTTCATATACCTTATATACAGTGATAAACTCAGCCAAGGCTATTTTTTTTAATAGTCCCCTATGCCTGGAAACTAGCTCCCATTAGCCACCTGTCTTCTTAATTTACGTTAAAATTTGCAGTTTGAGCTCTTCCTACCATAGGAATTATTGACAAATTATGAAGACTCAGTCCTGTTTTTCTTGTGTACCCTGAACTCCAACTGCAATGTGTTGAACACCACTAGTTCATGCCTGCTAAAATCATCTAACTTACTTATTTCTAATATGTTAAGTTTCTAAATGATCAGAAAATGAGACTTATTTCAACAAAGAGACAAGCCAGCCTTTTAGGGAGAACAAATATTTTTGACGTAACAAAAGTTATTATGACAATACAGTCCAAAACAGCTAACTCAGGTTAACAAGTCACTACATATTAGCTGAGTCCTCTCCAATTTTAAAGTAAAACACATTAAATTAAACAATGCTAAACCTAACCTTTGTGGTGGTTTAAAAATGTTTTAAAGTAGACCTTGGATAGGATAAGATCCACAGGATATGGCTTTGGTTTATCATCAGATCTTGGCCTAGCCATCGGAAATGACCTTCCAGAGGCTTCATCTCATCTGGTCTTAGCCAGGAAGCCACAAGCTCTTCTTCTGGGCCTTTCTCATAGCCAGTGGCAAGCAATAGGCAAGAGGAAGTCATTAATGTCATCCTAAAAGAAGTGCCCAAAGTGGAATAAGTTACTATATAAGGGTGTCTATCAGCTGCAGAGAAAAATCTAAATGTCAAACTAAGAGTAGGCATCTTACTTGTAGGTACCCAAGATTTCCTTACATTAATTCTCTTCAGGGTATCCTAGTTGATGTGTTCTGTTTCCATTCCTGTCCAGAAACCCAGCAGAGTGAGAATCAGGCCTATTCTGCCACTCTTCTCTCATGAATAAGGCAGGATTTAAGGCTTTTACTATTATTGCAAATAACCTATTGAGATTAGGTTATGGATTATGTAATTACATGTTTACTTCTGTCTGTTCCGCTTACTCGAAACTGCTGATGTTCTCCTAAAATGCAGGTTTCATACAGTTTCAGGCAACCAAGGATTTCCTTGGAGACAACTTGTCATAAAGTTTACTTTATCTGTGCTGTACTATATGCTGTGCTTGTATAAAAAAACGCTTATAAAAGAAAAAAGTATCAGAACACAGAGATAAGCAAAATAGGTGGTGATGGATAGGAATATGTTAATAGGATAAGAATATGAAGAAAGGTAGATTCAAGAAGAACAATTAGCCACCTTGATTATCAAATAAACCAGAAAGAGCCTTGTAAACAGAGTTTATCAGAATTTTTACCCTTTTTCTTTTATTTAGGTAGGGGGGAAATTCCAAAGGGAACAAATAAAACATAACTCAAATACATCAGTGAGTCTTCCCACATATTGTATTTCACACTGTCAATTACAAGCTAGGAAATGCTGATACATGTCCAGATTTTATTCTCTCTTTCTCCCTGAACATTTCCAAGCTGTTCCTCTTCTGTCATTTCTCAGCAGTCTCTCCTCAGCACTAGTTAGAGACAGGCCTTAAGATATTTTAGAGATCTCTCTTGTTTTCTTCAGTATGATCAAAGCATGATCAAAGTTGAACTTTAGACCCCAAGCAATTTTCTAAACGCTGCTCATTGCTTTCTGCAAGTTCAGCTGTAGCACTTAGAATAGGAAAGCATTATTCTTAGGAAAAAGTGTGGGATCTACCATAGTATGTTGCTGTAAGAAACATGAAATGATGTGCCCAGTGTAATTCAAGTTCTTCCTTCTCAGGAAATCTTGTGACTTAATGAAAGCCTGTACAGCCTTGCTGGTGTTCAGTATGATACTACATCATTGCCTACTGGCAGCTATCTTATTGAAATGGAGCCTTCCAAAGCTAAGAAAATAAGCTTGGAAAAGTAACAGCCTCTGATATAAATATTCCCATCTTCCTTGTGCATCAGACACAGGAAGAAAGGTATTCTACATACTATACACAGTGGCCAGTTGGCTACATGCGTGGTTTTTAAAGCAAATACAAATGAAAAGTGCTGAACTCATCCATTCTGGGTAAAAAATAGAAACATGGATTAATAATCTTTATTCATAGGATATTTAAATTTGTAGCATTAATAAATTGTGTTGGTTTTGGTTTCTTTCATGGTAGATTGGATTGTGCTTAAATGTTACTTAGAACAAGACATTTGTGTCTTTTCCAGAATTTCTTGCATCTCCACTGCATCCCAGTTTTGCTGTCATCATCTTATTACAGCTATCATCACAAAATATGTAAAAAAACACCAATCTAATCTGCACAAAGTCAATCAAATAATGGCAGACATTTTTAAAAGTAGTGGCACTGGAATGTATCCCCTACAAAGCAAATGTCACTTTCTGCCTCTGGCACAAAAGGGCATTTTTACATCATATTAGGCATTATATACCACATTAGGTTAAAGAAGTATGATGTTAAAACAGTTTAGTTTAACCAGACCAAACTATGTGCAGACACTTCAACTTATATTGAAGTCTAACTTATGGCAGCTTAGTTTCTCTTTGGTTCTCTAAGCCATATACAACATGATATACAGTATCTACTCTTACGTTGTCGTTACTTTACCATAAAGGCACGCATTTAATTGATTTTGTTAAACATGTACAATTTGTGGACTTTGTACCAGCTCAAAGGGTTTATGTGAAAACCACATGTAGATCTAAATGGAGATCCTATGGAGAGCTAAATGTAATAGACTGGATAAACTTTTAAGACAAGGCTGTGTTACTTAATATTTTATCTTATCTGTTCCTGTTGCTGTCACAGTGCTGTGGCAGTGTGACAGCTAGGGCACATAGAGCTCCTGTGATCTTCTGTCTTTTTAACTTCCTATTCTACATGGAGTTAACCCAGTAGCTGCAGCTGGTAGCCTCCTGCAATCTCCTCTGCATTGCTTACTCATCTTTGACATCAGTGTGCATGGGTCACTGTTAAGGATGGAAAAAATGGAGGCCAAGTGAAAGATGACTAATATAGTTGTACATTTTGCATTGAACTTGAAGTACCTGAAGGTGTTCTGTCTCCAAAAGGTGAAGAAGGGAAGGGGGTAAGTAACTCTGCAAGCATTAGACACAGCTTTAGCGAGGAACAGCCTGTTTGACCTGATGGTCTTATTTTTGCTTTCTGTAGGGTTAAGAGGAGTCAATGGGCTGACTGAATTGAAATTCTTGTAATCTGGTAACTGTTTGCTCTTCTGTATTTAGGAACACTTAGCTGCCTTGCCAGGCCAAATGGCATGGTACAATATGGTACAATATTGAGCTTCATGATGGCCACTGTTTGATGCTACTAAGTATTGTAATGGCTTACATGTCCTCAAGCAACTCAAACTAATATTACTACATGATAACTGTTGTAGCATTAGGTGATATTTTAGAGCAGAACGAAAGTCCTTAGCTAACATATTTAGAGTGCTGTCATCCTATAAACAGAGGGATTTGATTTTAGTGCACTCTCATCCATTTATTGCACTAAGCAGTTGATCAATCTTGGTGAGACTTACTGAGTTGCCCTGGGTCCTACAGAAAATTGATAGCAAAGCCAGATACTGAATTCAGAATTTGTGGCTTACAGTTTGTAATATTCTCACACAAAGACCACCTTTCATTCCTTCCATGCAATCAGAAACCAATTTTTAAAGCATTAGCTGAGCCATAACTTTATAAATCATCATGAAACCAAGCAAAGTATAGCAATAGCTTAACTTCAAGATGTTAACAAATGCTAAGGGAATGAACCCACAAATCAAGAAAATCACACTCCATTATGGCGAAGAAGCTGAGAAGTCCAAATCATGCTGTTCCTAAAAGAGGTAGAGAGAACATTTTTATGGAGATTCCTCTGAGCCTCTGGAGAATCCTCCCAACTGTACATTCCCTTATTCCCTCCCACAGTCACTACATGTAGGTCATTAATCTTCTCTTCAGGAATCTGCATTGTGTACAGGAAAAAATTTTAAGTTTGGAGAACCATATACCTGCCCCATAAAACAAGCAGTCTCCTGGTAGGCTCATATTCCAGATGGAAATGGAGGCCCAAAGTAGGGGAAAAATCCAGTGGCTCTATAGAGCTTACTGTAGGCTGTAACCCTCTGTGCTCAGCTGTCCTAAACATAATGTCCTCCCTCTTTGCAGGAGCATATTAACTCAAACCCACAGTCATGCAAATAGGGTGATACAGCTTCCAGGCTAGAAAAGACATATGTAATAGGGTGGAGGACTGGTGGAGTGAACTTGGATCTGTAGGTGCAGGTTAGCCCCAGACCATGCAGCAGGAAGAGAGGGTTTCTTCTCTTTGGCTGCCCAAAGAGGAGAGGAAGCACGTGGAGAGGAGGTGTCACTAGATGGCTTGTGGAGATCTCTCATGTGGAAACAGCTATCAGACACTCTGAAGCTCCTGAATGAGAGGAACCAGATCAATAACAGTCCAAGGATGGCTATGGAAGAAGAACAATTGTGGGTGAAAGGATGGTCGAATGAGATTAACATAGGTACAGTAGTGTATCAGATAACAGGGATAGTAGAGAGGAGAGATGGGTTTGACCTGCCAGATTCAGCTGATTTGCCAAATGTCAGAATGTTCCAGCACTGTCACTGGCAGACAGTTTTATTAGCCTGAAATAAAGCTTGGAGAGGGATGAAAATGTCTTGATTCCTTGCATAGATGACTTTAAAAAAGACAGTTACATATTATCATAGATTTCTGATACATCAAATAGCATCTATCCTAAGCAGTACACACCTTTGATTATATATCAAATTTATATAACTAGCAAAAGTAGTACCCAGTACTCAACCAAGAAGTAGAAATAGGCAGCTAAGAAATCAGTTTTCAGTATATCTCACTTTCCCCCACAGCTCAGGACTTCAGACTGCGATATTTTTTACAAAATTACAAACCTTGCAGTCTCTGATGGCATTCCTGTGAACAACATAAAAAAAGCTGTATTGCATTGTCACAGCAAGTTTTAACTTACCTAAATGCTGTGTTCTTCAAGGATCATCAAGTTTCTGTGATTATATAATATTCTATACTAATTTTACACTAATAGTAATAATAATATATAAGCATATCTGACTTTCCTAAGCTAGCATTTGAAAGATAGTGGGTTTTATGTAAGAATAAGATACTCGTTTTGCATTAGTATTAATAGTATGGCACAATCTACTTTTATCAATAAATGTATTTTTATATAGCTGGACATGCTACAGCTTCAAAATCATGGCCAGTACCAAAATAGTCATTACCTAACACGTACGTTGGGGAATGCAAAGAAAGTTCTGCAGTTAACACCTGGAGTATTAAAAAATGGCATTTGCATGTGTCCTGGTTTCAGCTGGGATAGGGTGGATTGTCTTCCTGGTAGCTGGTACAGTGCTATGTTTTGAGTTCAGTATGCAAAGAATGTTGATAACACTGATGTTTTTAGTTGTTGCTAAGTAATATTTAGTCTAAAGTCAAGGATATTTCAGCTTCTCATGCCCAGCCAGCGAGAAAGCTGGAGAGGCACAAGAAGTTGGCACAGGACACAGCCAGGGCAGCTGACCCAAACTGGCCAACGGTGTATTCCATACCATGGGACATCCCATCTAGTATAGGAACTGGGAAGTGGGGGTGGGGAATCGCCGCTCGGGGACTGGCTGGGTGTCGGTCGGCAGCTGGTGATCAATTGCCCTGCGCATCATTTGTACATTCCAATCCTTTTATTACTACTGTTGTCATTTTATTAGTGTTATCATTATCATTATTAGTTTCTTCTTTTTTTGTTCTATTAAACCATTCTTATCTCAACCCACGTGTTTTACTTCTTTTCCTGATTTTCTCCCCCATTCCACTGGGTGGGGGGGGAGTGAGTGAGCGGCTGCGTGGTGCTTAGTTGCTGGCTGGGGTTAAACCACAACAGCATGGAGGCTCTGAAAATATTATCACACATTCTGTTTCTGTAATGATTAATGTAGTACATACTCATACAAGTAAAAGAGCGCATAAGTCCCTAGAGCAGACGTGGTTATACCCAAACCTACACATTTTTCTAGTCTGCTTCATCTGTAGGAGCTGTTTTCATGCACTTGTATCCAGACCTGTTTTGCCATAAAACTAAGTCCATACAAGAAACACTGTCAACTTAATAAACCAGCATTTCTGTACCAATAGTGCAGCATAGATTATCTCATACCCATGTGATAGTTTCATATTCATCTGACCAACCAGCTAAAAAAATCATAGGTTTTGATGAACATTAAGAATTCATCCACTTGCTGCCATGTGACCTAACAGCAAACACTCATTTTATCATCAAGCATTCCTATATGAGAAGAAATTGCAGGGTTCATTCTCTATCTCTTTGTGACAAATGCAGAGGTTTGCCATGAAAATTCATTCTTCTGGTAAAAAGACAGGAGAAAAGAACAAAGCTCAGTACTGAACAATCATCTTTAGGCTGATTGCTGCTATTTAGGTCATCTATATCCCTGGCTTTGCTAGTATAGCTGTGTCAGTCAGGAGGGTTAAATAAGGTATTGCATTTTATCCCTTAAAGATGCATGTGCATATAAGGAGTTTGAATTGGAGCTTTTACCATCTGATCAAAATGTCAAAGTAAAAAAAGAATGACATGGGGTTTTGTCTGTCATTTGCCCTTGGTTCCATGTCACTTTATATAAAGGAAAGTATCCAGGAGGTACCAGAAGTTCACCTATTTTTCCTCCATTTTACCATAAAAAATTTTTGTGTCTCAGCCCTCACAGAAACCTTAATCTCTGGTAAGTAAACTCTTTTCCATCTCATAACATGAGAGGTGTACATGTATGTATCACAATTTTGTTTTCTTGTAGATAAAACTATCACAATAGAAACTGTGTGTAAACCTTAAATTTAGAAAATAGAAAACAACGTGTTCCGTCATTTTGCAGACCTCAGTGGTTAATATGCAATAGTAAGAAAAACAATTTTGAGAAACTATCCAAAATGTGTTTACAAACACTCTAAAGAGCAGTCCCAGTTTGTACACACCTTTGCTCCTGTTAAAGTCAGCATTACAGTCCCCATGGGCCAGGACAAGATTTTCATTCATGATAATTCCTTGAGTTTTTTTGGTTTTCCTACACCAAAAGAAGTTAACCTGACTGTAACTAGAGATATAATATAGTAATATAAAATCAAAGATGATAAAGTCCTTATGTGTTTATCATGCAAATAATGAGAACATTTTATTGTGTTTTCACTTTTATTTTCTAAACAGCATTCCAACAGGAGAACAGTTATTTCATGTTTGTATCGTATGCCTTTATATTTGGGGAAAAAAAATTACTTGCTGTTTCTGTCCTGTCATTCAGCACCTGAGAGGCAGACTAACCTTGGAGATGTTAACATGCTCCTTCTGCTTAAAAGCTTTATGCATGTAAGAATTTGGGGAGGAGTTATAAATATAGAGCATATTGTAGTAACAATTGCTTTTTCAAGCACAAAAAAAAGGAAAGTTTGGGAAAAGTTCCACTGAGAGAGCTCCTTTTGGGAAAGGATTGGTCATAAGACAAATATCCTCCCATGGGTTTAGCCTTGCCTAGAACAGCAGATGTGCTGTGATAATCGTAATAAGATTTCTTTCTACACCTGAAAAAGTTTCCCAGTCCTTTTTTTCAACTATTTCCCTTGGTGGCTTTTTAAAAGAACTGTCAGTTGAATTTTCAGCAGAGAGTATTTTCAAAGTTGACAACACTGTTTATTGTCTCTGTGAAAAGAGAACGAAATCAATTTCTCATGAGTATTTGAGCCCTGGGGTCAACAAACTGAATTTCGATTATGGAAATTACAAGTTCCTTACACTTGTCATTTAAGGAAAGCATTTCTTCTATTTCATTATTTTTTGCATTTGGCATTCTGATGACTGCGCTGATGTCCATGCAGTGTTCAACCCTAGTAGAAATCTGGGCAGGCAGTTGTCACCTGTGTTATTTGGAAGAAACAGCGTTCTCGTTTGCAAAGCTGGATGCTAAACACTGAGAAAATATCAGATCAAAGGGGATTAATTTGATGGCGTTTACAGAGTGGTTAGGACCTTTGCTGAAGTCCAGCATTTTTTAATATGCAGAATATGTTGTTCTGCCTTCAACCATAACATAGTGACAACACAAATTACTTGTTTAGTGCAAATTGGCCTGAAAATGTGTACAAGTGACAAAGTAGTTTATGATGCACCAATGTGGCATTGAAGGGAAGAGTCAAAGACTATGAAGCTGTCAAAAAGACAATTACGAGACAGACAAACTATGAATCCTCTGTTCCTTCTGGGCAACAGTTACTTCTCCATAGGGTGACTCACACAACTAACTGCTTATCACTGGGAATTAATAGCCCAGCCCAGAGCATGTACAATAAAGCAGGCCTTTCCTCATGGCCTTTCAGTTGCTTAATTTGCATTGGTTTGGTGATTTGAAATATATGTGCAAGTACTAAATATTGTTACAATGCATGAACAGAAATTAAGACTGCAGCTTGTATACATTCATCTATTCTCAGCTGAAAGCAAATAGCTATTTAATAAATAATTAATGGATATGTCAAGTAAAAGACTCTGCTGCCTGAAAGTTAGAGGAACATTTTTTAGGGTCACCTTTCTTTCCTGTCTCCTCCATGAATCTTGCATCCTTTGCTACATAGTGCTATAACTACCAGGAAGTGTTTTAAGTGCCCTTTGGGTGGGAATGCATTTGAAAATAGATCTTCCACATCCTAGGCAATATCTCCTTTCTTTCACTGCAATGTAAAGTATGGCCTGGAAATTTTCACTATGTGTACTGTGTTAAAAAAAAAAAAAAAAAAAAAAAGAGAGAGAGAGAGAAAAAGAGAATAGGACTGACACTTCTTTTCTTTTTTAAAAGCTCCTACGTGTCAGCGTGAACGAAGTTTTAAGAAAGCTAAGTAAATCCCTTTGTAGGATTTAGGAAGGTAGAGACCTGGTTCTTGGATCCTGTTCATGCCTAAGCTCAAACTTGTGTCCACAGTCAGCACAATTAAAACTGAAGTTCCTGTGTGAACAGGTACACATGAACCTTTCAATAAAAACAAAGGTTTTTTATTAGCTTCATTAATGTCTCCCGTGTCCTAGTTTAGCCTCTCAAATTATTGGGTTCTTTTTCTTTATCCTCTGATTCTGTTACTAAGCTCCTTTCTCCACAATCTGTCTCACTGACTTCATGGGGAAGAGCAGAGCAACACTGCGAGGTTTCAGCTGTCCTGCTTCAAGATTGAGGAAATATGAGGGGAAATGTGTATGAATCCCTTCACTCCCCCCATAGATTCACTTCCACGTTATAGTTAGAAATATCTCTTGGCTAAGATAATGCATCTTCATTTTCCTTTTCTCCCTGTTGTTGCAATGATGCCATGCAATCTGCTGGGTGGTGAACCATACAGGGCTTCCTTGATCTCGTGAGATAAGTGCTGCCACATGTGGATGCATGAGCTGTTACGCTGAGATTAATCATTCCTGTTTTCTTTTATTGCCCCTCATATAAGGCATTTAACACTACTTGGATCGATAGACCTTTCTTCTTTTATTTTCCAATTCTCTTTTTTAATATTAGCATGGAATGCTCTACTCACAATCTGATGAATGGTAAAAAAGCATGTACAGTTATTGTTGTTTTTATTGTTGTTTTTACTATTAATAACAATAACAGTGACTTGTTTGAAGTGGTATCCATAACACAGTAGCTGTTTTCCAAGAACAAATAAAAGGGACAGTCCCTGACCTCACAGGCCATGGCACTCTAAGACAACCAAACAAATAGTTCAGGGGATGGCACAACAAAAAGGATGACTGCTGAAATCACCCATTTTCATTATAGTCAGCCTGGCAAACAAACATGGTGAGAGGAAATTTAAAAGTGGAATTGAAAGAAAATTTCTCATAAGCAAGACCAGAGACAGGTGTTGTATGGCGTAAGGCATGGAGGTGATTTGAAGGATTGCCAGAAAGGCAGAACACAGTGGGAATATTAGAACAATGCAAGTTTGTGAAGCCAAATGGCCAGTGCTCTTCTGGTGTTTCTTAAACCTAGGCCTTCTGAGCTGCTGTTTTGCCTGAAGTAGTGGGTGGAACAGCACTTCTTTTATGCAAGAGGATGAGGAAGAATCATTGCTTATCACCATGTCTGTGCTTGCTGTGATATTCCAGGTTGTCCAACATAGAAATCACACTCAAGCACAAGCCATTCTATGATTAATTTATTGAGAGACTTTTTCGACAAAGATTTAACAGTGTTGTTAAAAGACTTTCAGTCATTTATTTGGAAGCACTGCTGACAAGTTGCTTGTGTGACAGAGACAGCCCTCTTTTCTCCTGACAGGAGCATAGCATGAGCAGCCTCTTTGTATAAAGTTTAGTAAATGGATGGTCTTCTGTAATACTTTTGTATGATGAGTGTTCCATTCAAACCAAGATTAGAATATTGAAGGGTCATTTAGCATCCATCTGTTACACTTTTGGCTGTCTGATTCAGTTGCACAGGGTGGTTCAGAACCCCTCTCCAAGCTAATGAATCAGGCTTTCAGAATGTGTTTATTAGCTAGACCTCACAAGGGTTTGTGGCATGTCTCAACTTGAACCTTTAAAAAAATAATACAACATTCAAAATGTATTCAATTAGTACGTTTTGTCTGTAGGGCAACTGCGATACTTTTATGAGAAAATCAAAGTAAAATTCATTATGATGGTAATTAGAACTTCAGAATGTCCAGATTGCATTCAAAAGAAAGGATATTAATTTTGTTTATTGAGTTAAAATTAGTAAAACATTTGGAAATGTCTGTTCATTAAGATTATGAGAGTATTCAGTTGTGGGAAAGAGAAATCTAACATCTTTTTCCAACTTGAGCTGTGGAAATTGAGGAACATGCAACACAAAAAAAGCAAATGCTCAATTGCTATCTGTGAAACGTAGTGGATAAGACATACGTTACTGTGCTAATAAGTGTGCCATTTTTGCAGCTTCCACAGACGACAGCACGGCAGAGAAGAAAGGTGGAACACTTCATGCTGGCTTAATTGTCGGCATTCTAGTCCTGGTCCTCATTGTGGCTGCAGCCATCCTTGTGACAGTCTATATGTATCATCATCCAACGTCAGCAGCTAGTCTCTTCTTTATAGAGGTAAGACAAAAGTAACATCTTGTGTCACTAGTCCTGTCACTTGGCTAGGATAATTGGGGTCTCCAGAATAGACCTTTCTTAACTAAATCTAGAAAGTATTTTCATAGTGTAAGATTTGAAGAAATGAAATTAAATGAACCTCTCCTAGCAGGTGATGCTATTTTGTTCTTAGCATGTTTGTCACTCAGCTGCTTCTTTAACTACCATTGCTATTACTTTTTTTGGTTTTTACACAGGACGTATATCTAAAAGGTGTATCTCAGTTACCTCTCCACCTCTCTTTCCTATCCTTCATTTTTCTCACAGTAGCATTTTTCCATTAGCTTTCATGTGCACTGGCATTTTATTGCAGAACATATATTTTTTCTATCATTTTCCTGTAGAAAAATAAAATGTATGCATTCTTAATTCTCCAGAAGACCTGACTTAAAGTAAGTTTTCAGCTGGAAACCTGTGTTAGCTCTTCTGTACATTCACTTGTAGAAATCTTTTAAAACTTTGCCTCAGTGTGGGAAAGATACTTTTCACCTAATTTTAACATCTAAATCTAATATCATCTCCCTTTGCTCTTTTTTATTAGTATAGAGAGAAACAGACTCTTTTAGACCGTGATTCATCTGACCTGTTTGAGACATCTCCTTTAGGATTAGATAAATTACCATTTTTGTCCCTCAAATAGAGGTAGCTACCTTAGGTGCAGGCATCTACATTGCAGATGCTGACATTTAGTCAGCTCAACTCCACTGCACATGACAATATGAGAAAGGAAAATTTTCCATAGGTGTTTGGTTCTACAAAAAGCTATGAATACCTACACCTACTTGTGGTTTTTTTCAACTCAGCAATGTTCCTCCACCTTATGATAAGTACAGAGTTGCTAAACATGAAAGAAACTGCTGGCTGTTCATAACCCCCACTTGCAGTAATCCCTTACTTTTAAGTGCCTGGTCATTTTCTAATGGGCAATAGTGAAGAAGCGGAACTACTGGAAGTGTCACTAGGGACTTATCTAGGGATTGCTTAGGTAAAAGCCTGGACCAGGAGGATATCGACTTTCATTCTTAGTGACAGCGGTGTGAATTGAAGTGAGACATGAACATGAATGCAATGATTCATCTTTAAAAACATATTATAATAAATATACTGCTTAGATGCAATAGTAGTGACAGAAATCAAAATGAATTGTTTATCGGTATTCCAGGCTCAAGCAGTGTAACTGTGTTAACCATCAGGGAACAGCATCCACGTAATAAAATCAATAGTTTTCTTTCATGTCTATGTGACATTACAAGCCAGTTCTCTATTGATGTAGATGACAAAACTCCACTGAAGTCCTTGTACAAGAGAAAAGGATTTGTCCCTTTTTTTTTTTTTTCACATACAGATTGAATTGCTGTTCTTTCACTCTAGTAAAAACAAGTTTCTTTTCTGTTATGATGTGTCCAAAAAGGCTAAGTAAATGGCAACACCATTTTTTAAGAAGAATACCAAATTAAAACACACATTTATTTATTTATTTCTGTTCTCAGTGGAGTAATGGCATGTTAATTTATCTCGTTCATTGATATCATACTCACATGCAAAAGGTGGTGCCTTAATCAGTTTTGTTTGACCAATTCCACTGAATTTAATCTTTAGGTGGCATTAATCTATTTGTGCAGTTAAAGCTAAAATGTCTTTTAGCAAGCAATGTAGGCTTTTAGAAAAAGTAGAAAAACATAATCTTTCTTTTTTTAAAAAAAAAGGAGAAATAATTGAATAAGGAGAGGAGGAAGTCAAAATCAAATTTATGCAAAACATAGTATAAGCTACATCTTCTTTGGTTACTAGGGAAATTGTGATGCTTGTGAAGAATCAGCTGTTTAGCAAGAATTATAAAAAGTTCTAGCCGTAAAAGGAAGGTCTTTCCCTGTGAGTGGTAAAAACACAGGGGCTGGAGAAAGGGATTACTCTGTATTTCAGAACATTTTCACAAATTTCAGAACTTTAAAGCCATTGCTGGTATCATAAGTGTAGAAGAACAGAATAAGCTAATCCATTCTGGAAATTAAATTGCTTTTAAGAAGTTTAATCATTTAATTTCCAAAGGAAAAAAAATAGTTTGACAAATTCAAGAAATAAAAAGTAGAATATATTATATTCTTATATTCATCTGATCTATAGGATATAAATGTTTCCAATACAATCTTCTCAGGCTTGCATTTTGAAACTGAAGTACAAAAAAAGAAAAAATAAGGTATAACTGGTATAAGTAAGTCACTGTTACTAAAAAACATTCCTTATTGTATTTGTGCAATTGAAAGATATTTGAGTAAGCTGTTACCGACATCATGGTACCCCACATCCCACAGCAGACAAGCAGCATTATTTATGGGAAATGAATAAAATGTGGATCTGATGTCACTGTTCTGGGGAAAGAGCTCAAGAGGATTGCCATGAACTTGGTCATGACATGAAAACAGGCACAGTAATATTTCAGAAAATAATATTGGGTTTTATGAGTCTCTTGCTTAATAAAGCAAGTTGCACAGTTAAAACAAGATGCAACAGATGGACAGACAGCTCCCTCATGCACTTGTCTAAAAAATTACAAGCACACTGTGGTCTGCCATCAAGTCTTCTAGCCAAATCAAGTTCTACACCAGCTTATCTATCATCAGTAATTAATATAAATCTAAGGCTGGGCAAAATAAAGAATGGGGACCTGACCCATTTGTGTTTACTTTTAAAGAAACTACTTTATAGAGGAATCATATTGACATTAAATATAGCATTCATTCAAAACTGTAACACGACTAAGAGAGAAACTTCTTTTTACATCTAAGATTCTAGGACGGTGTCATGATTTTGTAGTTAAAACATAATTTTCAGTCAGATTTTTTCGGGTTTTTTAGGTTAAGGGCTATGTAAGGAATTTTGAGTTGATTTGGTTTATAGTCATGACTGGTTACTGAATAAAGAAAAGTATAATAAACTGATCCCATATCTGAGGCTTTAAGTCCCATTGTGTTCTCCGCAGATGTCACCCAATATTCACTTACCACCTCACTCGGCTTTTCGCATAACTCATCTCAAATCCCACTCGTGATGCCCCTCATGTTTGTCATGTGGTGAGCTCCCCCAGATAAGGATAAATACACCCACACTTTGACTTCACTGCTTAACTTTGCATTGATAAATGCAATCCTTTGTGAAACCTCTGAGCACCATTAAATGATATCCTGACTGCACTAGTTGGTTTAAATAAGCAATATACAAAAGCCAAGAAAAATGCCATTTATTCCAAAAGCAACTATTTTCTTAGAACAAAGTAACATTATTCTATGATATTTTTTTTACCCCTAAAGTCTGAAGAAAACCTTTCCTCTAGTGGTTTTTTTTTGTAGATGTTGAGCACAATGCATATGTGCAGCCCCACCTGGAACAAAAATAGCTATTTTGAACAAACAGCTTGAGAAGTCTTGAATGACAATGCTATTCAGTTTGCCCACGATAGTGTATCATTTTAAAAGAATATCATCCAAATCATTCAAAAATGTTCCTCTTTTTGTTAAGCGTGTCGAAGATTCAAATCAAAGTTCAATGTTTTCCTGTTTCTTCCAGCCCCCACACTATTCAACATGTGTTTCATTGTTTAAGTTGGACACTTCTCTGGTGACCTAAAGACAGAATTAATTATCAACTTTTAAAGTTAAGGGAGTTTCAGTCAAAGTTGCAATGAATGCAGGCTCTTTCTGAAAGCTGAGAGTACATGTTGACTAAAGATTAGCTTGCAGAGTGACAGAAGAGATGTTGTATGCTTTGGTCTTTTATTTATTTATGATTACTCCTGTGATATTTTCTCTCCCTTGAATATGATTTTGTTGCCAGTAATTTCCCCTTTTGAATCAAGTTACATTCCTACTCTTACCTTGAGGAATCCTGTGTCTCTTGAGTATACTTTGAACTTATTTGCACTGATTTTTGAAAAGTAGCATACATGTCAAACAGTGTTCTTCATGTCTTTTTCAACAAAGCAGAAGCTTATGTAGAAATCTAGCTATAACACATATAGCTACACACCAGCTATACCACAACTAAAAAGTAATTAATTTATTCACTAACCTATGTAGTATGCTTGCATTCAGGATTTGAGGTTTGGTGGCCAAGAAGCCAAGCATGATGCCCCGATTGTAGTGGATTGCATGCCTGTGATATAGATCATAGCAAAAGTGATACAGATATCTGGAGCTGAATGTAAATACGGGCAAAGAAATTCCCAGCTGAGTCAGATGGATTTGCTCAAATTTGACTGACTTGTGGGCTAAATAGCACATTTAATAGTATTTTAGATTTTCCTTCTTCCCTTCTTTTTTTCTTCATGGTTTTTTTTTCTTATATTTTTAACCTTTATTGATTTGCATTTGTGTGTGAACTTTGGCATTGAGAGCAATTAATGTCTAGGGAACATTTAGCAAATCAAAAAGCAAGGCGTAAGGCAGACTGCCTTTTACTCAGGTGTCTTTTGCCTGTTTGCACCCAGTTATCTGTGGACAGAAGGGTTGCACATGACAAAAGAAGTTTTCATGTGCATGGTTTTTTTGTGGGTTTCTTACCTTTCTTACTTATATGTTGGTCCGAAGTCCTTTTAATCTTTGAAATTTACCTCAGCTGTCATCCCAGTGCTCTGCCTTTGGGGAACAAAGGCAACATGATCTGGCCACAGCTGAGAAGACAGCAGAGGAATTGCTGGCCAACATGAAGGCAGGGAGTCAGACATTGGGATGTCTTTTCCCAGCTGGACCCAGTGATACTGTTGCCAAATTTGCTTATGTAAGGCTCCACAGCAGCAGAATAAAATTCTTCTGTGGCAGTTCTCTGCGGGTAGGGGATTGTAAGGAATCTAAACTAACACTGCAAATTGGGACCATCTTAACCTCAGGCAAAGAACATTTCTCTTGTATTCAGCTTATAGGTACAAACCCAAACCTAACTTATTAACACATGTGGACTGTGAAGCTTTAAGGATACGAATGAATTCAGAGCCTATGTATTTCTTAATAGTGGCTGTGTTTGTCTTAGCAGTTAATACGTCACACACTGAAGAGCAGTGTAGGTGCTTGTGGTTACAAATTATGATTCTTTTGAGTTAAGATCCCATTTTAAAGGTCACAGTCTTTGCCTTCATGTTTCCAGTGTCCTTGGAGGTTTTCCAGAGCTTTATTGTGCTGATTCATCTGCTTAGAAACATACATGTACACTTACACACGCATGCACATACTTATGTCTTTTTTAGTTGTTTGGTTTACTTCATGTTGTTTAAGCTGGATAATTTCACAAATCTGTTTTTTCAAATGGCCACACAGAGAGTTGAACTGGTGCTACGGAGCCAAGGAGTGACCTTGGGGAAAAAGAGAGGGAGGAAGGAATGAGCAGCTGTAGACCTTCAGCAAATAAAATAATAGTGTGTGATCAGAGCCTGGGGGATGCACCTTGACTCTTCCTGATTTAACTTGAATTATGACTTTACTAATAAATTAAATAAGCCTGGGACTGGTTTTTAGCATAAAGACCAAACAGCATGGAAGGATCTGCATTCCTGTCATTTAACTCTGTCAGTCTCACAGTAAGGTGATGGCATGCAGACTATTAGCGTGGATGGTTTCCGAATCCTGAGACCTACCTGGGGTGGTCTGAGAAAGCACTAATTGTTGGGTATTTTTCTAACAATAGAACTGTATAGGGGACTGTATTTTGGTATCTGGAAACATTCACTGGCATGCAGATCTAGCAGTAGATTTTCTTCAGATTTTGACCTTCTGTTCATCCCCTGACTGCTTAGAGGACAGAAATAAAAGGAGAAAATAGTCAAAAAAGCTGGAGACAGTTCTTGGTGTTTCAGAGCTCAGGGAATTAATGGGCATTTCTGGCTCACTGTTACACATCTCTGCTCATAGCAGCACTTCACACATAAAAGCCAGCATTTAACAGCCAGCCCTGTTCTCCATGCACCATTTCCAGGGTTCTGCATTAATGCCACAAATGCAGTGTATGTTTTTCAACAAGTGAGAGGAGACAGAGTAAAAAACAAAGAAGGGATTTTTAAAAAAAAAAGTCAGATCCTCAGCTGGCTTAGACAGGTGATGAAGCTCACACAGCTCTGCTGATTTCTTCTGGGATATGGCCCATTGTTTTTATTATATATATATATATATATATATATATACACACACACACATTTTACAGGGGATTATGCTTTTAGTTTGAAAAAGGCTTGACATGGTCATCAATTTGGTTTTGTCCAGAAGTTCAGGCTGAATTATGTTTCATGAAGGTGATGATTAAAAAGAAGAGAACAAGTATCATTTTTCTCTTCTTTCAAAGTCCTGCAGTATCCTGGCATTCAAGGTATTGTCGTTGATCTCACTGTCATTGCCTTGTACTGATAATAAAGTTGTTTTTTCCAAAGCTTATCCAGCTCAGCAGGAACCAGCAGCTCAGCAAGGGAAACCTAAATCGGCCACAAGGGAGAAGCACTAAAATAAATAATCAACACTGACAATAAAAGTCAAAGGTGGGGAGGAAGGAGGCATTCTGTTTCTCGTCCGTCAGCAGCCAGCTACTTAGATGAAACTAAGACTGCAGAAACATTGTTATAACAAGAAGTGGTTTAAATCACAAGGAGATATTTTAAACAAGCACTTCTATCAAAAAGAAAAATAAATAAAGCTGGTAAATGATCCTACTGAATCTTAAGTCTGAAACAATCTTTATTTCAGAACATTTTCTTCAAAATATTAGATTAACATGGTGTCAGGCAATTGATCTTTTCTTATTCCTGGTAATATATATCAGAAGTACCATTTCAGATATTTGAAGCCTCATCCATTTCTGACTGTTATTTGCCCAATAAATTGGGTGTTTCTAGAAGAGGTTAAAGAGTGGTGCACAAATTATAACTGCCTAAACAATATTTCAGGTAACTTTGAGCACAAAAATGCATGTTATGGGCAAGGTAATTGGTAACAGAAAGATCTTTCCTTCTCGCTACCAAGATAGATTAACAGTGGACAAGTGTACTTAGACTAATGGTTCTTGATGGTATCAGGATAACATATGGTCATTTAGTACTAGACCTCTACTATAGTTTTTTCCCCTTTTCTTAACCCATTTCAGTAAGTAATTACAATATTTCTGAGGTTCTGACAATTGATCCAGAATTTGGATAGCTCTGTATTTATGTATTTCCAGTTAAGAGAGTTATATAGGCCTTATTGGCAAAGTGTGGTTAAAGAATACAGCTTTTAAATAGGTTTAAATGTCTTTATGCCTCTAATTAGACAAAGAACTTGCCATCAATGGAAATGTAAGATGCAGTCTTCACTAGAAACAGTGAAACAGTCCTCTGAAATTTTGAAAGATTTGAAATACAGGAAAATAATCAATAGATAGAGAAGACAAAGTTGCATCAGAGCATTCAGCCTAAAAAGTATTCAATAACTTCCACTTTAGTGTAGTTTGGTGGGAAATCAAGTTTGCTAGGGAGCTCTGGAGTGTCTTTGAAGACTTTGAAAGATTAACCTTCTCGTGCTAATTCAAGTATTTATACTACGTAAACTCGGTTTGGAAAGACAATGTGTGCATGTCTCGGTGAAATCCACTGTTCAAGTGTGCTGCTGACTAGGAATGAAGAGTTGATCCATGCACAAGCACTCTGGGGTTTTATGCTAGTTGAAATATACAAGGTAACTTTTGATAATCTTTTAGAAAAGTTTTAGAATGAAGTGTGTGTGTGGCGGGGTTGGGGGGGATAACAGAGGGGCAGATTTTTCATTATGTTTTCCCTTCACTGCTCTTCTGACATTGCAGATCTGTACAGAATCATGTTCATTCCATTTTTCTGTACTAAATGAAGGATAGCATGAGGATGGGATGGGGATAGTAGAGGTTAGGATGTAAGAATATCAAATATGCAATACAAGTTGCCAAGTTCCTTCTGTCCATTACTGATAGAAACTTGTCTTCATGCAGATGTATTGAAAGAAAATGTAAAAGCTTAGAATTACTGCAGTTAATAAAATATACATTATTAGTATTATTTTTAATTAATTACCATCTCAGGTGAAAAGTGTTAACTGGCATAAATTTTAGAGATAGTGTATAATGCCAGCACCAGAATCTCTCAGGAGCAGGGTATCAATCTTCAAATACCAGTATTTCAACACAACTTTATACAACTGTCTGTCCTGTAATTGATATTGTATGTTGCTTATCCCTCACAATTTATTTTCCTATGACATGTACAAAGTAGATTTCATTTCCTTTTTATGTGTACTCAGTTTATTCTTTTCAAATATTTTTAAAATCCATTAAAAAAAACTTGAATTGATTTTGTACCCTTCACTGGAAGTCTGAATAGATCACTTCCTTTGTTTTCAAGATAATATTAACTTGCGGCACTGATTGGTTTCTAGCCTGTAAGTCAATGTAGAAATGCATAATTCTTACTGAATTTTACCTCTTTACTAAACTGTAGCAACTATTTTATAGTTGCATCATTGGTGATCTGGTGGCTCATAATAGGTAAAAGCCTTGTTAACAGTTGAAAATAAATGGCTTCACTTTAAATGATCTCTGGACAGTTAATAGAGGCCTATAAGATAAAAATTGATGGGTCCTTTTCCCTTTCCTCCCTTTCAATATGATCAAGTTTACTAGAAAATTCTTTGTAAAATTCCACCAATACAGTCAAACAGAAAGATACAGAAAGCACTGATCTATCTGAAACTCTCCTGTAGTTTTCAACTTGAGCCACCTTTTTCTCTTTTGCTTGAAAAAGTTACTGTTCAGGAAATAAGATGGTCTAAAGCTAGCAGCCTAAAAAAAAAAAAAATCGCAGACTGTAGCACTGGAAACCATGTTCAGATCATATCAACTGAGATTTCTTTAGACAATATTCAATTAAGTGCGCTCAGTTACATATCAAACCTTTTTTTTTTTTTAAACATGTCTTAATTAGATCATACTGTTTTGATGGATAAAAGAGGCCCTATGAGGTTCAAAATTCCCTCATGTTGAAAGATGTCATAAGAAGAAACTGGTCAACAAGAACACATTTGGAGGCCTTTCTGTGCAACAACAGTGAGAAGAGACTCCAGCCTCCAACCCTTTAGTATTCATAGTTGGAATCCCCTCCTTTTTTTTCTCAGAAGTAAGACAAATGGTATCCATCCTGTCTCTACTACAAGATCTACATAAAGACACTTATTCTAGCCTTAGTATTGCTGTAGGAAGTCAAATATACTGCACAGCCACCAACAATGGTGTAGACAGGCATAATGTAAGAAACATGAAAGGTAGATCTCACTTTCCATGGATTATCCAACTGCTAGTTTCTTTCATTTTGTCTTATTGATCATCAGTAGGAACTAACTTTTTAATGCATGTAATAAATTATTATTCTGCATCCTGAATGTATCTTCTGCATCCTGGTCATGTAAGGTCACAAGTGCTTTTCCTTCAACTTATTTGCTTAAAATAATGAACTTAAGGAATATTGAGTCCCATGAAAAATATCCTAGTCCTGTTTTCCCACTTTGTAATACACTGAGAGGAAGCAGGAATTATAACTCTCCAGCCACAACTCAGAGGATGTCCTCTAAGAGTTCTAACTCCAGAGGAAGAAACATATTTTTTCCTGTTAAATTGGATGACAAAACTAAGGAATTAGTTAAAATACCCAGCTTGCTTTCTCTGTCTTTTGTTTGGTTTGGGTTTGGCCTGGTTTGGGTTTGGGTTTTTTTTGTTGGGTTTGGGGTTTTTATTTGGGGGGGGGGGGGGGGGGGCGCTATCTTCTTATTACTCTGCTTCTCAGAGAATAAAGGGCAAGAATGCAATAGGCTTTTCCTGAGCTGTTTCAGTAACACAAGGAGCTTTGTATCTCCTGATATCACCTAAGTTACTTTTTGTTTTATCAATTAAAACTGTAATATCTCAACAGCTTTTGGGGGGTCAATACACAAGTCAATGAACTGATAGTTTGTCAGTACTCTCTTTTAAGACTGGCAACCACATACATTACCCACATGGACACAAAGAAGTTGAAATTAAGCAGACTGTCACAAGGAATGGAAAATCTCACCTCAGGCATGAAGAGGAACCACAGAAAGCTGTAACTGTAATATTTGGAGATGACCTTTGAATCTGTTGGTTTATTTCTGGAGCAGCTGATGTTTATGTTGTATGTCATTGTATCGTTAGAACTGATATGTATCTGTTCCATTTTTCATCATCTGGAAAGGCCAATCAAAAAGAGTAGCCTGAAATGGTAGATTTAGCTTCTAACAGCAACATAGCAAGGAAGTAGTAACTAATCATGGGTACATCTTAAAATTAAATTAGGGAGCAACTTAATAGATTAAAACTCAGCTCATCCTTATATGCTGCCATTTGAGACTGTGTCTAATTACGTTTTCCTACTAGTTTTCCAATGTTTTTTCATTTTCTCTTTTCATTAGAGACCTCTTGGTCAAAATCTTTTCTCAGTTATACTAGTGTAAATCTGGAATAAGTCCTTTACATTTAATTGGATTAGTCTTGATTTACTTTAGTGAGTTTGAGAACTGAGTATGACCCTTTTTCTTTAGCGGTAACTGAACTGTCCTACTCAATTTTGAAACCACACTGAATCAAGCTTAGGTAGAAAAAAGGTCTTCAAAGTTTCAATAGACTAAGTTTTCTTATCAAGACAAGACATCCATTAAAGAGGGCTGTGTTCTGCCTTCCTACTTTGTAGGAAGGTGCTGCACTGAAAGGGCTGGGATTTTAAATTACCTGCCAAACAAAATTTAACTCTGAATGCCTCAAAAGTAACCTGATCCTGCAATGGGAGAAAAAGGAACCGGTTGCTTTTACATTGTATCTTCCTAACAGTGATCACGGATGAAGACTTTGTGCTGTACCCACAGACAGCTGTGTGGTTTGTTGGTAACAAGATTCAGTGGTCCCCCAAGGTTTCTTTAGTGGCTGCTGCCCAACAGCACCATGAGTCCCAGCATAACGTCATGGCTGCGGCTGTTCTGTGGTCCCCAACACCGCTCCTCAGCAGCATGTTAGTAATTGAAAGGCAATCAAAATGGGGTATTATGGGGACAGAAAATCAAATGCAATGTTTATTTTCAGAAAAGTATTTATTTTTATAAAGAAGAGTTTATTTTCATAAAGTGAAAATGTTTAGGTTTTGAACTGTCAATGAAAATATAGGCTGTAACTTATCTTCATTGTTTCTCTTCTCATTTTCCTGCAATGTTTCTATATAGGTTGCTATATCTTCTAGACCTCCCTCCAAGCAGATTGTAACTGTTGTCAGTAAAGAAAAGGAAATATATACTAGCATATTTGGCAAGTAAAATTTTCAATAGGGAATAATAATTTTAGGGGAGTTTTTTCTGCTAACTGACTTTAAGAAGGAGTTTCCCTACTTCCCTGAAAACTGTTGCCTTTGACAGAATCTCAGCTTGGTCACCCAAAGTCTGAGCCTTCTCAGACATAGATTAGTTTGAAAATACAGCATTTTTAAAACACTTTTCCTTCCCAGAGGCATCATAATCATACAGGAATTTTTTTATCTGCCCTAGAAAAGATCTATTTCTTTTCTCCGTTTATTAGCTGGTTTTAAAACAGGCACCAAAGATCCTAATGAAAACTGGTTAGGACTTCTTAAGACCTTACTACCCAAAGGTTGTAAGTTTAAATGAAAAGGTTGCTTCTATTTGAACTATCAAAGTAAACTACTCAAGTAGAAATTATGGCATTGAAATAGAAAGTCATTATTTTCCCAGTCCTGCATAAGCATGCCAGAATTTTCTCCTAAATAATTTTTAAAAGTACAGTTTCTGTTGACTCTGCTACATGTTATCCCATGCAGTAGAGTACGTTAGCAAACTCCTGTGCAGAACTAGGAAGGAAGAGCAGTGGACAGATCCTTTGGGGGATGGTGGATCAGCAGTTCTTTACATGATAAAATTCACAGATCCACTGACCAACAGTTTTAGACAGGAGCTATTTCATCCTCTTCATTGCTAGGACTAATGGTAATTATTTAGGTCTTTGAGAACAGCCATCACCCACAAATTTAGGAAGAGGGATTAATTCCTCTGACTTTGTTCCTGCTGAACTGTGTTTCTCCATCCCTGTAACAACTACACGGAGTGGATTTCAGTATGAGACCAAAATTACGGGGCATTGTTAAAGTTCTTCATTAATAATTTATTGCTGTACCCTTCATATTCTGAAAGTTGATTTTCTTGTTGTTGCTGTTACAGCGACGTCCAAGCAGGTGGCCAGCAATGAAATTCAGAAGAGGATCTGGACATCCTGCCTATGCTGAAGTGGAACCTGTTGGAGAAAAAGAAGGGTTCATTGTATCAGAGCAGTGCTAAAATTTCTAGGACAGAACACCAGTACTGGCCTACAGGTGTAAGACATTTACTTTGCCTCTCTTTAAAGAAAAGGAGCCCTAAGCTGCTGTAGCCTGATAGAAAGAAGATTTTGGATAAGCTTTGTCCAAGAAGAAAAACGATCTAAGATACCAGATTACCACTGCACAGTAGTTTTTGTTAGTGGACTGAGACACAATGGTTCATGCAGAACGCTTGTCGGTGGACACCTACGGTATCAGAACTATGGCACAAGTGCCATGTTATTGGCTTTAGGTATGGGGATGCACAGTAATCAAAAATACAATAAAGCTTTGGTGCACAAGGGTATTGCCCTTTGGTTCAAGTGTTCTTCTCTGGTATCTTAAAGACTGAGTGACAAATCTGTACCCTTTCAGTGCAAAGAGCACTGATCAGTGTTCACAGGTGATTGAGAAAAGTATCTCAGTGCAAGTAGAGAAGAAAAAAAGGAATTTTCCAGTACTTCTATAAGTGGATGTGAAATACACTCACTTTTCAATTCTAAATTAACCTACCCACCTAACTGAGTGAGTCACAATGTATATGCTTTCCAGGAGTAGTACAATGTTTCTTGTACATTACTGATTACTATCTTTCTAAACAACTCATGATATACAAATTGGTAAGAAAAGAAGACAACAGAGAATTCTCACAATGTTGAAATTACTTTATTTCATGGGAGTTCACAATGAAATTGGTCTGATTTTCAGTTTCAGTGTTCACTAAAAATTAATTACCAGGTTTGTTTCAAGGGATATCTTTCATTTCTGAGCAGTAGGCTGAAGTAAAGGCAACAGATCCTTTTAGCTGCCAGAGATCTTATGGACCATTTCTTAGGCAATGTGATACAAAAAATAAGATTTTGAACAAATGGGTTTCTACCCTTTGCCATTTCATTGTGGGTCCTTACTGAGAAGCACCACAGACTTCAATGCATCCCTTCCAGAGATTCAGATGCAAGTGTTATTGAACCCTGCTGATTCATACAGTGATTTTGTTTAATGCACATAGTAGTTGCATAAATATATATATAAATATATTTTTTTTTATAGCTAACACAAGGCGGGCTCTTGTGACTGTTAAGACTGCATTTTTGTCATCCAGACAAAGGAAATGGATTGCATTACTGCATATTTCCACTGAGTTGTAAAATAATCCTTAATATTAGAATATTTTTATGTTGTGTAGGGAAGGTGGTTCATGTAGTTGCAGTGCCATAACCTTTCTGCCTGTTGGAACCATACTTTCTTTAATATCGACCCTTTCCCTCCCTGTTTAGGGAAAGACAAGACTATAAATTCACCCCATCAAAAACTCCTTTTATGGAAGGCGTAATATACACTGAGACCCAGATCTTCCATGAGGAGTGGGAACCTAAATACTTTGATGATCTGGGCCTGAGCTATTCAAATATTAAATTCAGGTATTGTATGTATATTTCATTGTAGTCATTGACTATCAAATTTTTTACATACTGTACAAGGCACTTGAATCATTTTAAACTGAGGTATACAACATTTGCAGTTTCGGATCTCAAGCAGTTAAAAAAAGTTGTAGATACCACCTTAATAGCACAGTTATTTACACCTCTTGTTGATGCTTGTATGGTCTAAATTTGATTACTTAATGCTGTCTTAAAAAAAAACCAAACATGATTTTTACTTGTTATTTTGTTCAGTAAATAATACAATACTGTATTTTCTGTATTCCTTTATTTTGTGTAACACACTTTTATTTTCATCTGTTTTAAATCATCTAGCGTGAGATTGAAACTGTTCAAAACCTAACTAGTATTAATCTGAAGATACTAACAAACACGTTGTCTTGAAGCCTGGTGAAAAGCCTGTGGCAAGTATTCCTTTCAATTTGTGTGGGTCTGGTGAGCCCTGTTTCTAATAGGCTAGGATTAAATTGCAGGCTGTTAATTCCGATAGCAATAACCAAATGTATGCACATATATATCTGGTGACACTCATTTTTATTAAATAAAAAGGTATCAGTGCACATCATTTAGGCACGTATTTGGTGTGCAATACTTATCATTAGTTTTTCTAGGAATCTGGGAAGTAATCAGCTAGGGTTCATTGGCCAATTGAAGCAATTGTAGAGTTTCCATTTGAAGCATGCTGGAATGCTGTTTGAAATAATTTTTATTTCAGAGCACATCTTGGCAAATTATACTAAGAAATTTACAAAAATCTACACCGAATTGCAGTAAGTTCAAGGGACATTTTGTATAAGTAAAGATTTATATTATTATGGGTTTAAAAGTCTGCACTTAGGCCGATTCACTCATTCATGTTTTTGTCCATGTATGTGATACATGTCATGCAATGGAGCTGACAGAATATTTGCAACATGATTAGACAAACACAACAACAATTTTAAAATTCAGTATTTTGATTACTTCTGTTTTAAGGCCCTCTTGCACAGCTGAAGGATGTTTGTTAGTATTTGCAAACTAACATAAATTTCATACTCCTTCTTAAAATAATAGCTTTTTTTTTTTTTTTTTTTTTTTACTCTTTGTCCAGCTCTCATAATTTGGTAGCAGATTTCACTGGTCAATGGGGAGCATCATAGTGTACTTCTTTTGATTTTTGCTATGATGTTATATGCTATGGATTATAACATGACGAGTTGCTGGCTTTATTTAATAAGACTGATAGGCATATGCTTATGTCTGATAAGAACTGATATCTGAAGAGAAAACCTCCTGCATACTAATGGATGTATAGTGTCTCATTGGTGTCTGCTTTGATATATTCTGTGGTATGTTCTATTTATCCCAGTAGGCAAAAGATAATTAAGTAATCTGTTGCTGTTTTGTAATTCCATCTGGTTTTCTAATTTTTTAATAATTAAAATTGCCACATTAAAAATATACAAATATTAATCCATAGGTGTGATGAAATATTGAAATTAACTGAGAATCCTATTCTTATCATTTTATAAAGCACCAGGTTAATTGGTCCAGACTGCAAAAGTGTCATGTAGCCCCCTCTCAGAGATCCAGCTGAAATGTTATTCAACAATTCATAAAGACATTTCCATCCCAGTCTCTGAAACAGTGGCTTCACTAGCATTCCCACTGGTCTTTCATTTGAAAGTAATTCAGAATATTTCATTTGTTTAAATGCTTACTTACAATCATTTATTCTAACAGTTATTTTAACTCTTCAACTTTCCTGTAAATTTGTGTAATGCATGTAATGATTGCAAGATTTCCCAAAATTATTTCTTATTATTTTCCATTTTAGTGTTAAATGTTCCATAACATCTAACACTCTCAGTGCTGTGCCTCAGCTCATCCTGTTTCACAGAAAAAAAGGAAAATTTGAACTACAAGGATTCAAAGCACATTACTAAGTAGCTCTTTAAATCTCAGTGAGATGAAACAATGAATCAGATAGATGTAGCACACACAGAGATTGTTGGAAAAAGATCCTTACATTTGCAAAAATTGTATTCAGACATTAAGAAATTCTGGAACTACAGAAGAAGTGGAATTGTAATTTTACTCATGTCCTGGTTTCAACAACTCCCGTGTGCATACATATAATGATGTAGTCTTATTTATTTGCCTGCTATGTTTCTCAGTGCACCCTAAGATGCATTGGATGTAGAGAATGCAAGCATATTTTTCTCTTCCATGTTCAAATTTGTTGCACTTTGTTACATACTGTCCAAACCCTGCTCAGAAGACTTACCCCCCGCCCCCCCCCCTGGACTTTTCTTCCTTACCCTTTATTGTTATACTTGATGGATGCATACACCTTGATTTGTGTTCTGAGCATACCTGTGAAGGGAGACAGCTTTCCAGAGAAGACCAATGTGAAACTGTTCTTCCTTTTCTTATAATTGCTTTCCTCATTTTCAACAGCTTCTGCTACAAATGACATAGATGTCATGTAAGTAACAACCTCCTTCGTTGCACCATTATAATTTGGCTTCATATCAACTTCATTTTCTATATAATGTGTGTGACGGAACTCTAGGGAAAAACAATACATCACTGTATTTTGAAAAATTGTGGAAGCCAAATTAAATTTTCACAAGCTGAACAGAATATTGGACTTTGCAAACTTCACCATTTTTCTTTGGTCAACAGAGTTCAAACCATAAAACTCACTATACAAGTAACTGAGCCAGCTGAATAGTTGAGTCACTAGTTTGCCATCCAAATGTGGACAGCAATGGAAAAGGAAGCGGTGAGACAATTTGCCAGTAAGCAGGGAAGAGATTTTCTTTACAGAAGAGTGATAAGACTTCCAAGGAAAACATGAGAATTTTTCTATATTCTATTAGATCACCTCTTGGATAAACAAAAGAAACTGTAAATGACAACATCCATCATTTTTCTAGGTAGAGAATCTCTAAACAAAACTGTGCAAGCAGTTGTCATGAGCTGGCTGTATTTCACACAGTATGTGGGAGACTAGAGCATGCAGAGTACCCCATGTTGGTTCATGTTCCAGCTTACAGACCATCAAAGCAAAATTTCACTTTGAGTGCGTACAGTGGCTGAAGCAATGGCTATCTTACTTTTTTCTGACACCAGTAACGAAGCTTTGTATAAAGACAAGATTTGGCACCTACCTAGAAGGTATCTCAGCTGTGCAAAACCATAGTGCCTAACAGTCATAGTATTGGCCATTAGGACAAGAGCTGGAATAGAGCACAAATTCAGCTCAGATCAACGTTTTTGCTCTCGGGAAATTTACTGCTTCCAGTGTCCAGAGTAAGATCATTGGTATCCTTCTATATGTGCGCCTTCTTGCAGAGAACTACTTGAAGCTTGAAGCCTAAAAAACTCCAGAATTAAATGCTACTGAGGGATAATGCAGCATTCACCTTAATTCTCACATTTTGGAGACTTCAGAAACTGAGAGCTGCTACTGCTTTTCTTTATGGATGTTATGGTAAGTTGGGGTTGGGTATTGTTTTTGGGGGGGGCGGGAGGTTGGAGTAAGAAAGAGGAGGAGAAGGGAAAAAATGCAGGAGGGGCGGGCAGGGATGTCGGTATTCCCAGCTGTTCTAGAGGCAGGGCAAGAACCTTATGTACAGCCTTGAGACCATCAGTACCATGTGCCAGTGGCACTGAGTCAAAACACATGAGGTCTTCCTTCATGTCAGCTCCATCATTTAAAAATCAGAAATGTCACGAAAACCACAAGCTTCTGTCTAAATCTGCAGGAGTCCATATTTCACCTCATGGCGGGTTTATGTCACTCCTTAGGGAAAAAAGCTTGAACCACAGGCAGCTTTTTGAGGTGGAACAGTGTGCCAGTAGTGCTTTACTAGAAGCCAAATACAATAAAGCAGGATGCAGCTTGCATAAAACTGAAAGGGACAAATTTTATCCATAGCAGCCAATATCTTTATGCCTGGAGCACTGATAAAATACTCAAGTCTGTGGGCCAGTTCGACTTGATTTAGACAATATCATAATCCTAAAGCTGGCCTTTAACTATCAGTTTATTGTCAAATCTTAGGAGAGTTTCTTCACTTTTTAATTTTTTAAGGAGATGAAAATAGCTGAGGATGCCAAGTAAAATAAAGTATCTTTCTGACAGGAAGAGAATCTTGTCTCCTGACACAGTTGTCTCCTGACTGGAGTAGGTTCTTCCCTGTGCACAGCTCATTTTAGTGGGTCTTGTATTGACTCCATGGTCTTTCTCAGGACGTTTCATGCTTTTCAATGCAATTCTCTGTCTCCTGCAAGATTTTTCAATACCTATCTCCTGCCTCACTTTTTTATTCTTGTCTTTGGTTCTTCTCCACCTCTGATCTAACTCTGCATTCTCACTACTTTGCTTTCTTGGACTTCTCTAAGCCCTGAATTACATGCCAAAATGACCACTTTCAGTGTCAGTCAAGATAAGCCTCAATCTGAAGAACGGTCCACTTGTTTTTTCTTCCGTACATGGGTTCTTCTTAATACAAGTATCTGAAAGTAGATTTTCCTGTTATCAACTGAATTCTGTCCACAGGAGTTAGCAAGCTAAATTCTGAATCTCTTGGAAACTTTTTGTTTAGACATTTTGGTCAAACAAACTACTGGTCTCTTCAGCGGAAAACTTGTCCGAGATAATTTTTTTAAAGCAGGCCTCAGGACATTAATGTTATTTACATCAATTTAACTAAACACATATTTTTGTCCAATTAATTAGTACAGATGCCTGTTGTCTCTGTTGTCTGTCTGGGAAGATAGTGTTTAGGGATATTAACTAGACTCTTCCCATGCAGTTTACATTATTTCCTTTGGTGTATCTCGTATTAAAAAACCGAAAAGGCTATTTTATTAATTCCTAATGTTAGTTTGAAAGAGACTTATTTTACTGACTGCTTGGGTGGCACATTGTTTCCTCAGACACCTAGAAGCTGTTAGTAATAAATATCACTTGTGCCTGTCTAGCTTTGTTTGGACTGCTGTTTTTATTACTAGATCATTTTTTTCAAGTTTCAGTAAGAGTTGTTAAATTTTGTTTTGGGAGGTAGCAAATGATACTGCAATCTGATTGTCACATTTGACTACACATCAGCAATGGTGTGCTTTTATCTAAGCTTTTCAGCTTAAAGCTTTTCAGCTCTGCCTTGCCTACAAGGATGTCAGGATCACACCACAACCACATACCCCTGTTACAGTGACAAAATGCATCTTTCCAAAGGAAGAAAATGGTGTGCCTTTCATAGACATGTGGGTATTTTCACAATGGCCTGTTTCCAGAAGGAATGCTATTCCTAGAGAGACGAGTCTGGCAGTCTAGGTTACAGACAGAGGGTGACTGAAAATAACTAACTGTAAAACATAAACCATGTGCAGCTGCAGTGCCACTAGTTGAAACTATCTCCAGTGCTCACTGGCCTCCAGGCTGAGACCTCACCGGGGCCACAGCCACTCTCCAACCTGGGCTGTGGGCCGAGAAGGCAGCTGGGCAGGAGGTGCTTGGAGGACTGCAGGTGCCGTTCCTGCCCGGAGAGCAAAGAGGCAGTGGGTGCCTCGTTATGACTTCCACCCTCCAGAAAAAGAGGGGGACCTCATTCCACCCCCTGTCTTGTCAGTGCTGAGCATGAGCAAAGGGTCTCCTCAGCAGCCCCAAGAGGAAAGCGCAGCAGGGTGAGACGGGAAGCGTGAGCACGGCCTTGTTTCTGTGGAGAACGGAGCCCTGCAGCCACGCACATGCACGCTTGCACCCCCTCACACTCACCCACTTCTTCCAGCTGCTGTCCACAATGCATTTTCGGTTTCAAGTGTTCTCTCAGTGCAGGGCCTGGAGTAGTGAACAATGCGGATAATACAAAGATAAGAGCACTCTGTTAACATAAAAGATGACACACAGTCATTTCACTCTGTATCTCCTGCAGCACCAACGTGCATCCTGCTGTGGGGACCTGACAGATCTCCTCCCAGTACTTTGTCCTCCTTGCCTGAGGTGAGGGTGAGCATGTCAATGAAAGGCGGCAAGCTCTCGGGCCTTGACTTGGTCTGCGGGCTTCTGCCTAGAGGGAACCAGACATGACAAGGAGCCTGGTGGGAGCTGACAATCAATCTTTTAGAAAAGACGTAACATCCAAAATTTTAGCTAAGGATGTAAAATTTCCTTAGGGAAGTGACTTTGGTATGTAAAGTGGTTTGACACATATGACCAGCATTGGCTGAGTTATCCTACACAGCAGTGACATTAAGGGCCAGAGCAATGAGGAGCACATGGCATATCTTTAACATTTGCCAAGATCAATGATCGCAGCAGAGAGCTCGGCAACCATCTCCATCTACACTCAGCGTCAATGGTGATGTCTGACCCCTCTTAGAGACTAAGCCTAGCAATTAGATCATTTGACCATGAGGTGATAGATGCCACGCTCAGCCTGAGAGGCATGTGAAGTCTCATTACCCAGAAAAGCACCCCAACTAATAGTATACACATTAAGCTTCTCCAACCCCATTCTACAGAAGCTGCCTCCACCCCGGTGCAGAAAAGATACAAGTTTCTTTGGCCCCAAAAGAGCGAGGGAGCATAGGATGAGATTAGTCAGTGCCCAACTGTAAAAGGTCTGTACCAAGGGACAAGGGGTGTGTTGGGTCCTGGATTCTGGTCTAGAGATGGCATTTGAACTTGGAGAAGTAGGAAGCAGTTTCAGGTTGTGGCTCTGACTCAAATGTATGCTTAAAACAGGGATGCTGGACTCCCAAAATCAGTAAGACATGGATTTTCAGACATTTTACTAGCTATTTTACTAACAACAGCCTCATATGTCATGTCATTTTTCATCAGCCTCACCCTCAGGAATCCACTTCTCCAATATATAGATTTAGGTATACATTTGCTTGGGAACACTTGCTTGGGAATTAAATTCCTGGAACTGATGTAGAAATGTTCTGCATCACTCTATGCTGTTCTCTGACTTGCTAGGTGCCTTAGGAGTGAGGACATGTAAAGCATTACTGCAGGATGCTGAGATATCAGTGATGAGCATCAGCAGGAATAAAGAACACACAGGTACACACACACAAGGAAAAGTCAAACTCTTCTCTCTGCTGCACAACAGGAAATCCTGAGCAAGGCACTAATGAAATCAGATGAACCCTTCACTGCAGAAGCAATGAAGTGCTGTGTGGAGGCTAGTCTAGCCGCTGTCTATTCTAATGGTTTAGCACAGTCACCTTGTACTATGGGAACCAAATGATGTGTGGAGCTTTTATTTATCTGGTCCGTGTCTTCTCTCCAGCCATTGCCTATTGCAGATTGGAAACATGTCAGCTTTTCTACTTCTAAGATAGTGTATACATAAAACTGAGGTTTATAGACACCATTGTTTTAGTAAAAGTTCTGTCAGCTGTCCCTATATTGAATAAGCAATGATAGTTTGGCTTTGAGAGAGACTCGGAGCCCTGTGGTTTTGCTCCTTCTTTCTCCCTGCAGTGGATATTAATAGTTGTAGAGCATGTACAGAGCTCACCTGAAGTACTACAAATGAATGTCAATTGCTGTATGTTGTAATGGGAAAAGAATGAGTAAAACCACACTCGGACAAAAAATACTCCTCACCATGTCTACTAACACTCAGATATTTTCATGAAAATTGTCATGGAATGATGCTGAGTGTTAAATAGACAGCAGTACATTTGATCTGAATAAAGCAGAAGATGTCTCTCATTTTCCATGAAGTCACAATTATAATCAGGAGCCCAAAATATAAATAAGAGACAAACTTTTTTCATTAGGTTTAAAAATATGAATGCCTGCCTGGATTGATAGCATTAGTGGCTTTTTCCTTGCTGATTACATGTAGGACACCAACCTGTTGTGCTGTGTATTATCAGTAAAAGCATTTCAGATATTTTGAAATTAATTTTCTATATTTAATTAATTTAATTGTTGACATCAGCACTAAAACCACTGCAAATATTACAGATATTGAAAGGAGTGTAAGCAAACATTTCGCAGCAGCATGTAAATACTAATAAAAATTATGGGTAAAGATGCAAAATACAGATGTCTTTTCACACATTCTACTCAAAAAAAAATCCCACAGTGTAGAGGGGAAAAAAGGGGGAGTGATATGTAAATACACTGACAACCATCTTTCTTCATTAGCATCCCACTGACCTCAGTGACCGAATGAAGAGCATCCTGGAGAAGCTAGATCTGAAAATATCTATTTCCATGGCAAAGCTTTAGTTCTCTCCTGCTGGCATTAAATTGAAATATGAAACCCTTAAGAGTGATCGCTTAATGAAGAGCCCAAAAATAGGGTACTTCAGCCGACTGGCACCTCTTTGGGAGGCAAAGGGATGCACAACTGCAGAGAAAGAGGAGAGCTTAATGATATGCCCAGCCACCATACTGAAAGTTACAAATACCCAAACCAACTTAGACACTGTGCTATCTCCTGCCTTCTTCCTTTAGAGCAAATACATCAGCTATTGTAACCTGCAGGATGGCTTCTCCTCTGCTGCTACACAGCAGCCAGTCCTATTGTAGCCCACCACTTCCAAAAAAAACCCCAACCAAAACATAACAAAAAAACCCTCAGCTAATTCATTACAGCACTTGAAAGGAAAGATGTATGAGAAAATTTTTAACACAGTGATTAGCCAAAGGGCTGGGGGAGGGTGTGCTGGTAGATTTGAAATGAGAATTATTGGATGACATTAGCACGGCATTCTTGAAAATAAAGAGCAGATTAAGCATCTGTGTCAGAGAAGCATTTGCAGCCTAAATGGAACTAATGCCATGAAATACCACTCATAAATATAAGTGCTGCTTTAGCTGTTGCTCTTTTTTTCTTTTAAGGGGTTATGTAACGCGATACACAACTTTACTTAGGATGATCATTTGTGTTATGCTCATATATGACTTTGGCAGGAAAACATTGCCAGCAACCAATAAAGATCCCTGCACTGAAACACATGTAATTGCATTAAAAGGGAAAACAGAAATCCAGCTTACACAGGGAATTTTCTGGTCTGATGCCTGCCCACACAGACATCGAGGAGGGAGCAGGTTGCTGTGGAAATGAGCGCATCCTCACGACAGCCAGTTGGTGAAGTGTTCACTGGGAGCCTGGCCGGGGAAGCAGCTGACAGCTGGTCATCGGCATGGGCAAAGGCAAGAGTCTGGGCTTCAGGAGGAGGGGAGACATGCCACCAGCTCGCCTGCATCAAGGGTACGGCACCCCTGAGGCCATTACCTACCTCTGCTCTTGTTGCAACGGAGACAGAAACCCAGCAGGTATAACGTGCTCTTCCCACACACAGTCATTTCTAGCGGTGGTGGTGGTTTTACTGGTGGAAATGAAGCATTCCCCACTTCATCACTGGGCTCAGAAACCCAGTGATAAATGGCCATGCAAACTCCGGTTCCTGTTGCTAGCAGTCAGGATTGACCTTGGAAAGGCTTGCATCCCTGAAGTGTGTTTCCAGTATCAACCCTGTTGGCATAGCAGTGGAAAAAGAGAACAATGGGAAGCAGAGCAACCATGCACAAAACAAGCGCAACAAAATGTTGTTTTTCTGGTAAAAAGAGGTGGAGGTGAGTTTCCTGCCTACTTAACAGTTTCTTTTCTCTGACTCTTGTTTCAGTGTTAACTAGCACAGAAATTTTCAATTTGATAAAATTCCCAACGTGAAAGTACACATACCCTTAGCCGCCTTAGTAGGGCTGAGTGGACAAGACCACAAGTGAAGCCAAAATTACAAGTTGTTTCTGCACCTGAAGTACTTCAAAACCTCCAGAAAACAATACAAAATGCACACAGGAAAGAAACCAGTCATTTATTTTAAAAATCCTTATTCTTAAACCTGAATTGTAATGAGGGCCCTGTAACATCTCTTAAGGAGGGGTCAAACTCTGTGTCATTATACAGATGTTACACAAACAACCTCCTAAAATCAAGTCAGCACAGCCTCAGCCCAGTAATATCACAGATACCCTGCATTACATACCTAGCTAGCTCATGTCTATCTGAATTGAAACATGGGCAAAAGAAGCTCCTACCTGCTCACCTGTTAGCACGCAGCAGCTGTAACCAAGTCCTTTATAGTTATAAGATTTCTACTGCAAAGCCTGACATTTCCAGTGCTCAAGCTTATCTTCTTTCCTCTGCTTTTATGGGGACAGCACTACAGACTCCAAAGTACAACCTTATTTCTGGAGCACTAACAAGAGCTCCAAGGCTTTAGAAGTTTTATTTTCCTTGCAGGAGGTGAGCACATCAAAGTGGGAGTACAGTACGTAAATGCACACAAGAGAAATGTGGGTAGAAACACCAAGAGAAAGCAGTGTCTGATTCAGTATCAGACTCAAAAATCCAAGTGTAATTTGAACAGCAACAGCAAATCTGAGCATTCTCCATTTCCATCCTTCCAGATGTGCCAGAAAGTAATGAGATGTTTTCTCTGTACAGGACAGCAACCCTGGGAGGAATCCTGGAGTACTGGCTACAAACAGAGCCAGGCTTTCAAGACCTATTGGCAATGCATTTTATTGTTAATGACTCAAGCAGCTCTGTTTCCAAACATTGTAGTCCAAGGGTTAGTCTTTTATCTCAACACAAAAAAGAGAGCTAGTCTTTCCTTGTAAGTTTTTCCTAATATTGAGCAGCAAAAGTCATTTTATTTCCACTGCTCTGAAATGAAATTAAAAACTCAGTGTTGCCAATTTAATTATGTCAAAAACACTAATTGAGTCCAAGATAGGCTAGTTAAATACCTGAATGGGGATCCATATTGCAGCCCTGGGTATTGCAGAAGTTGTTTCCAAACAGTGGGCAATAATCAGACTACAAAAACTAAATGGAGAGATGGACTTCTAATGCTCCAGGACTGCTGCACTGATGGCAAATGGGAATTAAAAAAAGTAATCCTCTTTCTCATTTCAATGGAACTCGAAGTGAGATAATGCATCTGGCATATAGATTAATAAGAAATAGGGCAAAGAAAATGCTGGGTTCATTTATGGACTTACAGATAGCTAAATAAATTTCTAAGTTAGTTTACCATAAAATGGAATCTCTCACTTTAGTTAAATGGAACACAAGAGAAGAAATTTATCTGAGAGGAATTCAGTGTAAGCTCTTGAACTCTGTAAAAACTTCTGTTTAAAAAAAAAAGTAAATGAACTTTTAAATCTACTAATTTAAAATACATTAATGAAAATTATATGTGCTCTTTTACATATTATAATCAAATCTTTTCATCTTTTGACAGAGAGGCCAGCTATCATACTAGAAATCTTTTTTTTCTCTGTATGTGAATGAAGCAGTGTTGCATTTATGTTCTTCTGTCCATTTAATTTCTGACTTTTTTTTTTCCTTGTTACACCAAGGCTGTCAAAAGTATTATGCATTAGTCTCTTTTATAAAATCCTATATTAAACAAATATATGATACATAAAATTCCATTTCTTTGTGTCTTACTAGTGCTGGTTACATGTGAAAGGAAAGCACCAAAATACCCTCTAATAAGACTTTGTGGATTCCCAGCCTGGCATTATTTGGCTTTCTGATGGAAACCTTTGAGGTGTATCTTAAACTATTTCCCCAGAAAGTGCAGCAGCATACCAGGCCAAATTCACCACAGAGGAATATGACCATCAGTTATGTTGCTGACTTCAAGTGAGATGTGGTCATCCACACAGCTGAGGCTCAGAACCAGTAACTTGACAAGAAAAAAAAAAAACAATAAAATTGTCTTCAGAAATTATCATCCTGAACTAATACAGAGTCACAATACAGAGTGTCTGGCAAGAGTCATTGTGAGTATCTATACCTTTTATCCCTGGTAATTCCAAACATAATTATTTTGTTTTATAAGATATGAACCTAATTGTATCTTTGACTAAGTATTAGCGTGGAAAAATCGTTGCTGGGCCTTGAAGGTCGATATGAATGTTTTCCTCCCTATACATCAGCCCCAGTAATACAGGTCATATAAGGCTAAATGCAGATGTCAGAGGTCTGGGCAGGCTGTGTTCCTTTTCTGCCTTGATTAATACCTGTGCATTTTGATTGCCCTCAGTGGATTTTCTCACATCTAACACTCATCCAGGAACTGGGCTGCAGGAAACAATTTGCTGATGAGGTGTGAGCAGGGGTACAATCCAGCTCACTCACTTTTACTGCCTTGGCAATTTGTGCTGCCTGGAGCAAATGTATTATTACAAACCCATCCTACTTAACCATATATTTTAATACATAGATGAGCTAAACAGGGAATCAAATCTATTGAATAAGAAGGGGTCATTTCTACACAAGACCTTATCATGATCCAGCCTTACTTAAAACAATAAAAGTGACAAGAAAAGCATTATACACTGTTAATAAGGTTTTCAGACAAGCAGAAGTAACTTAAATGTCTTAATGATCTGATTCATAAAATTCACCACTTGCATCTGTAAAGTCTAATAACTGTGTGGAACTATAACTTCTCCTTTTTTATTTCTATTCACTTTTACTATAAGCAGACATTTCAGGCTGAGCATGTCATGGTGATTATATATTGCAATTCTCAGGTGGCTAAAGTCATGGGGCTTTTAGTGTCATGTCTTTTAAAACTGCCAGGTTTGCTATAACTACCCTATAATAAAAGATCCATTACTTAGTTGAACTATATGAGGCCCAGAAGATACAACAAGTTGAGTACCCCAGATTCCCACACATACTGCCCAGTAGGTGCTTAGCTCTTCGCAACATTGGGTTTACTGGTAGGTAACACAAAAAATACATGCATATCAATGTAGAATCTGGTCTGGGTATGAAACAAAAGTTGTCATCTGTTCTTCTCCTTCCAATACAAAAGAGCATGAGAGGGACATAATTGCAATGTAAATGTACTACATATTTGCCCTCATGCACACCTTTCAGCTCTACTGCAATTCATTTTTCTAGCCACAGCCATTAGCAGACACAAACACTCTCAGTCCCTCTTGCTATTACCGCCAGCTGTGATTGAGCTTGGGGTGTAATAGGCCTTTTTTTGATCGCTATAGATTGTTCATCTCAGGAAATTTAGCTTTTCTCTCAAGGTTATTTCATGGTTACTGTGATTAAGCTATTGCAGACATATTGATGATTTTTAATTATTCTTCCTACCATAGGTCTTCACTCATTCCAGCTCCCCCAAATAAAATCAAAGCTTCAGCTTGTCCAGAAAAGATAAAATTTGTAATTGCTATGATAGAAATGCCCCTAATTCCTGTTATTTTATGGAGCAATTTTCTAAAGCTCTTGCTAAATCTTGAGATTGGAAAAAAAACGTCACAGCTTTCAGTTTTGATGCAAGTTCACACCCAACAAAACCAAAGAATTAGTACGCAAATACTTTTGTCAGTGATTTATGCCCTCCTCCTTTGTTCTCACCATCACATCAAGTCTGAAACTACAAAGGACCACTAAATTAGGCGGTGTACCTCCTACATATCTGTGGCTAATGTACAACAAACACCTCTCAAGTGAGCCTGGTCACGTTAGTCTATCCAAAATCAGTTATGGTTATCACTAATCCATGTTTTTCTCTTAGGTATCCCATCTTCACATGAAAATTTATTTATTTTTTTTTTTAATTGAAGGGTACAGTGCATTTTGAAGGCATTTCACACCTCAGGAGTATGATGATAGACACTGGCAATGCAACTCCCTCCGAACTGGTATGTCCATCGTTTGATGGCATCACATAGAGAAACTACACTCCCAAAGCCATACTGTCCCATCAGATCCTGTTGCTGGTGAGAAGGCTTCCCAACAGTGGAGCAACTGTGCCTCAGCAACCCCATGTACTTTCCCCAACATCACCATAAAGGTACAGGTTTCCAACTGCAGCTGGAAAGCAGAGCTCTTGTATAAGGAATTCCAGGCAATACTATAGCCTATACTGAATGTCAGAGGGCCTGACACAGCGTGCATACTCATGTTACATTCAGACCTGACGGCAGACCAAACTCAGGGCAGAAGCCAAACCACCACAGCACTCCTCAGCCCAGGTGTGTGCAAGTTCTGTGCTTACACATGCAGAAAACACAGCAAAAAGCATCTTGCTCAGGGAAGTGGCTTTTTGCTTTTGTGTTTATAGAAGAACTAGTACAATGGAACAAAATCATGTCAGACAAAAATTTCCATATAAATACTATATCGGAGTTACAATTTTGTTAATTTTCCCCTATCACTGGTTCATACTCTAAGAAACTAAATTGGCATAAAAATTCCACATCAGATGCAAGATAGGTCTTGTGCTCTCCTGACTGCTAGCTGGTGGCATATCCCAGCTAGCAAAAAGGAGTTTTACAGTAATCTCTTGCAACAGGTTATCTTAACTGTGCAAGTGCAATTAATTATAACTTACAGAAGAAATCTTGCCCCTTTCATTTTGATTTTTAAGCTTTTTTATTCTTTTGTTTGAGTCTATTGTGTCTTTTCCAATTTTTTTCGTTGTAAGGGTCAAGACCATAAATAACACTGGGTATGATACAGGGAAGCAGTGGGAAGTGGGATGGAAGCAGTTTATTGATTTTCTAATGACACATAATTACCCAGAAAATGTGTAGTTATCCTGAACCACACATTCAGGATACAGAATCAGCAATAAACCAGATAAACAATAACACCAGACACACACAAAATGTTAATGAACACCAAATTTCTAACACCCTTCAATAGCTAAACCCTAAGGTGTGAGTCATTTGCACCCAGTACTGTCCATGCTTCTTTTCAAGATGATACCTTTTTTCTGGACAATCTCTTCATAATGCCCAGGTTACTGTTCAATCAGGGTAAGGGACCCTTAAGCAAACTTTGTCATTGTTAAGTTTCCTGTTTGTGTTATCAAGTTTAGGGCAAACATCCTCTCAGAACAGACAAGTTTTCATATTCTATTCACATACAAGGTTTACATTCACATACCTACCAGATCATCTGTTGTCATCTGGGCCACGTTATCAAGAGGAGGCAGTGCAGATTTTCTCACATTGGTTATTATTATTGTTGTTGTTATTATTATTATTATTCCTGCTGTATGTACTTATGTAGTTATTGTTAGCCTGAGTACCAAAATACCTTTGAAGTGTTATAACAGAGCCCCTAAAAATATAAGTCAATTTAGCTTTATGCTGATGATCTTTGGGAGACAAGAAAAGATGCTAGGCACAGAGATTACAAGTAGTTATCGCACGTAACGTCAAAAGTCAGTGTTAAAACCAGAAAATGGACTGTAGTCCCTAAATCCCATTCCAAGAGGTCAGTAATGCAATAATCCTTTCCCCCTTCACTCTCCTGTGCTATGAATGTAATGGTTTTATCTTTCATAGATTTATTAAACTTTTATTTGTAGCCAAATAGGATGATGCATTTAATTTTTTATTTGGTTGGAAAAATTGTCACTTCCTACATTACGTCTGTAATGCATATTACATATATCTCATACACTGCATGTAACTAATGTTATTTACAGTATGATCAGCCTCCATTATTTTGGAAAGAGCCGGTTACCAACACCATGGGAGTATTATTAATTGCAATATGTATAACTATTGATTTAGCACAGGAAAAATATAATTCAACTGGCATGTGAAAATTCCTGATGTAGGAAAGTTTAGCACTGTTGCTAGATGACCAGTTATACCTCCAGCCAGAAGAAGTTAAAGCTCATAGAGCCATAAGAGTCTTCATTACAGTTTTTTGGAGTTTCCCAGAATTGTGTTTACAGTCTTGGTGCCATATTGAAAACCAATAAATTGTAGGATGAAACCAAAGCTTGAGCTAGTCACTTAAAAAACAAAATCAAAATTACTTCTAGCTCTAAAAACTTTGGATATGTTGTTTAGGTATGTTATATATAAAGCTACAGCTGCCAAAGCAAGGCAGTCTTGATTGTTACACTAATGGAATGAAGGATAGTACTAATTTAAGGTTGGTTTTTTTCATTAACTATGTATGTATAACAGAAAAATGGCTGCCCTGTTATCTCACATAGTTTTTAGTATACCTCCTTTATTTTTCTGCTTTCCTTTATGCTGTTTTCAGAATTCTATATAAACATCAGGGCAATGTAAAATCATGTATCACTCAACCTTCCACTTCAGAGGAAGATGGAGATTTCATGTCATGGCCAGTATAAAATAATGATTCATTGAAATTTAATCATATGTATGTTGTAATACTGATTTTTTTTTTTTTTTTATAGCGTTCTGCAGGCTTCTGCTAGAAGATTTATAGTGTGTGTGTGCTGTACTATTTTGCAGTCCTTCAAAGTTCTAATGTTAAAAAGTTTCTGACCTTTAAAGAGCCAAATTTGAGGGGTTTATTGACACTTTGTCATTCTAGCTCATCATTTTTCCCATACTCATCGCTATTCTTCTTCTGGAAATACCTACATGAGTGTGAAAATGGTAGCCAAGGTTATTTTATTTCCAAATGTCCTTCACGCACACATTTATAACTCTTCCAGAATGTCAGGGCATTTTCTTTGCGCTATGGTGTTGTTCCTTTCTTCTCCCTCCGGTGCTCCACACATTCATACATCCTGATGTATGCTGAGTTTCCACAGAAGTCCAGGAAGTGCAGTCAGTCACTTCTCGCGCAGAAGACAAAACCAGAGTGTGTGGGTAATGATCTGAAATGTGCACACACTTACGTCATGGAGCCTTGTTTATAGCCTATCCAGATTATACACCGCTATTACATTCCAATTAATGTGATTGCTGATAGCGCAGGTATAGTTTGGTATAAATGTCTGTTACAGCCAAATGCTTGATGATTTAGCATGAAATTAAAAACTGTCAACGTCTCAGAAGAAGAAAACAGCACAAAACAAATCAGTGTAATGTTCAACCTAGCTGTACCTCACCTTTAGGAGCCCCTGGGCAACAAACTAGAGTAGACAGACAGGTGTAGGCAACATCATAGCACATTCTCCCTATCAAAATGGTCTATAACGAGGGCAATTTCCTACACCTGAGTCATGGTGGCAAACCTCATTGAGCAATACATTACATATTACCTATGATCTCTGATTAAGGCCACTGGTTTAGACACAAATAAACCAAAACTTTTCAATTTTAGTTACACTTAAGGGCAAACTAAAAACTTATATTGCCTTAACTACAGGTTTTTTACTCTCCTAAAAACAAAAAATGGCTTGAATGCAACTTGAAGAAAATGATTGCAAGAATTAATGTGACCTCGGTTGATTTATAGATGGGTGAACTAAGTGGTACTGAGTACTCAGTTTGGATACAGTTGTGGCAACAAACTTTTTTTAAGAGGCAATGGAAACCTTTCCAATGGCAGCATATTGTCTAGAGACAGTCAGAGCTCACATTTGCTTTAGAATTAGTGACTTTGAGCCTGCATTAAAAAGCAAGGTGAAACTTCAGTATCTCCTGTTACACATAAAACTTACCACTTGTCTGTAGTATTTTCCAGTATTCTCCCATACAATATTTTTTGCTATTCATAAACCTGCCTTCCAGTTTTGCCAAATAAAAAAATACTTGGGGAGTCTTTTCTTCCTCTTTCCTCCCACAACAAAATTACATTAATGGCATCTGAAATCCCTGGAAAGCCTTTAGATTTAAATTAAAATAATTTATTCAACTACTCTACCATTAGTCCTCTTGTGAAGGCTGGTAGAGAAAAACTAATACTTGATTATAGCTGATTATTTATGCTTGGTACCTACTTTAAAGGCAAATCTGAAGTATCTATTACTCAAAACCAAAGATTTTACATATAGTTAAGGGGAGATGTCCCCTAGAAGCCTGAATACAACTGTTATCTTACACAGAAGGTCCTGTTTCTTCAGTACTAGAGGCAATGCGTATATGGCTCTGGATTTAAATGGTAATGGATTTTAATGCTCCAGGTCTTCTGGATCTAAGCATTATTTAAGGATCTACTTGCTCAGACCATTTACTTATAAAAAACAAGATTGGGAAACTTGTAAGTTAAATGTCAACTCTTGCACAAAGCCACTCGGGGTAAAATCTTAGAGCCATGTTGTTCTGCAATGTTCAAGTTGAGGGGGAGACAACTGGCAACAAGCAGTGTCAGCGCGTGATTCATGAAAGCCAGCAGATGACATAGGACCCATCTGCCCTAGCTTTCCAAAAGACCAAATCAAATAGGCAGAGAAAGGTAACCAAGTGGACTGCTAGGGCACATTACTCTGGGGTTTGAAAACTCACCTTCTTGTCTAAATCTGAGTTCAAAATCAGAGCAACAACCACTAGATGTGAGAGACTGAAAGAGTTAATGTCTCAAACATTGTGGTGGGGCAAGTGCTGCTTAAAGACAAACCCTGCACAGCAAGGAACGAAGGTGAAAAGCCCATCAGCTCAGACATCAGCAACAGGAGGAGGAGAGCGTGCTGGAGGGTGCACAGCTCCCTGTTCTGATAACCTGTTCTGATACAAAGATCAAACAGTGGCCATAGTCTGCAGTGAAGAAGTTACTCCCCAAAAGACCCCCAAGCCCAAAGGCTCACAAACTGCTCATTAGCCTAACAAGTTTGAGTGCCCGCCCAAACAAGGGGCAAGGATGATAAAAGGACACAGACTGAAGCCCCAGGTGCGCAAGCCCTCCAGAACTGAACCCCTGGGCTGACTGAGCCAATGCTGGACCCAGGACCCATGAAATCTTTCTCTCTTCCTTTTTTTTTCTCTCTCTCTCTCTTCTTCTCTCTTTCCTTTTCCTTTTCCACAATCCCTACACCTCATCTCTTTCAAGACATAAACTGTTGACCAAGTCTGAGACTAAGAGTAGATCCAGCCACCTCAGGCCCTTCTCTGAGGAGGAGTCTGGAAAGCAAGGGGGTCTGCTCTGAACCTCCTGACTCGACAGGAGGACTCTCATTCCCTGAATTGATCTATATGGTTACCCTGGGTTACACGGTTTACAGAAGTAGTCTTATGTCAGTTCCTGTTGTGAGAAACCCTGCCACCTACTACCACACCTCCCCAGTTCAGTTTGCTTCTGCCATGAATAAAATCTTTAACTGACCGTTTGGTGTCATGTCACCTTAATTTAGCCCAAGGGAATTTTGAATTAAACATGACTCCCTGGTCTGTCCAGTCTGGATCTTGACACCAGAACATCCTCTCTTACAGGCTCTGCAGAAAGAGGGCAATTACATTACTTTAATCTGCTGTAGCACCACCAGCCAGTATATTTTTCTTTGTTCCTGATTCTGAAATTTCTGATTTCACAGCAGCCAAAATATTCTTGCAATTGAAACCCACTACTCGGGATGCATTGTTCAAAGCCGAAAGTGAGAGCTTGTGAAGGCTTCAGGTGCCCAAGAGAGAAAACCTGAAACTGAGACCTTCAAAATGTCTAGATTTCTAACGCAATATGTTACACTTTGCTTATGAGGTGTTATGAGTAGGACCTACATGTCTTACTTCCTAAAGACCAAAGTGCATTTTATCATTTGACGTGGTCATTTGAGCTGCATTATCTCATCAGGCATAACTTGTTTAGCCTGTGCTTAGCCTGGCTGTCTGGCTGAAATAGGGGAATTCATTATCCATAGCTGTCAGTTTTGTACTTTCAATAAACTCACTTAAAAGAGAACATAACAAGGTAGGCAAGATATCTATTTTCTCTGAAATACCATTATTCTTTCATGCTCATAAGTTTGATTTTCAAGAACATTGTATGTGGGTTTTTGTGCAGATGCAATTTGTATCTTGGGCTTTCAATTGCTATTCATAGAATTTTATCAGGCACTTGATTACAGTGTGAGAAGTTCCTTCTAAAAGTAAAGAATGACTGACATATAAGAAACTATAGGAACATAGTTGGTAGAGGTTCTATATGTGTTAATGATGAGCTCGTAGAATTGAAGCTAAGACTTTACTGCTGATTTAAAGAATACCAATTTGCCTCTGATGGCCACAAATGAAATTTTTCACTTCTCCCTTGCCTTCCCCACTAACATAAAACCTTTTGTTAATGAAAGTAATCTCCCATTCTTTCATGATTAGGAAACAAATATATAAGAAAATTAAACCCAAAGTCAAATAGAAGGTCTGTGGGAGCGTTGAAGTTTGACCAGCTCTCCAGAGTCCCATCTCCTCTAGCATTTAACTCAGACATGTTCTCTCATATAATTATGAGGTCACGTTGAGAAATTTCCTTTCATAATTCAGTTTGCCTCCATTGACAGAGATGTTCAAAGCCAGACTGGACACAGTCCTGGGGAACCTTCTTTAGCTGACCCTAAGCAGGGGGGTGTTGGACTAGATAATCTCAAGCGGTCCTTTCCAACCTACAAGATTCTGTGATTCTGTAAAGCCATATTATCCTCAAAGCTTCTCAAAGGCAGCGCAGCAGACTGCACCTTAGCCTAGCCAGGTATTAGGGTTGCTGCCTCACAAGGACGAGTTATGGTGAGTGGAGCAGCAGCTACTGCTGAAAGTCGACTTTCCCCAGCTGCAGAAGCCATGGCATCCAAAGAAGACTGGTGAAGGAGTGGAGGCATTAGGTTGCAGGGTGAAGTGGTGGTCTGTGGTGGGGACCCCAACCTGGGGCAAGAAGGGGAGAAGCAGGAGGAGCACATATGCAGAGTTTCTCACATGTCCAAAGAGCAGGCTGGCTGTGGAAAAGAAAGAAATACACTTCTTCACCCTAACCACCCCAAAACACTGGTTGACCTTAAACTCTTATCCTTTATCCCATGGGGCCCTCTTGACCCTTTCCATCTTCTCACCCTACCAGAATTCCCACTGACCTTTCACAGCTCACCATCCCTGACTCTCTATATGCCACTTCCACCACTAAATTGAATTTACTGTTCTAAATATGGGAATACAAGAAAATCACTCATTCTTGAGACAGGAAATTTTGCTGAGCCTGTGAAACTGGAAGACTTTAAGCTGGGTCCAAGCTAATTCATCTCTGATGTAAGCCAGTGAAAGCCTGTGGATTGAACTGGGAATTAATTTGGTCTGATGCATTCACCTTGGAAAATTTAGAACATAAAACAGAACATGTAATTTTTTAAAAATTCTGAATCGTATCATTATATCTAAGGTTAAGTCATAAATTGTCAGGCACTCATTTATTCTGTCAAAGAGCTATTTTATTTTTCATTTACCTCCATCAATCTCATAGGATAACAATAAATTCTGGAGTCTGACTCAGTACTGCACATGGTGAGAATCAGCTCAGATATTTATCTGTTAAAAAAAAATACAAACTACAATGAGCTCTCCAATTTCAGTGGATAGTCCGATAATGAAAATCAAACTTCCATATAGTTTTGACAGCCCTGCAGCTTCCTCAATTCTTTCAGTAGTTTATGAAAATTGCAGTTTGGTCCTTCCTATTGTTTTCCAGCTACTCTTTTTTTTTTTTTTTTTTTTTTATTTCAGCAATATCACAGTTCAGATGCCACTCTCCCTATGAGCATGTGTGCCATATTGTCTATATGCACACTTTTCTTTTTGTGCTCTACCTCATCTATTTCATGTTCATCTTCCTTTTTATTCAATAAAAATACACCAATTTTCACTTCTTCTGTTCCCAGCTTTTCCATTAGGGAAAAGAGACCTGATTATACAGTTTTTCAAGAGCTGTCTAGTGAGTTCAGAAAGCGTGACACCATAAGCACAGAACAGTGGAAGCTTATTTTCAGTTTCTTTCCCTTTTATTCCATTCTCCACCTACATGGAGTAAATGTATGCAAACTTTTTGTTCTCCCAAGTATTCTTTCCTCATGACATTTTGGTTCCTAAGCAGACAGTTCACATATGTCAAATACTAATATTTACCACTTGCACTCAGAGATATATCCAACTGCAAGTGTTGCATGACAAAACTGAGATGTTGTCTGTGGAGTTTAAAAATCACCAAGAAATTTTCCAAGTAAAAACTTTACGGGTGCCATGAATTAAAGTCTAGACTAGGCAATTAGGCACAGCTTATATACATTCTTCAGCTTCAAATCTTTCTTCATAACTTCAGAACCTGTTGTTTTGGAACCTGTTGTTGTGAGGGAGTTTGCAGACTTTTATAGGTTCATAGACTTACGGCCAAGAAGCTATTATGATAGTCTAGTCTGACCTGCTGACTAGGAAGTGAGAAAGCAGCTTACCAAGTGGTTACTGTATCTCAAAGTTTCAGTTTGAGTTAGATCTTACCTTTCAGAAAAGCTTCAATATTGATCTGAAGACTTCATGCAGCAGTGAAATTATGCAATTCACTGGTAAATGTCTTCAAACATTAATAAGACTCAGTACTATGTGTTCTTATTTTATCTTTTCACGGCTGGCCATACTCAAATGGCAAAAGAATGATTCCTGCACAGCTTGCATGCTAACTAAAAACCAATTTTGTATTGCACACAGATATGATTTGTCAGGGTAAAAAGTGAAAAAAAGAAAGTACCTGAAAATATCAACAAAACAGAAAATAAAAGGGAAATTTCTCATCAAAGTTTTGGCAAGTGACTACCAAGAAATCAGACCAAAAAAGAAAACAGTGTTAGGAGACAGGATGGACAATAGTGATGCATGTGATTACCCTAAACTAGGCTAAATATACCAGACCGAACAGCAGTTCAGTCTTTTGCATGGCAAAATCTTACATTAAAAAGGCTATACTATAGATGTCTGTTCTGTCAGAAAGTTCATTAATTAGAACAGGAAGAAAAAAGAAAAATTTTCATTAATGGAAAGCCATCCTGGAAATAAGTATAGCTTTGATACAGCAAGGTTTGCATTCCTGCTTATGAAAATATCATTGATAACCAGGTATCCAGAAGAACCTCTTTTTAATTTTTATTAGAAAAATCAGACTGTAGCTGACTATTTGTCCTGCTGCTCATATCTAGTAACTCTTTTAAAGTGTAGAGTAATGCTGGCACTCAAACTAGCTTTTATCATTACAAATATGTATTGCCAGTGACTTGCTTTGTGTACTTTTTACAGCTGCTTTCCTCAGGCTATTCCACTTGACAAATAGACCCATCAAAATCAAACCTACCTGCATGCAAATGCAAGTTACTAGGCAAGTTTCATTCTTATTTACAGCCCTTGCACAGGTGATAGGCTCACTGGGTAGGGCAACCTTGGCCCATTTTATTGTCTTTTTTACATTTTTTATTTTCTCTTTCTTTCATTAGTTTGGCATATGACACAGGTACTCCTTTCTAATTAATCTTCTCTGATCTGTCTGATTATATTTGTTTTAGTTAATCTGATTGCTTTAAAATTGCTGTGTTGTACCACTATTCATGCTAACTTACACATGACTTCAAACTTCCACTTATTCAAAAATAATTGATTATTTGCACACTAAGATATAATAAAGGCAGCATTGTTATTTAGACTCCATGTTGTTTAAGCAGCTATACTGTCATCTGTTGTAACTTGGTAAACATAATGACATTTTTTTAAATGTTAAACAGATTTTGATTGCCCCACAACCCTCTGAAGGGCTTATGTGGTTTTGAAGGTGTGTTTTGGGGGTGATGGGAAAGCTGCAATGCCTCCTGGCAGGTAGAGCTTCCCATCTCCAGAAACTGCTATATGAGTGATTTTGCAGCAGCCTTATAGATAACTTACTATGGCAGTAATTTTTTCAGTTTGCTTAACCTGCTGGATGTGTTGACTGCAATATCCTAACAGAAACAGTCCCGGGTAGCTTATGGCTGCTAGGAAGTCATTCAACAGAAATAACATTTCTGTGTGTTATGGAGTGAAGCAGCTCTGGTCCTCATACTCCGTGAGAGAACAAAGCTACAGCTGATTACAAAGGTGCTTCCACTTTTGTCCACTTGACCATGTCACTTCTCGTGGCCAGAGAGGTGAAGGGGAAGGACTGCAGGCCACACAGGGACAGGAGAGCCCAGCACTACACTGCAGCTGAAAAGCCCTCTATCAAGTAGGCATCCTTGGACCACAGAGCCCCATGGGCTATATTGCTCAGCTAGTATGACCTCAGAGGCCCACAGTTTGGGTCTCATAAGTGTCTCCTGCTCAAAAGTTTGTGACAAAAAAGGTGACTTGCTAGGTGCACAGCCTTTACCCCAGTGCATGGATGTTGGTTTCTCACTTGCTTTTCTTTTCCTTCTCATTCATTATTATTGCACGTCACCTTGCTGCATTAGTTCCCAACTGCTTCTCTTCTTTTTGTTGCATAAGCTTGTAAGGCAAATTCTCAGATCATAAGTCATGCGCATCTGTGTTGAATTGTTTCTGTCATCCATTAGCCTTTAAATAATTCATGCTTTTCTGTATTTAGCTACATCCTTTCTCCGTCACATACAGCATTGTTTTCATCTGTTTTGTCTGACTTAGAGTAATACAATGCAGGAGATTTAAAATAATTTACATCGATTTGATTTTTTTTTTTCCAGCAATATATTCTTTCTGCTTCAACAGGCAGCAGCAGTGTTCTTCTTGCTATTAAAGCAGAACTTGCTATCGGCACTGTTATGAGCGACTGAAGGAAAAGCTTTTTTTGTCCTTGTTCTTTTTTACTCCTTGCCCTCAACACTCACATTAAAACACTGCGGATAGACATCAGTTCAGTGCTTACATGTTTCTGAATAAACAGAATGAAAGAAGAGACAAAGACATATTTATCAGCTTCTTTTGCACAGGCAAAGAGGAAGTTGTCTTTGTTTAAAAAGAACAGGAATTGTCTGGAAGGTTACCCTTTACTTTTGTCAGCACTGATAACATGATTAAGATGGTGGTTTCTACCTTGGAGAGTCATATATAGCTGATAAAAATAGTCAGATTACAAGAACTATGAATAGTGGCCAGTACAGATCTGGGAGATTTCCCTGCAATTCCCTGATTACCCATCTGCTTCCTCCTCTATGACCCTGGGCAAACCACTGTGCCCCTGACTCCCAAGGGGGTTCTAGGACAAAGAAATGCTGTCCTTGCCATGCTGTGATGACGGCAGCACCTTAACTCTGGGAGCTTGCTTTAGGAAAGGGCATTCACCAGCCCCTGTGAAATACCCTGGCTTGTCCATAGTGCCTTACCTGCATATACGCTGGGGCCCAACACCTTGATCCACAACAGGCAGAGTGGAAGCAAGGCTTAAGCTTCCCCCTCAAGAAGTTGAGGAGAGAAGTGTGTCTGAAACACCCCATTTTGGAAGTATGCCTAATAGAGCCCTGGGCAGACACCTGACGGGAAAAAGAAACTTAGAGATTTAAACCCTCTCATCTTCCCTGACGTACTTAAACCACCCTTTGAGTATCTTCCCTCAGCACATAACTTTGCTAAACACTGTTTCTTCTTGCTGTTTTTATCCAGTAACAAATTTTCCAATGCATTCCAACTGGTATCAAAAAGAAAAATTCTTTTGTCTGAAAACAATCCATTAAAAAGCAGTAGATTTGTAATATCTTAAGGCAAAAATTCTTTTAAAGAGCTGGCAGTCTTAAAGGTGACCTGCAAAGCAGGAGATCCATTTTGCATTCTTTAATGTTTATTTATCCTGTATAAAGAACATTCAAGAATTTCCTTTTTGAAGTAATTGGACTTTTTTTTAATGCATTGTCTCCCTTTCAGATTAGAAATACTAGGTTCTCACTTTGTTCTCTGGGCTGCAGGAAAGCTTGGCATCTTTGAAGAAGGTCCAAAGAGAGGCTTCACAGCTCCACTGTTCACTGGCTAGCTGACTCACACAGCGACACACACGTACATGAGGATTACTTCATTAGTTAGTAGTGTCAATTATGATTCCTTTCAGACTTGGCATAAGATCCAAGGCCTGCCACAGAGGTAAAAGAGACTGAATTTCATTTAAAGTTATAGAGGGAATCAGACCCCCATTTGAGCCTTGCTGTTGAATGGTCCAGCTGACTGCGTAAAGCTTAGCTGGAATGAGCCCAGAAGCTGCATTTAAGAGTCACTGTTGTCAACTCCAACAAAATTCTGCAATGTTCAGAAAAGAGGTTATTTTTTGGTTGTGCCCTGTGTGCAGTAAACAAACCTAACCTATGATTAACTGTTATTTTCTTGCTGTTAGGATTCAGACACTTTCTCCTCTGCTGATTTCAAAACATGTACCCCTGGGTGAAAATCAGCCTACTGGCAAAAATGCTAGTGCAACCCTCTTAAAAATAAATATTAATAGACAGAATAAAAAATCATACATTTGTTATATGATCACAGTGTGTTCTTAGTAAATAAGAATATTCAAATATGCAATTTAGCATGAAATAAATCTAGTAGTCCTGACAGGCACTGCCTTTTTTTTACCATTATGATTTGTCTTCTATTGGCAATATAGGAATTGCGACTGTATAGATAAAGAGAGGGTAGCTTATGAAGATAAATCTCCTTAACTGGGCACTTCTTAATAGCACTAAACATCACTAAAATTGTGGGCTGTGTGTTTTCTCCAACACAGTTGAATTCCCTGTGTTCATGGCAAATGTGAAGTGGATGAATATATAAGTTAACAGTTTGACAGCAAGGGAAATGAAATGTTCCTCCCTAGGATTTTTACAAGCAGTATAACACACAGGTCTCAGCAACGAACTCACAAGTGAAAGAGGTCCTGGAGGTCATCTGCTTCAGCAAGATAAGGTATTATTCCTCCTGATACAGCAGATCTAATCATGTAAAAGGTCTTAGTACAAGTTTAGTCCTTTTGCTTGATTTTTCAAACTACTAAATACTGAACTTTATTATTTTACAATATTGCAAAAACATGAAGGTGCCTTAAATTAATTTCCTTTGCTTGTTAGTGAAGAAGGATTAGGGCATATACCCACTAAGTTACCACTTCAGATGATCTTAAAACAGAAGAAAAATCTCGTTTGTGAGTGAACGACCATACTGATGCCTAAAAGCAAAGGCTAGATACGAAGGGCAGGATTTACCTCACACCACTTTTTGCTCTCTGGAAGTACAGGAGTATCTCTTTCTGTTAGCTATCTAGGGCCAAAGTGTGGCTAGTGAACAGCAACTGGCACTTCCAGAGGCAGATTTTCCTCACCTACCTTAGAATAAGCTGAAACGAACTCTGGAGGAATCTCTTTCTCACCACTTTCTCTGGGGGGACATGAAATTATTAACCTAGTTAGAAGCCCATCTTTTCCCAGTTAGGTGGGATGAATACTACCCGGCTTATCTGGATAATCTTGCTGTCCTCAGGATACACAAAGTGGAGGGGAAAAATTTAAGACTGTACTTTACTTAAAAACACGTAACTGGTACCCTAATAATATTACATTCTTATACATAAAAAAAAATAAATAAAAAAATACAAAAACATGCCTGGTACCAACTAAATTTAGCATAATAAAGTGCTTTGGTTTTGATCTGTACATGAGGTATGAAATATTGTCCTTCAAAAACTTAATACCGTTAGCTGATTTTATTTTTTTTTCTGAGGGAATTACAGAAGTACAGCATTGGTTATTACACTTTATATTTTAGTTTAATGAACCGATGTTTGTAGTTTTATACTCCCTCTTGAAGTTATTGCTTCTGAGCCCTGTAAGTGTTGAAAGTTATTTTCAGTGGCTTTTGTGAACATGGAAATCTTTAAGTCAAATGTACACCTCCAGTACCTCTGTGGGGAAAGTGTTGAAACAGTATTTAGACAGTATGGTGTTAAATGTTGCTAATTTTCAAGAAAATTAGGAACAGTGAAGAATGTTATCAAAGGTAACTCTTGCCTTCTCTGGCATATGATAAAGTTTTATTGAAAGAACAATAAAAGAACTGCTGTGTTAGGATTTAATGTGTACCAACACTTCCTGCAGGTTATAACTTTAATACATACTTCATTTGAAAGAATCGGTAATTTGGGGGGCCAGATATTTCATTATCAGCCTCTCGGAATGCAATAATTTGCAAGACAAAAGTCTCTTTCTCTCAGGATAATGTTTTGCTCCCAAGTCTATTTCTCTCAGGATAATGTTTTGCCCCTGTGGGATGAGGAGGAGGAGGATACAGAATGGACAAAGCAGAGGTAGGCAGAAAAGGGATGTCTCAAAGTGCCAGTCCCTGGAAGGTCTCAGAAGTCCTGCTTGAGTGTTGGGTGGCTTGTCACTGCTGTTCACTCCAGGGCATGCCTGAGAGGTGCAATAGAGGGCTGAAATACTGCCAAGCAGACTTCATGATTACTTTTTCTAGCCCATTTGGTCCTTGTGGGACTTTCATGCTCTGAATCCCCAAGATTTTTTTGACAAGGCAGCTGCCTCTGCCGGACAGGCTGGCAGTCCATACTGCTCTTCCTCTGCGCAGCAGTAGGCTGCTCCCGCCATACAACAGCCCTAATGGAATATGCAAAGAAAGACAATCCTCTTCCAAGAAAAACAGACCCAAAATGCTGAAGGACTTTAGAAGACAATGGGACTGGATGTAAGCTGATGTATCTCAATAGATTCATCATAAATGGAAAAATAAAAATAATTTTTGTTAAAACCAGAGTATTTCAAAGAAGCAACCCCCTGTTTTTTATGATAAGCAATAGAAGTAGTGTGTTACTGCTCCTAACACATCACAGGGTGTTTGCTTATAATGGTGAGATAGGAATTTCTGGGTATGTTGAGATATTTGATGTGGTCTTATGATTTGATTGTAAGGGGTACATGTTGTGCATGGCATGGCGAATCACAGGCTTCTGCTCAAACACTACAGATTACAGGGGCTGCAGCACATTACCCTATAAAGGTTCATGTCATTTGAACTGTTTTATTTTCACTGCCAATATATTATTACAGGTAATGGCCAAAATAATTCCATGCTTAAGTCTCAGACAGTTAAGTCTGAGAGCAGCTGAGGATGGAATCATCAACAACCATCCCTTCCCTTCAATTGTGCCTGAGTGTCCTCCTTTTACAAAGGAGAGCCAAAGCCTCTAGATATTCACTATAGAGTCTATCCTAAAAAAGAAATCAGGTGTTTACACAGGTGAAGTTTTAAATAACCTGTAGGTGCATAAATCCAAAGTGGAAATTCCTACCTCCACAACCATAAAAAAATCCAACTACCTTAAGCAGACATTTAATGTTGGAGCTGTCGAAGATTCATTTGGTGCTTACTTGTAACCCCAAGGATGCTCACTGCATTTTGAAGTCAGCTTCAGTGACCCCATCCATCTCACCACCCAACCTACAAACTCCTGTGCCTTCTTCGGACATAGAAATCAGAGAAGTACCTAGGTTGATTGAGGGACAGAAGACATGTGCCCTTTAGAGACACGCTAATGCTAATCCAGCTCCTTACTAGGAGTGAAGTGTTTTTGTGTCTTCTCATCTCAACCCATAAGTCCTTGTCGTGGTTTAACCCCAGCCAGCAACTAAGCACCACGCAGCCACTCGCTCACTCCCCACCCCCACAGTGGCATGGGGGAAAGAATTGGGCGGGGGGGGGGGGGGGGGGAGCAAAACTCATAGGTTGAGATAAAGACAGTTTAATAGGACAGAAAAGAAAGGGAAAATAATAACAATAATAATAATAGGAAGAAGAAGAAATATACAAACCAAGTGATGCACAATGCAATTGCTCACAACCCACTGACCAGTGCCCAGCCAGTCCCTGAGCCACAGTGTCCTGTGACCAACTTCCCCAGTTTATATACTGGGCATGATGTCATATGGTATGAAATACCCCTTTGGCTTGTTTGGGTCCACTGTTCTTGCTATGTCGCCTCCCAACTTCTTGTGCACTCCCAGCCTGTGCTGGCAGGGCAGTATGAGAAGCTGAAAAGTCCTTGACTTAGTATAAACACTGCTTTGCAACAACTAAATCATCACTGTGTCATCATTATTCTCACAGTGCTATACCAACTACTAGGAAGAAAACTTTATTCCAGCCAAAACCAGGACAAGATGCCAAAAAGATAAGATTTTCACCATATACTTTACAGACAATGAATATTTTTATTGTTCCTAGGAGAGCTATTTCCCTTATCAAAAACTGCTATAGTTCTTGGGGAAATATAATTGACAAACACTGCCAGCAATATGTATTATACCTTTTGGTGGCTCTCCTTCAGGAGCACATATGCCTAAATTAATGCAGTATTGAGAAACAATTCATCACAGAATATGGAAACACATCTGTGCCTTTGGATCTCATAGCAGTGACCTTGCTGTCTTGACTATGTGTAGCATTAGAATTATGGTGAGTAACTGTACAAACTCTGCCTAATTTCATATATATATTCCTAATAATTTAGGAATTTATTTCTGTAAATTTTCAAAAGCTTTCACATGAAATAAACCCTTGAGCTGTTCATTCCCTATTAAAACATATTTTTTCCTTTCCTCCATTGTGCTTATAGGACTAGGATTTTATTAACCTAAATGTATTTTCTCTTTTTTTTCCAAGAAGAAAAACATCCATTTAGACATGAAGGTACTATGCAGCAAAATGTTTGTGACAGGGTCAACACAAGTTTTGAATTGTTTTCTCTAAATAAAATTCTTCAGAATTTTAGCTCCCTTGGGGTTGTTTACTATCAGGTTGTTTACACAGCTGATAATTTTGATACCCTCAAGCAAACCCACTGGTAGCTGGAAGTGCAATATTAACAGTTTACTGAGAGTACACCTTTAGTTTTCTTTATTTAGCACTATATTAAGGCAGTGAATTTGAAAATGTAGTAACCCTACATTAATCAAACCAATGTAATTCCAAGCAGCTTTCTAATCATATTAGTTTTCACAAAAACAAACTCCAAGAGAGAACAAACTACATTGCCCATATCATTATCTGTAAATATCGTCTAAGGAATACTGGTAAATAGTGCAGAGTTTAAAAAACATTTCTAGTAATTTAGCAAACAGATTTAACACACTGATATCCTACTTCTCATTATCCATCATTCCAAATACAGAGAAAGCTAAATAAATTTAAAAATTAAAAAAAAAAGAGAGAAGTAGGTAGCAAACCCAAGCTATAACAAAGCCATTAGAAAAGACTGGCAGTGTGTTTGTAGGCAATTATAGCTCCCTGGATGATGGTGTAAGGAATGAGGGCTGCAAGCCAAGCAGCTTTAACCACCTGTGAAAAGCAGTAATCTCTCTAGAAGCTCAGTCTTTAATTTCTTGCTGTTACAATAGAAATTAATTTCCCCTGTTTTCTCTGTTTCTCTCAGCTGAGGTACTGTCTAGTGTCTGTAGAACAGAATTAGCCAAGAATCCAAAGCAAGGATGGAGGGATGGAGGTCACCCCTCCTCTGGCCCTCTCCCCCTCTTGGTACACTTACCCATCCCTTCCTACCAAAAAAAAATATTCCTCCCTCAGGATTTATCAATACTAAAGTTTGCTTGTTTATTCGGCTGTCATCTGAATTAGTTAAAACTATTTACAAAACACTTTAACTGTTGTCAGTTAATGTATCTACTTTGCCTTCAAGCTGGTGAATTGTTTCTTCTCTGTTTCATTAGCTCCACATGTTTCTCCTGTCCTTCTCCTCTCCCCAGACATTTCACACACCTATGGTATGCCAAATTTCTCCACTCTGATTGGGCTCATAGGCTGCCCAAGAAAGTCAACGGGATCCAAGAAAGCATCAACACAGCAATTAAGTTGTTTTATGGTCTTCTGCATAGGTTGTGTTTCCACACACAGCGAAAAAAACACCTTGCACAGAAGGGAACATATAAAGAATCATAACAGTAGCAGCAGATGTTTTTAGTGTAGATCACTGTAAACGAAGGAAACCTTAGACTGACTTGCCAAATAACTTCTGTAAAGTCAGTATTTACCAAACTTAATGCTATAAAAATAATCTAAACCATCAGTTCATTTGGAAGAGTTGTTTACAGACAGCTACATTTATCATTGCTACACTGTATTTCTCAAATAAAATTATTAATATCTACTGGCAAATGCCATTTTCCCATAACTGCTTAGCCAGGAGGTGTGTTCGTTCACAGTTCATATGGTCTGCTTTAAAAGAATAGGTGACTGGGGGATTGTAACTGAGGATGAGAGCAATTAAGTGATGATCACTGGCTTCTTTCTATGTACAGGTGTCACCGGGCAAAGACATCACAACAGGTATTAGCTGTCAACTGACTGTCAGTCTTGGCAGAGTCTGTGGACTGGTAACTTGATTTACAGTCTCTCACTGGTCAAAATTTCTCATGACCGGCTCCATGACTGCTGATGCATTATCAGGGTGCACAAAAAGCACATCTGTTGCTCTGTTGGGCAACTGGACTACATAGACACTGCTGGAGAGTGGTGGTGATTTTCTGGTGCCAGTCAAGCCCTGGAGAGATCAGCTTTCCAGGAACTAAGGGGTGCATGAGAAAGCAACTCCATATCAGAGGAGGATATGCCCCGCCAAGGTAAACTGTCACTTTTCATCAGCAAAACATTTTCTCCAAGAGAGGAAGAGGGTACAGAGACATGCCAGTCAAGGCTGAATAAACAATGTTCTTAGGAGAGCCACTGTCCATGATGCACTTTTGAATTCTAATCATTCGTTTCATGGCATTGCTGGAGAGAAGCGCAAGCACAATTTGCATCTTTCATCCCTTGCACTGTTACTGTTTCCTGATCCAGTGTCAGAGTCCATTATATTTAAGGCAGATTTAGCCTGACATCAGCTATATGGATGAAAGTGACAGTTATTCACAAGCACATGAAACACTCCAAATTATATAGCTAATATGAACTAGTGTCACTGATCAAAAGGTATATAAGTAAAATGTGTTGTAAATCTAAATAATATATAATTCAGCTCATAAGTCTCTGTACAAGATCCTGCAAAAGAAAGCAAAAATCAGTTAATTATTTTGCAAAAATAACAATACAAATGAAAATAGTAATAAGCTGAAAGACAGGTGTTAGCTTCCAGAAAAAAGGTGAAACTTCTTTCTCATCAGTATGCAGTCCTGGGTCAGTAAGACAGCACGAGATTTCTCTCTGAGCTGCGCTAATTCACTGCAGACAAAAGTTTAGCCTCAGCTAATACGCACATGCTTCAAACAGATAGGTCAGTGGCAAGGCCAGATATACCAGCTGGTTTCAGAAAGGAGTTATCCAAAGTTTGTACTATCAAGCTGTAGGGCAGACTCCCAGCAGGATGCTTCTCAGACCATAACACCATGAAGAAGAAAACTCCTAGGTTTGTTCTGTTAAATTAAAGGTGGAGGCGGAGAAGGTTTCTAGTTCTTTTTCTCCAGCTCTTTTTCTCTAGTTCGTCTGTAAGTGAGCTTAGTTCAAGAAACTTTCAAAGGGTGGAGATGGGAAATATATTGCAGATCATATTTTCAGCTGGACAAGTCAGTATTATCCTTTTTACCTAGGTGATTCTGCTGATTCATACCAGGATCTCACCCTTAGAATTTGAGCAAAGGTAACCAAAACCCTTGAGATCCTCCATTAGACTGACGTGTCTGTCAGACTCTTTCCTCACCACCCGTTCCCTTCTGGTTTTCCTTATTTCACTGCAAGGCTAAATTTTAGATCTGAAATCTTAGCCATCACTTAAAATCAGCTACTAAGGCATTGCTCTGCCCTAAGGCATTGCTCTGCCCTCAGCCTGCAGCTAGAGCTCTGTGGAGAGCACCCCGAAGCCACACCGGGGCTGGCTGAGGAAGGAGCCCTGCTGACCTGCTCCCCTGGAGGTGTCAGTGCAATGTTTATGGGTCTTTGACATCTAGCTCATCATTCTGGGATGCAAAGTTTAGGAGGAGAACGAAGAGAAAGCAAGAGATGAATCGAGGAAATGAAGTGATAATAGTGTAGTTTTAAACTGCTGATGTTTCTTGCTCTTGGCTGTCTGCATCAGCAGGGTCTGTTGTCTAAAACCAGTGACTAAAGATCACTGGACGGCTGCAGTAACTTGTAATAGATGACTGTTTTGGCTTACACAGAGGCAGAAACTGAGGGTGGCTATGGACACTGATATGCCTGGGTCCTGAGCATCTACAGATCTCATGAAAGGCTGGGGAAGAGAGAATTTTATTACTTCCAAAACCTCATGTTCAGAAAAAGTCACCTATAAAATGTACACAAGGGAAGAGGAAGGGCTTTTTCCAAACTTCATCACTTCTGTTTACTGAGGAGACATGTGATGTGTTCTTCAACCAAGGCAGTAGAGGATATTAGGAGGAACACAGTTGTTTGTTTAAAATAAGCAGTTTTAAGCCAGCCTGCCGTCCTGCTGGGACAATTTGATCTTCTGAATTAACTGTGCAAATAGTTACATGCCCAAATTTAAGACTATTTCTGTCATTAAGGACAAATGTATAATTCTATCATATAGTATATTATTTGAGCAGATGACATAAACATGCTGTTGGAGCTTCCACTTAGACACAGAAGTTCATGTACAAATAGCTTGAAACCTATCAATTGCACAGAAAAATTGCACACTTTTAAACTCTAAAATGTGTGCTCTTTCAGTTACATTGTCCTGTGCTCTGAAATAAACATAAAAGCTACTACATGCTATTCTAAGTTTGAGATCATATTTCAGATTTTCAACTTCTTTTATTCATGATCAACTGGGCATTGATGTATAAGGCTTCATTTTCACAGAAAGGAAGGGTGATTCATTAAAAAGAAATCTAACAGCAAGCAAAGCTTTCCCATTTCCCTCTTGCAATTTGTGATAGCCACAGGTTAAATACCGTGTTAGCTTCTGATACTGATTGGTTTTGCTCATAATGAGCTCCTAGTTTCAGACTTTTGTTGCTTTTTAAAACCTGAATGTTTGTTTCTGTTCAGTCATCACCTTTGTGATGTGGCTGAATACTTTAATTAAGAAAAAGTATTGAGTAAATACACTGTCTCCAGCAGACCAGATGCCATCACACTTACGGTGAAAGGGTAATCCAATCTGCTTGAAGGAGTCATGGGTTTACAGAGGGAAACAAACATAGATGACAATTTCCTTGAGAAGAGAAGGATATTTGCAAAAGGTTTGTACTCATATGAATAACTTATTAACTTTGGGATAATATATATTTAAATGGCTACAACACACATATGGATTCCTTCAGTCTGCATACTGTTTATCAGTGGTATACTCCTGAGTTTGGATCTGAGAGCTTAGCATCTACTGAAGAGCAGATAGGAGCTCCAAATCCTCTTTGTATGTGAAGTGTTCTGGGAAACATAATCAGGAAGAAAGTGGATGTTTTGATATTGTGTAGCCAACATATGACTTTTTAAATAATTTAGTTAATTTAATCTGCATTGCATCCCACTTATTATTGCTGTCACGTTTCTGTTGACATAAAAGACACAACCAGCTATTTTACATGAAAGTTATACACAATTCCTTCTCTTAGAGTGAGTAGTGATATTACAAATGTGGATCCAGAAACTGCCACACTACTTTGAAAGTATGCTAAGGATGTGTTTCCAGGACAGTACTGGATGTGGCAAAAAAAGAAAATAACATTAAAATGAAGGAATAGGAATAACTTGCTTTTTGCTCCATGACCAAAGTTCTTCAAAACATTCCCTTCTTTTTGGGTGAAAAACAAATATCAAAATGTAATAACATGCACCTACTTCTGAAGGCAGTAAGTACTAAAGGTTTCTTCAAGGAAAAAATGCAAATATTGGCAAAGGCTGTATTTTTTCCTCTGTTCAGCGGGATTGAAAATAGCATTACTAGAAACACTTAAAGCACCCTGTAAAGCCCATGACACAAGTGAATGATGATAAGCTCATAGCTGCAAAATTGATCCTTACTCTACAAGTGGTCTCTTTCGAAGGCTTGTTTGTAAAGTGGAGTACAACTGAGCAAGAGTGATGCTTTCAGAACCTGTGCTGTTCAGATTGCTCATTAGCACCTATTTGGAGAGAGTCACTCTCAATCTGAAAATTTAAGTGATTCATTGCCCACCTATGAGGTGTTTTTTATTGCAGTCAACAGCTGAAATGTCAGAACCAAAGTAATTTATGAGAGCAGATTTATGGAAAGATCCAAAAAGAAAGAGGAGGGAAGGTCAATGCCTTACTTGCATTTCTTTCATTCATTTCTTTCTCAGGTACCTTGAAGGAAATATCAAATGTTTGGAGTTTCTCTCCAACCCACTCAATACTGGAAAGTTCAGCAAGGTAAAATATACATCCACAGGTGCACTGCAAATTTTTAATTTTTAACAGCTCTGCCTATATCATAATCAGATGACATGGATTAACGTTTAACATGTCTTGTGTGCTTAAACTGAAACAACCTGGAGAAGAAACATGCACTTTATCATCAGAGGCACTGGTGTTCTTCACTGAAAGAAAGAATTGGGCAAAAGGTAGAGAAAGTGACATAGCAGAAAACTATTGCCCAAGAAAAAATGACAACTGTAAATTATACATGTATAAACTGGACCGAATACCTTCCAATCTGCAGTCTACTTAGTCATATCTGCATGTAGTTTCATAAGCATTAATATTCAGTTCACTGCTTTTATGCATTTTGAAGTATCTTTTTTAACTGGTGGGTCCTTAGAGCTTATGAACTGGTTCAGTGTGCCAAATCCATCTGGAGTCTATGAAGTAAATCTTATTGCCATTTTTTATATAAGCTTCTGTTTGGACATTTAATCTTGACTTCGATGGCACACATGGCTAAACCCTTACTTTTTTTACTGTATATTTACTTCCTTTTATCAGAGTATGTTAACTGTCTTCCATCTCTAATGGAAACTCTCTTAGTTGTCTTCATTTTTAGGTCTAGACATCATAAGATCAGCATACTCAATTTCTGAAATATATCTACAATGATATGAACTGAAATACTGTTTATACTACCTGCTCATTAAAATGCATAAGGACACACGAACCTCATTATTAGCTCATTAGTTATGAGCTCATTTGGAGAATTCAAATAAACATCTAAAAATACAGACACTTTTCTGAGCTGCCCCAGTTTCTAGCACCTAGAGGTAACAAATTCCAGATGACTGGACTCTCCCATCAGACCTCTCCCATTTGCACTGGCTGCGGTGAACCAAAAAGAGAAAGTATCTCAATATTTACTCATTTCTAAGTGTTACATGAAGAAATGTGGTTGAAAAGCATTTTGAATCACAATATTGAATGAAATCAATGCAAGCCTTAAAAATGAGCAGTGACTTAACGTACACAGGAAGTTCATGTGTTGCACAGAATACTTATATTCAATCCAAAATTTCACTGGTGCCTAATCACAGATCATTTAAAAAAATATTTTCTTGCCACAATAGATACTTCAAGTTCTTATTAAAACATGGTCATGTAGTTCATGCCTCTGACACCCTGCTTCGAATCAATGGAGCAACTGCATAGCGTTTGCTCCATTTCATCTCTTTTGAAGTTGTTCGGTAGCTTGGAAAGCTAAACTATTATTTTGATCATTTTTTATCATTGTAGTGAATTTTTTTAAGGCCAAGAGATTTAAAACCTTTTCTAAACTGTGTTTGTATATCATTTCCCCCAAAACAGTGAATCCCTGTTCATTGGTCAGTTATTAAAGGAAATTTGATTTTGTTTAATTTGCAGTTATAGACCATCCAGAGAAGGTGGGATTCATGCAACTTAACATTAGACATCTAGAAACTCAGCACCTAATTTAAGTTAAATTCACTCTAGCTAGTTGCACAATACATGCATTTCAAAAGGGTGAATCATCCTAATCCAAAACAGCCAGCTTCCTAATTTTTGCATTTTTTCCATTTTGTTCAAAAACAACATATGCTGTATTACTTATTGTCATGCCAAAGGTGTTTTTCTTAATTGGGATTTGTGCCACTCTGTATTCTGATGGAAACTAGAAGTACATTAAAAATGTACAAAATCAACGTGTTTTCATTGATTGAATGAAGCCTTACATATACAGAATATAAAAGAAAAAATGGCACATAAAAATCTGTTATTAAATAGAGGCAGTATTACTTATACTGAACAGGTGCTAAATATGTGCTTACTTGGTTTTTCAAAGCAAGTTAAATGTCCACCATCCTGTGAAACTGCTAAGCATGTGGGGCCTAACTTGTTCAATGCACTGAAAAAAAATCCCAGCTGGCACCTCACTCTGGTCTGTGAAGTCTCCTGTGTGCATTAAACTCATACTGTTAGTGTCTGTCTTGCCAGCCCCAGATGTGACCAGCATACCTTTGGGAAGCAGACAAGATGTGACTTGCTAGCACAAAGCACAGCTTCTAATCAATAGACTGGTCTCAGTAGAGTTATATTTGGAAAAGTTCAGGTTCATTTTGCAGATACAGTTTGCATGATAACTACACAGCTTTTAGTCACTGAACAATCCCTAAGTAACTTTATCGGCCTTTCAACCACTAGTTTGTATGTGGTGACATAAAAACAAAGAAACTATTGAGATGAGAGACTGGATGCCCATTAAAAAAAGGCAGGACAGATGTCTGGATTTTTTTTTAAATCATCGTAGCTTTTTAGCTCATTTTTTCATAAACAATGATGCAAATCTGTGAGAGACTGAAAGAGTTAATGTCTCAAACATTGTGGTGGGGCAAGTGCTGCTTAAAGACAAACCCTACGCAGCCAGGAGCCAAGGTGAAAAGCCCATCAGCTCAGACATCAGCAACAGGAGGGGGAGGGCGTGCTGGAGGGTGCACAGCTCCCTGTTCTAATAACCTGTTCTGATACAAAGATCAAACAATGACCGTGTCTGCAGGGAAGGAAAAGTTATTCCCCAAAAGACCCCCAAGCCCAAAGGCTCACAAACTGCTCATTAGCCTAACAAGTTTGAGTGCCCGCCCAAACAAGGGGCAAGGATGATAAAAGGACACAGACTGAAGCCCCAGGTGCGCAAGCCCTCCAGAACTGGGAACTGGCTGACTGAGCCAACGCTGGACCCAGGACCCATGAAATCTTTCTCTCTTCCTTTTTTTTTTTCTCTCTCTCTCTTCTTCTCTCTTTCCTTTTCCTTTTCCACAATCCCTACACCTCATCTCTTTCAAGACATAAACTGTTGACCAAGTCTGAGACTAAGAGTAGATCCAGCCACCTCAGGCCCTTCTCTGAGGAGGAGTCTGGAAAGCAAGGGGGTCTGTTCTGAACCTCCTGACTCGACAGGAGGACCCTCATTCCCTGAATTGATCTATATGGTTACCCTGGGTTACACAGTTTACAGAAGTAGTCTTATGTCAGTTCCTGTTGTGGGAAACCCTGCCACCTACTACCACACCTCCCCAGTTCAGTTTGCTTCTGCCATGAGTAAAATCTTTAACTGACCTTTTGGTGTAGTTTCACCTTAACTTAGCCTGAGGGAATTTTGAAGTAAACATGACTCCCTGGTGTATCCAGTCTGGGTCATGATAAAATCTTAGGGCTTAAATCTCTAAAATCAGCACAGCTGGTCTTCCTAGTTCAAATCATACTGTAAAGAAGTTAAGTTAGAGAACTATTAGTTCTCTAACTAATATTATTAATGATCAATATTGGCAGAAGGCCCAAGCACAAAGATCTGTTCCTGGTCCTGACATCCGACAGCCACTAGCAGCCGGCACTGGATTACCATCGCTTTAGGAGCAGATACAATCACGGACATGTTGTAGGCTCTGAGAGTGAAACCTGGGGAAGAATCTGTAACCACTTCTTCATGTACAGAGACACGATATAGACAAAATACTAGAGAAACAGCCACACAGTGTATTCCTTGGCCTGGTAAAGAGTGGTTTTTGGAGTATCTCTTGTAGAGGAATATTATTTCGATAGCATGGTCAGGAAGTCTGTGTGGTTAATAAGAGTTGCAGGGGAGGAAGACAAAGAAGGAGGTCAGACTTGAAGGTTACAGCTGGAAGGGAACCTGAGGCCATAGAGGGAACTGTCATACTGAAAAGAAAGACAAGAGATGAAGAAAGATATTAAGGCAGCTGATTAGCTAAAATCCTGGTATGTACAACTTTGTTCAAACTTACCTTAGTGAAGTTTACTGTGTCAAGTCAAATTAATTAGACTTTGGGCTTGGTCTTTCAAAACCTCATCATAAGAGGTTTAATTTTGCAAAACAAAGCTAAAGCTGGTTTGGACTTGCTTCTGCCTTCATCCTACTACCAAAGCATACTAGATATGTAAACTTATTTGGCTAAGTGTTTGGGTTTTGTCTGTGTTCATAGTCATCAAAAGAGAGCAACTGGAGGTTTAAGAACAGTCATTCTGCAAAATGCCTGATGCAAAACTTCTCCCTTCCAGGTTACATTTTACCTTATGTGCCACAAATTGAATGGGAGAGGGTACACAACTCAGGGAAAAGTGTTTAGCTCACTGCAGATATTTTTAGGACCTTTTCCTCCACTGTCTCACTGTATGTGTACCTCGTAATACTTGCCTAATGGTTACACAAGTTGCTGTCCCATGAAAAATTGAGCTTTGTGATGAGAACATTAATCAAAATGCAGCACAATTCTAAGACCACAGATATATTGTCTGAATTCTAGCACAGGAATATTATTCTTGTTCTTGGAAACCCTGGTATAAACACAACTCCCATATAAAAATTGCAGTATAGCTATTTGACCTTTCCTCCTTTTCTCTTCATAGCTTTCCTGATGGAGGTTACGGTTCACACATTACAGAAATCCATTAATTATTAGTGCTAAATATAGCTTATTTAACAAATAAATAAGAATTACATTTTCCAAATCAAGTAAGCAATAACATTTCAGGCAAATGTCCTAGATAGCTAATTTAATTCCAACTTTCTCACTAATATAATAACAATTTAAAACAAATATGGGTTTATAATACTGACCTGTCTTCAGGATAGATGTAGATAATTTTTTTTGTAACAGACAGAAGATTTAGGTAACTGTTCAAATTGCAATATAAAGAACTTACAGCAGCCTGACTGCACTGAATTTTCTTCTATTTTTCAGAATGTCCATAGTAATTACACTTTACTACAGAAAATGAATGATGGCACCATCCTCCTCCTGTAAAGAAGAAGAATGAACACTGCTCAGTTCGTGGGAAGAACCATTATTCAGGGGGAATCCAGGGCTGTTACCAGGAGGGAATCCAAGGCTGTGATTGCAAGTCCTATCTATAGCCACAGCCCTGAAAATGCCTACGAAAAAAAATCAGAGAACTCCCCAGACTCAGTATTTCCCATTGACTGGCACTAGGTGGATCACTCCATTGGCCATTTTCAGTCCCATCCTGACGTCTCTAATTTTTCTCCAAATTGTAGGAGGCACCTTCCCATCTAACCCACAGTTCTGGATTCCTTCCTAGGAACTGAGTCAAAGAAATGCTCTCTGATCTGGCACCATGTAGAAGATTTAAGAGAAGGGATTGGAGTGAAACATGGAGCGGAGCATAATTTTTTGGTTGCTGCTGACTTCCACTGTTTCTGATTTAGTATGAATATGAAGACCAAGGAGACAAAGGACAGATTAGCATACATATTTTAGTGGGCAGAACATATACGTGTTGAAATGGCAAGTAACCAAACTGAAGAGGGGGATTATAAGAAAGGCATGTTGCTACCTATAAAATAGACAAAATTGCTAGTTTCCACATATTCCAATGTTACACCTGAAGGTGTCAAGATTATAACGAGCCATCTGGAGAGACTAAGAGGATATACAGTGGCATAAAAGTGCTTGTTAGAAGTCTAAACTACTTACAGGTCAAATTCCCAAGCAAAGAGTGAAACAGAGTTAAAGGCAAAATGGCAACATTTCCAGAGATACAGGAAAAGCAAATGAAATTGCTTTACCAGCCTGACAGACACATAAATATGTAGGACATAGCAAGAAAGACTATTGCAGTGCTTCTTAGTCACTTCTATGGACACCTTCCTGGGACTTTAGGGACAGAAAAGGGACAAGATATATCAATTTTTATTATCCTGAAGAAGAGTATTTTAAGTATTTCTTTTTTCTTTGGTTTAAGTAATAGATGTGACCATATCACAGAAGGAAGAAAGAAAAGCTTTTCTTAAAGAGAAAAGAGTCTCTGAATTGTGTTGGGAGGGTTAGCACATGGTATTGTTAAAACTCAGGATATTAATAAAGCCTGTGCTTGAGCAACATTTGAGGAATAAAACTCTGATTAAACTAGTCATGGATCTCATTTGACAAGTTCTTTAGACAGTAGTAGATCAAGGCATTTTTGACCAAGGAATGTTCCTGCTCTCCTTTCATAAACCTCACGGCATTAGCATTTGCAAATTATAACAGAAACAAGACGGATACCTGTTCAGAAACTGAACCTTTGCTGTGGCTTCTCTTTCAGTCGTAGCTGATTTTGTAAAACTAACCACCTTTTTCTTATTTGTCAAAACTAAGTACAAGCTTCTACAGAAAAACACTGGAAAAATGAAACTTTTAGAGGTGTCACCTCTAAAAATTCAGGTCAGAATACAATATCTAATCTCTGTTCCCCAAATTCCTCTGGAAACTTAGAGAGATACAGGAAGAGATAGCTTGTGTACAAAATGCTCTTTTTTTTGTATTCACAGTTAAATTTAGGGACTCTTACCTCTTGTTGCTTGTCTGAGGATTTAATGTTTTGTATTTTTCCCTTCTTCCCTATGTTACTTGCACTAATGGTAACAATGAAGAAGCCATATTTTTTTAAGATGTTAAGAGAATTTCTAATCAAAGGATCCTTCTGTTCAAGCTTCTTTTTGGGCATATTTCAGTGTCAGCTGTATTTGAAATCTAACTGAGAACTTGTTTATGGAAGAAGTACCAGGAGAGAGAGGTTTTGGCTCGAAGTGTCAGGGTTCTTGGTACATAGATGCTTGGCTAGAGCTGTGGAAAAGTAAAGGCACTACAAAGACATTCCTGGACCCCTTTCAAAAACGGTTGCTATTAGTCATCTGGGTCAAGCAGTTGAGGAGACATAGGGTAGGTTTTTGGTCAGACAGTTTGGGATTGTTCAATAATTAACAAGCAGTCAGCAAATTCTGGGCCAGTTTATTACATTACTAAGAGGTTTTGTGTTGAATTATGTGCTCCTCATCACATCCTTCAGTGCCAAGCATCATGCGCTCCTACGTGGTTGCCAAAATCCCAGTTCCTTTCCTTGTCGTCAGTGGTCTCGTTTTGGGATACTGACATGGAAAGCCAAAGCATGACATTGTCCAACAGTGATTTCTCTATACGGACATGGCTATGGAGGGCAGGAGCCTTGTTGAGAATATACAAAGGCTCAGCAGATGGTAACTTTATTGAGGGCTTCTTACCAGACTACTTTCTTCAGTAAGCAAAAGCAGTCAGGTGTGCTAGCAGGTCATGTAGGCTTTTTGTGTACTAACACAGTAGGATGGTGACCTGTCCTTTTCTTTGGCAGTTGTGAGCCTGGCAACGGAGCAAATCTTTCCAACACTCAGAGCCTGAAAGGCTTTCATATACCCTTACTTAAAGAAAGAAATCCTTGAATTTTGTGTTTGTGTTTTCCTTTAAACAGCACTGACAGAAAAGCTCACCTTTGATGTATATTTACTGTGTTCACAAACAATGACAGAAGGAGTTTTCCATATAAACTTGAACAAATCATTACTTGGTAACCAATTTGGGGAGTTCTTATCATTCCAATTAAAAATTGATATATTATTTTCTTACCACAGAGCTTTCATCTCAAAATCAAATTTAAAGAATGGAATTCATTTTGAAGAAGGGCATGCTTAAAGTCAGTAATACTATATTTATTGCAGCTTAAATGTGGGACAACCTTCCAGATTACTACTAACTTCACTTATAATGGTGATGATTCCACCAAAAAAGTTGTTTGTAAATGAAAAAAGGAAACTGGGCAGATGATTGAAACAAAGATAAGAAGAATACAACAACTACTGAAGAGCAAGTATGCTTGATTTCTTGATTGAAGGGAAACAAAGACGTCTTTGAGAAGTGGATATTAAAAACAAAGTGTGAATAACATGGTGTGGTTATCTAAATAAAGCGCAGATCACAGATGAGGATGTCCAGAGAGAATTACCTAACTGGAAAGCAACTGGGATGAAGGGAATCCAAAACCATTGGTTAAGGGATTTGCAAACATAAATCTTCTGCTCAGAAAATGTATGCAAACAATCAGGAAAAGATGCTTTGAACTGAATGGTATCAAGAAGGATTTTGTTGATGAAAAATATTGTTACAAAGTAAAATGTTCCAGCTAAAATTTAAAGTCTATACTCTGTTTTCCCAAAATTTGGGTGTAACTGAACTGCATTAACTGTATTAATAGCAAAAAAAAGTGTCAAGCATGTTTAAAGTAATGGTAGGATTCCTCGAGAACAAGAAGGATGCCAAAGTTTCAGGCTGTAAAGAGCCATTGAATAGCAGACAAAGATGACATGGAGAGGAAATCTTTGTCAAACAAATGAGGAAAAGCCTGCAGTTTAGTCAGGTAAATTACACTGCAGTATACAACAGTATCACACCAACAGAAATTTGCAATAATATGTTTGAATGTTTTAAGGGTATCTGTTATTAGAACTTAAAATAGGCTGCATGGAGAAAAGAATGAATACATACAACAGGAAAACAAGAGTTTACGAAAGGCCTAGTTTGCTCTTGCTTATCTCCTTGGTTATTTTTTTTTTTAAGTTGCAACTATTGGAAAACTAAAAGAAAATAATATAATTTCCATATGTTTTATAGGGATTGAAAATATGCAGATTTTCCTTGATATTAATTCTTCAGTGAAAACTTTCCAAGATTTGAGAGTTAGTGCTTAGATTTAATGGTATCTTGTGATACTGAAAGGAATTGCACAGATGCCACAGGAAAGAGGCATGGGCTGTCCAACAGCACAGATATAGACAGCTTTATACAGGAGTTCAAGAGAAGAGAATTATGATAAGGAAACAAGACAATAAAGAGTATTTTTAAGGGAAATTCAGTAATGCTTAGGCTTACTTACGGAGCTGCAACATACCACCCAATTAGATCATATGCCTGGGATTAGTGATTTGATGAAAAGTGGATTTAAGGGAATATGACAGGAGCAGCAGGAGGAAGTTAGCACTCTATGAACTCTGACCTGAAGTGACTTTATGTTGGCATGAAGTGTACAGAAGAAAAGATGAGATCAGTGAAGGATGTCGGGGAATACAATGAGTAATGACAGGAAACTATGAGAGATGGACTTACTGGATCAAAACAAAAACTGTTTGAGGAATATACTAGTTCTGACAATAAGTCATTAGACAACAGGAAGAGATACCCAAGAAGAAAGAGATAAAAAACCCCACATGGAGTATCTTTTACAAAATGTCATTGAATAAAATGGAAAATTACAAGTGACCTGACAAAGAAGGAAGGAGAGAACAGCCTGAAGTTTTAACTAGGACTGCTCAAAATAGGTCATTTGCATAAGATATGTTAATGCAAAGACAGAAAATAGGGAAAATCTGAATTCAGACAACAAAATGTGTGACCTGGCCTATTAACTGTAAATCACATTTCAGTTGATGCATCTAACTGTCTGGAGATGAGTAGAAATTACTACATTAGAAAGTTGGCAGTAACGTGCAGCAAGTAAGAAAGGAATGTTATCTTCATAAGACACAAAGATGTAAAAAATAAGAAATGAAAAAGCATTACCAAATTTTTCAAATGTTACTGTTAATGGAATTGGAATATATGTGAGAAGATCAGATATGGCAATAACAAAGGAAAGCAGACATCCTTATCACATTGAAAGTACAGAAAACATTGAACAGCAACAATCACCAATGATAAAATTGGGAGAAAATATGGGGAATGGAAAGCAGAAATGGAACACTAGTCATTTCTAGTGCACTGGGATTTTATCATAAGGATAACATGTCAATACTGTGTAAATTGGAAGTCAGCTCTATTGCAGAAAGGTTTTTTGCAGTTGAGGCCAAAAAAAAGTGCCAAATTTGTCCTCAATTCATAGCATGTGTTAAACATACCCAACTGGCAAATGATATCTTAGTATTAATGGTACAATCCATCTTATGTCTGCTCGGTAAATCGCTACGTTGTCCTGATTGCAGGTTTTTGTTGTTGAACAGAAGAGGGTACACACACATTCACATATACTAGTTAATTATTTTTTTAATAGGAGAAAGCAAGGGGGAGGGGGGGGTGTACTTTATAAAAGAAACCTTTAAAATTGAAAATACATTTAGCAACACTGATAGAGATTATATGAAATAATAGTGCAATTTTGCAAGCTGTAACTCTCACCAACTGTGAAATTCCTTTTCTGTAGGGTGGGGGAAAGGAGTGATACGTGCAAGTACTTAAATCTCTGCCTATGATTTTCTTATGAACATAAAAAGGCTTAGAGATTCTTCTGACAAAAACTGGGCTACTTTTTAACATATGCGGTGCTCTATGAAACAATAACTTATGACTGAGTGCAGACCCAGTTTTTCAGGGGCAAGAACCCAAGTACTGGGCTCAGGTTTTGAGAGTGCTAGAAATTTTTATCTGGGGAGACCTAGGGACCTGGAGGCTTTTGGGGGAATTTGGGAGTAGATTAATCTATCATGAGCCCTCCAGAAGGCAACTCTGAAACACACCTGTAAAATAATAAGGACACTGGTAACGTATTAAACACATTGGTCTAACGTATCTTCATATTAGCAATTTTATTCATCCAAAGATCCCAAAACTTCAATCTTTCTATACTTACATATATCAGAGATCTGGTTCTATGTTTCATCTCTTAGAGCTGGGACCCTTCTAGCTGCATGAGTCAGAATAACTCTGCAATAGTTCAGGGGGTCATACATTTCTTCACCCACCCAAGGAAATTTAATCTCTGACCCAATTTCCTGTATCATACTGTAATATGAAATCACACATGACATCAGAGCTCATGCAGGGCACTCCAAATTCTGACTCACTCTTTCCTTTGGCAGTTACAGCCAGGTGTAGGTTAAGACCACGACACATTGCTCATTTAAAGTTTTATTTATGGTTCTTTATGGAAAGATTTTTTTTTCAAAGTGGAAGGAAGCTGAAAAGTAGGGAAGGAAACAAACCTAAGAAAGAGTGAAATATGCCAAGCGGAGTAAAATAACAGAAAGACAGATCAAGTGGGCTGTAGGCAGGTGCCAGGGCTACTAGACTGAGCCCTGGTGAGGCTAAGCTGGACAGGGCATGAAAACCCACCGGACAGACTCGATCTGAAAAGTCTTTGGATGTGACAGATAATAGTGTGAGATGCTATCAAAGGTTGCAGAGAGCACTGTAGGAGAGGTCTGACTTTCACAGGTGATTAAGGAGAAGTTATGTGTGAAATGACCAAATCTCATGGATAACTAGAGAGGAGCACTGGCGACCTCTGGGATAGTCAAGTCTTGCAAGGTCAACAGTGCAGTCAAGGTCAACCAGATCAGTAATACCAGATAAGGTTAAGATTACCTAAGCAATGGTAACAGAAATACCAAATATGGGTGTGAATGTCCCCAGACTGGCACAAATGGGCAAAAAGTAGTTAGGGATTGGTTGTTTATCTGGGAGAAGATTGGGGCAGAGAAATGTAGGTGCAAGAGTGGAGAAAGGAAGGAACAAAAAAAGGGTAATAAGGTGTGCAAATTACACAGCCACTGCTGTCCAGGAGTATCTGCCAAGCAGCCCTGTACTTGATCACCACAGCCAGAGCAGGAAAATAAATCAAACCCATATTCTGAACAACTGACAGGAGTTGAACATGTCTCTGCAGTCAGGAAGACAGGTTGGGGAGGTAGAGTTCTTCCCCAGACAAATAGGAGAGTACCAGTACAGATGACTCAAGCACCCTGGCATCACGGTGTGAGTGCCCATCCCAAGTGTGGCAGCATCAGCAACTGCCCCACAATTTCTAGGAGTGAGCTTCCGAGATGCTGTGTCATATGGCTCGCTGGTTGCAGTCACGCTGCAAATGTTTAAGTGAATGATAAAAACTGAGGTTTGTCATCCTGTGCTGGTAGGTAAAGCAAGGCAAGTGCATGTCAGTACTGGTGAAGATGCTTATATTCCAGAATGAACTTAAACAATATTCACTCCATTGCTTCCTCTGGGGCACGGTTCTCAGAAGAAGAATAAAGAGAAGGAGGGGTGCCTCAACACGGTAGGTTGGGAGGTTTTTTGCTCAGTTTTTCTAGTGTCTTCTGAATTATATATGTACCAAAGGGTAACGTGTTTTTTAAAAAGTTAATTAAAAGGCTTTGATTATTTTTGCAATTTAAAATGGATAAACCTCAGCAAATCTAGTTCTGCTCCTTGTCAATCTAATAGTGGTTGCTATTATTCATTTGCTTACATCTTTCCCGTTCTCCTACTAGGGTCCCAAGAGATGGGGCTTTAATACTTTTCAGAAAGTTCTAGAGCTCATCAAAGTCACCAGGCAGGAAGATTTTCCTCTCAAAATGGCCATTAAATATTGGAAGACCTCTGTCGTAGTTCCACTAGCCATTAATCACTTGTCCAAGCTATCATATGTATGTGTGGCTCTTCATCTTCTCTAGCAAGTCAGTGTCTATCTCTTTGGCTCTCTTATCATTATGATTTCTTTTCTCAGATCTTGCACCAAAAATTTACATAGAAACATGGTGTTCAGGAATAAATGCAGTGTTGCAGCATAGCTGTTTTGAAAGGGAATGTTACCACCTTGTTCTTTCATACAATGCCTTTTTGTATGATAAATAGATCCTCAGATCCTGTTATTTATCCAGTGCAGGCAGTAGTGAATGACCTTTAAGCAAGCAAACTTCTAAAGAGAATACACTTCAGCGCATGTGGGCAGAATATTTTTCAATCATTTCATAACAAAGACTTTAGAATATGCAGGACTGAACCAAGTAGCTTTCTCTATACATTTAGTTTTAAATGACAAAACCATCATTATTTAAATTGGCATAGTGTCACAATTGCAGACACAACTTGGGATCATTTAAGTTAGTCACATAGCCTTTTTCTTGCTCATTACCTATTGTTTATGCATTTTATTCAGATTCCCAACCATGTTCAGAGAATGTGCTGAGCACCAATGCAAGATTTTGAAAAAAGTGAAGCTCTGTTCTTGCACATCTTTGTCAAAATATGCTGCTAACCATTCGCCTAATAGCTCTTAGCTCTCCAGAATAACATGTAAGGAAGCAAAAAGCTGGCGTTTGCATAGTAATGCAACAGATTTGCTCTAATCTCAGTGGAAGATGAGTGTCTACATGCCACATTTGGTTTGCAAAATTTTAACCATGCTTTTGCTGAACAAATGTGTGCTTGAAGATTGGAGTGGTAATCTGATGTGGAGCCACAGTTTTTCTGTACTCTCTGTTGCACAGAGGTAGATATTTAAAGTGGTATAATGTGACTGATACTGCTTTACATTCACAGCTACTCACAAATGGCTACCTCAGAATTATAGTGCCCCAGTCAGGATTTCCTATTGATTCTACATAGAACTGGTAATAAAACACAATGCAGACCAAAGCTAACATGCGTCTCAGGCAGTAAAGAGAAGTCAACACCCAATTTGGATAGGAGTTTCTGTTATGCTTCAAGCTCCTCCATCTGAGCATTTTTGTCCCCCAGATACCACCAGCAGTTGCTGACCATGGCTACTGCAGACTTCCTGGGAATTTTTGTAGCCAGAAACCCTTTAGGTTCCTCAGTCTTCAGTGGGGAAAGATGGTAAAAAGGTACAGAGAACAGTCTTGCCTCCTCTCCTAGATTTGGCAGGATACTTAGAGATTTCATCATCCTGAATGTAAATGCTGTCAGTAATAAAATATTTGGCAAGATTTCTCTGGAATGCTATCACATCCCAGAAAGCATGAAAACACAGAAGGACCAAGAACAGAAAAAAAATGAACTTCACTGAGTTACTTTATTTTTCTTTAACTTCAGTTTCTAAACATAATTGTTTTTCTCTCTCCAAGTTTAGAAAATCTGTGAATTTAGAAGTTTCTTATAAAGCTATTTCATCGTATATCATCATCTCTGATTATGCCAGGTTCATTCTAAGGCAACAAACAGTATTTTCTACTTAACAGCCATAATAGAGATTTCCATTTAAAATATGAACATCAGTCAAATATAACCTCTAAAATTAGGAATTATAGTTTAATCCAGTAACCTCTGTCATCCCTGGGAAGACATATGCACCTTCAGAGCAGTGATTCATTCCATCTGCTGATTGGTAGGTGTCTGAGGCAGGCAAGACTGAGTCTTTCACCCTCTCCTAATTATTGGGAGATCCTAGATACGTAAATGTTTAGAAGACTGCCACTGAGTGAGATGAATCCCACTTTTATTCACAGGTGTTAAATATTTAAGAGCTTTACCATCCTCTTCACAACACTAAGGACAATGATGGACGTGGCCTCGTGTGTGTGTGTGTGTGTGTGTGATTATGTGTGTAAATATATCTATAAACACACATGATCAGGAAAAACTAGAAATCCCATTTTATACTGAAATAACTGAGCCAGATAAAGTTTACTGTATTTCTTATAGAAATTTAAGAAATTACTGCACAACCAAGACTAGCTCTAAGCTCTTCTCAAATATCTTACCCACTAAACTATCCAGCTCTAGTTCGCTTCCCATGGCTGACTGCTATTCACCTCGATATTTTAGGTGTGGAACTATGCATACTAGGGCTTTGAAACCTGGGCATATCCAGGGACTATAAAAGATTTAGCTAAATTCTATGACTTTATCTACCCAGAAATTATCAATATGGTAGTTAAAAACCCTGAGAACATATTAAGGGGGCTGACAAGGGTGCTGCCAAAGTTTTACTTCATTGCAAGCAGCTGTGCAGTATTAAAGATAGTCTAGACATCACTAATCAAACTAAATTTATGCAGCAAAGATTCCTAACCTAAGAGAAAGAGTGTTAAGAGAGCACATGAGAAAAATGTTTTGGCACTCTTTAATGGACAAGAATTCATAGGAGAGGCTTGTACTGACCCTACAAGATCAAAGAATTACTGTGATGTAGATGTGCTGTTTCCTTATGCAGTGCTTATTAGGTTGCATAAAGTGGAAGTTTTTAAACACAGTAATTGCTATGACTTTTGTATATCTCCATGTACAGAGTTAATGGAGAAAAGTGTGCTGGTTTTGGCTGGGATAGAGTTAATTTTCTTTCTAATAGCTGATGTTTTGGATTTACTATGACAATAATACTGATAACACACTGATGTTTTCAGTTGTTTCTAAGTAGTGTTTAGATTAAGTAAGTCAAGGATTTTTCAGCTTCTTATGCCCAGCCAGCAAGAAGGCTGGAGGGGCACAAGAAGTTGGGAGGGGACACATCCAGGACAGCTGACCCAAACTGGCTAAAAGGATATTCCATACCATGCGATGTCATGGCCAGTATATAAACTGGGGTAAATTGGCAGGGGATGGCAGAGCGGGGATTGCTGCTTGGGAACTAACTGGGCATCAGTCGGTGAGTGGTGAGTAATTTCCTTGTGCATCACTTGTTTTGTATATTGCAATCCTTTTATTATTGTCATTCTATTATTTTTATTATTATCATTTTCTTCCTTTTTGTCCTATTAAACCATTCTTATTCCAACCCACGAGCTTTACTTTTTTTTCCCGATTCCCTCCCCCATCCCACTGGGTGGGGGGAAGTGAGTGAGTGGCTGCATGGTGCTTAGTTGCTGGTGGGGGTTAAACCACGACAGGAAGGAAGTAGTGCAGAAGGAGGGAAAATAAGAGTGTGCTAACAGGGTTTTCTTCTGAAGTATTGATACTTTGCAGAAGTCACACTTTGTAGAATCATTTCTATCTAATTATGTGTTTCACAATATACACTTTCAAAAGAGCTGACAAAGGTAGCATAACAATGGGAAGAAGAAAAAATATAAAACAAATGGCAGGCAATGAATTAAATTCTCAAGTGGGAATAAAATATTTCTCACCAAGCCACTTCTAATATTCAAAATTTTAGACAGAAGTGATGAGGATCAGTGCAAGGAGATCAGCAACACAGGGATAAAATAATGGTTGATGTAATTTGATTCAGACTACACTTGCCTTTTATCTGCAAAAGAACAGATGCTCTAGCTAGTTCCAAATTATGAAACTGTAACTTCAAAACACATTCCTCTCTCCAGAAAGCAGATTTAAAATTTAAATTAGTGTCTCTATGTTGTATGCAAGTCAACTACTTTTTCACAGGAAGAACAGACTCCCATGCTTTCTATCAAGGCAGAGGTCTCAGAAAATACATTTTACTTACAGTGAGCTGTGACTGACTACTTAAAAGTAAAATAGGTCCTTTACCATCATGCAGGTAGAGTTAACACTTACAAAAAAAAGCATAGAAACTCACAGTGTTAAAAGAACATGCACAGTTCTCTCTCTCATTCATTTACCAGAAATTAATACATTTGGTATAATTGGTTCCCTGATAGGTGATAGACCATAATGTTGGCAATCCTGACCTAAATCACGTGGTCAGTCACTCACTATAAAAGGTTCTAACTTTTGTTACCTAGTTCAGAAACAAATCACAACAAAAATACTGATTTTTCCAAATAAAACAATCTTCTGATGTCCAGAAGAAGGGAAAAGCAAACACTACCTCATTTATTCTTCAAATTCTCAAACTTTTCTTCAGACAGGATGATAATGTTCACTCTGAGAAGCCTCAGCTTCCAGCTGACACAGTAGTTGTGAATGGAAAGCCATAGGAATTCTGCCATGTTTCTTTCCCATTTCATCCATTAGGATAGCAGGGGAGAGAGAGAGAGAGAAGCAATATACTGTAGAATTATGTGTCTTAATTGCTCACTTTTAGTGTGAAATATAGCATTATATATGCATTTATGCAATAAACATTTCAGGAGGGGGGATGGCAATTCCTGAGGGAATCAGTAAAAAATCATGAAAGATTCCTATAGTACAGTGTTACTTTAAAAGACACAGCCATAATAAGAAGCAGATCTATATAGGCATGATGCTGCACAGTTTACATTTTCAAACCTTTTCCATGTATTATCAAATTACACTTACTGATTTGTACGCATGGCTCCATTTTATATCCACCCTGTACTTGTCCCACTGTGTCTACAGGAACATTGTAATTACAGCAGCTTTACTTGGGGTGATGTGAATAAGGAGAAATTGAAGAGTAGATCAATACTAATAGGGGGGAAAAAAAATCTTACTCTCATATCATAACATTGCAGAAGTTGAAGTAGAGTTGAAGGAGAACTTAGTGATACAGACAAGAGAACTAAAGGAATAAGCACATGAACAACACCATTACCAGTGAAGTGGAGATGACCAGAGGAGATCTTTCAAACTGTCATGTAGAAAGATGAGAATACAGTGACAAATGAACTAAGCATGACTGATTTCTGGAAAGAACTATGGGAATGGGAGGCATCATATAACCCTTTGGCAAAGTAGATTGAAAAAAGTACATGTGAATGGAGTGATGTGATTAATCAAAGTGAAGTGCAGATCATGGAAAAGGAAGTTCAAAGGAGATTGAGAAAATTACCTAATTGGAAAGCACCAGGAAAAAGAACAGAATCACTGATCGTCACCTAACAAGCTTTACAAACTAGTACCCTCAATTCAAAATACATATATGAGAAGCTAGGAAAAGATGTATTTAGCCAGATAATGGCAGGAAGAATTCAATTAATTAAAAAGATGGATTACACTAAAACAGGCTCACATGCGGGTTTGATGCTCCTGGAGAATGTACACAACACAGGGATGCCATAACGTATTGACTATCCCTTTGGAATGGACCTGCATTAGCCTGTGGAGTAAGAAGGCTTTCTTGGCAGCTAAAAGCAGGTCAGGCAATCCTAGCCATTGCAGAAACTTGATAATGTCTAGCAAATGAGTTCTTGTATCAGAGAAACAGAGCCTGAGGAAAGAAGGCAGGCCTGCCAGCAGGGCAGAATAGCCTTTTCCAGGAAAAAAAGACATACATGTTTCAAGACCTCACCAGAGGGGATTCCTCCAAATGTTTTGAAGCAGTCTTTAGATGAAATTTATCTGAGACGAGAAAATCAGAAATAGTGTGATGAATCAGTTTGAACAGGAGAAAGCAAGGGGAAAGGCCATTTTTTGTACCTTATAAGACCAGTCAAAGCTGAGCTTATAACCCATCTGTGTCAGTCACCCATTATTGTTATATTATTTCATTCTTCTATTCCCCCTTCTGGTACAGCTTTCTCTTTTCTGTGTATTTCAACTCATTTTCCTTTTCTGCTGCAAATAACTGTCACCATGTGGTTTAGTTAGAATGTTTCTCTGGTTCTGATTTAATAAACACCTATAAATTCAGATACTTGGGTCAGGTATTTTCCTGATTTGACAGTATGTTTTTTCATGAAGCTCTGAGAGTACTGCCAGCAGAATTCAAATGCAGAGATCCAATACGAGTTTTCTAAATTTCATGTACACTTTTAGCTTCGTAAAGTCTTTCATCTTTTCTCTTAAATATGCCTGCTCAGTTTGCTCCTCACACATTATCAAAAACATCTGGGATGTTCCTGTTATTTACAGTCAGGATACACAATGTAGGTATGTCTGAAAGTTTATGGCTTTTGCTTTGAACTTGAAAATTTTGGCCAAATATTACTTTGTATCACTATGCTAGAATCAAATTGAATAGACTTCTGGTATCATCTAAAAAAGGCAATATGTCAGATGATTAATTATAATGCTGAAAATGTGGGGGAAAAAAGATGTGATTATTCATGTTGTCTTGAGCAAGTCATTAATCTTTCCTTTGCAGCTGAGCAAACTGGAGATGATAGCTGGTTTGGGCTCTGTAGAAGGCAAGTGTTATGAGGATGTAAATGTTAAGTATCATTTTTTTTATTATTGCTACCAGTTCACGCAAGGAATTTGGCAACAAGTGAGAGGTTGCATTGCTGCTCAATTCCAATATAAAAAGCTCTGGCTGACTGACTATCTGAGAAATTGTTCTTTTTCCATATAATCTAGTGGCAGGAGAGGAAACAAACAGAGGTAACAGTTCAACCATCTCTAGTTAATAGGAATTCATTCAGGCAATCAGGTGGTCTTCAATTAGATGAATGTACACAACACCTGGACTAATAATATTCTAAGCATGTGCTCCTCACTATTTGTGAATCTGCAGAATGGATGCAAATAAATTTAAGCCTTCAAAATATTGCTGCTTTTTTCCTGACTAGCAAAGGATTAACAAAAACCAAGCAAAGGATAATGAAAATAGCTTGCAGTGCTTTTTTGTTAATACAGATTAGCAGTAGACATAATTCAAATACCTTTCCACTTCGCCTCTGCTCCAGAGCCAAGTACCTCTGAAGCAGAGCAGCTTTGCTGCTTACACCTGGATTTTGACAACTTCATCCCTACCTGATACACACAGCAATATGGAGGCACTGCCTCTCATTCACACACCAAAGGAAGCATGTGCATGAGCTTAGAAGATGTTTTAAATCAGGATAGTCCAATGTCTCCTCTTCACTCAAAACTGCTCAGTATTAGAGCAGACCTTGTAGCCCTCTTAGTAAAGAGCTAGTTCCAGGCACCTACAGCTTTACCCTGCCAGTCCCCCATGAATTAGGCAACAGAGACACTAATCCACATTTGAAGAGAGTTTAGACATCTGTGTTCTGCGTTCATCCCAAAAGCACTACAAATTCTTCATACATACCTCTGCACAGACTTGTTTTATATCAAGGTAACATCTGATACATTCAGCGTTCAACTGCTACTCCTTTTCTGTCCCACTGGTGTTCTACCAGTTATGTTTCTGGTGCGTTCAAATGAGGAAACACTCCAAATTACTCCTCTGAACATATGTATTTCCATGCACAAAGTCCTCCAAGACCCATAGGTACAGACCCTCACAAGGAAACCTCTGTCAATGAAGGTATAGCGTAAAACATAATTTTTAAAACCCCAGATCCTGTCAGCTTAGACCTGTGCCTGGAGAAACACCGGACAGAGTTCTGGCCCTCCTGTCCCGCTCACAGGGCACAATGGCAAAAACTGCCATAATTCTGGCCTCTCAGGACCAAGGGATGAGGAGAGTTTTGGCCTTATTTTCTTTCCTGTTTACATAGAACAATTGATCTTCTTCATCTCATTTTAGTTATCCTTGGTATCCCCACCATATACAACTGCCAACTAGCAGTATAATAATCAGGTCCCCATTAATTAAAGAGCAACAACCAGATCTATTGCAATAGGAAAGCAAGGAGAAATGCTTACCCAGGACTAGGTCTGGAGCATCAGCTACAGCATCCTCCCAGCTGAGGTCAGGAAGGCTTTTTTCTGCTCACAGGATGCAACACAGCTAAAAAATGAACCAGAACCTTCCTGTTAGCCCTGAGCAGAGGAATTGAGGAGGTATCAGTACCTCCACAAAAACAGATCTCAGAAGGTGTCCAAAACAATGTAATTCCCATGTTGCTTCAGTTTATTGCCTTCTGTGGCCTCTTCAGATTTAAGATTTGTTAATTAGAATGTTTGCCACCATTTATTAACTATGACAACAGTTATTGGAACATGCAAATTTAGAAAATAGGTTTCTCTTTCACAAAATCTCTGGATTTCTTAAACTTTCCTCTTAAATGATGTGCTGCTCTTAGTGCTCTGAAAGTGGCCCTTTGATTTTCAGGTCTTCTGGAAATATTGAAAATAATATTGTTCTGTAGATTTCAAAGAGCGTTCCTCAGATTTCAAAGCTACTACAGATTTACACCAGCACAACTGAAAGCCAAATTTGCCTTTCCATTTGTCATGACTTACTGAGTTTATGGATGGTCTGGCTAATGTGATGCATGATTTATGATACAAAATAATGCTGTACATAGCCAAATATTCAGAATGCTTTGCAGTTATCACTGGGCTGCACAAATAGCAGGAACGTTTCATCCAAACCCAGATACAAAAATGAATCTGAATTCTCTGCCAAAAGAAAATGAATGCATTCTTTTCTTTCACCTCTTCCTAATAATGTGTGCTTTTCCATTGCCTTCAAGACTGCAAGTTAGCTATAGCTATGCAAATTAGTTCATCTATGAAATACACTTTTGCATTTTTTACTGCCCCCCACCCCACCCCTCAACAAAAATTATGTACCTACTAAAAAAGCAGTGTTTGTGGATCAAACTAAAGATCTTTCTCACCCTGTTCTGTTCAGCTATATTCCTATGTGGCCAGGGTAACTCCTCAGCAATCTTCTCTTTGCCCTGGGTGGTCTGGCAGTTTGTAGCAGTGGGAAATCATGGAGCGAAACATAGAGGTTCTCAGCAACTTTCAGCTGTAACACTGTCATGCCTGTAGGTACAGGACCCTCGAACAGACTCCATTAACTGAGCAGCATGGAAATGGTCCTCTGAGATGCTTAAAAGAGCATCTGTGGTCTCTCATTCTGCCCTTTTGACTCGGGGTGGGGGGGACAATTCATTATTAATAATGAGAAAAATACATTACTATTAAGGCTGCCTGCTAGCAATTTGATGTCTTCATTCTGGTGAGAGTTCACCCAGATTTGTCTTACTCCACTAGCAGATATTTATGGAGAATATATACAAAAGAGGTCAGTCATTGGTCTGTGCCCAGCTCTCATGTTGCATCTCTCTCTTGAAAAGCAAGAAAATGTAAATAACAAGTCTTTATAAACTTTATTCCATTCTCTGTTGCCAGTTTGTGCTTTCAGTTGTCATTGAGATGTGATTGGTACAAACCGATATGGATGTTTTAGCAGACATGTATGAAAATCCCTTCATTCCCCATTATACTGGGTCCTTCTCTGTGCTCTTATGTATTAGTTAGTGGTTATTCCTGCTAGACTGACTGTTTGCTATGCAGAGCAGGGCTATCTATATGGGTTTTGCTTTGAAGGATTAGTACTGGTCAGCTAGAAACAGCCAGGTTCTCTTGAGCTCCTGATGACTTTTTTGTTATTGCAAGCTTTGTGAGATCTTTGCTCCTAAAAAGGTTTAGATTAAAAGAAATATTGTTTGGAGGATGAAGTCACTATTCCTTTTGTTATTACAAAGTAGGAAACAAGCAAAACAACACACTATAAATAAAACCACTTAAAAATTCTAGCAGTTTTTCAAATCTCAAAAAATAATCTTTCATGTGAATGTTATAAAGGAGAATAAATTAATTTTTCATTCGGCTGAGTACTATGCATAAATTGCAAGTGTTGTAAGTCTATTTATCAGGCTGGCTGGAACATGACTAATAATAAACTGGGAGACTAGATTCTTATTATTACAGTCTAATAAACAAGAATTCTCCCTTACCTTGCTTTATGCTATTTTCTATGAAGCAGAAAGAAAATATATTTTCATACAGTTATCATTCTTCAATCTCCCAATCTCATCTTAAAAAGCTTATCAGTATTTCAGAGAAATTGATGAAAAATTGAGCACTTGGAAAACTAAGAGGACATTTATGTCAGGAAGAGATAAATTGTCCCCAGGTCTGTGCACCTCATTTCTACAGGTTTTTTAGGAGGAAACCCACAAGTAGTCTGACCATATCAGTAAAATGTCACATCCCTTAAATAATACCTTCCCTCTAAAAAATTTAACCATGTTGTTAACTTCTCAGAAGGGCGGGGGTGGGGTGGGGGTGGGGTACTTTTTGGTTTGATTTGTTTGGGGTTTTTTAATCACCTTTCATTTCTCTGCCCTATGAACAACCACAAGAGGGATCCCTAGTGTGAACCTGAGGAACTCCAGATGACTCGCATAGCTTTTGCACATGACCTTTTCCATGCTCCTCAGACTGTATGACTTTGTAGGTGCATTTTCTTCTGTGCACCTGTAGCTGATGCTGTATGTGTGACATGACTTTGCACAATGTGATCTAAAAGTTTCTGAAGGACTCACTGCAGCTTGTCCATGGAAATCAGCACAGATAAGGCTATTTGAGCCCCTCACTTTAACAAACTTTTTACTGTCCAAGAGTTCTCTCTTGTCTGCCAGCAAACTGCTCCAGGGATGCACTTCTCACCTGTTTGCAATATGCCAAACCCACTCTTCAGAGCTTTATGAAGTGAAACATTCACTCCTATCCTATCCCACATTCCTTGTTTTCTAGAAAGTAAAAGTCCTTAAAAGCAATTACAAGGATCTAGCAAGTAAACTCCCTTCTCTTCTAGAACTGAATTAACGTCTCCTTATCTTCTGAAAAAATAGGGAATACACACCTCCTCAGGAGTTTTTCCTTTGTGTTTTCATTTGCTATAAATTTTAGAATAACTAAGTGGACTTGCAACAGCTACCTGGCCTTCTAGAGACAGAAGTTTTAGCCACTTTTTTTTACTGAATCCATGTACACTGGGTTTTTTCCCCTTCCCTGATCAAAGAGCAGTAATTTTTCAGCAACATTCCCACTTCAGCTCTATTTCTAGGCCAGCTGGAATTCAGTGAAGTCAACACATGCCATTAGATTCAGTCCAATCTTGAAATTAAAAAAATTATTTCACTATGAGGCAGTGGCAAGGAAGAAGTCTCACAGTCCAGCTCAAGTATATATACTGCTTTCTTTTTCAAGGAAGAAAGACTTCTGTACAAAAGTCCATCAGGTCAAGATGACAGATTTGAGGGGGAGGGAAAGGTTCTAGTTTATTATATATTCTATGCTGTAGTTGCTATGTGTTCCTGCTTGGCATAGTCCTGATAAAGTAAATTACACTGGAAGTTTACTGCAATTAGGAGAATTCACCTAGGCTTGGAAGCACAGCAAAATGCTCTGGGGATGTACTTTAAATGTGTAAGATTTCTCTATAAAAGAAGATTATTTTCTTCTTTTATTAATTACCATAGCGTTATATCCTTACCAAAGTGATATTTTCTCCATATGCTGTCCCTCTCTCAAATCAGTTTTGTTAGCCCCTGTGACAGCAGCCAATGTGTCTTGCAGTAAATGTTAAATTTGTTATGCCAGAAGGCATGACAAATATGACATAATGAATACTTGCTACTGGATAACCAAATTATTTTTTTCAAAGCATTATTTTACAATGTAACACATCTTCTTTGCAAAATGAGTTTTTCATAAAATTTTCTGATGTTTTCTACCACAAAGAACTTTCCTAAACTTTAACAGTTCTGTGTTCAAAAGAAGCAGGAATAATCGTAGTAGCAGAGACTATAGATTAACTTTTTTTCTTCCTACATACTGGTAGAGCAGCACAAATCTCACTCCTTCTTGTCCTAGCCCTTACTTTATGCCTTCCTCCTGTGCACTCCCAGTGCATCCCTGGCATGGCACTGGCTCTCATAAGGGAGTGACAGGGGCCACAGGGCCAGGGAGAGCATGGGCACTGGGACTTCACCTCTGGGTGCCAGCTATTGGATTAATTTTTCTTTAAAGGAAAACTGAAGCTTCCATCACTCTTCTGAGAGATAAAACAGATTGGAGTTGAACCAGGCCTTGTGCTAAGCTCAGTGGTCCTGAAGCCTCAGCTGCTTGTGGATGTCAGAGAAAATCTTGGCACTTCTCTTCCCAGGACAGCAAAGGAGAGTAGGACATGGATCTAACCTAGAGCTTCTAATCATGGCCATAGATGTGGATCCCTGGTGAACACTTAGGCTTTATGGGGAGTCACACAATGAACTGCAGCTATTTCAAAGCAAAGTACCTACTGATGCAAGCACTTTGTAAATCATACCAAAATTATTGTGTAATTAGTAACAAGGGGAAGGGAGATAAACTAGAAGCATGGAAGACTATTTAGGTGTTAGAGATACCGACGTTAGCAGGGCCTGACAAAGTTTCTCCCTGAGTACTCACAGCAGTAGCCAGAGCGCTGATTTCTGAAGATGATTAGAAGACAGTGAGATCCCAAAGGACTGGAAAAGGGTGAAGAGAAAATCCATCTCAAAGAGGAAAAAGGTGTATCTAAGGAATTAGTGACTATTCAAACTAACTTCTGTACCCCAAAGGGTAGCAGAATAAATTATCAAATAATCTATCAGTTCGTTAACACCAAGAGGGTAATAAGAACCACTTAACATGTATTTGTCAAAAACAAATTGTGCTCATGCAATACAATTTCCTTCTTTGACAAAATAATTGGCTAAGTGGCTGAGTGGGAAGCATGAAATGTGACATATCTTGTCTTTATTATGGCTTTTGACACAGACCAACATAACATCCTCATCATCAATCAAAGTAGAGAAATATATTCTAGATAAAACTGCTGTACAGAAGGTTGAATAAAGAATAGTTAAAAGTCTTTTTTCTACTGAAAGGAAGTTAAATGGTTCTTACAGAGGTATGTCCTACATCTTATATTCTTCAGTATTTTCATTAAGGTAAAAAATTATAGAGATAATATATTGGCAAAATTAACAGATGACACCAAATAGAAAGCTCTTTGGACAAGAGATGTAAAATTTAAAATTATTTTAACAACTCTGAGAAATTATCTGAAAGAAAGAAGTTGGTATGTAATATGTAAGATATGAGGTACATCACATGAGAAGGGAAAAGATTGAATGCATAAATGCAAAATATGGAGTAAAAAGTTAAAAGCTACTTTAGGAAAGCATGAGAAGTGTATTGTAAATCACAATGCTGCTGCAAAAAAAGGCAAATATCTTTCTAGCTTACTAAAGGTGCTTTTTTATGTCTTCATTTTACTGTATCTGGGACTATATGTTTACTATATCTATTAAGCAAGGCCTCTATTTTTAAACACTACACATGAGCAAAAATCTAGACAACAGAGAAAATTCATAGGAAAGGAAAAAATGTAAAATATTTCAGGCATTCTGGAAAAACTGAAGGAGTGGAGGTGGTTCATCAATGAACAAGAACAAATAAATAGGCTGTGGAGTCCATTTTCACATAGACAAAAAGTTGACAGGAAACTGACAGCAATACACTATTTGCTATGGGACTGGAAAAGAAGAAGTTACTCTAGGTGAAAAACATAGATGTTTGAGGATATTTGGAGGAGTTTATAGAATCATTGAAATGCTTTTGATTAGAGATTTCACATCAAGGAGTATGGTTATCCTCATGTCAGGGACATGACTTATCACTGTGTAACCAAACCTCACTAAAAATACTTGGATGGTAAATCAAAAATGAGTTATCAGCCATCCACTAAATTGTCTGGAGATCACACCACTACTGAACATTCACAAACTGACAGAGCAATTCTAGCTCTGTGGTCACCCACTCTTCAATTCCTCACACCCAGGTGTTGAGCAGTGGGCAATGGCACAGAGACTCTCAGCTGTGGGAGCTGAGTGATTCTTCAGCCAGTACCCACGCGTCAAGGAAAATGAAAACATCAGCCCTGGAGGAGGCTGAGAAGCAGAAATTCCTGGGACAGAAAATGAGACCAAGACTGGCACAGACAGCTTTAGTTAGACAAAGGAAAACCTGCCTGGGATCACAGACTGGCTGCTAGGGCTCCAGGATGCTCACTTCACCTACGCAGAAGAGAGATCTCACCTGTTACAGCAGCAAACATCATTCAAACTGTGGATTCCCTTTGAATGTTTTTCTACAGATGCTGGTTTTTTAGTTCTTCACCCTTCCATCCCCATTCCACTGCCCTGCTGGAAGCAAGAGTTGATCTCCAGGATTTTTACCTTTACTCTGCAGCCCTGCCATACCTCCCTCAGCCAGCTCCTAGAAACTCTAATGCCTTCCCTACCTCTTTTCTTTATCCACACTGCCCTAATCCCTCCTCTTACCCTCCCAAACACTGTAGTTCTAGCTCCAGTGCAAATAGTAAGAGGGAAAAAGATCAAGATGAGACTTAAAAGACTGTAGGGAAAAAAAAGGAGACCAAAAAAAGAATTTTCTAGTAGAAGGAAGAGAAAGAAAGGTGAACAAACATCAAAGCCATGTTGACAAAAAAGTAGAGCAGAAAAATAGGTAATGAGATCGTTTGGAAGAGCAAGGCAGAAAAATGTGAAGGAGTCAAATGGTGGCAGCATACTTTCCTCCAGAGCCTGCCACCAGATTCAGCATTTCCAGGCTTATCCCTCCTCTTTCTAGTAAAATTCAGCATAATCCACTAGTAAAATGTTTCTTTTCCTTCCTTCTAAAGATAAAGTGCCACAAAGGCTAACATTATTATTCCAATCAGTTCCCCTAGTTGAAAACACAAGGGTTTGTTCCGTGTCATTCCAACAGGGAATGTCTATTTTCTCAATTTTAAAGTAGTAGGAGGTGCATTTTTAAAAATTTATTGGAAGACACTAAAAATGTCTTTTGCAAATTTGGAAAATCAAGCACTCTAGTTAAGAAGCAGGAAAATTAAAGAAATCTTTTCATGGGCACCTTGCTACAGTTTCTTTAACTGCTTGTTAACCTATCATTAACCTGCCTCTTGAACACTTCTTTACACATTTTTTCATGTAAGCTGCATTTCCTTATACATCTGTTGTCTGAAGGCAGAGGAAGAATAATAGAGTTCTTATTTAGCCTTTTGTTCCTAACTACAGTTATAATCTTCCTAACTTATATATTGTCTGGATACAATATCTCCATACCGTAAAAGGAGGTGGCACAATATCCGATATTTAGAAACCATAACAGTAAATAAACAATCATTCACAATGAACAAGGTACTCTGATGGCATAAATTGTTGGGGAAATATTTTTCCATTTAGTTCATATTTCCTTTTCCATCATATATCTCATGATCTTGAGAGGAGCAAGGCCAACAGAATTTGTACATATTCTCTGACTTGTCATTTAACTGTCTTTTGATAACAGCATAAACACAGTAGCTGTTCTCTATGGTATATTATTCTACCATTGCCTATAGCTGCATTACACCCTCTTCCCACCAATGAAAACGTATGCCCATATACTTTAAAGATGAGTTTATCTAGGTGACAGCTTGGGTAACTTCTGGTCTTAAATAGCTCTCCTCGGCAATGCGAAGGAACCATTCACTGTCACGCTTAAAATACAGCCCACAGAGAGTCTGTCTCTGTGTAAGAACATGCCCGGGATTAAGGGCATGAGAGGTCAGGGGAAAATAGGGTCTGATGGTCAAGAAACTAGAGGTGCTTATCTAACAAACACATTTTCATACAGTTAGATACTTCATTCATTTTTTCTCCAGTTTTTTGTATAATTGTTCTGTGGTGCTCCACCTCTTCATATCAAGGGATTTAAGAGGGCTAAGGGACATTCAGATGTTCTTCATGTTACCTCCATCTGAGGATTTTCCTGCTTCTGTAAATGCCAAGGTCTCCATATATTTTTCTGCTGTAATATCATATGTTGTCTTGTCTAAATGGCAAAGGAGAAAGTTGCAAAAATTATCATTTCCTACACAAGAAAGATTATGCTGAAACAGGCAGAGTTTAGAGGAAGAAATGGTGTATTTATTAGCTCGACTGATAAAGTTGGAAAAAACAGCTATGTTTTAGGTCTATCAAGTTCTTAACTATGCTAGTTCTTTTACTAAAAGATACTATCACCCTAAAAACTTGCACATATAATACATTAAACCATTGCTCAATTTGAGACTGTCTTTGCTGGAAAACATTGAATAACTCTTTGGGATAATCTCCTGAGCCAGAAGATATATCAAGACAATTTAACAGCTCTTATTTGTAATTTGAAGTATTCTTTTTTTTTAAAGCTAGAGTTTATTTAAGGATATACTTCAGGTTCTCTAGCTCCAGTGGAACCAAAACTCTTCCTCTGTTGACTTCCTGAATGCATTAAATGCTCTTCTAAATTGGAGCCTCTGGATGTCTCTGCAGTCCTCTATAACTCAAAAGTTTTCATCAGCTATACTATACCAAAACATTGGAATAGCTGGAACATTCCAACATGTTATAAGAAACTTAATTTAAAAAAATACCCAGGCAAGATTAAATTTGTAGTGCTTTAGGACTAGCATGACCAACACAGAATTCAAAGAAAACTATTCTGCTTTATAACCTTTCTGTCATGAAGATTGCCTGAAAAACTGGGGGGGTGGAAGGGGGAAGAAAGGGGGAAAAAAAGCTCACATTTTCTTTTGTCTATCCCATAGAGACCTAGTCTCTATACAGACTATGAGACAGATGGGTAGGCATTCACAATCAGCTCTCTATCAGCTCAGAAGCACTGGATGGCACCTGGTCCAGACAGAGGTAAAACATTTCTATCTTTGGGGCATTTCAGCGTATATGGAGACTAATATTTTGCCTTCTTCAAACCAGCAGGAAGATCCCCTTAGTGGTAAAATACAGTCACTAGCATTTACTGGGTGAAGTTGCGAGGGAGGAATGATGGTTCTACAGTAAAATATTAAAGACCTTTTTGGGTCCTGACAATAGTGCATCGTGAAAACATATTCACAAAGGTGGAAAGTTAGCTGTGATAGCACTGGGCAGCTGTGCAGGGTACCTGTGAGCCCAGTTTGGGGTGGTGTCACTCATCCGGCCTAGAGGAAGGGGTCCCTGCTGCCATCCTGGGCTTTGTTCTGCAGGAAGCTGGCTGGTTGGTTGACTCCAGAATAGAGCCCAGGAGTGACATCATGTTTATACAGATGATCAAGAAATCTGCTTCCAGGTTCACTTCAAAAACTGGCAGCACCTAATGCCACTCCAAGGAGATCACTTGGTGATTCCTCAGCTCTTTCCAAGTAGAAGAAAACTGCGTTATACATGAAGCATATAGGAGCAGAACTCAAGGCTCTGGACTTAACTACAACTTTTAATACACTTCGTTTCAGTACTCATTTGAATAATCAAATGACTATGCCAATGGCCTTCTTCACATAAAAGTTTCAATGAAAACAGTATTTGAGGAAAGTGCTGTTGTAATGTTTTGCTTTTCAAGCAAAACATGACTATCTAGATGTGCCTGATGTATGCTCTTCTGGGATATCTCACATTTTACTGTTGTCTTAAGTGCTGAATGACACTACTTTTCTGAATCAGGACTATTGAAAAGTATTTAAATTAAATCCATTCACATGCAATTTCTGACAATAAATAGAGAGCTTAAAATATGTATCTATACAATTCAAACTACAAGGAAATAATTGAGGAACAATTATTATCAAAGAGAAGCTTTGGCTATATTATTAAAGGAAAGATATTGATATATGACAAGGTATGTGACAATATGTGTTCTTTTCTCATACCAGGCCACCTTCTGCAAAGTGGCAATGGATTGGCTTCTCATGAATGAAGGAGGCTATTAATGACACTGAATTTGGAAATAATTGTATTATATCAGCATTATATACACATGAATTATGAAATCGGATAACCAATCAGCATGCAGGTTAATTCCTGCTCCCAGGAAGCTTAGCTCAGGACCAGCTTCCAGTTCCCAAACACTGGCACTGTTAAGAGATAATACAGTAAAGACTTTGCAAACACCAAAAAATTTGCCAGTGCACTAAAAACAGAACAGAGAAAGCTTCATCTATAAGCATGCTAGCTGTTGATGCTTGTCACAGCAATAGCTAAAAATGAAAACATTTCCCAAAACTTTATTAAACTCTGTAGTGGATTACTGAAACAACGCCCTCTTCCATTGAGGAAACTGGCCTTTCTGCAATAATTTTTATTGGCTGCAGTGCACTTCTACTAATAATACTGCTCAGTTCCCTCTTTGTAGAATTACTCCTGCTTCTCTCCAGCCCTTGGGCAAGGAAGTTTGCATTTAGTTAAAGGATCTTCACTAGCCTTCCTTTTAAAATACATCTTTGATGAGAAGTCACCCTCGGGTATAGATAGCAATGAAATACATGGAGTGCTACAAACGTTTCCGGTACCCTTTCTTGCAGGAAATTAAAAGAAAGAATTCAAAGATCTCTTTGTAGACATCCATCCTGTACAATAAAGATCTGAGTGAACAATTATATAAATCTGACATAGGTTTCCTGAGCTTAAAGCTTGTAGAACAAGTATGAAATCAAACGATGAGCACTATCTATCTCATTAGTTCCTTTCCTTGCATAACAATTGCAGGTGACAACTTTGGCTAGTAAATTTGAAAATATGTCCTTGGGAAAAGACACAACTTTGACTTTCATATGGTTGCTATGTAAGGCTGAAGAAGTTATTTAGTAGAAAGTAAGTGTCATTCACTTAAAGGATTGCAGCAGTTTAAATATATTTTCGCTTCAGTAAGCATACATTTACCAAGCAAAATATCTCACACAGGAAAGAGAAAGATGCAGGCCCAAGGAAAGAATAAAGTCCAATGCAAACTTCACAGTGCAAAAAATATACTGAGTCATGAGTGGAAGAACATATGAAAATTATGCCTTCATGACTTTTTCCTTTTCCTGAAGTGTCCTACTTTAAATTTGGCACAGAGAGGCATTGAAAGCAAGAGGAGTACACTTGCAGAGCCAAGACCTGAGGAGCAGCCCAATTCCATACATTTTGCTGACATTCTTTAATTTCACTAATACTTAAAACAGAAGTTTGGTCCCTCATAAGGAAAAAAGTGTCTGCTGTTTGTAGTACTCAAGTTGTCAAGACAGTCAAGCTAGCTGTTGCTAAATCAGTTTCCAGAATGAAACATCAAAGATGATAGAGAAAATTTCAAACTTTTCCTCTGAAAATAGAGAGGCCCCTCATACTATCATTTCTCTCTGCAAAGAATCCAAAACCTGTGTATCTATTATTGCAATTATTAAAGAAAACCTTGCAGAGTCAGGCAGCAAAGACTTTTCAGAAAAGTCTTATTTGACGCCTGTAATAATGGAAATCCCATTTGCAGCACACTATCATCTCAGCCATTACACACCAATGCTTAGAGCAATGCTGTGTACTGGAAGTGATAAAACACACTTTAGAAATAGCTCTTCAAGCATGACCAGATACAACAGAGTCAAATGTGGCATGTCATATGTATTATATTATCATCAGAAGGCATGCATAGCATATTCCTAATCTTTAAGTCTCCGGTGCCTTGAGAAGCAACATGAATTACATGTTCTAGCATTTTTTTTCTAAATAGACTTATCAGATGATAATCATCACTTGGTTTTAGTCAAGTTCCATTGCATAACTGATTTTCAGTGTTAAATATATTTTAGGTCCTTTTAAAGATCTAGCCTATTACTTTCTTATGTACTGTTTGTCAATGAAAAATTTTGCTGTTTTAGTTAAATGTTAATCCTATTGCTGCAAAACTCAAGATGGCTCTTTTCCAGCAATTTGCTGGGTAAATTTTGCATCTGGAATATTATCTGTGGCTTTCACACAGCAATATTTCCCTGCTTCATTTGAGCATGTTTTTATGCTCAGTTCAGCTTGAAGACTTAACGTGTCATCATCTGGCATCCATATGCAAATATAGATCAGAAACACTTTCAAAAACATTCATATGAAAAAGGAAAAGCTTATTATGTGGATGGATTAAGACAGAGGCATACACAGAGTTACCGACCCTATAGCCTTAGGATACAACCCTGTGATTTCCTGCAAGCTGTGGAGCATTCCCCCTGCTCCCAGCAAAGCTCATAGGCAGCTTGGAAACCCACAAACCTGTCTACTTCTGACCTCTCTTTTCTTCAAATGTCAAACTTCTCTGACAGTACACCAGTTCCCACAAGATGTTACTGACTGCAAAGAGGCTTCTGAGAAGAAATAAGTGATTTTTCACACGTGGCTGAGAAGGGAAAAAATTAATTTGAAAGTTCTAGTGAAATACATATACGTGATCAAACTAATTTGTATTACGGTCTTATTCTTTCAAGCCTCATCCTTCCTCTTACATTAGTGTTGTCACCTTTATCTCTTCTTGCACTGCGTACAAAATTAAGCAAAGGCATTGCCTTTTTTTCATATTACATTTTATCATAATTCATTTTACTGAAATTAGAGGATTTTTTGACCAACTGTAAGGAACAACTTCAGTATATGTGGGCACACAGATATGCATGTACTTACCTGTAACTTACCTCACTTTGAGTTCCGCAAATCAGAGACAACATAATATAAAACAGACAATAAAGTAAAGATATTCAGAAATGTTCCCTGTAGGCATCACTGTGACCTTCTTGTTTGTAGTTTATCAGAAATCTGGGAACAGTAGCAAGGTTTTATTATTGTGGCAGTTACAAGGGGCACAGTGCAGGTGTTTGCTAGCCCTGTGTTCAGTCACATCTCACCTGCCATTGGAGTTAGAAGACTGCTGCCTGCAGGGTTGGTGTCTCCAAGCACAGCCCCGGCTCCTCCAGTCGACGGACAGATGTCTGAATGAACACAGCGTGCCTGTAACCTGAAGACTGGCCATTCTTTCTCCAATGCTATCAGGATAAAAAGGTTTTGCAGTACTTCAAAGTTCTTGGTGCTTTGCCAGCATTCTCCTTCCACAGTCTTTCAGTGAAACCGTGCCCCGGTCTTCAACTTTATATGATCATCTGAACCAAAATAAACTGATGACTTTTCTCCTTTGGATGTTTGTCCCTCAACAAGAAGCATAAAATTTTCCTTTAATTGACATTTTGAATGCCAAAGCAATCAGCTTTGGTGCAGGCACATTCTGCAGCAGAGCAGGGGATTGGTGTGCAAGGGGGGGTTCCTGAGCCAGGGAAGCCCCAGGAGAGCGCAGACACCTAACAGAGAGTACAGCTGACAAGGCATGAGCAGGGCCAGGAGTAATGGCGGCCACCCCCCACTCCCACAAAGGTTAGCCGTAGGGAGTGCGGTGACCAGGAGCGCGGCAACCAGAGCAGGCAAACTGGACACGGCATGGCAGACAGGCACCTCTTCGAAGGAGGGGCGTTCCACTGGCCGAGTGGAGAGACTTGAAGTCCACATAACCCAGCAACCAGGCACCATTCCATGACCATCTGCACGGGCCAAGGGCACTCATCCTACCTGAGTCTCAAGGCAGAATGGTGGAACTCATCTGAGGGCAAAGGCTGCAGGCCCGGCTGGGGGGTCTGCACCATCCACTCCAGCCTCCACCCAGATGGAGCTGCTGAAGGGAGAGGCTGTGGTGCAGGCCCCGCGCTGCAGAAAGTCCCTAGAGCTTTCTCCTGGGGCAGGGACAGGCAGCAGAGCTGCCTGCAAAATAAGTGCCCGGGTGGAGGCCCTCCTGCAGCCGGTGGCTGAGCTGCAGGAGGCAGTGAGAAGGCTGCATAACATCAGGGAGGCTGAGAAAGGGGTTAGATAGATGGTTCCAAGTGCAGTCTGCAGTGGACCTACAGCCCATGGCCAAACAGCCAAAAACTCCCCCACCGGCACACAGGGAAGGGAGAGGGGCCAATAGTACGGAAGAATGGAAGCTGGCAATGGCAGGGACCAGCAGGAGGAAGAGACTTGCCCCAAAGCCTGAGATGCCCTTGCAGAAACACAGGACAGACAGCCTGGGAGGAATACAGAGCAATTGTCCAAGCAGCCCAGGATCAGGTTAGGAAAATTAAAGCCTGATAGAATCAAATCTGGCCAGGGACATCAAAGGCAACAAGAAAAGCTTCTATAGGTACATTGGTGATAAAAGGAAGACTAGGGAAAATGTGGGCCCTCTCCAGAAGGAAATGGGAGACCTGGTTACACGGAGAAGGCTGAGGTACTCAATGACTTTTTTGCCTCAGTCTTCACCAGTAAGTGCTCCAGCCACGCTGCCCGAGATGCAGAAGGCAAAGGCAGGGACTGGGAGAATGAACAACCTCCCACAATAGAAGATGATCAGGTTCAAGACCATCTAAGGAACCTGAAGGTGCACATGGGACCTGAGGAGATGCATCCGCAGTCCTAAGGGAACTGGCAGATGAAGTGGCTAAGCCACTATCCATCATATTTGAGAAGTGGTGGCAGTCTGGGGAAGTTCCCACTGACTGGAAAAGGGGAAGCATAACCCTCATTTCTAAAAAGGGAAAAAAGAAAGACCTGGGGAACTACAGGCCAGTCAGCATCACCTCTCTGCCTGGCAAGATCATGGACCCTGGAAACTATGCTAAGGCATATGGAAAATAAGGAGGTGATTGGTGACAGCCAACATGGCTTCACTAAGGACAAATTGTGCCTGACAAATCTGGTGGCCTTCTACAACAGGGTTACAGCATAGGTAGATAAGGGAAGAGCAATGGACGTCACCTACCTGGACTTGTGCAAAGCATTTGACACTGTTCCACATGACATCTTTGTCTCTAAATTGGAGAGACATGGATTTGACAGAGGGACCACTCAGTGTATCCAATAAGGAATTGGCTGGGTGATCACACTCAAAGAGTTGCAGTCAATGGCTCGATGTCCAAGTGGAGACCAATGACACATGGTGTTCCTCAGGGGTCAGTATTGGGACTTGCACTGTTTAACAACTTTGTCGGTGACATGGACAGTGGGATTGAGTGCACCCTCAGCAAGTTTGCCAATGACACAAAACTGTGTGGTCCAGTCAACATGCTGAAGGGAAGGGGTGCCATCCAGAGGGACCTTGACAGGCTTGCGAGGTGGGCCTGTGCAAACCTTATGAACTTCAACAAGGCCAAGTGCAAGGTTCTGCACATGGGCCAGGGCAATCCCAAGTACAAATACAGGCTGGGCAATGAGTAGATTGGAGGCAGCCCTGAGGGGAAGAACTTGGGCGTATTAGTTGACAAGAAGCCCAACATGACCCAGCAATGTGCACTTGCAGCCCAGAAAGCCAACCATATCCTGGGCTGCATCAAAAGAAGTGTGACCAGCAGGTCAAGGGAGGTGATTCTGCCCCTCTACTCCACTCTCATGAGACCCCACCTGGACTACTGCATTCAGCTCTGGGGGCCCCAACATAAGAAGGACGTGGACCTGTTGAAGTAAGTCCAGAGAAGGGTCACGAAGATGATCAGAGGGATGGAGCACCTCTCCTATGAAGACAGGCTGAGAGAGTTGAGGTTGCTCAGCCTAGAGAAGAGAAGGCTCCAGGGACACTTTATGGCAGTCTTCTAGTACCTAAAGGGGACCTACAAGAAAGCTGGAGAGGGACTTCTTACAAGAGCATGTAGTGAGAGGACAAGGGGAAATGGCTTCAAACTGAAAGAGGGTAGACTTAGATTAGATGTAAGGAAGGAGTTCTTCACTGTGAGGGTGGTGAGGCACTGGAACAGGTTGCCCAGAGAGGTTGCGGATGCCCCATCCCTGGAAGTGTTCAAGGCCAGGCTGGATGGGGCTTCGAGCAACCTGATCTAGTGGAAGATATCCCTGCCCGTGGCATGGGGGTTGGAACTAAATGATCTTTAAGTTTGCTTCTACCCCAAACCATTCTGATTCTATGAGCATGGCATGATCACTTTCAGCCCGTCTGTTCTTCCCCCTCCCAGACTACAGCGGTGACTACAGAGCTACACATTGCCTAAGCACAGGAAAACCAGTGAGCTTCACTGCTTGCACATGAAGGGTAAGCCTAAGCAACATAACGCTATGTCAGGCAGAGATACCAAAGCAAACTTGTAATAGATTAACATGCATATTGAAAACAGCATTGCCTGCATATTCCCTGCTGTATTATTTATAGCCAACACTGTTGTACTACTTTCAGGACTCAAGCCAGCATCTGAGAGCTACTATCTGCACATGCAACTGTGCTGAATTAACATGCCCAGCTCAGCTGCATCAATGGAGTCCAAAACTAATCCCATAGAGACAGTGACTTGAATGTCAGCTAATTATGTGCAAAGATTAATTTCTCTGCATCCCCCGATTTCACTGATTAACACTCCAGTCATGGAGCCTTCAGCACTTTCTACTCTCTTTACCTCCCCAGTAGCTGTAGAATAGGCAGGCTGTCCAGCACCCTGGTGAGTGGCTCAGCAGATCCCCATTAATAGTCCTCAGGTCTCTGCAGAGGCAGTTTGAATGAACTCTAGTATTCCAAGTTTCATCCCAATATCTGCATTATCTCATCCTTCAAGAAAATGCTGTCCATCCTGCAGGCAGTGGTTCCAGTCTGAAGTATTAGATTACAGGTTTTTTGAGACAAGCTGTAGGAACTCCAAGGACTTTCTACATCAAGGCATTCTGATTTTTTTCCATAACAGAGGTAGTTGTCCCTTGTAGTATTTTCCGTATTTTAGCATTTGCAACAGGAAAAGCCACTGTGCATAATAGTAGTGGGCTGCGTTATTAGCATGAAGACCCTACAGAATTAATTCTCTGTAAATTTGCTGGCAAGGCAGTGCCAGCGACCTCAAAACTAGATCACCAATGACCAGCTCAAATAAGAATTGCCCCTGAACCATAGAAAATCTACTCAGTCCCTTGGTAGATCTGGTTACATGTAAAAAGCACCCCAGGAGCCTAGGATCGCTCTAGTCTGATGTTGTCAATGTACTACATAGATATTGTAATCCTCATTATGTTCACAGAGCAAACAGCATCCACTCTGCCTTTCTGGTTCATGGCATATTATAAGCACAAACTTGCTCATCAGCCTGTTTTCTCTAGCATCTTTTGGGGCATCTTTTTACTTTTTGTAAGTAGACTCTTCATAAGTCCAGAACATGCTGTGAATACCCAGTAAATCCAGACGAAAGTCCATAAGGGCCTCTAAGACAGACAGACCTATTGTATTTGTGTGACTTCTTGTTCACTTTGTGACTTCAGCCTCGCCTGTCTAACAAGTACATTTCTTGTGGGAACACGTTCAAGATCACATTTTCATGTGCTCTTGAAACTGAAAGATTTCTTCTGTAATTGCACTAATTTATTTTAGGATGAAAACTACTTCATCTTTCTCATATACAGAGATGAAAGCCTAGGTATTAATCTGGTCAGAATTAAGTGGTGTAACATCTCTGCAACCCACTATTACACATCTTTCAAGTCTCACATGTTAAGACACAGTTGTTAGATTTCTTATGCTTATTCCCTCTGCCCGGGACCTGGCTCTCACCTGTGCACCCCAGAGCCCATCCAAAGCAGAGGTTCTATGTCCTTGCCAGACAAGTTTCTAGAACATCTAGTGTGCCTTGGAGCCTTCTCAAAGCAATAATATTATAAATGAGGATTGACCAAATCTGGTCCTCTCTTCTATGAGTTTTTTTTTTTCTGGACATAGGTTCTCACCATCATGTAACTATAACTATTCTGAACATCATATTTTAATTCTATGAAGTCATACTGCTTATAGATTTTATATAATTCTATGCATTGATATAGTTATTATTAATTTATACTGAAAAAAACCCAGGCTTTTAGACTGTGAGGGTCTTAATGAAACAAGTTTTAGACCCAATGAAAGCTCAAACTTAAAATCAGCCATAACCTTACCAGAACAGTTAAGCAGTGTTTGTGACAATCTTGAGGTTATTTTCTCAGTTGACAACTTTGTTTTGATTAGCAAGGGTTCATTGTGCCTGTGGAATTCTCTTTCTGGAAGAGGACAAGCAAGAGATGATTGTGGCTTATTTCAAATGCATTAGTTAAAGCTCACAACAAGCCATTAAAAAGAAAAAGCAAAATAAAAAAAAGAAAGTAGAATATTTATATTATACCAATATTGGTCACAACATTACAGTTCCTGCTGTATCAGCTTTTTTACTGTAAATGACTGTCAAGGGCTTATAATTCAGTTGCCACATTTCTTTCTGCCCTGAGACAACATCCTAGGAGAATGGCTTTTTACTTTATCTGAATATTTAAACAAAACCCACATATTTCATATGGTTTTGTCAGTCAGCTTACTGTGAAAGCCATTATAAAATAAATACAATATTAAAAATGGATGTACTTAAAATCTGCTCAACAGTTTGATGACACATGCTTTAGTCATTTATACAAAGACAGAAGAACTCCATTATTTTATGTCACTTTGAAGAGTAAGGCTTGCAGAAAAATAATTTTTTTTCTGAGATTTCAGCCTGGCATTTGTCAGAACCATTTTACTTTAGCTGGGAAAAATACTATACTCTGGAAAAGTTAACAGCCATGTTAGGTATGGGTTAGCAAATGGCATGTGGCAGCTGTTCCAGCAGGTGCTTCACCTGAGCCATGAGTGGTGCCTCACTCGCAGCAGAACACCGTCACTGTCAGGCTGTCTCATCGGTGGCTGCACAACACCTACTTGTAACATGGCTAAAGACAGTCAATGGTTTTCACTGTAATCACTAGAAACTTGTTTGTAAGTTAATGTAATGTATTTCTGACACAATGCCCTCCTCCTGAGGCAATTCTACATTTTCTGGACTGGTTTTCTGAAATTCCTTTTATGACAGTTACACTCGCTTCCAAAAGCAAGGACAATTGTAATTGTCTAATTGAAAAACTACATTTGTACTCATTATCCTTTGCTATTTCTGTTAGGAAGTAAACTAGAAGTTAGTTAAGATTTGTACTTTGATTAGAGAGTAGCCAATTTTTTTCACTGTTAGAAGCCAATCACTTTCAGACTGGTTGTTTAAGTAAGCATATCCACCTTGTGCTGGACACTACTCTTAGGCTGTCTTTCTAAGGTTATTTTTAACTTTGTCATATTGTCATGATTTATCAACTGAATATAAAAAACCCTATACTTTAAAAGGATTGCACTTTATAGAGGGAATAAAGTTAGGAGGACCTAATGGAGTTCTATATTTTAAATCTTCCTTCTATGGTCAATAAATAAGACCTTCCCTATTCATAGACTTCATTTGGATACCAACATCCAAGGTTAGAGTCAAAGCTATTTAGAAATAAGTTTAGCGTGGGACATATCCATAGTGACATGCACTCTAGGCAAATGCTTCTCTGATCACAGCCAGAGCCAGCTGAATGCAAAGCTTCTCCAGCAAAGAAGCTGAGCACAGCATCATGGCAGCAGCACTCCCCAGCCGAGCAGCCAAACCTCCACCCCAGCAGCAGCCTTTGCTCTGGTCCAGGCCCGATGCACATGCTGCACATGGAACCAGCATGGCCGTGCCTTTCGCACAGCAGCCGTCCTTCCACTCGTGGTCCAGAGTATGGGCCGACATACTGTACTGTATGTATATAGCGTGTAAATCCAGGGTGGCATGGAAATGTACATGCTGATGTTATTTTCGCCATACTTTTAAGTTATTGTTCTTTGGCTCCTGATTCAATCTGGCTGACTTCTCAGAGAAGCTCACCAGGAGAATTTGCTCAGCTCACTCTGCCTGCCCTGCTGCAGGGACAATAGCTTCCAGGCAGCCGCACAAACCTTTCAAAATAACACAATAATTTCTGCTTTGGCCATCTGTCCATGGAATCAGATTAAAGTGCTTTTAGAGAAAATAATTTTTGTCTCATTTTTATTATTATTCTTATTCACTCCATATTCCCTCTCCTGAGCCAGAGACAACATGATAGGTCAGATTTCTCATACATCTCCTATGGTTTCAAAACAACAACAACAAAAAAAAAAACCACCTTTCTCCAAGCCATCAAAAAAGCTTTAATCCTTAAACTAACAGTGTAATTACAAATCCATATCCCACAGTAATGTTCCCTACTAGCTACCACTGTCAATAGTAAATAATTCACATGGAGAGGCTCTAATGGCAAACACTCCACTTAAAAGCTCTTCACAGCAGACAGCAGGATAACAGTGTAATTCAAGCCCAGAAGTGAGGAATGCTTGACTCTCATGCGATTTCCCCACTGACAAAGTGCAAACAAAATTCCACGGGTCTTCCTGCTAGAGGAAATGTGCTCAGTGGAATAGAGCTGTAAGAGCGCAGGCAAGATGTGCAAATGTATTACAGGCTGCTAAAATGAGCTCTGTCTAGCACTGTGCTATATGATGCTTCCTGGAACAAACCCGGGGAAAGTTTTATGAATGAGAATACCTCTTCCCTCGCATTAAGGACTACATATGAGTATCTGGCATGGTCTTGCTGGGGAGAAGTGCTGCAAGGAACTTATCCCCACTTCTTCATCCGCTCTGCCTCCCCACAGAGCAAGGTGGGAGCCCTTTGCTGAGCCAGATGATGAAGACATGGCAGGCGCCAGCACTGCATAATCTGAACCTTGCCTCATACTGCAAGGTGCAGCATTACATGGACAGGAGAAGGATTGAGAAGGAATGGAAATGGCGTGGAAGAGGTTTTTAAGGAGTAGCAGCAAAAATAAATGCATTCAAAAGTAAAGATGCTTGCAAACATCTTGTGTTTAGCACTGGCCAGTTGTCTAGTCCTGTCATGGTGACACCACCCTCCAGGTAAGTGGACTGCCAGCACTTGCAGTCCAGCTGTCCTCCCAGTGCTCCAGGTTAGGTATGGAGAGCCAGGTCAGGTGTAGCACAAAATTGTAACTACCCTGTGGCAGAGGAACAAGTCACTGTTATTCTTAAAACTTGAAATCAGCAGGAACCGTTTGGTATTCAGTGCCAAAAAAATTCAGGACCTTAATATGTCTGCCTCAGATTAAAACTTTCTTTCTAAACCCTCCTTTATTATAAGCTTTGGAATCCTCACTATTTTCTGTTTGAAAGAATACATATTATAGAATTTACATCTGAGAAAAAAGTCAAATGTAAATTGAGCACATTGAACAAGCTTAAGGCAATAACAAACAAAAAATACTCTTTAAAAGTTACAAAACGTTATCTACAAAGTCGCTTATTACATTGCCTTAGTCTCACCAGACATATATTTCACACCACTATTTCATTAGTGTTCTCCAGATGAAGTTGTACAATCAGGAGAAAACCATTAAAGAGACAAAGTATTGCTATGCTAAACAGCTTACTTGCTCTTCCTGCTTGTCTCCAAGCTATAGCTTTTTATCTTTCTTTTTTCCATTCCTGAAGACTGATTGAACATGATCAAATTTCATGTCAGTAAAATGTATTAAAATGAGAGAAGAGGACATTTTTAATTTTCTAATTTGTTATTCCTAAAAAAAGTCATATCAGCAATAGGGAAATTGAGTAATAGATATTATTTGCTTGATACTTGGAGCTATGAAATATAGATTATTTCCTATTATTTAGTCCTTCCTGCCCAAATTTAACGTTATTAAATTCACTGTTATGTTGACATATTTTTAAGGAACAACAAAAAATGTTTAACTGCTTTAATGTGTCTTATGAGTAATATAATACATCTACTTTGACAGGTAGAATATCTAAAGTTACACTGATTTCAAGCTGAACAGAAAAAGAAGAGCAGGAGTGGAGGAGAATCAGATGTGTATGCAATATTAATGGAAAAATTTTACATTTAAAATGAGCTGGGCAAATGATACTGTGACTATATTTTCTAGAAAAATTTAGCATACACTCCAAAAACAGTTACCAAGTAGAATGATGGACAATATATAGAAGCATACTTGCTTTTACTACCTCCTCAAGTTGCCTATAATGAAGAAATCAAGAATTGAAACATACGGCTTGTCACAACACATTGGTGTTTGCATGCTGTGATTCAGACCTTGGATACAATTCTGTCTTTAAATACAAGCTTCCATGCTCTTCTTCCAAGGGATGTCTGTCTCGTTCTGTGCACAGAAGGAGGAGCATCCTAGGAATAAATGCAGTGAATACAACATTGCCCATGGCAGTGTTTTCCAAGCTTGCTTTCTTTCTTTTTTTTAAACCAGAACTCCACAACAATTCTGAGACAAAATCAAGTCTCACCCACCATTTCTGGGAAAGGGAAAGAAAAAGAAACGGTAGCTAACTAACATTGGACATTGTGTCCGTACTGTTTATTTTCTTGCTTTTGTGGGTGGCTATGTATGTATCGTAAAAGAGTTGCAGTCATTTAATGACTAGCTTTCTGGTACAGACCACAAGTTAAGAAATATTGGTCTTTTGTTCTCATATGTGGCAAATGTTTCTACTGGAGATTTTAAATTTAAATACTAAGATTTTGCATATTCAAGCAGTTTCACCTGGCAACAGAGAAACAATCATGAACCACTCTTCCAGCTTCTACCTTGAAGGACACAGATAATAAATGCTTCTCATTTAAACACTGTTAATGTAAGCAAACAGTACTTTCCATCTATCTTTTTTTTTCTAAAATGGTTTTGATTAATCTTTCAGACTATAATGAGAACCTGACTATAAGATATATCCCTGGGTGTAGACTTACAGAAGCATAACTGAAACTGAAAACAAAACCTTACAATGGCAAGTGACATTGTGAATCTTAACTAAAGGCAGAACAAGTAACTCTGGATAATGTCACACAGTCTGTAGAAGGTACGATGGCTAAAGCTGAAAAAGAAGAACAAGAATAAATATTTTCCTTTTAAAGCTATGGATGGTTGTGACACTTTATAAAGAGCACAAAGGCCAATTCTCTGGCCCTATAGCTTTCAGCCTTAGTTACATGTCTGGTTTAAATTACTAAGGAAATTGTTCTGCCAGCCCATCACACATAATGAAACCAAAGTCTCATAGCTTGATTAAGACATGCAGCTGGAAGTCACAGCCAGCTGGTTTTATGAGTGTGGGGCAGCACAGCCTTTGCTCTACCAGTCTGATGGCTTCAGCTCCTCTTCCCTTTGTATGTGTCCCATCATGTTGGTCTCTGTTCTGCAGGAAGGCATCCAAGTCCTGAACACAAGTGGTTAACTGTATAGCTGACCTGCATCAGCCTGCATGCCTGTCTCCTCAGTATCAGGAAAAATCCCTTCTTTAAGGGTACACGGCAACTTTACTCGGAAAATAAAAGTATTGCAAGAAAAGCTCATCTTTGATTTGCAACTGCTAAGATGTTTCAGGTATGCTTCTAAAGCTCTTAATGGACAGAATGCAAAAAGCTATGGTAGCTGAATTTGATGATCACAGGAAGCACGTTCAAATGTGCTGAGACGAAAAACTTTACTTACTGCTTTTTCTTACCTTTTTCTAATGAACGTTTTCTGGTGGAGGGGACTCTCATGCAGATTTCCTCAGCCATGGGCAGGGGTGGCTATTTGGGTAGAGCAAAATACGGCACTCTTTTTGGATCCATAACTTTGAAGCTTGTAAATACTTTTCCCGGTATTATTCCCTTCCATGATAGCACTTAGCTCTAGTTCATGCAGAGCTTTTATTAACAAGAACTCATATAATATTAATAATCATTGGGGAAACACCACACACAGGCAGAGGCCGTGAGTGATGCTGCAGTGGAAAGGAGAGCATCCTGGGTATTGAACATGACTGCGTTTTTTCCACACCTGGCTTCTTCATGGAACAAAAGTTCTAGTGAAATTCCAGTTACTGCTCTTTTCTTTGGTCATCTTCAAATGGTATGAACTGTTTCTCTGAGAAGCATGAAAGATAAAATAAAATTTAATACAGCATATATTTTGATGCCATTCTTGGAAGTAGACCTACATTTTTATATTCAGTCCTGATGCTTCTGAATAGTGAGCAAAAATTATTTCCTTAAAATGAAAAATACACATTCACAAGGAAAAAAAAAAGATGATGTTTAGAAAAACAAGTTGTTGGCTGTGCAGCTGTTTCACAGCAAATGAAACAGACTAACCCAAACACCTTTCACACATCTTTAGTCAGTATAAGAATGCAATAAGCACTTTGAGTAAGGGTAAAGTGCTCTGAGTTGGAAAGGAATTGTTGGTTTATTCTTTTGTGTAGGCTGAAAGGCACTACATTTGGAAACACACCAATGTGGAGATGGGAATTTTTCTGCTTGCGAAAGAACTTAAGACTTGCGATTTGGAGATGAAATAAAAAGATGTCTTCTTATTTACCAGCTAAAATGAGATGGGAAAGGGATTGCCTACCTAGCAATACTAGCAGTACAACATTTGATCTCCACACCAAGATCTGGCAAATGGTACTGGATTCAAGAAATATGAATATAAAAAAATATTTTAAAATATAAAAATCTATCATCTGTCCAGGTCTCTTTGGTCACACCCTTTTCCACACCTGAAATCTCCCCAGTCTAAAGACTTCAGAGATTTGTTTAAAACCTCCAGCCTTTCCACAGCCCAAACATCTCCATTGTTCATGTACAGGCTTGAAGCCAAACTGAGCTTCATCAGCCTTAGGGTTCAGTGAGTAAATGGTGATTTACAGCCCTGAGGGTCCATATTTCTGTCTGGGATTTCTGAGACTGATATATGTGTGCAAGAACTGTACAGTGGCTAGACAGTGAGTTCATCATTGTGCGATGTCTCAGACTTACCATGCACGTGCTAAAGCAAAGGTCATCATCACGCTGGTCATCACCCTGTGCAGTGCATGTGGAACAGGGCTGATGGGAGCCAGGCACATAAACCCACTGTTCATCCGCAAGCAAGACAGGTGTGTGTTGTGGATGGCTATGGGCGTATTTCTCTCCTTCCCATCTTAATCCCTGAGGCAGATGGGCTTGAGTTCGGCATGTGACATAAGTTACCTGGCACATTCTTACAGATGGGTTTTGAAAAGGGTAATTGTCAGCATATGTAGTTTCCGCTCATTTTCTTGCTCTGCCACAATTGTTGCCCTTTCAAAATTAAGTCTAGATATATTTTCCCTTGTGAAAAGATCTTTGTTACTGTTTGAACTTCAGGCAGACAACTAGCAGCCTTGGGTATTCCCTAAACCAGGTGAAAAGCATGTTGGCTGAGTTTAGACACTCAAACCCTGCACCCTCCATCACCCACTTGAAACTAGAACAGATCCCCTTGGCTGGGTGGAAGACAATATGGGAATACAAATCAGAAAAGTCATCAAAACAGCTCCTGATAGCAGTCTCTCAGCACCTTGCAAACTAGGATGATGCTATGCCTCTCTGTGTATAATAAACTTTCATTCCCAGTACTTGGCTTACTTCAGACAAGGATACCATATTTGGGACCTATCATCAATAGAAGAAAATAATTCAGTTTCTCAATCAGGCCCAGTTTATAAATGTGATTTATACATTGCCAAAATTCTTTTATTTTTTAACTTACAGAGATTTACACCAATATAAGATTAATTTCATAATGTACTGTCTTTCGTAGCAAATCTGGCTTAAGGAGCTCTTAAGGGATTTTTGCTTTGCCACTCCCCTACCTTATTTTTGCTCCTCTGTTGACATTTACTGCATCCACACAGATGGACAGAGTCATTTGCAGAGGTCACACAGAAAAGAAGCTCACTAAATGATCTTAAAAATAATCCATAGGAAAAGAAAATTCTCTCTTACAAGTTCCATTTCTACTTTTCCAGCCTTGAAAAGGCTCATAAAAATGCAATCCTTCACCAAAGAATGATTTTCTCAATAGATATATCTTCAATGAATACAGTGCGACTTCTCCCTCTCCAGAGCTGTGTCAGGTCCCAGATCCTCTTATTTTCATCTAGGGTCTTTACTCAAAAGGTTGCACACTTCTTCATTGTTTTCTTAGGTCATCCCAGTGCAGGCATCCCAGTCTAGAGCACTATCTATATCCACAGTGCAGGTCCTTAGGATGCTGCACAGCCAACCGTGTACCTCTGTTTATCACAAGAACAGGACACCCATGGACATGACAGGCTCTTACCTTCTCATAATTGGTCATTTCTTTAATTTACACCACTTATCTGCACCAAACTCAACTCATAATCTTACAGGATTAGTGAGAACAGTAATCCTATGCCTTCATGGTGAATGTTGTCTTACCTTAACAAGGATGGCACCAGCTGGAATGACCGCAACAACGATTCCTGATCCAGGGAAAAATAAAAGAGGGAATTAATAAAAAAAAAAAAGGAAGAGTACACGTACATATATGACAGCTTTTCTCAGTGGGTCTAGTCCATACTGCAGGACTACTATCAGAATACATAAAGGGCAGTCATTCTTACAACATTAAAGATGTAAAGACAATGATCGTCTGTATCAGAACTAAAAAACAAACAAACAAAAAAAACCCAACAAAACAAAACACCACACACCACCACTCTTTGGAACATATTTGACAGGCTTTTCTGGTATAAGCAGGCTCAGTGAAGATACCCCTTTCCTGCATTGCGGACTCATAACTAACCATGATATGAAATATATGATTATTATAGGCATGCTTTCTACACTTTCACTTCTAAATCTACCATTTCTAAATGCAGCAGATGTTTATATATGGCAGGGAAGATTAATGAATTGGCTTTCAACCATAAAGCTTTCTTGTTCATTTTTTTCCTACAGACGAAGTAGGATCTTTTTTGTGAAAATGTAGATTCAAGGGTATGATAACTCATACGAGCTATGGGGGATAATCTAGTGTTATTGAAGCATCATCAAGCTATGTCTGGTTTTAATTAGGGACTCCAGACATTTTGGACCTAATTTGGATCTCAAGACTAACATTTACAAACCAACATAATCTGTTGAGAAATTCCTTTTTTTCTGAGGAATTTTCAGTTGAGACCCATTGTAAGTTTCCATAAAAGCTTTTTAAATTCTGCATAAGTGGAGTTGCAGGAAATCATCAGGCTTATTTATCTATTTTAGTGAAACAACAGTTTAGCGCAGAAAATAAACCTTTGCTATCAGAGGGGTACCACGATTAAATGTGTCTGAGTTAGACCCAAAATTGTCAAAAATATGTCTTTCTAAAAAATACTTGAAAAGGGGGGCCTGACTTTGAGTTGTTCCTTATCAAGCTGATCATGTGTTGTTCCTGTGAGTTTTGATATCAGTATAGAATACAAACGCAGTAAGCCTCTTTTCAGGGGAAGTACATAGACATTTTTGCACCACTGATAGCTGTAATTTCTTGCACCCATCATTTAAAAAAATGCAAGAAATAAATAAGAAAAACAAAACAGAATTGCTTTCTTCTTTCATATCAGATTTATATACTTTCATTACCTATAAATACGGTAAATAAATGGTATCAGACAATGTAAATTGTGGGTAACAACAGCAAAGCTCTTCCCAGATCTGAGAAGAGATAGCCACTTTTCCAAGTAGATCATTTGGAATCAATTTACCTGTTAATTGTTTCATTTTCTCTTCCAGATCCTCAGATTGATTTCCTATTCCAGACACTGGCAGTTGGCTCAAGTCTGCTGGTAGCAAATGCTGTCAATCTCCGTTTCCTTATTTATCTCATTCTGTGAGTCTCAGTGAAAGATAGCATGGTACCTAATGAAGGGCTTTTGTGCAAGAGTTTTCTGCAAATATATCTCAAGTCACAGACAAAAATCAGTACCTCAAGCTCTCGTTGTTATCAGCATATTCACAGTAGCCATCTCTGGACTACATTTCCAAAAGGAAAAAGTCCTATTTGAAGAGAACTGCAACTCTTGGACAGAAACCTATCAATTCAGGGGACCAGGTATAACTGCAATGTTATGTGTGGTTTCTTCATTTCTTTATGCTTCAGGTTTTTTCCCTGCCCACCCTTTACATACTAGATCCCTTCTTTTTCAATAAGTTAACAAACAAGGAGGTTGTGTTTCTGTTGTGCATAGGTCGACAGGAATCTCATGGGCTTCTAATTGGTACTCTAGTAGAGAGGAGAATACGTACAGATGTGCAGAAGATCTTGATTCTATTAAATCAGAAGTAAAAATCCAGTTGCCCACTATACCCAAGAATAAAATACAGAGAAGATTTCAGTCTTACTATGGCTTGAAATACATTCTGTTCTTCTATCCAACCATAATAAAGTTGTAAGGGACTTTGTTTTTCATTCTCCTGGAGATACAACTTCCCATTCTTTTCTTTCTACTAAAATTCCTACTCTTCATACATATTTAGTGGTGATGCTTTATGATGAAAATGGGATTAATTAATGACACTTGGGTGAAATCCAGGCCACATGTAGCCAGTAGAAGCTTTGCCATTGACTTTCAGAAAACTAGGACTTTATCCTGAGTATCTCTAGGCTTAAGTACAGCTTTTACCATGTGAGGAGACTTGCAGACATAAGTGGAATTTCCTACAGAGCAAACCTGTTTGAAGAACTGGGATCCAGGGAACATCAACCAAGCTCATGGGCTTAAGGCTGCATGTCTCAATCTACCCAACAAATGCAAATTTTTCCCAGAAAATATCTTTTCTTTTTGACGATTGTAGGCCTGCTGTTTACCAAGTGTATAGTAAATCCACAGTTTGCAAAGGAATTTTTATATCTAGCTGCCTTGAGATTCATATGCGTAATTAACAGCATAATCCACGGAGGAAACTGATTTGATACAAATGTATGTTTGTTTTTCTAAAATTATTTAATTTCTGTAAAACTACGTTCCTTAATTTTTGCGATTAAAAAAATACATACACAACATCTTGGTCTAGCTAAGAATTAGGTTGAATGGAATCTAGGGAACATACTTTAAAAACAATCTTTTTAAATGTATAAAACACAATTATCTTTTCTACTGTGATTTTTAATGCTTTGTAAGTCTTTCTTTTAACAGATTTCATGCTTTCATTTGAACATCAACAGACAACATTTTGTTTCATCTTCTAAGCTGCATTTAACAAGCTTGAGAACTAATAGAATTAATTAAAAGTTTTTCTTAATTACTCCTCAGTTTTTCTTCCAGTGCTAGTCCTTAGCTAAATTTCTTATTCACCCTTAAGTAGAGATTTGAAACTCATCTAAGTACTGCCATCTTCTCTAACATGTGTAAGAAAGTGTTTATTTAACTTCTCTTTCAAAAATGCTTTTGCAGTCATGTTTTTGGAGTAATTTCCTATTATTATTATTTCTCTCATTAATGAAACACGTATCTTCTTTTCTATTTTCTCAATACTCCAGACTACTTCTTTATCATTTCTGGTTGTATATGCAGACTAATTTAAAGCTCCTTGCAGCCCGTTGAGAAGTGCTTAAGCTTTTGAATTGTTTTGAGAGTTTATTGTCGGGTCCAGAGTGGATAGTAATGTCTGATTGATCTTTTACTGTTTTTCTGTCATGAAGCTGGGACTGTTCTATATGGACAGCATAGTCTCAGAGCCATAATGTGGAGTACATAGATTTACTCTGCCAATATGATAATCAGACCTAGCTTCCTCTGTTGATTTGGAATGGCTGAAAAAGCTATGTATGACAGCATCAAAAATATTCCAAGCTTATCACCAATCATACCGTTGTGCTGCTCTATTCCTTCACTTCACACTTTCAGCTTCAAGTGCTGCTCAAACTTAGAAGGGGTAAATCCTCTTCATGAGCACTACCCACAAATCCCTTGTCTCTTTGTTTTTCCATAAGCAGCAGCATTGCCTGTCTTCCCCTGAGTGTCCAGGGCAAGCGGGGACCAGCAACCCTTCCCATGTGAAGAGGGGAGGTCCTCCCGTGCCCAGCAGTGCTCTGAACTCGGTGAGAACTGCTCCAACCCAGGGCTATGTGAGTGCTTCCCAGTGCCACCTTGCCCCTATGTCTGACAGGATTTGCTAGACCTCTGGATCAAAAGAGGAACACGCACTTTGCTCGTAAATCAAAAAAGGTATAAATTTACAAAGGCACATCCACATAGACATAACCAGACAGCAGAAATCAGACACATCTCTAGCCTAATAGGTACATAGGTCTATTTCCAGGCTTAGCTAAAGGCATACCAGTCAAGAGAGCTAAAAAACTTCCCTAACTAGTTAGCTTGTGCAATTCTGCTGTAAAGTAAGAGACAGCAACAAGGACTGATGTCCATCTGTCAAACAATATTTCTCTATGCCTTGAACTCTAAACTCATGTGTCCTTCTGGAAAGTCAGAATAAAGCCCAACTAAAAATTTTGGTTCCCATTTATCCCAGTCTTTCTAAGGTCAAGCTCTTCTATTCAGTGGAGAAGAAGAATTCAGCCCCAAAAGTGGAAACTGCCATCAGAAAGATATCTATTTCTTGTAATTGACTATAACAAGAGTTTAAAATGATTGCACTTCTAACTTTACTATGTCAAAAATGTGCCAGATTTAACTAAGATGCAGTCCACCAGAAATCTGAAAGAAACCCCACCTTAGAAAGGGCTTGTTTTTTCTCAGGTGCTGGGGGAATGGAAGCAGAAGAGGAGGGAGAAAGCTACATCCTCCCCCAAGAAACACTGTGCAGTGCTCAGTGCCTTCAGTTTCATGTGTTGGGGAACCACTGGTGCCAATACACAATTCTTCATTCCCAGCTGTGAGGGCATCAGTGCAATGTGGTGTGGCTGGGCTACACAGTAAAAAATGCTCCTGCTGAGTGCTTTGCAGGTGATAGGCACTTAAGTTGGCTAATAGAGAGTGCTGTATAACTGGGCTGGCTAAACCACATGACAGTCAATAATTTTCTAAAGTGTATCATCATCAGTATACAAGCATCTCTATACTATTGATTTCTCATCATTTGTATCAACTTATCCTCTGCTATTGATGGTAAGCTCTGTGTGGCATGAGTCGTTCCATTATTTTTTCATTTTGGATGGTGTTTGTCAAAATTGGTACAATTTGATAATAATTTGTATTGTAGTTTTCATAAATTGAGAGCAGACAATTGTTGATCCCTTGTATTTAATAACAGGTAAATTCAATATAGTCAGGCAATATTCATCATTCTACTAATTTTAAAATATCACAGAAGCTCACAACTCATAACTAGACCTATTTCAAGAAAAATATATTTTTTTGGTGACTAGAAAATATCTGTAAATGACACTTTTCCACCATATCTTATATTAGACATGAGTTCTGGCTAATTGTAAGGCTCTGATTTTTTTTAGACTAGGGATAAAATTGTTGTTAACTTGAGAAGTATTCCCAAGCTGAGCAGTTCCAGACAAAGGTTGGGTTTCAGAGAGCTATGAAAATTACTTTCCCCATCTCCAGCTCTTGAAGAAGTCAAATGAATTCTAAAATGTGGTTCTGATAAAATATGCACATAAATGTCAGAAAAGAGGTTATTTCAGTCACTCACAGACAGGCAGGATAGATGGGTAACAAACGCACAAATGTTGATATTAATGATTCAATTCCTACTGCGTTATTATGCCCAGAGACAAAAAGTTCTTTGCTTCCACTAAAGTGAGACATCTATCTTTGCAATAAAAACTAACTAGCAAAGTTCTCAAAAAGGAGTCTGTTTGCTTGGGGAAAAAAATAACCCAAACAATTGCTGAAATGATCACTAATCACATTGCAATGGTCTTTAAAAAGCCTACTTTTTTTAGGCCCTGTTAATGAAAATATTTGTCCATATGAATGTTCCTTCATCATTAGAACTTTATGTTACATGGACCGTGGAAGAAAAGACAAATAACTTGGTTGAGAAGTAGCCCCAGGAAAGATTGTATAACCATTGCGTGCACCAAGAAAAAGTCCGTGGAATAAAGTAGGCATCCAGTTTCATTACTTATAAAAACCTAAAAAAATGCCACTGAATTGCTTAAAAAGATTATGAAGACAATAAAAGTACATGCTCAAGCTTATTATCACTTGGTTAGTTAGTGTATTTACCCTGAAGAGACATACTCTGATGTGTTCAGGATAGAAATTTCTACAAATAGTGCATCCTTAATGCCACCAATGACAATTATTAGCAGTACTAAAAATTATGTGCTTTGTTGTCAAAGGCTCATATCTTACAGCTTTTGGTCAGAGTGGAAAAGCTGGATCTCCAGGGGCTCCAGTGTTGCCATTAAGACCTATAATGCTAGTTTTCATTTTCTTTCTTCGTGTGCCAGATGGCGAAATAGGGCATGCTAGGGGTGGTTTAAAAGTCATCTCTCTTCTTCCTAGGTTTGTCTAGCAGAGAAAACAAAACCTAGATTTAACGAGATCATATTCAGGATTGAAATAAAACCTGCCCAAGGGGTTGCAAACCTGTTAGAAGAGGGTCATGTGTTGCAGTCCTGCTCCTCGTACACTGCAATGCCACAGGGCGGAATCCCAAGGCCTGGGACCATCAGGTCTCCAGTGTGACACAGGCAGATTGGCTGAATCGTGCCACCAGATGTGCTTCTAGTTTCACATAAGAGAATTTAGGTATTGTATTGGATGGCCTTAACATATGCAAATCATGGCAGTTGTGTGGTCTTAACACCTGTCTGGTTTTAAATGCATTGGCTTTTTTTAGTCACTCCAGGAAAGGTGGTCTGGAATTATCATGCAGTGTGCATGTCACAACATTAAAGTCATATGACTGTTTTATTTCTGCAATAATTTCACTGCAACCAGGAAAAAATTACTCCTTGAAAAGCACTTTCAGGTAATTGTCTGTATTCCTTTATATTTCTTTCCGTTCTTGCGTGCTTTAATTATAGGGCAACATGACTTGGATAATTATCTTTGTGGCTAAATCCATCCAGAAGAGAGAAAAAGAAAAAAAAAATATTTATAACTAAAAATGAATGCAACACTTTTAAGAAATATTAAGCCATTTGCAGCAGCCACCGATAAATATGCCAAGCACAAAAATTATTGGTTGAACAAGTCTAAAATTTCAATGGAATTGAATTTTTGTTCACTTTCTACCTTCCTTTGTCAGCACAATTTAACAAGACCTTGTACTTCTTTGAAAAGCAGCCACCTTAAATCAAACAAAAGTCTCATTATATTTCCCACACCCTCCTTTAGAAAAATGCACAGTGATATGGCACTTCCCATTGTCTGTCTTTAGTGTTGTTTAGCAGGGCTATTGAAATGATGCTAAGACAGCAGTACAGGTGGATGCAGAATGTATTAATAACAAAATAATTGGAATGTCAAAGCTCATGAATTAGCACTTTTCAAATTCAACTGCAATCAGCAGATTATGGGTTTTGTGCCTTACACAAACTATAAACACTGCAATTCATTATATGCACATCCAATTATTTTCTTTCTGTAGGCTTCTTTGCCACTGAGTGCTAAATTAAGAAATTAATCCTTCAGAGGTCAATGAAAAAGGCTTTATTGCTATTCAGAAAATCACATACTCAGAACAACAAACAGTCTGGGCAGCTCCCCCAGCCCAGTATATCACCACTCCATCTGTGCTTAGCATTCCTTCCCTAGACACTTGGAGGGAATTTTTCAGGCTAAGCTGAAAAATTCAGACAGTTCTCAGCTATTGCTCCTTTCTCCTGAAAACTCTAACTTCAATACATCAGACAAAATATTAGTTCTGTAGGAGGAGAATGTGGACATGATTAAGTCTTAAATCTTTCCTCCCTGAGCCAGTCCCTCAGGACTGATCCTTTCTTCCTAAAACACACAGCTTTCTGCTGAACCCTCCTGACCCTTCCACATGAAATAACATCTTCTCCCTTTTCTTACGTCCATGCACAGATACCAAACAGCTTTGTGATACTGCAATGGACAATGACATATATCCATGAGCTAACATTTGTTTAATTTGTAGACTTGGGAAATATAAGTGGGGAGGGTGTGGGCAGCAAAACTCTTTTGTTGATCTACACAACTGTAAATAGGCAAAATAAATAATAAACCACATCTAGTCATTGTACCTTTTTGACCTAGCATTCTGAGCCATTGGTTTCTCTACCTGGTGTCACACAGAACAATTCAAAAGTTCAGTTCAGTTCAGGTAAAATTTCTTCTGGGTAGAAGCAGAGATCAATTTTAGTTTTATTATTTACAGGAGTATTACTTTTCTTAAATAGAAAACCTGATGGAATGGTTCATTGATGAGTTATGCAGAGGAAAAAAAAAAATAAAAAAAACCTTCCAAGAGTCTCTAACTCTTTTAGATAGTATCCACTGTTTGCAAAAATTCTTCTTCAGTGACTCTAGGGAAAGTTACACTTTATCTGGCATGCATCCAGTGCACAGCTCTTTAATAAAACTGATGGACAATTAGTTTTTTAACCCTGTGATCCTCTGTTATCATTGATTCTTCTAGTCTGTAGAAATGCTTATGCCAAAAGGGCATAGCCTCTGGGAGTACATAATGTGACATGTGCTCAGCTTGTTTTCTTAACTGTAGCAAAGATGACAGCTTCTTCTGTTTAAAAATACCCCTTAAGTTATATACAAACAGTATATATACTGTTGCACAGAAAAATACAGAAAGGGTAACCTGTATTATAGCATGGTTGTACTGCACAGAAACTCAAATTTGTAACTGCCCTGAACATTAAAAATCAAAGACACAAAAAAGATTCTGCTTTTGTGTCAGATTGTGATTTTCTTTTTTCCCCCTTCAACTTCTAACTATTCACTAAGTGTTCATCAGAAAATAATTCCCTCTTCTGCCCCTCTTAGCACCACTTGGGCTCTTCCCTTGCTAAGATATTGCCTTGGAGCATCTTGCTCTACTGATGCTAACCGGCTTTTTTTTCCAGAGTCTCTAATTGAACATAAGCAAGTTAAATTCTGAGCAATTATTCTCCACTAGTACTTAGCTTTGAAGGTTGATGCCTTGTATTGCAAATATGTCGAAAGGTTTTCATGCCTTTAAACTTGTCTTTTTTTTCTAATTATATCAGCTGGTCTAGTAAAAGGTTTTATATCTCCCCACGAACTTTGCTTAACCCAGATTGTAAAGTATCACATTCATTTTTTCAGATTTTTAATGGATATTCTACTAAGACCTTTATGTTTGCAAATATCAAACACCTTGCTGAATGTTACAAAACTGATCTCTTACAGCTGCCAGTTAATTTATTTAAATACCAAAAGTAATGCATTTTATATTAAACAACTAGTGAAGAAACAAAAGAGAAAGCACTCTCTGTCTTTATTTCCCTAGCAGCATCCTACGCCTGCCTGTGGTCCACTCAATTTAGGGAATACATAATCTTTCTGTAAATTCCACAACTGAGTGCTGCCTGGTTATTGTCACTGCACAATGTCCAGCAAGAGGAAGCAAAGCTTGCAGAAGGATAACAGAGTATTCGCATAGCTTTGCATAAATATGGGATAATGGCTTCCCTCTGAGGGATTTGTAATGCTCCAATATCAAAAGACTTATGCATTAAAAATAACTAGAATGCATATCAGATTAGCCTTTTCACACTTGAGAATTATGCAACTTGGAAGAGCACAAACATAGCGACAATGTAATTCCCATTCGTTACTTTCTGGACCTCCTGTGAAACAGGTTTTTTCCAAAATAAAACATCCCAAATAATTTATTAAAAATGAAATTATTAATCTCTTTATGAACATATTATCAACTTTTCACTTATAAATAAAACAATTTAAATAAGCAGTCTAATAGTAAATCTGTGTAAGCAATTAATGGATCCGTGGAGCTTTTCAGTTAAAAGACATGAGCTCAAAAAGACATGAGCTCATACTACTCTGAGAATCTTTCTTGTACACAAACAGCAGGATCAGGCCAAGGAATGTTGCCAAGTTTCATTTCTGTACTTGCCTTCTTATACAGATCTCATACATTAAAGTCACAGACATGTCATTTACCCAGCAGACAGTATTTCACTCCATAGGAGGCAGGAAAAAAGCTAAGAACCTTCTTTCCATTTCCTTCATTGCAAGATTGTTGCTCTCAGGAAGGTTTTGTGCAGCCTTGTGTAAAATGGCTCAGCAATGGGACCGACTTCATTCCCCTGGAAAAACATAGTCCTCAGCCTAGGAGGGCTCGATGTTGCTGAAATTCCCCTGACAAACAGGATCCACTTTACTTGGCTTACTATCCATCCCATTTACAGATATTAAACTACTGATCCTGCAAGACACCGAGTGCCTCCAGTTTCCACTGAAATGGAGTATAATCTTGCAACAAGACAATTTATACTACAGTTATTTGCCTCTTTCCACCTTAGGAGTAGATTTCCTGATAAATTAATGCATGTTAAGCCACAGTTAACTTTTAAACAGCAAAAACTTTGCATGGGAGTGTTCCCTCTCAGGAGAGTTTACAAAGAGCGGCAGCCTGCCGAGGACTTCCAAGTGACAGATCTCTGGTGCTAAAATGCATTCAGGACAAAGCCAGACAACTTCACAGGGGGTGGAGTCCTTGAACTGGAAAGAAAAAAATTCCCCATGCTCATATTTTTCTGTTCAACCTGCAGTTTGACTATGACCCAGTGATCCCAATACACCACCTTGTTCACAGGACAACATTGGCCTCTGTCTCTACCACACTTACCTCAGCTTGGCAACCTCTAAAGAAAGCAGCAACAAGCCTGTTCTTTAGATGCTGTTTTTCTGAATGCCATCTCTCTTGCCAACCCTAAAGCTGGTCTTAATCATTACAAAAGCATCATTATCTGAGGTTAAACAGAAGATTTCTCTTCATGGATTTCTGTAAGCATCTCATTTTAGTTACGTAGGACTTTCCGATCCCATTGGTACAATGAGATCTTAAGCTTCTGGCAGCAACGGCCTTTTTCCTGATGTTATCAGATTTGAAGAACTTAGGAATTAATAATGTTCTACACATCCTTCTTCTCCAAGCACCTCCTCTGCCTCTCATCTTATAGCCAACTATCCTGACCGATCACCAGTCTGCCTAAATTAAACAAGCATTAAAGAACATGTCAGTAAGCCAAGTTGTAGTTACTCTTCCCCACACCCTAAAATTAAGCTAACTCTAAGCTTGAGCATTACACCATCACTGTGACCCATGCCCAACTTAATATATGACTTTCACCTCTAGCAGAACATGCTTCTTGAAGCTGGATAGAAATCTCTGTACACTACTTCAGATGGCAAGGTCTACAGGGCTTCATAATGAGTTCTCGGGTAGGTTGATGAACTGATTTGGACTGGGAAATTTAACACAGTGGTATGAATACTAATCAGAGAAAAGTTATGGCTAGGATTAGGGTAATGCTGTGGACAGAAGTGGCTGCAGAATTGAGTTTATCGCTAAATTCTGCAAGACGTGGTAATTTAATAGGACTGACAGTGTTTGCAGTGGTAAATGTCTCATGTTTATTGGAGGGTAAGACTGGAAATGGTCAAGGGTAGCTTTGGGGTTTGAGCTTGAGTGAGGGTGAAATTTTAGAGCTCCAGGCATTAACGTACAGTTATTTCAGGATTTCAGCATTTAGGACACAGTCTTCCAGACTATTAAATGCCAGTCAAGCACACTTGCACAGGATCTGCTCAACTATAAGAGAATTCACTGCATGAGTTGGAGAAACTTTCTTGCTAAGCAGAAGAGGGGTCATTAGCAATGCTATAAATCAGCCTGACCCACACAATCTGTCTACCTACTATTCTGTCATATATCATGGATCAGGTTAGAACAGCAACAAGAGAACAAACTTGCCTGTGGGGTAGTGTTCAACTGAGGCTTTTGGTTTCTCTTCATAGCTTTTGTGCTCTTTAGTAAAGAAAACTGTGTCAAAGCAAACCTACAGCCACCATCCTTTCATCATCCCCACCATTTAATTTTAGCATAGTTCCTGTTATACTTTTCACTTCTACTAATTGGCACTCTGAAAAAAACTCCCAGACAAAAACTCCAAGTTAATACAAAAAATCATGAGTTAAGCATAAAACAATTTAGCTCTATGGATGTAAGCTGTGCCATATCACTTAGTCATTGGATCAAATGGTCTCTGTCATTCAGATGATTGTCCAAACTTCATTTGATTCACACAAAATCTTTGGTATGCCCATTGCTGGAATTTCCCTGGCTCTCAAACAAATTACTGCTCAGCTCACAAATAGCATGGATACAAGAAGTCTTGAAAGCCATCTCTCACCTCTCCACTGGATGCCTCGAACTGAAGACACTCTTGAGTTTCTTCCTGACACACAGCATCTTTGAGAATGTTTTTCAAGTCTCCTGCAAGAGATAGGACTGTTTCTTTTCTTTGTCCATTTACAAATTGGTACAGTTGAGGTGTTTGCCAATTGGCACTACAGGTCTACATCAGCAACTTCAAAAACTGAGCAGTTAGCTTCACTTGGTAAACACTGGAAATGAACAACAAGATGAGAGTTACTGCCCATAAGGTAATTAGAAGAAAGGGCTCATTCCAGGAGAGTTTGTTGCAAAGTCTGATCTGTTTTATGCAGATAATTTAATGCGATGCGCAGGGGACAAGAATTTCTATTATTTGGTTACGAAGCACTTGTCGTGCTTTAACTCCAGCCAGCAACTAAGTACCACGCAGCCACTCACTCACTTCCCCCATCCAGTGGGATGGGGGAGGAAATCGGAAAAAAAGGTAAAACTTCTGGGTTGAGATAAGAACGGTTTAATAAAGCAGGAAAGAAGAAACTATAATGATAATGATAACACTAATAAAATGACAACAGTAGTAATAAAACGATTGGAATGTACAAATGATGCGCAGGGCAATAGCTCACCACCCGCCGACCGACACCCCGCCAGTCCCCGAGCGGCGATTCCCTGCCCCCCCCCCACTTCCCAGTTCCTAAACTAGATGGGACGTCACATGGTATGGAATACACCGTTGGCCAGTTTGCGTCAGGTGCCCTGGTTGTGTCCTGTGCCAACTTCTTGTGCCCTGGCTGGCCATGAGAAGCTGAAAAATCCTTGACTATAGTCTAAGCAATACTGAGCAACAACTGAAAACATCAGTGTGTTATCAACATTTTTCGCACGCTGAACTCAAAACATAGCACTGTACCAGCTACTAGGAAGACAGTTAGCTCTATCCCAGCTGAAACCAGGACAGCATCCACCCCTTATTCTTTACCATTGACGTCATGCTCAGTTCCCATACCTTTAGTTACATCCTGATTAATCATCACCACCTTTCCAGTCCTTTGAGACATATGAACAATGATATATATATATATACACACACAGAGATATTATTCCTTTAGTTCATGAGTTATGTTCATAAAACATTTGTTGAGTTCAATTAGTTTCCAACTCCGGGCTCCATCTGTCATACCAGTCTGTCTGGGCAGGAGGAATGGTGCAAAGTCCTCTCAGTCGGTAGAGCAGAATTGGGCTTCAGTGCGGTGTGACGAGCAGCTGACATTTGAGGTAGCAGGAGGATGGTGTGAACCGTTGGATTGTTGCATGCTGGAGTCAGTTCTGGTTCCATCACTATTGCGTTTTGCTCAGTTTTATCACAGTTCTTTCTTGCTATAGTACTATGGATATAGCATATAACAATTATAATAATGATAACATACAGTAGCAGGGTTATATAGCAACTAATATCATACAGTTTAATTTTGGCTATTTTCACCTAAAATCATATCACCTTGAGGCACACGTCAGACTTCTCCATCTTTTCGCATCACCCACCAAGTGCACCCAGGCCCTTGAGCAAAAGCAATCCCACGAATGGGTTTACCATTGCCTGAGGCAGGAGTAACCCAGACTGTTTTCCCTAACATATTTTTCATGTGCACTACAGGGACTTTATCCCCTTCTACAGTATGTAAAAATTCTGATTGGGCAGGGGCACTCCGATTGGCAGATCCTCTGGTGTTGACTAACCAGGTGGCTTTTGCTAAATGTATATCCCAATGTTTGAAAGTTCCACCCTCCATTGCTTTCAATGTAGTCTTTAACAGTCCATTGTATCGCTCGATTTTCCCAGAGGCTGGTGCATGATAGGGAATATGATACACCCACTCAATGACATGCTCTTTGGCCCAGGTGTCTATGAGGTTGTTTTGGAAATGAGTCCCATTGTCTGACTCGATTCTTTCTGGGGTGCCATGTCGCCACAAGACCTGCTTCTCAAGGCCCAGGATAGTGTTCCGGGCAGTGGCATGGGGTACAGAATATGTTTCCAGCCATCCGGTGGTTGCTTCCACCATTGTCAGCACATAGCGCTTGCCTTGGCGAGTTTGTGGGAGGGTGATATAGTCAATCTGCCAGGCTTCCCCAAATTTATATTTCAGCCATCGCCCTCCATACCACAGGGGCTTTAACCGCTTGGCTTGCTTAATTGCAGCACATGTTTCGCATTCATGGATAACCTGCGCGATAGCGTCCATGGTCAAGTCCACCCCTCGATCTCGAGCCCATCTATATGTTGCATCTCTTCCCTGATGGCCTGAAGTATCATGGGCCCACCGAGCCATAAATAGCTCACCTTTATGTTGCCAGTCCAGGTCCACCTGAGCCACTTCAATCTTGGCAGCCTGATCCACCTGTTAGTTGTTTCGATGTTCCTCAGTGGCCCGACCCTTGGGTACGTGAGCATCTACATGACGTACTTTTACAACCAGATTCTCTAGCCGGGACGCAATATCTTGCCAGAGTGTGGCAGCCCAAATGGGTCTACCTCTGCACTGCCAGTTGCTCTGCTTCCATTGCTGTAGCCACCCCCACAGGGCATTTGCCACCATCCATGAGTCAGTATAGAGATAGAGCACTGGCCACTTTTCTCTTTCAGCAATGTCTAATGCTAGCTGGATGGCTTTCACCTCTGCAAACTGACTTGATTCACCTTCTCCTTCAGCAGTTTCTGCGACTTGTCGTGTAGGACTCCATACAGCAGCCTTCCACCTTCGATGCTTTCCCACAATGCGACAGGGCCCATCAGTGAACAGGGCATATTGCCTCTCATTTTCTGGCAGTTTATTATACAGCGGGGCTTCTTTGGCACGTGCCACCTCCTCCTCTGGCGACATTCCAAAATCTTTGCCTTCTGGCCAGTCCGTGATCACTTCTAACATTCCTGGGCGACTGGGGTTTCCTATGCAAGCCCGTTGTGTGATAAGTGCGATCCACTTACTCCACGTGGCATCAGTCGCGTGATGTGTAGAGGAGACCCTCCCTTTGAACATCCAGCCCAGCACTGGCAGTCAGGGTGCTAAGAGGAGCTGTGTCTCAGTACCAACCACTTCTGAGGCGGCTCGAACTCCTTCATACGCTGCCAGTATCTCTTTTTCAGTTGGAGTATAGCGATCCTCGGATCCTCAATATCCTCGACTCCAAAACCCCAGGGGTCGGCCTCGGGTTTCCCCAGGTGCTTTCTGCCAGAGGCTCCAGGTAGGGCCATTCACCCCAGCTGCAGTGTAGAGCACATTTTTAACATCTTGTCCTGTCTGGACTGGTCCAAGAGCTACGGCATGAACAATCTCCCGTTTAATTTGTTCGAAGGCTTGTTGTTGTTCAGGGCCCCATTTAAAATCATTCTTCTTCCTGGTCACTTGATAGAGAGGGCTTACAATCAAACTGTAATTTGGAATATGCATTCTCCAAAACCCCACAACACCTAAGAAGGCCTGTGTGTCCTTTTTATTACTCGGTGGGGTCATAGCTGCTATTTTGTTGATCACATCCATTGGGATCTGACGATGTCCATCTTGCCATTTTATTCCCAAAAACTGGATCTCCTGTGCAGGTCCCTTGACCTTACTTTCCTTTATGGCGAAACCGGCTGTATTGGTTTTGTTTGGCAAGGTTTTGGTAGGGGGGGGGGGGATGTTGTGCGGTTACAGGGGTGGCTTCTGTAAGAAGCTGCTGGAAGCTTCCCCTGTGTTCGAGAGAGAGCGAGCCCATACTAGCTGGCTCTAAGACGGACCTGCCGCTGGCCAAGGCCGAGCCAATCAGTGATAGTGGTAACGCCTCTGCGATAACATTTTTAAGAAGGAAAAAAAAAGTTGGGACGGGGAGAAACTGCCGCCGGAGTGAGGAGTGAGAACATGTAAGAGAAACAAGCCTGCGGACACCAAGGTCAGTGAAGAAGGAGGGGGAGGAGGTGCTCCAGGCGCCGGAGCGAAGATTCCCCTGCAGCCCATGGTGAAGACCCTGGTGAGGCAGGCTGTCCCCCTGCAGTCCAGGGAGGTCCACGGTGGAGCAGATATCCACCTGTAGCCCGTGCAGGACCCCACGCCGGAGCAGGTGGGTTCCCGAAGGAGGCTGTGACCCCGTGGGAACCCCGCGCTGGAGCAGGCTCCTGGCAGGACCTGTGGATCTGTGGAGAGAGGAGCCCACGGAGCAGGTTTTCTGGCAGGACTTGTGACCCCGTGGGGGACCCGCGCTGGAGCAGTGTGCTCCTGAAGGACTGCACACCATGGAATGGACCCATGCTGGAGCAGTTCGTGAAGAACTGCAGCCCGTGGGAATGGCCCACGTTGGAGGAGTTCGTGGAGGACTGTCTCCCGTGGGTGGGACCCCACGCTGGAGCAGGGGAAGAGTGTGATCAGCCCTCGTCCTGAGGAGGTGAAGCGGCAGAAAATAACGTGTGATGACCATAAACCCCATCCCTGTCCCCCTGTGCCGCTGGGGTGGCTTGGTGGTGAAATCCGGGAGTGTGGTTGTGCCCGGGAAGAAGGGAGGGGTGGTGGGAAGGTGTTCTGAGATTTCGTTTTATTTCTCATTACCTTGCTCTGGTTGATTTGTAATAAATTGAGTTAATTTTCCCAAACTGAGTCTGTTTTGCCCGTGACGGTAATAGTGAATGATCTCTCCTGTCCTTATCTCGACCCACGAGCCTTTTGTTATATTTTCTCTCCCCTATCCAGCTGAGGATGGGGGAGTGATAGAACGGCTTTGGTGGGCACCTGGTGTTCAGCCAGGGTTAACCCATCACACCGGCTTTCAGAAGGATTTGGATTATTTTATTCCCTTTCTTAAAGACTTCTTCTGCTGTGTTGCCCCATACAATGATGTCATCAATGTACTGCAGGTGTTCCGGAGCTTCACCTTTTTCCAGTGCAGTCTGGATTAGTCCATGGCAAATGGTGGGGCTGTGTTTCCACCCCTGGGGCAATCGATTCCAAGTATACTGGACACCCCTCCAAGTAAAGGCAAATTGTGGACGACACTCTGCTGCCAGAGGGATTGAGAAAAATGCATTAGCAATGTCAATAGTGGCATACCACTTGGCTGCCTTTGACTCTAACTCGTATTGAAGTTCTAGCATATCTGGAACGGCAGCACTCAGTGGTGGGGTAACCATTCAGGCCACGGTAGTCAACGGTTAATCTCCATTCCCCATTAGACTTCCGCATTGGCCATATGGGACTATTAAAGGGTGAGCGAGTTCTGCTGATCACTCCTTAGCTCTCCAGTTGGCGAATCAATTTGTGGATGGGAATCAGAGAGTCTCGGTTGGTGCGATATTGCCGCCGGTGCACCGTCGTGGTAGCAATTGGCACTTGTTGTTCTTCAACCTTCAGCAACCCCACAATCGAAGGGTCTTGAGAGAGACCAGGCAGGGTAGACAGCTGTTCAGTGCCCTCCGTCTCCAAGGCAGCTATACCGAAAGCCCATCGATACCCCTTCGGGTCCTTAAAATACCCCCTCCTGAGATAGTCTATGCCAAGGATACACGGAGCCTCTGGACCAGTCACAATGGGGTGTTTTTGCCATTCATTCCCAGTTAGGCTTACTTCAGCTTCCAATACAGTTAACTCTTGAGATCCCCCTGTCACACCAGAAATACAGATGGATTCTGTCCCGTTATAACTTGATGGCATTAGAGTGCACTGTGCACCGGTGTCTACTAGAGCCTTATACTCCTGTGGGTCTGACGTGCCAGGCCATCGAATCCACACAGTCCAATAGACCCGGTTATCCCTTTCCTCCACCTGGCTGGAGGCAGGGCCCCTCTAATTCTGGTTAGAGTATTCAGTATTCACTTCTCATAGAATTGGCTCAGAAGTCCCTTCAAGAGGATCGGAAATAAAGTCAGCCCTTCTATTCTGTTTGGAAACTGGAGCGGCATTTTTCCTGGTAGAATCCCCTTTTGTGGGGGTTTTTCCTCGCAGTTCACGTACCCGTGCATTTAGGACCGAGGTAGGTTTTCCATCCCATTTCCTCGTGTCCTCTCCCTGATCACATAGGTAAAACCACAGGGCACCTCACAGTGTGTACCTTCTATATTCTCTCTCTTGGGCAGAAGACCGCTCACTCCTAATAGCTGAGACGTTGGTCCTTACAGGTGGGGAATAGGACATATCCTTTTTGAACTGCTGGAAATCCTCGGACAGCTTCTCCACAGCTGAAATGCAGGCTTGTAGGGAGGCGGAGAGATTTTCTTCGTATTGACGCAGCTGGCGAGCCACTTCCTCCACTGTTGGTGCCTCTTCATCCTTCCAGGACATTACTGCCAATGCGTTGGCATAGGACGATGGTGCGCTCCGTACAAACTTCCGCCACATGGGTCGTGTGCATTGGACTTCGTCTGGGTCTTTGGGTAACTGTTGGTTGTCCGGGTCATGATGAATCGCCTCTAGCACGGCTAATTCCCTCAGATATTGAATACCTTTTTCCATAGTGGTCCACTTGCTTGATTGACATATAACATCTTCCTTAAAGGGGTACCTTTCCTTCACACTTGACAGGAGTCGCCTCCAGAGGCTGATGGCTTGTGTCCCTCTTCCAAGTGCCTTGTCAATGCCACCTTCCCTGGCAAGTGATCCCAGCTGCTTGGCTTCCCTACCTTCTAATTCCAAGCTATTAGCCCCATTGTCCAAGCATCGGAGGAGCCAGGTGATAATATGCTCACCTACACGGCAGCCAAAATCTTTTCGCAAATCCCGCAGCTCACTCAAGGATAGGGACCGGGTTATTACCTCTGGTTCTGCCTCTTCCTCCGGTTCCCGTGATGACCCTGGTTCACCATTATCCTTTGCTAAGCGAACTGATTTTTTTGTATATTTCCTTTTCTGTACGGGGGCAACCGATACTGGTCCAGGTTGGTCCTCTAGTTCAGTTGCAGTATTGCTCGCCTGGTTCTGGATAACCGCAGTGTCTGTCGCCGAGGTTTGGGTAGCAGCAGTGCTTCTTGCTAGGCCTGGAGGGGCCGCAGCGCCCATTGTTGAGGTTTGGGTGGCCGCGGTGGTCATCGTTTCGTTGTTAGGTCTAGAGACTTTCTCTTCCTTTTGAGGGTACTGAGTAGTGTCGAACAGGGCTCGATAGGCATGGGCCAGGCCCCAGCATGTTGCAGTGATTTGTATCTCTCTGGAGCTGCCGGGGTGACAGCATACCTTTTCCAAATATTTTACTAGTTCTTCTGGATCCCGCACTTGTTCAGGGGTGAATTTCCAAAACATTGGAGGTGCCCACTTTTCTAGGTACTTGCCCATACTACCCCACACACCCTGCCACTCATAATTATCTAGCCTTGGGGCACATCTCTGGGTGATCTTCTTAAATAGCTGTTTAACCTTAAACGAGAGCTGAACCACATTCAGAAGTATGCTAATTCCTAGCAGTAAGGCTAGGACTGTGGTAGTCCCAACACCCCAGGAATATTCAAATTTTCCAAAATTCTCCAACACCATTGTAACTGGACTAAAGGAGAAAGGAGAGGGGAAGAAAGATACCCCACCCATAGACTGGTTTTCCATGGAGGAAAGGTAAATGTTATAATTTCCCACAGGTGGCTCCTGCCGTATAAAGGTGACAATGCTAAGTGCAAATACCAGATTAATCCCACAGCCAATGACTTTATCATACCATAAACCAGTGTTATACCACACATCAAAGCAAAAATCCACCTCCCACGGATGATAAGCAGTAGAAGAGGAACTATATACAGCAAGCGAGGTGATACATAACAGAGCTTTAAAAGCCAGAGCAACAACTCTAAGAACTCATAAATCAACATAATGAACGCTTGGAACAAATTTGTTTTAACAAGCTCTGGTCAGGTTTGTCATTATCTCAACCCCTCGAGCCCCACGTTGGGCGCCAAAATGGACTGTCGTGGTTTAACTCCAGCCAGCAACTAAGTACCACGCAGCCACTCACTCACTTCCCCCATCCAGTGGGATGGGGGAGGAAATCGGAAAAAAAGGTAAAACTTCTGGGTTGAGATAAGAACGGTTTAATAAAGCAGGAAAGAAGAAACTATAATGATAATGATAACACTAATAAAATGACAACAGTAGTAATAAAAGGATTGGAATGTACAAATGATGCGCAGGGCAATAGCTCACCACCCGCCAACTGACACCCCGCCAGTCCCCGAGCAGCGATTCCCTGCCCCCCCCCCCCCCCCCCCCCACTTCCCAGTTCCTAAACTAGATGGGACGTCACATGGTATGGAATACACCGTTGGCCAGTTTGGGTCAGGTGCCTTGGTTGTGTCCTGTGCCAACTTCTTGTGCCCTGGCTGGCCATGAGAAGCTGAAAAATCCTTGACTATAGTCTAAGCAATACTGAGCAACAACTGAAAACATCAGTGTGTTATCAACATTTTTCGCACGCTGAACTCAAAACATAGCACTGTACCAGCTACTAGGAAGACAGTTAGCTCTATCCCAGCTGAAACCAGGACAGCATCCACCCCTTATTCTTTACCATTGACGTCATGCTCAGTTCCCATACCTTTAGTTACATCCTGATTAATCATCACCACCTTTCCAGTCCTTTGAGACATATGAACAATGATATATATATATATATACACACACAGAGATATTATTCCTTTAGTTCATGAGTTATGTTCATAAAACATTTGTTGAGTTCAATTAGTTTCCAACTCCGGGCTCCATCTGTCATACCAGTCTGTCTGGGCAGGAGGAATGGTGCAAAGTCCTCTCAGTCGGTAGAGCAGAATTGGGCTTCAGTGCGGTGTGACGAGCAGCTGACATTTGAGGTAGCAGGAGGATGGTGTGAACCGTTGGATTGTTGCATGCTGGAGTCAGTTCTGGTTCCATCACTATTGCGTTTTGCTCAGTTTTATCACAGTTCTTTCTTGCTATAGTACTATGGATATAGCATATAACAATTATAATAATGATAACATACAGTAGCAGGGTTATATAGCAACTAATATCATACAGTTTAATTTTGGCTATTTTCACCTAAAATCAAATCCCCTTGAGGCACACATCGGACTTCTCCATCTTTTCGCATCACCCACCAAGTGCACCCAGGCCCTTGAGCAAAAGCAATCCCACGAATGGGTTTACCATTGCCTGAGGCAGGAGTAACCCAGACTGTTTTCCCTAACATATTTTTCATGTGCACTACAGGGACTTTATCCCCTTCTACAGTATGTAAAAATTCTGATTGGGCAGGGGCACTCCGATTGGCAGATCCTCTGGTGTTGACTAACCAGGTGGCTTTTGCTAAATGTGTATCCCAATGTTTGAAAGTTCCACCCTCCATTGCTTTCAATGTAGTCTTTAACAGTCCATTGTATCGCTCGATTTTCCCAGAGGCTGGTGCATGATAGGGAATATGATACACCCACTCAACGACATGCTCTTTAGCCCAGGTGTCTATGAGGTTGTTTTGGAAATGAGTCCCATTGTCTGACTCGATTCTTTCTGGGGTGCCATGTCGCCACAAGACCTGCTTCTCAAGGCCCAGGATAGTGTTCCGGGCAGTGGCATGGGGTACAGAATATGTTTCCAGCCATCCGGTGGTTGCTTCCACCATTGTCAGCACATAGTGCTTGCCTTGGCGAGTATGTGGGAGGGTGATATAGTCAATCTGCCAGGCTTCCCCAAATTTATATTTCAGCCATCGCCCTCCATACCACAGGGGCTTTAACCGCTTGGCTTGCTTAATTGCAGCACATGTTTCGCATTCATGGATAACCTGCGCGATAGCGTCCATGGTCAAGTCCACCCCTCGATCTTGAGCCCATCTATATGTTGCATCTCTTCCCTGATGGCCTGAAGTATCATGGGCCCACCGAGCCATAAATAGCTCACCTTTATGTTGCCAGTCCAGGTCCACCTGAGCCACTTCAATCTTGGCAGCCTGATCCACCTGTTCGTTGTTTCGATGTTCCTCAGTGGCCCGACCCTTGGGTACGTGAGCATCTACATGACGTACTTTTACAACCAGATTCTCTAGCCGGGACGCAATATCTTGCCAGAGTGTGGCAGCCCAAATGGGTCTACCTCTGCGCTGCCAGTTGCTCTGCTTCCATTGCTGTAGCCACCCCCACAGGGCATTTGCCACCATCCACGAATCAGTATAGAGATAGAGCACTGGCCACTTTTCTCTTTCAGCAATGTCTAACGCTAGCTGGATGGCTTTCACCTCTGCAAACTGACTCGATTCACCTTCTCCTTCAGCAGTTTCTGCGACTAGTCGTGTAGGACTCCATACAGCAGCCTTCCACCTTCGATGCTTTCCCACAATGCGACAGGGCCCATCAGTGAACAGGGCATATTGCCTCTCATTTTCTGGCAGTTTATTATACAGCGGGGCTTCTTTGGCACGTGCCACCTCCTCCTCTGGCGACATTCCAAAATCTTTGCCTTCTGGCCAGTCCGTGATCACTTCTAACATTCCTGGGCGACTGGGGTTTCCTATGCGAGCCCGTTGTGTGATAAGTGCGATCCACTTACTCCACGTGGCATCAGTCGCGTGATGTGTAGAGGAGACCCTCCCTTTGAACATCCAGCCCAGCACTGGCAGTCAGGGTGCTAAGAGGAGCTGTGTCTCAGTACCAACCACTTCTGAGGCGGCTCGAACTCCTTCATACGCTGCCAGTATCTCTTTTTCAGTTGGAGTATAGCGATCCTCGGATCCTCGATATCCTCGACTCCAAAACCCCAGGGGTCGGCCTCGGGTTTCCCCAGGTGCTTTCTGCCAGAGGCTCCAGGTAGGGCCATTCACCCCAGCTGCAGTGTAGAGCACATTTTTAACATCTTGTCCTGTCTGGACTGGTCCAAGAGCTACGGCATGAACAATCTCCCGTTTAATTTGTTCGAAGGCTTGTTGTTGTTCAGGGCCCCATTTAAAATCATTCTTCTTCCTGGTCACTTGATAGAGAGGGCTTACAATCAAACTGTAATTTGGAATATGCATTCTCCAAAACCCCACAACACCTAAGAAGGCCTGTGTGTCCTTTTTATTACTCGGTGGGGTCATAGCTGCTATTTTGTTGATCACATCCATTGGGATCTGACGATGTCCATCTTGCCATTTTATTCCCAAAAACTGGATCTCCTGTGCAGGTCCCTTGACCTTACTTTCCTTTATGGCGAAACCGGCTGTATTGGTTTTGTTTGGCAAGGTTTTGGTAGGGGGGGGGGGATGTTGTGCGGTTACAGGGGTGGCTTCTGTAAGAAGCTGCTGGAAGCTTCCCCTGTGTTCGAGAGAGAGCGAGCCCATACTAGCTGGCTCTAAGACGGACCTGCCGCTGGCCAAGGCCGAGCCAATCAGTGATAGTGGTAACGCCTCTGCGATAACATTTTTAAGAAGGAAAAAAAAAGTTGGGACGGGGAGAAACTGCCGCCGGAGTGAGGAGTGAGAACATGTAAGAGAAACAAGCCTGCGGACACCAAGGTCAGTGAAGAAGGAGGGGGAGGAGGTGCTCCAGGCGCCGGAGCGAAGATTCCCCTGCAGCCCATGGTGAAGACCCTGGTGAGGCAGGCTGTCCCCCTGCAGTCCAGGGAGGTCCACGGTGGAGCAGATATCCACCTGTAGCCCGTGCAGGACCCCACGCCGGAGCAGGTGGGTTCCCGAAGGAGGCTGTGACCCCGTGGGAACCCCGCGCTGGAGCAGGCTCCTGGCAGGACCTGTGGATCTGTGGAGAGAGGAGCCCACGGAGCAGGTTTTCTGGCAGGACTTGTGACCCCGTGGGGGACCCGCGCTGGAGCAGTGTGCTCCTGAAGGACTGCACACCATGGAATGGACCCATGCTGGAGCAGTTCGTGAAGAACTGCAGCCCGTGGGAATGGCCCACGTTGGAGGAGTTCGTGGAGGACTGTCTCCCGTGGGTGGGACCCCACGCTGGAGCAGGGGAAGAGTGTGATCAGCCCTCGTCCTGAGGAGGTGAAGCGGCAGAAAATAACGTGTGATGACCATAAACCCCATCCCTGTCCCCCTGTGCCGCTGGGGTGGCTTGGTGGTGAAATCCGGGAGTGTGGTTGTGCCCGGGAAGAAGGGAGGGGTGGTGGGAAGGTGTTCTGAGATTTCGTTTTATTTCTCATTACCTTGCTCTGGTTGATTTGTAATAAATTGAGTTAATTTTCCCAAACTGAGTCTGTTTTGCCCGTGACGGTAATAGTGAATGATCTCTCCTGTCCTTATCTCGACCCACGAGCCTTTTGTTATATTTTCTCTCCCCTATCCAGCTGAGGATGGGGGAGTGATAGAACGGCTTTGGTGGGCACCTGGTGTTCAGCCAGGGTTAACCCATCACACCGGCTTTCAGAAGGATTTGGATTATTTTATTCCCTTTCTTAAAGACTTCTTCTGCTGTGTTGCCCCATACAATGATGTCATCAATGTACTGCAGGTGTTCCAGAGCTTCACCTTTTTCCAGTGCAGTCTGGATTAGTCCATGGCAAATGGTGGGGCTGTGTTTCCACCCCTGGGGCAATCGATTCCAAGTATACTGGACACCCCTCCAAGTAAAGGCAAATTGTGGACGACACTCTGCTGCCAGAGGGATTGAGAAAAATGCATTAGCAATGTCAATAGTGGCATACCACTTGGCTGCCTTTGACTCTAACTCGTATTGAAGTTCTAGCATATCTGGAACGGCAGCACTCAGTGGTGGGGTAACCATTCAGGCCACGGTAGTCAACGGTTAATCTCCATTCCCCATTAGACTTCCGCATTGGCCATATGGGACTATTAAAGGGTGAGCGAGTTCTGCTGATCACTCCTTAGCTCTCCAGTTGGCGAATCAATTTGTGGATGGGAATCAGAGAGTCTCGGTTGGTGCGATATTGCCGCCGGTGCACCGTCGTGGTAGCAATTGGCACTTGTTGTTCTTCAACCTTCAGCAACCCCACAATCGAAGGGTCTTGAGAGAGACCAGGCAGGGTAGACAGCTGTTCAGTGCCCTCCGTCTCCAAGGCAGCTATACCGAAAGCCCATCGATACCCCTTCGGGTCCTTAAAATACCCCCTCCTGAGATAGTCTATGCCAAGGATACACGGAGCCTCTGGACCAGTCACAATGGGGTGTTTTTGCCATTCATTCCCAGTTAGGCTTACTTCAGCTTCCAATACAGTTAACTCTTGAGATCCCCCTGTCACACCAGAAATACAGATGGATTCTGTCCCGTTATAACTTGATGGCATTAGAGTGCACTGTGCACCGGTGTCTACTAGAGCCTTATACTCCTGTGGGTCTGACGTGCCAGGCCATCGAATCCACACAGTCCAATAGACCCGGTTATCCCTTTCCTCCACCTGGCTGGAGGCAGGGCCCCTCTAATTCTGGTTAGAGTATTCAGTATTCACTTCTCATAGAATTGGCTCAGAAGTCCCTTCAAGAGGATCGGAAATAAAGTCAGCCCTTCTATTCTGTTTGGAAACTGGAGCGGCATTTTTCCTGGTAGAATCCCCTTTTGTGGGGGTTTTTCCTCGCAGTTCACGTACCCGTGCATTTAGGACCGAGGTAGGTTTTCCATCCCATTTCCTCGTGTCCTCTCCCTGATCACATAGGTAAAACCACAGGGCACCTCACAGTGTGTACCTTCTATATTCTCTCTCTTGGGCAGAAGACCGCTCACTCCTAATAGCTGAGACGTTGGTCCTTACAGGTGGGGAATAGGACATATCCTTTTTGAACTGCTGGAAATCCTCGGACAGCTTCTCCACAGCTGAAATGCAGGCTTGTAGGGAGGCGGAGAGATTTTCTTCGTATTGACGCAGCTGGCGAGCCACTTCCTCCACTGTTGGTGCCTCTTCATCCTTCCAGGACATTACTGCCAATGCGTTGGCATAGGACGATGGTGCGCTCCGTACAAACTTCCGCCACATGGGTCGTGTGCATTGGACTTCGTCTGGGTCTTTGGGTAACTGTTGGTTGTCCGGGTCATGATGAATCGCCTCTAGCACGGCTAATTCCCTCAGATATTGAATACCTTTTTCCATAGTGGTCCACTTGCTTGATTGACATATAACATCTTCCTTAAAGGGGTACCTTTCCTTCACACTTGACAGGAGTCGCCTCCAGAGGCTGATGGCTTGTGTCCCTCTTCCAAGTGCCTTGTCAATGCCACCTTCCCTGGCAAGTGATCCCAGCTGCTTGGCTTCCCTACCTTCTAATTCCAAGCTATTAGCCCCATTGTCCAAGCATCGGAGGAGCCAGGTGATAATATGCTCACCTACACGGCAGCCAAAATCTTTTCGCAAATCCCGCAGCTCACTCAAGGATAGGGACCGGGTTATTACCTCTGGTTCTGCCTCTTCCTCCGGTTCCCGTGATGACCCTGGTTCACCATTATCCTTTGCTAAGCGAACTGATTTTTTTGTATATTTCCTTTTCTGTACGGGGGCAACCGATACTGGTCCAGGTTGGTCCTCTAGTTCAGTTGCAGTATTGCTCGCCTGGTTCTGGATAACCGCAGTGTCTGTCGCCGAGGTTTGGGTAGCAGCAGTGCTTCTTGCTAGGCCTGGAGGGGCCGCAGCGCCCATTGTTGAGGTTTGGGTGGCCGCGGTGGTCATCGTTTCGTTGTTAGGTCTAGAGACTTTCTCTTCCTTTTGAGGGTACTGAGTAGTGTCGAACAGGGCTCGATAGGCATGGGCCAGGCCCCAGCATGTTGCAGTGATTTGTATCTCTCTGGAGCTGCCGGGGTGACAGCATACCTTTTCCAAATATTTTACTAGTTCTTCTGGATCCCGCACTTGTTCAGGGGTGAATTTCCAAAACATTGGAGGTGCCCACTTTTCTAGGTACTTGCCCATACTACCCCACACACCCTGCCACTCATAATTATCTAGCCTTGGGGCACATCTCTGGGTGATCTTCTTAAATAGCTGTTTAACCTTAAACGAGAGCTGAACCACATTCAGAAGTATGCTAATTCCTAGCAGTAAGGCTAGGACTGTGGTAGTCCCAACACCCCAGGAATATTCAAATTTTCCAAAATTCTCCAACACCATTGTAACTGGACTAAAGGAGAAAGGAGAGGGGAAGAAAGATACCCCACCCATAGACTGGTTTTCCATGGAGGAAAGGTAAATGTTATAATTTCCCACAGGTGGCTCCTGCCGTATAAAGGTGACAATGCTAAGTGCAAATACCAGATTAATCCCACAGCCAATGACTTTATCATACCATAAACCAGTGTTATACCACACATCAAAGCAAAAATCCACCTCCCACGGATGATAAGCAGTAGAAGAGGAACTATATACAGCAAGCGAGGTGATACATAACAGAGCTTTAAAAGCCAGAGCAACAACTCTAAGAACTCATAAATCAACATAATGAACGCTTGGAACAAATTTGTTTTAACAAGCTCTGGTCAGGTTTGTCATTATCTCAACCCCTCGAGCCCCACGTTGGGCGCCAAAATGGACTGTCGTGGTTTAACTCCAGCCAGCAACTAAGTACCACGCAGCCACTCACTCACTTCCCCCATCCAGTGGGATGGGGGAGGAAATCGGGAAAAAAGGTAAAACTTCTGGGTTGAGATAAGAACGGTTTAATAGAGCAGGAAAGAAGAAACTATAATGATAATGATAACACTAATAAAATGACAACAGTAGTAATAAAAGGATTGGAATGTACAAATGATGCGCAGGGCAATAGCTCACCACCCGCCAACTGACACCCCGCCAGTCCCCGAGCAGCGATTCCCTGCCCCCCCCCCCCCCCCCACTTCCCAGTTCCTAAACTAGATGGGACGTCACATGGTATGGAATACACCGTTGGCCAGTTTGGGTCAGGTGCCTTGGTTGTGTCCTGTGCCAACTTCTTGTGCCCTGGCTGGCCATGAGAAGCTGAAAAATCCTTGACTATAGTCTAAACAATACTGAGCAACAACTGAAAACATCAGTGTGTTATCAACATTCTTTGCATGCTGAACTCAAAACATAGCACTGTACCAGCTACTAGGAAGACAGTTAGCTCTATCCCAGCTGAAACCAGGACAGCACTCTATTATTGAACTTTTTTCTAAGAGTTTTTCCCTGCTTTTTCCAAAATATCGGTTGTACCACTTAAGGGACATGCTGAAGGCATAAGATGTTCAGTTCATACACAGGAATAAAAATAAAAAATAATAAAAAAAAAAACAAACCACCAAAACACCACAATTGAAAAAGGAAATCCATCACTATCATTTACAGAACTGTAAGTCTAGAAAAACAGAATATGAAATAGTAGAACAATTCATACCACATATAAATTTACGATTAATAGGGACACACCTTAGGTAAATGCTACAACACCCATGAAATAGAGACTTTGTTCTGCAGCTTCACTGCTCTGCTGTACCTGACTCTCTTGTATGTGAATTAATAATCTTCATCAATATTATCAAGTGACCAAAGGTAACTATATAGAGCACTGATTCTACACAGACTCATACCTGTGTTTGATTATGTGCATAAGCTGTCTCATTAATGTCAATAAGACAATACATTTATGCAAAGTTAATTCCAAGGATAGTTATTTGCAGCGTTAGCAATTTCTTTGTAATATGAAGCAGAGATCAAAACTGCAGTGTTGCTTATAGCAAACTTGATTTGAAAGACAGTTTCATACAGTTTCTCCTTATTTTTCTTTATATTTCATACTGTCAGTACACCCAGAAACTTATATAAGATTTATTGTGTTACAACAAATCTAAGACTATATATACAATGAATTAAGTGAGCTAGTGTCATGGTTTAACCCCAGCCAGCAACTAAGCACCACGCAGCTGCTCACTCACTCCCCCCCCCCCCACCCAGTGGGATGGGGGAGAGAATCAGAAGGAAAAAGGCAAAGCTCATGGGTTGAGATAAGCTCATGGGTTGGAATATACAAAACAAGTGATGCACAATGCAATTGCTCACCACTCACTGACTGATGCCCAGTTAGTTCCCAAGCAGCAATCCCCCTACAGGCCAAGTCCCTCCAGTTTATATACTGGGCATGAAGTCACATGGTATGGAATACCCCTTTGGCCAGTTTGGGTCAGCTGCCCTGGCTGTGTCCCCTCCCAACTTCTTGTGCCCCTCCAGCCTTCTTGCTGGCTGGGCACAAGCAGCTGAAAAATCCTTGACTTAGAGTAAACATTACTTGGCAACAACTGAAAATGTTGCTGTGTTGTCAACATTATTCTCACACTGAATCCAGAACATAACACTCTACCAGCTACTAGAAAGTAAATTAACTCTATCCCAGCCGAAACCAGGACAGCTAGCTTGTGTGTCCATATGAATAAGTATAAGAATAAATAAATACTTTGTAAAGTGGCCATAACACAAATTCTATACATGTCCAGTTTTTGGCCTAATCTAATCCTCCTTTGGTATCACATTTTGTATAATACACATTTTATTGACAAACTAGCTATACAGTTATCTATAATGTGTACCAGAACTCCCCATGGCCTAACCCCAAAGCCTACAGGTTTTCCTGTGATGAAAAAAAAACATGAAAAATAGAGATTTTCAGTCTCAAAATTTTCTTTTCTGAACTGGAACTAGGCATGCCTGATGTCTGCATAGATGAGGTGCTCCTCCATCTTTGTCTTTCAGGAGGCTTGATCTACAGATGTTCTCAAGATACACACAGAAGATATACCATCGGGGCTAGTTCCCTACAGCTTGTAGTTGTTGTCTTTTGTGTAGCTAATTAGTCATTACCGCACTCATGGAGGAACTGGATGGTTCCTTGTTTGCCTCTGAGGATCCAAACATACTTGTGTCCTGCAAGTATCCTAACACTTAACGGCACTTAAGCCCAGCACTTTTGCTTACCATGAGCGATTGATGTCAGATAACCATCTAAAAACCTGGATGTTATTCTCCGAGATAAGTGTGATAAACATTAGTCTACAGGTCTATACTTATTTTCTCCTTTTCTCTTCCCCTCTCCTAAGGCATCTTGAATTGTCTTCACCTGCCAAAGAGCCTAGGAGAGTGAGCTGTGGGTTTGAATCTTCATAGCCTGAAGCACGTCCAGAGTGACTGCTCTAACCAAGAGGCTAGGCTAGAAGAAATACACAGCTGTAGAAATAATTAACTTTTCTCCCTGTAAGGAGAAAGAACTTACTCCTTTGGAAGAAAGATTATAGATACCTGTCTTCAAGTGGATGTCTGGCTTTTGGATTTGAAGGCACCAGAGGCATCCACATCGTGGAAAAACATTGCAAAAACATGCCTGTGCTCAGTGTTTCCATTTGGCTGTCTTGAAGCACCTCTGCACATATTTCAGCAGCTTCCCACCCAAATAGGGTGGTGGGTTTGCATCTTATTCTGAGGTACAGATGTTCTCCTACCTGTTGTAAAAGGAAGCCTGGGAACAGCATGCAGTTTTCACTTCCAGAGCTGTTGCCTAAAGAGTGGGTTAAGCAGCCTCAACCTTGTCACACCTCAGTCTTTGCAGATCCAGTCCAAGTGGTTTACTGCATCTGGTCCCTATATCTTTCAGAAATTCAGCACTGTGCTCTCATATTTAAATATGCTTTTTCTTTAGCATGGAAATAGGCAGACTGCCATGTGCTTGATAAAGCCTGTTAATTTATATAATTTTAAATAAAAATAATTAAACTGATGGAAGAACAACTGTCTATCATTTTCATACTGAAAACAGCCATCACTGCCTTTTCATGATAAATGATGGCCTCTATTTTTTAATATCAGTCTCCAAATACATAAAAGTCATTTTCATACTTCGTTTTCATCTTTGCTTCATGGCAAATTAAAATTGCAATCTATTTAGATCTTCCATGGTAGCAGATTTATGCAGTAGAATCACTGAGGCAATAGATTCAGATTTCCCCCCTTCCTGTATGCAGAATATTCAATATGAATGTAATTAAGACCTGAATGCAAAATCTATGAAATTTACTAAAATATATATGAAATGGGATAGAGATCAATGTTTGCATCTCAGTAAGAATGGTTGCTAAGCTGTAACAAAACAGCACTCTTTTGTAAAATGGAAGGAAGCAATCTTGCGATACAAATGAAAAGAGAAATTGTGTCACATGGTCTATTCTACTAAGATAGAACATCATTTCATATACGGTATCAAAATTAAATTAAACTGGCTATTCTTTCCTATTATTCATTAGCATTTCAAATTTTCAAAGCCTTCACTTTTTCAGTTTCAGCATTGTTACTGAAGACGACTAATGTGGCTGCTTATTTCAGCCTTTCTTTAATTTTCTCCTGATAGATTTTCAATGCAGCCCTATTTTTCTGCAAGTGAAAGCAAATTACTCCATACATTCCTCATCCTTTCTTCATGCCACAGCATCGATCATACTGAAGGCAATACATTTTCTTAATATTAATTTTGTAAAATCCATTGAGCAAAAATGACACCAATTCATTCATGTTTGTGGATCTAAAGAAACCAAATAAGTAGTTAACTTTCTTGCCAATGCTAACTAGGTTCTGCATACCACAGGAGTGCCAGCAATGTCCTAAGTAGTTTCCAATATTTAAGGCTTAATTCTTTCTCCTAAAACATAAATAAGAACACTTCATTATTGTATCATCCTGAATCTGACCTTCATAATGTAATTTTATATTCTAGAGCTGGTTCAGGGAAAAAATAATCAAACAAAAAATTTTCCTTTAGAATTTGCCCTTTTGTTGAAAACAGAGCACTTTTTTTTTTTTTTTTTTTTTGGTGGGGGGTGGAATCCGTTTGTATAGATTTTTGATAAGGTTGTTTGAAACTTGTATAGTTTCCTACCAGCCCACCAACTTAACTCCCTGACAACCTACTGAGCCAAAGCCCTTGAACTGTGGCAATGATGGTGCTGACATCCTGTCCCTTCTTTATCATATCAGCCCCAGAGATGAAACCTCCCTACACAGCCAGCCTCACTGAGTTAACTTGATGACAAGTTTCATTGTTTTCAACCATTGGAAGAAAAAAAAGTCTCCACCTTTCAACTGTAGGATCCCTTCAACAGGTGGTTCATCTAGTATTTTCCTACAGGGTGAAGTTATTGCAGTAATTTTTATAGGCCGAATGGCTTTTCAGAGTTGCGGTTTATTTTCATTACTTTACTTTTAAGACGTGACAGATCAATGATCAGAAAAAAAGTTTAGGAAAGAAAAATCTTTTTCTGCTCCAGAAGGAATTCATATTCCTGCAAAGTACACTACTATATTATCAGGTTACTGGCTGAAGCACAGAAATCCACTATTTATATCAATAAAAGCAAAATCACAATCAACCTACACTGCATTAGGTCGGGGTGGGGGGAGGGGGAAGTACTGATTTTCTTTGGATGAGCTATAACAGAAATATATTATTCTTCTTGCCTCTCATATAAAGGTATGGAGGTAATGACAAAGAATTAATTTAGATTCCTGTTCAGTTTTGGATATGGAGCTAGCTAGCTAGCACTTCAAAGACAACATAGCAAAACAACGTACTTCCTCAGCCCTGCTGCTTGACACAGAGGTGTTTGGGCTTAGGCAGATATCTGACAAGGGATATATCAACCTAATTGAGTAATGTTTTGGCAAAATTTCCAAGTATTTTTTAACTGTCTCATAAAAGGGAATTGGACAATGTCAGCTAAAGCAGTACTTCCATCTCTGCCATAAACATAGCAGAGTGCAAGGAAACTTTTTTCCCCAATGTCCACATCCAAGAAAGGAACCTGGAAAGAACTTTTATTAATAGTAAAAATTTTGTTCCTTATTGCCATTGCTGCTTCTAACAATTTCCTGTCCTCATCTTTTTTCAAACAGAAGTTGGGTAATTTGTGCGCAAGGAGTGTTGTACAACCTTGCTGCTGCTCCCATTTCCTTTCATGAAAGAGTTTTCATTAAATTCAATGTGCTGGGATGAAACTCCTGTATAAGACTGCATCCTTTCTTATTCAGATCAACAAATAAATGGTATCATTGCTAAGACTGAAAAGCTAGTGTTCAGAAAAAGTCAGATGGATCCTTTTCTGAATATCTTAATGAAATAATTGCACACTTTCTAACTGTAGAATCACTGTTGAGGGGGGTGTATGTAAAAAAACACCAACTGTGTTAAGAATACAGATTGATTGCATTGCACTGGCATCTAAAAATAACATAATTTCCATTTATGAATTGTAGTAGTTTGCTACAGACATCACAATACAGTTATGGCTTTCAGAAACAAGCTTTCAAGTTGTATTGTTCAAAATACATAGTAGACGTGAATCAATGGGAAAAAATTATCACAAAAAGATGTCTGAGTAGATCTTTGAACAATGAATGCATTTTTTAAATTCAAGTACTGTTAGAAAGTTAGAAACATATACCATTTGTATGAATAATATATTAATTAGGAGTATGGAATTCCATTAATCTATGCAGAGATAACTATTATCAGTGCTAATGGAACAAGAAAGAAAATGTAAGCATGAAAAGGAAATTACATTGTTATTCTGTCAGATGTATTGATCAATGGAAAAGCATTTACAGCACTGAAATATATACTTGCTGTTATGGCAATGCTGGCAATGGGTCTAGAGAACACAGATTATTAGGATGGCTTTTTTTTTTCCTTTTCAGGTAATCTGGGCAAGGAAACCCTTTCTAGAAATTCAAAAGCTACTTGCTGAAAGAGCATAACAGATCATCTATCTTCATCAGTCCCCCAGAAGACCTCAGACATATTATAGGAAGAAAAATCACCAACAACCACATGTGAACATGCTGAATCCAAGGAGTCTTCTGAAGTATTAACCTCAAAGGTAGAATGCATTTCTCTGCACCAAGGAGACATGCTATATTTCTACTCTCTCCTAGAAGCCCTGCATGCCTCTGAACCGAAAGCTCAACACAATCCCTGGTCAAGTATTCCAACTATGCAGAGAAAAGCAGACAGTTTTTACTAGACTAGAGATCCAGTAAACCATATACTTAAATTAATAAAAATTCCCCAAATGTGCATTTTCTCTCTTGTTCCATTACTTAATCAGATTTTTGTCAAAACAGATTAAACAATTAACATAACCTTCAGACACCGCAATCTCCAAAGAAAAAAAAGTCTCTCTTCCTCCAAGCAATGATTAACCAAGCAGAGGCTGTATCCTCCTCCTGTGCCTTAGCCCTCCATGTAACGGTCCCAACAGCTGTTGGGTTATGAGCCATTTAGACTGATATCTGCTTGTCAGAATATGGTTCTTGATGGTTCCCTAGTGCCTTTGCCTAAATAGATAGCTTTTACTCATAAATGGTAACATTATGTTATATACTCACTTAACACTGCCAGCGAGTCAAAACTGAGCCCACCACAAAAGTGCTAAGCAGTGATAAGATAGTTTTTTGAAACTGATTTGCAAGGAAAATAGATTGTGCATAGCAAGTCTCACAGAAAATGTACAAACCTTTGTAAAACATTCAGGAAATTTTAATGGAAACATACCAGAAACATGAACCTGAAAAGTCACACATCATGTATTCTCAGATGACATAATACTCCCTGAATGTTATTGATAATGAAGCTTTCTTCAGCCAACAGTTTCCATATTCTTGTGGGAGTATACTTATCTTTGTGACATTTTTCCCTAAACAAAAAGCCAGAAATGTCAGAGAATTTTTTTTAAATAAAAAACCCAGAAAACTAGGGAAACAGTTCACATGTATATACCTAAACAAAACAAAAGGAGAAAAAAAAAAAAAAAAAAAAGAGAGAGAGAGAGAAACTGAGAAAGATAACTTAATAGCAAATGCATAGTGTATCTACCACAAGAGAAAAAATCGTTAGAATCAGTCTCAAGAACTGCTTTTTATCTATCTCGTGGGCAATTATTTTGTCACAAAATGTCATTCTGAGAAAACAAAGTACAAGATTAAAAGGTGAGGTGATGCTTCCATAAGTTCTTTGTGTTTCTATGCTTTGGATCTCATGTTTTGAAAATTGGGAGTAAATAATTTTGTCCTTCCCTCTGTCTTACTAATACATGGAAGGCAGGTTTATACATCATACCTATTTTGAACCCTACAAACTCCTTCACAGTATTTTTTCATCTGTTTCTTTTCTTCTGTAAATTCATTACTCTTATAGCAAGAAAGATATATGAGGACTTAAAAAAAAAAAAGTGTCAGAAGAATCTTTGGTTCCCACGATAAAAATTCCTAGGACACTAAAACATTTTATTTGAATTATTGCTGAACTTGGTGACATCTATGTAAACCAAACATTTTGCAACTAAAATATCTGCATGTTCTCCAAAGAAACATATTCATTTTTCTTTCCCTATATTCATCCAGGCTCTAGCAATTGTTTTAAAGTCTTTCTACAACTGGAAAGTAACAAAAACAAAACAAAACAAAAGAAAAAAAAATGCAGAATATGCTCCATAGGAAAAATCTGTACTTACACTTATTTAGTGCTTTATTTCTTTTTCTTAGACTAGGATCAGAATTGTTTTGACATTATATTTTTCTTTAAAATCAATGTTACATTCAAGTCACCAGCTACTGGGGAATTCCAAGCAAAGGAAAACCTCACCAGGACTGTATAATTTTTTAACCAAAATCTACTTCATGTTTCATTTACATTGGGGACCCAACAATTAGAAAGTGCTATCAGTGTAATCTAGAACCTGAAATCTGTGTCTTCTTTAAAATACTATTAGCAAAGCCTTCTACTGTGACTAGTTTCTTCTTTCGCCTTTACAAAAAAAAAGCAAAGCCAAACAAAGGTAGCACCAGACAATTAGGATATCCCAAATTCTTTTCATGTTCTTAGCATGAACTTCCACCTGTCAGAGACAAAAGTTTCCAATGAGACAGAGGAAATAAAACTGAATTCAGTAGTATGGTACAAATGATAGTAAATTACAATAATAAAAAAGGTCACTGCAAAGATGGCACCTTTCTGTTTATTTACTGGAATTTAAAAAATAAAAAAATGCTTTAGTTGTATGAGAACCTGAGCTCTCTTTAGAAAAATTGAGTGTCTAAAAATTTACATACTGACTTTTCCTGCAGCTGCCTGAAAACTCAGTTAGGTGAAAAGTTATTTGGACTCCTGTTCTCATAAGATCATTGGACAGCTCAAGCTGGAAGGGACCTCAGAAGGTCTCTAGTCTAACCTCTTCTTCAAAACAGGATCAGCTACAAGGTCAGACCAGGTTGCTCAACTCTTCCCTCTACAAACTGAGTCTTCCTCCTCTGTCTCTCTCCAGCAGGTCAATGAAGTGTTAAAGGTAAGATCATGCAGAGCATTTTCCGTTTGGGCAAAAGGACAAGAAACTCCTGTGGCACTCTATCTTGCCATCCCATGATGCAGAGTGGGGGATCGGCATCTGGACATCTGCATTGCAAGCAGTCATTGGCACAACAAATCCTCTGGCAATATCCTGAAAACGGAGTACTGTGTGTCTTGCTTTGACGTGCCATCTGCTCTTCCGGGAGAAGGACTGGAGGACAGTTTCCGAATTGCAAGCAGTAGAACTGAGGGGAAATCACAGGATTTTGGAGACAACATGGAGTTTTGATTCTTCAGAGCAGATAGGCTCCTGCCTCCTGGTAAATCAGGAATCCAGTGTATACAGGAACAAGTGATACAAGTGGACTAAAGAAGAGTTCACAGCTCATCGAGGCCAGGTTCCCTTGTCCACAAGACAGCAGTGCATTTTGAACAGAGAAAGCCTTTCTCCATTAAAGGTTCCTCATTCTTGCTCTCTGTCCTCTTTTATGGGGGTCCTTCCCAGGCACCTTAGCTTGTTAGTGCATGCTCCAATGACAGAGGTGGGCAGATGTGCAGATACTCCTCTTCTGGTTAGCATTCCCTGTAGGCTACCTGCAGGCAGCAACATGCTCCCTATAGATAATTTTTCTGAGGTACCTAATCCTTCCTCTACTGTGCAACAAATCCTGGTGTCATACTAGGAGCCTGTTACAGCAACAGCACATTTAAATATTATAATCACTAATATTATGGAGTATTCTGTAATCTAGGTTTTGAGTGGCTATGACTCCTGAAACTGGGGACCATTCAGAAAGCTTTAAAACAAGAGAAGGTAGTTTAAATGTACAACAACAAAAATTCAGGCAACAGGACAGAAAACTAGGGCTTGGGCAAAGCTATCAGATGGAGGTGCCTTCAAATCAGGCTCCAAAAAATGCAATTGGCTCTATGGGAAGGAAGGGAGAAAAGATGATCTTGTGCTCTTTATATCTACAGGAAAAAGGTCAGGAACTCCAAACAAAAGCAAGATTTTTAATATTTAAATTTAACACAAAATATTTTATGAATCATCCTCATAAACATGCTAAGCCAGTACCATTTTTGTCAAAAGGAGCTTTGCTCAGTATTAGCCTCAGTTGTGAGCACAGTGATCCTGCAAAGCTTCAACGCAGGACAAAAGGCAGAACTTTATCCATTGCCCACCCTCAAGCATTCAGCTTTCAGGGTCCCACTTCAGTTTCCATCATGGTAATCACAAGACTGCCATCAGCCTCAAGCCTTCTGGAGCTTTGCAGTGGAATGTCAAGTTAGGACTCCAATCCTGATGAAATAATTTCTGCCTCTGGCATATCCATGAAAAGTACCTTATCATCATTTGGCCCATTAAATCAGTTTATTATTTTACAGGAGCCATTTACTCCTAATAGTAATACCTCATCACTGATACTATTATCTGCTTCAGGAGCACAGTATGGCTTGTTTTTTAGACTTGATTGCTCAATGTGGCTTGAAGGAAAATCTCTCCACATTTTTAATTTGATTGAACTGTTCTTTATCTTTGAGAAGACAGCTGAAAATGAAATATGCTATGTCTGCCCATAGCTGCTTGTGCTATTATCTTGTACTTACATTATCTACTTGGTTATTTTTTCTTTCAGATTGAAGTTTTAATTTTTATAGACTGTGATCTGAGCATTAGTAGCTTAATAAATCAACAAGAAAGGAAGTCATGAAAGAAGGGTGAGGACTGCTCAGATAATGAAAGGAAACACAAGAATAGCTTTCCTTACAGATGGCCTTTAAAGTGAATGAGCAGTGGAGATTGTCCCTGCTCAGAGGTACCATAGCACAAAAATATAGTGAGTGAGAACAAGCAGGAAGGGTCACACTGTGCCCTCAGATGGACTCCCATTGATTCCAATCAGAGCCGGATGCCAAAATCTTATGGCAGAATTTAACCCCGAGCAACCTTTTCAAACAGCAGACCAAACTGTGGTTTCAGATACACACACACAGTTCCCAAAAGACCAAGAGGTTGCAAGTGCTTTGTGTTTCTCACTTGCTTTCCAGCCCTGCTTTTCTTCACCAGGGACCTCTTGTTGGCTTAAGTCTGAACTTTGCTTATAGACTGCATTCACAGGCTGCTTACCGCTGCTAAGCCTTCTGCCATATGTCCGTGTGTCGTCCCCCCACCCAAAAGTCAGAGGTATATAAAAACGCTTTCAATTATATCAAAAAAATACTACCATACTTCTGAAATACTTGTCACGCCTTTCATAGCTATGTCAAAAGCAAGCAGGTCCATGGTAAAGAAACACCTACCCCAGGTGCCACACAGCAGATGAAAGTGATTGAGGGGAGTGAAATTAGCATAAACAGTTTATTCTTTAAATACATGTTCTTCTTGCAATTAATTATGACCAGTTTAGACTGGGACATTTGGACTTTTGAGCAGAGTATCCTACAAATTTAACTCCACCCACCCACTCATTTTTAGCCACAGTATGCAAGCCTAAAAAAATTCTTTCCACTCAAGACACTTATTTTGCATACCTACTACCCTACAATTCTTGAACATCCTACCTGGAGTTTTCCAGGTGATTAAACCTGACAGTCTGTCCTGTGCCAAAAACAATCCAGGAAAAAATAGAGTGCTAATTAACTAAAAGTATTGGCTATGTAGTGTGCACCATAAACGATCCAGCCAGTTCATCTTGGTACATTCAACTTAAATTTCTAAAACCAAATTTGAATAGTTATTGGTATTCCTCAAGTGCTTGTATTAGCACAGCAAAATCTGTGCAGAGCCTGTCAAGCACAGACCACGTGTGTCCGGCTGGAGGACGGGGGAGGGTCTTGGTACTAAATGCCAGGCCACAGCAGGATTACACAATATACCACAAAAGATACTGAGAAAGGCAACCTCTGGTAACACCAGGCACACGCCTGGAATAGTCTCAGTGGCTGTGGGACAGGAAAGCAAGATCTGTAGTGACAGCTATAAGAGTCAAGCCAGATCTGTGACAGGTAAAGTTGTAATAGGTTTAGGATTCCCATAAACAGAATTAAATTCTGATAACCAGCAGCAGGAGTGGGTGCTAGCCAATTAGTCTTCTCCAGGTGCATTGACCAGCTTATTGATGAGCTCCTCAAAAGAGTTAATAAATGTATTCATTTCCCCCCCAGATATCCACTCACACCAACTTATGCATGCATTTTACAACATTTGATGTGCAGCTTTTCCATCTGTCTCGGTTGCTACTGACAGTGCACACGTGTCTGTGCCTCACCTCATACTGACTGTGTTTAGGAGCTAGAAATCACTACGTATGCAGGTGGTGTGCAATCCATGGTACCAGCAAACAGATGTGGGAGCTAAGTACTCAGAATCATGTCATGATTCATTATCTGAAGATAGAGTGATATTGCATAGCATTACAAATATGGCAATATTTAAAGTAGTTAGCTTCTAAGTAACTATATTTTCTTTTATAAGCAAAATTAATTGTTCTATTGTAAAACTTTTTATGCCTAGAACAGAAATTATCCACTTCAAAACATCATGAATTATTTCATTTCCAATTTCCCCATTTGTTCATAGAAATAAATTCAGATGAGCCGCCTAATCTTATAAGTTTAACTAATGAATTTTTTTATATTCTGTAACAAAGAAGCAAATCCAGATACAACAAGAATCCAGTAGAAAGGGTTTGCCCTTTATATATTTGAAGAAAGTTTCTGATATGCTATACTTTCTGTACTTTTTGCTCTTTAACGTGATCTCTCTAAGCAGGAAGTAATGAGTCGAAAATAATGATTTATTGTAGTCAAGAAGATATATTTGATCAAACAAGGTAATTCATCAGTAAGTCCTGCTGAATTATGTACAGATTTACATAATGTTTAAGATGTTGTATGTATGTAAAAAATTGTTATCTTTCCCAAATCTAATATTATGTGACTGTCTCTTATTTTCACTCTTACTCAGAACTGAATAGACTTACTGTGAATCTTCCTTGTACAAAATTTTTTAAAAGAAAAAAATTCCATATCTTTCTAATCATCTAGCTGGTATTTTATAAAACTTCAGAATTATAAAAATTCATCTTATTTCTGCACTTACACATTCAGGTAATATTTTTCCTATTAATCAAGCTGTCTTGGTAGACATCTCTAATGCTGATATGGTAGTGATTCTCCACTCACCCACCCCCCAAAGATATTAATCAAATCAGCAACTCTTTGCGAAGTTTTCTTCTAGCCCTTTCACCAGTTGTTTTTTTTTAAACAAATGGTTTCTGTCATTGTGATTTATACCCATAGCAGCTCACAGTAAAATTACATTTGCTGTGTAACCATCTAACAGCTTAGCTATCCCATGTCAATAGTCTGAGCAGTTTGACTACCAAGTCAAGACATCCTGAATTCCAAGCCTAGGAGTCTGCCAAGCCCTCAGTCTGGCCTTTAGGCAGTGTATATTCTTTTTAATTTTTTTTTTTTTTTTTTTTTTTTTTTTTTAAAAAAAATACCTGGCTTTAGGGGTGAAAAGCTGAAACCCAAAGCCAGGAACTGAGGTTTCTGAGATTCCCAGGGAAAAGTGGGTGCCCAAAACCCAGTGCACTAGCCAGCAGGACATGCCCAGGCTCCGACTCCTTTTGGGAGCTCGGAAACCGAGCTCAGGTCTGGCTCAGGAGACTATGTTGCTTCTATGGGAAACACCACTTACACATTTCATCTCACCTAAGTGTTGGAGGACAGCTGGAGGAACAAGCAAACTGTAATAGCCATAAAAACCTTTGGTACAAGGACCACAGCTCGGACTACAGGACAAGTCTCCTCTCCCTTGCCTCCTGGCTGCCATGTGTTTGCTACGTGATGACAGGCTTGCATGGTGAGAGGCAGGGTGCCGTGCTCCTCTCCTCCACCCCAGCTCACACCTCAGTGTCTAGGCTGACTCCATGGACGCCTACTTGAGGCTATTCTACAAAAAATTAGGGAACGAATGTTGCCAGCTGCAATTTTTCGTTGAGTGGTCAGAGCTACTCTTGTTGCAGCATCTGGTAGATATACTCAGAGGATTACCTAAAGGACGGAAACAATTTTTCGGTCATTCCACCTGGCTGAGCCAAGCATTGACCTCAGCACACGCTTTTCTCTACCAGGGCATCAGGCAAATGGAAGGAACGCCCAAAAGGCACAAGCAAGATTACTAGTCATAGCCCCTTACATAAATACCGGTCTCCTCATCTTTATCAATCCTTTCCTGTTTGCTTGAGGAGTCCAAGCTGTCTGCAGGATATGCCGCAAAGTAAAATGAAGATGTAATACCCAAATGAAACCCAGGCATGTCCCGAGGGCAGTCTCAGAGCTACCTTTGTGCCTTTATGCTGGGACACACGTGCATCAGTGCAATCTTCCCAGGCTGCTCGCCCCCAGCACTCTGCAGCTTGCACTCCAGCAGCTTTGGTGCATGGGTTACACGAAATTCAAAACCTACTGACGACTGCAAGTGCTAAAAAGTTAGTTTTCCAGATTGTAAGAGTCTTTGGGGGAAAGAAAAAAAAAAAAAAAAAAAAAAGAGAGAGACTCTTTTTGGAGAAAAAGAAAGAAAGGAAAAAAAAATGGCTAGGCATTTTTTAAACTGAAAAACATTTTTTTAATTTATTCCTGCTTCTGTCTCATCTCTCCTGATGTGGTATGCTTTTTGGTTGCAGGCTGAAAAATTAAGCTTTCCTTACCCTTAGCCCTTCTGCAGTTCTGTTACTTTCAACTCAACTACTTCAGTTTAAATCATAGACTTCAAATTTCACTGCACAAAGCATAAGCAGATTTTTAATTCCTACATTTTTTAAACCACATATAATTCAAAGTAATGTTAGGTGCACTTTCAACTCTAGTTTTATAAATAATAACAAAATTAGGTGTTTTATCTTTTTGGATGCTTCTGGCTAAATACATTTAAATAAATCAATATCCACAACAGGAAGCACAATTTTAAGGTGACTTACAATACACATAGACAAGAACAGCTCAATAGATCTGGCATACAAAGTATATTAGTCATAATGGACCAACTGGCAAGAAGTCAAGAATCACTTGCTGCATGTTATTTTTAGGGATAATGATAAAAGGAGACCATTTGCATTAAAGATTGTTGTTTAAATGAAATACAATTTATAACACTGGAATACACCATCCATAGGACAGCTTCAAAATATTTTCAAAATATTCTAGAAAACTATAGCCCTAGAAAACCAAAAGTTTTCAAGTCATAAAAATAATTTTAAAATTTCAAATGCAATCTTCATGTGAAACTTTTTTTTTTTACAGTAATAAATACCTTTTTTTTTACCTGATGACATAAGAGTAAATTGTCAGATCCTCTCTTCCTTAATAAGCCTCAGTCTCCCAGTCAGATTCAAGAGTAACTTTGCCCAGATCATTACCACCTGCTCCACTCTCCTAAGAAGACTTTTCAATCCACATCAGCTAATTGATATCAACACGTGTTTTATTTATGCTTGCTGCTGGCTGACAGTTAGCTGCAGCTGCTTTTCAAAAAAGAGAAACTTGAAACAGGAACTAAGGTTGAATTTAACCCACCTGTGTTAAGTTCTAAAGTCATAATGTAAATATACACATTTAAAAGTTGAATAGAAAATGGCATTTTTCCCTACAGAAATATGCACCAAAGGTTTTCAGTCCAAATAAATTATAATAAATTTGGAAAAAAAATCAAGCATTTTGGCTTTTTTTGGTGTATTGTCATCTAATTTTCAAAAATATCTGACTTCCCATAGTAAGAAAGGAGAAAGAATTCAGATTAAATTCCCCATATTTATTTTTCCATTTTCTGGGTATTTTTCAGATAATAAAAATATGTGCGGCTTTCTCTTAATTACAGAGAATGAAATTTTGTGAAATGTATAATTTTAAGAAATGGAAGTTACTTTCTCTCTTCCTCCCTTTCTCAGGACATGAGAAGGTGAAAACAAATAATGCTTTCCCACTCTCAAGCCAAGGATTTCCATAACTACAGGAATGTATCCGGATTTTTCTGAATTCACTCACTTTTAAAATATTTAGAAGTGGTGATTTTTTTTAAAGAACACTGAATTGTACTACATTTTTTCCACTGAGAAAACCCTATTTATAGGGGAAAAGTTCTGATCAGGACAGAGATTTCTAGCAAGCGTGTTAAAGACCCATTACCCAGGTTTTATTCACAGAATGGAGTCTTAAGGGGACAACATTTATTCTCTTTGACACCATATATTCTGCCATTCAGATACATATTACAGGTGTATGTTTAGACTCTAGAGTAACATAGGCATTATGAGTTGAAAGATCAGGGAGAACAGACATTGAATTAAAAAACAGAAATCTCTAATCACACCTTACACATGCACAGAGCTTGTTTCATTTTACATACACATCCATCCAGGGACAGAATCAGTCCCTTATTAGAGAAGATGTACACAAAAACATAAAGCATAATACCTGAAAATATTTTTATTGTTGGTGTGCAGAGTATTTCTTACAAACATCTTTGTAGAAAACTTTTTTAATAACTATGCAAGTGGAAGTCATCTCAATCCTTAACTCTTTTGGAGTATGATACATAGTCTAGGTAGCCTGAGCAATTTGCCACCCTGTATTGCTAACAACATCGCCAACTGAGCAATTGTTTGGAAATGGGACTACACTTCCAGCAGTTCTCAATCCCCGTGTGTCCTGGTTTCGACGGGATATAGTTGATTGTCTTCCTAGTAGCTGGTATACTGTTATGTTTTGGGTTCAGTATGAGAAGAACGTTGATAACACACTGATGTTTTCAGTGGTTGCCAAGTCAAGGATTTTTCAGCTTCTCATGCCCAGCCAGCAAGAAGGCTGGAGGGGCACGAGAAGTTGGGAAGGGACACAGCCAGGGCAGCTGACCCAAACTGGCCAAAGAGGTATTCCATACCGTGTGATGTCATGCCCAGTATATAAACTGGGGGGAGTGGGGCTGGGGGGGATCACTGCTCGGGAACTGACTGGGCATCAGTCAGCAAGTGGTGAGCGATCACACTGTGCATCACTTGTTTTGTATATTCCAATCCTTTTATTATTATCATTATTGTAATTTTAGTATTATTATCTTTATTAGTTTCTTCCTTTCTGTCCTATTAAACCGTCTTTATCTCCACCCATGAGTTCTGCTTTTTTTTCCCCTGTTCTCTCCCCCACCCCACTAGGGGAACGGGGGTGGGGAAGTGAGCAAGCAGCTGCATGGTGCTTAGTTGCTGGCTGGGATTAAACCACAACACCATGTTTTTGTAAGGGTGAAGATATAGTGAGTTTAATAAGAGGGTGTGCACCAGAATTCCATAATTCCATAGCAATCTGGAATAAATCTGGCATTGATTACTTTGGAGATGCAAGTTCTAATGCATAAATGGCTGATTACGTAGAAATCACCTATTATTTTTTTTTTAGAAATATTTTGGCAGTAGCAGGCAGCAAAGCAACAAACTTAAAAAAAAGAAGGGAAAGGTTTTGGTGGGAGATGGACAAAATAGTCTGGGTGGCACATTGACCTGTGTGACAAAAAATTCATGAACTTGACTGATAAACTCTATTGTGGGGTTAGAAAAAGTACAGTTAAATTCATGTTTGCAAATTGCACAACTGTATTTTCTGGCATTAACTGGAATCAGAAGCAAACTTACTGGAATGCAGGAAATTAGCTGAAATGAAAAGAACACTGCTGACCTCAGGCTCTGTCCAGAATCAAATGTTATGATCTTAGAAACATCTGGAAAGAAATCAACAGTGTTTTTTAACATTCTTGAGAGTTGTTTTTTCACCTCCTGCATGATCCTGAGTTCTCTGAAGTTAAGCAAGGCAATATTTCAGCCTTATGTCTTTTCTGTTCTGTCACTCTCCACTGTCTTGGTAAAAATCAGAAGCATTGGTGTGCAGAGAGAAAGAATGAAAAGAAAAAAGCATATTGTTCAGATACAGCCCCAAAAGAAATCACAATACCAGACTCACTTGGTGGGGATTTTGGGGGGTATTTGCTATGCTGTTCAAATCTGTACTAAGTAGCTAATTATGACAAAGAATAACCCAAGGTTTATGCCCTGTGGCTTGAGAGATTGGAGTCGCCCCAGCCTAAAAAGGCAGGATTCAATTTTCTGTGCCTGTTTCTCCACCTGGTAAATTGGCTGGTTTGCTCCAGACATTAGCTGGAGTATAAATCAATGAGCAGGTGGTGTAGACAATCAGATGTGTGAATGCAAGTGCAAGCTGGAACCCTAATTTAACACGACAGTGCAGACTGCAATAAAGTCTGGTCTGGAGTGGAGTTTCTTAACACCAAGCTCAGTCCTATGACTAACCATGTGGATTCCTACAATGAATCTATCCATAAAGTGGCACTATGAATCGTTTTGTCAGTGAAGCATTAAACCTGCTGCCACAATATGTTAATCTAGAAATTCTCTACTATCCTCATAAGTTTTCTGTTTGTGTTGCAAATAAAGTGCTATTATCCTTTGCTTGTACCTACCTATGTAAATAGCCAGAGGAAATTTAAACAATGTTCTACTTCAGTGTCTGTGGCATTAGCTTGAACTCCCAACTATAAAAATGAAACATGAATGGCATGATAGGCAAAATTTGTCAGTGAAGAAATTTTCTTATTTTTAGAGCAGGGATTGGATTAACCTTTATAAAGCTATAAAATGCAGAAATACACAGAAATGTTGGAGTTACTTATGCTTCTTAGGTGAAGCAACATCTGGTCTTGCCAGTTAATTATCACCTCCAGGAGAGTAATGGGTCGCTACTATGGGGCAATGCTATAATGGCTGGTGAGGAAGGCCTGAGGTGAGGTTATGAGTAGCACAGTCGAGACTGTGGAGCTCTTCACTTGCCCACTCTAAATTATCAGCTTCAGGCTGTCAGCATCAGATCCACAGCAGATTTCTAAAGCAAATGCCTTACATATAGTTCTAATGAGTACTTGCAAACTTTGAGGGAAAATTCGAGATCCAAGACTACCAGTGTAAACATTACTTTTTGGAGTACCTTGCTGCTCAAGACTTGTTTCCCTAATTCAAGATAATTTAAAAATATTTCGGTTTCAGTACTAATGTTCAACATTTTTGACAACTCAGACCCTGGTTTAATACACTGATAGACTAAAATGGAAATATTTGTAATGTCCATTAATACCAAAATAATATGCCTAAATACAGAAAAAAATCTGTCTGCCTGCTTGCATACCATCAGTCTTATCACCACCATGTCAGACCTCTGCTGTGCCAGGTTGTGCCTTTTGTGTGAAAGGCAAAAAGGGAGATTGGACACATGAAAATTTTTGGTAAAATATACTCCTCCAAGAGCCTTTCAAGACACACTGTTCTCTACAGTAGCTGTTAGAGAAATGCTGTCTCAGAGAATAACAGATGTGGGATCCGTCACAGAGGGGAATATTTGCAGGCAGGACTCCAGTTCCACACCAGTCTTCTATGATGCTACAAGGACAAAAATCCTCTCTGGCTAGAGTTACCCTTGTTAAGGATGATTTATAGAAATAATTCTTTATTTATGATTTTTACTTACTTTCTGATACAATTTTGATGGTGTCATATGAGAAAGAAAGCATTTCTTTCTACTCCTTAATCCCCTCTTTTGTTGGTCTGCAAATTTTCTCTGCTGCTTAGAGCTGTGGCCATAAAACATACCAATGTGGGTTTTGCAGAGTTCACCTGTGAGAAATGTCTCTGCAAAGGCATCAGATCCTCCTGTTCTTGTGCCAGGGAAGATCTGTCCTGTCCAGACAACTGTACACTCAACAGGCAAGTAGATACCCACCAAAGACACAGCAGCTACAAAACCTACTCCATTAAAGTAGCAAGTAATGATATTGTTCATCACAAGGCTATTTTCTACTTCCAGATATCTCATAAATATTCATATTTACTATTCCAGACTTTAATTTGATCACACTGCTCATTTCCTTCAGCTGGGTGCATCAAATGATTTGGTGCTCATATCCCTCTGTTACAAAGGATCTCACACACAACAATCTGGTGTGCAAAGCTATAATTCTCTTTTCTTTCTCTCATAATTTTAAAAACCTTTCTCCCTTAGTTTAGCAAACCTTTCATGGTCACTCAACACAACATTTTTAACCTAATGTAAGACATTATCACATTTTAGAATAAATTAATACAGTGTTTTAAAATGCTTCTTGGACACTTCTGCTTGTTGTGTGACAGATTTGAATGCACGTTTAGCATAATTATTAAATGTAATTTATGTTTGCCATGGCTTAATATTCAATCAAGCTTCACAAAAACAGAATTAAAAAAATAAACCATGTTCAGTAATAGCACAGATCAGTCTTGGAGACTGATAAAAGATGTTACAGAAAATGGAAGGTGCCATTAATAATGATGACAAAAGATCCCTTGCACTCTACCTCACTTGTTTGCCTGTTGCAAACTGCTGGTTAGACTTTGGAAGATATAATTCCTACCACTTCAAGGTAAATAACAAAAGGATGACATTTAAGGCTTCCAGTTTAAGGTACTGCTTTTTTTATCTAGGGTTAATAAATATCAAATGTTGTCTGCTCAGCACTTTTTAAAATTGTAGGTGACATACTGATGCCTCTAGTTTCCTTTGTGACTGGCTCTTAATGAAAAATGAAAACTCAGCTATTTTACAAGGCAAAGGGGTATCATAGGTTCAGAAAGTTCTCAGGAGTAAAGCAATGACTAGTTAACTTATAAGATTGTTAATGGGACTGACTACAGTTCATATACAGAGGGAATGTCATATACCGTAAGTCATAATACCTTTCCCTCTAGATTAAGTGAAGCAGATAGGTAAGAAAGAACAAATGTCAGGCCCTTGGAGGCAGCAGGATGTTTCTCCTCTGGTGCTCATTGCTACAGGGTTTCCTCACAGAATGGCTCCTTCTGCAACAGTGATGCCCTATAAAGGTAGAGGTGACATGCGTGAAAATGAAAACCACTGCAGTTGTATGTTTCATGTATACTGTATTTACTCACTATGTATACATGAATTACGTATACCTTGTATAATCACACTAGAATAGCACTGAAGTAGCTATATAAAATTATTTTTTATAAGTGTTTGTATAATTGGGCTTGTAAAGCATTATGTTTCATTATGACCATAAATGTGTGGTCCAGGAGTATCTTTACTGTCCCTCAGATCAAAATGTGAATATTTGGCTTCATGTCTCTGTGGCAAATATGTATCTTATTTTCCCTCTCTAAAAACATCCTCAGTACTGGCAAACCTGTTCCCTCTTCGGAAGTTTCTACATTGGAGCAAATGGTCATCCCATTTCTTCATTATCTGTCAGTTTAATCCTGCTACAGAAAACATGGACTGCTACACCCATGCAAAATATCCTTCCCTGAACTTACTCCCTAGTCAAGGCATGTGTAGTCAGGTTTTAAAAATACTTCTACTCTACTGTTTTCTTAGTTGTTTTGCTAATACACAATCCAATAAATCAAACCTAATTCATATCTGACATTTGAGAAATAACTTTGCTGGAATTTTCTGAATGGCAAGCTATTGATTTTTTTTTTCCCTAGGGCCCTTTGAAAGCATCTGCAAAAGTGTTCTGCTAACCTATTTGATATTGTTAGCTGATAAGCAATAGATGGAGTGTGCTTTACTAAATTTCTCCTGAGTATTTGAAACTCTTCAGAAATAGACTGAGGACTTATCTGAAATAATCTCTTCAGGTAACCCATAAGCAGCGAAAGGCTATGTCTCAGCTCACCTCAGCAGCTGAAGTACTAATCTTATGGATTGTGTTTGGCCACCCCAAACCCAATTAGGCAGCCACCTACACTTTTCAGGATACAATTCAGTTACAGGTGAGAAGGAAGAGGCTCTAACCTGTCTGGTGGCTCCTAAACAATTCATTCAATATAGTCAAGATATCTCTGTAAATACATCCAATTCACTATGGTCAGTATTCTGCTGAAAAAAAAAAAATTTTATTTGTTTCCAAAGTGCAAAGTATCTCTAACTCAACCAGCATCTTAACATGTGTATCTCTGTTATATTAAAATTCATGTGACCATAGTAAAGAATCTCCTTTGCTGCTTAATATGATGATGAGAAGAAAGTATGATGTGCTTTTTTAAGAGACAGTCTTTAAATATAAGGTACAACCTGTTCACCTGTCATGTCTGTCTCAGATGGATAAAGATTCCCTTAAAATGAAATAAGTGGTCTAATCATGTTTAAAGCAGTATTTTTTCTCAGTGTTACTGTATTCAGGAGACCCTCTTGTTATCATTTTTGGACTGAAGCTTAGTAAAGAGCATATAAACACAAAGTTCCTAAATAATGGAAACATCTACCTTTCACAATTTATTAATGATTACCTCTTCTTTACTTACAGATAGAGTCTTCCTACATACTGAAAGTTAAAGGAAACTTTTTTAAATGTGAAGGGTGGGCTTTTTTTCAAATCAAATAGTGCAGCTTGTTCCTTGGTCAACCAGCTCTCTTCTCTCAGGCTCTCTTGTATCGTTAAGCAAAACAGTTTTTCACTTTTTCCACAGAAACCAAATCAAAAGGGAAAGGAGCTCTTGGGGTTTCTTAAAGATGGCTAGAAAGTCTCATTTTCCTCTCAGCTCTCTCTTTAAATAAAACCAATTTTTCACCTATAAGGTTTTTGCTAAATCTTCATAGTGAAATTCACCCAGTGTCTGTAGAAAATTTAAGTTTCTTCATAACATAAATTCACTTTTCCCAGTAGAATTCAGGCAGAGATTTTCCCTTACTACTGTCTTTGAAAACACATGTATAAAAATACTACTGCACATCCTGAACTTGTGTTTCATATTCTTACCATTCTCACTAAATTGAAAATCTTCCATGCTTTTATGTGTCCTTTCCACTATTGCTATTTTTATTCTATTTTAATAACAAGTAGTCTTTCACCACTTCTTCGCTTTCCTAAGCCACTTGTTTTTACATGTCCTTGTCACCAAGTTTCTTAATGTTTTCTAACATACAAAAAACAGGCTTACACTTTTTCAAGTTACTTATACTTTAGTTGCTGCAAAAAAACTCCACAACTATCTGGGCCCAACTTTACTCACAGATTGCATTATAACGAGATAGGGGTAAGGACAGCAGAAGATGACAGTACAGTTCAGAATTACCCTTTCACTCTTCTCGTTGCCCTCTGTCTCCTGGTTTGTCTCAGAAAACAGCTGCCCACCTCTCCTCTGCCAGGGCAGCACAGGGTTTGGAGCTCTACACCTTCATCCAGGAATCAGCATTCCCACTGGTTGCAGGAAATTACACACCCAGATGTCCCAGGAGCTTGGTGGAGGTGGATTGTCCAGTCTTTTGGGTTTCTGTTCACGTGAAGCAGCTGGAATTTATTCCATCTAGAGCCATTTTTAGGGTTTTAGGGACATGGGACATAGTTTTTGCCTAAGCCCACACATCAATCCAAACTGTTAGACTTGCTCACCAAAACAGAATGAATTTGCAGTGCATGGTCAATGAAACAGGATTCACCACATTAGAGGTATTCCTTTAAGTAACATAAACTGGATAGACAAATTAGTCCAGACCATCTGGCATTGCATCCTTGTGCGTGCACTGCCTAATGCACTTTGGGAGGCCTGTTCTACCTGGAACACCAGGATCCACGTTCAGTGAGACCAAGTCTTAAAAAAGCACTGGTTTTCCCTAGTGCCAATAATCCCACTTCTCTGGATTATTTCTTCCCTCCCTCGTGGCAAGGTATCTCTGCCCACGTCATACAGTCTTTTCCAGCCGTGAGCAAAGACAACTTGATACTCTTTTCTGTCATCTAAGAATCTACAGCAGAAGAACCAGTTAACCTGCACAGTAATTGCTCTTTAGCAGTGGGAGTATCATGGGAGTATATAAAAATATTGGTTGTGTCTGAACTGTGGCATACTGGCATCCTTGTCCTTGGCCACATGTCCTGCCATATTCTTTCTGCCTTTTAGAATGAGACTTGAGTATACGCCATCCCCACACGTTCCTTGGTGTCCTTTAGACCAGGTGATGCCTCTAATGTCTAAGAAATGACAATCTGTACATCGCAGGTCTCCCTGTGCACCTGGTCAAACTGTGCCTACCATGTATCTGTTGTCTTGTCTTCCCTGGTAATACAGGGAGAGAACAGAAGGAGAACAGAACAAAATCAAATTCTGTACTCTGGGTAGTTGGCCCAGTCCGGCATATTTGTGTGTACAGGTGGTCAAAGCTCTGGGCTGGGATGAGGCAGTGTTTCCAAACCATCCATAACAAAAATGAGAATTAGAGCCATAAGCCTGTTGATGTTTGTTCTAAGTAAAGGAATGAAAGAGGGCACAGAATAAAACAAATATGAGTTTGCATTAAAAACAAATGTGAATTTTATTCCCTTTCTCATTGTGCTCATACATTTATTTAGCTGAAAAATATGTTTTCCAAAGCTAGATATGAAGTACGAGGTAAACAGAGATGAATATAAATGTAACAGGTGATTTGCCTTCTTTCCCATCCTTTTCATAGGAAAGGTAGAAAGAGCATTGTACAAGCATCATGCCGAAATGTAATTCTGTCTTTTGCCAGGAATCCCGAAGATTTTGATGACTGGTCCATCTATACTTAGCAGGTAGGCCAATATTTTTCTTCCCTAGTTAAAGAAATTCACATTAAAGTTCCCTCCTGATTGTTTGAGATTCTTTTAAATCGGAAATGATGTTCCACAGGAGACTGAGCCTTTAAAGAAAACAGCTGTCCGCATCCACAATTTGATCAGAGGAAACAAAGCTGAGAGGAATACTGACAGCAACATACAGACATGCTCAGCTGAGCATAACTGCCTAATTAAGGTCGTATCACCAGGTATGTCACTCCAAATAGCTAATGAAGCAAGAGAAGTGAATACATTCTATATTTTGTAGTACACATGCCGTTAAATACACACTTGTTACTGAGATTTGGCGACTAAGAAGGGCAACCGTGCATATCATACACATCTCAATACCTGTTGTGAGTTACTGCTGACCAAACTTTGCCTTCACTCACCCTTACAGCCTAAGGGTAAAGCACTGTGTAGCATGGCTGCAAGCTCAGTAGTAGCATGGATTAGTAACACATACCGTTTATAATGTGCCCTCTGCTTACACCTTTCCCACTATTTAGCATTCGCAAGAATGATCCTTGCCCAATGGTAGTAAAAGTTCTGACTGTCTAAGGCCTAATACAGAAAACTCTGCTCTATTTCTATTATGTCATGGACATTAGACCAAAGCATCCACTTCAGGTTTCTGACACCACAAAACCTCCCTCCACAGCAGTCACCATTCTCAAAACCATTGTAAAGGCCTTTAATTGATATAGCATGTAAGGAGAAATTACTCAACAGACGTGACAGGATTCTGGCTGAGTGGTACATACACTGCCTGGCGCTCATTAACTGTGCATCACACACATGTCCCTGCATGCGCTTGTAGGTATGTTACAACAATAACTGCCAGTACACTGCATTATTGTAAGTAAACATGATTTTCAAATGTGTTCCTAAAGTCTGGACTTTACAGAAACTTACACCTTTCCTGTTTCTCCACAGTAATGTTCCAGGTGGTTTTTATAATAGACAGTAAATCACTGGTTTTGCCACTTCTCCAAGCCAGATTTGAGCCCATGCCAAAATTCTTACTGAAGTCTGCTTACTAATCTGAGCACACTTGCAGGCAATCCCCAGTGTCTGTGATATTCTGAGGTGCCTATGTGTGCTAAATCAGGGAGCTGGTTACCTCTTTCATTTCTGCCTCCTTTATAAAATCCCAGGCAGAAATCCACCAGCCTGGGACATGGTATAACTGTCATGACCACTGCAAATCATTCAGTACTTTGACACAAGAAACCAGCAGTAGAGGCATCTAGGAACTTCTGGTTGGAATAAGACCAGAGAGATTTAATAATTACCTACAACATGCAAAAAAAGCTGCTAGTAAAAGTGGTGTCATTTATTAGCTATGCATAGGCTTCATAATAATGTGGTTAAGCTTTTGTCAGCACCTCCACTACAAAGGCTGGTTTTCTTGAGATGATAATTTAGCTAAAAGCTTGGAAAGTCTCTTGCCTGACAGGAAGTGACTTAACAATTTTTGAAGAAAAAAACTATAAAAGTATTGAAGTGAGAGTGCACAAAAGTATTTGCTTGGTTTTGCCTACATGCTGACTTTCTCTTTTTTTAAGTTTTCCCTTCTGAACATGTATGTTGAAGATTTTCCATCAATAGCTGCTTTCTGTGAGACTGCTAAGGTGCTTGAACTAAAGGTGCCAAATACAATACCCACATGTCTAAGCTCAGCAAAAACAAACAAATTTTTGCAGGGACACCAACCACAATAGTGGTCACCTTCACTTGTAGCATATGCAGTGAAGGTCACCACATAGCTCAATAGACTTCAACAGCAGGGTTATAGCCTGCAGAAATGTTCAGTACTGTGCGGGTACTAGTATTGTAACATTTTATCATGGCTGGAATTAGGACACTGTATTTTTATTTTATTTCCTGTAAACCCAATATAACTGGTCATACAAACATTTTCCCTGTTTCTGACTTAAAATATTACAGGCCATCCTAACTACTAAGCTTTCCTTGAAACAATTACCCTTGAATTTTAAAAACTGACAATGATAAATTTACAGCCTAGACCACTAATGAAATGCAAAGATTTTGTGTAATGGAAATTAACCTGGTAATGGAAATAACCAGGTAATGACTATTCATAATTATACTACTGATCTCAAAGGGGAGAGCTGTGGCACTCATATAAAGATTTAATTTTAGTGGCTTTGTTGAAACTAGTAAGGGAAGGACTGGGATTTAAAAATGTAATGGCCTAATGAACCATAACCTAATAATGAATGGAGGGAAACATAATTTAGCATTGACATGAAGTGTGTCTCTTTTTTAATAAAATAGGTTTTCATGTTGATGTGATGCATCGGTTTGGTAAAATCAGAGTATCTTGTTACTAAACAGAAGGAAAAATCATTTTGATAGTTTTAAATTATATTTCATGAGACAAACTATTTTAACTGAACAAAATGTGTGTGTGCGCACATGCACACACATGCGTGTACACAAGGTTAAGTATAGATGATGCTGTTATTCAATGTATAATGTAATGTTTCACAAATGGAGATAAGCCAATGAAATATTGCATACCAAATTTATTGTCAGGTCAGGATTATTATAGGCATTTAATGAACCATATTTATGAGACTATAATTAAGCTGATTTGAAATGAAAATGATATTAAAAACAACCTTCAGAGATTTTCTACAAGATGATACCACAGGGCCTGTCATTCATTTCATTTCCAACATTCCTAGAATACCAAAAAAGATTGATTTTTTTGCAACTGAGTTTTATATTAGCAATAAAGATGATGCCTTTTCTTGTTTTTCTCCATACTGAAAATGCAACTTAATACAATAGACTTTTGTGGGACAAACCTAACAAAACCAGCCATTGTAAAAAATTGGGAATTTAACAAAGAAGTTCCAGAACGTAACTCTACTAGTTGGGTTTTTTTCTTGGAGAAAAGGGAGGTTCTTCTTGGTATCTTTAAGGTTACAGGCTTTATTAAATTCTATGAAGAATTTTACCAGTGAACATGGGATTGTCTTTTTTGTCATATAGATAATATCAAGAAAATGGGCTGGAACTTGGTGTTTTGCCAACTATAGGCTATGCCTATGTGAGTAAATTAGACATAGCCAGAATTTTTTCTCTGGCACCAAGGCCGGCCAAGACACAATGGCTTTGGAGACATAGGTAAAGTCTCCATTCTACAGAAGAGTGTCCTCATCCAGAATATGTTGGGGAAACACCACAACCATGGATGAGACCATGCTAACAGTTTACCAGTATAGACAACAGATTCCTGGTTCCCCAGAGCATTACCTGCTACTGTTTAATTTATCAATACATAGCATCATGTCCTGGAATCTACAGATTTGTAAAGTTCCTCATTATACGTCTTTTTCTGTGAATTATTCCCTGTTCCTTGTGATATAAATAAAGCCAAACTCTTCTAGGCAATCTGCTGAGATTCACCTCTTTAAATGAAAGAAAAAGTCAAAACACATAATGTTGATGCAAGAACTTAAATGGGCAATAGATATTCATTATCCTTATGTCATTGACACTACTTCTGGCCTTCTGCTCTAAGGCTAAGAATATAAGGAGAAAAGTTGTTTGGAAGTGACTGATTATTCCTTTATTGTTAGTTTGATTATATTGCCATGCCCTGGCAGCCAAGAGGGGAAACCACATCCTGGGGTGCATCAAACACAGAGTAACTAGCTGGTCAAAAGAAGGGATTATCCCACTGTATTCAGCATTGGCGCGGCCTCACCCTGAGGACTCTGCACAGTTCTGGGCCCACAATTTAAGAAGGATGTGAAGGTCCTTGAATGCCTCCAGGGGAGGGCAACAAAGCTAGTGAAGGGGCTGGAAGGAATGTCCTCTGAGGAGCAGCTGAGGACTTTGGGCTTGTCTAGGTTGGAGGAAAGGAGGCTGAGGGGTGACCTCATTGCTCTGTAGAGCTTCCTGAGGTGGGGAAGTGGAGAGGGAGGTGCTGAGCTCTTCTCCTTGGGATCCAGTGGTAGGACACATGGGAATGGTTCAAAGCTGCGCCGGTGGAGGTTTAGACTGGACATTAGGAAGCATTTATTTACTGAGAGTATGGTCAAACACTGGAACAGGCTTCCTAGAGACGTGGTCAATGCCCCAAGCCTGTCAGTGTTTGAGAGACATTTGGACAATGCCCTTAATAACATGCTTTAACTTGGTCAGCTCTGAATTGGTCAGTGAGTTGGACTAGATGATCATTGTAGGTCCCTTCCAACTGAAATAGTCTATTATATTTTATTCTAGTCTAATCTAGACTAGTCTAGTTTAGTCTATAAGGTTCAGATTTCTTAAGCAGTTCCACCTAGGCTAGTCTATGCTGTTTTGAGAAGGCGCTGCTAGTGCTACACTTTGAGACCGGGCAGCTTAGCAAGAGTCACTCTGAACTCGATCCTGTTGCCCAAATACAGGCACCGAAAGTCGCCCAAAGGCATAGCACCTCTTCACCACAAACAGAGATTTCAGATCCCTGGGGAATCTCAAGGGCACACTAGATAGATACGTATGTTTCAGCAATTTAATTGAGACTTCCAGATTTCAAGACAGTAATAAAACATCGGGGCTTTGCATACATGCAGATAAGTTAAAACATGCTACCCAGCAAAGACTTAACGATTTTCTATGACTCACTAAATATATCTCAGCGGGTTTCAGTTCCAGAAAGCAGACTTAGAATGAATAAAGTTTGGATATTCTGGGGGTACTTACAAATTTTTCTGAGTTATCTTACCAAGAGAATGTAATTTCATAGGGATGCCTCCTTATTGCATTGTTTGCATTTTCCTAAATGTGCTTTTAAATAAAAATTTTGGAGTAGAGGAAGTCTCTGCCTGGAATGTGCCTGTTACGTGCTCCCGGGAATGACTCAAGTCTGTAAAACCACCGTGTGACACCTGTGTGAAATGTACCCATTTTGGGAACGTAATGTGAGGAAACAGGTGCCTCACGTCCAATGTCATGTCACAGAGCCTTGGCCTTGATGTATGTCTAAATACAAAACTTTTCAATAAAAAAACAAGGAAGATCAGGACAAAGAATGCATTATGCTACAAAGACTACGTACAATTAACTCAGGAAATACAGTTAGGAATAACAAACGAGGGACCCTAATAACAGAATACTGTGCATCCTGTTTTTTATGCAGCCCAGCTGTCATTGCTTTATGCTGCAGCAAATTCAACAAAAATGCTATTACTATCAGTCTACAATTACTATAAACTGACTAATTAAATCCACATTTAAAATTGTCTGTGGAATGAGAATCCAACATCTTTAAAGAAGCTAAAAATGGACTAGCATAGCTAAACATTATACATCTATTATTTTTTGGTTTTAAAATGTTTAATTCATATTTCATAGGATAATGCTGTAGCAGACAGGACTATTTACTATTCAATAAATTAAGAATTCTGATTAGCTACTATTTATAATGTGTTGTTTCCTATATGCCTTAATATTGCTTATTTCAATGACAGCTTTAGAAAGAGGAAAGATGAAGGTAATGCAATACTTTCTCAGCTAAAAATAATCAGGATCAAACCTGAAAGATGATAGCTGAAGCTCTTGTCTATAAGCATCTTATCCCATTCTTAATCTCTACAGACAATCTTACAAAGAATGAGACATTAAAAATACTCAGAAAGAGTGCTCAAAAGAGTGGGATGGTGGAATAAAACAGACCAGGGGCTGACAAGAGCGAAGAATGGTGAGGCACAGAGTCTTTCTCTGAACTAAAAAAAAAAGTGAGACTTGGAAGGCAGAAGAAATCATATAGATAGATTAGTGCTTATGGTATGATTTCTCAGTCAGTTTTGGTTCTAAATAAGCAATACTTTGCTTTAAAAAGGCTATGTGTCACTGGCAGTGCACTTGAAGTGCAAAAGCATAGAGAAGAATATTATGCTTTTACTTTCTTCTTTTTGTTAGTCTGTTCGCTCACTTGTTTGCTTTAAGACAGACACATCAGCTTTTGATGGATAAAGACTCGATTAGAAATGTTTGCTGGAACCCAGTGTGAGTTTTTCTGTGAAAATTCTGAGTTTACAGAAGCCACAACATCCAGAAGGGGACAAGATCTTGCCTGCATGCATAGACTGATCATCCAGCCTTCAACCACCTCAGAACAAATTGGGCTGATGCGCTCACAGCTGCACCATCTCATAGTCTACGGGAAACTGTTTCCACGGGACCCTTAGAGGGCTTGGTGGGAGACCAATTTCAGAAGTTCGATCTTTATCCAAACCAAAACACTAATCTAGACTCACTTCCTGATCTGGGGTATTGCCATAGAGCCGGAGTCACTTCCAAAGCCTGCTGAGCTCAGGTGTAGGACAGCTTCAGAGTCCAGCTCCTGCTGAGCCAGAATATCTTCCTCCTGTTCTGCCCCACGCTGACTCCTGGGTTTCAGTTACAGCTGCCACTGCTGCAAGGGACAAAAGCGCACACGAGGAACTAAGGCTGGCTGAGGTGGGGGAGGTTCAGGGTGCAGCATCTCAGACTAATCTACAGGAGGGAGAAGTCCACATAACAAAAATAACAAAGTGTAATAAGTTTTTTCAAATTAAAGTCTCAAAATATATGGAACATGATACATTAAAAAGATTAGTAGAAAATCGGTAGATGTGTGGCAGTAGTTCATAATATTCAGATTGGCACAACAATTCAGCAGACAAAATGTGGTCTGTAACTCAAGTCCCCCCGTCCAGAGAGATTTCAAGCTCCTGCTGAAAAAAGAGAGAAAGGAAAAAAAGTGAATTTGGGAATGAAACAGTAAAGAAGGCTCACGGCTTAGTTTCACAGTCCACGCACAGTCAGAGTGGGAAAAAAATATTCCTCCAAAATCTCTCTCTTCTGCTTCTGCTTCTACAGATGCAGCTTCTACCAAACTTACTCCTTTTTCTTCAAAGGCACCTCAGACCCCCAGACACAGCCACACTGGGCAATAAGATCATCATTGACATAAAACTGAAGCTTCAACAAATATCCTCTCAGGAATTAAAGCTTTATGTGAGGTAAAACAGGATGTTGATGTAAGGCATTCAAAGAAGAGGTCAAGAGATACGTTTTCTTCAAGTAGTTTATTCGTTTAGTTCCTATCAACTACCAAACTATTTTTAAAAATGTACTTGCTTTATAAGAGATCAACATAGACGTCCCATTTGTATGATTCTCGCATAAGCAAAACATATTTGGCTGCTTGAAACCTTAGAGAGCTAATGTAAGGTCTGCCAAAGCAGAGGTTTTCTCCCATCTCACCTCTTTTTCTGTCACAAACAAGATGTCACAAACATACTAAAAAGGCTGGAACTTTGTTAAGCCTTTCTTCTTCCTCAGAAACAAACTCATGGCAACTCATAACAACTAAACCCAGGAAGGAACAAAGCACAGCCAAAGCAGAGTCAGCGAGATAAGAGATGTTCCCCAAGTGAACATGCAAAACATACTAACTGTAAAGAGGAAGCAAATTATTCTTATGAATTGCCAGCATGTAAATTAAGCTTGCCTGGGGAAAGATGAACTTGTGCATTAATTTTAGGCAGGTTTTCAACCACAGTTTGTGCACTGGTTTAGAAACAGATATTCACTCTTTGAACACCTTCTTCCAGCCCAGGGTATATACGCCACCTGTGTTTTGAAGGGAGCCAAGCCTCAGTGACGAGAAAATACTTATAGTGTAGTAATTGTGAAAACTCTGCAATTGGCCTATTTCCAAATCATTTCACTATGATCAATATTTACATGTATTTGTTTGCCATGTTACCGTATTTTGTTATACATTGGTACTATCAATTTTTAATCTCCTCTCAGAATATGATAATTTTGTTTCAGTGATATAATAACCTGGGGACTTGTACAGAAGCAATTGTATGGTAGGAATGGGCAGTGAAAATGAACCCTGAGCTGTGAGGAGCACACAGAAATGCTGCCTCAGGGAGGCACAGGGCCCTGAAATACCCAAAAAGAGGGAGTCAGAGAAAAAGGAGTGCCCAGAAAATGAAAAATAGGCAACTTATGGGACATCAGAGGCTCAGCATGGAAGGAAAGTTGGTATACAGAACTTCTCTCAGGAAGAGAGGGTGAGAAAACTTTATACACAGAAGACGAAAACTGAGGTATACACATAGCCCTTGGTGAGGACGGGACTGCAGGCAGATTCTGAAACAGGAATGTGAGGACAGTGTCATTTGAGAAATGAAAGCACACATACTGCGTGAGTGCAATAAAGTGTGCATCCCTTTACTTATCTGAGAAATCGTCAGTTGTATTCTTGTCGAGGGTTGAAAACCACAAACGCAATGTTTCCGATACAGTAGTTTTTCCCTTCAGACACTTTACCTTCGCTTGTAAAGAAGCAAGTAAAGAAGTCTTCTTGAAAGGAAGACTTTTTCTTCTCTATCCTGAGCTTCAGGGTGCAGCAAGCGGGGCCTCACTGCCAAGGTCCCATACTGCGTGAGCGGGGCGAGCAGAGCTGGACCAGCGCGCGGGATCAGGGTCAGACACAGCCCGGCATTCGCCAGGCATGTCCCCAGCGCTGAGGTGGGTCCAAGGTCAAGCCAGGAAGTCAGTCAGCAGCTCAGGGTCTAGAAATGGGAAAAGAAATTAGGTGATAAAACACAAGGTGCCGGCAATCAGTTTTTACATACAAGAAGAGCCACTTGTCATTAAACAGGACTGCAGTGCTCCATGAAAGAGTTAATATTTTAAAAGATGTTTAAAGTAGAGTAATGTGTTTAGTGTGAAGGATTCTAATGTACTCACCAAAACAAACAATTAGGAACATTGGCTGACTCAAGTTACTGAAAATTAGATAAGTATCTTCAAGCCTTTAGGTAATTATTTGAATTTAATTCTGTATCAGTAATCATATCTATTGTGCTTGGCAGCTTGTTGGAAATTATCAAGGTCAGCTTTGAACACGAAGAGGTGGCACTCATCTGCCTAATGCAGACATCCATATGAGCTAATCATCAAGGCTTTGTCTACAGTCAATGGAAATCTGTCTACTCAGTGTAGCAGAGACAGGATTCAACTTATCCTAAGTACATACATAGAATATGTAAGAGGAATTGCACCCCAAAATTGCCTATTTCCCTTCATCAGCTATAAAAGGATCCTTAGGAAAGCAGTTCACATACAGATGAGTACGCTGCAGACCTTTGAGGTCGAAAGAAATGACTGTGACTCTACATGCTCACATTACAAAAGAATGACTTATTCCCTGAAAATGAGATTGGCTGGCTGAAGACACAGCACCTGATCCAAAGCTTACTCAAAACATTGAAAAAGTACATCTCGATAATTTGGATCAGGTGTTCCAAGTATATAAAACCTGAAACTGTCATTCACTGTCGGGGGAGATTCTTCCAGGACATGCATACTACACATCTGTGGCATGATTTTTAAGCTATAAAACAAGATCTCTCAGAGTATTAAACTCAGAGATTTTTTTTCTCCTCTCTTATATGCAATCAACAATATAAGATTTATACTTGCATGTGTGAATCTAAGTCACCTAGAAAGATGCTGTGAAGATAATTTTGCTATGTATTCTTCTTCTTCAAAAAAAAAAGAGAACCAGAAGCAGGACTGTACTGTGGAACAGGGCAAAAAGCCAGTAGTCAGGCATCTTCACTTTTGAAGTTTCATTTTCATAGAGTAACTATCCAGATAAATAAATTTGCTTGCTTACTTTATATTTCTAAAGCACTTAAACATGCAAATAGGGCAGTGGTTAATGGAACCATTGTTACCAAGGGAGATAGCTTGCCCACTGCTTGCCCACTGTAGTGCTGGTTAAAGTGTCAGAACACAGAAAATAATAATTAGTGTCAGAAGCATTACTGCTCTCAGAGGATAGATCTGCTGTCAGTCATTGTGTTATTTGTATTTCATATTCATAAAGAGAAGAAAAGATTTCTTCTTAACAGGTTTTCTTTCAATACTTGACATTTAATTTGATGTGGTTGTGGTGCTTTTCTTAGACATAGGTGTACTGTATATAATAAAAAAATACAATGCCACATTGGTATCTAGACATTCTTATCAAGTTGAAAACTTAAGGTGTGGGAAAATAATATGAATCAAATCTAACCAGATAAAAACTACCAGTAGAGCCCTGAACCAGACAGTTTGTGCTGACTGAGTATGAACTTCTAGGCATACTTTGACAAGACCTTCTGCACTGGCACAAAGACACAACCCCCTTGTGAATGCCAGCTTTAAAAACCTTACCACCAGATACAGAGTTAAATAAATAAAAAATAAAATAATAAAAAAAAGTATTTCTTTAGCCCTAGTTTTGCTGTATGGTCCAGGGAAAAGAAGATTCCAAATATTTGTCAGGACCTTCTAAGGAAGACCCATATAAGAATATAAATAACAAATACAAGTCACTTTTTCCTCTTATTCATTCCAACTGCTTTAATTCAGAGCTGAGGAACTTGTACTCTACTTTGGGGTCTATGATACTCTCTCCTCTTTCTATCAGATTCCTGAACAAGTCCTTTTCCTGTCCCAAGCTCACATTGTACAAACTTCTGTTGTGCCATCACTGTGTACCCCCTGCTTCTCTCTCCATATCTTCCTAAAAGTTTTTCCTTCCTGTGGACTTTTAGCAGATTCTTTGCACTGGATCCTCCCTGTTTCCCAGATGCCTAATGGTAGGTTGCCATTGACATCACCCTTAATATATTCTAAATATTTCCATTTTCCTTTCCAGACAGTGTTAAAGGATTGTTGGAATTTCTAATAAATATGACCATTTGGTGTAGATTCTTTCCATTTACTACTTAGTTCTTCCCTGAGATGTCCACTTTCAAACCAAATGTTCACATCCATATGTTGAAGTGGAAATAGTATCTTGATTGAAGATTTGCAGTAGTTCTGTCTTATGGTTGCATGGTTTTTTATAAGCCAGTTTTATTGGAATCAATAGATACACGAGCGTCTTATCAGCTTGTGATAGTGTTTCCTGCTGAATTACCCCATTGTTATATATATTACTGTCAGAGCATGTGAAAGGACTTGCCCTTTGTTGGTCTTTTCCTTCTGACAGAATGCTTGTGTTGGGTGTTTCTGAGACAAACCTGAAAAAAATCTGAAAATTTTAGATGGAAGTGTAGATTTGCTGAAGGGAATGACAAGAATTTCGACCCCATTGGTCTCTGTACGTGCTCACCAATGGAAGAAATCGTTTGTATTCAGTATAGGGAAATATCTGCCTCTGGACTACCAGCCTTGAAACTGAAATTATAATAGAAAATGCTGATATGTTATTTGCAGCTCATGGAAAAACCATTAAAGGCTGAGTTCTGAGTTACATCAGGCAATCTTTCTTTTAAGAGTTATATTTTTTGGTGCCAGCCATGCTATAATCAATTTACAGAAAATACTGGAGCTTTATACACAATCAGATTGACTTTCCACAAAAAACATTGCTGGTAAGTACTTACAGTCAGTGCAGTTATGGTGCTCCACACTATGTTTTCTAGTATTTTCTGTTTGTGTATGGTGTTTTGTAAAACAGATTATAACATGTCCTCTGATAAAAAATTGATTTAATCCTTTTACTCCACTTGTCCTTAAACACAGATACAACGGTCCTCATTGGTTCTATTAGTACACAATAATATACAAAAGTTAACAGAGCACCTAGACTGAGGCCAATAGCGTACACACATTTTCTTAAAAGTTTGCAAGACAGCCATAAACGATATGCCCCATTTAAGGAGAACAGTTTTAATGAGGAAAGCATTTCATTTTGGTAAAATAAGTTTTATGTAAATTGTGTAGTAATGCATGTTTGATAATTTCAGTACATTCCCACTCCCCGTCAGCATTATTTTGTGTTCTTTGTGTAACCCAGAACCCCAGGCTTGAGGCTTGGAGGCTGCAATGCAGGTGCAGAAGGGGTGCAAAATCATTCTAATGCTGAAGCTTATTCTCTAGCAGAAGATAAATATAAGGAGTTAATCACCCTTACACTATTCTGATATGTCACAGAGGAATCTAATCTAAAGTAAAGTCTTCCTTGCTAAGGAGTAAAAAGAGGTTGTGCGAATGGAAAGCTACAATAAAGCCTCTGTGGTGATCTGAACCCCGCCTCTGGGCCCTGTGAAAACAGCTATTGGCAGAGAGTACAATGTCTGGTTCCAGATGTTATATGAAAACTAAATTGCAGTAGCCAAGTAGCCATACACTCTACATATAGCTCAGAATGCAAAAGAGAGATCCTTCCCTTCTCTGACCAAAAGGATTTTCAATGTCAGGTCTATCTGCAGCTGTAGGCACTCTGAGAAGCCAGCCTAACACTTCCTAGCAAACTTTAAAGCAAAAATAAACATATCAGTAACAGTTTACTTGAAGGGCAAAAATGAACTAGCAAGGGTAAGAATAGTTAGTCAAAAGATGTTCCACTGACATACATTGTTCTTTTGTATCCCACTGCAGCAAAATATTTCTTCATTCTCCTCTATTTCTTCACTTTTGCAAAGTTTGCTACAACTTTACAGCTATTCAGACGTATTCGGGACTTGAGACTACATTCAATTAACCATGCAGTACAGTGGCTATTAGTCATTATTGTTATAGCCCAGCAAGTCAGGCACCCTAGCCTTCTTGCTCTGTAGTAGTTGCTAATAGATGATGGGTTTTCGATGGCAACCACCATAGAAAGGACACGTTATCCCTGTATATTCTCCAAATCTCATGCAGAGCAATTGTTGCCTCAGCAGCGGAAACCAGCTACCACTAAGAACACTACAACTGTTTCAGAATTGTTACCATACCAGTGCTGTTTCATAAAGATAAGTAAACTCCTTTCACCAACTTGAGCTGTGCAGGAATAGTATACTTATCTACCTAGTATACATAGAATTACTGTGCTGCCACAAGCAGCTTAGTTGCGAGCACACCTTGCAGGGTAGCTAGATTGCTGAGAAACCCATGCAAAGCCAAGTTCTGAAGTACCTACACAACTTGTAGTGCCCCAGGTAACAAGTTCAGAGCTAACTCGACTATCTTGGCACTGTGCTGCATATATACACAGTCAGCTATCCAGAAAAAGGATAACTACAAATCAGCAGTGTTAAATATCTACTCATTGTTTTAATCTTTTAATTCCAGAGAAGTCTAAGAAGGTACCCACTTGACTTTTCAGGTGTTCTAGAATGGGACTTATCAACATTTTCTGCTATCAGTGCAAAGGTACAATTATTGCTCTAATTTTTTGTTCTGGTTCTCCATGAAATAGATCAGCAGATGTACATACATTTCAAGTAAGAATCGTCACCACTTGTAAAATTAGCTATGCTTTTTCTCTATCTCTGCGCTTCTAAACTATTCTGCATATTGCTATTTTTTTTTTTAATCTGGTTTGCCAAAACCAGCCTTTAATATATGAGTGGTGACACAGGAATTGTTATTATTTAATAAATAATGAAAAGGCTTGCAAATATAAATATATTATATTTATATAAATATATCTAGCTAAATATGCACAGCTTCTTCTTCTTCTGAGGACAATTGCTTTTGTTGGTAGGCTGGGAGACACACAAGACAGAAACCATCACCCCAGGGACTCAGTCACACACTTGAAAACAAAACAGCACTGACTGCTCAGACAGATACATAACTTCAGAAGTATGCAAAGAGAACCTTGTCTTCATTCTGAACAAACTAATCAGAAACAGAAAGAATGATATAAATTGGTCAGTGTTTATGAAGTTGTTTTCCTTGGTATGACATCCAGAAGAATAATCACAGTTAAGGAATCTTGCTAAATCTTTATGCAAAATTGTGCAAAATCAGTTTAGTCCAGATTTCCATGGAAATTAAAGCAACTTACAAATCTAAATTTGGCTTCCACTGAATCACTCATTTCTCAGGTGCCAACAAAAACTCCAGGCTATGAGAGGCTGACAGTTCTGGTCTACTAGCAAGAGTACTGTCTCTAAAGTTACCTTCCTGCACAAAGCCTGCCTACGTCTAAGGGACTGATAAAATCCCAGTCTCTGTAAAATATTTTCTGTTTCTAAATTCAGAAAGAGAGAAATATAAATGTTAGATTTTAAATAAAATCAGAGGACTTGAATTCATTTCTTGCTGAGAATCTCATTGAGTGTCTGCTGTCTTTGGGAAAAGACATTGCTCTTTTCCTCCAAGATGCACCTGTTCTTTCTGTTCAGTTATTGGTTTCATTATGTTTTGTAAAATGGCACCCTTAATCTTATCTCAACATTGGTCTGGCTGTGTTCAGGTTTGCCAAATCTGAGGACAATCAGATTGAATCTCTTTCATTGAATCTGCAATGTTTGTGGTTTCACTGATTTTTGTTATCACTCAAACTTTGTAGAGGTTACCTATGCAAGCTTACTTCACTGACTTTGGAGATCATTAAGTTTAGCAGTTCGAACTACCTTTGGTTCTGCTGGTATTTGATTGACACAGGGAATACGTATTTACTTTACTGGCCCTTTTCCTCCCTTGATGCTTCCATTTTCTTTGTTCTGCTTCCATAGACTGCCTCTGTAACCTGCTCTTGCTCTTATTTGTAATGTGAACAGAGAAGTCTCTATTAAGTGGGTGTGGAGCACACACATCTGTTTATGGTTTAGTGAAGGATGATGGTAGTTCAGGATGTGATATGGCCACTAATCAAGTCATGAGTAATATACCTTGGAGAACATAAAACAATGTGAATTATTGAAGCAGCAAAGATGTTTGCAGATGAGACTCTCAGAGCATTAGCTCAAGTAGTGCAGCTTATTTCAAAACGATAGAGGCATTTGTGGCTTTGTAAGTCTGCAAAGAGGCAATGGAAGAGATTCTTCATAACGTGAACTTTGTGCAAGGGCATCTTTCTGCTTAGCTTCTCTTTAAGCAGGAGTCACAAGCAGGTGTTCAGTTTGTGGGACTTGGTGGAGATTTTCTATCCGGGTAGTACCATTAAATAACATTGGACTTCATTAATCATGTATCAAATACCACCATAGTGATTTAGCTTTGCTCTTACCACGGTGGACCACAAGACTGAGACAGTTTGCACCTTTACTTTCAGTTATTAGTTGAACTGGTGGATGTTCAGGCTCTCTGATTTGTGCATGAAACTGCATAACAGGTCCTGAGCAAAATAATGAACAAGAATTCTCCCTCACCACATATACTCCATTCCTGGTGGGACTGCAAGACGTACAGCCCTTCAAACTCTCAGGAGGATCAGAGTTTATTTATTTTAAGAGAGAGCAGTCTCAGAGGGCAAATTGTAAACTGTGAACATTAACAAGGAGTTTTTCAAAGGCATACAGGGAAGTCAGATGCCTAACTCACCTTAAAAGTCAATAGGAGTTGAGATTTAATCCCATTAGTGTCTTGGAAAAGCTGCTTCTGAAAAGAAACTTTTATGCTCTCATTGAATTTCGAAGGAGTATTCTGAAAATTCCTGAGTGGACTTGAGTTTCAAGTTCCCTGCATAACTGAACAACAGTCAAAGGTGGGGGTGGTTAAGCTATACAGCAGCTGGGATAAAGTGCCAGATAACTATGAGGTGTTTTCACCCACCATCTGTCCTTCCCTCATATACTAAACACCCCACTATGTGATGGCTGACCTCTCTTTTGTAAAGACAATTGATCACCAGTGATACTGCTCTCTCTTCCCCTTACCAGCTGTTTTCCTTCCTTGAGCACTGCTTTTTGATGAGAAAAAGGTTTATTTTTTCTGCTCCCTAGTCTTCTTTCATTAGTTTGCCTTCAGCATAGTGCTTGCAAACCACCTTTCCCTATCACTTGTTTTCTCTTATTTTCTTTATCTGTGTTCACCCACAGCCCTCCATAACAAAGTTATCACACACTCCCCAAAGGCTGCTGTTCACTTTGTAGAGCCGCCTAGGCAAGCTCTTCCCATTATTCACAAAGCTTTCACAGCAGCTGCTCTGTATTTACTCACTATAGCTTAATCCACAGGAGCTCACATACCTCTCATTGTAATACTGTTATTATTACTTAGAGCTCTGAACATGGAAGACTTTTATTTATCTGGCTGCTGCCTCTTGTCACTTAAAGAATATATGTACCTCTTTCTCTGACATTCTCTGTTTGGAAGCCAAAGCTGGAAACAGATAGCATGGAGATTAATCATGTAAATTTGTCATTTCAAGGAGAAGGAAAGAGGACATACATTCATGACCCACATTTTTATGCTACAATAATCGATTTTCTCTAGTGTAATAAAGAAAAAGGCTCAGGGATGCTGAGACATAAGCTTTGGTTGAATCCTGCACTTCGGCAGAGCAAGGTACAGAGAGGCAAGTATGGTGCTCAGTTGAAGCACACGCCTGCAGTTGCTGGAAAGCCCAGGAGCTGTCTCCAGGCAGCAGACCATTCTCATTAAGGCCAATCAGTCTATCAGGTTTCATACACCCGCGACCAAAGAAATTTGTCAGCTGAGTGCAGCGGGGAGAAAATTATACATCCAGAAGCTGGAGACATTCCCATAGACTCAGCAAACTGAACAATTCAAGAGTAAGGTGTGTGGCTGCAAAAGCAATGTCCCAGAACCTATCACCATATTTTCCAGTCCACTTGCCCTCTGCTGCATATTTCATTGATGATCATCCATGACTGTTCAATGCTTGCAGTCTGATAAACCACGTTTGACTAGCCCTCACTGTGCAAGCAGGCACAGCTCCTTTTCATTTGTTGGTAACTATGTCAATGAAGGATTACGGGCATCAACAGTCACACTAACATTTTAGGAAAAGAGGGTGGGGAATAGAAAAGAGCCTGAGAATGGGACACCTCAGCCATGCAGATACACTTTACATAAATACCCCCTGCTCTTAAATAGCATTTGCCATATGGCTTCGGTAGGATCTACTGAAAATTCACGAGTATTTTTCACACTGTCCTCAAAATATCATCAGTAAGAACAAACTCCATTTTAAAATTCTGTTATTTTAATATGAAAAATTAGAAGCACTTTTTTTTTTTTTTTTTTTTTTTTTTTTTAAGAAAAATTAAACTGTTCTAATTTTCTCCTCCTTACTCTCTCATTTCCTAGTGAGGAAAAGAGGAAAGAAGAGATACGTGTTTTCCAAATTCTCTCCCTTTTTTCCTATTTTTCTATCTTTCCCAAGTAAGAAAACATAAATTGATGACAGAAAGGCTGTTTGCTCCACCACTCACTACTTAATGCTTTTCCCTCTCTCTTCCTTTCTTTCAGTGGAAAAAACCTGAGCATAAAACCAGAGCATAGGGATTTTCATATCATTTTAGAAAAGTTCTTGTTAAGAAATTGCTTAAGAAAAAAGGTCTTGTGAATTACATTTTAAAGTTTGCATTCTATATTTGCCTATTGTTAATATTGTGGCTTACTAAGGCTTATCTGGATGAAAATCAGCAGCTTGAATAAAAACACTACTGTAAGTTACAATTTTTCGAACAAAAAAAAACCCTGCAATCCAGGGATAAACACAACAGTTCCTAACCAGGTGAAGTACTCTTTTGATATAATTCTGCACATATTGATGTCTTCATTATTTATTGATCATCTAGAAAAGCAATGAAACATAAATTAAGGAAATGTAAAGGTTGAGACATAGTATTATATATAAATGTAAAGTATTATACATAAATGTAAAGTATAAATATGATAGATATTTAATATACGTGGTACAGCATAGAATTGTATACTAAAAAATTTACACATAGTAGCTTGGAAAGTGCAGCAAAAACTGGCTGTGGTAACGAAATAATGCAGAATGCATCTGGAAATCATAGAAATACATTTGAAAAATCCTGGAAGTAGATATATTAAAATAAAGGCGTTTTTGTATGGCTGTTGAGAGGAACTTAATCTTATACATTAAATAGTCAAGATAGAGCATTACATGTAAGACATACTTGCAAGGAGATGTAACTACAGAAAATACTTGAGCGGTTTTAGAGTGTCTAAACGAAGGCATCATATTGCAATACGATAGCAGGGATGTACGAGATCAGGCGTGGGAGCCAACCTGTAGCTAGGGTGAACTGTGATGGCTCCGTTACCTTTTTTGCTGCTGGCAGGTGGCGGGGCTGCAGGACAGGCTCTGGTGCTATTGCACTAGGGTACTCCACTCAGCTGGGGGGGCTTTGTCACCTCCCAGGGGTTCTGGGGGAAGCTCGGAAAGCAGAAAGAGGAATGTTCAGGGCCCAGTGGGACTGAATTATGAGGAAATTAAAAGATCTGAGCGCGTGTAGCTTGGCTAAGCATACCATTGAAGGGCAAGGGGAAGGGGTCTTGCTAAGGGTTGTGAGGCCTCCTTTAGTACGACACACGAAAATACACGTATCAGCAATGAGATGAATTTAAGAAGGGGAAATTCAGACTGAATGTTAGGCAAATATCCTTCCTGATCGTAAGTTCTATAAGACTAAAATAGTTTCCAAAGACAATCAGAGTAACTTGGAGACTTTTCAAGTCAGGCTGGACAAAACACTTAGAAAATGCAGAGGAAGAAGCTGCTTTACCAGGAACACAGACTGGATTTCTTTAAAAGATCTTTTGTCACTTTTCAGTAAGACTTCTATGGAAATAAAATCGTAGTGTTGAGAATAACAGATATTAGTCTAAAAGTATTGAACAGTTAAAAATAAATACTTGTGAACTAGATTGATCTAAAGAATGCAAAGGAATTTTAAAAGAACTGAATGTGAAAGTAAATGTAGAATTTAAGTCACAAGTCAAAACCAGTTGTGAGTGGAAAAAGGGCAGTCTGGCTGCACTCACCCTTCGATGCAATCTATCGTTCTGGCCAACACAACTTAGTGGACCTGCCTAATGTTTGTAATGTTTGTAAAGTTCAGAAGAAGGGCAGCACTATTGATCCAAGGACAAAAAAGCATGAGAAGAAACCATAAAATCTGAATTTATAGACTATAAAAACGCAGTCTGAGGAGATTTAATTTTGGTATATAAAAACTTAAACAGTATAGTTAATGCCAAATGCACTTACTATTTTTTCGCTGGGGGACAGATAAGAGGACAAGGGGCATAATTGCAAAGTAAAGAAAAACAAATTTGAAACAGATGTCATGTGTCCCATTTCTCTTTGCACAGAGCCACAAGTGTATGCAGAATAGCCTATGAGTCAGAGGCTGAAGCTTAAACACTGGAGGATCATTCAAGAAACAATTACGGCAAATGGCATCCTGAGGGGATTAGAGTATTAAAAGAAAATGAACCTTAATAGACTGAATAGACTCCACTTAGTCCCTGAAATTTATTATGTTCATAAACCCCAAAACAAATACAGTAGGAGAAAGATGGAAGCTAAAGGTAGCCCAATTACTTAATAATATTTTGTTCTTTCTCTGTATTGAGTATAATTCTGGTCTTCATTTTTGCTATTGAATGGTAACACAAATATTAAATGCACATAAATACATTAAAGACTTTCAAGCCATTCAGAATCCGCTTCAGGCAAAATTAACAAGAGCATTGCCCTCTGAAATTTGGTGCAGCTGTTACTAATAAAAGAGCTAGTACTGCAGGCTGAAACAGCTGGAGATGATAAGTGAAAATAGAATTAAGGCTCAGTAATGCAGGTTTGCACTCTGGCGGGAATTCTGGACACAGTCTGCGTGTGGCCTCAGGTCTGATGGCCTTGTTCTGTATAGGACCCCAGTGACATGGCACGCAGCACCCCAGCCCTGGCCTCTCTGAGGACGGCCACACAAGTTCTGGCAGATGGGAGGTTCATGTATTCGTCTGGAAGACCATCCGCATGTTCAGACATGCATGAAGATGAAAGCCTGCAAGTCAAACTTTGTGAAGAAGCGCGGTCCCCTTCTCCCTGCTGCCTGCCCTTCCCACCTGGGAGACCGCTGTGCCTTTTCTCTTCCTAGTAACACAGTTTTCACCTTTCCCCAAACGTTCTGTGTCTCAACCACTTTCATGTGCATGGCCGCTCTTCCCTGCATGCTGAAATGCACAAGCATTGAGAGGAGTAATGTCACATAGCTTTAAAGTCTCCCAGTTTAGGTGGTCGCCTTGCACCACAAACTCTTACAACACTTTTCAGGAAAAATTTCAAGACTGGTGTGCAACAGAAATTAGGAACCCTACTACAGTGAAAAGCAATATTCTATGTGCTACAGACCTTTCCTGGACTCTAGCAGAGAATGGAAAACAGGTACTCCACCTCCAGCTGCCTCAGAGGCAGAAAGAAGGGGAACAAAGGAGCATGCATTGCCCTGGGGCTGTCGAATCTGATATCCTGCTCTAACAATAGTAGCACCACCTGCTTCAGAAGAATATGCAAGGCAAACATATAATGACATACCCTTGAGAGGAAGTTTCCTTCTGACCCCAGGCTAGTAGTGATTGTCTGTTCCTTGCTATTCTCAGAGAATTTTACAATACTCTGCTGTGCAAATGTAGCTCATGACTAATGGGGTATGCCTTGTTCCAGAACTCAACTTAGAGCCTTTCTATTATTCCTCAGGAGCACCCATACCAGGGAGCCTGGCACAGAGGTCTCCAAATCTGCATCAAAAAAAAGGCTTTGGGAAATATGTATAATGGAACATCAGGCTGCGTAAATGTATCAGCCTGGATCTGAAAACAATACAGCCATGCTCTCCAGTCCCTATTAGTGCTGGGACAGCACAGACCCAGACAGCCTGTAAGCTGAAGTGGCTGAGACAATACCAAGAACTGAAGATGTAAACCACAGAAATAAAACCTAAATGTAAATCTTGATCAATTTCTTTTATATCTAGCCTGAGGTTGACTTACAGCCTACCAGGATGAGCTGGCCTGGTATCTATTTGGGCAGCTACAGTCTGGTCCCAGGTATTTTCCTTCCCATGAGCAGCTGAGGAACAACTGAGATTGACTGTGTCATGTAATAGGTCAACTGCATTGTATATGCTCCTGGGGCTTGGCCCTGTGATAGAGGAGAAGACAAGGCAAAAAAAGGGCTTCTTTTGAAACTTAAATGAACTTTGTAAGACTGCATCAGCAAACCAAATGAAGTGTTATGTGGTGTTCCTTTGGATGAGTGCTGGATTTCACAGTCTCTAAGATTCCTCTTTCCTGATAAATAAAAATAAGGAAGCCAAATATGTTAACAGATTTACACTCTTTTAACAATTTGGTAACAGGACTGTGATTCACTCTAGCAAGTTTAGCTGCTAACAGTGAGAGATGAGAAGTGGGTAAGAAGGTGGTCCCACATCAGTTACCTTCCTGCTCTCACCCTTCTCTTTCCAACAGCTGTTTTGCTCTGGGGCTTCAATGTGCTTTGCCAAGTCCTGGGGACTTTACAGCTGCATCTGGGATTACCATATGTCTAGTCTTCCCTAGATATATCCCCAAAGTCTCTTCTATATGGATTTATATTTTTTTTTTAATAATTGCTGGCTGCTTCTGGGTTGGAGGGAGAGGGGGAGTTTAAGTCCTTCCTTCTTCCTTTTCCCCAAAAAACACACAAAATCAGCTACAGAGATGGCAGTAGGAGGTGCCAGCCACCAAAATGGATACAGTTAACAGAATGGGCAGTGATGGAGTGCCTGAGCTGAGAAGGCTGTGACTGGGGACTGAGGAAAGAAGGACAAAAGTGCTTCAGTAGGAGGATGTCTGGGGGGAATGGGAGCACCAAGAAGAACAGGGAAGGATCAGGAGGAGACAAGGTGCTTGCTCTGAAATAGATTATTCAGGAAAAGAGGGTAGCTCTGCAGTGAAAAGAGTAGCGAGAGTTTGAGAGGAGGTTGTGGTGGCGAGACTGTAGTGGAAGTTGGAATTGGCCTTTGAGACAGCAAGAATGACAACTTGGGGCTCTATCTACATTAGGAGGTGCTGAAGGTTTTGTAATCAGAGTGGGAAATAACATAAAGCATCTTCCTCCTTAGGTGCTTCTTCCCAGGAGCCTGTTTTGTAGTAGGGAAATACACTTTCAGCAGCCCCTCCAGTCTTACATAGGACTTCTTTTCCCCAGGACCCCTGCTCAGGACTCCCTTGGTCCCCATCTCAATCTCTTCCTGCTTTCGCTACTTAAAATATATTACTACTTACAGCAAGTTCTGGTGTTAATAAAACAGCTGAACATACTACTGTCTTCATCTCGTGAATATAAGCATCATGTCTTTACACAGAGCTTGGCAGTTGTTAGACAAGGATTGCATATTTACTGTGAGTGGGACATTTATTGCAAATAGATTCAATTCATAAAGAAGTCAATTGGTAAGACATACTCGAGCCAAGAAAAGCAAAACTTCCTTCTATATCAGCCACGGAGGGTGGCAAGAGTGAAACATCTAAAATTAAACTACTTGGTGCCAGATTCCCACTGAGTAGTACCTGGCTCTGTGCAGTCAACAGGCTGGACTCCAGCCCACAGCTCTGCAGTCAGGTCTGCTCCTAAGGTCTAGCAGTGAGTGTCTTGCTCACACAGGGCAGGGGACAGAGGGGATTTCATCACGTTAACTTCTTTTGTTTGGGTCTGTCCCTTCTTTCCACACCCACGCCCACACCCTCAGCACATGCAGCATCTTCCCTGCCACATGATTCTGGGTGCACACTGAGCAACCCAATTTTTTTCCTTTAGTACTTATTCATTGATTCACACAGGCCCGTGTTGACTTATACCACTAAGGAGTTTGTTTCTCCTCCTTTTTTCACAACACGATTCTTTTGCAGCTTTCCTCCTTGTGTCTGTATATAGCAGAGTCCTGCTGCTTTTAGCTTTTATATTTAACTGTCTCTTTTCTTGGGACACCCCTTCTAAACATTTTTCATACCAGCACAAAGGTTCTGAGGGAAAAACAGTGTGTCCTGGTTTCAGCTGGGATAGAGTTAACTGTCTTCCTAGTAGCTGGTACGGTGCCATGTTTTGAGTTCAGTATCTGAAGAATGTTGATAACACACTGATGTTTTCTGTTGTTGCTAAGTAGTGTTTAGACTAAAGTCAAGGATTTTTCAGCTTCTCATGCCCAGCCAGCGAGAGAGCTGGAGGGGCACAAGAAGTTGGCACAGGACACAGCCAGGGCACCTGACCCAAACTGGCCAACGGTGTATTCCAGACCATGGGACGTCCCATCTAGTTTAGGAACTGGGCAGTGGGGGCAGGGAATCGCCGCTCGGGGACTGGCTGGGTGTCGGACAGCAGGTGGTGAGCAATTGCCCTGCGCATCATTTGTACATTCCAATCCTTTTATTATTGCTGTTGTCATTTTATTAGTATTATCACTATTAGTTTCTTCTGTTCTGTTCTATTAAACTGTTCTTATCTCAACCCACGGGTTTTGCTTCTTTTCCCGATTTTCTCCCCCATCCCACTGGAAGCGGGGGAAGTGAATGAGCGTCTGTGTGGTGCTTAGTTGCTGGCTGGGGTTAAACCATGACACAAAGTCATGACCACCCTCTCCCTGCCTCTCTTACCCCTATTCTTCATCCTCAGCTGTGCACACAATTTCCAGTGCCCTACTCCCAAGTTTGACAAAAGCGTCTCTCTTTAAGCCTGCATTTTTTGCACACAGCCATCACCTCAAAATGACTGAACAGAGCCTAAGACCTAGTGCTAGCTGAAGCACAGCAATTCCACATTTCCAGGCTGACAGCACTGCTTTCTGCTTAGAGGAAAGCATTTGTCAACACTTTATTTCATAACCACATGCACAGGTCACATAGCTTATAATAAACTAAAGATATTGCATAGCTTTTCTACATGCAATAGTATTCTGTTGAGAATCGAGATGTCAGGAGTTATTTATACTCATCTCTTTTTGTACCTCTAAGTAGACATAAATAAATATCAGACAACCTGCACAGCCTTCTTCCTATGAAATACTGTTTATTAACATCTGTTAAAATTAATATTTTTTTAATCCTCTCACCATTAATCATTTTAAAATGTGCTGTGTTTGTTAGTGCAGTATGACAGGCAGTAGAGACCCTTCCCCTCTTGCTTTCATCTCTAGCAAATTACATTACAGTGGTATCCTTTGGGACTGCAGAGGTTTGGATACATTAGCATTTCCTTTTACCAATACCCATTTTCATCCCTAAAATTACATGCTGCAATGGCTTGACCCTCTGCACATGACAGCTTAGGTCATGCATTTGATTCTCAAATATTTTAAATGTGTCCATTCTTAACATACAGAGCAGGCAAAAAAAAAAAGAAAAAAAAAAAGAAAGAAACAAATTAAAAATATGGCCTATTACAGTGTAAGATTTGAGCCCTGCAAAATTCTACATAAGTAGGTCTGTGCAAGCATGTCTACATGGAAGAATTAAGGCCTGTGTTTCAAACCATATCACTAAAATCAACAGACTAATAGAAAATTCAATCATTAGGAATTCCAGAAGGAGCCAACCTTAAGCTAACATTTGCAGTTTCTCAACATTAACCCACAACAAGGTGTATGTTCCTCACGATTGAAGACCGTATGCATATTCAGTACAGCTTCCCAGAACCTTTCTCAGGTCACACAGTACCTGCTGCAGCTCTTGAGAGCTCAGTGAGGATTTATCCTCCAAGACCAACTACACACACCAAAGCTGTACTGAGTTTGTGGGCAGAAAAATACACTGCAAACAGCAGCCTTGCAACAGTGAGCCTTTTTTAGCTGAAAATTAACATGGTCTACAGGCAGCATCCAAACACTTGCAAATATTTTAATACATATTACTGTGTAATTCTACGTTCTTATCTCACAAGGAGCTCCAGGCCTTGTTTGCCTGACACATGCAGAGCAGAAAACAGTGATCTGAGGTTGCAGAGCAATATGGATACAATTCCATATCACTTGAGGAATAGTTTACGACCGAGTAATTAAAGGCCATATTGCGACGCATATGCTCCCCTGAGTGAAGCAAGCGCTGTTGACAGTGTTCATGTCTACAAACAGAAGGAGATTGAGGAGATGCAGAAGGGTTTGTTTTTCAGTCTTGGAACATGCCCAGAAGCTATCATGTTTACTCTTGTGCTTTCAGAAGCTTCTAGAGATATTGTATTGTCTGCGACACCAAACCTGCAGCCATTTCAGATGGTTTCTTCAATGCTGTTGGGAGAGGGAAAAAGGAAATACAGGATATAAATCCATAGTATAGTTGCTGGCCTGAAGAGACCTTCAGTTCCCATCAGACTCTATAGAAACTGAGGATGCTCTATACATCACAAACTCAGGAGTTCTGGGAAAAAAAATCAAATTCTTGGGCATAGAATAGGGCCCAATAAAGTTGGCTAACACAAAAGGGAAACAAACCACAAAACCCTGAACAAACATACTCTCTTTATAATCCCAAACAGCTCCTTTCTGCAAACTACCCAACCAGCAGGAGCTAGGGGATCACAGCCATGTACCCAGACGCTTTGACAAATACAGTAATAAACAAGCCTCTACTAGTGACTCCAATGCCAGTTACAGTATTTATATTTTTTTTTACCAATTGTGACTTTTTTTGTGTCTCATTCCTACATTTTGTTGAATTGACTCTGTTTTGATAGCAAAATAATATTTCTTTTAAAGAAAACCACCTAACAAAAGCAAGGCCAGAGACAGAATGAATGTGCTCTGGATCAGTGACTCAGATTCAAGATCATCCCTCACCGGAATATAAAAAGTGAAACCTGGGAAACAAAAGGCAATTGTATTTTCTACACCAGTGTATAAATCTATAGTAACCCAATTAACTTTACTATAATTATTTTTTCATGGAGGCTGAACAGATACTCCAGAGACAAGAAACAGCATGAAAACCCATCTGAGAGAGAGGTTTGAGAAAACTTTTGCTGAGACGCCGGCAGTTTATTAGCCAAGATCTGGAGAGAGGCAGGACATGGACGTGAATAAAATGGACATTCACGGTGACAGTAATTAATCTGAATGAGAATTGCGGGGGAAACAAAAATTTTTGTGTCAGAACTTGTTAGATGTCCCTGTAAAGTTTAGCGTTTAATTTCTGCCTTCCCTTGGGGCCCGAAGCACCTCGCGCTGACCGCTGCCGGAGGCGGGAGAGGAGGCGGGAGGGAGGCACCACGGGTCTGCGCCAGCGCTGTGGTTCAGTGATCGACATTAGCTCGCAACAAAGAAAACAGTATTCCTCTTGGAAACTTTCTTTTAAGTGTTATATAGAGTCACTCTAACCCCACCGAGTGCCTCCTCCCCATGCCTGATCAGAGGGGGAACACATCCATCATTTTGCTTTCAGGTGAAAAGGGAGCACGAAGGCTGTATGTGGGCGGCTGTCAGTCCCGCTGCCCATCTGTCAGACCCCACCTTTCTCACCTTCCTCCCACAGGTTTTGAACTGTTGGGCAATTCCAGCTGCATTTGACAAAAGATCGTAAGTCCCAACCATTTGGGACAAGGGGACTATCTCTCCCAAGTAATTTGACATCAGCTTTCTGAGGCAGAACAAGGGTGGCCTCGAATGCCAGCACCTCTCAGTGCCTCCGATCTCCTCCAGCTGACGCAAGAGGTACCGAGAGGGAACTACCAGGTCCAATAAATCTGAGCACGTGGCTGCCTTCCCACCAACATGTCCTCTGGACTTGTGGTTAACAAGGAACTGAGGCAGATGCTCCTTTTCTTTCTTAATGGGAAAAAATCCAGCCACAGTCAGAACAAAGGGACACACACTCTGCTAATTATAACAAGAAAATGAAGATTTTTTTATGCCTTTCTAAAGGGATCCATAATTCGCTGCCATCACACCTGTCACCGAAGTTCTTTGTAATTTGAGGATATGCTTTCTTTTCCAATATCATGGCACATCTATAAAGGTTTATAACTTAACTAAACTGAATTCAGCTTAAAAAAATTAGGTCCAGATAGCGTAATTTTTCTATAGTATTTTATTATCTGGAAAATCTGCTTTTTAGAGCAGAATACATAAATTAGAGGTACGGGCACAGAAGATTACTGCCCATGTCCAGAAATGCCTATCATCTGGCAAGCAATGAAGTAAATAATTAGAAAAGCAATTTAAAAAATAACAAAAAGCCACATGAACTGCTGCAAATAATATTTGCAGGATATGTTGCCAGTCTCATAGAATCAGGCCATTAGAGCATGCCTACTTAGGAAAATTGATTGACATAAAGACAGTATAATTTAACAGAATAATGTATTCTCCTTTCTTCCCTTAACTATCCCAGTTTACCTACTCCATGTGGATATGATTCCAGATTAAACTGATTTTATTAAACAATAGCTTTATTAAAAATAAAAGACTATTAATCTATCAGTCAGTTTCCTCAAGCGGAAAAGCTTTTAAGACCATTTATGAGATCACCAGTTTAAATAAAATGAACCAAATAGCTTCTTCAGCTCTTAGCATGGAAGTTTTGTCCCACATAATACCACATTTCTAAGTGCTCGTGCAAGCAGCTGGGACAGGCAGAGTTGGGCTTTGCGTTCCACCATTGGGGACATGGCGAATGTATAAACTCTAGGCTTCCTTTTAATACAAGTCAATTTCTAAAAATTCACCTCTTGTAGCAGTCCTTGAAAGCCTAACGTGACCGAAAGGAATCACCGGGGATGCAAGGAACAGGTAGCTGGTGTCAGTTGTAGCAACATGAGTGTAATAGAAGTCAAATTTTTGCATACTCTAAGGGGACCCTGTGTCATTTACCTTATGTGTCAAATATTTATACAATATCTCTGTCTTTCTGTAGTCTGGTAGGGTGGTCCATGAAGCAGGAGCTGGTTATGGAGGAATGTTAACGAAAAAGTTAGCAAACCTACATAGAAATGCTAGGGCTGGGCCTTACTGTGAAGGGGGTCTGGATATGGTCACACTCATACCCTCCTAATGATGAAAGTGCCTCCCTAAGGAATTTTACCCACTTGATGATGCAAATCAAAAATCCTACAATTCTGCATGTAACACTTATTTCCTTAGCATAAATTACATCTAAGTCACTTCTGGAAATAGGTCACAGACTTCCATCTTATTTCATGCATTAAAAATGTTTATGACTTGACTTTAAAAGCAATTTTTTTCCAAAGTCACTTATACAGAACATTGTTTTAGCATTGCTCTCTACAGCATTCTGAAAAATGAAGGCTGTCTGCTGCTCTATTGCCTTTTTCCCTCCCAAGCGCAGCAGTTCCCTGCCATGTATTTTTCTGTTCCAGACCTGATCATTAGACTGGACAGGAGTTTAATAATAACTAACTGCTCATGTTATGCTTAGTATTTCCATGCAGCAGAGCTCCAGATTACCCTGTATACAGTGCATCCTCCATTTGTTTTGCTGCTTTCTGAAGGCCACTGTGACAGCATATTTGAAATAGCTATCCTTTACAGAGACATCCTCTAGAATTTGGGAGGGAAGGAGTAACTCTGTGTATATCTGCATGGTATGATTATACGTGCATACATGCATGCATCTTTGTAATCCATGTATTTCTATATAATTCTCTATATTTACGTGTTCAAAAATCAGGTAATTGATGGAGCAGAATAGTCAAAAGGTCTCATTAAGAATCTGCAGCACAAGTCTAAGCCCTGCTCTGAACTCCTGCTGAGGGCTGCCTCCAAGCAGGCAAGCTGTAAGTGTGCACCAGCTTGCTGAGCTAAGGAATCAAAGGTGGCCAGACATCATGCCTTATTATTCTTTTACACGTGATTCAGAAATAAGCATACCTTAACCACGTTAACTTGATAGGTCTTGCTCTGAAGTTGCTGCTAAGGAATTTTATGAAAGGCTTGAAAGACTGTAGAAGACAGAAATCATTCAGTGAAGTATTTTGTGTAATTTCTTAAGGTCTCTATTAGGTTTCTGCAAAATACTGTTGGCTCATTCATTTTCAATGCTATAAAAAAATTTGCCACAGGACATACCTCCAGAGAGGTACACACTAATACACATTCTAACCTGTTTTCTGTTCCCTCTTATCCTAGCATCCTTTCCTGAGCTCTATTGTCCTTAGAAACCTACAGGTACATGAAGTAATCAGACTTGATAGTCTACTCCATAAAACAGTATTCTTATTTGTTCATGTGTAATTTATAGGAGGCAACCTCAAATTTTATAGAATCACCCAGTTTATGTCTCTCTCATGGCAGAAATAGAGAATTCAGCAGTATTATCCTTCACTCCAGTGTGTGCCCCTGTTTAATATGCCCCTACTTGTTTCCTAATACTTTTTCAGCCATCAAAGGACCTGAAGTAGCTAGTGAGGTAGAGAACATAATGGTTTTTCTGCATCCTGTCTGCTCATTAACTGCATGGCAAAGTGACCCAACAAATTGCTCCACCAGTTCCCACTGCAGCTTGAGTCTAAGTATACCTTATTATGCAGCCTTGAGATTTGTATTAAAAGAAAAGGGCTTAATGTGAGTGATTATACATTTACTTCCCAGCCCAGGAGACGCATTGGTATTGGTTTGTGTTTGTTTGTAAAGAAATACTGTGCTAGCTGCCAAGTCATTAGAACGTTACAAGCTTCAATCATAATTTTTAAGAGCATTTCTTTGTTTACATTTTGTTGTCCCAAAGGTGATTAGCTGTTTTGCTAGAAGGTTACTTTGTTATTCTACTGCAAGGTTCTGGAATGAACTTCAGATGGGATTAAAAATTCCTCTGTAGCCAACAGCAGCACTTGTGAGCGTTGCTTTTATGCAAGCATATGACAGCATTCAAGCTTTGGCACTAGTGCTGATAGTCCCTCTGCACCCTCTTGTCATGCACTCCTATTTGCAAAGTTTCATCAGACTTCATTCACTGACCATAAAAAATGAAATGCTGAGCCATTCACTGCCACTTCAGCTCAATAACTGAAGATTTCTGGGGAGTAAATCCAAAAGGTCTGAAGTTTTGCATAGTGTTTTTAAACCACCATTAACTTAAAGAATATGACTAGGTAGCACAGAGAAAATTAAAAATTAATATATAATTGATCCTTTGTGTTTCATTTTTAAATCAAGCTGAGAGATTAAAAAGTTAGTCTAAATCCACTGATACGCCTAGAACCACTGATTCCCAAGGCTTTTGTACAATCACCGCTTTATATTCTGTCCATGCTCTGTATGAATAAACGTGTTTAGAGCCCTAAACCAAGCTGAAATTCAGTTTGTATAGGCAGATAAAAATATGTTTGCTCATCTAAACTATTATTGATCTTAAAAATCAAGTCAGAGCCCCATTATACTCTGAAGTGAGTAGATTTGGGCTGAAAATCTCGGGAGAGAAGGTATTCTTGTATTTTATGCTTCCAGTTGTTTGGAAATAGCCCAAGAGCAGGTATATAGAAAGGCAAATATAATGAGGAGAAGTCAGCCAAGCTCTCTCAAAGGCTCAAAAAGAATTGAACTTACTTTCTAGACGAAGGCTTTTATTTCGTGTTCAGTATTGGTATGTTTTGAGATATTTTGTCCTGAAAATCAGTATGCATAGTTGCTTCATCAACACAAACTTAAAGCACTATCACATGGATATATTTATGATCCTTTGAACTAATACTCTTAGGGTTTTTTCTCCTCAAATGTGTATATAGCCAATGAAAAATCTGAATGTATTTCAGATGCCATGCTAGACATTGAAGTGTATATGAATCTTGTACTGAAAGCATGCTGGTTTTGGCTGGGATAGAGTTAATTTTCTTCACAGCAGCTACTATAGGGCTATGTTTTGGATTTGTGCTGAAAACAGCGTTGATAACCCAGGGATGTTTTAGTCACTGCTGAGCAGTGCTTAGACAGAGCGAAGGCCTTCTCTGCTTCTCACCCCACCCCACCAGCGAGGAGGCTGGGGGGGCACAAGAAGCCGGGAGGGGACACAGCTGGGACAGCTGACCCCAAATGACCACAGGGATATTCCTGACCATATGACATCATGCTCAGGATATAAAGCTGGGGGAAGAAGAAAGAAGAGGGAGACCTTCAGAGACGTCCCAAGTCACCGTTAGGCGTGATGGAGCCCTGCTTTCCTGGAGATGGCTGAACACCTGCCTGCCCGTGGGAAGTGCTGAATGAATTCCTTGGTTTGCTTTGCTTGCACGCACGGCTTTTGCTTTAGCTATTAAACCGTCTTTATCTCAACCCATGAGTTTTCTCACTTTTACCCTTCTGATTCTCTCCCCCATCCCACCATGAGGGGGGAGTGAGCAAGTGGCTGTGAAGTGCTTAGCTGCTGGCTGGGGTTAAACCACAACAGAAAGTTACCTCTTTAATGATCTTAAAAAGTGAATTATAAATTGAGCAAGCAAGAATAAAAAATAATTCTTGAGCTATAACATTCTAAATAACTTTAGTATCCTTTCATCTCACCATGGATACATAAATGCTTAGTACATACATGCCCCTAATGCCTCCTACATACTGCAGATTCCTGGCCTGGACCACATTTTTATAGCTGATTCCCTGAAAAACAGCTGATTCAACTTTAAAAAAGTGGTGTAAATAGAAGTAAACCAATAATGACAATATTTATTTGAGATAAAATTTTGTGGTTAATATTGCACCAAGGCACATTACAACATTATTGTAAAAATAATCAACAAACCTTCTGTTTTCTAAATTAACAAGACCACTTATGATCTGCAGTCTTATATTCTCAACAAAACCTGGATTCTATTATTCTGCAGCAAAACATTTCACCTAAAGTCCTTCCCTGTACCTTTCACTTCTTTCATAACTTACGACCCCAGGTTTGGAATATTTCCTGTAACGCCTGTTCCCCTGGCTCCTGACTAAACTGAACTAGGTTAGACTGAGGAGGCTTTCTTTTACAGGCAATGACAACGTATTTACATGAAACCTTCCAGGCAGAAAAATGCCATGTCTTAAAAAGAGTTTAGGAATCACCTCAATTATTATTACACTGTAGCCATATCACTAGAAAGTAATCTTTTCATCTTTTCCTTAGAGAAGTGTTTTATTTTGAAAGGGATAAACAAAATTTTTACTCTGAAAGAAATACATCCAATATTTTAGATTGAGCCACTTAATTAAATTATACTGAAGAGCAGAAAGGAACCATATCTTGAAGCGATTTCATCTAAAAGGACTTATATTAAATTAACAAAAGCTCGGGTCTTGAGGTCCTTCTTTAGTTTTCAATCACACAAATGTTTAACATTGCAGTGGAGATGAGCCTTAAACACAGGTAAACAAAATCACAGTCTGAATGGTTTGAGCCAAAGATGAAATAAAACAGACAAGATCCCCAGCTGGTGGATAACTCCATTGCTTTTAGCTAATGTTTTTTGATTTATACCAAATAATCTCCTCTCTCTTTGTTTTGTTAGTCTTCTTTCTACTAATCCCCTGCAGATCCAGGAAAAAAACATGAATTGAATTTTAGTCTACATGAGTTTTGCCTCAGAGGAAAGCAGATTTCAATGTCCACCCCACGGAGAAGGTAGGCACAGATGTGGGATGGAGTTAGTGACTTCAGTGATTAGCAACACATTTCCTAACACTGACTTACGTGATAGAATTCACAGTCCTATATGCAATCAATGAGTAGGGGGAGAAAGGCCCCTCAGGATTAAATCCTCAGAAACAAATTCTGCGAAATACAGTGAAACTAATCAATGCTTTGACAAACTCCAGAACTAATGCAAGGTACAGGTCAGGAGTATGCACATAGAGCAGGAGACGGGAGAAGAAGCAGGATGACCCCTTTTACAGCACCAAATTATTAGATCAAGCCTGTTTGGCTCATGTTTTTCTGAACTTCAAGAAGAACCCTTCCTTTGATCAAGCTTCAAAGCCCTAAACTCTCGAGTCCACAGAGTGGGGCGAAAATAGGCATTTGGCTAGTCCTGTTACACATTTTGGCTAGTGACTTTCACTGTATATTTTATTCAGACCCCAAACTTCAGACAGCTCTAGGATCAGGCAGCTACTCGGTAGGACCCTGAGGACTGCAATTTTGGACTTAAGTTTTTCAATCCTAAGAGCAGTATCTGAACAAGACATAGTGTCATAGTAAAAGTTACAACTTTATTTCAATGACAATAATAGCAGACGTTTTATGTAATCTAGCTGTGTTTCTGAGGCCTTTAGCCAGCCACCACTCTAAGACCACAGTGCCTCAGTGAACTGGGATGCAGCATCCCTCCCAGCAGGTCTATTGCAGCCCACCATAAGCAGAGCAGCTTGGTTCCAGCTCTGCGAGACTCTGATAGTTCAAACAGCATGGCACTTACTTATGATTCTTTCACATAACCCATGCAAGGGTAATAAAAAAGACAATACCAGCGTAATGAGCAAGATACAAGTATCTAGAGAGAGAATTACAGACCGCCTTCAGATATACTTCTAAATAGGAAAGAGACAGCTGCAGAAAAGGCAGGAATCAAGTTAGGGTGACGTTGCAGGAAGCATCAGTACTAAAGTCTTCTAACAGCCATGATTTATATCAAGTATTTTACTGGCTGAGAATAGAACAGAGCTATCAACAGAGGAAGGACAAGACGACCCTGTATGATCATGTGTTTTTTAAGACATATTTGATTCAGTCTGTTGCTCTGCAAAGGGGAAAAAACACTGTCCAGAGGCATCACTGTTAGTCTTGGGATGAACACTAAGCATTTACAAAATGTCTAAATAACTTTATCTGATTCAAAGAACTCCCACTGGCCTCCTGCCCTATTGGGAGTACTTCATCACTGGTATCTTCTCTTCTAGGGAAATAAATCTTGTGTATGTATCTTTACACACTATGTGTGGTGGTGAGCTAGTACAGGAATATCAGCACCTGTGTACAGGGTGTGTAAGTAAGCAAATGTGTAACAGCCTGAATGACGTGCTGAAATACCCATTGAGAAAAATGCCCTGAAAATCCCTATTTCAGATAAAGGGCTTGACAACTAAGAATAATGCAAGTTAGCCCCAAATGAGGATACGGTCTATTGCTCAGCATTCTTAACCTGAGCAGTTTTTATTACTGCATTCTCATAAACTTCCTCATTAAAAATTGGAACACAATTTTGAAACAAAATATGATAAAACTGCAGAGAAACACCCACCTGGATTCTAGGCATGAGCAGCTGCATGAGCCATCTGTACATACCATATGTTTAGTGCTTGATTTAGGGTGAATTAACAGGGACTGGAGGTAGACTGAATATCTACAGTGTGGTTAAGAAACTGCTTTACTTCACACTTTCTTACATTTAAATCTCCCTTTTATTTTCCGGTGATGACATTTTTTCTCCCTTGTCTATTGGTGGCAATCAGTGCATATGAACAAAAATATTACCCAGTCCCAGCCTGGTGTAGGTCAAACACTGACTATGCAACTCCTGTTTCAGACAATTGATAAGTTTGGTTATTTTGAGACACCCCATTTCGTCCAATGTTTTAGTGCTCTCCTACTTCTAAATAGAATTTTTTTTTTTTTAAAGTAGAAGAATTTGTTAATGAAATCAAGTGCAGCATACCTTGGCTTCATGTCATGATTAACTTTACATGCTGTGAATAGTCCTAAGCCAGTTTTCATAGTGCTGCAGCTCTACTATCAGGTTCCAGAATGTAAGCTCAGGTTCACCCAAGAGTTTGAAAGCCACATGTCAAAGTTGGCTCAAATTTCACATGAATGAAGATCAAAAGCTTCAAGGACGTGAAAGCATGTTTAAAAATAACAAATCTATGGATCCAATGGCAACTTAGTTTGCATGGGGAGATTTGTTTAAATCCCAAGTGCATTCAGAAATGCTGGAGTATGAACTTATGTGAACAGAAGCCAATAAATTTCCTGTTAGCTTTGGATTCTCTCTCTCACACCAAATATCAAACATGCTTTTTTCTTCCACCAGCCAGGATTGTAGCTTGCTAGCAATATCCTGAGCCCAAGAGATTTTCAAGGGCTGTAGCTGAAACTGCTGCATTTCGTACTCTGCTTGCAAACTAATAGCATACTGTGAACACCTCCAGAAACAATATAGTAATAATTATGTTATTGGTACTAATAATCCAGCTACAAAACATCTAAAACCTAGTATCTACAGTATAAGCAGTATCTATTAATAGTTTTGCAAATTCACAGAACATCTATAAAATGCACAAAATTTTAAATTATTTTAATTCTTGCTTAATTACTTAGTATAAACCCAAAGCAATTAAATTCAATATAATGAGGATAGACTAGACAGAGTAAATAGTGTTTAGCAACCATGTCTTTTCAAGATGTTGTTAACAAGCTACAGCTGTGGCTTTTGGAGGAGAAATGGCTTGAAGATTTGAAAATGCAAGCTATTTGGTGCACAATAAAGAGACTAAAAGCATGTGTATATGGGTGTCTAGAGACACGGTATTTTGAAAAGTTTTAGAATGTAAATGTCAGAAATCTTCTTACCAGGAATTTTATCAGAAGTAAGTATCAGCCACATAGGTGTGTGTCCAGAGATAAGTGTGTGTTAATTCTAGCCATATGTGCAATTTTCTATGTGTGTTAGAGTGAATCCAGTCCATAATATCTGTGCTCGAAATCTCTTTAGTAGTTCTTACAAGATTTCTTGCTCTTTGTGGCATGATCTTCAGCAATCTCACAACAAAAATTTTCAAATATTTTCACCATCCTGAAGAGAAAAAATAGTGCAGTACCAGCTGGTTTTACTTGACTGTAATAACACTAAAAATGAAACTTGAAAAATTATTTTATATTCCAGATCCTCTTAAACAAAACCCAGAAGTGTTAATAGATACATTTATACCTGGAGATTTGAGGCTACACTTCAATCGTCCTATAACAAATCAGAGCTTTCTGACCAAAAGTATCATTTTCATTCATTTTCATTGTGATCACCCTACACTGACAGAATTTATTCAAATTCTTTTATTCATTCACAAAGAAAACTTAACTATATAGTCGTGTGACTTCAAGAAATGCAAAATTCAGAAAAATGTTCTGTTGGAAGAAAAAAACTAAATCGGGTACTTTGTGTCCATGTTGTTTTATCATTTCATCTTAGTTCATCAGGTGATGTTTTAAATCAAAAGGACTCAAACAGGTTCCCTCATGCTTCATGTTTTTCTAGGGGCAGTGTGCTAGATCTGGATTATAAAAACTTCCGTCTCGACAGCACAACTCAGTCTGCATGCCAAAGAGTGATACTTTTCAACAGTCTTTTGAAGCCACATCCCTCTCTCAAAAGAAAATGTTAATTTTGTTAGCCTGTACAGCTCAGTAATACCAAATGGACTCATTATCATTTGTTACCCAATCATTACCTTGTCAGTTCCTTACACTTCATTGAAGTTTGCCATGAGCACAAAGAACACAAGCTTCCATCCCTCATCTCTGTTTTCTGATCCCAAAATATCCTAAACATCCTCTCTCTGGATGCCTGCACAAGTATTTAATGTCAAGACCAATGCATTTCTCATTATCACATTAGAATCAACAAGTTGACAAGCAGCTGCAGGTGATGACTGCTCCTGAGCTGAACTGTTTCACAGCTCAGCTCTTGGCACCGCTTTTGCTGCATGGGCTTTCAGCAACTGGTAATGGCTCATTGCCATGTTTAGAAGGCTCGGTTTGTTCTTTCACATGTATTTGGGACGCCAGCCAAGATTTTGAAAGGTAAAATCCTAAAAAGAGTCAGGCAACCACTTCCATAAGCAAGGGCCTAAGCAAATGCTTTCAAATCTAACTGATCCTGTTGATTATTAGATATGGATATAGCCACCTTACTTTTTAAGATCCTAATGTTTCAAATCCTGGCTAGCTTCATGGCTTACAGCATTACCGTACAGTCTTCCAGCCATGACATTAGACACTGAAGGCTGTGTCATGTGCAAGACAGAGACCGTGCCATCCTGGACATAGAAGGTACACGTGCGGGCTACTGCTCTTTCTTTGGCAGGAGAGGGTTGGGAAAGTACTTAAGAACAGAGAGCCAGAGACATTAATGACATAAGTGTCTGTACCTAAACTGTCATCCTAAAAATTGCATTCAGCTGACAAAGTAGACCTCTGGCCATCTGCCTGGACATGTAACTTTGTGCAGACCAGCAAGCCTGTAGCACTCAGCAGCTAACTTAATTGTCTAAACCTGGTTTGATTCAGATGACAGTTGTATTGGCTTTGTGTGGCAAGGTGTTGGTAGCAGGGGGGGGGGGGGGGGTTACAGGGGTGGCTTCTGTAAGAAGCTGCTGGAAGCTTCCCCTGTGTTCGAGAAAGCCCATACCAGCTGGCTCTAAGACGGACCCACTGCCGGCCAAGGCCGAGCCAATCAGCAATACTGGTAATGCCTCTGTGATAACATTTTTAAGAAAGGAAAAAAAGTTGGGATGGACAGAAAATGGCAGCCAGAAAGAGGAGAGAGAACATGTAAGAGAACCAACCCTGCAGACACCAAGGTCAGTGAAGAAGGAGGGGGAAGAGGTGCTCCAGGCACCAAAGCGAAGATTCCCCTGCAGCCCATGGTGGGGAAGACCCTGGTGAGGCAGGCTGTCCCCCTGCAGCCCAGGGAGGTCCATGGTGGAGCAGATCTCCACCTGCAGCCCGGGGAGGACCCCATGCCGGAGCAGGTGGGTTCTCAAAGGAGGCTGTGACCCCATGGGAACCCCGCGCTGGAGCAGGCTCCTGGCAGGACCTGTGGATCTGTGGAGAGAGGAGCCCACACTGGAGCAGGTTTTCTGGCAGGATTTATGACCCCGTGGGGGACCCACGCTGGAGCAGCGTGCTCCTGAAGGATTGCACACCATGGAAAGGACCCATGCTGGAGCAGTTTGTGAAGAACTGCAGCCCGTGGGAAGGACCCACGTTGGAGAAGTTCATGGAGGACTGTCTCCTGTGGGTGGAACCCCACGCTGGAGCAGGGGAAGAGTGTGATGAGTCCTCCCCCTGAGAAGGATTAGTGGCAGAAAATAACGTGTGATGAACTGACTGTAACCCCCATTCCCCGTCCCCTTGTGCCACTGCAGTGGGGTTGGTAGAGAATCCAGGAGTGAAGTTGTGCCCGTGAAGAAGGGAGGGGTGGAGGGAAGGTGTTCTGAGATTTGGTTTTATTTCTCATTACCTTACTCTGGCTGATTTGTAATAAATTGAGTTAATTTTCCCCAAGCTGAGTCTGTTTTGCCCGTGACAGTAATTAGTGAATGATCTCTCCTGTCCTTATCTCGACCCGCAAGCTTTTTTGTTATATTTTTCTCTCCCCTGTCCAGCTGAGGATGGGGGAGTGATAGAACAGCTTTGGTGGGCACCTGGCGTCCAGCCAGGATCAACCCATCACAACAGTCATCTCCCTGTTTAAGTCCCTTTGATAAGTGATCTAGCAGATATTTTCAGAGAACACCTCCTCCACACAAAAAGAAATCAATATCGCAAAACTGTGATGGTGTCCTCTACTTTCCTTTAAAATGCCATAGAGAAGTATACACCACTCGTTGCTTTCATATAAGCTATTACTTGCTCCTGTGCTCATCTTGGTAGTGGGAAGCAAAGGTTCAAAAAGCTCCTCTGCCTAAAGAGATAAGAACCCACATTTCATATTGTCCAGGCAATGACAGCTTCCCAGGAAAGCACCCAAACTGTGAATTCTAAACATTTATGAATGGGAATGCAGACCTTACTGGGTATGTGCACTAAGCTGAAAAGGAAAATTTACAGGATCAGAGAAAGAGGAAGCAATGGCAAGTAAGGGTTTGACTTTGTAACACAGAGTTTATGTGTGTTACACATAAACAAAAGATACAAAAGTCCAGGACAATCTCAGCAGTAAGGCCCAGGACTGAATCATGCTTCTTCTCATACATACCATCTTTCTCTAAACCAGTAATGACATCTCTGTAGGTAAACTAGATGTGTTCATGACCATCACCTGGCCCTGCGGTCAGGTGGCATGGAACAAGCCACATCCCTGCCTCCAAATTCTCCTAACTTCCAAAACAAGATGGCCACGTGCAAACTGCCAGCTGAGAAAGGTCCCTGGCCTGCACTAGCTCCCAAACCAGCTAGGAGAACTGTTTAGGTAAACAGGATGCCACAGCCACACAGTTGCCAAGTTAGAGGATTTAAGAGAAAACACTGATTTTCCAACACCTGGCAGCATTCCCTAGAGCTGTTTCATTCACTCATACAGAACACATAGCTTGATTCCTTTTTGCCAGCAGCTTAGTTTCCACACAAGAGGGTGCCCCTATGCATCTTTAGCCTATAGCTTGGCCATCACAGACCTGTCTACAGGGAAGAGATTTGTGGGTCAGAGCCTCCCTGGATGCAGGAGAGAACAGACCTGGACTCTTCAGTCTCCAGCGTGCCCTAGTCCCAAGGCTGTTAGGTAAAACCAACAACGTGCCTTCATCACGTCTAGTTTTAGCAGGATCGTATGGCCTGCATTGTGCAGGGCACTGGACCATATGACCCCAGAGTCCCTTCTAACCTAAATTACTCTGTGATGCTGTGACACAGCTACATTTTCTCAGTTACTAACCTACAAGTGAGTGTTACATGTGCTTAGAGATTATTCAGTGGATTGGAGTCCTTTATCAGCCTCTCCAATCAAAGATACAGCATCCCACCCGCCCTGAAATCCTCCCTCACAAGAGCACTTAGTGAATGACCTCATTCCCAGAATCAGGCAACTGGGCAAAACCTGCGCCGTGGGGCAAATACAGATGCAAAGGTCTGGGGCAAAACAAGGACATCTACTGCAAGTCTGCACTCCCATGAGCTTGGATGGTTACTGCTCAGATTTTTCTGAAGACACTTTATACAAAACTGAATTCCATTTAAGGTCCTGTATTGAATCCTGGTTTTGTATCTAAATGTTAGAACAAAATTACTGCAACTCTTCTTAAAATCAGGTTTTGTTAAGCCTTGTGAAGAGAAGGCTAAAAGAGAAATCTAGTTGCAGTTATGTACGACCTGAAAGACTGTTACAGAGAAGACACCTAGACTTCCACTTTGGTGCACAGCCAAAGCACAAGAGGCAATGGTTACAAGCTGCAACAAGGGAAATTCTGGTTATACATAGGAAAATATTCTTTACCATGTCAGTGGCTAAGCCACTGGAACAGGATGCTCACTGTGGAACTGCCATCCCTGGAGATTTTCAAACCCCCACTGGACTGGGCCCTGAGCATCCTGATCTAGATTTAAAGTTAGCCCTGCTTGGAGAGATAATTGAACTTCATGACCTCAAGAGGATTCTTCCAACCCAAATCTTTCTGTTATTCTATGGTATTTTCTATACAGGCACTGAAAAGAAAGGGTCAGTAGGACTTGGTTACGTTTGGACAATTGTAAACCTGTGGCTCAGCCACTTATGAACTTGTTTCTCATGTCAGCTTAGCCTTCTTTAGCCTGGTCAATAAATTTTTATGTGATGTAATTTTTCACTTAACAACTTTTTTCCAGTTTGCTCACACTTGTTACTCATTTCCTCATACTTGCTGAATGTTTATTTTGTCCCTTTGTTTTCTAGACAGCTTGTTCAACTTTTTGAATTATTTTTATCTTTCTGCTTTTTATTCCATATGCACTTCATTTGTCTTACTTATCCAGCACATCCCTCTTTATTCTGGTGAGGAAGCACTTATCTACTACAAGTAGGAAAGTATAAAAAAATAAACAGCCCTTCCAATTAGTTGGACAGAACTTTTGTCATTTTCTCAAGAAAGCAAAACTTTAAGGATTACTTTTGCAAGAATAATATGCTTCTTCTTGACAAAAGACAGCTCAATGCTTTTACATACCAGACACGTTACTACAATGTAGGAATTGTTTCCATAGGATTCAATGTTTTCAGAAATGGAAGATATTAATTGTGCATCTAGATAACTTTTTTCTGAACATTTCATTTTGATACGTGGCAAAAGAAATAAAAGAATGCATTGCTTATGAGGGAAGGAACACATAAGGAATTTCACTTTCAGACCCATCTAAAATGAAGTCAAGTTTTGCCATATTTGCCCTTACCAAAGCTTTGATATTAATCTTTAATATTCTGCTTATCACAGATATTTTCTACTGCACTGATTCAGAGATTGTATATGGCCATTAATTTGTGTGGACATCATCACACATGCTTGGACAGTAGACCACATATAAATGCTTATTGGCTCATTACACCATCTCAGCCAAAAGTCTCTGCCGAGCTTAATGAAGCTAACGTGAACATCTCGAGCGATGTCACATTAAAGGCAATATTCTACATTAAAATCTCCATATCTGATTACCACTCTTTGGAAGTCAGTTATTATGTTGCTGCCTACAGGCTAAGGCTTTTTTTTAATGCACACTTCTTTGGAAACTGCTGCCCTGAGTTTGTTTTGCAGACCCTGTGAGAAATTAGTGTTATTGATTCTAAGGTTAATAGCCCACGGGTGTGAACAACCACAGCTTTACATTTTGCTTCCCAAATGTCTACATGCAAATTTTTCAGATATAGCTATATTTCTGAAGAAATATCTTTGAGGAATTATCTTTCCATGACAGTATTTTTAAAAAAGCTGTAGACCACTCTGGACAATCAGTCCTGGTATTTTAGCTTCATGTTCAGCCTTACCTAAAACATGACAAGTATTCCCACTACCTAGCTGGATTAAAGATAAAAGTCATAGTTCGTGCAATATAACACAGAAGTTTGTAACAGGATGGGAATTCAGAATGGAAGGAAAACACGTGAGGCACAAAGTGGGACTCCTGGCCCCAAACATAAATGTGTTCAATGCAAATGTCTGACATTCACTTCTGAACCTGCAAGTCAGACTCCTTTTCATGTCAATGGGGAGCTACATTTAGACTGAAATTCATCATACCTGAAGATCTAAGACCCTAAGAAATTTAAAACAGATCACTTGAAACACACCCCAGAAATCCTCATACTCTCCACTGACCACTAGCACATACATCTCTACTATAGATGTCTAAATTTAGGCAAAAGCCTAAATCCACTCTGAACATCCAAACTCTTATTGAAATTCACATTTAACATTTCAGTTTCCCCAGTGTTGCTTTAAAGTAACCTCATAGCCACAGCCCGGCAAAATTCTGGCAGAGAGAAAGTGACTAAATTAATCAGCAATGGGAACATTCTTAATATCTCATAGCCATAGATGATCTTATAGCTTTAGAAGCAGAGAACAAAAGTAAGAGAAAAGCTTCGGCCTTCAGTAAGGGAAGGTGAACTATAAATTACAAACCACAGGTTCTTTTAAGATTCTAGGGCTACAGAATGAAGATATAAACTACCTCCATTTACAAATTTATTCCATGCAGCAGGGAAATGAAGCTTGTTGTGATTTTGATAATACATAGCCACATCTTCTCAATCTGCAGTCTGCCAGATTATTTTCTTTTGGGTTAAATTTTTTACAAGGCAAGAAGAACAGCTGCTCCATTTTCACTTCTTTATCTTTCAATCACCACAACTACTCTAATCAGCCAAGAGACACCTGTTGTACTAGACACTGTAAAATCTGTACATGAGGTAGAGATACATTATTCAAAATAATATTACACAGATACATTATTTCAGGTATGACTAGGGCTCTGTTTGTATGAAATATTACTTCTGCCTACCCCGGCAAATATATTTACCATAATTTCACACAGAATTGTCATAAAAATACATGCAAATATGTACTTAGCTGTCTAAATATCAAGTGGTTTATGACCTTAGAAATACCCTATAGAGATATGAACCGAAAAGGCTGCTCCAAAGCACAAAGCAGTTCATATGAATCACTCCAAAGTCTGCTCCAGTACACTCAATAAGCGACACTTGTAAAGTGAATTGTCAGTCCAGTACACTTTGGCCGCTAGGAATAACATGAGAAAATTCTTGATTACTTTAAAATGAAAGACAGGAACACAAATATGAGATTATAATTACTTTCATTAATTAAGAGAGATGCACTGAATTAATTCCACAACAGATATGCATTCTCCACAAATTTTCCATCAAAATAATTATGACTCTCTGAGGTGGTGCCTGACTCATTATAAACAAATAGAATTAACATCACAGATAGAGACTTTTTTCCTTAGCAAGCATAAATCACAAATCTTTGGGAAAAAAAATTAAAAATAATAAAAAAAAAATAAACAAGAACACAAAAAAAATTGTTCTTCTGTAGCTTAGATAATAAATCTGAGAAACATATCCTAGATAAACTGTTTTCCACAGCAGCAGCTGTACCTGTTTTGGAACAAAATATAAATTTCAGATGAATGTTGGGGGGTTTTTAGGGTTCCTTGTATATGTCACCAACATGCTGTTCAATAATACAAGATTATTTGATAAAAATCAGCAGTTATCCACTGCAAGTGTCACTGCATTCATATTTTTTAAGTACGTGGAAAATGACACTTCAGTTCTTTCATATTTAGAGTCAGGATTGCCAGTACATATTTCTTGGAATAGAGAGGTCAGTAGAAAGCAACAGATGATGCAAGATCAGAAACACAGAGCTTGGCATTTTATGATGGGAATCTGAATCGCATCATTGGCCATTACTATCTTTCTACTCTAAAACTCATGAGCCTTTTAACTCATGGGTGTGAAAGCCTGTTACCACACTGAGTCAATGATCCCTGCTCAGAGGCACCCTACTGACAGTCCATCCTCCCACCCTCCACTGCCTCTAATCATTAAAAGAAGATAAATTCCCCAAATGTGCAAAGTTGTTATCATGAAAACAGGTAGGCCATTCATTCTCAGGTAAGATTAGAACTGAACAGGACACACTGCCCTACAAATTTTACTACATGTCAAGGAATTGTGTCCTAAGACACAAAGACACAAAGAGAACTGTTTTGCCTTATCCATCCTTGGCACATAAGTAGGATGTGGAAATCTGCTCCCTCTCATTGCAGTCTCTCAGGATTAGTGGTCTCTACAGAGAATCTCAACACACAAAGACTCCTGGGCAACACTTATGGACAAGGAAAATAAGCACAGACCTTTTCTTTTTGAAGAATCTTTCAAGAATCAGACTGGTGCCATCTCTATTCAGCTAGGACCCTTTGTCTGAAGTATTCATTTGCATTTTAGATTTTTTGAAACAAATACAGTAAGCAAAATCATTTGCATTCCAACCTACTTCAGAAACACTGCATGCAAAAGACAAAGCTCTTCTGAAATGCTGATAGCCCAAGCCAACTCTCCAAGATGATACTGTATTCCAAAACCTGATACAATTAACCAAGAGGGTCAAAAAGACTGTTAGGCAACAATGCAACCCCTTCCTCACGGTCTGCCTTGTCCCACCCCTCTGGGCTGGGACGGCAGAAGAAAACTTTGCTTACAGCTATGATGCACACACGCCAACTCACGAGGGAAAGCATGTGTGGCTTAAAGCAGCTTTGTGCTCCTCTGATCCCAGGCCATCTGTGTACCAGCTGTCCTCTGGTGTAAACCAGAGCATGCTGAATGTTTGCTGCGGGGCTTTTCACACGTTTCTTTGCCTTGTCAGCAAACTTGTTTTAACATGAGAGATTTGGTCCCTCGCTTTACTCTGTTTCTCTCTCTTTCTTACACATGTATATACCCACACAAACATCCTACCTAACAGGCAGGAGAGAGCATTACAGGACAATTACAAAAGAGATACCAGAATTATTAACCTATTCTGTTGTATTGCTGCCCATCACCACTGTGCCTAATTATCTCACACTCCGTACCTGTGTCTAGGTATCCAGATGACTTTGTACAGTATTCAACACTTTTCCTGTTTCCATCGTCAAAATGCTAATAAGAGTATCCTTGTATGTTGGGTTTTGTCTTGGGTTTTTTGCTTGCCATATTTTCTTTCCTCTCTTGTTTGAGTGGATTTAGGATAAAAAGGGCTGCCAATGCTGAGAGGTTGACAGCATCATTCTCACCATGCTAGAGAGAGGAACGTTATGCAGCCACCTCTAGAAAACAGTAGGGACACCTGATTCATCTATTTGCTCTAAAACTTGGTTTCATAGCTAATTTTTTTTTTTCTTTTTTTTTTTTTTTTTTTTTTTCAAACAGAGAAAACTTTGATCCAGGTACTTTTAAACCTTGTCCTTCTTTCTTGGTCTGCTATGACAGTTAAAAAAAATCAAACTGGAAAAGACCCTTTAAAATAAATGACATTTGCTGCACCGATAGCTCTGAAGAGTGAACCACGACACTAAACAGTCACCAGGAGTCCAGCAATCACTATGGGAACTGGAGTATGTGGTAGCCTGAGCCATATTGTGTACCAGCAGGAAGAGCATTATACAGTAATCCCAATTGGAGCTGACAAATGGCTCGCTGTGACAAATGTGCTCATTCAGTATTTGCTGTGGATAGCCCTTTGCTTGAAAAGAAGGGCTGTTTCTTGAGAAGCTGAAGGTGAGAAAAGGCAATTTTAAACACTGACATTTCCCAGTTACCCCAGGTTAGCGAGGAGGCCAGTAAGATGCTGTGGCTTTGATGAATGGCAGCTTCAGAGGACGAGAAACAAGGTCCCAGGTAGTTTTCCAGTGCATTCTCTCTCCATTTCAGTTCAGTTTAGTTGAAGCGGTCACTGCTCAGCCAAAAGATGATTTCTTAGAGCCAAAGTGACTTTTTAGCTGCCTCATCAGTAAATATGCAAATAGCTGAAGGTTGACAGCATTTGTGGATGTTAAATTCATTGCATTTCATCCAATCTCTAAACAAACCAATGCACATTCTGGGATAGCAGATTCCTGCAAGAGATTTCCAAAGGAGGTGTTACCAGCCCCCAGCCTGGGGCACAGCCTCCAACCGTCAGCATCCTCCACCCAGAGAATGAAGCCACTATTTAACACTGTCTCCTCGGCTCACAAAGCAGCAATTTAACAAAGGCATGAGAGACATTCAGCATGGTGAACTTAAAGCTTTTGTCTACAACCCTGCCTGTAAGCAGGACATGTTCACTGCACAAGAACTGACAAACACAGACCACGTAGTTTTGCATTAGGAGGCAAATATTTCCAGAAAAAAATCTACAGGGAAGGCATACAAGGTGACGTGTCCTTGTCACAAGTCGAATGCAGGGGTTTGCCCCTGAGTCACACAGAGCTTTGGCGTGCCTGTGATTTCAGGTCATGGAAATGCCACAGAAGAACAAAATAGTGCTTTGGTAAGGGTTGATGCACACAGTGATGCTGTGTCAGCCACTTCAGACTAGAGAAGCCATGAAAAGAAGGCAGAGGCGCTAAAGACAGTCTTTCCCCTTTTATTGAAAAATGATCTATCTTAAGAGAAACTTGGTCCAAAGGGAAACCAAAGAGCTCTGTGAAGCAGAGAAACACTGGACAGGACATAAGAAACCATAGGAGGAAAAGTGACCTTAAGTTTCACTGCAAGTCAGTTCAGCTCTAGCACCACAAAAGCTTTTCTCTGCCTTTTGATACCTTTCTTTGCTTCAAAGGGAAACAAACGAGAAACAGCCATTCAGAAAGGGCTCTTAGCCATGTACTCATTAGAGAATAGAATTTAGCAACTTTTCCTTGCCAGCAGTCCAACCCTAACATTACCAAACATCACTCACGCAGTTCACACAGGGGTCATTCACAACCGTCTTGCCGCTACCAGCACCAGCAGCAGAGTACTAAGCATGTGGAGCCAGACTCACCGGTGGATGCCGGCGGCTTTGTACCACTCCAGTGATGCGAAGCAGCTGTAAACCAGGTTTAACAGACCAGTTAAACTAGCTTTATTATTGCTTTGTGTTGCTGACACAGTGCAAAGCTGCCAGAGCAGCTCAAGGAATCTGATCCTCTGCATTCTTTCTGCAGCAAAGTGGAAGCGTTAATCCCGACTTTGAATCCTGTCAAAATATTTAATAAAGTCCACTGGGAGGATCTTATACATTGACTGCTTTAAACTGAGTTCACTAAATCTTCCCTAGATACACCATTTCTGTCAGTCTCCCTCAAAACACTGGATGTGCCCTCTGTGTGAGTGGCCATTGAACTTTTTGCAATAACACGCATTCAGATATACTAAGAACTTAAAAATTAAAATCTGCCCTCATTGACAAGAATAATTTTTAATTTTATGATGACATAGTAAACACAAAACCTTCCAGGCTGCCTACATCATGACACATGGTCTATTCAAGCAGGACTGTGATAAATAACATTATCAATGTGTACATTGATAATTTTATGTACACATAACATGCATATACTTACACACTAACCCCAGAGCAAGAAGATATTGTGACAACACAGTTTAATTATTTTTATTACAGACCAAAAGGCAAGAGTTCAGACCTCCTTTCAGACTCATGATGAAGTAAAATCCTGCTCTATGAGGCTATAAATAATACAAAGTTAATAGACCTGAGGCATCAAAGGCAGCTGGATGTGATGATAGCCATACTGGTTTCTGTGTGCTGTCAGCCACAGAAAACTGGCCTTTCTGTAGCTCAGTGGGACACCTTGGCTCAATCAGATGTTCAACTTTCTGAACTCTAAACAAAGGTTTGAAAAGAGTCCTCTATCCAAAGAAACCTGTTAAAATGTATGAGCTGCAGATTTAAATACTGAAGTGTGGAGATCATTATCATTTATCTACACAATCTTCCAAACCTCTGCTACATAAAATCTTGCCAGACCTCACTAGAGAGCAAAAACTCCTTCTTTCATTGCAAAGTTGTATTTGCATAATTATGATCATTCTCCTTTACCACTTTCAAGTTTTACCCATTCATTTTCAGCTTGACATAAAAACTACTAGATAAAGCTATAAGGCATTTTTTGTGGAATAATTAATAGTCTACAATACACCTGTTAAATGTGTTATTATCAAAGGAAAAAGAAGACTTTGTCCTTTTGAATTCAAAATTATATAATTATGCAATGTCACTCTGAACAATAATGGCAGAACTGTTCTATAAAGCCCCAATCTGGCAATCTGTTAAAAATATATATCTTTATAAATTATCTATAACAGCTACGTACAGAACATTAGAACTTCCCATTTCAAGATTAAACCCAGCCACTCATAAATCCCTAGAAACCTGACATTAAGGTTTAAATAATGACAGGTATAGTTTTTTGTATACTGCCTCTCCCATCTGTGACTGGAATAATACAATTTGCACTAACCACTTAGAAAGACATTCTCTGTATGCAGAGACTGAAATGCCTCAAAATAAATTTCAAAATAACCTGGAAAACAGCTAAGGAAATAAGTTTATGTTACAACAAGAAGAAAATCTTAACTTATTATTCTTTCTCCTTTTCCATTCTCCTTCTCAGCTTGGTCTTGAGAGAATAGGAAGTAAGATCCACATTCACAAAGGTACTTGGGAATCTAATATCTGTCTGGGTGACCAACCTGCACTGAAACCAATTGGAAATCAATGGCAATTAGGTATCCAGTGTAATTTCTGGGTGTGGACCAATATTTGAGAAAGAACAGAACATTCATATCCTGTGCAAATTTCACTGGGGAGACAGAAAACAAGACTTTTTTTTTCTTGCCTGGCGGGTTTTTGCTGGCTCTGATATATATATGTGTGTGTGTATATATATATCTATTAGTTACAATAAAATTAGGGAAAGAATACCCACCTAACCAGTGATTTGTGTGCCTTTGTGGGTTGGAAGGTGCAGCTTGACCTCCAGGTGAGTAACACTGGGATAGGAGGGTATATAAGGGAAGAGAGCAATTCTGGTCAGCGAGTTGTTCCTTTCTGCCACTGCTGACAAACCATGGGGCTGGCTATGTGCAGTGCTCTGCAAGCAGCTAACTGAACACAGGCAGGAGAAGCTGGTGAGGAACAACATTAGGTGTCACAATTAAGGGTGAACCCAGTTAGCGCTGAGCACGACAAACAGCATGGCTGTCCAGCACAGCGAGGGAAAGGGGCAAAGACTCTGGTAATCTTACCTGCCATCAGCCATTCAGATTCCCATAATTATAGCTGATTTTTTTTTCCTCTTCTCCCTTCTCCAATAAAGTTCTGTCTGCTCATTGTGCTTCAAAAGTATTCTGGATAAGACTTGAGTTAGTATGTTTTAAAAGTTTTATATAACTGAGTTTGGCCTTTGCTGCTGCCAGAAGGGCTGTACTGTGGCGTGGGAGGCAGCAGAAATGCTCAGCCAAGATACTCTGGGTAGCACCCAGAAGCACATGAAGTAAAACAACTATTTAGGGGAAGCATTTTGTGCTCAGTCACAGAGTTGGGAAACTCTCATAAGAGGATGCATACAGTCCCAGGAAGCACTAACTGAGTTTAGGACCGGTACAACTCGATTTAGATGCTCAAGCATAGGCATTTAGTGCCATGCCCTAGAATATATGAGATATCCCTGGCAGATATGACAATGCCTGTGGCATACCTGTGTGCTTTCAGTCTGACTGCTGGAGGCATCGGCTTCCTAGAAACTCTTGATGAGACCCTTATTAAAAATCATTCTTCTTATCCTAAAAAAAGCCATTCAAAACAAGGCACAATTTGCATATTTTCCTCCACTGATTGTAAAGATACTTCAAAGTGAACAGGTCAGGTGTAGCTGTCCACACTGTAGATGTTTAAAGTTAGCTTATATGAATTTCACCTCTGATACCTAACAAAGTGTGAGCAACAAATGATGTGTTTTCAAGAAACAGGACAGCCACTACTTTCTCTGTTGCATGTGAATTACCTGATGTCTGAATTCTCTCTGCAGTCTTTCTCTCAATAAGGATGAAGCAGGGCCTGTCTTTTCAGCCTGGCTGTATATTTTCTTAAACCGTATAGGAAATTATCATTCTTCAGAGCACTTCCCCTTTTCGTTACATTGGATTGAGATTAGTCAACAGACTTATCCAGAAGAGGATTTGGAAAGATATGCAAATACATGTAGTGTGTTACTACAACCCTTCTTCCCCTAGGAAGCCATACTAAAGATATTTTAATTAAAAAGTCTGACAAAATAAGAAATCCATTAGAAAAACAGTAAAATAGCAGTTATCATTTTATGGCAGCCTCCAAACAATGCCTCCTCTTTAATAACTTGTCTTTTGTTTCATTTATTTTAAGGGAAATCAAGAATTGAGCAGTGAACTAAAGCAGAGCCCATTCTTCTCTGCACTTCAGCAGAAGAGTCGACAGCACCAATAATTCATGTAAAATGTACCATACAACACTGACATCTGCAAGGAGCTCATCATTCTTTGATGTTGTTTTCTTTTATAAAGATTCTCTCTTTTCCTTAGCCTAACCACCCTCCCATGCCAAATGAAAATCTGACAGCACAGAGTACCCTAAAGCATGTTAGCCTGGAACTGAAGACAAGCTAGAAGATTCAAAGACTAGAGAACCTGAATTCTTCTCCTCAGCTGGCAGCTGCTCCTTGAAACTTTACACTCATCTTTGTGAAACATTACCAGGACAAAAGCACTAGTGGCAATCTTTCACTGGCCAGTACATGAATATAATTCTCTTCAGTAACTCAAAAGTAATACCTGGTTCCCATACTGCAGACCCAGAGGAAAACTTTGCCAGGCAGAAGTTTAATTATCAAGCAGGATATTAAAATCCTGATATCAATGTTGTCAACATTTCAATTACAAGTACAGTTCTGAGAATCATTGCTTCTTGGAATATATCTTTAATCACTTCTAATGCAATAATATCTCTTCAGCAAGGTCTGTTAATATTGGTTAAGTCAGCAGCCACATTAATCAGTGGTACAAATGGATAAATTCTGACTGAAAACAGCAGCTGAACTGATTACATGTTCTTGTCAACTTCATGCAGGAGAACTACCTCGATTCTGAATTCTATGCTTAAAAATTCCTCTGGCTCTACGATGGCCAAAAAAGGAATCAAAATTTCCTACAGAGCAGCTGAATATACTGTATCTGGGGAACATTTTGGCAAATCTTCTCCTTGCACACTGGCTTGGCCGTAGAAGGGATTCTGCAGTTTAATTCAGGTATAATGCAAAGTGGTGTCCCAAGAAACCAATAAAAAAGTGATAGATCAGCTGCCCCAAACTGTTCCAGGCTGCTCTGTGGTCAGTCACACTCAACGAGATTCACATGATTAACAACACATATCTCCAGTGTAAACACAGCAGAGCAAGCCTTCCCAGACTGCTTCAGTCAATGGAGAACAAGTTAATGCTCAGTAGACTCCAGGGTGCAATTCTTCTCATCCTAAGGTAGACATTTAAAATCTCACCTCACAGCTCTGCTCTTTGCATTGACTATAAAGAGAGCCTTACAGTGATCAGCTCAGCTGAAGCTGATATCTGTGTGGCTGATTCGTAGGGCAGAGTTTATTTATTTAGGGCTATAGATATGACAAAGGATCTAAGAGAGACTCGTGCCCTGCTGCACCAGCAGCTGGAGGCCAAGTGGGAAACCCCAGGGCATGTGAGCTGTGTGTAAGCACCCAAATCAAGTCCTAAACGGAAGGGGAATGAACCTTATTCCCTTCTCTCTTCCTGTGAAAAGACAGAGACCAGAGCTCCATGTCCAACTTACCTAAGTCAGTTTTGCAGCAATTCGTGGAATGGAATCATAAAATCACAGAATCATAGAATCACTTAGGTTGGAAAAGACCTTTAAGATCATCTAGTCCAACCACAAACCTAACACTGCCAAGTCTAGCCCTAAACCATGTGCCTAAGCTCCACATCTACATGTCTTTTAAATACCTCCAGGGATGGTGACTCAACTACTTCCCTGGGCAGTCTGTTCCAATGCTTGTTAACCCTTTCAGTGACAAAATTTTTCCTCATATCCAATCTAAACCTCCCCTGGTGCAACCTGGAGCTGTTTCCTCTCATTCTATCACCTGGAGAAGAGACAGACCCCCACCTCACTGCAACCTCCTTTCAGGTAGTTGTAGAGAGCGATAAGGTCTCCCCTCAGCCTCCTTTTCTCCAGACTAAACAAACCCAGGTCCCTCAGCCACTCCTCGTAAGACTTGTGCTCTGGGCTCCTTGCCACCTTGGTTGCCCTTCTCTGGACACACTCCAGCACCTCCGTGTCTTTCCTGTAGTGAGGGGACCAAAACTGAACACAGGATTTGAGGTGCTGCCTCACCAGTGCCAAGTACAGGGGGACGATCACTGTCCTAGTCCTGCTGGCCACACTATTTCTGATACAAGCCAGGATGCTGTTGGCCTTCTTGGCCACCTGGGCACACTGACAGCTCATATTCAGCTGGCTGTCAACCAGCACCCCCAGGTCCTTTTCTGCCAGGCAGCTTTCCAGCTACTCTTCCCCAAGCCTGTGGTGCTGCATGGGATTGTTGTAACCCAACTGCAGGACCCAGCATTTGGCCTTGTTGAATCCCATACAATTGGCCTCAGCCCATCAAAGCAGCCTGTCCAGATCTCTCTCTACATAGAGCCTTCCCACCCTCAAGCAGATCAACACTCCCACCCAACTTGGTGTCATCTGCAAACTTACTGAGGGTGCACTCGCTCCCCTCATCCAGATCATTGATAAAGATATTAAACAGAACTGGCCCCAGTACTGAGCCCTCTGGAACACCACTTGTGAGTGGCCACCAACTGGATTTAACTCCATTCACCGCCACTCTTTGGGCTCGGCCATCCAGCCAGTTTTTTACCCATCCAAGCTATGTTTCTCAAGGAGAACACTGTAGCAAATGGTGTCAAAGGCTTTTGACAGGTACCTTTTGACAGAAGTCCAGGTAGACAACACCTCCAGCCTTTCCCTCATCCACTAGGCAGATCATCTTCTCATAGAAGGAGATCAGGTTGGTCAAGGAGGACCTGCCTTTCATAAACCCATGCTGACTGGGCCTGATCACCTGGTTGTCCTGTACATGCTGTGCGATGGCACTCAAGATGGCGCTCCACAACCTTCCCCAGCACCAAGGTCAGACTGACATGCCTGTAGTTCACCAGACCCTTCCTTCCAGCCCTTCTTGTAGATGTGCGTCACATTTGCTAACCTCCAGTCAACTGGGACCTCCTCGGTTAGCCAGGACTGCTGATAAATGATGGAAAATGGTGTGGCAGGTGCATCCGCCCTGATAGAAAGTGAAACTTCTCTGGCCATGGAGGAGAGGCAAAAAAACCTAGAGGCCGTGGGTTGGAAGTTGAACTGACCAGTCCACACAGTGGTGCCAAGTTACAGTCAGCAAGTACGTGCATCAGGAATACGTAAGTGTTGATCCTCGGCCAATGGGGATTAAAACGACCATATATGGCCACAGGTGAGATTCGTATAAATGGGGCCCCACTGGAGGGCATTTTTGAGCCAGTCCTCGGAGCAGCAGGTCTGCAGTCAGGGACCTTCCCCTTGGGTCAGGATGCTGCCCTAGGTAACTCCTCAAGGCTGAGAGCCCTGATCTTCTAGGTGAGTGATATGCACATTTTGAGTCATCATTTCCACACCTTAAGAATTCTTAAGTCAGCTGTGTAGTACTAATTTCTCCCTACGTCATTGAGCCTGTGGTTCACTACTCTTATCGGAGTTCTAACCGACCGTTTTTATTGAAGAATACAATCTGTTTTTTAACACCTGTTTGATTTGGTTGCGTGTCTCTATGACAAGTGGCTTGGTGAGCACTTCTGCCAGCTCCCTCAGTACTCTTGGGTGGATACCATCCAGCCCTGCAGACTTGTGTATGTAATAGTAACAAGAGAATAGTAACAATACTTCTTCCCTAAATCTCAGGGAATGCCCCATACAAATTTTGCATGCAGGACCTAGATCTTTACTTCCCCATTTCCCACTCTCACAAGGACTTACAGGATCATGGTGCAAGATAACAGGACTGCTGCTTCCAGTGGTTTTCTGGCTGTTGCTGTTTGTAGGTTTTGTAATGTACAGGTGCCACAGCATGTGCATGCACTCTGTATGCAGAAAACCATTTAAAGTGACATTTTCAAAGTTATCGGACTCAAGTATTTTCAATGCAGGAAAGTAAGGGTACGTTTTCACTACAGATCATACCAGTGTATAGAAGTGGGCAAGCCATGAGAGCAGCTGACAAGGTGTAAGCAGGGACAGGAGTAATGATGGCAACCCCCCACTCCCACAAAAGGCAGCGCTAGTGACGAGGAGTGCGGTGACCAGAGCAGGCAAACAGGCTGTGGCGTGTCAGCCAGGGAGGCTTTGAGCAACCTGGTCTAGTGGAAGGTGTCCCTGCCCACGGCAGGGCAGTTGCAACTAGATGATCTTTAAGGACTCTTCCAACCCAAACCATCCTAGGATTCTATGATTCTAAGACAAAGCATGCAAACCAACATAACTAAGAGAGGCATTTAAGCATCAACTTCTATTTCCTGGCTAGTAAAGTGCTCTGAATTCAACAGATGCTCGGAGCCACCGCTTATGACACAGACAAGTTGCTTTTCCACCAGGAGCCCCTTTGAAAAACATTACCTCCCTCTTCCAGCCAGCATATTTAATTTTCAATTTAAGAAAGCAAAACATAATCTGACCCAAAAGGTCAAAATCTCTTCTGTCCAAGGAAGATTCCTGAATTAGCTGTAAATGAGTTAATTCAAATACTAGAAATATTTCAGACACAACACATAAGCATCCTGTGGGGCTAATCTGCAAAAAATTATTGATTTAATAAAATTAGTATATTAAGATACCTTATAACAAATCAATACCTTTACTCACATGACTTTTGTCTTTCGCTTCATTTATGGGGTGTTCTGTGCCTTATTCCACAAAGATAAAAATGTATACAAATACAGCACCCTACCGGTGCAGACTGTCTTGATCATCAAAAAGTTCTCAGGACATTTACCACTGTATCACTGACTGTCCATCAAGTACTCTGCTTTGCTATCATCAGCTCCATTTTCTTTTCACTAAAAGGCAGGGGATGAAGAAGTCACAATCCCCATTAAAGATTTCAGAAGTATGCTTTGATCTTGTAAATAAAAATACATATCCAACATCATCTCAAAGGTACATCATGTAAGGCAACAGACAAAAAGGCACCATGCAGACTCAGGTATTTTAAAGGTCCTTGCTGATTTTTTCACTAACATGTCTACTTTGGTTCATGATCTAGATCCTAATCCTTCTATATCTGTTTTGTTGTCTAGAGGGTGGCTTTTTTAAATATTTAAATAAAGCATTTACAGTTCCACTGAAGATATTCTGCTCTTAAAAAAAATCTACAGTTCATCTCTCTATCAACAGGGAACTTTGCATTCCTCTTAGTTTATTGGCCATCTATGCAGAACAAGTATCATGGAGGAAGCAGCATGGTCACAAATTCCTCACAGCTTTAATCCTAATTCTGTAACTCTCTCACTGCATGGCCTTGGGCAGCAATTTGCCTTTCAACTAATTTTATCTGTTGTAAAAGAAGAGTACTACAGTCTATTCACCTACCTCACAGGGATGTTGGATTGACTAATTGATAGATACGAAGTACTAAGAACATATAAAAATGCTAAGTGTTGTTATTATTAGAGTGACCAATTTTACATAATGGAACCAAAGTCCACCGTATTTGTTTAAAATACTTGTCAGGCAAGTGTATTTAATATCATTATTAAGAACGGTAATGTTGATATCAGAGATGAACTTGATTTTCTGCAGCACAGCCTAGTATTTATAGCACCTTCCTCACATTGTTTCCAATGGCTTTGTCACAACAAAATGTCACCCTACTGTGACCATAAGCTAAATGTAGTTGCAAAAGAATGAGAAAGAAAATTGTAATAGTAATATTACTAACACACTTTATAATGTCCACTCAGCTATTTCCACTATATTCTAGTCCTGTGAGAAAAGAAACCTTTGCTTCTCAGCTGTCTGATGGATCAGAGTGCAACATAAAACAGATCTTTGCTTATTAGTGCACACTGATCAAGCAGAACATCAGAGTCAGAGAGTCATAACATTGAGGTGACATTCTCAGTGTGATTTTACTTTCCAGGAGCTGATACAGTAATTTTGTCTGTTTTCATTATCATACTGTTGGTCCTTTTGATTTCACAGGACATTGTGAAACCTGATACCTGACCATCGTACAGTACTGCTTAAATTACCCAATGCCTGAAAATAAATTAATTATTATCATTTTATCATGTTTAAGCTAGTGTGACACTTATCACCCTTTCAAAAGCCATCTCCATTTACTATCAAAAGAGGATGCAATGAGGCAGAAGTTATGGCAACAGCTGTCCAGTAAAGGCCTCCTCTTCTGTTGCTGGAATATTAATGTTTTAGCCATAAGCCAAAAATGCTGGCTAGCAGAATAAAGAAAACAGTAACAGAATTTGGAGTTTGTTCTTTTTCAATGCTCTCTACATTAGATTGTGCCTGGTTCTGAAGCTCTTGGAACTTAAGTAAATTCTGTTTCCCTGGAGTGAGGTGCAGCATCAAATCTCAGATTGCTATGATATCTCCTATCCTTGTTTACCCTACAGACTCTATTACCTACTGCTGTCTCTAAAAGTACATTGTTATTATAATAGTTCCAAAATCTTACTAAAGCATGCTGCCCTTCTAAAGCTATTGAAAATTATTTTGACTTCACAAAATTTAAATTCAGGCCAGTATTTCCCCCCTGCTGCCTAAAACATCTCTCAAAAACTGAATTCTGCTACAAAAGGGTTTAGAGGTTTTTGTGACTCGTATACTACACCTCATGTCAACTGTTCAAATACCCAGCTGCTGCCTGAGCTTCAAGGCCAGCAAAGTTATGTTGAACAAACTTCATCCGTTACCACACAAAATGCTACTACTGATAGCAGGACAAGGGATGCTGACTTTGGCCAGACTCCCCTTCTATATATAAGGTGAATATTAGAGTGATGAATTGGAAGAATTACAATGACATGTTTTTGAGTCTGCAAAAGCATAAGCTGTGCATTCTTTTTTTCTCCCTTTGAAAAAGCCTGGCTGACAGAATCAAGGCTTTGAAGCCCGTTCAGTCTCTTTTTTGCTGCCTGCTTCTCACTAAAACTTGAAAGGAAAAGAATGACTCAGTAGTGTGCATCCAATTAAGTCATGTTTACAAATAATTTCTCACTATCTGCCCAGTTTTAATGATGATATATGGTCATTCTGGGGATGCACGGTAAGTTTGAAACTTTACATTTCAGACATAAAATCTATTATGGGGTCCTGGTGCTTTTATTAAACTGCAGTCTCTCTTAGAGAAAGAACCTCACTCAGTCCCTCTCAAGGGACTTTGTATACGTTAGGTTAATTTTAAAATTTTTAAATATATTTAAATGTATGCATTTCCGAGCTCTTGTGGCCATAGCTTAACTGGAAAAAAAAAAATCATACATAAATGATTCATGAGTACATGGCACTTACTTGCTGGAATGGTGGAGGGGAGAGGAAGAAGAACCCAATGCTTTTTAAAGCCTTGCCCTCCTGTATCCCAGGACACAGGATGTTTGATAGACAAAGCCTGAATTACACCACTACACTGGGTATGTCAGGTTAAAAATTAAGACAGCGAGCCTTCATCATCACCAAAGACATTTTAGGTATGTGCCCGTTTGCTGAGCAGAAGGGGGAGGGGAGCACCTAACAGGGTTGCTGTGATGGGAAAGTTGGGACTTCTCCTATACCAAGTGCCTGAGCACGTCCAATGGGTGAAGGACTAATGAATTCATACAGCTAATTCACCAGCTGCACAACTGCTCAGTGGGTTGCTCTGACATACTAGGACTGTATGAAATTAGGAAATGTTGTTACTTCATGCAGACCTGAACAGAAAGTAGTTTCCTGACACTGCAAAGATGTAAGCAAACATTGTAATAGGACTAATAGTGGATTTATAGGAGTGAAAAGACCTATTGAATATACACACACAAAAGCATAATTTAATGTGTAAAGTGTCTGTCTCTTGATGAATAGGTTAGAAATTCAATAGGAAAAAAAATGCAAATGGCCATAAGATTTTTAAAGGGATAAAGACTGAAAATAGTCTGTCTTTTTTCATTCTAATAGAGCTACCATCGTAGTTTTCCCATAAAGTCAAAGCTCCTTCATTGCTAATTGGGCTTGCCTGCAGAAAGCTTAGGCATTCAAACACAGTTTCCTTTCCTTTTATAATGTCTTGTTTTATAAAGTAGCTGCTCTCATTCATGATCTTTTCTTTGATGAAGAAAATATATTTAGATTCCTGTGGAGGAAAATAAAATACTGATGGTAACAACTCTATTATTGCTAATGAGTTTCTGCCCACAGGTTAGGAACAAGGAAGGGAAAGAACTGTCATCAGAGAGAGAGGAAACCCCCTACCTGTTTGTCAACACCTACAAACAGGGCTGGCTCTATAATTTGCATTATTTCAGGTCTGCACATACAACTTAACATTTATGATTTTCTTTTGTTCTCATCTTGCTGGCCCAAGCAGAAGAGGTTTACATGCTTGTTTCTAAATAAGCTTAAGCAAAGAAAAGTGGGCTTCCCCCCACTCCCCGCCCCGAAAAAACTTCAGTCTTCCTCTCCTAAGCATGCAGGACAACATCTTTGCCCAGAAAATCAAGGGCAGAAATTAATGTTCCTCAGTGAGCTCTACAGTGTCTGAATTTCACTCTCAAGTGTTTGGCATTGGTATAGCTCAAGTAAAAATCAAGCCCCAAACTAACTTGCTTTTGGGGCTTATTAGATCTTCATTTCTATTTTTCCCCTTGGATGTAATCAAGGGAAAGAGCCAAGGGAAAGAGTCTCTACTTTGGCTAGCACACTGTCATCTCAAATTGCAATGCTTTCCATAACCCCCATGAATCCCATCAAGTTTGGTTGATGCCAGAACCTGAATTGTTTTTTATCTTCTAATGAGTACTTTGCATTATTTTTTCTCTCATATTTGCTAGAAGTACACAATGGGCATGTCTGCTGGAGTCCCTGCAGTTCAGGTAAACATGTCCATGTTAGCCTTGATGTAGCTAATTCAGTATTAACAGCTACAATAGCGTAGAGTTCAGCAGAGCAAAACACTGAAGTTCTCACCTAGCTCCTTTATCAGGTTTTACTTCATGGCTTCACAGCTGGCAGGATCCAGGATAGCTGTCTTAACATACCTCAAATACATTTACCCAAGCTGCATAGCAAAACATCCCATATTTAGCTTAAGATTCTTAGCAAACTTCCTTCAAACAGCAGGCTGTTTGGCTTATAGAGTAGGAACAAGCTCAAAACATTGTCAGAAGAATTTATTTATTTTATTATTTATTTATTTTTCTACTTTCACACAAAATTTGACTTTAAAATTCTTCCTGATATCAGACTATGTAAATCAGCAGCTATGCTTGCTTCAAACCTCATCTACGCTGGACAAATGTACCATGACAGCAACACAATAATCTCCAGTGAAACACCACACCAGAGCTTTCTGTATGTCTACCTCTGATGAAATTAAACTGGCGTTAGCAAGGTAGGACATCTAGCTTTTACTATTACTGTTTCTATTACAATTCTTTACCAAGACTGAAACTTCATTGTTCTTATTGTAAATATCCTGAGATGGGAAAAAAACCTTTTACAAAAAAAACCCAAAAAAACCAAAACCAAACCAAAAAAAAAAAAAAACCAAACCAAAAATACCCTACACAAATCTAACTAGATGCGCTATTTTTTAAAAAAGGAAAGGTGTCCTATACTCTGGGAAACAGCAGTGAAAACAATGCTATAGCGTCACTGAAGAAAGATTCTCTACCCAGAAATTTATCTTCTACTAATAAGCTCTGACAGGTTTTTTGCTCTTTCCTGGCTGACCCCTGCTACTGAGTAGCAGCTTGCATTCATCAGCCATGCCAGGACCTGGGATGGGGAATTGATCAAGGTTAAAACTAACTTTTTTTGTTTGTGGGTTAGCTGTAGTCATGCTTCGTTGCTGGATTTGGTTCACTGTATGGCTGTACAGACATTTCTGCTGGCGTAATAGTGAGGAGGGTTACAGAGCGGAACAAACAGCTGGCTGGGCAGGGCTGGTTCTTTTTCTTACTGACAAAGGCCACATCAGGTAAAACAACCCACAGAACTGCAGTTATCTCTGCTTTCCACTTTGTCTTATGCAACCAAAATTAAATTCTAAACAGCAAAGTCCCAGTTAGCTTTTCATTTATCTGTTATAATGGTGAGAGGTAGGTATATATACACACTCATATATCAGAATCCACTTCAAAAAAGCTGAAATGAGAGCTTCTAAATAGCAACAAAAGCAGCATCATTACTACAAGACTTGTTATAAAGTGCATATATCAAAAGCCATCCTCCAGTAGTTCATACAGAAGTAAGCAACTTGCCCAACTTGTATATAAACTCTTGGTAGGAACAAGAACCTAAGGAAAGTAAAAGGGTCAAAACTTCACCCCGTAATGTTCTTCCAACAGACAGTATGTAATAACCACTTGATAATTTTAAATGAGAGCTAGAAGACTAGCCACTGAGGAATTTGTTTTGCATCCATGATGTACTGCCAAGAAAAGCTACTCAGTCACCAATAAGCTATTAATAAATTGTGATTCTTCTTCCAATTCTCAGTATTTCTTCCAAGGGAGAGTTTGCATAAGACATTTCTAAGACATTATAAGACACTCTTGATCTTAGGTATCCAAACATATTTCAGCATTGCCTTTTACTTTTTGGCATTGTTTTAGGTTTCATTTTGGACAGCATACATCACCTTCTTTGCTATATGTAGGACAGAAATGAAGGATTCATGAACCTCAATATATACAATGGATTCTCTTTTTATGCCATTGTAGATATTGTATTTAATATCTGATGCATAGTGCTACTAGTAAGATCTCTACTCAGAATGTGGAGATGTAAAACTATGATTCATTTCACAACAAATTCACTCCATGAGCAAAATGAAGCACTGAATATTTGGAATCAAGAACTGGAAGACTTATCTACAGGCCATAATATTCTCTTCATTTCTGAGCCTAAAAATTAGTTAACACCTCTGATAGTTGTTTGGCAGTGACGAGATTTTCAGCCAGGGAAGCAAGAGGTGAACCGCGAGCTTTGTGGTGCAACTTCAAAATGCCTGTCACATCCTCATTGAATTCTGCCGCACAGAGTCAACAAGGGTTACAGAATGAATTCCTCAAAATTATTTGACAGGTGATGTTTGAAGATCTGGCAAAAAAAAGAAAAAAAAAATCACAAGCACTTCTCAACTGTGTAAGACAGATACATGTTCTGTTGTCCCGTTTTCTCTCTTTTCTTCCGCCTGTCACTTCTCTCAGAGTTTAAAGCTGGGTCTGACTGAGCAGATCACCCGTCTGCTTGCTCAGGAAGAGCTTTTCAAAGCACATATATAGGAAAAAGAGAAATAGTCACTAAAATCTTCAGCAAACAAATGTCTAAGTTGTCACTGGAAAATCTAGTATTGTTTCATTGAATTATTTTCCAGTCATTGCATATATAAGCTTCTCATAGCATGACTTCTAAGTCATAGCACCACCAGAGATAACTATTTAAGCAAAAGTCATTAAAAATTCTCTATAAATTCCTTGTTGCTTACAAAAAGTACCAACAAGCCATCTTGGGAAGCAGCAGCAATTCTAGTATAATAAGGAACTCAACAGCCCAACTCTGTACCAGAAAAAGGTGGTCAGCGCAACAGCCTGGACCCAACCTTGTATACCAAAATTCTATGCCAACAAAATCAGTGTCCTCACCACTGAAACCAATAGATTGTTATGAAAATAGAAAATAATTAGAATTATGAAAATAGAAAATAATGATGCAAACACAAATTGGGTCATGACACAGGGAATAGTACCCGTCCTGTTCTAAAATGTACTTTAAGAGCATGCACACAATTTTAATGACTTGATTTTATGTATGTCAGAGTATTCCTCTACAGCACTCTGTGTCAGGACCTTTGAAAAAAACAGCCACAGAAGGTGGTCCTTTACTGAGTCACCATTCGTAGCTCCTACAGCATGGACAGGTGGTGGAGAAATATTCTTAATTTGAGGAATGAAACATGTCTGTAAACTGTCTTGGTTAAAAGCTTCATCCAGGATTTCTGGGATAAAACTTGGGTTTTTTTCTTGAGAGGATAAACAGCTATTACATTTAGACCAGCTTGTCTTCATTAGCTAATGTCCAGCTATGAGATGTGGTGAACTTCAGCATTAAACAGTTATTAGCTGAACATAATTTGTTGCTCTACAAACACTCAGTAAATACAGTAATGTTTATCACAAATCTTCCACTAAAACTTAGGAAATACTGTTTTCCATGTTTTCAGAGAACTGAGATTAGAAACAACTTGTACAACATGCCAGGACAAAGATGATCAGCCTACAAGAATGGATTGGCTAAAACTAGCTGTCTTGTCAAATGTAGGTTAATAAACATCAAAAACTAAAACTTGAGAAAGAAAACGAACTAGGGTTGAAAGATGAAGCAGGGGAATTGTTTCAATGACAAACATTTCCTCTTTGGAGACCATAAATTAAGTCTTCATCAAAGTAGTTGGAAATGGTCTGATCATATTGTGTAAATAATGTACAAAGTTTAAAATTACTTTTATAATGTTAGCACATTTCCTGTGGAACTGGATCACATTGCAAAGAAACCACTTTTAGCCCAGGTTTACACAGCAGGTAACTGGAATTTAAAAGATTACAACATGTTAAATAGCTTTTTAGTATCCAGTCTTCCTCCTTTCAGTAACGATTTTTTTTTTTTTAATTTTAATCAAAGTATCTCTATAACATCTTGGCAATGACCTAGCTATAATCAAAATAAAAATCTGGAATTACACTTAAGCTTTCATATCTTCTGCTCTGTTCTTTATTACATTTACAAAACACAGTGGAGTAATCCAGCAATTCCATAGTCAGAACTAATTGGGTAAATTGTTGTCTGTAGAGAAAAAAAACATAACAAAAATACAAGCTGAAGGCAGCTTTGGAACACTTACTAGTAAAATTATGTAGAAATAGACAGTTATTATGACTGGAAAGAAGAATGTGTAGAAAAGTGTTAAAAAATGCATCCCAGTGATATTCAGGCTAATGAGCTAGGGACATAACTAAGGAATTTAATGAACCACAAGCAATTACTTTTGAAAATTCAAGGCTGTGGAGATTCCTTAAAAGTAACCATAGTGTCTACACACAAAGCTTGGAAAAGGGCAATCATGGCAACTAACCACTTAGCAGCCACTTTATCCACACTTTCAAATAAAGGAGAGGAGCCTGTATGGTGCCACACAGAAAGCTAGGAGAAGGAGGCCTTCAATGCACAGCTTCCCAGAGGCCTATTCCCAGGGGCTGGAGCCAGTCTTCATTTCTACTCAGAGAGGTGAAGCCACACAGCTGCATCTAGACCTCCACGTTGGCCTGAGTTTGAATTCACTTTCATCCCAAATGCTGTGATCATCAACATTATTTTTACATTGCCATGTCATCCAATTCTAGTTTGGAGCACATCAACTGGATCTCCAAGACCAGGATACCCAAGTGTAGGGAAGAGCCACAGAGGACCCAGGCACATCACCCAAGGTGGAAGAAAGCGGTGAAGGAGATATACTTTTGCAGAGCTAATAAATATGAGGAAACAAGTGGAGCTATAAAAGCAGCAGATTTCCTACAGAGGCCCAAGGGGAGCAAAAGCCAAGTCTTAGCAGTGTCTGATGGAGAAGATGCTGCCCAGGCTTGTGTCTCCATTGCAATCATGGACCTCAGCTAGGCCCTACATAACTGGCTTCACTTCTTAGAGCAACACAGAAGTTGTCCTTTCTGTGCTTCTGCTGAAGCTTTCTTAATCCTTGCACTCATTTTAGGCAAGGAAAGAAACAAAGAGAAAAAGGAGGAAATTCAGAGAAGAGATGAAATTATTTGCAACTGGCATATAAAGAATTTTTTAAGAAAATAATACATTTTGCAACTGTGGAAGATAGATTAAAGCTACGCTCATGTAGAAAGCATCTATATAAAGAAAAGGCAAAGGAACTGCTTTATCATGTCAGTAATACAGGCCAGTAGGTAAAATGAAGAAATCAAACATTTAAGGAACGTCAGTCAGGGATGACTCTGACAGTCAGATATCAACAATTTGGAAATGAACATCCTCATTTTTGACCCAGAACAATCCAAATGAGGCTGAGAAATGTGCTTGGAAACATGAAAAGCAGCAGGGAAACATCATCTACTCACCTTTGCATTGTCTCCAGCTGAACAGAGCCTCTACTGCTTCAAGGCATGTTTTAATCATCTGCTGGCACAATGGTATTATAACAATAAAACAGTGAGATTTTAAACAGTCTTGAGTGCCTTTTCCTTCCACAGAAAAATAAAGTCTCCCAAATGAACACTGAATTGCAGACTCGCCCTGTATAAATGTGTAAATAGCTTATTTTCTTGCATTAATTCCATTAATTTCAACTCACCCACAGTAAAGTTCTCACGAAATATCCCTGTTCTTGCAAAGTTTTGTCTCCGTGTCTTGCATATTGAAAAATTTCAGATGAATCTAAATAGGAGACGATTTTGAAGCTGGCATTGCTTGAGCAACAAAGTGCTATGTTAAGTCCAAGTCCAGCCAGCAATAAAAGTTCATTTTTAATGGAATCACATGAAATCAAATTACTGCTTTTATCTCTAGCACTTGAGTTTTGTCTTTAATATAAAAAAAAATTTATCAAAAATATTAATTTACTTTTGATGAAATGTGGAATAGATCAGGTAATGAAGATGCAGTATACGTCACAGCAAGGAGATGTTTGGGGAGGAAAATCCTGTCACAGCATGAGTAGTCATCTCTACAGCAGATTAATTTGTCTTAATAGCATAATGAAACCTGCTGCTATAGCATCTCTTACTGCAGCTTTTCCTTGACCATGCCTCCTGCACTGGCTTTCTTCTTGCAGTCATACACAGCATTTTGTACACACACTTAACTCTATGAAATCCTAAGACACCACCATAGGCACCTCCACAGGTTTCTAAGTAATTATTACTGTTCAGGGAGCACATATGCATTTTTAAGTACTAGGACACCTTTAAGCACCACAACAATATGTTTCCAATATGTGTATATTTTAAGTGTTGAATTACGATAGTTGAATGGCTCATCTCATCTGATCCAGTAAAAAATATTAACGAAACATATTTTTATTCCCTAATTATTTCTGCTATTGATCTGCACTGGAAATCAAATTTTGTAATGAATTTGTATTGCTAAACCCTTTTGATTTTACATAGAAATGTGAGTTTTCATTCTAACTAAATACCCAGTACAATTTCACTTTAAACATAATTACATAGCCATTTATGTACATAACAAGACAGTCAACAGACTATGTCCAGCAGCTAATTCTGATCAGTCATAAACACAATTTCAATCTTAAACTATGAAGACTTTTTAATGGTGCACATCTGCCCCCTTGTGCCAGTTTACCATGACTGCCTTTTTTATTGCTAAGGGGACTAATGAACTATGGCTCAACCAGTCCTGCAAGGACATTTTAAAAGCTCACATGCAGGTATTTTGCTCTCAGCTTCCCTTTCAGTGTGCAACAGAAAAGAGGAAAAGAGATATTGTTGTACAGATCCTAGACATTTTTTTCTAAAAATGCAGAGATTTAGAAAAATGTGGATAGGTACGTAGCTATCAGTGGTATATGTATCAGGAGGATTACAGGAAATGACTGTGGCCAGTGGCAGTTTCTGAATGTCTTCACTGCACCAGGTGAAGAGACCTTTGCTCCCATCACAGCAGGAAACTACCCAAATAAAAGAAGAAACAAGATGAAGCTTGCTCTGCACTTCGACAAAAAAGAAAATAGGAAACTATGAAGGCTGTTTTTCACGCTAAAACCTACCATGCTTGGAAAACAGTAGGCCAAGGGAGGCATCAAGTGCTTTCAAGGATAATTTTATTTGAAGAAAAAAAAAAAAAATTTACTCCAGGAATGCTCCATCTGCAGTTCCTACAGGTTTTGTAGTTGGCCTGGAGACTGTGAAAAATATTCATCACAAGTGCTTACATAGACACTTCAGAGAAATCGTGTTTGAACATCCATCACCCTCTCCTGCCACTCATGAGCAGGAGCAAGTGGTGGGGCTCAGTTCCCAAGCAACTTGGTCTAACGCAGCCCACTGGGGTACCTCCAGCTCTGCAGTTCCTCCTGCCTCCCCTGGGTCTGTGTCCCCTCCTGGCACTCCAGCTCCACCACCTCCATAGCTGCTCTCCCACCTCCCAATGGCACGTCCCTGTGTCCCTCCTGCCACAGCTACTGCTCTGCTGCCTGAGACAAGAATATGCAACAAAGTAGAAAGAGCAACTTACAGGGAAAAAAAAAATTAAAAGGAGGGCTCAGAAATCTGCTGGTACTGAGCCAATGCTGAGTGGCAGGGCTGAGCTGCAGGTTTTGAGGAAGGTGCCCGCAAGGTCACCCACTTAGAGTGACTTGCCCCAACGAGGTTTGCACTCAGGACCTGCTGCCACCAGCACAAGTGAGGCACCACCAGCTCATCAGGGGCAAAACCTCTCACTTCCTCAGAGCTTTGCAAGGAGCACCCATACCCTTAACAAAGCTGGGACATAAAATTAGGATTTGGTCCTCACTTCTTCCAGGTGGCCCATTTCTGATGGAGGATTTCCTATCTGTTGAAGGCCAACATGAGAATTCTTCCACCCATTCCACACAACACGATTTAAAAATGACCAATGACATGTCTGGCCTCACAGGACATGCTAAGTCAGAGCTATGTGCTATATATTGCCCATTCACAGTTTCTTGACAGCAGGTAGGAAATGCTGAGGCCAAAACCAGGTTCCAAATATCTCCAAGCTGGGGAAGTTCGGTGACAGCCAACATAGCTTCACTAAGGGCAAATCATGCCTGACAAATCTGGTGGCCTTCTACAACAGGGTTACAGCATAGGTAGATAACGGAAAAGCAATGGACGTCACCTACCTGGACTTGTGCAAAGCATTTGACACTGTTCCACATGACATCTTTGTCTCTAAATTGGAGAGACATGGATTTGACAGAGGGACCACTCAGTGTATCCAATAAGGAATTGGCTGGGTGATCACACTCAAAGAGTTGCAGTCAATGGCTCGATGTCCAAGTGGAGACCAATGACACATGGTGTTCCTCAGGGGTCAGTATTGGGACTTGCACTGTTTAACAACTTTGTCGGTGACATGGACAGTGGGATTGAGTGCACCCTCAGCAAGTTTGCCAATGACACAAAACTGTGTGGTCCAGTCAACATGCTGAAGGGAAGGGGTGCCATCCAGAGGGACCCTGACAGGCTTGCGAGGTGGGCCTGTGCAAACCTTATGAACTTCAACAAGGCCAAGTGCAAGGTTCTGCACATGGGCCAGGGCAATCCCAAGTACAAATACAGGCTGGGCAATGAGTAGATTGGAGGCAGCCCTGAGGGGAAGAACTTGGGTGTATTAGTTGACGAGAAGCCCAACATGACCCAGCAATGTGCACTTGCAGCCCAGGAAGCCAACCATATCCTGGGCTGCATCAAAAGAAGTGTGACCAGCAGGTCAAGGGAGGTGATTCTGCCCCTCTACTCCACTCTCATGAGACCCCACCTGGACTACTGCATTCAGCTCTGAGGGCCCCAACATAAAAAGGACGTGGACCTGTTGAAGTGAGTCCAAAGAAGGGTCACGAAGATGATCAGAGGGATGGAGCACCTCTCCTATGAAGACAGGCTGAGAGAGTTGAGGTTGCTCAGCCTAGAGAAGAGAAGGCTTCAGGGACACTTTATGGCAGTCTTCTAGTACCTAAAGGGGACCTACAAGAAAGCTGGAGAGGGACTTCTTACAAGAGCATGTAGTGAGAGGACAAGGGGAAATGGCTTTAAACTGAAACAGGGTAGATTTAGGTTAGATGTAAGGAAGGAGTTCTTCACTGTGAGGGTGGTGAGACACTGGAACAGGTTGCCCAGAGAGGTTGCGGATGCCCCATCCCTGGAAGTGTTCAAGGCCAGGTTGGATGGGGCTTCGAGCAACCTGGTCTAGTGGAAGGTGTCCCTGCCTATGGCAGGGGGGTTGGAACTAAATGATCTTCTATTTCCTTCCAACCCAAACCATTCTAAGAAACCTTAGTCTGGACTAAGAAACAAGGTCCAGTTACTCTGATACAATCCATGGTTTCCCAAAATTGCTTTCTGAAACCAGGTAAAAGTGTTCAGTCCTGTACAGAATTCAAATGCAAAAAAGCTTTTTAAAATAAACTAATGCAATATGTAAGCTTGTTCCACCTACCTTATTAAGCTGTGAAGCTCTGGTCCAGTTCTAGGTTCATTATGGTCATCAGGGTTAAAGCACGTTGCAGTGAGACATGAAAAGCCTGTTGTTATTTTACCCCCAAAAAAGTGTATGTCTCAGACAGGATTCAAGTAACTCTAAAACACATAATCACTAGACCAGCAGTATTTAGAAAAGGAAAACTTTTTAGAGGCAGCGGACTGTGTGTCCTTCATGGATCATGTGTTCAACTTAGGGGACAAATTAGTTTGACTGTGACCAGTGACCAGTGCCCTTGTTTTGAGTCATATTGTACCAGCTCAGATCACAGTTTCTTCTTGTAGGAAGGTGAATGCATTCCTGCATATATCCTTGATCTGTGAGAACCAGTTTGGCAGTGCTGGGAAAAAGAAGAAAGACTTAAAATAAGAAAACATACATCTCTAGACTGGCAGAAGGCCCTCAAATGAGCAGCAACTAGTCAAAACAACATCTAAAATCAGTCAGTCCAAAAGCTGCTGCAGCTGTGTTTACTTGATAGCATCCAGAAAATAAAACAAGTTGCAAAGCTGCAACTTTACTGCTCTCACAGACCACTGGTACCGTAGTGATGGCTACTATTTTCAAAGGAGTGACAAGCTAAGAAAGCTCTCACAGGAGTCTTTGCTAGGTGCTTGCTCTCATGTCAAGATTGTAGCTGTTGTTGTCATTGTAGCACATGTCCTCCCTTTCATAATAATCACAGCTGTGCAACAGAGCATCATGCCCAGTGGCATTTGGACAGGGAATATGTTAACTTGTTTTGATATGTTGCTTGAGGGTGGAATAAAGAGTCTTGGAATGGAGGATATTTCACAGATGTTATTTAGCGTAGCAATGAAAAAATGTAGGAAGAGAAAGTTATTTCAAGTACTCCAACATTTCTGGTCTTTCTCCCTTCTCACAAAGGTAACTGCTACAAGGAATGCAACATTGAAAGTAGAGCAGAGCAAAATAATTTTACTGGGTTCTGAGGGCCAGAAGAAAATGCAAAGGACCAAAGTAAAAGTTTAAGTAACTTTAAGATTTGAAAGTGTAACTGTAAAATGTTGTCTTCCAAGACCTTACACCCGCCCTTGAATCTATTGTTCCATTAAAGATTAATTTGTCTAACAGAAAGCCAAGTCATGCTGCAAGGAGCAGAGCTTTCCCATTACTTTTTTAAAAAGTTAGCAGAAGGGAAGATAAAGGTTGCAAGTGCAAGCATGCTGAACATCAATTGAAATGCCTAGCCCAACACTCAGCCTGCTTGTTTGCTCCACCTCACACGTGGTTTGCCAAAACTGTCCAATTCACTTCTTTCTTCACTTCCATGTTGATGAAGGAATTGTCTAAGTGGCACAGCTAATTAGTTGATTATAAATGATTGTCATCTAATTCTTGTATTTGTTTTGAACTGCTGGAGTAGAAATGAAAATGACAGTCTCTTGAATAGCTAGGTCACTCAAATAAATACATGAACTCAGTTCTGTCTCTGGTTCAGTCTCTGAACCACTTGCCAGCAAGACCTGATATGCCAATTATCCCATCTAACTTGAGATATCTACATTATATAATAGCTGCAGTCATCCAGGTCTGCCTAAACAGTCCCTTAGAGCCTTAGTCATCTAACTCATTTTAGATGTATGCTTCTTAAGGTCAGTACAAGCTATGAATTGGAAGATGTCAATGTCATCTTCAGTAAGAGGAAATGTAAGTCAGGAAAAAGTGTTTATTCTATAATGACATTTATTTATAGAAAGACTGGTTTTTCATACAGATAATAATGTCTCACAGAGATCCTGTCTGATGAATTCAGAATAAGCAGTGCTAGGAACTGAAAAGTTCCAGTGAACAGGATAGCACCTATCAACACAGCTTCCACAGTGAGCAACACACTACATCTACATGGCGTGAGACCTTCACTCTAACACTGACAGACAGAGAATGACTCCTGAATCAAGAGTTCAGCCCAAGATCAGGGATAACAGAATGAAGATGCTAATCCTCTGAAGAAGAGAATGAACAAGAACCTGATTTGGGTATTTGGTTAAACCATGACACTCATCAATACCCAAATCAGTTCTTGTTCATTCACTTCTTCAGAGGATTTCTGAATTCATCAGACAGGATCTCTGTGAGACATGATTACCTGTACCTTTTTCGCTGAAACCAGGACAATGAGACAGCGAAAAATGCGATCTCTCTTCTGAAATCAGCAGCTGAGCTCAGAAAAAGCCAGAAGCACCCAGAGGCAAGGAGGGACAGTGGAAGCACAGTCAAGAGGACTCTTCACAGAGAATTGTTCATAGCTGAGTCAACAGAAAAATAACACCCCTTGGGGTAAATGGGCACATGTCAATATTCTCCGAGTTCTGCTCAAAGGTCTTGACAGAAGAACAGGTAGGTGAGCCACACTAAAGTTCCAATCCTGGATGCAGGAACTACAGAGGCCAGAGAGTGGTCTGAAGGCCTGACTGGAGAGGCCCCAAGCCCATCAGGTTTGGTGACAGAGATGTCAAAGCCTGGCTGAAAGAAGAAGAGGCAAAAGGCCAAGATGTACAGTGAAGCCAGTGTACAACTGCTGGGGGAAGGAGAGCTTAATGGGGAGATAACGGTAGTATTTTTCAAGCAGTTTAAATTCTTCTCAGTGCCTTGAGAAGCCTCTTAAAAACATCTCCTTTGGGTCCTGGAAAAGCTGCTGTCCAAAGCAACACAGTCCCAGAGGCTGCAAGCATGTCAAGAGAAGAAAAATGGAGGAGGAGGAAAAGAGAGAAAAAATATGGCTTGAGTCAAAGAACAATCACAAAAGCTGCCAGCTGTTTGTAAAATCATTGAAAATGGCTATTTATACGCCAAGAAATATTTTGAGCCAGATATTAATACCTGGAGATCTTTTGTAGACACAAGTGGTCAAAGCCACAAGCCAGCAGTCTTCTGCATGAGAACAGGCCTCTCTATATGTAGATTTTATCAACAGCAAGCAGGTGGGAAAGAAACCAAAGTTAAAATATGTAAAACCAAGGACTGCTTAAACTCTGTTTAAGACATAGTGCATAAATATGCATCTCTAGTTTCTGCTGTCATTGTTAAACGCGTGCCCAGCACATAGCGCAGCATGCAGTATCAAATTTGTGGACCAGGTGAGCTCTGTGGCACAACATCTCATCCTGGTACTTACACAGTTCAGAGTTAGGAACTTGCTATGGTGCCATGGGGCTCAATCTTCTGACTGTAGACAAGGGATTTCTTTCCCACAGGGCACAACAATGTTCACTTTAAAGCAACTGACAATTTGTATCCCTCTGTACTGTCTGAAGTCTCATTTTCTAGAAGGATAAATTTGCCCTTATGAATGCCATATGCCAATGGATGGCCTGCTGGTGGGATTCAGACTAGTTCCTCAAAATCTGGCCTAGGTATCTGCACACTACCCCATAGTCACCTCTGACACTACAGCACAGATATACACACAGAGACAGGTCAAGCACATCTACACAGTACTGCTCAGCTTACAGGTTAGTTTTTCAACTAGCACTCTCAGACATATGGTTGACTTGTACTAACCTCTGCAGCAAAACCAGAGTAAGAAATCTGTGGCTTTTCACTTCAGCCATGCCTTCCCTCCTATATCGTGCTACCTCATTCCTTCTGTTGAGATTACTGGTTTTAAGGCTGTGCAATAAACTGAATCACTGAAAGAATGATGATAAAAGGAACAATTTGGATGAAAACAACAAATCTGGACCATTTGGTGATACCATTTCAGTCTGTCCCACAGGTAGCTTCATGGAAAGGAGAGGTACGCTGCAGAACAGGACTGGAAACATGGCTGTGCTTGGTGGTTTGAGTGGAAGGAGGGAGGCCAGGCAGTACTTGTCACAGCCAGTGCATCGGGCAACTATTCCCTCAGTACAGAGAACTCTATGTAAAATTAGCTTACTTTTGCTAATTAACACAACAGAGAAAATCAAAAGCCCAGTTCTGTGACAGAGCAGAAATGAGGGCATCCTAAAAGCAGTGATAGCTAGAAACTCTCAGCCTATCCAATATACAGTGTGGAGGGTGTCCATGCAACTTTCAAGTGCCCATATGTAGATCCTTTTGATAATGATACTCTATGGGGTCAGTAAAGACAGGAAAGCCTTCTTCATTTCAGCCATTTCTTAGATTTGACACTGCTATTGAATAAGGACATAATTCTTCAGATGCCAAACACACAACTCCTACCAACTTCAAATCGGTGGCTCTCAGGAGGAGAACCTTCACCTGAAATATGTATTTAGGCTAGAAATAGAAAATCAAGTACTCCAGTTGCTCTAGCAGATTATGGAGGGATTTACAAATAAAACACATTCCGAGTGCTTGAGGTCGATTTTGGCAGGTCTTAAATCTTTTTCCTATTGAAAACTGCTGTTTGCTACAGTATATATAAAAAATTGGATTTTGATATAGTGGCAGCATTTCAACATATAAAAGCACCACAGAACATGGACTCAAAGCTCTGCAACTAATTAAACTTCATAGAAAATGCTAACATGTATTTCTTAAGGAGAAAATCAGTGTGGTAGCAACTGTATGTCACTTACCTAGAATGAACTAACCGGCTCCATTTGTAGGTGCCATTTGTCCTCATTCATTGCTAACAGCCTTCTTCAAACTAACACTTGATAAAAATTAAAAGATTCTAATGCAGTCCATTGGACTGTATGCTTAACAATCAAATAAATATAACACAGCCCTATGCATAATAATCTTCTTCAACTACAGGCACAGCAGTTCCAAAATAATTCTGGATTTTATTTTAACTTAAACTTTCTTACAATGTTGTAAAAATAATTTACTTGTGTACGTGAATAAAGATAACCCAAGGACCACATTTGTATATAAAATTGTCTTGAAGAGGCCGGTAATCCAATTTGTTTTCATTAGTGTTGCACTGAGAGCACGCCTAACCAAATGCCCGTACAAAGACCAGCAAACTGGTATCAGTCACATCAGCAGACCTCTTTCACTTACTTACTACCTTTGCTTATTCAAACAAACCAAAAGGCATGAACTGTAACTCCCTGTTCTATTGAAGGGTTACAAATACAGACTGCAAAAGCAAATTAACCCTCTGAGGAGAGGGCACTTCTAAAATAAAATAATGTTTTAGGAAACTATTTTCTGAGATCAAGCTTGAAGAATACTACTGAAGTTTGAAAACTCAAAGCTTCCTTAGTTAAAAAAATGTACATCTTTGATAGCTTATATTAATGGGTATGGTAGCTTTGAAGAGTATTGTTTATGAATATAATACATACATAGTGCTGGGTTTAATATTTTATTTGAATGACGTTTAATGTTATGCAAAATAAATTGTTATGTTACATCCACTGTGACATCAACTAAAATGTGAACTAGTTTGCATAGGTTAGTACTTTGGGCAGCATGATGTTGCTCTAGTCCACCAAGGCTTAAATATTCACAGTGTAGAGGAAGAAACAGGAATTAAAGCATTTCTACTAAAATATATTTTAATAGCTGGTGTTAACTTTCTGCATAACAAAAGCCAAATTAAGATGATACATCATATGATCCAAGAGTAAGTATATCTGTCCTTTGAAAAACAATTGTTACCCTCATAACTGTATACTCCCAAATACAGTACAGTTTTGCAAAATAACTAAAACTTGACACACTTTAAAGCAAACATAAGCCAAACTGCACAGCGGTTCATTTTTGCTTTTTATGTCACACTGCAAAAACCAACAGCTGAGAGAGTTTCCAAATCATGCTAATCAATGTCAATACAGTCATTGCTGTCTTCCAATGGTCTAGCAATTTCTAATAGTAATATTAAATACACAATTGAAATGCTACAGTATAGCTTATTTCCCCCCCTAAAATAATAATAATTAACGAATGTCAACAACAACTGGATTACAACTTAAGTACAATATGCAAATTCTATTTATCAGACACAAGAAGCATATGAAATTCCTTTGAATATACTGTTGTAGTGCAGGCAGTTTAGGAAATATAGCTTTCAGGTTTTCTTTCAAAAGGAGAGATGGGGTTCCTATGGCATAAAGCTGGAGAAAATCACTAAAGCATTGCAAAATGGTTTATTCTTCTACAGCTCACCAGTACTTTGCATTTGCCAGCACATCAGTTTGGAGATCTTCTTTCAACAGCATCTTTTGTCTGTTTCAGTATATTATTTAAACATTTACTAACTAAAGCATATTCTGTATTTTAAATGAAGTATTAATCAACATAACTAAAATCTAACATTTTATACCCTGTACCACTTTCTGCCAAAGACTTCTGTATTTGTCATTTCTTTTTCATTGTACAAGATGACATGCAGTCACTGTGCAGTTAAAACTAGAATTATTACCTTTCCCAAGTATTGGAGACCTTCCATATCCCCGAGGAACACTTGGTAGGGACATATTTGTCAAAAGTATAATCCATGGGAGGTGATTCTCTGTCAAATCCCAATCTGCTGAAGTGGTTTATGGTATGTCAAATGTAATCAAGGAAACCCTGTTTCATCAAGATTAAATGCTAATGTTCCATCATGAAAAATTACAGCTGCAGTATCTGTAAGTAGCTTTGTTTAGAAAATGAAGGTTAGCCAGGCAAGAAAGAGTAATGAAAAGCAAGGCACCCATTTGTTCTTGTATATATGTATGAATATGCTATGTGTTGTTTTCCATGTTTATACTCGTGTTAGCAAGAATTACAGCATATTTTATCTTCTTTATGTCTAAAATGCTTAAAATGGGAATGTGTGAACTTCCAACCTGAACTTTGGAACATCTTGGGGAATTTGGCTCCTTAAAACTCTTTTCCTTTCCCCACAAAAATGTTGTCTACAGGAAGAAAGTACAGTGAGGGGAACATGCTGTGTTAAAAAGGAATACATAACTTTAAAGGTGACAAGACAGCATATAACACCTGTTCACCTCTATATCCCACTGCATGTAACAGGCTCCAACATATGCCTTGTAAAACCTGTGCTGGCACAACTTAATTGCCGACATACTTTCACTACCTTACAAATTTTAGATCTTAAAAAACATTTTTATAATTGCACTCTGATAATTTTGGGCCTTTGCTAGCATTGCTTAGAACAAAGCTGCATAATGACACTAAAGTTTGTTTTATATCAAAAAGCAGGAACCATTCCACATGAACACAAATTACTAAGCATATACAACATAAAAACCTGACTACATGAATAAGTAACTTAAAACAGATCTTAATAATTCTGCTGACATACCATTCTCAAGAGAAATACAATTCACATACTGTTTTGTTTTCTTGACCTTTTTTATTTTGCAAATTGCTTTAGCTGCTTTGCCAGGCTAATGAATATTCAAAATTCATAAAGGAAATTTTATTTCCATTGTTTAGCATAACATAGTACTCTAATGTCATCAAATGCTCATTTTCTGATTTACTTTTCTCTATACCTACAGTGTTCACTGTAAGCTGTCTCCTCACTTAGGATGAATGCTAATGTATTTATAGGTGGAGACTTTCTTTTCTGTAAGTCACTAAAAATTGCAACTTGATGCAATATATCTATTCCCTATATTTCTTTTTATTCATATCTGGTTAACAAACTGACAACTTGTTTTTATAGTTGTCAGCGTTACACAGCTAATAGAGCAGCACAGCAGCAAGGGATAGCCAATTCTGCCTCAGGCATCATCAGAAAAATTTGCCAGCCATCGTAAGATGGGATTCCTCTCCTTGATGTTGATGGCTGGTGATGAAAACCAACAGGGAAGCAGACTGCTTGCTTCAGAGCTTCTAGCTCAGCTTACCACAACAGCCTTTTGAAAAGCCATTTGACTTGCAAAGCTTGCTAATTTAATGTGGAAGTTACCAGTAATGCATAAGGGACTGTCACAGCAGCAGCCCTATATGCAAAACTTTCAAGAATTGTAAATGACAGCACCCATACAGATTGCATATTTACAGTATTGCATACCTAGTTTTAAACCACATTTTTTGAAGTTAGATGCTCCTGGTCAGCTTTAGCCTTGAAATTAGGCAGCTGACAAGAAAGCACAGGCAATTCCACAGTCATGGTCATTTTTTAATTATATTTTTTTTTTAGCGCAGTCATTCCACCCTGTTTGGCAGCTGGGATCAGCCCTGTGTTAGCAACACCTAAAAAAAATTGCGTAAGTTTTCCAGTTCCTAATTGTATGCAAAAATAGAACTAGCAGGCATTTGCACTGATAACTTTCAGTTGACATAACACCACCATACTGCATTCCTTCTTTATTCTTTAAATAGACATTGCAGGCTTGCTTACTTTGTGAAACGAGAAATACAAAATTGTCTGTAAACTCTATATTTAATTCTACTTAAAAAATTTCCGAAACAGAAGAAAGCCAGTGCAAGCTCAATGTTCTGAGACCTACTCCAAAATTAACTTCTCTAGCAGATGGCTGAACACCACAAATGATACTATCAGCAAAAAAACATCTTCCTTAAACATGTATGCATCCACATGAGTAAGTTCCCATGTGAATCTTTAACTCTTTTGTTCTTTCTCCCAGAGTTTCTCCCTGGGAAGGAACATGGCACCCTCTTGGCATCCAGTCAAAGGAAAAGCACCTTTCCTGTGACCCAAGCCTGCTGATACAGTCCCTCTTATAGGTCCCGTATGTCACCAGCTATTTGATCCTCTCCTCAGCCTCACAGACTGAGACCTGGATCTCTCAGTTCTGACCATAAGTTACCGGACACCAAATAGCATATCTGAAGGTTTGCCAGCAAAATATTTTTACTGTTTTCTATGGATGGCTAAACTGAAGCATGATGACATGGAATATGTTGAACTTCTGTTTAGTTGGTTTTCCCTTCGGTGTCAGTTATGAGAAAGATTAAATCAGTAAAAGAAAACATAATATTTCTCCATCGTTAATCATTTGGCAAGCATAAAACCTGCTGTTGGATCACCAAGATTTCTGGAGGAAACTGAGGCAATAGGCCACTGAGCTGAAATGCACTACAATAACCAGAGCTCTCCTCCACTCCTCGATGGACGTGCAAGTATTTCTGAAGCAGGGGTAGGTGCATTAGCTCATCAGCAAAGCAGCCATTAAGCGAGTTACCTGTGGTAAGAAGGAGGGATGTAACTGCAGGCTTTGTGTGACTGCACAGCACTGGGGCCTCACACAGGGTATTTATTTACAGCAGTACAGGTGAAGGTAAAGGAACTAACATGAAGTATTTGTTGTACATTGCCCTAATGGAAGTTTATTTAAATGCTAAGTATTATTAGAAGGAAACAGAAGAGTTGACAGGTTTTATACTCTAGATAGTCTTTGCAAGGAATTTTCTGTGGAAAAGATGCCAAAGAACCATGAATTCAGGCACGGACCTAACTGATGGACTGGGATGCAAGCAAAGCTGATAGAAGAGGTCACTGTTGGAAATAAGAGAAAATGGGTAATCCAGGTATAAATGTGGGTATGCAAGAGTCAGGAAATTTTTGCTGTCAAAACAGACCTGTTTACTGTAAGGCTCCTGGGCAGTAGGGGGTTTTATTTGGGTTCTTTTAGTAGCATATTACTTGTCATTATTTCAAATGATTGAATTATCTACTTAGCATTTTAATTTTTATTCGGATGCTAACTGCTCAAACATTAAACACCTCCCTAATAATCTGAAGATGTGTTCAAACTCAGGGTGTTAACCTCCTGTGACTTCAGAGTGCCATAAGAAGTGAATCGATTTTATGGTTGTTATTATAAAGAGAAATAATGTCTTTGAGGAGTAGGGAAAAGGTATTTCCCCTTTACAACTAATTGACTAAAATCTTTACAGGATTGGCAGCACCAGGCTTCCATATATGTTTTTCATTTTGAGGGAGCGCTATTATATGCAATGCTGTTTTCAAAGCTCTGAGCTTCTTGTTGATTATTTATCTTTACTTTGAAGGACTCTAAATTGGATTCTGAGTGAGAATGCACACTGTTACAGCAGTGATAAAGTAATGAACATGTACTCTTAAAAGATTCTTCTGACTTTTTCTAAAGGGTTAGGTTTTGAGTAAATCATAATAAAGCTCAAAGGACTAGACACAAAAATTAGTTAACAAACTCAATATAATTTGCTGGAAGCATTCCCGTTTTCCCAGTTCTCTGAACAGTACCATACATCCAGCCATCATCAATTGGTTGCACATTGATGATATAATCACCATCCCTGAAGGAAACTTCATCTTCATCTTGAGCACTGTAGTCATACATAGCTCTGTATGTTCTCTGTTGAAGGAAAGAAAACAAGGCTGTAAAGTCTCAAGCCTAAACAGAGATAGATTCCTTCTCTTCTTTGCACAAAGAAAATGAAAAGAGCAGGAAAAAGAACAGAGGGAACAAGGCAGAGAGAGAAATCACAAGTAACCTGTTGAAAAGAAACAGTACACCCTCCACCCTGTCAAATATGCAGTGAACACAGCCCCTTTTTCCAAGTACCAAAATAATTCTTTTTGTGAACCTGCATTGTCCAAAGTCCTTATACGAACAGATTTCAAGCCATTCACTCACTACCTCTTGAAATATTCCAACTGTTGTTTCATACATTCACTAGTAACAGTTCATTACATCTAGCCATAGCTAGCTGTGCTTCTGCTTCCTATTTGCATGACTCCCAGATAGCTTCTCCTGTGTCTTCACTACAGAAAAGAAACACATTCTTCATCCAGGTCATTAACTTTGCCATCTCACTGAATGCCCTTCATTTCATTAGGATTTTACCCCAAATTAAGAATTAGGAATGTAATACTATCTAATGAAAAAAAAGACAAGATTTTTTAAAGTCTGCAAAAATACTTTTTATTAATACTCGGTTTTGCATATTCAGATAAAAGATCGATCTAAACAGAACACCAAGACCTATCATTAGCTAAGCCAAATTTCTCTACACCTCTGTTCACTGTAAGCCAAGATTTTAATTTTCTTTCTAAATAGAGTATTTATTTCCACTTATAACCAATAAAATGCTGGAATTCAAAGTGGATTTTCAAACTCAGAGGGAGCAGTCTACTCCTGTGTCTTAACAGAACAAAAAACCTAGCTCATTTGAAAATTCCCAGGGCTACTTTCTTTTCCTTACCCTGTCTCTCGACAGAAGTCAAGAGCAGTTCAAGCATCGCTGATAATATTCAATTTCCCTATCAGCAATTTTTGATATTTCACCATATCTAGCTCAATATTTCTGCTACAAGGATTCAAAGAGAAAAAAAGGTAAAAACAGTCAATGTTTGAGTTAATGCCTAGTACTACTGTCTGAACCTTTTAAGAGATGGCAAACTTTTTTCTGCTTCCCAGCTGAGGAAAACAGCTCTGGATTAATTTTAATCCATCTCATATATGGGGGGTTGAGGGTTTTTAATGAAATTATTTTCAGAAAAGATGGAGATTCCTCCACACACAGTAAGTCATTTGTCACATGTTGGAGATGTGGGATCATCTAATCCAAACACTATAGGGCAACACATTATTACTGTTCCCGTGCTAGAAATACACTTTTGTCTTGATTCTGCCTTTATCATTGGTAGTGCAGATTAAAGACTGTTAACTCCTGGTTAAACACTGGAGACCAATACCATTCCTGACAAGCCTAATCTGAACTGTATTTGAGCCTTGCTCTGTATAATTGTCCTCTGCCATGCCTTGTAGTGTTGCCGCCCTACAGGCTGCAACCAAAAGTGATCTTCTACCAGAGGTATGTGGTTTCTTGGTGGTTCCTTAATGTCTTCCAGGTGTTCATGGAAGGTGATGAAAAAAAGCATCATTGTTTATGCATTACATCGAAGCAACAAATTTGGAGGGCTCTATGATCACCAAAAATTCCTTAAAGATTCACAAACTAGAAAACCAGTGATCAGAAGACCCTAAGGAATGGTCTGTGCCTTTGAGAATTTTATTTTTTCCAACTATTTCAATTGATCTCTCTACTGAGCCTTAAACTAACTCCAAAAAAAACCAGTGGAGAATATGCTATTACAACAAGCTCAGCAGCAGTTAGTCCTGTAAAGAATTTATTTCAAAAAAAGGTCCATTTAAGAAAAATGGTAGTAAGTCCATATCTGGCATAAGGCAGAGAATAGATTTTCCTCTGAGACATGCTTATATGTCTCCCTTAAATGGGCAAAGACTGGGGCAAGAGATTAAATGTTTTATTAAAGTAACATATAATTGGAAAAAAACAGTTAAGTTTTTACTCACCCAGAAGGATGCTCACTCATCCTTAGAACATCATGGTATAGGACATACTAGTGCTGTCTCCTTTAAGGCAGCTTGACTACATCACTGTAGTAGCACAGTTGTGAAGAGAAGCTAGTAATTTCAAACTTTAAAAAAATTTATTAGGGCCCTAAATGCTGCTGAGAAACCTAAATTTATGGCCTTAACACCTAATTAGGTGCTAAATGGCTGTCAGGAGAAATCTCCATAATAATCCTGTTAGCATTTAATGCCTAATTATCACTTCAGAGTGTAATCTGGGCTATATAATTGAGAATTACAATGCTTAAAGAACTCCAAGCAGGGATTTTTAAAATGCATTTTAGTGAATTATTTCTCCGTCAGTAGTGAGTTTAGCAAGTACTGAGAGCACAAGAGGGTATAAGAAAAAGTTGGTTTTTTTTAAAAACAGTCAAACACTCACTTATCTCCCACCTCCTCAAAGGTCTAACTTGCAGCTACTGCTTAGACAGAACAGTAAGTCTTGTGCATATGAAGTACTGAAGCCCAGCTCTCATATTCCCAGCTCCCCAGCCAGATGTGAACTGATAGATGCATATTTCCACTTCATCCACCAGTTGATACTTATTCTATGGATTGCTCCTTGCAAGGAAAAGTACCTGTTGCAGTGTCCTTCACATAGAATAGCTATCAAGGAAAGTCAATTTGCAACCTAGGTTTTGCTTTCCTTCACTTTTAGTTACCTAAAAACATAAGAACACCCTCTGTTATGTTCCAAAGAGGCAAAGAGCCTTCAGGGGTCTGTTATAAAGCATTCTGCACTCCGAGCAACAATATAATTAAGCCCATTACGCAAAACTGCTCATAGAAAGTGAGCAAAAGTTAAGAATGAGAAAATAACACAATTTATCTAGGAAAAAAATCTACCCAGAGACTGTTAGGATCATGCTCAAAATTAAATCAACCAGAATTTGAAAATTTAAAAATTAGAAAATTTCTATTTCTCAGTACAGGAAATTGGTGGACATAATTATAAAATGAACTTATGTCTTTTGAGACCCTGATTTGATAACAGTGCAACAAACCAGCTGAAAGGAGTAGGTTTTACTACAGCAGCTAACTCTCCAATCATCCCCACCCAGATACAAACCATGGGATCTTAATCACCCTCGCCCTAGAGATGTCCTGGCCAAACTTATTGGTGGCTTTGTCACCTTCATTGCTTTTCATTAAGTCTCAAAAACTGCTTGTGCTTTGAGACCAGCATTCAGGCTGGGATTTCTTTCCTCCCATCTCTTCCCCATCTTACTTTCTTCTCTTACTTCTTTCTTCCCTCTGCCTGGCTTAGCCAAACACGCCTGCATCTCTGGCAGTACTGCTCCAAGCCCAGAACCAAACACTCAGCTGAAAGCAATGAACCTAACAGTGTTTAAGTTTATCAGATCTCCTAAAGGGTGTCCACACTGCATTTGAAAAGCACTCCAAGGCTGCCTTCCATCTTCAGTCTGTGCAAATCGCTACACTTAAACACATCCCCAACCAGAAGTTTCCTCCAGCACACTCTGGGAACCCCTTGTGCCACCCCAACAGCTGACTGTAGCATGCCCAGCACACCTGAATAAGATGCACAAGCTACAGAAAAGACAGTCTTTTGATGTGAAGGTGGAAAGGCAAGGGAGGATGCCAGGCTTCTAGCTGCATCTGAGATACCTCTTTTGGAGCAGAATCATCACCCTGGGGCGTGATAAGATCAGTTGCCATTTCCTTTTTCCCATTATTAACAACTATTACCCCTTAAAAGAATGTCAAATTATAACAGTTTCACAAAAGGGATAAGAAATCCTGTTGAAAGGAGACAGTCAATCCTTTATTTTTTAAATGCTTTAACTTCACTCTCTTCCTTTTCTTATTTACTTTTGCATTCCCCATTCTGGAAGGAGAGGCAAATGATGATTCTCAAGATGACTGAAATGATATTGTTTCAACAGGTAGCCCACCAGGTCAGTCACTGGGAGATAGAAATATCAGGGAAATAGTAGCCATCTACCTGCCCATATAGCTATGAAGGCTGCTAAGTGCATTTTGAGATTTGCAGGCATCTCAATTCTCTGTCTGCTGGATTTGAAGACTGTTTGCTTTGCTCCCCACTGACTAGCAAATCTGCTGGCAAAGCCCAGGCTTCCAGGTCTCCCATTTTTTGGACTCTGGCCCTTTTGGAAAGCAGCCAGGTGCCTTGCTCCTTGGAAATTAATGGTTGATTCCAGTATCAGCTGCCTCACAGCTGTCATGCAGGTGTCCAAAGAGTTTCTCAGGTTATTGGCTCACCAAAAGATGCAGGTATCTGGATCCCAGACTTCCCAGCAAGTAAGCCCCCTCAGTCCCCAAGCAGCCGAGAAACTGGCAAACCTGAAAGCACCCAAGCCTCATAGAACATCATGATCTTTACAGCATAAAATGCCATGGAGTTTCAGTCTTAAACAAAAATACAAGTTTCAGCTAATCTTGAAAACAGGTTTTTTCAGCTTAGCAAGCTCTCAGTTTAGTTCATAACTAAATATTTCATCTCTAAAGAGGTGACTGAGGTAGTAAATATACATCCATTCAAAATAGTTTAAAATTCAAAATTACAAGTCAATATTTTTAAGGTAAAAGGTGACTGGATCTGAAATCTCTAGGCAGTGATATGATAAAAAATATGATAACCATTAAAACTGAACTTTATATGTAAAGAGTTCAAAAAGGAAAAAGAAGCTCAATTTCCTAAAAACTCCAGCTGAATACCCATTCAGCTCTCCTTCCATGACTAGTTACTTCTAAAATGAAATATTCACTCCAGCTTTACATTCCCATCCAGCACAATTAAGAACTTCATGACTGTGGCCATGGTTTCATGATAAAGCTTCTTCTCAGTTGCCCAGCAGTATAACTCGATTTGGATCAGGCACGAGTGCATGCATGACTCTCCTGTTGAATTAGGAAGGGCACACCAATATGGAGTCTGAGGTAAGTTTATATAAGTACAAAATCAGCAGGTCAAAAAATCTGAAACAAATTTAAACCAACAGGGTCAGCGTAAGAGACTGCAGTTTTCATCCAGTGCTAGAAGCTTGAATTCATCAAAGCTCAGCCTGTGAAATACTGTCCAAGCATTTACTATTTAAGTAGACAGAAGATTCAGTTATTTGTCTGTCTTCTGGAGATCATAAATAAGTTTTTTTAATGCATTCTGACATAAAAGTTCTTGCCACTGCCCTCAGTCACTTAATCTTTTTTATATCTGAGAACTATCATTTACATTTAGGACTAGGACAGTCAAATAGCCCAACTACAGAACTCAAGCATACCAATTCACTCATTTAAGAGATTTCACAATAGCTGGTGATGTTGCTTACCAAATAAAATCGTTCTTTAAATCTAATACTCACCAGACCTGCTGAATGAGACTGTGAATGCATGGACCTCATGGATGACATACTGGTCTGGTGCATGTATCCATATCCCTGGGACTGGCTTTGCTGATATGCCCCAGGGAGAACAGGGGCTGTGTGTTAAAGAAATACAGACACATTAATTAAATTTTTTAAAAAGTCCTTATCTAGCATTTTGTAGAAACTGTAGATTATTTGCATTGTAAATAACAGTTCCTCAGTATGAAACAGTTCAGAATGATTTCCATATACAACATAAGGCTTTCCATATGTTGAATTACACATAAATGTAGCCAAAGCCATAGCAATATATCCACAAATACTGTCAAGGTTAGTTGGAAAGAAAAGCTCAACATATCTAAAGAAGTCTGACCACAAAAAGGTGTACAAAAGCTTGAGACACCACTAACTCAATTCTGATACTGCCACAGATGACGCACTAAATATCATGTGCCATAAACTACCATTTTTAAAGGAAAGATTGATGAAAAAAGCTATATACTAATACAGTTTTGAAATGTTTCAGTAGAAATTCTCTGCAATTAGTTCTTAACTCATTGCAAACTAATTCGTATTTATTGGGCTATGAACAAAGAAGGACTGTGATTCACAGGAAGAGATAGAAATGTAAAAAAGTGAGCCCACAGTTGGGTTTCTTAGTTTATTCTGATTCCACCACCTTTCTTAGCCAAACACAGAGATCAATGGTTAAGTATTTCCAAGTCCACCTTTTTCAGTATCTTCCTCTTACCACACAATTGTTCCATCTCTTTCACACATATTTTATTCACATTATTTTAACAGTTACATTATTTTAACAATTCTGTATGCTAATCATTAACACGTTGACTTTTATTGTACCAAGAGCTGCTGAGAGAGTTATTAATACAACCAACAAGGACTCCCTACCTCTACAGCTTACTAGGAAAGCATTCGTAAACCTTCCATACCTGCTCAAACACCTTATTTCAGCAAGACCAAAACAGAATGCGTTAAAAATATGGTTGATCAAAAAATCTGTGAGAAATAAGCACAGCATAAGTGATTACTCACTATTTTCCTAGCAAACCCAATAAGCATTTTTAAAGCAAAATTAAGAGACTGAAGTGGTTTTCAAAAGCTAAAGATTAAAAGTTTAGTCACCGCATATTTGTGCATGTTTTGAAGACTCTCACACACTCTGAGAATAAAGACTTCTGGCTTGTATGGAGGTTATTAGCCCATCTCCACTATTACCAGAATTTTACTAGTTAGTTCAACTGGAAATTCATTTAGCTACACTGAAAAGAAAATGCATTTCTGTTGCTACTTCTTCAAGTGGTCCACCTAGCTGGTATTCTAACTCCTCTGACAAAAGCCATCTTTTGCTTACAGGAGATGGAGACCATGTGTCCCATGAGTCAAAAATCTTCAAACATGGAATCATTCAGCAGTCTGACACTTTCTGAGATACATCTCTTGGTCTTGCTGGGAAGCAAGAACCACTTCAGGAGCACCCATCACACACAGAATCAAAAAAGAGCAAAGCTAATGTAGGATTTAATGGGGTTCAAAATGTATGGAAGGACCCAGGACTTTTAAAATGAAAAAACATGTGAGAAGCAGGAAACCTCCACTAAAAAAAAAAAAAAAAATTAGGAGGTTTATATTTGCAGTATTAATACTCTGTCCTTCACTGCTTCTTCAGCGATCAGGACAATAAATGTGTGTGAAAAAGGATTAACGAGAAAATGTTTGCTGAACTATTTCAGAAAGAAAAGTCAATCTTGTGCTTTCAGCAAGGTGTTTTACCTATCCTGCTTCCCCAGCTAACAAAACCACTGATTTTAACAAAGGTTCTTCTTAAAACATCCATTTAGTTTTAGTTAGCATATTCAAATGCACCAAGTATGTAATTACAATTTGGGATGTTACTTTTTGCTCTACTATACTTGTAAAGATAAGTAACACTGTATATTTAACTAGGGTTTTTCTGATTTAGAAAACATGTTTCAAACTATTGTAATGAATAGATTGCTTTGTTAAGTGAGTGAAATTAAAGTGATACACAGTCAGATGCATCACTGGAACATGATGAATAATGGATGTTTTAGGAGTGCCAAGTTCATTCTAATGACATATGAGTACAAAGACATTTTAAAGGAGTTTAATCATCAGAGAATTGCTGCTTGTTAACATGTTCACAGGATTATCATGCATTAAGTGAATAGTCCTAAGTAGTTCATGAAATAATTTATGTTTCAGTGTTGTTACAAGCTATTTCTACATGACCAGATGTAGCCCTTCATGAGAAAATAGAGAAAAGCATCATTTAATCAAAGGTTCTGCGATCAAGCTGGAATGAATGTATTTTGCCTAATTCACCACCAGCATAAACGTAGGTCAGTTCATAGAAGCCAACAGAGTCTCATCTCCTCATACCAGCAGTAAATTGGTTATGTGGGTTGAAAACACACAAGCTGAAAACAGCTTAAACTTTTTAACTTAATAGAAAGCAGTATCTTAAGCTGACAATGGCCGCTGATCAGTGACTGCCCACTCTGCAGCTACAAAGGGCTGGTAGCTTTTCCCTGGTCCCCAGCAGGGGCAGACACCCTGAGAATCCCTTTCTTCTTCCTAAAGGAAGTGAAGACACTGGTAGAAACTTTTTACTCTTGATTCCTTCTCCCCAAAACAGATCTTTCTCAATTCCTACCAATCGTCCCTTGTCAGTGTAATGCAGCAAGTGTACTGATGGCCAGCTTTATTATAGCCTCCAAACTGACAGGCTTATTTTGGGGAGGATAACTCATGCCTCCTGCCTCTGTGACAACTGTCAGCAGCAGGTCTGAGACGTTCTTTCCTCTTTTGCAATCAGCTTCTCACAATCTGAGAGAATTCTGTCAAACTGTCTCAACAAACCTGTTTGCTAATTTACCTGCAACAATGGAAACCGTAAACCCAGAAATAAAATAAAAAAAAATAAAACCCCAGGAAATAAAGCATTTCTTCCAAAGCAGGAGAAATTCTGGGAAACATTAGAAGCTGAAATATTAGAAAAAGATTCTATACAATCAAAAAGAAGGTATTTCTAGGATTAGCTTTGCTAATTATCTTCTAGTCCTTTATTTAGGTATCATATATATGAGCATATATATCAGCAGATATCAGTGTTGAAGACACTTGATTGAATAATTCCACCTTTTTTTTTTCCATTAAAAGAATACTGTAGTAGGGCTGCAAAAAACGACCAATAGTTTTTAACAATTTTTTACAAAAAGTACTTAAGAAAACTCCAGATGGTTGCCTATTTGGAAGATAATTTGGGAATCACATAAATAAGCAGGCTAGTGAAGAGACAACAGATCTGAGCTGTGTTCGTGTTGATGTACAGATAATTCAAGGTGAGATTAAATGATGCAGAGAAAGAGTTTGACTTTCCACCATCATCATCACCTATAGTTAACTGCAATCTTTTGGCTCAGACCAAAGTAGAAAGTTCTATAACATCACTGACTGCAGCAGCAGCAAAAAGCAATGGTTTTAGTTAACCTAAGGGAACAATAAAACACAGTGGTTGGAACATGAAATTCATTTAGCTGAAGCCAGATTTATTGGTGAGGGAGCTGAGGGCTGACCATTGCTCCCAGAAGTAGAGGTGGATGTTTTTTCTCGTTGCATTAAGACTTTACCAGACGCATTCTGATGTATCAAAACTTACTTTTTTTCTTGTCCCACTTACCGACCAAGCCAGATATCCATTTTAAATTATCTACTTGAAGAAATTTATCGTATATCTCTTACTATGTCTTTATAGGCTTCCCCAGAGAAAAGACAGAGAATAATGAATGAACATGACAAAAGGCAAACAGAGAGGAAGCCTCCAAGAAAAAGAAGAAGCTGAAAGAATGATAACAAGTATCAACTTGCTGCAGCAGACAATGGGGTCTGCACAGTGTGTACCGATCAGGACATGCTTTGAGAAGGACTGGGAAAGAAAAAGGTCAGACTGTGGCAACAGGGAAGGTATAATTAAGAGAGCACTGTATAATTACAAGGTTAAAAAAAAAGTTTATGCTAAAAAGAAAAACCTTTTAAAGGGTAGGTTCCAAGATATATTTTATCAAAACCATACTTAAACTCTTTCGTTCTTTCATACAGCAGAACCTCGACAATCCATGGTAAAACAATGTATCCCCACTGCTAACTACTGCAGTTTTGCCATTTACTAGACCAGATGTAAAATAACAATCGCTTCATTTACTTACAGACATCATGCAGTTTTAAGCATTTATTTCACTTCATATTTTGATGCTATCTCAATTCATGGTTTCACTACTAAGACTTCAGAAAACTCACAAAGAATATTGCAACATTTTGTAATAATAACCACAACATGAGAGAGCAGGAAGTAAAAAAGGACGATGATTATTATGTGCTTAATTCTAGTGCCTGTAAGATACTAGAAATCAAGCTGTTGAGGAGCACAAAAGTTGCAACAGGGCCAGAACACAGCATCATCATATGTCTCTGTGTTACTGACATTATGACCAGCTCCCCCAAAAGAGATGAAGCTGTTACGGGAATCATGTTGCTCCACATATATTGAAGTCCTTCCCCTGTTTTGCCTTGCCGCTGCCTCATTTTCCACAGATTGCAATGCCTAGAGCAGGCTTCATGGCCTTACTTTACAAGGCCTCTCCCACAGCTTTCAATTCCTTCTTTCTTTTGCCCTTCCAGTAGAAGTTACTCAGCTATGCCCCATGTAGCAGAAAACGTTGTCAAAGTAGTGATGTAATCAGATGTGGGTAAGTGTAGGTCTAGATTACACTTCTGGGGTGCTCGGGTACACCCCACTTGTTGCTCCTGTGGATGGGCCGCTGCCCGAACTGCACAACCCCCTTGACCACATAGCTAAGGAAATACGGCCTTAGGGTAAACTGCTACTGCTGTGCTGAAGCTGGTGGATAATAACAACTGATACCTTTTTAAAGCCTTCTCTAGAAGGTGTCACAGAGGTAACTTTGGTTACAAACTCTGGCTTGGTACTTTATTTTTTTGTGTTCTATCACTTTCCCCAGACATTGGCTGCTGCTCCCCATCATTAAAATATTAAAAGTGATTTGGGTTGGAAGAGACCTCTAGTTATAATATAGTGCATTCCCTATTTAAAATCAGGGCCAAATTTGCAGTTAGGCTGGGTTTCTTCGGGCCTGTCCTGTCAATTTGGAGTTCAGGATGGAGATTTCACTACACCTCTCTGGGCAACCACAAACCCTATAATTCCTCCTGTTTATTTCCCATGCTGTGTATACTCCTGTACAAGCTCTGGAGATGAGCTCAGCCCAGCATTGCATTAAACATACAAGCATCTTGAGAAACAGTTTTAAGGAGAGATTTGAAGAAGGTTAACACATTAATTCTGCAGAAGTTCACAAACAGCAGGATAAATGGAACATAATTGTTGCCAACCAAGAATTTAATGAGAGTTTTAAAGAAGGCCTGTATCACAGGCTAATCAGAAACAATAATCTTGATACTCTGGCAGCAAGTAAGGCAGGATAGATATGGTGAGGATAAGATGTGAAAGACAAAAAAAAGAGAAGAAAAGTACCTTGCCAGCTATGACAGATGAGCTTTTAGCAGGTTTTTAAAGATGATGTGCTAAACATCAGTCTCTGTTAAAGTTAAGAGTGTTGGAAGAATTTGGCAGGAGTCATGAGGTGATAAGTCTCAAAGAGGCTACAGGCAGTCCATCCCTGATTCCCACAGCACATCTGAGGTTGATGCTCCATGAGCTGGCTGAGGCAATCTAACACTCCCACCACCCTTTCTCTTCCTTTCAGCTGGGGTGGTTTTCTGTTGGCATGGTGAGCTAAGTCAGCTCAGCAAGGGATCAGACCAGTGACAGATGCAGTGCAAGGAAGGAGACAGGACCAGGTACCCAAGGCCACAGGCAGCAGAAGGCAGCAAACTGCTAGATCAGCTCAGCTGTCCCAAGATATGCCCCTTCAAGCACCTCAATTCTGTGCAAGCTCCCTCTGCGTTCAAACCACAAAAGAGCTGAGCCTCTCACAGATGCTTCCCTCCAGATGTCCCAGCATCCAGCTCCACCATGTAATGCAGAATGCTCCTGAGTACTAGCATGTGGCATGCACTGTTCAACTACTTGTATCCTAGGTCTCCACGGTATTTGAAAAAAGTCATAGTAGAGTTTTAGAGAAGATTAATCCTAATGCAGCCAGCAAGGGCTGTTTACTTGACAGTAAAAAAGGGTATCAGAGAACTTAAAGCCTTTAATGAGTGTGCAAGGACTGCCCAGAGATAGAGACGGTGAAGAGGCTGAGATGAGGTACAGAGCTCTGCAGCATCTCCATGGTACAGAGCAAGGGGATAGTCTCTAAAGGACACAATAAAAAAGCAGTCACAGCAGTACAGAGAACAAACAGAAGAGTACAGATATGTTAGATACTAATAACATCAGGAAAACCTCAGTAATAATTTTCCAGTGAAGAACTGATTGCCAGGAATGCTCCTGTCCCAGACTGGGATGAAAAGAAAAAAAATCTCAAAGATTCATGCAAAAAGAAATGTTAAAAATCAGGTAAAGAAACAATTTTATGCCAATCATTTCAAAAGATCTAGGTTTAATTTTGATAATTTTCAATGTTTATTATAATCTGTGACTCTTCAAAATTAAACATATTTCAACATAAAGCTGGATTCTTTGTTTCAAAAATGTCAAGCTATAACCGTAACAATCTCAATACTGAATAAAATGGGGGTTTTTAGCATTAGGACATTAATCACAACTGATCCATTCCTATAAAGAAGTCTGGCATTAAACTGCTATCTTCTGATGAACAATATTGAAAAATTCCCAGCCATCTCTAAAGTTAAATTGCTCGGCATTAACTTTTCAAATAAACTAGAAAATGGAAACACATACTCTAAACTGATTATAACTCTTATCTCTTATAGAGTTTTATTATTTTCTAGTCAGCAAGAGTAGCACAGCACAGTCAAATTTACTGGGAATAGGTCAGACTGCATAAGCATATAAAACGCACTAACCTGAAGACTGCAGATGGTGAGACCTGATACAGAACAGTGCTGTTTTTAGAACAGTAGAAAACAACATGGTAAGGCATCTTGGCATTTTTTCTTGTAACAGTAACTTTCCCTTCATTTCTTTTCTTTCTTTTTTTTTTTTCTCTTTTTCTTGCCCTTCACTCGTCAGTTAGGCTGCTTTCACGGATGTCTGAGCTACCCGGCTTGTTGCTCTCAGTGGTGCTGTCAGAAGCAGCAGCTTGTCTGCACACTATCCATTACAGGAGTCAGTATTAGTTAGTAAATTGGAATATCAAGCCCAGATATAATTAGGTTGTTGAAATAACAACCTGAAAGTATGGCCTAATTCACACAGGGTGCTAATAAATATCTGCCATGCTCACTGACCTCATTAGAATTGAAGCTCTGAACTACTTGGAGTCAGTGGCAAATTCAGAACATTACAAGCTTAGGAAGTTTCCATAACCTAAATTACAAAGATATAAGAAATAAACTATGCAATCTTCAAATACTTGGGGAAAAAAATGATGGGGGGGGAGGGGGGAGGAATCAACAAAATTATGAATCTTGTATTTAAAATAACTAACATTAATTACTCATGATGAAAAAAATCAAAATATCTCTACTCTCAAGACTACTTACTGACATGCTACAACGGATAAAATAAAATGTTTTAAACTAAACTTCATTAGTGTCATGATTAGACTGTTTTAAGCTCCATTATGTTATAACACCATTTTATCAGCTAGCAATAATTAAGTCTAACTATATGTACCCACCATGTAAGCTGAAGTAGATTATTATGGGAAATGCAGGATCATACAATTATAACTGTTCAAAGCAGTTTCAATAAAAGAAATTAAAATTTGATTTTGAATGAAATTACAACTGATCACACATAGCTGTTTAGCATATGTCAAAGAAAACAAAGAAATTTTGAAAGGAATGAGAAAAAAGAACATCTAATGTGCTCATGCCACATGGAATCCTGTATTTTATTCATAATTTGTTTTCCTTTTAGGGGGGGACTATCTCATATTTCAGTTACTCCTGAGAGAAAACATACAAAAAATTCACGTGTTCCAAAATTCCCAATTTGTATGAACAGCCGATATCATTAATACTGGTTACACTGGTCTTTGCTGTGTAAGTCCATCATGCATCCAATAGCAGATGGAGCGGGAATTGGGAAGTACTAGCTAGTCCAGTGGAAGAACGGTTGACAAACTGCCTCTCTAGTACATCATGGTCTATGTGTCTGGTCATTCAGGCCTTCTCCTTAACTCTTCATATTTTGAGGAACAGTGGATCAGTCAATTCCATTATATTCTTTTTCAGAGCAATCTATTTCTTGAGGTCCATTCTGGCCTCTCTGAGAGTCTAAATCTCTGTACTGCAAAAAGCCAGTCTCTCATGGGCATTTTTTCCTTTAAATAAAAGTAGTATGGCTTTCATTCCCCCTCAGAGGAACTCCACAAAAGGGCTATATTCAGATAAAGTCCAGGCTAGCACAGTCTCCAGAAGCCATGTCTGCAAGCAGTATTAAATGTCATAGTCTAGAGAATAATGAAAGGAACCCAGGATGTCCTGTTTTCTGCTGTCAACATTAAAAGAAAGAGGACAGTCAACTGAACATTCACCCTCTTCATCAAAAGACAATAACACAGGGAATATTTTTGCCAGAAAGTGCTTGTGGATATTCCTTAGAGCACCATTTCTACTGAGGAACAGGGGTGGAGGATACCAAGTCACAGCTGAAAAGCCTTTGCGGTCATTAACACATTATTGCTGTTGTAAAGCATCACAGACTTGTAAAGTATTAAATACATGTAATATTGTGCTCTGCCAACAGGAAAGGAGAAGAAGCTGGATGCCAAACAGTCCCTGCCTGTGACTGTGTCTGACTGTAGAGCAGCGAGGTGCTGAGTGGGAACTTCACAGCCTGCAAAGAGCACGAGCTAGTCCTGTCCTGGCAGTGCAGACAATTTTGATGAACAGAAAATGCCATCAGCTTCCCAAGACTGCCTTTAGAAAGGCCATTTAGGACTGTAAGACCATAAAACACTCAGAGGAACAGATTTGATAAATGTAATTCCATAGCAGCCCCTTAAAATATAAGCTTTTTCACACAAAAGCTAAAGGTATTGGTTATAAAATAGGGTGGTAAACGATCTCCCAGGAAATTCAGTAAGTAAAATGTTTCAACAGGTAACCAGCCTTTAAAAATACAGGAAGAGGCTGTTTGTAGTGCTCACTCATACTGACATGTTTTTGTGGTCTTTTACTAAAAACCAGGATAAAATGGAAGTGAACACAACACAAAATTACAATTTAGAATGAATAACAACAATTATTGTCTTCATCCAACTTCTATGAACAGTTGTTTTCGAGATTTTAAAAACTGTATGAATTCTATAGCGGACATTTAGAATTTTATGGGCAGTTACAACAATCTGCTTCACTTATAATTTAATTCACTTAAAATACAAACCTTTTATCCCCCTTCGAGATCCCACTGACCAGTTCTTACTACAGCACTGAAAAAATAAAACTACCCTAAAACTAGAGTCCTATTTGTCCCCAGTTTTGAATCCTAAAATGTCACTTTAGGGTTATGATGATGAACACAGAATATTCTAAACCAGTTAAATGTAGACCAACTGACAAAAAATTCCGTTTTGAATATTCAGCTACAAAAACTTTTCTAGATTTTTAATTCACTTATTTTCCTCATAAAACGAGATTTAATACATTAAATACTCTATTGCAACCTGAGGACAAAAGAATTACTAACTGGGACAAGAGGAGAATGGATTGTTTATTTGGAGCACAGTTTATACAGATGCCATGAGAGTGCGGAGGGGCTTGGCTGGTTGCTTCTGCTTTAGCAGAATCATTGACCTTTCTGGATCGCAAAAATGATTTTGTTTTTACTATAGTTTCTAAAAGAAGAGGTCTTCAACTCATCTCTACGTCTAATGCATGTATTCCCACATATATGTTCGACATTATATTATGTGTTAGGAACTGTTCTAGCAGTTCAAATATAAAAGGAGTGCCCCCGTTAATTTTATATGGATTATAGCAGAAAGTGCTATGAATATTATTTTGGAATTAGTCATCAATGGTAGCCATACAGTCCAAAGAGTTTAGCCTATGTATCTATTAGTAACTGGTGTATCATAATACTTACACATATCCCCATTTCTCCTACTGGTCTTGTAATTGGAACATAACCAAATCACAGGGCATCCTGCTCTGGAGTTCTCAATACAAATTGCAGTCAGGATTTGGTACCACTGACAAACAAATCCTGTTGCCAGCTGACTTTTTTGGCTGACAGTCCACCTCAGCTGCAGCATGTCTCGGCTGAGAAAACAGAGTACAGTATGCCTTTCCTTTCCTCGCACACCGCACCACATTCTTTTATTTATGAAGGCACAAAATGTCTGAAAGCCAGCCTGAGGAATCCTTGGTCCTGGTGGGGCCACGGTGCACCACAGGAAGCTGCAATTCCTTCTTAAATTGTGAATAGGCAGGTTTTTGCTCTAGGCTTCCTCACAAATGGAAAGAGTTAGTAAAATGAAGGTTATGTTAACATGTTACACTACCCACATGCCTTCAATTACAATTTGAACTCACATTTACTGAACATCAACTGTAGCCCACTTGCATTAAAGAGAGAAGCCTGCAAGTTCTCACAGAAGCTGTGCTTTGATTTCTGTGCAGCTATTTACTTGCATAGTGGGTATAACCAATCTGAGCAATGGTGGAAGGATAGCATCAACCAGGATAGAGTATGTGACTGCACATAATTTTACTAATGATATTTGTTGTCTACTGAATATAAAATCCTCTGAAGTGTATCAAAAGCTGCTCTAGGGGATCACACTGAATAACTGAAACAACTGCTTGCCAAGGGAGCCATTAACACTTCCAACTGTTGAGTCACTTGAAAATTTCCCTTCCACTTTCTGCTCACTAACCCTTTAAAGGAAAAAGGAACATCAAACTTAGACAGCTGGCAGGGTGAACAGAAGGATCCCCTGAACTGCTGCCACACTACAGAAATTGAAAATGGGATCTCTTCTGGATTCTCCTCCACCTGGATGTGTGGGAATTGCCTTTTGGTGCTGCCAGATGTCAAGGTATGGGAAAGAAGCATGGGAATTAAAGATAGGCAGAGGGAATCTAAGCAGAAATATTTTGGAAGTGTGAAATGTAAAGCTCTCCCTGGAACATTAACTCATCCTCAGTGAAAATACACTGAATGAAAACGTGCTTTCAGATGAATCACAATTTATATCTTAATGTATTACAACCAATGTGGGATATCTAGTTATATAATCAGAGCCCTAAATCAAACCTTCATCAAAACTTAATTTAACCCTCACTTGGAGTGCCATATGAAGTTTCAAGTTTTACATTAAAAAATAAGATTTTACAGATACTTCATACCTCTTTGTTATGGAAGAGAATGAAATCTAATCTTCTGGACTAATTTCTCCCATGTTCTGCATTAACAAAGCACTCAGCAGAGGACACTAGAAGTCCGATAGTCCAGACTAGGAGAGAGAGATTTGATAATCCTCAAAGTAGTGCATAAATGTGGTCCCACTGCCATTTTGGATTCCTAGATTTACATGGCTTAAAAGGTTGAAATAGATTATCCACAGGAGACCAAATTATATATTAAGCAGTCAGAAATCTTCTTTTCACAGAAACTTACACAGAACTTAGCAGATGTGTAAGGAAGACACCCACTCTGTTTCTAACTGAAATCTGAACTCTCACAACTAACCTTGCATGTAATTTTCCTTCTTACCTCAAATCTAGATGTGAAAAGGTATCACCTTTCTAACACCAGAAAACGTCCCACTGTTTTCAAAAACTCCTCCAGCTGTAAGGTCATTATTTTTAATCAGAAAAAAAACCCCAACCTTATGCCCTTTTGAGCATCAGGAATCACTGCAAAACAGGAGGCAGAAGCTGAAAAAGCAAGACACATCTCCTTCAAATGAAAGAGTTTTCAGAAGGGAGAGAGCTCTGTCTTGCTGCCTGAACAAGCACTGTCCTTTTGGGGTACAGTGTGGTTAAAGCAAACCTCTACAAAGGTAACTGTATCACTTCAGCAAAAATCTATTTGAGAAGGGAAGACCAGGATTCACTAGTTTGGAAGGAGTGTAAGCTCTCCAACAACGAAAACTGTTCATGTTAAATAATTTGTGGTATCAGACAGGTACCAAACATATGCATGCACTTGTGCCCATATTACATACACAGAGAAGTATTTAACCAAGTTCAAAAATATTACCAGAGGTTTATGGGTGATGTAATTATTATTTGTCTGCAAGCGTTTGTACTACATTATACACTTAGGAACAGAAAATCATCTGATTACCTAGACAGAAAAGCACAGTTCTACCATGACACTGTTGAGTGGAAGAAGACTATTTTTTCCCACACATTAGCTTTCAGGTTGGCAAACCTGCTGGGGGCTTAGATGTAAAAGAAGCAAAACCAAAGCACCATCTAGTTTGAAACAAAAAAAAAGCCAAACTCAGAAACAGATGTAAAAGTCTGGTAGATAAGGGAAGTGTGGATGTGACCGTCACCAAGAGGGAGTACACAAAGCGTTCTTTTGATGTGTTTTGCCTTCTGTGGCAGTGCAGCCTGCTGATACACTTGAAAAGGGACAAGAAACCCACAAAAGCCTATAGTTCTTCCTGTGAAATCTACAATTCCTCTCCCTCCAAATGCCATATTTGATTACTGGACTCTAGGGAACAACATTACAGAAACAGAGTTCAGCTACCTAGCATAAAAGAACCATTCTTCTTTGGCTGCCAGAGAAGAAAATACAACTGCTGTGTCATTCTGCTTGACCTCCTTAAAATGACAGAGCTTAGCAGCTGAATATGAAGAGGGATGAAGGATTTCTGCCCTGTACTCCTGCTAGCTGCACCTGGAGATGGAAGACAGATCTCTGTACTACAATATAAAGAGCAGTCAGGTATTATTCCCTCTTTTTTAATTTGACTTGTCTTTTACTAATGGTGATTCTTCCCATCCTCAAAACCAGGGTTTTTTTTATAAAAAATGATGGGAAGGACAGAGCAAGGAAGGGAACCAAATCCTGTTTCTTTTCCTCTTCTTCTTCCATCTGTTGGCAGAAGAGAAGAGTATTACCACTGTCCCAACACAAGTAGACTCCTTGGCCAATGTACCAGGGGGCATCTCTGCAATTCCAGTGTGTGAAATGAAGAGTTTTTTCCATGTTATCTGACCAGTTTGTCTTCTGATGAGACTAACCAGGAGCAGAAGCAGTAGCACAGTTCCTTGTTCTAGAATTTTCTGTGGTACATATGTCTGGGTGTCAAAGACTGAGGGAAATCCTACAAATAAACATTTTTAGATACAGAGCCACAGATACTGGCACGTGCTAGAGGAAGAGAAGGAGACATCCCTGAAATCAGTATTTAAAATGTCAGTGTCGGGCTGAGGAACAAAAGCCCTCTCCATGAGGTGGTACACAATGTGGTGCTGTTGCGAGTAATAGACAACAATACATGAAGTCTACATTTGCTCTTTGCAGGGCTGTGTTTACTCTGCAGTTCAAATAATAGTTCTCCTAATGGCCTACAACATGTTCCTGCCTTAGTGAGGAAAGGAGAAAGATAACCCCTGGAGTTTGGAGAAAGGGAGGGGAGCAGGTTCAGCTACTCTGGAGCTTTTCTTCTTCAGAAGGCTCATATCACACAAGGAGGACACACCACTAGGGAGAGAGATGAAAGGACTTACTGTTTCTCATTGACTTAATTTCCACTCCAAGCTATATAAAGACTTCAAAACTTTAAGTATCCATATCCCACAGGAAGATACTGCGGTACTGTGTGTTCTGCAGTCTTCATAGACTTTGGAGTCAAATTGCCAGCATGCCCATTTGCCATATTTATCCCTCAAAGGTTGTCTGCCCTAATCTTTTCTGGATCTGACCAATTGTTATGTAGTATCAATGAACTATCTTACATGAATTTTCAGTTTTCTTATAGCAACCTACCGGTTACTTTTTTAAGGTTGATCACAAAAATTAAGAGACTATCAAAATATAAGTGGAATTTCATGGTTTATTGAAATTTGTGTATTTGGATGGCCAGTGTGACTAAGAGAAGGTAGCTTCCCAGGTGAAGGAAAAGTGAGAGACCTGAGTGTTACTGGCAGACCCTTTTCATCAGAATAAAGAAAGGAAGACCTTAAGCCTCAGATCAAGGCCTCTTTGTGTTAATTCTCACTACTTGGTCTGGTGGCAGCAGGTGAACTGAATCTGAAGAACTTAGGCTGAAGAAGAGAAGTGTAAATTGTAAACATGTAGCCATTCAGTAACACACTGGCTCCAACCAAATACATGAAATTTTAGCACTCATTTTTAAAATGCAATAAAAGGCACTTGAAAATTCTATACTAATATTCACTAAGGTTTCCTACATAACATGAGCTTTTGGGAGAACAGCAAACTTCATTTCTGTCTCCTACACACTGACTTCTATATAGGTTTTAAGATAATATGATGATGACTTAGAAAATAGCAAAGAAATCAAGTTGTTTCCCAGCAGAGTAACAATATATCCATCACTGAAAGGAACTGATACACACCTCCAACTTTTCTCCATCTACAGACTATACACAGTTTAAAATAAGAATAAAGGGACACTTCAATATACTGAAAAATTCTGAACATATGGTAAGGAAAAATGTATATATCATGTCTATATGCTGATGCACACCAATTAAACTAGAAGGTAAGAGGAAACAGAAGACAAAAAAAGAAGGTCAAAAGCAAAAGGGGAGAAAACCAATGTAAAAGGTTTCAACTAAAAAGAAAAAAGGCTGTACCAGGGCCAAAAAAAGTTAAATTCATCTATGGCAGGGCATTCATTAAGATCATTTTAAAGTAGAAACCTTCAGACTGAAAGCAAAACTTGCTTTCCTGCTGATCTAAATCAAAGAAAAACAGGAGAGAGCTAAACAGAGAGACAATAAATTGAAAGATAATTAAAGTAAAAACTAAGAGAAGGAAGAATATTATAAAGTGACATGAAAACATTCTGCAGTTGAAACAGGGTTGAAGGAAAGCAGCATAAAAGGACTTTGAGAACTAAAACAAAAGGAGGAACCCTATGGAAAACACTTTCACTTGAAGTATAATAGAAACAAACTGTGTACACAAATTGTTGCATAATAGAAGACAGAGAGAGAGAATGAATAAATAACAGTGGAATAACAGTGATACTTCTTTACTGCAGATGGATCTTCTCATTCCAAACACCTACGAGGAATTCTTCACCTCAAAATGAGTCAAAGTCCAATGCAAAACAGAAGTGACAAAAACGGTAGCCCTAGTAGCAGTGCCATGGCTCATCTGCTACCATCTGGCCAGTCACCAAGACGCTCTGTTCTAGTAGTACACAAATGTGTACGGTCACTTCCCTGCCATCATGGCAAAGCCTGGAATTTGTTCCAGTAGTAGCTGAGTGACCCCTGTAGATAGTCGGTCAACTTCTTTAAGGGCAAGCTTCTGCACTCTCAAAGACTTAAATTCTTTGACATTTTAATCCTAAACCAGAATTTCCTCTGGTGGCAGTATTTTGTTTCTTTGCTTACTACAAACAATGGGCCTGAAGAGAAGTATTAATTAACCTTAAAGGTTTACTTGCAGCCTTCACTTTATCTTGCCACTGTTTGTCTATACCTGTACATGCATAGCTTTGAGCAACTGAGCTTGGTTTCTGTGATTGGCATTGGATCATACACCACAAATTCATTTCCATATCTTATATCATACCACACATTAACACTCTAGTGTTAAGAAGTCCTTTCCCCTCCTCAGTCTCTGGAGATGGAACTACTGTGAAGAATATATAGAGAAAGTGTTCTAAAACAACAAGCCTTTAAAAAAAAAAAAAGTCTCCAATACTGTGAACTGGTGCTACTTTCAAGCATTTTTACCCTTGCCTTTGGGGGAACAGAACTACACAGAATGGTCTTGAGAAATGAGGGTATGAGCTAAATGCCATTTTCACTTACTGAACTAAGTTATTAGCAAAAGATGGTAGATCAATTTTACATGGAGACCTTGAAATAGGAGAAGATATCTTTATAAAAATACATGGTTTAGCACAACTTCTGAGAAACATTGTAGAGACCGTGAATACAAAAAGTCCAAATAGGCAATACCTGTGTTCCCTTCTGTCATCAGTCACCGAAAACTCCATAATTATACATAAATGGGAGTTATGTGTAAAAGCAATTCATCTCCTTTGTGGAGTAGATGGTTGAAATACAAATACAACTGTCCAAAATAATGCAAGACTGGAACAGGTGTTGAGCCATATGAACCAGATCATCCTCTCCTGGTGCCAGAATGCAAACTAACAGGATGGGACCTTACTTGTAGGGAAGGAAGAGGAGCAAGACAGTGAGTGTGAAAAGAACTAGGAGAAAAACAGTGTGTACGACTGCACAGAAAATCAGGACAGACAGAAAACATTTTATAAAGATACTAAAAAAAAAACCAGCTGAGAAATTTGTTGGACACAATGCGCTCTAGAAAGACCTGAATTGAAAGCAAAGAAACTGTCTCTTTTTTCTTTTCTGTTGGTTTTTTCCCTACAGTGTTCTGTGAAGAAGGAACTGTCTGGTCTGTCTTTATAAACAAAAATAAATCTGACATCCATATATCTCAACTTCTCTTTCTGACGAAAATAATCTGAAAAAGCTTCCCAAAAATGAATGAATACCTCCATGTCTGAGAAGTTGCAACATCAGTGTTAAAAGCAGGATTGAAAGAGAGAAATCATTAGCTTCTGTTCCTCTTCAGACAAGCTGAAAATAACTATTTGAAAAACAGCTGAGAATTTTGCAAGAACTAATGTGGCATCCAACTGTTTCTGTGAAGTGCTACAGAATGGCTTGCAGGTAAAAAGGAAATCTTTGTATAGGTGGTAATTAACTACAAAGCATTTAGGTAGACTGAGAAGCTCTTAGTGCAATACCTTCTGTCCAGTATGGCAAAAAAATTCAGTGATACCATGAAGTAATAAAGTCAACCTTGAAAAACACTAACAGGGAGAAGCCACAAAAAGGACAGACAAAGCTGAAAAGTAATTTCAAAAAGAGAATCAAAATCTAAGTTCATCACTTGCATCAGGCTTGCTGGAAAGCATTAACAATTGTTTCCTATCCAGTTTTACCTGCAGTAGTCTAAAAGGGAGAACAGGGATTTTCCTGAACTCACATCATGCAAAAATATACTGATTTTGCAGGGAAAGTTCCCTGGGAGGCACACTTGGCTCAGCTCAACATCATCATCTAAAATAATGGTCAGGGAATCAAATAGGAAGAAGTAATTCTAGTGAACAACGTTAGTAGCCTCCCTGTGACGTTGTTACTGAAATTCCCCAAAGACAAGAGAGAGAGTTATTTAGATCCAAATAAGCCTTTAACATCTGGTATGAAGCCAGGGACTCAGATAAGGGCTGGGAGGGGTGGTTAAGGAATAATTCCATCAGCAGTGGCAGTAGAAGACTTGAATTGTGGGTCAAATATCAGCAAAGGTATCTAGAATAAATTTGCAATTGAACACCATAGAAATATCTGAAAGATCATGAGACAAGGCCAAAGACACTTAGAGGTTGTAAAATTGGTCACAGGTCTGCAACTGTCTCATGTTGGAGTGCCATTAGATTGAACTATTGCCAGTAAAAAACACTGCTAGATCTAAAAGTACAAACCCCATGAGAAACTGCCATGAAATCTCAGCAAAATGCATTTGGTTCTCATTTACTGTGGTATGCTACAAGACATACTGTATAAAGGTCAAAGGCAAACTCATCTTGTGGCTATGTGCTAAACAACATTTTGGATGGGATGCTGCCATGAAAAAGGTTGGTATTTTTGACCAAGGATGCTGTCTTCTGCTGTTTTCTTCTGAGTGTGTTCACAGAAATGGCATTTTCTTGTAAATCATTAGGATTATGTCAAATTACTTAGCTCTGGAATTTATTTCTCCCTTGCAATGGGAACTGTCTGCAAGTGCTCAATCCCTGGCTAGCCAGCTGGGTCAAAAGCGGAAACAATATCTTGCTAAAATATGTTGATCTTGGCAAGGACCTATTCAACACATCACCACAACAATAGATTTAAATAGAGACACAAAAAGCAAGCTTGCTAGTGCCAAAACAACTGGGAAAATAAAGCCCATTTCCTATTCTCAATATGGCAAGTAATAAAAAAAATATCTGTTAACAATCAAATCAAGCTGACAAAGCAATGTTAAAATGGCTTGGAACAGAGCCAAAAAAGATCAGAACAGATATAGAGAGACAATACGCACTGGGCTGCGAAGCCCACTTCACATCATCACAGGAAGAGACATAAAACCCAGCATGATGTGCATTATTACTATCATATATTAAAAGAGTTGGGCATATAGTTAAAATATCAAATAAAGATGAACAGACATGATATAAGGGATTACAGTTCTGTCAAAGATGTGTTTTTCTTTCTTTGTTCAGAGTTAGTTCTTCAGTCTGAACACCTTCTTCCTCACCTGTCCTTAGTCAGAGCTGCTTGTATGTATTTACATGGCACCTAACACAACGTACACTCCCTAAACATTAGCCACTATAATAACATATTACTCTGGCAAGTGGGAGAACATAAACAGGCACACTTTACAATTAAGATGCCTTAAAACCTTCTAAAAGCATGAGTAATTCAAGGATACCAGGCAACTAAATGGTAGCAACAGCCTTACTCATAACACCTTCTGAAAAAAAAAAAAAATTAGTAACCCTTTAGATGACTTTTTCAATGCACCTTCTTTCACAATTGAGAAGTAGAAATCACTACTTTTTAAAAATACATATTTAGAATGCAATGTTTCTGAATATTTACAATTCATCAGTCAATCTAGCACACACTGTAATGCCACTAGGATGTCTAGACCTTTATTCATCATTTTCATAAATTTTGTTCTAATCTATGGCATCAAACAGATGCAAGATGTGGTTTTGTACCTAGGGATGCAGGTTCGTCAAAGTATTCTAATATTAATCCATATCAGACTATATAAGCTTCCCAGCTGAATATGTTCCCAAACTGCTGAGAGTATAAGAAAACTTTTATATGTGAGAAAGTTACAAGTTGATACACTTTTTCTTAGGATGGAAACAGAGAGTCACAAGCACCTGCATAGTTTAATACGGGAAGAAGTAAAGAAGTATTTCAGTCACTAAAATACTATTATATGCTTGATTTGGTCACCGAAAGCACAAGGTAATTTTTATTTTTTTTTTTCACTTCAGAGGTGTATTTCTTTCAGTTACATTGTGTCTTTCAAGAGAAAAAAAAAAAAAAAACAGATTCATGTACATTTTGCAAAAACACAACACACCTGATAAACATTGTAAATGGGAGTTAGCAGGGCTTTCAGACTGACAGTGTTACCAAAATGGTGAAGGAGAATACACGATAAAGCAATACAGCATGCAAGAAACTGTGCAGTCTTGAGATTTTGCTTTGCTTCCTTAATCAATCAGGCAATAGCTTACATAGTTTCTAATGATTTGTGACTATACAAGGATATGGAGTTAATACAGGCCTGTGAGGTCTCAACACACTGTCGTAGTGTCATTAGTGAAAAAGGTGGGAATAAGGGGTACCTCCTTCATCAGATGGCCTTGTTATCTCACTGCAGTAAGAAAAGGTAGGGTTCGTGTCAGAGCCATCTGATTTATAATCTCCCAAACTGGTAGAATGTAAATACTGCTTACTGTAACGGCTTGCTCTTTCTACAAAGGTAGAAAGAAAGAATATCACAGTAAATAGATGACAGAAGTGCAAAGATGAGCAACCACAAAAACCCCAACACTGCTAACATTAAAATTCATATACTGATGGCATTAAAATTAAAGTGACTTGTTCACAATTTTGTAACCATTTTCAACACCATTAGTTCAAAAGGTTGCTTCAAAATCAGATACAACTAAGCATGTTCTTTGCTTTATAAGAATAGCAGAAATGGAAGGTAGGATTGAGATACAGGGAAAAAAAGGGATGAAGATGAAGCATATGAAAATTTCTAGTGGAAAATCAAAATGTTCCTTTATCTCAGCATGCATACAAGTTGATCATACAAGTGCATCTGGAAATAATGCAGTATGACATTTGAAGGTATATTTATAGTTCCACTATCAGTAGCAAAGAAATTCATGTGTGGAATTAAATGTTCAAAATAAACACTTCTAGGGGGAAAAAAAATCCAAAAACTTGTAGAGCCAAAACATTGCTGCTTATTATTGCATTACCTTCTCTCCTTTTCCATCTACCCTTAAATTATGAACACCTTGGAGTTGCAAACAATAGCACAAGGCATACTATCATGTGCCATATAAGCAAAATGTGCATAGAAAATAAATCAATTTCATAAATAGGCCACATTCTCCATGAAATTTTAGTAAGGTCCAACTATTTGAAAATTCTACTTATAGTGAAGACAAAATAGGTCAATGCTTTTTAAGTGACTGCTTGTAAGTTGTATGAAAAACTGTTGTTTAAGATAAGATTTATTTCACTATTTCTTATCTGCACACGTGATTACAGCTGAAGTTCCTATAAAACACTGCTTTTAACAGTTATATATATATATATATGAAAACATACTTATAAAACATATGGCTGGCACATTGTCCTGAAAATTTACTGTATCAACTTAGTTTCATAAACATAAAAAGCTGAATTGGGGAAAAGTCAGGATATAAGCAATACCAGAAAGCATATGCAGACTCCTAGACTGAATATTGTCCTCCAGAGGATCAATGTCGAAGATGGAGCCAGGATCTGTGCGCCAAACTTTAAGATCTTTTCCCAAAGCACAGAAATTATAAGACAGACAAACAACAAAGGAAGTAAAAGCATGAAAGGAATGAGTTTTAACAATCAGCAAACAATTTCCTTCATCTAGAAATTAACCAAAAGATCTAGATATTCACCTGAAAGGACCGGAAAGCATTAATTTCCTGCTTAAAGGAACTTAGTGCATTCATTTTAAGCATTGACATTATTTTAAGGAGACTTTTTCTCCCAATTTTTGTTTTCCTCTTCTAAATATGACTGTAGTATTTTCTTAAGTCTAAATAAATGGAAACAAGTTAAATATCACATACCAGAGGTCTTTTCCACTAGAAGAACCAAAATGATCAGAGCTACAAGATTATGTCCCCAGTCCACCAACAGCATCCTTACTCCACAGAGATACTGCAGTATATATCCCTATAGCTGACAGCTGGCAGTATACATCTCTACAGCTGACAGAGGCACTACAGGCCCTCCCTTGCATACAGTAGAGATCAAGTCAGCCTAATAAGCAAAATCAGGGGCATAGTTCATCCTACCCAAAATAAACTTCTACAAGTTGCTCAATTCGTATGAAGTACCCATACTTCATGAGTGAGCGGCTGCATGGTGCTTAGTTGCTGGCTGGGGTTAAACCACGATGCCATCTTTCTTAATTAATACCAAAAAAGGCCTAGGGTGACAAATTCAGCTGTAGAAAACTACATTGTAGACATCTACAGTTGGGTACAATGAAGCCCACTATTAACTAGTAATTTCCTTTGTCTTCCAAATATCCAAGTTTCCTGGGACACAGACTTACTGTTGATCCACTACTGAAAAGCATTTTTGGAATTCAATGTATGGATTCAGTAACAGTAGTAATCATAAAATCTCCAGCTTTAATTCATACAAGTAAGCTATTAATATCTCTTGAATACACTTGCCTGAACTGGATATTGAAAGAAAAAAGAGTCAATATGAAATAATTAGTTTCATATCTGAGTTTAAGTTATAATCACAGCAGAAAAGTGAATACAGATTCAACCATGTTTTTAATAAACCTTTAACAAGTAATTACAGTGTTGTACAAGTTAAGAGGAGGCTTATAACAAATGCAGAAGCAGCTACAGTGTAAATTCTTGATCTACTCACATCAATCTAATATATACAATTCATATCTGCTATGTCTAAAAATATAAAAATCGTTTAATCTCTTCAAACCAGTTTAAAATAAAACCTTCATGTAAAGTACAAGCAGTTAAAGCACAAATCTACCAGATCACACCTTTTTACTTGTGGTTTGCTCCTTGGGCAGACCTGTCTGCTAGATTTACTCAATGCATTGGAAGTGGGAAAAATAATTGTCTTCCCAACTTGGTCCTTTTGCTGGTTTGACTGGTATCAAGCTAAATAATGGGTTGGTAGGTAAAGTAGGACTGTGGGGATCCCAAATATGTCATGTTTCAAATGATTAATAGCCTAGAGGCAATGGAAAGAACAGACAGAGCTAATAAAATAAATCCCATGGCTTCAGAATACATTCAATTGTATGTACATTATGTGTTATCTACTGCAGCTCCCATAAGGTGAGGCATAGTGCTAACTCCTTCTTGATAAGATGAATAAGCCAATGCAAAATCTTTTGAAAAACTATGTGTTAGTCCTAACGGTGATAAATTATGCAACTACATAAAGCACTGGCAGGCATGAAAGGGGTGGGGGAACTGGTGAATGCCCAACTTCTGTTTGATCATGCCTTAATAAGTAAAAACATAATAAATACAGTTTCAGGGCAGCATCAGAGCAGCAGCCATTGATTTGTATTGATTTTATCTATCTCTGTAATCTGAAATAACATAGTTAGAATCTTGGCAATTTATAGGGCCAATCAATTTTAACTTCCTGGTAACTTTTGCCAATTTAAAATATCCTTATACTCACATGAGAATCATGGAGCCTCTTTAGTCACAGATCCAAAGCTCAGTTAGATTAATTCATCTTGATGAGTTTAGAATGGTTTAGCATGGGTAAAACTAGTGCCTATTTTCCAAAACAGAGGCATTAATTTTAGCAACCAGGCGTTTGAAAAAGTTGTTACAGCTTCACCAATAAAAAACCAACCAGATGGACTCTAACACAGAGGTACTTTTCATAACTGGCTGAACAATTACCAGCTAGGAAAAAACTCAAGGGAGTCATAGTTGTTTTTTTCAGTCTGTGATTTTTTTTCTAGCTGCCAAGGACATTCCATGAGCAGGGAGCTCACTGCTTCTTTTTAAACAAGCAGATATTATAATTGCAGTTCACTCTGAAAAAGCATTAGCTGAAATGTCACTGGATATTAGGCTCACAGGTTTGTCATGGCCTCTTTCCTTTAAATAATTGTACTACTTTTTCTGTTTTGTGAGCACAGGGAGTTAAGAATTCCTGTGTGTTTTGATACTGGAGTATTTTGAGGTGATAAACAGTACTAATATTTCAGTTACTACAGCTCAAGAATTTATCTCACAGATGTTCTTAATCCTAATGTGTTTGTGCTAGCAAGCCTTCAGTTATTGAACACAGGATTGTACACAATTCTTACACAGGGCTACAGCACACGTGCATTGCAGTACAAAGTACGAGGTCTGAAATGCGCACCAAACAGCATATTGCAAACTGCATATTAAACTGCGATTTTGCAGGAGCTTTTCTCTCTCTCTTTGGCTGCACCGCTTCTAGCTATGCAAGTGAGTTCAAGTGCTTGGGTCTCTACAGACAATGATTTTCTGAACAAGTTGTTGTCCTAGATCCAGAATGTGTGACCCTCTGAGACTTGCATGGTCTTAAAAGCATCAGTACCTTCCCCAGGCAGAGCTCTCTAAATACTCACTTTTGAGAAACCCCTTGTGACATAAGGCTGTAGCTACAAACATACAAAAGGAAAGAAATACACTTCTTTATGTGGTGGAGCCTCATTTGGAAACTTTAAGGAAAAGACTGAAGAAGCATTGCCAGGAATTGTATAGATATAGTTAACCTTGCTTTAGGCAGGAAGATGGACTATATGACCCACCAAGTAGTCCATTTGACCTGCAATTTCTCTGATTTTTGAGACGTAGAGTTAAAATCAACCCTTGCCATTATTACTATGTATGAAGGATTTTAGAGTGCTATCTCACAGCATATTTTTCCTTATGTAGACCATCTACGGTCTACACTGTTGTAAAGAACAGAAAAACAGGAAAAGGACATGCCAAAAGAAAAGAAAAGGAGAAAAAAAAAAAAATGTCAGGTCACCATTTCCTCTGCCATAGAAGACTTGCTAACTTTTAAGAGATTTCAACTATCCCTTTTGATTTTGAAATAGTGTTTATTATGAATACCCCAAATGACATCTTAATGCAATACTCTGTCTCTACATACAAAAACAACCTGTATTCTACCACCCCCCAAGTACCTGGTCTTATCTTGGACCATCTTTTAGAACATCACTTCTTGAACACTGGTGTTTGGCTTACCAGAGATATAGTGAGTTATTGATGAATTATAGCTTGAGATATTTTGAAAGCTGTGTGAAATTCTAAAACAAGAAGTAAATGGAGCATGTGCAGCTCTGGAGAAATTGCTGACTGACAGAAGGGGAAACATCAAACTGGGCTGCAACATTTAAACATTGAAATCTTGGAGAATCACAGCTTTAATCATCTCTCTTCTGTGCAAAATGAAGATTATTGCAAGTATTTTGGCCTTTCTTGAAGAATCAAAATTCAAACTTGAAATAATAGCAATGACTACCCATATTTGAAAAAAAAAATTACAGAGCAAATAACAATGTATCTCCCATTCATTCCCATTATTACTTCACCAGAAGCTGGCATTGAACCAGCAGTTCAACCCAAATTTCATACTGAGAAAAGAGTGAAAATGAAATCTGGAAGTGCTTTTTCATGGTTATAATGGAGAACACAAGCAGAGGCTTTCATCACTCCCAGAGTGTCTTCAATAGCAACAGCATTTAACAACTTACCAACAATTATTCCAGGTCTTCTATCCATTTCAACGATATGTGGATGCACACCTTTATATGCTGCATCACTCACAATTTGGGTGTTTTTCCGCACCCGCTCTGTTACAGGATCATCTACCACAGGGGTGAAGCCCCTGCCCTTTGTCTTCTCAAAATCTTCATGGTATTTTACCTAGGAAAACAAGAAGAATTACATTTTTCCCCAAGCTGCAACTGACAGCAAATAGTTACACTATGCAAGAATGCATAAGCATGTGTGTTTTATGAGCCACTTATATTATTTGGGTTTTGCATCATAATAGAATTCTTACACACATGAGATAGACTGGATGGCCGGCAAGTCTTTTCTACCTCCCTAACGTGATCTCCTGATATTTTTTTATCATTTTTGCATTTGTTTTCCATTGCCACTGAATTAGGCATTAACTGAAGCAACAAAGCACCATCTTATAGTCACACTGGACAAGAAAAGCCCTCAGGGGGTCATCTGGTCCATTCCCTTCTTCTCTAAGATAGGATAGCTCTCTACTGATGTAGACAACTATATCTGTCAGTAAAATATGTTCCAGAAGTAATAGTTCTAAAGAACTCAAGTATTTTCATTCACTGAGAATTTTATGTACACAGTTTCATACAAAAGGTACTCTTTTGTTTTATCATATGCCAGCTGGCTTTAAACTTAAGTTTTCAGAAAGAATTCTAGTTATTCTAAGCAGCCTACTTTCCAAAAAAAAAAAAAAAAAAAAAAAAAAAAAAGAAAGTAAAAACAAGGACATTAGGGTAGAAAGTGTTATATAATCAAGTGTTGGAACAAAACCAGTATTAGTAAGAGTTATAAAGTAGTATTCCCGATTATGCATATTTACTTTTTAAATAGTCTTAATCATCAAATAATTAAATTGACAAACATTCTCACACAAGCAAATGCACACAAAACAACTCATTCCAAGAACAAAAGTCACGCAGAAACCAGGAACGTGCACAGGCACAAGGTGAAGTGTGTCACCTAATCCAGTCAAACTGTGTGATGCTCAAATGAGGTGTATACTTTTTTAAAGAAAAAAAAAAAACAAACAAAAGAACAGACATTTAACTGTTAGAAAACTGTTTATTAGTATTTTGAAAATGTTCATTACAGTCATATGCAGTTAGCAAACACTCCCTCAACAGGCATAAGAAGAAAATATTCCTTCCATACTTGAGCAGAGAGTTTCATCAGTTACCTATATTAATGGAAGGCAAATCCAGTGGAAGTCAAGTGCCATTCCTTAGTATACTCTAGTTATAGGAAGAAAGTACCCTACCATTGAGATGTTGTTTTGTGTTTCTTTGACATGCCTTAGCTCAGGTGTGTCTAGAAGCACACTACGTCTACCTTTCATCTGCCTCTGATCACTGCTGTACTTGACCTGCAAAACACCAACAACAGCACACATGAAATTTTTGTTTACAGTAGAAAGGGTGGTGAGAATCACACCATGCAATGGTATCTTTTCCAAATCGCAACGCCCAACACTTCCCTTGTTTCTTTCTTTACACTCATTTTCTAGTGACTGATTCCAGAAGGAGGATACAGATGAGCTGGTATATTGGTAAGGCCAAAGGGCACGTTTATTCCATCAATCACTTACTCAAAAAAATAGTATTTACCTGAAAGCTGAAACTCTTGACTGTTTAAATGACATAAGTGAAATAATTCATTTATCAACTGAAAAGTAAGATAAATAATAAGAAAACACCACTGTGACTTGGACATCTTTAAAACATATTTGTATGGCTGATGATAAGCTCCCTTATTACCCAGACAGACCTAGATTCTGTCCTGTCTGCTTCCAGGTTGGGATTAGCATGAGAACCCATGGGTCCGTGGGGAATTCAACTCTTACAAGTGGATTAGTCCTGTGGCAGCCTTCTTACTCCTCTTTGGTAGCTAGTCTTTGCTAGCAGCACAAAAGCAACTTCTGGGACAAATCTGAACACACTGCTTTCAAAGGGAACATTTGGGCTCTGTGTTTTGTGCATCAGTAAGTACAGAACCTCCTATGTCACATGCCTCCTAATTAGCTTTTTTCGTGGCATTTTACAGGCTTGTAAAGATGCAAGGTTAATTATGTGTTAAAAAAAAAAAAAGGCAAAAACCTCCCCACACTCAGAATTCTAAAACAGTAAAAGTAGCTGGTCCTATGTGTTGGTTCTAGAGTGAATACTCTTACAGTTTCTCCTAGCTGGTTGAATTCTTCTACTAATGGACTCTCTTAGCTCCTACACTGCATTGTAACCTGCATACTGAGTGTTAGTAAATATTTTAGATTTACCTATACATTCACACTCAAAGTACTACCTCTCAAATCAGTTGTGCCAATCTATTTCAACATGCATTTGTGATGTGGGAAACCAATTGAAATTGTCTAACTCTCCTTAAAATTACATATTAGCTAAGGACAACATACCTATGAAAATACGAGTACTGGTGTCTATGTTTCATAAGTAAGTTTGAAGTAATATACAGAGAAACAGAAATATATGGTACTGCATATTCTTCAAACCCTTCTTAATTAAACAATAAATTTTCTTAGCAAATATATTCAGCTACATATGCTTTTGAATATAAGGCATTTTCTGGACAGAATAATTGCAACCAACAAAGTTTGGTTTTCATCTACTGCTCATTACCATAGAGGAGTATTTATCCCTGTAAATCTTGAGAAACAAAGTAAAGGAGTCACTTGGGGAAAAAAAAGCTTGATTTTCAGAAATAAAAAAATTATTTAAAGTCTAGAATTCTTGGGAAGTTTCCCTCTTATTTTTAACTATGCACTTCAAAACTAATTGACTTTGGTAGATATGCATGAGCATTTTAAGAACGTACTTAAGACATATATAGTTACAAGGTCAGATTCTGTTCCTTTGTCCTTAGACTAATCCTCTGACAAATCCAACCTACTTTACTTTCCCCCCCTACACTCAGTTCTAGAGTGTTCACTACTATTCATTCTCTTCTGCCACCTTGAGACAGTGGCTCTGCATGAAACCTGTTCTATTTGCCATCTGCAGGGGCTTTGTCACTGATATTGTTTCAGTGTCGAGGACAGAGACTGCAGTGTAACTAGTCTGGTCCTTTACTTTGCCATGCTGGTTTGACTTCTTCCTTGCTTCTTATTAGAACTGCCTGCTGCTTCTTACACCACTATCGTGGTGATTTAAAAAAAAAAAAAAAAAAAAAAAGTAAGTATTTCCACAAAAGCCAAGAAAAATATAGTATTTTACTCCTTAGTGTTTAGCAATAGGATCTATTTAGGACTACTCAGCTCTAACATAGCTGGTATGTCACAGAGTGAAATGGATGACTATATGCTTCCATGCTTTAAATCACAAAAAAATGAAATTTGCACTAAAGTTAAATTCTCATCTCCTTTGTTCTTTACTGTAATTTACTCCTGCAATCTAGCAACAAAAACTTGGTAACAAGAGACAAAGATTCTTGAAAGAATGACTGACCTCTACTGACTCTCTCCTTGAAAAATACTGGTGCCATCACAACCACCTACTTTTTTTGCAAGCATAATCAGGCAAGTCTGAGTATTTTTTGTTGCCCATATGTGCAGTGCATGTACTCAAAGGATAAAAAAAATCCATTCAGTATATGATGCAGTTGGATTTGACACATCAAATCTAAATGGAAAAGCATATCCTTGTTATATTCCTACAATGACTGAAAAATCTAAATGACAAAAAGATTCAAACAACTTGCCGAGCTGATATTGTCTTGATTCTTCTTGACTCTCTCTATCTCAGGAGTGACACTCATAGCAGTAGCTTTGCCAGGCTGCTCTCTGTAGTGAACCTATTATTTAACAGAATAAAATGGTACATACTATTTCAGCTAAAGCAATATCACATTGTATTACATTAAAATGTATGATTTAAAAGGTCATCCAGGAAACAACTGAAAAGCTAAAATGCATTTTAAGTTTATTAAAGCTTATAAAACTTGATTTTTGAAGCATAACCTTGAATTTTTTCTGTATAGTTGTCTTATTAATGCATTTGTGTGGATATATACACACATAGGCACACAACATCTTGACATTCACCACACAGGTCTTTGGCAGTATAGAGGGATATCTTATTTTTGGAATGGGGTAAGCCACAAATAATGCAGTAAAGTCAAGCAGAGAAAATGAAAAAACTGAATTTCAGCAATGCCCACTGTAAATGTATATTTGTCCAGACATAGAGATTCCATAAGGATACCATCCATGTTCTAACTTTTATATTCTATATATTCAAAGGTGATTAAACACAGGGGGTGCAATACATCAGACAACTTCCAACTGAATCCAACTGCCTAAATTTCACCATGTGTTTATTTAAATGTACTGTAGGAATATCCCCTCTATTACCTTTTAACAAAATACACTTGTAGCAATGATGAATATACCAAATGCACACTAAAGGCAGGATCAGTATCTAAAGAGGATAAAGTATAGGATGTGGCATTGACAGACCAATCAGTCTAATGTTAACCCTGTCCCCAAATACTGGGAAGTCAGATATGGTACACATTTAGTAAATAATTAGAGATTCTTGCATGACTTATGCCAATCCATATAGTTTTATGTAAAATAAACGTTTCCACACCAACTTTTTTTGTTTGTTTTTCAATAAGCTCTTGGTTTTGTGACAAGGATAACTGTACTGACACATCATGCTTATTTTACAGTGCACTGTGGCATTAGCATACATATTGTTCAAGGTATTATCTTCCCACACAACACAGTTTTGGTCTGTCCACATCAACATATTCCAACTGAAAAATTAAGATTTTATAAAAATGACAGTAAGCTATCAAATGGATTAAACTTGCAAACTAACATTTGTAAGGATAAAATGATTATTCAAGACTTAATGTTTCTAGAAATGTCTGAAGTTGAAGAATCTTCGCCCAAAGCTATTCCAGTGACCTGAAAGAGAATTTAATCTTTCCAATGAAATTTGCACAACACAAAAATTGGTGAGAGGTAAACAATGATGTGAGTAGAACAACTACCCAGACTGGTTTGAATCACTTGGGAAAACAGGTTTCTTTGAACCGAGTGCATTTTAGGAGAGCTAGATATAGCAACATGAATTCAGGAATAAATAGCATACACTTAAGTTAGAGGGACAGTATTCTTGAAAATTGTAACTCTAAAATAATTTGAGGAACATGGCAGAAAACACCCCAGGGAAACACTAGCTATTTGTAGCCCCAGGAAATACAGCTGCTGATGGCAGTTGCCAGTGAGGAGAATGGCTAGTCTCCCAAAGACTCACTAACAAGGTACAACTTCAGCAACGCAGGAAGGCAGCAGTGTGTTCCAAAAACCCTTACCTTCCCCCCTGTGCTCCTGCAAACAGTATGACTTTCTAATGGTTATGTCAGCCATTAAATACTAAACTCTGATAGGAAGGTTACTGAGGAACCAGAAAGAGACAGGTAAGAGAGCTGGAGTTTGAGTACAACTGTAGCCAGTTTTTTACAAAGCAAAGAAAAAAAAAGCTGGAAAAGGGTAGTCTGTTAAAAAAAAAAATCTGTCAAGATTTCCTGCAAATATCCAAGACAGAGAGTAAAATTTCAAAACATTGCAGCCATTTCTTTAATCGAATATGTGATGCTTCACATGACATTTCCCAAACCAAGCAATGTCTTTTCACAATTGCTTCCTAAAAGAAGGTTTTCGTGTAATTCCATTACTAAGCGCACACCTAACTAACGAAAAGGCACAGCTTCTGGAGGCAGAACTTTGTACTCATCCTCTGCACCCAAAAATCATACAAAGTATTAAACGAGAGCAACTTCCCATGCTGACATTCTCTTGATTCCTCTTGACTCTTTCAATCTCAGGGGTGACACTCACAGGCGTAGCTTTGCAGAGCTGTTCTTTGTACTGAACCTAGCAGACAGGGCAGAAGATATTACACCGAGGCTTCCAAGTAACAGAAATACAACAGTGTGTTAGACATCACTGAAGAGCACACTGCATTTGGATGGAAAACACCATTCCTTAATAAACACCCACATCTTTCCACACGATACTTAGTACTCACCCTCTTGCAGTTCTATTTCAGACACAGACAATTGGTATTTCAACAGGAATACTTCATTCTCATTGATGTTAATCAAAGTGCAAGGCTAAGGAGTTATTATTTTACCATTAATTGATTAAATTAGTCTTTGTGGACAAACAAGAACTAGCACAAACACCACAGGCGTATTCACTGAGGCACAAACGTATTTAATACAGCAGAGAGAAGTGTGCAAGCAAGGAAAATGGGGCACACATTGCTAATATTCTTCTGGTTTTCCTTAACTCTCCTTAGTTCGAGTGGATCAGAAATAGTTGTTGCATGCTGAATTTCTTCCTTGTATTTAATCTGCACAATAAATATTACAAAATATTAGCAATTTAAAGAAGATACAGACAAGCACTAAAAAACAACAAACATTTTGTAATCTCTCCCTTACACATGCTGCACAGCTAAACCACACCTACCAACACTATTGACTTGAAAAGGAACAGTTATATTTAATTTCTGAAACAGGCTTCTAGGGTCTCCAATGCATCTTGTTTGATACAATGCAGCAGAGAGTGCATATAGCAAGCCTAGTATCCTAAAACTCTTACAGTGGGAATATACATCACATGGGATTGTGGCTATCTTCATGATAATTGGGATGCTGCATATACTACTTGGAGTTCTGCATCACTCTGGCAATGACTTGGTCTTGCTATTATCTTGCTACGGAGTCTACCAGTCCATTTCAGAAACCAAACACTTCACCCTTCTTAAAAGGGTGGATGACTTCAAAGTCTCATTCAAGTTCTCTAAAAACACACACAGACCCATCAGGAAGAATGCAGATGTTTGGATGGATGATGCCTTTGAAGATGCTGACGATATTTACTGTTGCTTTTGCCACATTTAATCTCTTCTAAACAGCAGTATGTTTGGATATGGTAGACTCCATAATTTGAAAGATGCACAAAACTAGAATTTCGTCAATTATACAACAAATGTACCAAAACTGGAATTCAACTTAATGAGAAAGAATTGTAAGGTTAGGTGGATGCAGTACTAAAAAGAAAGGCATCGTATTTTCTGGTTTTCCATATGCTATCCAAGAGGGTCATCTTGGACAAATCTATGCATTGTCTGTGTCTTACTGTCTATTACTAAATACCTGTCCAGCATTCAGCACATTCAGCTTCAAATCTCTTATGCCACCATAAATTAAAAATACTTGTAGACCACGCCATCCTTTACAGTGTGTCCTAGTTTCGGCTGGGATAGCGTTCGTTTTCTTTCTCGTAGCTGGTATAGTGTTATGTTTTGGGGTTCAATATGAGAAGAAAGTTGATCACACACTGATGTTTTCAGTTGTTGCCAAGTAGCGTTTCGACTAAGTCAAGGATTTTTCAGGTTCTCATGGCCAGCCAGCAAGAAGGCTGGAGGGGCACAAGAAGGTGGGAGGGGACACAGCCAGGGCAGCTGACCCAAACTGGCCAAAGGGGTATTCCATACCATATGACGTCATGCCCAGTATATAAACTGGGGGGAGTTGGCCTGGGGAATTGCTGCTCGGGAACTGACTGGGCATCAGTCAGCAGGTGGTGGTGAGCAATTGCATTGTGCATCACTTGTTTTGTATATTCCAATCCTTTTATTATTATTATTATTGTCATTTTATTATTGTTGTGATTATCCTTTCTGTTCTACTAAACTGTTCTTATCTCAACCCAGGAGTTTTAATTTTTTTTTCCTGATTCTCTCCCCCATCCCACTGTGTGGGGGAGGAGTGAGCAAGTGGCTGCATGGTGCTTAATACTGGCTGGGGTTAAACCACAACACAGTGATATGGCATGCTTTCTTTTTCTTTACAATGGTAATAAAACACCAAAATTCACAAAACCATTCAAAATTGGGGCGGGGGGGAGATACATAATAGGTGGAAACATCTTTCATTAGCAAGACTCAAGGAAGGAAAAGTACTTTAAGAACAAGGGAACAGCATAATGAATCAATTTGTACAGTTTTATATTAATGTGGCATACAAAACTTCTGTTAAATACATTTTAAGGCTGCAAAATCAAGGACACAAAAATCAGAAAATTACACAATTAACTTAAATGTAACCTTAGTTTTGCCCCTTCTACAAATATGCTCCATATACAGCTTTTAATATATTTTATACTACTTCACTCTTTTCCTGTAAAAGTGCTTTATAATCTTCTTTATCTATTACCAAAAACTGTTTTTCTCAAGAGAATTCTGCCTCATTCATAACACATGATCAGTGACCCTTACTTAGAGAGTAGCTTGCATGCAGACCATGACTGATGGTGGTTTTTTTTCTTTAACTGTTCTAAGGTCCTGCTTTGATTGCAGAATTACTGATTTCTTCAGGAACTTTTCTGTTGCTCCTCACTAAAGCATCTGAGTTTTTCACACACATTAATTCACTAATTTTGCAGTGAAATGAGGAAAAAGGAAAGTGTGACAAGGAAGAGTACTATTCTTACTAGAGAGCACAGACAAGTAACAGCTAATCTGGCTACATAATTTTAAAAACCATAGGATTGTACAGCACCTGCATCCAATGAGAATTCCCATTGAACTGTAGTTTGCAAAATGGAAAACCAGAGCAGATCTGCCTCTGTGGCAAAGTATAAAATCATACACTTTGGCAATGGATCATCAGGTCTAGACACAGGGACTTGAAGTCAGGTTCTTGCTTTTGAGTATTGACTTAGTGACCTTAATAATACTCCTTTAAAGGCACCTCTTGAGGAGGCAATTTCTCATGATTTAAAAAACTAGAAATGTACATTCCTTCGTGTGCCTTCATCTTAAGCCCCTTGTGGTTTGTTTAGATTGACTGCACAAACCCATGAGAACGATCGTAGTCTGTTACCTCCGTGGACACCATCATTAAAGAAAGGGAAAATATTTGACCAAGGGTACCTCAGATACACACTGGCAGTGAGGGAGTGGAGTCTAAACAACCTTGGGTTCTGTTTCAGCTCTTCTGGAAGGAAGCACCTATGCACAGGAGCACATCACTCTGCCCGTCTTTCCCCACATTGGGCCCATCTGCTTTGACCAAGTCCTTCCACATTTTCAGTTCCTCACTCTTGGCCTTTTTTTTCCAAATCCACTGTATCAAATGTCACTTAGTAGATAATTTTCAACTCTCTTCTCCAAGACATGGTACTTCTGGAGAGTGCCAAATTTTTTTACACAGACAAAACAACTTGTTTTTCTCTAAGCTCATACTTGGAAGCTGCCTTGGCTGAAATTTATATATCAATAAATAAAACCAAACCAGCCCAAAACACAGACCAGGAATGGAAAATTTCAGTTCAGACAGTTTAGGACTGGCAGAAGTACTAAGCCACTGGAAAAGGGGGTCTTTTAATGGAGACTATTAGGTAAGCTTAAGAATTGGCAGTGCTACCAATCCTTAAAATGCTTCAAAATGTCCATTGCTTGAGTTTTAATCAGACCCCAGCTTTGTGGTGTTGACTGATATATCACAGGGGCTTCCTCATGGATTTCACACAAATAAAAACACAACTACAATCTTCCCCCAAAAGACTTCTTCCGGGTACTGTGTCCAGCCCTGCCTGTCCTTCAATATAAACAAGTTTTTTAAAAATTCTTAGTTATTTGTAGCTTCTTGGTTCAGATTCAGTTACAGTCCATGGGTCTGATGTTTGCTTTTAAAGTTCTGTGAGATCTTGACTCCAACTATTTAGGAGGCTGCTTCTTCAAAACTAATCACCACAACAGGTGAGATGAGCTCAACCCCCTTGGCTGTCACCACCTTGTTTTTAGGATTTGAAAACAGACCGTTCTGATCTTTGCCTCCAATATAAGTCATCTGGAAGAATCTTGTCACTTTCAGAACATGATGCAATGGACTTTTTTGCAAGGTTTGGTTGTACAGTGAGTGTTATTTTGGTTTGGTGTTCTGGGATTTTTTACACTGCAGATGCGCTTCACATTCCATAGTATCATTTAGCTCAGCAAACAATTTTAAAGCTGTCCTAAGTCCTTCTGGCTACATTCAAAGATATGTGTAAAATGTTTAAATCTAATGGAGTCAAAATTGGTGTAATTTACCCCTCCTCTGGGACTCCTGTAAATTACACAATATAATTTCACTCTTACTGCACAATATAATTTCCGTCTTACTGACATATAATTTAAAACTTTCTTGCACATTGCCTTTAAATTTGGCATTCTACACTTTTAATAAATATTATACAAGACTTAAGTAATCTCAAATACACTGCATGTAATAAAATACCTTTTGTAAAATATTAACTCTACACACAGACTAGCAAGGAAAGGCCGTGCTACTTACATCACACCGCTAAACCACTAATGCATTTTGTGCTTCTCTTTATTCGCTTTTGTTCAAGTGTGTTTACTAGCATACTGATCCACCTTTCATTTTCCCCTCTTCACCACTGTTTAGGATTTCTAAAATAGCAAGAGCACTGTACGCTATTTTTCCATTTCATTTTTAAAGGTATTGAGAAAAAGCATTAGAGTAAGACTACTCCTAATAAGCCTCTGTGTGTGTGTGCGTGTGACTACTCTCAAAATAAATGTCTGTGGCAACTGGAAATCAAGTAGGTAACAGAGATTAAGTTTTTGTTTCTAGAACACCAGTACAAATCTGGCTAAAATAAAACCAAAACAAAAACACAACATAATTGCAGAGGATGGGGGCGGGGAAACAAACCAAAAAACCAAAACACAACAATGAAAAAACCCCACCCTTAAATCAGGAAAACCTACAGCTTTCCCACCAGAAACACTATTTCAGGATTTAGAACACATGATAGCTTGCACTGAATCTTCAAATTAGGAAATGCAGTATATAACACTACCCGGTAAACAAGGAAATTCTAGTGGAATAGGTGTCCAGAGTCCCTAATTTGGATTTCAACTAATATCTAAACACAATCTATTGTCATGTCTATGCATTACTTTCAATTTTGTTTTTAAAAAAAGTTTCTAATCATGAGAAAAATCATGTGACAAACATAAAAATGGACCCAGAGGACTCCACACCAAAAATTCCAAACAAGTGAACAATGCAGCTACAAGTGTTTTCTTGCTTGGCAGTCACTTTTCCACTTTTTTCCAAGTTTTACCATGTATTTATCAGAAAAGGATGTTCTACTTGTAATAAACTCTCATTCTGATATTTTATTCTTAGTTGCCCACTAAATTGCCAAAGACATTAGGCATCCATAGATAAACAACATCAATTCAGAACCAGTCGCATCAGATCAACAGATCAACTTGTCATCAGCACATAAAGAGGCACGAACCCTCCACCTTTTCGCACAGCTCAAGTCTGGACATAGTTTTCCTCTTCTTGAAGTGCAAACTGTACCAACCCCTATGTAATATATGCACACTTTACAGGAACTTTACAGTTTTTCTTTTTGTGATATGATATCTTTCTAAATTGCAAATTACAACCACTGCTGAGTCTCTCATATTGGGAAATACACTTCATGTTTCTCACTCTTGAAAGACAAAACTCTTTCCTCAATTATTTAGTTAAAAGTTTCTCCTATTTTTCATGATGCTTCAATTTTAAGCTCTACCTTTGGACACAGAAGAACTATAGTAGAGTGGAGCTCTAACTCTACTAGAATGGAGCTCTATTGAGGTTGTATTTGAATGAGATGTGTGATATCACAACATAGATTTTTCAGTAAACAACATGGAAAAAAAATTTAACCACCATTTACTCACATAAGAATAATTAATGTTAATAACACTTACTGAACTAATATTCTGTTGATTTTTCTTTACTCTTTCAATCTCTGGAGTCTCTTTTACAGCTGTGCCAGCTCCTACTTCCTTCTTATAAAACACCTTCATTTCCCCAAAAGAAAAAGTAATTATGAGACTGTTAGTAATGCAAGTACAAGTTCTCATAAAAGGGCTAGGCAATTTTCCAAGTTCCAGATTGGTCTGACTATAAATCTTGCTAAGAAAGCAAATACTTGAATTTTTCATAAATCAGACCAATTATCAGTAACTATAATAACATTCTGTTTGTTTTCAACTGTAACCCAGATAATCTATTACCATCCTTTAGACTGACCTCAAACATTTGTAAGTATTTGTAATGATAGTTTTAACTTTGGAAATAATATTAAAATTTAGATCATAATCTATAAATGTTTACAAATGCAACTTTATGCTTGAGTAATCTCATTTATCTCAATGTAATTGAACGTACATGTACATGCAAGATTTGAATAGGTTTTTTACTCTTCAGATCTTAAAATACTCTGAGAAGTGAATAGATATTATTATTTCTAATTTAACAAACTAGAAAATTGACATATTCATGATAAAATAACCAGAACAGTCAGAGCTACAATTCAAGTCACATGATTTTTTACTTCTGGGTTCAAGCCAGAAAGCTGAGGGCTGCATCTAAAAACAAAGCTCAATTTTTAAAAGATACACATGCTGTTTATATAATTCTCCTCTCTATTTCAATTGTTTCAGTAAAGGATAAAACACAAAGCGCATCAGTAGAATCAATCATTCAAAGTTACTGAAAGAGACAGTAAATAACTGCTCCACAAATTCAAATGTGGCTATAATTTAAATAACCATGGAGCACCAGTTCACGATGCAAAACTCTTAAAGAAGTTTTATTTGAATTTCAGTATTTGGTGTCACAACTGTTGCCATTCCAGTAAGTATTTCCAGGCTAGTAGTGTAAAAAAAAGTCTGATCCTGGAGTTCGTAAAATAAATCTTTACCATTTAGTATTTCTGCCTTTCTTAAACTAAGATTTATTTAACTTTTTTTTTCCTATCAATAAACCTTAAACAATAAAACATCATTCTTGATGCATTTCTCCTACTTCCTTGAAGCCCTCTGTAACCTAGGGTGACTACTACTGCCAAATATTCTAGAGGAGAATGAATTATTTATGTCCACAACTCATTTTTTATATATTCAGAAAACCTTTAACAATTTAGAACTTTGTTTTACCATGTAAGAACAGAGACAGTTTAAGAGTAAGAACTTGAAAATTCTTCTGCACCAGCATGTCAGTACAAGGTAGAAAGATTTACATAGTGGACTGAACTAAAATATACTTTTCTCCTCTACTAAGGAGGGAGTGGTAAAAAATGTTGGAGCTGGGAATTCTTCTATGAAAGAGATGACTGTGCAATAAATATCCTATTGTAAATCATCTGCCATATGAGCCAGTGAGCTAGAAGCAGCACTGATCTTATCTGCAGAGCTAGTCACTTTTTTTGTCCCTTAAGGCAGGAAAATACTTGAGACAAAATCCAAAAATCAGAAGCCTATTAGGGGTCATTAATTGTTTTGTATTGGAGCTGCTCCCAGCTATATCTCAACTTAGTAAAAAGTAACTTACCTTTATAATCTAAATTGCACAGAATGCTGAACGATTAAAACAGAGAAAGAAAAAGAATGACCATTCAATCACAGCTATAAACTGCTTTCCTACAGTTGGAGGATCCAGTTCAGGAACAGAAAAAGGATCACAAAATAAAGCAAATACAAATCACCTGAATGACAAAATACCTTCATTTCATATTATCCAGTACACTAGCAAAGAGAATAATTGTCAGCCTTGGCACTGAAAGTTCAGACTGGCCTACAGGGCTGCAAGGGGTTCAGATGTGTCAGAGGCTTGTCAAGGCTTAATTAAGAAGTGGAAGGTTATTATATTCCTGGTATCTAACTGTTAGTGAGTCTGCGCTGCCGGACCCACTGACCTATCTGAGGACTTCATCAAAAGCTATCAAAGGCTGGAGCAGGGAGGAAAGCACATTAGTAGAGGCTAGCTTGGATCCCCTCTGTTACATGGAGTTTTGGTGTAGCATGTTAGGATGCCAGTGACATAAGATACAGTGCTAATCACTGTCCCACCGTGCAGCAGAGCCCTATTCAAAACTAAGAGGCCGCAGAGTATAAGAAACAAAATTGGGGCCAGTGGGCATGTCAACAGCTCCTATTAGAAAGATGTAACTTTCAACTGCTCTCATCTGAAGGAAGAAAAGGAGCAGGTAAAGGCTGGCAGACGTTACAGGAGAGACCACTGCCTAGAGCAGCCTCAGAGACTTTTCTTCTCTCCCCACAGGCTCCTACTCCCCTAGTGAAGCTGCAGTGATACGGGATAGCTGGAGGTAAACACTTCCGAGAGAAACTAATTGACCGTGTACTTCTGCAGAGTTGGAGAAGCTGAGAATATCTCTAAGTTAAAGAACAACATCTGTGTCAGATAATACTAAAATATTTAAGTAACTTATAATCCTTTCTCTCAAATCACTGCCTTTATTAGTATTACTTAGTCTGCCATAAAAAACAGACAATAACTGGACAGCCTTTGGTTCCGGAGGCTATATTTACTCCTCCTTTTCTCTATTACAAGCAGAGCCAGAATTACAAACAGCAGAATTAATGGGCCCAAAAAGGAAATGGAACTGAATGCATCCCAAACTGGGCAATTTTAGAAATCTAAGCTCATAACTTACATTTAGGGATAAACTGAAACCTAAATCTAGCATAAAATTAAAAAATATATCCAGTATACAGTTACAACCTAAAATCATTAGACATATATGTTTATGAAACATGAGCTGTTCTAATTTTATACTTGAATCTTGATGTTCTGTATGTATGATAGGAAACAGATGAAAAATCTTATATGCACAGTAACAAGCCTTAGATTTTTTTGTCCTTTTAAATAAAGTACTTCCTGGGGCTTGATGGAAAAAGAAAAAACAACTTCATTTAAAAATAACTGTGGCTTGGCAAGGTGGTATAAGTGGTTTAGCAATTCAAAATAAGTGTCACACCTAGAAAAGCTGGGTATTTTTTTTACTGAAAGAAATGAGTGATACAGCTTTTGCCAGGAAAATTATGCAAATGGTTTAAAGGACATTTACTCATAAGTTCCCTATTTCATGCTGCAGCACAAGAGAGCCTATTTAAAGTGAAAAATATCTGAGAAGTTGCAAGCAAAGAGAGGAGCACTATTACTCACTGAACTGATGTTTTTCTGAGTACTTTTTATCCTCTCCATCTCTGGAGTGTCTGGGACAGCAGAATAGTTACAGAGCATCTTCTCTGCTTCATCTTTGTACATTTTCTGAAAAAATAATTTTAAATTTTTCCTGCTTTCTTGGGCTCAGAATATCCAAATGCAACAAAAGATGCTTATTGCTGATAAGCCTCAACATCCTTGTACAGTATTTATTTCAACCTCTCTCCTCCATGCTATTGTTATCACTGTCTGTGTGGGACATCTGACACTGTGTCCCACACAGAAAATATATAATATATATATGTAATATGTTCTCATATACATTGTACTATTTCCCTTCTCTGTCAGGATATATATAACCTTCTCACTCGGTAATGCAAGAACACCTGCAAGTGGATGTAAACCATTAAATTCAATTTACATAGCATGGCACACCTGAATACAAATAAGAATCAGGCAGTAACACTTTTTAGTACATGTAAATTAATTTAATACAGGTGTGAAAGCCTCTACAGAGCTACAGAAGTAGTATTTTGAGCAATGTATGTCAAGCACTCATTGTTACATATAATTAAAACATTCAGCCTTTGAACTATGCCTACCTGGCTTGCTATTTCTGAAGCCCTTTTGACCCGTTGTATTTCAGGAATATATGGGCCAACTTGCATCCCTTTTCCTATAATTTCAGTCTCCAGATCCTTTTTATATTCTTTCTGAAGAAAAAAGAAGGAAAAGAAAACCATAACTAATTCTACAGTTATTTGGACATGCTGTCTTCAAAGTTATTCTTATAGCACTGGTGAGGCTTTAAAATAAATTCTTCAATTTCTTTAATTTAATGTTTTTATTGTGCACTGCTTATTCCTTTTAGCCCAAGTATGTCTGAGAACATTTTATGTTTTTAACATCTCATTGTGTTTTACTTCCAGAGTAATCTTAAGAGACTCATTATGTACTCACCTGGCTTACAATTTCAGAAGCTTTTTTGGCTCGTTGTATATCAGGAGTATCCATGCCCACTCCCATTCCTTTTCCTTTAATTTCCTTCTCCAAGTCTTTCTTGTATTCTTTCTGAAAAGAATAGCAATGGAAATACATGTCTGACAGCCAAATTCTTAAATTGTTCCTCCTTTAATCTGTGCAATTCCACTGAATGGCATTCTTAAAACACCAAATAACTTCTGATTCAACAGCATTACCTGTGTAGGACCTACCTACAAGACACCTATGCTGTAGCTGCTGACCAGTTAAAAAGTTCTCTTAATAGACTGCTTACTTCAAACCTGATGTAGCCTTTCACATCTACCTGTCTTCGTAGCTTTGGCAGCCACAATCACAGACACATGCAGGTGAGGCTTTCTCCCTCAGCTGCGCCTTGCAAGACTGGGGTCATAACACTTTAGCATCTTTCTAACTCTGTTTATCATTTGGCCCTAACTAAACAAGCAGCTATTCAGACCTAAAAGCAGTAGGCCCGCAGCTACAGAACACAGCCCAGGCCAGGTGTGGTTCATGAGGAACAAGTGCAACCTGCAAAAGATGATGGAAAAGTCAAAGTTCTGGGAAATCTTAACCTTCCCCAGAATGCTGATTATGTAACTTTTAGACTCTATGCAGCTCAACAGATTAGACCTATTTGGTGAAATTTGTGGTATTGCTTCTGCCTGGATTGGTTACCTCCTGGAACTGTCAATAAATTTGTTGCATTCTCTCAGACGGAAAGCTTGCACCAGCTACAGTACTGACCGTGCTTGCAATTTCAGAAGCTTTCTTGGCTCTTCTTATCTCAGGAGTGTCTGGACCAACTTGCATGCCCTTCCCTTTAATTTCAGTTTCCAAGTCTTTCTTGTATTGTTTCTGTGAAGATAAAACTTTATACATTATATTCACCATAGCCAGAGAGTTACAGGTAGATTTTTGCACAAGAGATCCGATTTCAAGATTTAAAGTCAATCAAAAATCTCAAATTCAGAGTCACAACTCTCAAGACTCTTGGTAAGCTTTTGTCAGGAAAATACATAACAAACTACAGGAAAAAAACTTCAGGAGATATTCACTGAATGTACAGAACTCTACCACTGAATTTTTAATTTGGCAGAGGGTGGGGGGAATCAGTCCATACAGCTTGCTACAATTATCCTCTAAGGTAAAGGAGAAGTTTAGCTCTGCAGACCATAGCATAATAAGCTGGTACTTGGTGGCAGTGTAATCGAAACACATTTTACTTGTAAGAATATATTTTATTTATGAAAAGACTACATGTTAGAAATTTAATACCACACAGAATTGTTTCCAGTGAACTTTCAGAGCAGGAAGTTGTAATTTATTCATTTAATAGGTCTTTCCTGAACCACAGCCATTAGGCAAGTGGCAATACTCATCCATGATTGCTGCTTTTTCCTCACAACATAAATTATAAATAACCAATAACCAGGAAACAAAATGAATATTTCATCTTCAGCTTATCCAAGCAAGGATATATTTATTGTTCATCAGCAAATGATATTAAAATGTAATACTGAAATATTGTATACAATAGTTGTACTTTTTTTTTTAATAAATTAAAAGATTCTCAGGCACTGCTATTTTTGCTACTACAGTAGTAATCACTTTTTTTTATTCTAGCTTTTCTCTGCCTGTGGAAAACAGGTGGGGGGTCAAAATAAATACATATAATTAAAAAATTTCTTCTTACTTTTCTTGTTTGTTAATTATTTTTAGGCTGTACAATAGTTAGAAAAGAGAAGGGAAATATCCTTCTACTCAGTGCAATACACTTACAAGGACAAGAGCAAAAAGACTTTCAGTCTTCCATCTCTGTCTCACTCTGATGTGGAAATAAACGTGGTAAAACGCCTCTCTACTTTGCAAACCATAGTTTTTTGTAAATAGTATAAGTTAACCTGAGAGAAGACATTATCCCTCACTTCCTCTCTGCCAAAGGTGGAATGGCAGATGTTTCCTCCCAGCTTCATATTGTGTAAAAACAAGGAAAAGATAATCCTGGGAGTTACAGCTATATATTCCTGCACCTCTTTACAGTGGTCAGATTTTGGCCCTATGTATGGCACTCCCTCTGGTTCTTATGGCTATGTATGTATATGCGTGCAAATAAACATAAATATACACACACACATATTAAATGAATATAAAATATATAAATATCTAAAGTAAATGTATGTATTACTCTGGAAGAATGACTCCCCAAAGGCATGACGTGCAGCACGAGCTTCACCCTCCCTCCCCACCCTCTCCAGCCTCACTGCCCCTTCCCAGACAGCCTGTGCAAGTTCATCTACAGGAGCTGCAGCCATGCCAGCCGTGGAGCTTGCGGCTCTGCTGAGCACACCGGCTTGCCAAGCACCTGAGCTCCCCAGGGTGGTCTTCAAGAGACAGTACACAGATCAAGGAGTCTTCCACACCCAGCCCTTCACAACGCAGCAGATCGCACACTTAGGTGCTTCCAGAGCAACTTAGACCAACATAGTTAATATCAAAGTTCAGTTCTAAAAATATACTCTGGAAGGAGCTTCCACCTGTCTGTTTGCACTGGATGAACCGCAAGCTTAAGAAAATCCGTTTCTTCAGGAGCAACTCTACTTTTGGAAGAAGGTTTTCACAAGTAGAATAGTTTGTTTGAATAAAAGATCTTCCCAAGATGTCTGGCAGTCATTACCAATATTTATTTTCAGACAACAGGTAAGTGATTCCAAAAAACACAAAATCATTTCATTGACTTTTCTTTACAAGTCCATTAACAGTCAACTCTCTTTCCATTACAGTATTAATTATACTAGCTGAACAAATAAATAGATGTAAAAATGAACCCAGTTTTACATGCTGTGTCTGCTGACCCCACTAACAATTTCCATTGACCTTTTAATTGCCTGAAAATCTGAAATATTTGTCATAAGTTGGTTTTTTTTCCAGAGCTTTTCTATATTCTCAAAGCAAAACAAAAATAGCCTTAGCTTCGATACTTATTTATTTCATTGTAGATTATGTAAAAAAAGAACTGAATATTTTCATTCAAGTACCACATAAAGAGTGAACTTTCTATGACATCAATAACCTTGACTAGCATAACATACCTCATTTAGTATCTGAGCTGCGTTTTTCACTCTAATCAAATCTGGTGTATCTTCAAACACTGTCATTCCTTTTCCTTTCATCCCTTCTTCCAAATCTTTTCTATACTCTTTCTAAGGATTAAAAAAAAAAGAGAGAGATTTCTCACTGAATATTGTGTGCAAGATCTTGAAAAGAAATGCCACTTATTAAATGTCTGAAGGGTCTCTTTGAAATTTCTATGAAATATGAATCAGCAGAAGTACAGGTTTCAGAGTTAAAATAGAATTGAAAATTATGAAATCAAAAGATACAATGTTGAAAAGTGAAAAGGTTTTAATGTAGCCAAGTATTTTCCCATTGTGCTCTTGAAAAATAGTCCTCTCCTATACAGCACTAGCACATTGTTTAGGAGCCTCAGCTGCCTCTCTACATTTTAACTGCAGTAGCATTTGCTTTTACAGACCAATATATGCCGTGCTGCAGTTTTTACCGTTGTTCCGCTAATGGCATCACAATCAGGATGGATGCCCTGATCACTATACTAGGACCTGTTAAAACGACTGCTTGATGAATTATAATGTAGAAGCAATATTCCTACCATATCACTTTTGTGCCCCCCAGAAACGGCACTGATTTGATCTATCAACATCTAGCAACTGCAGCCTCCAGAGTACTCAAATGTTCAGTATAAAATTAAAAGCACACTAGAACCTGCCTGCGGGCATTTGGTTCTTTTTTTCTCTTCCCAATTCCTAGAGAGCTGATGTAAGCCTACTGAAGTTCAAGATCTTTAAGTTTTGTAAGGACTTTTAATTGTTCTTCCCATCTCCAGGTTTGGTTTGGGCTTTTTTAAGCAAAGAAACTAGAACAACATTGAAGAAAATATTTTTCAGAAGGATTTATATAGACATGAATTAATACTCCTAATCATGTATTAAATGTCATAAGCACAGTGAGCACCTTTGTCTCTGGATAAGCTCTTTATTTAAACAAAAGAAAACCAGGTATTTTTAAAGATGCTTCTCTTTATCAGAAGCATGTCCTACAACAAGCAAGAAACAACTTCTATTATTTTAGAATTGTTAAATTCAGCTATCTCTTCTGAAGGAGTTGTGAATGTAGTTCCAGAGAAGAAAGTTCTTATTGTTATAAAATGTGAAACATTTGCAGAATTGTCTACAATTGCTTATTCAGCAACAGAACAAGCTGGAACACAGCTAGCACTTAAAAGAAAAAAAGTAATTGACTAAATAATTCATTTTTTAATAACTCCAGGTTCTCCTTGTTTCATACAGTATCTATCAAAAGTTTATTATGAACCTCCATGCAAAAATACTGAGCTACATCCCTGACTATGAAGAAATACTTCATTTTGCCTAATCTTGAAAGATAATAATTTATTTGACCCACATAATCCTTGTTTTTGGAATCTGTTCCTTGAATGTGGATCTAAAATAGTATGAAATTCATGCAGTTATGCATTAAAATACCATTTCTATTTTCTTATATTCTTCCCCTCTGGCTTACAAGCATGGTTTACCCCCTAAGTAATGAGTCATAAAACTTGAGGAGGTAAGAATTAGGGAACATCTTAACGCATGTAGCACTATGGAGGGAAGTTACAACAAAATTTTTAAAGATGAACATCCACAGCACATCTGCAACGCCGCATGCACTAACCACTTCTGTGGACATTCAGCATGCAGCAAGATTAACTCAATGAAATGCAAGCATTTGCATTTTTCCCTAGTCAGTAGGCACACGAGACATGTACACACAGCATGGTACTGCACAAACTAGACCTAGCTTGAGACTTGTCTACCTGACAACCAAGCTTATCAGAATAAATTATTTATTAGAGGATGAATAATGAAGAAACATCTGAAAAGAAAATCTTTTCTTTACCCATATGAAATCTAGCATAGACTGGGATAACTTGTTTAAAGTACAAGGAAAGAAACAAGGCTCACGGATTTTTAATTCTAGCATCCTCAATTCATTCATCTAGACCACAGTGAAAACATCAATTCTTAATAAAATAAATATAAACAAGGCACTGTTGGCTCCCAAATTCAAATGGAGGATATCTAGCAGCCCTGATATTTCTAACCATGAATGTTGCTGATACATTTACGTCTAAATTTGGTCAAACAGTAAGCCTAATCTGTAGAACCAAACAATACTCAAAACTTAACATGAAAACAGTTTTGAGTAACAATATAAAAAGACTAAAGATAGAAGGATTCTCAGTTATGAAAAAAAAGTGAGTTAGTTTATAATGCCACATACAACTGAAGAATATTGGACAAATTTTAAAGAAACAGTGGGCATACAGAAAACCCGCACCTTCTAACAAAATTTGCTTAAAGCAGATTATGTAATATCACAGCTGTATTATGGAATTTTGGTCTGCTTTATTTTCATCCATAACATGTATGATAGATAATTATTTCAATTAAATTAGTTAAAAGTGACTACACACAGCTCAAGCCATCCATATAACCACAACAGACTATCATAAACCTGAAATAATTACTCAAAAGGAAAAACTGCCATCTGGACACCAACAGAAATCCTCCTTCCCACCCCTTCATGTATCTGGAAAGAAAACTCCAAGCCCTCTCCAAACCCCTATCAAACAGATGTCTTTTGCAGCATGCCTGGCAAGTCACCAAATTTGGGCTATTTGAGCCCAGGGGAGGAACAAATTCCAAAACTGAGGCCCTCAGAGGGAATGTCCGGCCAATGATCCATTTTCTATAGAGTCATCTGATTTGTTCATTTAACTCTGTTTTTCTGGTTCAGGTGTGCTGAGCTTTATCATTTCCTTATGTTCATAAGGAAACTTCAAAAAGTATCGCTTCTTACTACAGGACTATTCAGAATATAAAATGACACGTGGCAACTTTTACTCATGAAGTCACTTTTATATTTAGCTACCAAGTTGTTCAGCACTCAAGAGCTTGTATTGATGCTGCTTATTGTTCATTTACAACTTAAGAAAGAAAAAAAAATAAAAGTCCTCTACCTCTTTCAGAAGGTTAGTGACTTGTTTGATATGCAAGAACTCCGGGGTCTTGTCTAAATCCATTGATGGTCTTCCCTTGATCCCTTCTTCAAAATCTTTGCGGTACATTTTCTGTTGAAGCAAAAACAATTAGTGGTACACACATGTGCATTTCCAAGCATATTTCAGAAAGAACACTGTAAACAGGCCCAGAAATTAGTCATGCCATAAATTAATTAGTTATCACATTAATAGCAACTTTACTACTCATTTCATTACCTAGATTATCTATACAAGACACACATAATTTAGACAAAAATACGTACATTTGATATTTCCAAAGAAAATGTTTAACCTGATCTATGAAAGAAACAGTTTGCTTGGTAGAGAAAGGAGAAGACAAATGGCACACAAGGTAATAGTTTTAAACACATAAAAGTTTCTACCAAGAGGATGAAATCATCTGTTTTCCATGACACGCAGCAAAACTAATGGAATCAAACTGCAGCAAAGGAGACACAGGGAAATACTCACTCTCAGGATGGATGGTGAAGCACTGGACTAGATTGCCTGAGAGGTCACGAAACCTCCACCATTGGAAGTTTTTAATAAAAAAGTTAGAAAAACATGGTCTGGCATAGGGCAGCCAGTGCTGTTCTGGAGCCTGGGAACACTCCTTCCCCCGAGCTGAGCTCCCCAGGCTGAACGGACAGGAGTACGTTCCAGTTAAGCACGGGGTCAGACTGGGCTTTGCAGCTTCACTCACTCCCACCTGACAACCCTCCCTCATTAAAGATGGAATTAAAGGCAAAATGTAAAAAAGTTAGTAATCTCTGATCTAGACGACCTCTTGAGCTTCTTCTCACTTAAATGATGCTACATACAATCTCTGTCTAGTGTGAGCACCAATAGCCTTCTGAGAAAAAACAAATTTGAAGGAAGAACTGAGCTACAGAATAGAAGAGAACTACTCAGTACTAATTCTACCCTATACTTAATTTATAAAACCTTTATGATCTGCTTCATCCAATTTCTTAGCCCAAGTACAAGATGTCTGTTAGCTTCTCTGTTGAACTAAATTTTACTAATTTGAGCACACATCTTTACTAACCTCACTTTGCATCTTTTGAGCCTCCTTTGAAACTTGATACATTGGTGTATCCACAAACTCCAGCATTGATCTGCCTTTAGATTTTTCATAATTCTCTTTGTACTTGACCTAGGAAAATTAAAATAAAGGCTGTTAACAGCTGAGACAATGTGAGATCTGATTGCTTGCCATCGCAACAGACAAATCCTGTCTTAGCCATACTCCTTAGAGGCGTTGACTTGGAAGACTCCTCCCATATTTAACCTGTTGGAGAAATAGGGCACCTAGACAAGGAATTTTTTCTAAAGTCATTTATTCCTTTGCTTCAAAATGTCAGACTTAAAAATGGTGAACTTTAAAGACAGCAGGACTGAGGACAATCCTTAAACTAATGGCATGATTTTGGCTGAATGGCCTATGTCTGAACAGTTGGCAGCTTTTCAATAGGATCCCCTATCATGCTTCCATTAAACAACACATTTACTGTAACAACAACAAAATCTGTTTCACAGCCAGGCACACAGGTCTCTCTTTCAGGCTTAGGAGCACCATTCTGAAATGCACTTTTGTTTGCACCTGTGGGAGGGAAAAGGGAAGGAAAACTACTTCCTCCGCAGGGTCAGGTCTTGCACCAACATTCCCCTCACAGCTACCAATGACCATGACCTTAAAGCTAGCAGTAAAATCACATTGAAGGACACAGGGTTAAGACACCAACATATAACTTTATGCTAACTCACAAAGCAAATATACTTTGTTTGGAAACCTGGAGAAGCCTTCTAAACTCATTCATACACACAATTCTGATTAAAATGGGCAAACACATTACTCATCTCAATCAGTCGGTGTAGGGTATGTTGGAATGTTCGACACAAGCCATAAAGAAAAGCAAATAGCTACATATCAAAAGATGATATTCAGAATGAGTAATGTCATTTTGATTTATTTGTCTCTTCAAAAATAGTGATGTCTGAATTTGAGAAAAGTGTTAAGAATCTCTTTCACTGTCAGGCTTCTGCAATAGGTTTGGGTCCTCCAAAAACCTCTCCTCTCTCCTCATGGGGTGCTTCTGATTGAGTATGCACTGTACATCACTGTAATCGGTCGTGCAGTTTTGTGCCTCATTTAATGACTGTTAGAATGCTGCATTTTTCTCTTTGCAAAATGTATTTATGATTGCGTATACCTGAATGAAGCACTGCACTTTCTTTGTGATGGATTTGTTCAGCTGTATCCAGGACAAAATGATAGAAGCCCTTGTTTTGCTTAAATGATTTCTTATATTCATACTGAAACAAAAAAATATCCAAGAATGTTTTCACAAACAAAATCCAGAAGGTTTTGCAATTTAAATACCCTTTAAAATAACTATGGGAGAAGCAGCATAAAATAAACTATATTTTAGGCCTCGCAACTCAGGAGCTCTACTGCTAAATTTGAATTTAAAATATTGTGATGAAATTAAAAAAAGAACATGATAAAAAAATAACTTTTTTAAGTTCCTTGAGAAAATGCTTGTCCTGCTAATCCAAAAGTCAAATGTTTATGTTTGGTAGAAAATAAACTATATTATTTACTTTTGAAGTGCAAAGGAACATATATGATGGTCTGTGTTTGCCTCCTAGTGGAAATAACTATAAATGCCACACAACAAAACCACTTCTGTAGTGGAACAAATGAAAACTATCTCCCATCTACAGATACTGACTTCACACTTTTACTCCATTCCTCAACTAATGAAATAAAAGTTTAAAAAAAAAATCTATAAAATAAATGAGGTAAATCACATAACCTTTTGCTACACTAAACTACAGGCACCAGATTCAGTCTCTTAAGTCCTAGTTATTCACCCTGTCCCTTACAATGAAACACATCTAAGTTCCTTTTTTCTTTAGCCTGTAGTTCATTAGCATCTCAAAGTCTCTGCAATAGGAACAGATTTAAATTGTGCAAAACAATAAAGTAGCTGATGTACATATATCAAAGTTTTAATTTTTATGTCTCCATCGTTCCTGCCAAAGAGAATTAAATGTATACCAAGAGGGGCAAGTTCCACCTTGTAATCTCTCTTCCTCATCAAAATAATGAAAATAGGATGAGTTCAACATGTCAAAATCAGTCTATTTGTGTCCAAACATGCCCATCAAGCTTTCCTCCTAACTGTTGGAATTTATTCCCCTGGAAGCTGATTTGTATAACAGCTTTGCATTGGTATTATAGTACATGTGTTTCATAAAGTTGCATACACCTCTACATTATAGGTCAATCAGCAAACCAATTCAATCAACCACATTAGTTTCTGAGTTTAATTAACCATACAGGTTCCAATGTGACACACCGCGGCAGGTGTAGCTATGTTATGCAAAAGATGAAGAGAAGCATAAAGTTCAAGGAGAAAGGTATACAAAAGGAAAACAGCAAAACTGGGGAATTAGCAAGAAGTTCTCTGTTTCAGAGGGGGAAAAGAAAACCAGACAATATCATCAGTCTTTGGAAATCAGTTAACGGCACAGTCAGGAAGACAGTTTCATACAGTGGAAGCAGTCTTCAAGAAAGATTTGGTATGAGCTGCAGAGAGACAAGGAGGAGAATACAAAGAAGGTATTGGAAAAGCATGGAGAAAGGCAGGAGAGTAAGCCATGTTAAAATCAAAGAGATGACATAGGGAGGTCAAATCTGAGAAGGATTTTGAAAATGGGATTTCTGTATAAGACAAATAGCTAGTGGAGACCTTAGGGATTGGCAAAGCATTCTTCTTCCTGTTCACAGCAAGGAAAAATATCCACCAGCATCTGGACAATGCAAAAATCAGAGACTTAGTATTTACGGATTCCTCAGAAGAGGGCATAGACCATATGAATCAACCCTTCCTGGGCAATAGAAAGAAATAAATTTTGCAAGAAGCGAGCTGCCTTAAGCAAAAGTCCAGGTTTCTATCTCATTAGAGATAAGAAGACAAACTGATGAAGTTAATTCTGAGGGTGTTCATTTAATCAGCAAAAAGAACGGCAATCTTACCTTACACTAAAGGAAACTAGAATTAGGCCAAAATGCACATGAAGAATGCAGGAATTGAAAGCTATCAACTCATTTATTACCCATACAATAGGGGATAGTCAGTGTTAGCTTCACATATCAGAGTGAGACAGATAAAAAGCAAGCTTCAATTCACCTAAGAGCAACATAAAAATCAAATACAGATGAGAAGGCTGGTTTATTTTAGACATAAGCTTCCATAAGCAGGCACTGACTCAGAATATGACCCAGTATGCTCCTAGTCATTAGGGCTAACTCTGTGTGAAGCGCTCACGGCCTGCCAACCATGAGCAATCTTCCTTTGCAACACCACCGGCTCACACCTTTCCACAGCAGTTCTGTGGACCTTCCGTGGCTTCTGGAGTGAAGATGACAAACGCAGCTAACCAGCCTACAAGCATCGCGCACGTAGCATAGGTGCTCTTGGAGTGGGAGAGAAGCTTCAGCATTGCAGAGAAGCCGGAGGGGGCGGGGGGGGGGGGGGGGGGGGGGGTGCTGTTCCTGCCTCTTCCTCCCCATTTCAATCCCCATCACTATCCTATGTCAGACCACCAGCCCCATCAAGGGGCATGTCTTGTTATGTGGCAGAAGGGAGTATGTGCCTAACGCCTCATCACAGTGTAGGAATCCTGAGACATTTAGGAGGGAAAGAAGGTTTAGACAGGAGCTCTAAGGGAAGCTAGCACTCAAGAGGCTGTTTATGGCAGAAGTCCAAATATTAAACTAGCATAATGGTCACTTCTGTACAGAGACTTGAGGATGAAAGCAGTAAGACCTTAGGCAAAACAAGATTTGCAAGGAAAGAAGTATCTTAGATCAACAAAGGAAAAAACAGAGAAGGTTTCAGACATATAAGAAGAAATGCTCAAGTACCAGAAGTCTGTGTGATTCTTACTTAGTATATTAGTTGTTCTAATAACTGAAATATCTCTCCCTAAAAGCCCCTTTTTCTTCACTACATCCTCCAACTACTATGGTTACAACCCTACAGTCTACTACACACGAGACCATAAAGCAAGTACCAAAAATTTATGTATTCTACAGTGACTATACATACTACGTTCCTTACTACATATATTTTTCAGATCATTTTTATAAAGGCAACTTACATCACTATGAATTTTGCTGATATTTAAAGTATGGTTTAAATATAGCAGGTTTGGTAGATCAGAGGCTGGATCATGTAGGCTTTCCAAATCTTTCTTGTAGTTCACCTGGAAAGAGAATTCAGGTTATGTAAAATAAAGATTAACAAAATAATTCGCAGCTTCATATTACAGTGCGGCCATCCAGAAACAGAAAGCACTAAGTGCTTGCCTGAACACTCTCTACCAGCCACTAGATGGTGGTCATTTACTATTATTTGGAGAAAAAGAAAAAAATCAATAAAGCATTAATTCTACTGCACAAGTATTTGGGAACTACTCAAACTTTTCCTCAAAAAGGACACTTACAACAAAATCACAATTTATTTATTATTTCTTTTTTATTCTCCCCCCTCCCCACCCCCTCCCAAAAACTTAAATCAAACGTATCTTCCCCAATACTTTGAATTTACTCATTTTAAACACTGTTGATTCTTGTGCTTTTTCTCTTGATTCAGGAATTACACTAACTATCCAGATAAAGAAGTTGCATATAAAACAGTTAAAGGGAAGTCCTCCTGGAAATTTTATTTAATACAGATTGCTTTCAGCAAAGATAAGCAATATAGTCATCTAAGGCAAAAGATAATCACTTATTGAAGTAGCAGAAGATAACTTCCTATCAGCCTATAGTAGGATTTTCCATACTTCTGATAGCTGAATGCCCATCTTTACAGGAAGAAAACTAGCCACCTTACCTCTCTTGGATGATAAATCTTTTAAACCAATACCTTTAGTCACCTCCACACATGTATTGTGTTCTTCACTGATTTAGGCAAACTTCAAATCAACAACACCCAATTTGCATATCTCATAATAATAATTACTCCAATTAATTTTTTACTAAACATTTAGATTTTGGAAACAATTACATATTCTGTTGGACCCTTCCCAGAGCTGGCCTCTCCTGTTCCTGTTGGGTTGTGCCCCACGCTTTGGAAACACAGGACTACAGAATGAAGGCTTGTCTCTTGGCTATCTGGGATCACAGCCTCAAAGAAGAGCTCACGTTTTTAGCATTAGACACACTGTTAAATAGATCATCCCAACAGCATTATCACTTGATATAGATGTTTTCTCAAACCTGGCTCCAGCAGCGGGCACCCGTTGCTGAATCTAGCAACTGCTGTACATTGTAATACCAGTCAGAAGATCAACCGTCAGAATGAAGTCTAAAAGATAGACATCCAAATCTGAGCTGCTCATGCAACCTCCTTCTACAACCACTGGAGAGATGCCAGCACTTTGCTCCTCTAAAGACACACATCTGCAACAGGTCAAAAGACTTGCCCTCTAGACCTGTTTATTTCTTTCCCAAATACAAAGGGACCGAGTACAAGGCGATTAGCTCAGAGTAAGCAGTCACAACTTTTGACACACAAAGTTAAGCGAGATGAATCTCATCTAAAATGGTTACGAAAAACTCTGCAGGCCCTTGGAGAAGAGCTTTGTCAGGAGCAGAAAATAAATGGATAACATGCTGTACCTGCTATACAGACGCACTGTATAGCAGAGACTGCTGCTCAGAGTAATCATAAGATGGAAGAAGAAATTCTGCTTGAGAACAAATGTTAAGTTTTTCAGCATGTAAATGCATGTAAAATACAAAGCAAATTCACTTACATCACTTGCCAAGGTGGATGCAATCTGTGCTTGCTTGAAGGAAGCACTGTCAAGAGGATTGTACTGGTGGCTCTTCATTTCCTTACTGAACTGCTCTTTGTATTTCACCTTCCACCAGAACAAACACATCTAATATTAACATGTAGCATTTAAAGAAGGTACAGAGAATTCAGACTACAAAGGAGCTTATTAAAGGCAAATGCATCATCCATAAATCTTTTAACAATGAATATGTTTAAAGCAGCTCAGTTTAGCCACACCTCTGACTGTCTTGGGCTGGTTTCAAAGTCATTTTATGTATCTGAATTTTACTAAAATTAAAAAATAATTTTAAGATTGTCATATGCGATTACTGGTGCTGAAGGATTTACAAAAAGGAAACAGAAACAAAACCATATAACTCACCTGAGTAATCAAATAAACCAGAAGTGTTTGACTAGCAATAATAATCTACTCACTGAGAATCATTCAATTCATAATTAAGATCATAAATGTATTTTAACAAAAAAACAATTTGTAAGATGAATAAATTGTAAAACTTGGAAAATACTTCACTTGTAAATTTTTCAATCACATGAAAGTGGGAAGTCAGAATCAAACTTCCCACTCGGCCATCTTCCCACCACCAGGTCCACGTGTCACTCACGCTGTGCTAGGCTGTCACCAGAGCCCCCAAGTCTATTTTTAATTCTGCCAGAAATTTCCCATGGGACCCCGAGGAATCTCTCTGTAGTACAGTCCCTTCTTGAGGACAATTCCCACCTCATTACAGTGTTAGAAAGCATAATTAAACAACTGTCTGCCATCACTTTCACTCTCTTTTCTTCTTGTTCAATAGAAAAAGGGGCAACGACAACTCGTATAAGAGGAAGCAAGCAATACATAAATGTTGAGGCCATGGCATTAAAAGTAAATAAATCACAAAAATTCCATGAAACATGCTGAAGAACTGAATTCAGAATCTGAAAATATGAAATCAAACAAATAGTAAATCTCTCTCCTTTGCCCCCCTTGCTGTGCGCGATCATCAAACATCTGGAGACTTTGCACACATGCCTTGCTTCTTTCCAACAGCTGGCCATAATGGAGGAGAATAAAGCTCAGTCTGAATTATGCTGCTTTCATAAATGTTAGTCAGACACCTGATATCTGAGCCTATGCAACATCCATTCTAATTTACCACGCTCTGCATTAAATAAAGAGGCGGCTTTTCTCCGTACTCCTTTTTTCTCTATTCCCACATGAATGTCTGATAAAGTGGTTAAACCACCTCAAACGACGTCCTTCAAAAATTATATTTCTCTCAGCTTTAGTTGTGGGAAGGATTTTCTTTTTCTTTTTTAGTTCTTCCTTGCCTCAAAAGACTCTCAACATGGTTTAGCTTACACAACCTCATTATGCTTAGCCACGAAGCCCAATATTTCATTAATCAGGATAACAAGAAACCAAAACTAAGCCACCCAAACAGAAACTAACTGTATATGTTCAAGAACTACATTATGATTGCAGCACTTACATTAATTTTTCAAAGGAAGGACATTCTAAAACATTGTTACTTTTAAAGAGAAACTTTATCTGAACACATGATGAACTTCACAATCTTTCACCCTGACTCCAGAAAAGAATATCTATTGCCTTCTGGTAGATTCATCTGGTTCACATTGTTTGATATTTGCCTTGGCTTTGGATCAAGTGCAAAAGCATATATATCTGAATACAAAGACACTGCCTTTGTCAAAGGCATATCCACATTCTGTACGAGCAGCAAAGGAATAAATCAGAGGGAATTTGTCTTTTAAAAGGTGTATCCAAAACTTGCCTTCTAATAAAAATCAGGCAGTGCTGGAATATGTGATTCAAAAAGCCTCCAAAACCAGAGATCAAGTCAGAATGGTGAACAAAATTGTCTTTTACTCCTTGGACAATACCTCACAACATAGCGACATCGTGCACAAGAGTTTAAATATCCAACTACTGCAAGCTGTCTTCTGCCCAGCCAACAAACGGCCACAAACTGTGCACGCAGACCGAATGTACAACGTGGCCCTTGATATTCTTGTTAAGTGTGAAAGCACCAGTGCCAAAGGGACCTCTCCTCACAACTGGCTTGCCATCTTCCAGCTGCAGCCATTTTATGCCATTTTTAGAAGATTTTTTTAGCAATGCATTTCAATCTAGAGATGCCAGTAATAAAACCTTGGTTAGTGTCACTTTACATCACATCACTGCTGCTGAAGGAAAGAGGGGGAGCCAGTGAACCCAGTCTTCACAGGGCTGTGCATCCTGATGCCGATGTGCAGGAAGGTCCCAAATTTAAGGAGACCACCCACTAATCTGACTGTAATCGTTCTTGTTGCAGTGAGGGATGTCTCGGTACCTCTAGGCCCTGATGCCTCATCTGGCTGCTCTGCCTGTTGCCTTTGCTCTCCTCCCCAGCACTGCCATACGTGTTGCTTTTGGGGAAAATGGAGACCCCACAATAATATCAGATGACTCTGGCAGTATCTCAAGAGCACTTCCAGAAGTAATTTAACTCTGACTTGTCATAGGGGATTCCTCTCATTGAAAGCTACACACACATTCACTTTCTCTTTTATCAGTTTTTCCTGTTTATTTCTCCCTTTTGAAAGAAAGCATGGGGTGGGAGAGGGAGAAGAGAGAGGAGCAAGCCCATGGATGAGTCACTGTGAAGTAACGCACACAGTATTTATCCTTCTTTTGAACAGGAGAAGGTTATGAATGCAGTTTAAAGGGGAAAAATATGCCCAAGAGAAAGGGTTCTGATTAAAAACAAGGAAGAAAAATACTTCATCCATGATTTCTAACACATCTGAAGGGGGGAGGTCTTGGCAATGCTATAATAAGGTGGCAGAGCAAACAAAAAGTGGGAGTAGAAATGACGGTTGTTAGTGGAAGCTTATTTACAAATTTCATCATTAACCAAAAGTTTTACTTTAATGAGGGTTTAAAAGATGGCTACTTATTTACCATCTTAATTAAGTGTTACGTTTGTTTATTTTTTTAGAGAGTGGGGGGTTAGTTTAAAACAAAGCCAGTGGAGGCTGTTCTCTAATTGTTGCTGAAAAAAGAGCAGACTTCGCAGACTTTTTAACACAACAACATCCCTGGAAAACCAAACTGGAATTAAATAAAGCCTGGATAAACAAACCTCTCATCGGCCTTGCACAAAACCTATAAAAGTCAGAATTGCAGCTGGACAGAGCAGTGTCTTTTGAAGCTTTGCAGCAACATTCCTAAATCAAATCTGTAGTTCAAAGCTGTTCACACAGGGAGTGTTCAGTTTCAGAAGTGGATGACATCACCCACTGTTCAGATTTACAAAGAAACTACAAAAATTGAATCATTCAACCACTGGGATCCCAGGATGAAGCAGACGCTTGCAGCTAAAGCATTTCCTCATGACCATATGAAAACATATTTAAAAAAAAGAAAAACCTGTCAGAACACATAGATATTGAAGGAAATGTAACGTAAACAAAGATCTAAATTAAAATATTCATTTCTAAAAGCACTAGCAGAGTTTAAAGCAAAGAAAGACTGAGAAAATCTTAGGCTCTTTGTGTTGTTACTGATAATCTTAGAGAAGGTAGATTTTAAAAAATATTCTACCTCTAACAATTTTATCCCTGAAACAATAAGCACCAGATCCAGCATAAAAACACGAAAATCCAAAATTATTCATCATAAAACCAATTATTGAACACCATAAGGGAAATACTTCATATCAGTAGCTCTTTGAAAAAGCTAATAAAATGCATTAGGAGACATAAAGAGGACATAAGCAAGAGCTTATTTTTATAAAAAATACAAAAAAATAACACAAATTATACAATGTACATTCAGCAAATTAACAAACTTCATGTTTTCACAAGGGCTAACACAGTTTCTGTTTTAAATTTGGTTTAAAATCAACAGAAAGGGGTTACGGCGTGCTGTGGGTAAATAAACTAGTCCTGGGAGCTATTATTTTTGCTGCTGCTGTTGTCAAAAGCTTTATTAAATTAAAAATTTATTTAAAAATAAGGGGGGGTCACTGATTTTGTAGAGCCTTGAGTGCCAGTCAAACATTAACACTATTTTCTTCACTTTGTTTGCCTTCCTGCTTGCCTTGATTGCTTTCTCCCTTCGTTACACCCACACTGCCTGACCTCTTCTTGCTCCTGTTCTCTATACTCCCTAAATTACCTACCCATATGCACCACATTAAAACACGTTATCATCTTCTCTTCCCATTACATCCATCAGAATTGTCAACTTTGCAAATTTACTGTGAGGGTCAAATAACTAATATTTCTCTGTATGTCGCAGCTTATAGATTCATGCTATTAAGGGAGATTATCAACTTTCAGCACAAAAAGTTTATAATGCTCCCATTTGCTGAGAAACAAATGGAAACCCTAAAAGCCAGAAAGTCTGGAGACAATAAAGAGATCGTTAACTTTGCCATTTTTTAAATCTTGTAATTGTGACAAGCCTGCTTCATGATCCTTGCATGAAGAGGACTGACACAACTGACCCATATTTAGGGCTCTTCCTCTCCTACAGCACAGGTGCATTCCTCATCCTGCCCCACCACCCTGCTCTTTGGACACAGGGGTCATCTTCATTTTTCTGTGCTCTTGATTTACGATCAGTGTGTCTAAGTGTTATAATGATTCAAATAATATATAAAAACATTAGACAACTCACGGCCACTGCCTTCCCTTCAGAGGAGGTGGAGAATTGCTGAGGGCACCTCTCCTCTGCTGAAAGCGGCCTGGTATTTGCAGCCTCCATGCTGCTCCATGCAGATGGCTGGTAGCAGAGTGTTAGGCTGAAGTGCTGCCTCCCTTTCTAAAAGTACGTGGCTGCAAGCAGCCTCAACAGTGTAGACTGAGGAGAGGACAAGAGAAGGAAGGATCCCAGAACTTGGATCCAGGCCCAGGGACTGCAGAGTTTGGACCACCAAGGTTTAGTAAGAATCTTCTTTACCAATGAACTGTAAGCAAGCTACATTTTGTCAACTGCTCCTCTCCTCCTGCCACACCTTCTGCACTATTTGGACTCTCTGAAGAGGTTAAAATTGCACACCAAATGCTCTTTTCTGCAGAACAACCTCAACTAGAACTGCTGCCATCCCAGTCCCTGGCGGTGAAGAGACTCTATTATAAAGCTTTTGCTGATGCAGCATGCATTGTCCCAGAGGAAAAGCACATCTAACAAAAACAAGATAAAAAGTGCATTGATGAAGCCTATGATGCAGCTGGCTCAGCATCAGCCTGCAGGACCCCATGATCCAGCTGGTATTTTTTGATTGTTGTGCTTGTTGGCCACAACCTCAAGGGTATCAGTCTTAGTGAGATGGAGAGGGCTATTGGAAAGGTATCTGCTTTGGTCCCATTTGTGACAACAGGCAGCTGCAAGCCTAGATTCTGAAACGGGCTGCAAGGAAAGGAGTGTGTAGACAGCCACTGAGTAGAAAAAAAGGATACCACACGCTAAATTTAGATATGAACCCTTTTAAAAACCACTAAAGGTGTTTGCTAAATGGCAGACAGCTCCCTTTCCTATAAGTGACACCCAGGTCTAAGCAGCATCACACTGGCTCTTCCCATGAACCACAGGTTGACTTCCAAGCCTGCATGATGCTAAACACAAAAGAATCTCTTAGCAGACTTGCCCATCACCAGAGGAATGAGCACATGATCGATTACAAAATGGAAGAAAATCTATTTGGAAAACACAAAGTAATTTTGATTCTGAACACATCAATAACAAAGCGATAAAAAACCATGTATTTTCTTCTTTTCCGTTTGTACAGTATTAATGTTTCAAAGTTAATGATGGTCCATTGTGAAACAGGAAATCATGTGGCAGATATCTAAGGACAACATTTGGTGACAGCAAAAGGAGCTCAACCTCTTACAAACAGACACTGCACTGTTTTGCAGCTTGTTCTCTATGACACATAGTTCTCATTTTATGCTAGTTCTAGGGAAGACATTTACTATCTAGCCAAATCACAAGTATTGTTACACAACACTGATTTTCAGACTGTTCTAATGTATACACTATTACACTTGGGGTTTTTTTCTGGTTCTGGGGAGGCTGACACGGCCTTCTCCAATCAAAGTACGTTATCCTCCTCCTACAGGAGGGCAGAATTTGTTCCCGGGTTTACAAAAGCTCCAAGTGTAGCCTGACAGGATTACTAGCGAGGATTATGCAAGGCACTGTTAAAGAACTACTCCAGAAAAAAGAGAAAAGAAAAAAAAAAAAAAGAAAGAAAAAAACCCAGCAAGTCAGCAGTCAAAAATCCTTTCTCACGATGTCAGGCTGATCTGTAGTAGAGTCTTATGCGTAGATCCTATGAGTAGAAGACTCATAAGAGGAAAAGAGGGAATATTTGTGTTTTCAGCTTTCTTTTTAGTTATGGACTAAAGTAATCCCTCCATTTTTCTTCTTTTTTTTTTTTTCTTTTTTTTAGGTTAATAGATAACAGAAAGCAGTACATAAAAGGTTCAGTTTCAGGGGGAGAGAAGGTGGGTAGTTTACATGTCAGGCCAAATTCAGATCCCATTACTCACATTAGCAAGCAGTTATACAAAAGACCCCAGTTACTTCATTGGGATTAATCACAGGGTAAAGTTCCACTCAAACTGAATGAGTAGCAAAATTTGCCTCTAAATTACATACAGTTAATATTTTAGAAATCCTAGATAATCTGTATAAATATACACCATCTCCACAAGAGACAAGCTGTAACAGTCAAAGTTCATTGTGTTTTTGCATTAAAATGTATATTCTGTTTCCTAAGAACCTTAAATTTACCAGTCACTGCAATACTATATGAAAAGTTTGAGAACATAATCTTCATGCAATTAGAGATAATCATCTAAAAATCTAAATATTTTCTTGCATTACTAGGAATGAGATATCTGAATGAAGTCATTGTAAAATGACAGAGAATCTTACTTGGCTTAACAGTTTTGAAACTCCTTTAGCATGTTCAAAATCTGGTCTTCCAAGTACAGCAGGCTCCTTATTCATCTCTCCCCTTCCTTTCTTGTACTCAGCCTTAGAAAAAATTAATATGAACCACTATTAAACTGTTTGCTTTTATCAAGACAATTGTAAGCATTAAACCTCGTAGAAAAAGTCTCATTTAGTGATCTGCATTGACACTACTGTTCTAAACAGCTCTGAAAAAAAGGCCTTCTCAGGCTTCAGCTCCTTAACAACATCATATTTATTTATTGTAAAACACAATGCACAGCATTCACAAAATTTAACTTTAACAAAATGCATAGCTTAAGCCTGAGAAATATTGTTCTCCCAGTCAAGGCAGAATGAGTTACAGTGGCTCAGCGCTTCTTATGACAGGGTCTGCAGTTTACACAAGATTATTTGTAGCAGCTGAAAACAGTCTTGAAACAAAACTAGACTGAGGAGCAGCTTTTTTGAAGTGTAAGGTCACATTCCACTCTTAATTTTACCACTGCAATCTTGCTGGATGTCAGTGAGGTTGCACTGGTGTAACAGAGCAGAATTAGTCCCACAAGGTTGATTTTATGTGATCTTTCCAGCTGAACTGCCTCCCATGCAAATTGCTGCATTTTTTTTCCACAGTGCATTAGGAAACAGCACAGATGAATCGACAATAGGTGCTTTACAATATCACAAACTAAATTACCCATTGCCTAAAATAGGCTTCTTGCATTACTCAGGCACTGTGAATCAGCAAGGACACATCATAACAACAGACTGAGAGAAATAAAAATCGCAAAGCCACTCTAACTCAAAGGGGGCTTGAACAGCAGTTAGTAAATTTGGGTGTTGAACATAAGACTTCGTAGAAGTTCTTGGTCTTCAGAAAATCCTGAATATTCAAAAGGTGAATCTCAGGTCTCTTAGAACTGTCTCTCCATAGGTGCCTAATCAGTCTCACATTAAATTGTTAGCAGTTACTTAAAATCTTGGCTCGGGGCTTTTTATATATTGTTTGACTTGTCTACAATAAAATACTAAACTGCATCACACACTGCAGCTTCTCAAACTGCTCCTTGACCTATCCATTAGCAGATGTCATGGTGGGAAGGCAAAGAATTTGAGAGGGGAGTTCAGGGAGGAAAGCCCCCATGCAAGAAGCAGCGTGTTTGCTCAGCTCTCAGAAGGACAGCAGGGAATTGCATTTCCCTGTCACTGCCAGCCGAGATGGGAGGAGGAGAGGGAGTCCTGCGATGCAAGCTTCTCTTGTACTGAGGTGAAAACCTGCTTGTTATGTCTTCTGAAGAGCAGTATAGCATGCAAGCATATGACTTATTTTGAGAATGGTTATTACAAATAAAGCTGAAACAAAACCAACTTTAGTAAGCTTAACGTTCTCCTTAGATCAATGATCAATAATTGCAAAGGTCATACTGTCAGCATCAAAATAGAAGAAACCTGTAACTTGTAACCAGGCAAGGGGCGGGGGGGGGGGGGGGTTGTTGGGTTTTGGGGCTTTTTTTAATCAAACCTCCATATCATATTTGGGGTTGCAGGTTTTCTGCTCGTGACATTTGAGAATTTCAGCAGCATTCTAAACAATCTGACTGAAATTGGAATAAATAAAATAACGTGTCTGAAAAATACAAACAGCATAACAGGAGAACATACATCACTTATTATCTTTGTTATCTCAGTTGCTATCTTTATGTCTGGCCTGTTCAGCACTTCAGTGTATCTATGAGTATCTTGCACATCCTTCTTATAGGATACCTGTCAAACAAGAAACAGTTTTGTTTAAAATAAGAAAACAAAAACATTTTAAGTTTATAAATAAGTTTGAATGACCTATCAACACAGCCATCAAATTCAACAGAACTCTGCCTAATTTATTCCAACACAGTCCTGCTTGACAGGGATTATTTAGTAAGACCCACACACAGGTTAACAGGATAAGGAAGAAATTCACAAGCATAAAATACAATATTAAAATGAAAAATGGTTTTGCTTAGAAACGTAGTAAAAAATGAAAGGACTGCAAAGACCCAAATATTAGGTTTTATCATTAAATTTCAGAGGACTTCTAACAGTACAGCATTTTTTTCTATGCCGTACCCTCTTTTAATATAAACTAACCCCTCTATGATACTGAGCACCACAGCCTAGCAGATTGCAGCTACACTGAACAGAAACTGTAATTCTACCACAGTGAATGTCTTTCTCAGTAACAGGCAGCCATGTAGCTGGTATGTAATTCAATGATGCAACTCCACCTCAGCATCCCCCGCTCTCCGCAACTCCACTTATCTGCTCCTTTACACAATCATGGGAACAAGAAGGCTGAGTGTTCCAGTATGTAGAGTACAAGACTGAATCTGTTTGTGCAAAAGCCACTATTATAATGAATAGGCTCAGAAAACTTTGGCCAGAAGGCTAAACCACAGGTAGGAGAGTCCAAAAATTCTCCAGTTAGCAAAGCAATCACAGGAACAGCATAGACCTCAGGGACGTTACAGAGCTCCGAGACCACAAGTTATCCTTCTTCTCCCTCTTCAGGGTCTGTAGGCTTTTTCCTCTCCCTTGCTGTAGCACATGTGCCAATCTAAGCCAATTTCCAAGAGCTGTCTTACTGAATTATTCTGAATGATTAAGAAAATCATCCCTGATATTCAAAAGTGTCTGACAAATTGAAGTATCAGGCAAAAGTAAGAGAACATTAAAGTTAAATCTACAGGGAATAGAAAGTATCAGAATAATTCCTGATTTACTGGACAGTCTTTTAGATTTTCTTCTGTTGTTTAACAAAGTTAATCAACCTCTCAAGATAGTATTTCACCATCAAGAAAGTCCTCAGCTTGAAGCTTCACTTATAACCTCCACAGCTAGCTCCTATTTCCAATGTAAAGTTTCATTGTGGGTACAATGCAACAAGCTCATAAACTGCAGCACTCAATGACAAATATAATTTGTAGAAATGTTACTGTAAAAAGAAAAGAAAAAAATCTTACTTTTTGGCAAATATTTTACAGGCAACAGGAAAGTAATCTTGCATCCATATGGCTTCGCTAAGTAGACAAGCTAAATAGGCTTCACTGTTGGCTGCTTGCCCACAAATAGATCTTACAATTTTTAACCTACAATGAGTGACACACAAGTGTAATCACTGATAAAATAAATAAATAAATAGGTTGGATGAATACAGCCCACAGTATCACCTACCAAGAAAATAGAAACTGCTTCTTACAGTTTGTTTAAACCACTGGAAGTTTTGTTTTGGTTAGGTTTAGATTTCCTCTATTTTTTTAAGAAACTAGATATACAGACAAGCATTTGCAATTCAGGGCTTTACATGAATTTAGTTAATTATATGCTGTTCATCCTAATGACCACATGAGGTGAGGTGAAAACCACAAAGGCAGCAGAAACAGGTTTCTGAATAGCACCCTATCATCCATGTAAATTGCAAATTAAAGGCCAGCATATGTGCTCAAAATAGAAATTAGGAATGGAGTGAATTTAACAACACAGAATCAAGAATAGTGGTGATAAAGTTGAGGAAATGTGGTCACTTATTGCTCCCAAATGACATGATCATATAGTACATGAAATAATGGATTGTGGTTAATTTTAAGGGGGGTGGGGGGGGGAGGAAGACAGCGATAGTCCTTTATATTTCACCATTTCCAATTATATTAGATGCAAGGCCAATTGCTATAGCTTTCCCTGAGTGAATTATTATTCTTCCTGCACCTAGACCAGTATACCTATTACTTATGTCTGAGGGAAAGTCATCTAGCATTTTACAAATGTCTGCAATATATATTTGCTCCATTCTGCAGCTTGTCATACTCCGGTGAGAATAAAAATGTTATGCAGCAGAACAGTAGTTTGTCAGAGGTAGGCCAAAGAAAGAAAAAATATGTTTCCCATTTCCTGAATAACCTCAATCCCTGGATGCTGACCCTTTCCCATTGGGACAGTGTGCTGGCCTCTATTACACAGCTGCTATTCTGTTCCATCTAGTGATTTTATTTTTTTTTTTGTTATAGTACTATGTTAGAACAGTAAAACCAGAGCTATTCCAAGAGAGCGGAGGAACAGATGTAGACAGAGCAAAGCAACCAGCTTGGTGTGTGCACCCATGGACACCAAGAAGATGGAAAGTGGAGAAGCCTATGAGAGGGGAGAAAAGAAAACAAAGCCTGGTCAAGCACAAAAGAAAGGAAACAGCAGAAGCACCCAGGGAAGGGGACATCTTTTCTCCTGAGTCGGTTCAGACCCTTACCAAGAGGCTCAAATCCTGAATGGAACCTCCAGGCATTACACAATGGCCTTACTCAATCTTCTCTTCAAAGGGTTGCTCAGGCTCTACCAGAAAACGTCACCAAAGGCTCAAGAATTGCTCCTGCTTATGAGGACCACAGGTCTACAAAACACCTGCTCAAATTGGCTTTTGCACAGGAAAAAGTAACTGAGATACTGACAACTTTAAGAGCAGTGAAAGACCTAAATGGAGAGTTACAGCAGACCAGTGGGAAATGCAAGTGAAAAAGAAACAGGGACAAAAAGGGAAAAAAATTGTACCATCTCTAGTTTTGAAGTTGCAAATAATAAATTACAAATACTAACTAAATTTAAAGTGGTTTTTCTACGCCAATTTGAAATTACAATAAAAAGTGGTTACAATGTTGAGTATTTTTAAAAAACAATTATAATCTGAACAAAAGCCATTTCTCATCTTTAATCCCAAATGTGATTACATACTCTGAATTGCCAGTAGTTTTTGCAAAGCTTGGAAAATATTCAGGGCTTGCTGATAATTAGTAGATTAATTTTAATAGGGCCAAGCCTCCAGCTCTTATAAAAAGGCATATGGTCCACTGCGGATAAACATGCTGGTCTATTTACTCCAGCTGAGGGTCCTGAAGACACTTCACCTTTCATGACAGTGCCAGTGCATTGGAATGCAGTGCAATGCTGCAAAGTAAACAGATTTCTAACAATGCTGCAAAACATCTCAGGTTGTCAATCAACAAACAGAAACTTCTGCTACATGGTGACCCAAGCCCACAGAGGTTTAAAGGACTTAGACTTTTCCTGCAATCTTTTGTCTTGTCCTCTATTCCAATACCAAAACTATTCCAAGCTATAGGCAATAAATTATTAAAATAAGCACAAACAGCTGTGAACACATTTCACCCTCCTGAGATGCACACATGGAAGTCAGCAAGGAGCTGGGCACACCTATCTGGAAGAGAGTTTGTCTCTAACTGTTCGTCCCTGCTTAGTATTTTCTAAGAGCTGCAAGTCCACTAACTAATGGCCTGTCAGCTGTGTCTCTGCCCCCTTTTCTCTCGTCTGCACTTTGGGGTCCATCAGCACTAAGAAAATGACTAGCTGGTGACAATCATCATTGGCAACAGCTTTTCTGATCCCCACTCAAATGGTGTTGAAAACTGTTTCCCAGCTTGTGTAGAAGAGACAAACACATTTCTGGCCCATTACAGATTGATGCAGTCATCCTTTCCAGTAATGGGCTTGAAAATTGATTGGTCCCAATTACATCAGGAGTAAACACATCATTTTCAGCACCAGTTGGAAGTGGTCCAGGGGGACCTGCTGTTGACAACCACTGTCAGCAGAAAGTTAGTCAGTGAAAGGTGATTCTTCTAATGCAGATGCTGAACAGAGAGCCAGGAGAAGCTTGAATTAACATGATCTGCATCAAAAGAAACATCGACATTTTGGTGTGTTATTGATGGCATTTAAGCACATCAAGTTTAAGATCTGCTGATTTGGTCTTATCAGAAAGAATGTACATTTTTTTTTTGTGTGGACTGTGACTGCACAATATCCTGAACATGAACAAAAAGCTTACTCCTAAGACAATACAGACTTCTTACATATTCAAATTTAGATGGTCAGTGAAACATTATAAATTACCACTACTGACGTCACATGGACTGCAAAGAGCACACATATACATCAAAAGTTTGCCCAACTGTCAACTAACATTTTAAAAGCAGCACTGTTTCATACACATGCGTTAAGAGAAAAGATACCAGGGCTCCAAACTCAGATCTGCAAACTGCCTTTTAAATGCCCACAGATGAGTCCATTGCAAGTTTTCTTATTTGTAAAATCAAAACACCGCTCCCTTATTTCATACAATGTAATGCTGTAAGGAGAATCAGTAATTTTAACCAAGTAGAACATATAAATTGCTGTACAAATACTTAACATTTTTTTGCTATTCATAATGCCCAGTGATGGACCAGGTCATGGAACAGACAAAACTATGATACACAGCTTTGAGTACCTTCATCAAATGCTATGTGCAGCTTCTACCCAGGCACAATGCAGCAAGTGTTTGCTTTGCTTTAGAAACTTAATTGTCACGTCATTTCACTGTTCAATTACTTTCTTCCATCCATGTGATCCTCAGCTACACATAAGCCAAACCACTATTTTGTGACCTGATGGTTTTCTAAGGGCCACCACCTAATTTTGGTCCCAAGTTTGGAAACTTCCAGATGAGCTAAATGACATCAGCCAAGCACAGACATAAAGTAGGCTGATGGTCCCTACTTCACTTTTCTCCAAATGCCTTTGTGTGCCAAAGTCACATCATTAACATTCACTTCACAAAAAACAAACACAATTTATAGAGAAAAGTACTCTGGTTTGGATAAACGTGCTTTCCTTCAAGCATTAGGTAGTATTTAAATTATTTTTCAAGCAAATTCCCTATCATTAAAAAAGACAGTTTTGTTCTTTTGAGAGCAATTTTCTTCAGTCTAATTATGAAGAAGAGAAAAATGTTTTTCTTATACATGATCACATTGTTCAGGAGATTTTGAAGTACTTCCCTATTACGCAGCTTCAGCCCACACTTACAGAGCATGTTAATGATATTCAAAGTGGTGTGAAGGCCTACAGCACATGACAGTTTCAAAATGTCAGCACAAATGTATTATAAGTTGAATACAGTCTTAATTTTTAAAGGAAATTGCACATTTCACAGAGTTGAGTATAAATGTCAGCCTTATTTTAAGGCTGAGTAAATAGTCTTAAACACATCCTAATCCTATTAGATGCAAACCCTGCGTGTAAAGGTTGAATTGAGTTGGCAGAGCATTGTAGGTAAACATGCATTCTGCTCCCATAGGTATACTGTAATGAGTGGTGGATAAAAGAGCTTTGTCCTTCTATTCCCCTAGTAGTTTCCCCCCTTTTTCCCTGCACTTTCAAAGCTGTGATTCTACAAATAGCCTGAAATAGTTTGGAAAAACAAATGCTCCACATTTGGGATGCTCGCTATTCCACGCTCTGACTCAAAGATGAAAACTCATGCGGCTTTTAGTTAAACCTGTACTTACAAAACAAGAAATCCACAGCTATTCACCATGGTGCCCAAACAGTTACCCAGAGGACTGTGGAACTCCACTGAACAACAACTGGACTTACATAACTTGCTCCTTTATGTGTGATAAAGATATATACCCATTGCACTGCAGCTCCCCATGAGCAACCAGAAAGAATCTGTTCTTAAACAGATGAGACTAAGTGGTTAGTTTTATGTTGGATATGGAGGGTTTGTTTGATTTTTTTGAAGTTTGCTCAGGCTGAAAATAATTTCCTGCATATTTTTCATTATTTTTAACATGCTGTTAACAGTTCTCATTTATCAAAACATCCATCCCTCCTATGTTTGCCTTCAATTCCTTTTTTTTTGCTTGCTTTAAGGGTGAAAGAAGATGAAACAACTGAATTTCATTTACTCTCACATCTGTACCCTGCTCTCCTTAATTCTGTTAGCAGGTGATGTACAGCTGCAGAAGGGAATGGGTTTTGGCTAGCATACGCATCCTCAGACCATGATGAATTTGATTCAAAAACTCATCTCCTATTCCTCCTGGTCCCACCACCTTCTCTGAGAGGGATTCCCAACTCTCTTCCCAACATTACTTCCTTCCCTAGTAGTCCACCATCGTTCCTACTGCTAGGTGAAAAAAACCTCTTGGTTATGGGGAGGGAAGTTCACATTCCCAGCTCCTACCCTCCATCAATCTGATATCCTGATGCTTCTAACAGCAGAGATGGCTGGAGTTTGACAGGAAGAGGGAATTCTGTAATCAAGGCAGGTTGCAAATTACTGCTGGGAGTTCCAAGGTAGGTATTTCCCAGCAGAAGAAAAAGTTATTCTTCAAACATAATGCTTCCCTGAAGTTTTCCAGCAGCCTTTTAATCAGCGGCCAGCTGTCAAGATTCTGCACACATGGACATACATCTAACATTGACATTTAGTTTTCAGCCTGCAAAACCTAAGAGTGTTTGTTACACTGTCAGCAGGGAAGGTAGGGTAAATTTAAGACAATTCAAAATTAATACCCAAGCTTCATTTTCTACATTGTTAGCAGCAAACGAATACCCCTTTTATCTTAAGAGACAAGAGTTAAAAAATCATGTACCTACCTGACTAGACTTGGTTACCTAAGAAGAATGGAAACGGATCATAACTTTAAATGTATTTACTTGTCAGCTGTTCTTTGAGTAGCCTTTAAAATGACCTCACCATTTTAGCTGATCTTGTCCTAAAATTTACTTTTCTCATAAGTAAGCTTATACAGAACCTAAAACTAACATACATTTTTCTTCAAAGTTGTGTTTGTATCATTCAAGACACTAATTTAGTAGCATTTCTGCCCCCAGCAATGGTGCATTGAGCTAGTATAAGCTAGCTTAACCATGAAATCAAACCTGACTTGACACTAATACAAAATGTAAATACTATTATTAGGCTTTTATATTGTGAAAACCTAAAGAACTTAAAGAAGTTAACAAGCAGCTGTTAAAAAAAAACAAAAAACAAAAAACAAAACAAAACACCAAAAAAAGCAACCAAGTTTCAAAATATTGCTAAATACTCTAAATTATTTGTAAATTATCTAAGTAAAACTACAAGAACAAAAACTTTGATCAATGGTATAAACTCATGCCAGGCATCAGACTGAACTCTATGGCTCAGATTCTGTAAAATAAGTCATAAATTTTTCTCTGAAACTCATTTGATACTTATTCATGAGATAGGAACAAAGTTATTCATGTGCATAAAAGTGTGCAACGGCAGGGCAGAAACAGCCCCCTTCTCTCCTCCATAGAGAATCCTTGAGGAACTATCTAAGTGTTGACAGTGTAAGACACTGAAACCATGCTGCTGTTCATGTAAACAAATAGCTTTACACACTTTTAAAGCACAAGTAGGTAACATGAATTCAGAGAAGCTGCATTTGTAATTTTATTTCAGAGTGCTAGCACTTAATAAAAATTATTACTAATAAAGAGGAACAACCGCTTTCCACTGCAGTTTAGAATAACAGTCACATACCATTACTCATAGAGTATTTTATACACACATCATGTCCCAAATTACTTCAGAGCAAATAATGTAAAAAAATACCAACTAATGAAATATGAAAATATTCCATGCCCAACTCATTTCAGTTAGCTATAATAGATGTAGCTACCTAAACCAAGCAAATTTCAGTTGGGGGAGTACTTACATCACTCTGGTATTTATTGACTTCCATGGCATGCTTAATATCTGGAGGTTCCTTCATAAGTGCATAACCTGAAGTTCCTTTCTCAGCATCATGTTTTTGTTTATAGAGAACCTGAAAAGAGCAACATTACATTTTTGTGACCTCAGCAGAGCAGGTATAATAATACAAGCTGGGTTAAACCTAGTGTTGTAGTGTGCCTGTATACAGGAAGAAATGTAATAAATAATTAAGCTCCTTAATGGAACCAGAACCCTGAAACAAGAGCAGCTTCCACCCAAAAGAGAGACATATGAGGTACAGTCAGCAGAGAGGTTTCTCTGTGTCTATTATTGCAACAGAGGTATGTGTAGACAGAGGGAAGAAAAAGAAATATACAGAAACAGAAAATTAACACGGTGAGAAGACAGCCCAGGGAAAAGCATAAACAAAAGCTTTTTTTGCTCAAAATAAACCTGAATGCATCAGCTAAGTAACTATTCCAGGCGACTCTTTTTTTTCTGTTTTCATTAAAAAAAGGTTTTGTGCATTCCTCACAAACAAACAGGTTTACATGAAATACTCATAGCCCAAACAGCTATTTCTTCCACTGTTAGGAAATTACTAGCACAATACACATTTTGACTAGCCCCCAGGTTCAGAAAGAAAAATAATAAAAGAAAAATAATATTTACGTTCAATTGTCATCATGGTAAAGGAAAATGGAATTGGATTCTGAGTTCATAAACAAATTTATTTTTATAATAGAAACTGAGCACAATGTTGGGCATTCATCCAGCTTTCACTGTACTGTGTTATACTTATATACCCACTCACATACTAAAACTGCCTGAAAAGCTGATCTTGCACTTATCCTTGTCAGAAGCTTTTAGGCTTACATTAAGAAAATTCACCAGGTTTTGATGCCTGAAGAAGCAGCAAGCATCAAGAAAATTCATTTTCTAATAGCTCTCAGGAGCAAGCATTAAAATAATCCCCAAGAAAACAGCAAATACTAAATAAGATTGAAAGCTGGTCAGGAGGAGAAGGATTTGAAACTAAAACCCTCGATAGCAATAAAAGAATACTGTGAAAGTCTTGAGATGGGAACTCTTGACTACGGTGATTTGGACTCTTTTAGGACAGGATACTAGAACTGTGAGAAAATGTTATATCTGTCTGTGTTTAAGGCAGCAAGATTGCATCTGAGTCACAGATCAGGGTGTCCAAGGCAATATATTAGTATCTGCCCTGACTATCCCAGATTACAAAATGATATATAGGCCGAGAGATTAAGACAAAAAGGGGCGGGGGGGGGGGGGGGGGGGGGGAATATGCACTGCTACTATATGAATGAAAGTATCAAATTAGAAAACTTAAAATGTGCCATCTCTTTATACAGTGTAAATCCAACATGACCAGGCCTCTGAGGAAACAAATACAACTTAAATTGAAACAAAAAAGTGTCTATAACTTCACTATACCGATTACAACTTGCAACTGGCAAAGCAAATAATCGTCAACAAGACTGAAGCATCAATAACAAATGATCCCCTGCAAAAGTTTAATTACTATATAAACATGTCACAAAAAAAACTTTCACTACTTCTGCTTCACATTGTCACTTTTAAGATGTTTTCTACTTAATACCATTCTGAAAAGCAGACCCATACAGTTACTTCCAAAATCTACTAATTTACAGATATTTTATTACATTGCCACTTTGCTGGTTCAACATCTGTGTTTTTCTGTTGGCAAATGGGCAATGTCACCAAGACATCAAAAAAACAAAAGCACATCAACTCCCAACATGAGAAAACTAACAGACATTACAATTCAGTATCCGCTGTCTTGGGAAAAGATGACTGTTTCTTTAGCTTAATATAGGAATATTTGACTTGCTGTTTGATGGCTATGTTCTTCCTATCTTTTCACATTATCCTTATTAACTGACTTAAATAACCCTGAAGCAATCACAGGCTAGGGGGAGTTCAATAGCTGTCTAGTTTAGTTTTGGACAGTTTAGTGCAGAACTATTCCCAGACCTGTAAATCAGTTCCAAGGGAGCATGGAAAAATGTATATGAGGATTAGTTCATCAATATTCTTAGGACCATTATTTTACATGTTAGCATGTGTACATTTATTTCTCATTTCATGTTAATATTCAAGTTTTAGCTAAACCGAATTTTATCAGATCTACATATGAAACTACTCTACAGAGAGATCAAGTATTATAGGTCACTGATGTAACCTCTACTTTGTAGTGGCACCATTTATTAACTCAAGAAATACAAGGCAATTATTTAAGTAGGTATGACTTCAGATTGAACTAATTTGTAAGTACTCATTTTTTATTTTCTTATCTCTCTTGTACACCAGTGTATCAACAGGAAACTGCATTAAGAAAGGCTTTGTGCTCTTTCAACTTAACTCTGACTGACCCTCTGTTTTGGAATACTTTAAACACTATTAATTTTTTAATATATATTTCCCTTTATAGTCCAGTAAGCTGAGCTCTGAACTTAAAATCCACAATGTAGGATTTTGTAGGAGGAAATGTTCAAGAACACAGAAAACGCTACTTTAATCTCTAGATAGAGAATTAGATTATCCAATGTATATGTGTAAAACAAAACTAGAAAAGTCCAGGAGACTAATACCTGCTACCATAAAAAAGAGGAAATCTCAAACATGAGAGAAACATCTCATGTTTGAGATTTGATGCCATAAAAAACCATGAAGAATTACAGAAAACAGTGTGATAATGTGTAATATGATTGTAAATGTTGCAGTAAACCACAGTAAATAGCTTTCTCACAGTTAAAAAAAAACCCCAAACATATGAAAGTAAAAAGAGGATTTTGTCCACAAGTAAGAAAAACTCTGAAACCTTCTCTGGAAGTTAAAAATATTGCTTAAGATTCACTTGGCTCATCATCTTTAAAAACAAACAGAAAATACTGTTGAGCATTGACATATAGTTACTATGTGAGATATTGCCCTGTGCAAAGGAGAAAATTAAACTGCCTTCACTTTGCTTTAGATTATTCCTTTCAGATAAGAAGAAAAACAGTGCAATTTCTTCTTATGGCAGAAATAAAGTGATGAAAAAAGTGATGAAAAGCATACTTTTTTCAACATTGTTTTCCCTCAAGCAATTTTAAATACCTTTATCGTTGTTTGTGACATCTTATTAAAAAAATTGTTCTGCGTAAGGAAGAATTTAGTATACTGGTCTTCAGACAAGAAAAAGACTTGGCACAAAGCTAGCAAAGATCAGAAATTTTCCTTCAGAAATATTTTCCACAGGAAAATTGCAATTTTTACAGAAAATGTCCATTTCCTCTCAGGAAAATCAAAATGAGGGCTCCCTGCCTAGACTGCTCTCATCAACTTTATTTTCTCATTGCAGAGAACATGGAAATTGGTGAGAGCTTTGTAGGCTGAAGGAGGGTGAAGTTACACGGCGAGGAGAGGGACTTCTGCTCTCTCTAGCTTACCCTGGGGACAGCTATGACAAAAGAGAGGGAGGAAAATCTGGTTGCTCGCTCTCAAGAAAGCTATTTAGAAGGCAACAGTTACATTTTCTGCGTAGAGGAAAAAATGAAATTGATAAAAGCCACCCAAGTATGTGGGGCTATGAAACTTCTTTTTCATTCTCCTGAAACATTTTTTTCCCATAAACAGTGTCATGAATTCTTTGTCAAAATTTTGGATGGATTTCCTTCTCTATGGGTATTTATTTCCATGGGTATTTATTTCCATGTTCATGCCAGTTCCACATAGAATGCAGAAGACCAAACGTGGGCTTTATGCAAAATCCAGCAGAGGTGGTCTTGTTTTAGTCTTTCCTGTGGATCTTGAAGAGGGAGTTGAGCATGAATCGATACAGCCGACACAGGGAGAAAGCTCCACAGGAGGCGAACCACAATTGTCAGTGTGCTGTACTCTCCGTTATGGTAAGCTCCTGTCAATGCTGACATTGTATGTCTGGAACCCTACAGAACGACGTCGTGGCTCTGCTGAAGTCAATGACAATTGCCGTATCAGTCAAAGCGTGCAGAAGTGATGGACAGTGCAACGGCAGTCTGTTTGCTCTGGAGAGGACAGTGGAGGGCAGCTGTAGGTGGGGGATAATTTCTTGTGACAAAAAAGAAATTTCCCCTAGTTGCCTCCAAGTTCCTAAATCATGAGTGTGATCCAAAACAGTGTATAAAGTTAATAAATTGGGCTAGATCTAGGTAGGCTGAAAACGAAGCTGCTGGGCAGCAGCAGGGCAGCAGCACCATTTCAGGATCGAACATCAAATCAGAGGAGAGGCCATTTGCCGAGGACACACCAGTGTAAGGAGATCACCCAGCAGAGGCATACCAGGCTCGGCACTCCTGTGCCAGCAGGCAGTAGCGGGGAGAGTCAGTGGCTCTCTTTCTTCCACACCGTGATCCCCTCGTCCTGACACACCTGCTTGGCACATGAGGCTACGGATCCTGCCAAGAACATGCCATCACAGAGCGAGAAAGCACCTGCTTGACCTGGCTACAAAAGCATTCGAGCCCGGCCTTGGATCCAGGAAGCACGAAAAGGGAGTCACAGATGCAAATTTGTTCTAATGCGGATGAGGAGGAGGACACATACTCCTGTTTTCCAGTCTCGGGAAATCAGCACCTATTTAAAATCAGCTTACTATAATTGAGAAACAGACTGCAGTTCTGTGCTTGCAACAGCCTTTTTGCAGGAGGGTTGGCGCAATGGCCAGCCAGTGCTGTTCTCTCTCCTTCCTATGGCATAGCCGTGGTCTCCTCTTGCTGAAGTGACGACCTGTAAATTCACAAACCCGGCCAGATAGATGCAGCAGAAATCCCCTCTGCCATATCCTGACCCAGTTGAAATCTGAAATCCTCGTATTAGCTCCTTAGGTACCGCAGTGATAGGCACAATATGGATTAGATTTGAATACTGCAGAGAAGATTTTCCACTAGAAAATCCCCTAGGATCTCTCTCAAAGTAGCATTAAATTCAGGTCCGTTGCAACAGTAACCACAAGTTGCAAAAATGTGTCAGCATATCTTTAAGTTTTATGGTAGATTATGATTTATAATGCATCTATTCCTAAGGGGATGGTATGAATTTTACAGGAAAAGTTTCTACTTAAATATAACTCATCCTATATGCATATTTGTTTCTCTATGACTGTTGGATGATTTAAGAAAACCTTCAAAAAATATCAAATGAAAATGTCAGTCTTTTCCTTAAAGGGGTTTTCTTGATGAAGCAAATGGTTTCATTTTTAGTCTCAGTTATTTATCTTTTCTGCCACATCGCTGATGTTAATTAACCTCATTTGCGTAAACTAATGTAGAATGTACTCATTTGGAATGAATCCAGGAGTAAATCTGTGGCAAACTAGTTAACTAATGTTTTATAAATCAAGCTAACGGTTTAAAAATGTTATACAAGTTTAATTCCCAATTTATTTCTACTGTAATTCCTCTAATCACTCACTTTACAATGAAATGTCACATTAATGTCATTTCAGCTACTGTGCTGCTTTAACTTGAGTGTATATATGTTCCATTTCAAACTATGAAAACTAAAATATACTTCATGTTATTGTATTTGCTTAACATAGCCTTGATTAACACATTGTTTTAAATCAAAACATTTCTCCACAAGCTTTCCTGAGATTTCAGTGCTTTCTTTTGTTATGAATATCTTCCTTTGTTTGAAAAAAAATCAGTGCATTAGAAGAATGCATATTGAGCTACAATCAATAATATGGATTTCAGAGTGTGTTCACCCCACAGACTGGCTGTATTAAACTATACGTAGTTATTATCTTTAAGAGAGGAGAAAGGCAAAACAAGAAAAATGTGGAAATGCTTGGTGGACAGCAAGCCATGACAATCTATCAGCTGTAATTCTCATGAGTAACAATGAAAATCTGTAACTTCATTCATATTACACATACTTAACAGTCACAATTCCACTGAAATCAATGGAAGTGAAGGGTCACCTGCCTACATTGAGGGTATTATATTTTTAAGCCCCTGGAAGCAACTGAGCTGGAATTTACTATTCTACTGTTTGTTTGCATGTTTTACACTATGTTCAATATACTTGATTTCATATTTTCAATTCTATAAAATTTGTTGTGAGTGGTAGTATGTAGACCATCAGAAATACATTTACTGCTACCAGTAAGTGCCTTTAAAAGTCATTAAAGTATTATTTTTTCCCCTTCAGCATCCAACATTTTATAAAACTAATACAACACCCAAATTGAAATCGTTGTTATGTAAGATTTGTCTATTCTATAAACATGGTGCAATGTCACTGAATTCAATAATTCTTTATTGCATTTCTAATGGATTTCATTGGATTGATGAATGCCCTAGCAGTTTTTAAATATCTATTTAATAAACATAACAAATAAGGTTGTCAACATTTTAAAAGCGAGTAGTTCTTGAAGTTAAGAAGTTATGGTGATAAACTTTGGATGATAAACTCACCCAAATAAATCAAGCAGGCAATCAAGTATCCATTCAAATATATTGTTCAAATTTGTCATGTTCTGTCATACAATTCGTCTAAAAATCGCTTTCATGATTCTAAAATTGTACCTTGCTCTGAAGTTGTGTTAATTCTTTTGCAAATACACTGTCAATTGTGGCTGGCATCTGCTGATAAAGAGAGTTGGAAAGGTCTTTCTTAGCAGCTCCTTTATACTTCACCTAAAGAGGAGAAAAAAGGTGACATATAATGCAAAAAATTAAGATCTAGTAATGATACTACCTATTTTTTCTATTAAATAAAATGGCATAGACCATTCGAACTGGAAAAATATAATTCTGTCATAAACTTTCAAGCAAAACCAGATCCTTAAATAATAACTTCACAATACTTTAGGTGGATGTGTCCAATTCACGAAGCAATGCAAAGTATCTCCTAATTAAATTCAATAATTTGGGGGGAAGTATAAAGTAAAGTAAGCAAGGCGGTTATTTTTCTATCCTTTTATAAATCATTTCCAAAAACCAAAATTATCTTTTTTCTTTCCGTTTTCCCAAGTTTTGCACAATGGGAGCAATGAGAGGCCAACAAAAAATATTTTACCCATTAATAAGCAGTAGCAATTAAATGTAACTGGAAAGGACAGAACATTGAAGATAGCATGTCTGCCATCATTTCTACTTAATTTTTTCATATTACAGACTCATTTTTAAATTACTTTTTATTTATCCTGTACTTTCTCCAGTGTTCAGTACTAGCAATTCCTCACAAAATAGTTTTATGAGACAGGCCAGAATAATAGTTCAAAATCTGGGAGGCTTTTGCTTCAGGTTTAAGTTTCTCAAATTCATAAAACAATAACGTCAAGTATTGCTGTGAAAGTAATCATAAATATCAAAGATATCTTAAATAATACTGTCTAATGTCATTAATTTACTGTGCAATATATAGCTAGTTCCCCACATGTATTATACATATCAATAATTTGCTGTAACATTTGTTGATGTTTCCCAAAACAGAGGGCTCTTTTTCATTGCAGTAGACATGCTGTTAAGAATTCCAGTGTTCGAGTTTTGAAAAAACAGGTTATGGGACACTAGAGGTCAGTAATTTACAAGATAAACCATCCATCACATCATTGGCTTCAGGTAATGCTGCAATAAGCAAACAGAGTGCTCAACAGTGTGATAAACATAAAACATACGGGGTTTATAATTTTGAAATATCTTTGTATCTCTAAGTCTTTGACTAATAATTAGCAGCTTTTCTCTGGAATCAGACAGATGGATTCTATAAATGCTCTCTCTATATTGTGCTTTTGTAGACTACAACAGTCTGTCTCTTAGAAAGTAGAATTTCATCACATTTATGCCCCTTGGGACATGCCACTCTTTCTCACAAAATATGAAGATAAACATAAAAAAATATTCATCAGATGAATTTATATTGAATGTAGCCACACAGCAAACTGATGTGTATCAAAAACAGAATATAGAATTTATATAAATTACATAACTCCAGACAGGGATATTGGGATATTCTTTATCATAATCATAAAGGTAGCACAAAAAATGAGGCACCAAAAATTTAAGTCTTCCAAGGGTCACAGTGACAGAAAAATCACTCAGAACCAGCAGTTCCTTAACAAAAGCAACTCTCTGTCAGGTAAAACTCCTGCTGCTGTTCTCACCTGTGGAAAATAATCAGAGATGCAATCATATGACACCTTATACCTGGGACACGAAGAGCTGGCAGTAAACTCTGCTCTGGGATTTTGGAAGCTCCTATTCCTTCTTTGCCAGTATGGAGGGGGGGGGCAGACCTAAAAACTCTGACATGCATGCACATATATGCGTGTCAGTGCTCAGGTGACCTGCAGATGGCATTGACCTGATGTCTACCTCAGTCCCCTTGCTGAAGGAGTACAGCGATGATATCAAGGTAGAAGTTCTGTTTGATACCAGGCTGTGAATTCTCCACAGCAGGGAAACTGTGCACAGGAATAATTTGCAAACCTCATCACTGCAGAATAAGTACAAGAAATCCTTTTCCTATTCCTCAGTTTATCCATCCATGAAATGGGATAGCTAGGACTGCCTCAGATGCAGATATCTTGGAATCCTAAAATAAAAGTGTTGCATAATTCCAAATTATTATTACTCAAATACACAGTATACACTATTTACAGCGCTTTAAGTCACTTCAGCTTTAAACAGAATTGTTATTTGAAATAAGCCATCCTTCCCATGCTAAACCCCACCATATTCAATTAAGACAGTTTTGAGGAAGGATAAGAAGCAAAGAGAATTCTTCAGTCTTTTAGGTCTTACCTCAGAAATAAAGGCACTGAGACTTTTCACATGTTTTAGCTGTGGGGTGTCAGGTACAAATATGCACTTGCCTTTAGATTTTTTAAACTCTTCTTTATAATGTATCTACAAAGAGGAGAAAAAAGAAGTTTAATTGTTCTTAAAAGAAAGGGAAAAAAAACAGAAAAATAAACAATGGTTATTTTTATTTAATTTTTATTATTATTATTTTATTTATGGAGACTATGCTGGGTGGCTTGCAGTTATCTGAAGCTGGATCAAATTAAGCCATCAAGGGAAACAGTCAGTTCTCACACATAGTACCAGGGCGATGTAAAAGTCACATCTTTAATAATAAAGATGAAAAAGATATGATTTTTCTCTACATCTACAGCACATTTTCACCACTGTTGTAGATGTTCTAGTATTTCTAAAGTAAGGAGAATTGAATAATTGATCTTCTTGATACTTGATCTCAAAGATAAAATTCTTAAACTAACTTCTAACACAGACCTAGCAAGCACAGAATCTATATAACATAATCAAATGCTCCTTTATGAATCCAAGAGTTACATGAATAAATTCAGAAGGCCACCGCCAAATCATTGGCCCAAGCAACCCAACAGTCATGACATGCAAGTAATAACAGATTTAAGACCAAACAGATTTTAAATTGACCCATTTTTTAAATTATGTGTATGCACAAAGGAAACCATTTTTGAAGCAAAATACCATGACATATTCTGAAAAAAAACCAACACAAGCCTTTTTTTTTTTTTTTTTTTAAACAACCAGCCTTTTTCTTACCATGGGGCAAACAATACAGGCAGGTTTAATAATCACATGACTGTTAATGAAGTCAGAGTTACTGTTTGTATTAGGGAGAAGGATAAAAACTATGGACGTGGTGAATATGTAGGGACTTTTATGTAGGGACTTTTATTATGTAAGAATTGTGTGAAGAAAGATGGTCAATTATGATGAGATGGACTAAATAAGAAATACAGACAGTTTACATGGATAGCCTTAAATGTTTTTAGTGACACTTCTTTCTTTGTACATAGAATAGTTCAATTCAATGCAAATCCAATTATTTAGTATTAAGCTTTCGTGGTTATTATCTGCTACCATTTCTCTAACCTCATTTTCACATTCTGCACAACAGCAGCTTGCATTTATGCACTCTAGACTTGCTGACAAGCACTGACAGAAGCAATATGATCTGCATCTGAGCATTACAGAAATATGCAATCTTAATTTCCTCTTTCTCTGAATCCTTAATGGATATCATAACTTCTAGTCTACACTCCTCTACAGGAACTTGGAAAATTCATGAGAAGGATGGCAGCTTACACAGAATCAGCTCCTGTACTATCTGATGCAAACTTTTTGTCCACCGCAAAATGGATTAGATAATGCCAAATTCATCTCAAACTGATGACTACATAATCCTCACACAATAAATAATCTTGGTTACTATTAAGCTCATCCACATTTGGACTACTGAAGGAATCTACATCTCATTACTGAATCATATTGTCTGCCTTTGTGGATTACAGTCTATTCTAAATAAAAACTGCTTTGTGAACAACAGGTGTAAAATTACTTGTATGTCATAATTTTACTCAGGGAACCACAAATCCAATGGTTCATGTAACCTGTTGTGTGACACCATACTCCTAGGTAATCACAGAGCAATACACAAAAAGGACAGTTTTATGATAAAGATGAGCAGGCACTTACTGTTCAACTTGCACACATGCACGCACGTACTTGCAAGTGTGTGTATGTATGTGGACATGAACAGCTTAAAAAAAAGGCTTCGTAGAATTATGTTCATTCACGGTGATACGGCTGAGAAGGGACATGGGAAATCTACAGAGCTGACTGTCTACTGGTTAGGTTTGATGGCATTCCCAGTAGAAACTCCTGTAAAGCTGAGACTCTAGTAGAGGAGATGGAGAGTCTTGCTGCTCACAAATGAGGTAAATCACACACAGATACCTGAAAGCTGACTGTAATTACATCCATTTTAATTACAGAGCAATAATTACACTCAAAAATCAAACATGAAAGCTTTCTAAGATATCTCTTAACTGGGGGTATCCAGTCTTAACTGACTAGAAGAAACAACCAAAGCTATTCTGTTGTAGAAGTCATGCTTGCCACCACCTTACTCCTTTATTATTCACATTTATTATAGTAAGCCACAGAGGCCACAAAATGCATGCAGGCTCAAATGAGCAATTTAAAGAGGACATGTAACAAAATGTGTGGTCAAACTCTGATCCAACACACTCCATTCAGCTACAGAAGTGTCTGCATCGCTTGGAATCAGAAACATGGAAGATGAAATGGGACAAGTATAATGAAGTCATGACATCTGCACTTAAAAAGCGTATTTATTGTAAATGACTTAAGCAAGAGGCTTAAGAGGTTGGCTACGACTGAACATAACAAATGGCTGGAAGAAATAGGCAGAGAAGCTAATATTCCTCTTCAAAGTTTGGGGTTACAAATTCAGATATCTAAAATACTGAATAGGACATTTTGCCTGCGAGTGACTTACCCTTCAACACAAAATACGCGGTTTAGGTTGAGTAGATCTGGTAAGCCTTGTGAAAAAAACAAATAACAGGAAAAACATGAAATGATGGCCAAGAGCCACTACTGCTCTTTTGACATACTTTTGAAGTCCAATAGCTCGCTAAAGGCCCAATTTTAAATAGCTCTCTCCTGATCCCTTTCTTCTCCCTGACTGATCATACTCATTCCACTAAAGAATCCCTTTCCAACCCTGCATTTAATTTATAATCTCTCATAAGACTAAGAGCTGTGTCAGATCACAGATCCATCTAATACAAAATCCTCTCTCTGTGTCCACAGAAACCTAGAGACAAGCATGAGAACAGGGCAAGCATACAGTATTATTGCCCCACAGTATTTTACTAGTCTCCAGCAGTTTGGACCTCAAAGTCCTCCTGAGATAGAGGCTGTGACTAGTAATGGTGAGTCCAGAGGAACAGCTCCACCTTGAATGAGGTGGTCACAACCCTATTGGTATGAGTGGAAAGGCACTCTGTTTCTGCACTTGACTCTAGGTCTCTTTGGCCCTTGCTTTATAACAAAGAGACACACTAAAGCAAAGTTGGACTCCGTAAAAGGACAGTTAAATGGCAAGTTGTACTACTTTTTGCTATAGGGAAAAAGAAACATTGGTACCATGTACTAACAAAATTCAGCAAAGTCTTCAGAAGGCAGACTGTCTGCCTCTCTAACAAAAAGGATTATGATAGTTTGGTCAATAACCATTTTACTTGGATAATAATTCCCCTCTTTGCTTATAACAGTATTCATAACATCACACCATTACAATTAAAACCAAGAAGAGATGAAAATACACGAACATATAAGTAATACATGCAAATGGACAGGCTCAATTTCAATATGGAAGACAAAAGGCCTGGAAAGGAAGGGAATGCATATGAACCAAGCACACATGACAGTTTTAAAAACATCTGTGGAATAAAATTGCATAATGGAGGGAGATTAAATGAAACGGCTTTAGGGAGAAACAATCCAGGGGGTATCACAGCTACAGAACAAACATCTGCCAACCTCAAATGAAAACGGAGATTTCCTCAAGAACTGGAGCACGTAAAGACTTCACTACTTCCCCTACATACAGTTCAAGGATGACAGTTACACACGCACTAAGGGCTGCCATTGCAACACTCTTTTAAAACCATATTGCCAAATTAAAGTCAGCCTGCAAAGAATGCAGGGCCAGTGTAATGCAACCCCAGTATCTCAGTCATGAGCACTCCTGGCACTGCATTCAGATGGAGGAGCTGTGCTGACAGCTCCACCGGCAGAAAAGGACAAGTACCCAGTCTCGTGGTCAGCAAGGACACAGGCTGCTGTCCCAAGGTCATCTTAGGGCCAAACTGCAAGCCCCATAAAACCACTGAATACCTAAAGTGTACAGATGTACACCAACAACACATCCACACAAACATCAATTTGTGTTGTGCAAAGATTCGTGCTAAATGGATAAAGAATATATAAAAAGTTCTGAACATTAATGAGTCAAAAATCAAAGGCAAGAATGAAAATTCCTTGCAGTTTATTGGCCTTCACAATGAAGTGTGCAGGCTGAGGAACTTAGCCCCACCAGCACAAAGGACTTCACCATCATAAGAAATTCCAATTATAGCAAAAATTCTGGGAAACAAAACTCACCCCCTATACATTTGCATATTCCATTCAAGCCAATGAAGAAACACCTACTGATTTCACCAGAGGCTGAATAAGGCCCCAAAATTGGATGCCATTTTTAAACACAGAGTCTCTTCTTTAAAAATAAATTGGTCTGGACCACTACACATTACTACTGCTTTGAAAGCATTAATGACACTTTGCCATTATGCTTTACATATCTCAAGGAAAATCTAACACACTTACAGGCTAAATGCATCACAAGTTTTCAGCAAAAGCCCACATCCCTGAACCATTATAGACTTCAGAAACCAGGCTTGACTTAGTTATTCACATTAGGTCACAAGCCCCTGCAGAAAATCAGAGAACAGCCACTCAATTCATCAGTTAATTAACAGCCACAGACAACATTACTCCTAATGGGCACACTGCACAATAATAATTCCGTTTTCAATTAAATAAAATATTTCTTCACCATTTGTCGAGGAGTTTTTGCCTTTAAGTACAGCAACCATGTTCAGAAACAAGTTGCACGGAAACACTACATGTATTTTGGGTCAGATAAGTGCGCCAGGTCCGTTTTCATTTTGGCCTTTACATGAGTTGACAGGCACTTATTGTACCATATGCCATTCTTTTCCCAAAGATAGCATGTAGATAACCATCAGTAAAAATATTAATAAACTCTACTACCTCCTAAAGTAGCTTGAGATTACAAGGGAGCCATCTTGGTAGGTTCTTTTAAGGATCTATCCAATTTTCAGCACTCTTTCTGTGAAAATTGAAGTATTACCAGAGGGTGTATGGACAAAGAAGAAACTTTGACTTTGTCAAGTCACACTTTCAAGCCAGCACTGTAACACCTACACATCCCAGATACTGGTTTTCTGAGTTACCTATTCCTTTCTGATATGTAACCCCTAATAATTTATACCTTAAGTGTAGATTCTTTATGTTCTACTCTCATAAAATCAACATACTCCTTCACCTTGAACAATAACATCCTGAATCTAAATATCAGATTGCAACACAAACATGAGCCAAACATCATTTTTTGGTTTCTTTAGAACACCACTTGTTAAACCAAGTCACTCTCTCCTCAGTAATGTGTCCTCTGCTGCCAGCCACCACCCTCGCGGGAAAAATACCACTCCTTAACTCCCATTCCCATGAAGGGACAAAGTTATTATTCACAGACACTTTGCTAGAGGGACATAGAAATAATCTTCCACCAAGGTAAATCTGATGCTGTTACATTGAAGCAATTGGATCTACTCCAATTTAAAATGTCTTGGATCCGATCTGTGATGTTTATATAATGTCTATATCTGATGGACAGTTTTAAAAGTCTAGAGCAACTAAGGCAAGAATTTGCTAACTAAATAATTTTTAAAGATATTCTAGCATTCAGTGGATTCTCTTTAGAAGTGCAAGTCAGTAATAATATGCTAAGCAGTTCTGAGCATCTATCACCACAGACCAATAGATAACACTCAAAACTCATCTGTTTTATTTTTACCCTCCTTCCTTACAGCTATGTATACTGGCTCTCAGTTCTGTTCTACCCAATCAAACTTCATAGGATCAGGCTATAACTAGAAAAAACACTGCATTTTCCTGATTAAATCAGCCAAGGTGTTCTCATGGGAGACACACTCCGCATGAGACCCACTTTTTGGAACATTCTCCTTCCTAGGGCCTCTGCTTCACACCGTCCAAGTGCTCTGAAAAGCTCATCCTTCTGTGGCTGACAATTTAAGGTACCAGAGTAGGCTGTGCTTTTCTATTACTTTTGTGTGCTTTTTCACTTGAGTCTTGGATGGGCACATGCTGCACTGTACGTATCTGAAAAAATATGTAACATAAATATAAATCCACTTGAAAAGAGAAATGTAAATGTAAGGATGCAAACAGTCACCGTCACTTACATCACTTATTATTTCACTGCATTTTCGGGCCAGTACCATATTTCTGTCCTCAATAACAGGCTTGAGGAAGACCTATAAGAGAAAGATAATCACTCCAGGTTTGTTGTCCTAAAAGGGTAGCAACAGAAGGAAATAAGTACTTTTCAAAGATATTGGGGTTTAACTCACCTTTTCTTCTTCTTCCCCATCCTCATTTTCATCTTCCCTGAGATCCTGAATGACAGATACTCGCATTTTAATACTTTGCAGAAAACAACAATGAAAACTCTAAAAAGGTTCAGCACTGCAGGAAACAGCTCAGACCCTACAGCATGCCTGGAATCAATGGTTCATTTGTGTCCTCGCTGCACTTAACTCTGCCAAGGCTCCTTCCTTATTTAGGCAGCACTTGACGGTCTTTATCTGAACAATTCAGTGTGAGTGAACTGAAAGGCATTGCAGATGGCCTTGCTAGCTATCAGTCGCAGCAGAGCTAATGCTTTCTTACAGATAAAATATAATTAAATGACCTATCCCAGTCAACTATTTTTAAAATGGCTACGAACACACTTAATTAAAATACTGTGATGCAGTTAATTCATAACATAAGTAATTTAGTAAAATTAATAGGCTTAAAAGGGGAACATTGACTCTAGGGTTATGGGAAAACTGCCCAGTTCTAAGATTCAAGGCATCACTGACTCCAAAACCAGTTATCATGAAACTTTATTTTGTTGGTCCAATAATAGAGCTTTTTGATTAAAAGAAGCACACTCTTCTCATTTTCCAGTAGATGTAACTGCTAGTATATTTTTCAGGAAATACTCCTTTTCCACAAAGCATATAAAATTCCTTAAATGCTTTGCATATTATGTCAGCTGAAGGTTAAACCTGTGCATACATAGATACAAACACATCTGTACACTTAGAAGTATACATGGCTATGTATTTACACAAACATGAAAGTTCCTTCACTGTTAAAAATTGTCATGGTGTGTAGTCTCAAAACCAACCTTTTTCAGTATGAAGTCATTGACTCCAGCTGCAATGAAACTGAAAGATATCCTTATGCCAATGGATATAGTGTCACAGTGTTTGCTTCTGTAAAACAAGCAAGGAGGTATTACAGGATCAGTTGGAGTAACCAGCATTTTAACTTTTTTTTTTCCTTTCCAAACTGCAGCTTGTATACTTCTCATTTTATAGAGGTCACGATTTTGAACTTCATCTAGCAAAGTGATTTGCTGCTACACAGCTTTGCAATCAGGCAAAGATATAAGGAATGTCTTTAAAAAAACCTCTTCAAAGAATTTTAAGTACTTGTGCCCATCCTTAGAGCTTATTTAGAAACATACATTTCCTTAGAAAAATAAATGTTTCAAAGAAGAGAAAAAATAGAGCATTTGACTTAGTTAAGGTCTGAAAATTTGAAAAAAATATTAAGAACAAAGGCACAAACTGCTTTCAGTGTATAATAATCCAGAGACAGAATTCTTTTTATGTTAATAGTATAGAAAGCTTCAAGATTTTCCATTCCTTTACTTCAAATATAAGCTCCTAAAGTTCAGATGTGGATTGGCATTGCTGAAGTTCAGGTTGAAAACTATAAGTCTGGTTTGTATAGGTGAGAATTACCTGTAATTTATGTTGACTACTTTTGGACCTCAGGATGTTTCATCCTTGTGGAAAAAAATGGTGTGGTCTTATAAGAAGGATATTCACAGTAACAGGTCATTTTTGAAGATTATGGCCACAGCAAATATATTCCTAAACAACAGATTCATGCATGATTTCAAGGACTACAAGTTAAGGAGACAGAGTACCTACAGAAGTACCAGACAGAAATGCACATGAAGGCTTCATTTGGGGATTTTTGTGATAATATTGCAAATACTATATTTTTCCAGCATAGTTAATTTCCCTTTCTTTCCTACATTTAATAAATTTTTTAAGTGGAGACATTGAAAAATATTTGAGAGTAGAGAAGACCTATTAGTAGCTGCAAAGCTTGCTGAATATGGGGAAATCTTTTGCTATTTTTTGCACCGGAAAGCAAATACGTTCAAAATGACAATGTCAAAACTGTTCAGGTTTGGGGGGGAAGATGGGGCTGTTCAGCTTTTTAACATGCTTACATTGTATCTGGTGGTTTTTCAGCAGCTGGACATACCAAAAATTATGTATTAATTGTGGGTTTCCTGTAATGGTTTCTGCATAATAAAGATGTGCTTTCTCTTTAGCATGATCTTCAACTGATTTGATAGAATTCATTTTTTCCCATTTTTACATCATCTGGGTCAGGCATAACTGAGTGTCCAAATATGCTACGTCCCATGTAACTTCCATAATACAGGGATTGCAAGACAGCTGCTATAACTCATCATATTAAAGAAAAATATAATGCTATGCACAAAGGGAGCAAGGGAAAAAATATCACAGTATCAACTAACCATGCACAAGTTATTCAAAATGGCACTCTTCACATAACAGATGCAGTAAGAGACTACATAACACAAAAACCTACCTCCCTTTTTTTTATCCTCCTCGAAACACTGAATACTGTCAGATAACATTCACTGTGCAAGCCTGAAAATTAAATATATCCAGATATAATTCAGAGAATAATCTGTTATAAGCATTTAAGAGTTGCATGGTTTAGAAGTGCATTATGATTCTATTAGCAGGCTGCAGGTCAAGAACAAGCTTAGGTTACTTCTGTAAGAGGCAGTAAATAATCTAGGATCAGCAGGCATGTTTGGCACTGCAAATGTTTGTGTATGTTTACAAATATTTTTAAAACTACGCTAAAAGTACTAAATCTAATCGGAATAAAGATCAAGTTAAAATGCTGAGCTTTACATCCCCAAAACAAATATGAAGTATGCTGTATTAAAGAATACTTTTTACCTGCAAAACCTGCATTTTTACCAAAATTTCCTAACTGACACTGCTGAACCACTTTCCACTGTATATAATGGAATAATCCGTAGTCATTTGTTTTGGCATGAAACAGCACAGATTAAACAAAATCCAATTGTACATAATTTTAAGAAAACACTGCAATGGACTGCTAAGCTGTGTATACACAATATTTGCATGCATACAGGGCATGGCAAAATTAGGATTTATTATTGCATTATAGGTATCTTAATATGCACACAAAGGGGAGAAATGGGTTCTTCAGGGAAGTAACCAATATGAACTCATTCAAATTTTGTAAGGCAATGTTGCATAGCTCCACATTTCTGCTTCCAGCCACCCTGCATGGATGTTTCACATCTCAGTTCAAATCTAGCCTTAAGAATGAGGATATTTTGTGGAAAAAGTTGCAATGAAATGAAGCTGCAACTGTACGTTGTCTAGATTGTTCACAGAAGCACAGTATTTGCAGTGCACAATCTTCATCATCTATGAACTTTTGATTGAGAAGATAAGGCTTCCAGAAGCAAACTATATGGTTTCTGCTATGAAAGGAGACAGCTGAATCTTCCAACACTTACAGACATCATTCGCTCCTGTCAATGTACTATTTTTTGACACAGAACATTACTCAAGCACTTAGTCTAAATGCATATCTGCTGAGAAGGCAGAAGGGGAAGAAACATGGGGTATAAAGGAGCCCCAGTCCCCACAATGACGAGTTGGCCCAGCACACAAATGGTTCAGGCACACAGTTGTGCAGCTTCCTACTTTGATCACACACAGCTGTGTCCACAACTGGCCAAAGCCCCACCATCTCCTTGTCCCTTTATCAGTCTTTTAACAAATACATTTGGGAGATCTTGGCCCAGAAAGTTAAAAAGCTTCATCTCATTTTGGCCCTGATGCACGTAACAATTTAGCAGTGACTCTCAGTTCTGTCACTAAACAAACAACACCGCTGGACTTCTTTGGCATAATCCCCAAAGCCTTCTGAGATCTGACATATTCACATGTACTGCTCAGCTGAAAGAACTTTACCACTTCACAGAACAGCAGAAACTGTTGTTGTCCTAGAAAATGTTCCAGAAATGTCATAATCTCAAACCTATTAATGCGGAGTTCCTCATGGGGTACTTGAACATAGGCTGCAAGTTAAGGGCCAAGTTATTTCAGCTGGAGACTCTACACAGCATTATAATGAGAGGTATATACATGTTATGAATATACTCCTTTCAATTCTGGACTGAAAACCTAGTAGGAACAGAGGTAGAGTTTTAGTGCTTTAACTGTCCTGCTTCCAATGAGTTAAAAATCAACCCACAGACATCCCTGAAATGAACATGTTATTTTCTGTTCTCACTGGACAGACACACACACCACTGTAATAAGTACAATTAATGCAACACAACACAGCTGGTGGTCTCATTTCAAAAAGCACACAAGGAATCTGTAAGCACTGAGATTCAATTACTTCTCATTTCTAGAAATACTCAACTATTAGACTGGAACTTACTAGCAACCCTGCATAAGGAAGTTCATAGTTAGGCTATCAGCACCACAATCACAAACAGAAAGCAAGCAAGGAATCCCAGCCTGCCAATTTTAACCTCCCCTGAAGATGAAATACCAATTAACATTAACAAAAGAAATTCAAAAGATGGTTCTATTTAGAGAAAAATCTTACCCATAAGCTTGTATCTGTCAGATCATTAACACTGCATTTATCAACAACACTTCGAAACCTGAAAATATCTCATGGTTCTAAGCTAAGATTTTCATTCAATGAAAGTTATTTTATTTAAGGTTTTGCTAAAGCACAGAGTGGCAATGGTATTTTTAAAGATGAATACAAATAAGATGTTAGAACTGTGAATCCCAGAAAACCTAATGAATTTTCAATGCCTAATAAATACAAAAATATAGACATTTTTTGCAAACACATACTCACAGGGGCATTGACTAGCTCAACTGGATCTTGATGACTGAGCATTTAAGATGTCTGTATGGTACAACTAGTTTCACATAATAATACCCAATCTAATTGAGTTACCAGAAGCAGTGTAGCTATGCTAGCATGACACTGCCTGAGCTAAACTCTTTCCCACACAGCTAATTATCCTGAGAAATGAACCCATTCAGAAGTGAGAGTATTTATCAGGGCACAAGATTGTGCCATGTGGATGTAACCTTAGCTGAGATCAGCAACAATACAGTGAAATAAACCAGCATAAAGCTTTTTCAGATACTAATGTATCCTGAAAAAAAAAAAACAAAACCTCAGCTTCATTTTTCTGACAATATTCATAACTTCCTACTACGTTTGCACAATAGCTTTTAACCCTCAAAGATGGTATTTCCTAAATGGGATATACAGTTTCACCTTCTTTTTTTTTTTTCCTAATTTTTCATTTGTCAAGAAATTAAATCCTCAGCAATGGGGGAATTTGGTCTTTCCACCCCGCCAATATTTTCAGTTTAACCAGAAGCCTGAAAAATCTACCACTCCTACAGCTCTCTTCACAAGTTGATGCATCAGGAGCCGAGACCAAAATCAGCCACATTTGACTGCATTGCAACTGTTCAATCCACTCTTCCTGACATAACTGTGGCATTTCCCTTTCTTACCAAGTGTTATAAAACCCCTCTCCCCTTACTCAAGTGTCCAACTAGGTATGGGAGTCCACCAGAGATAACAGCTCTGGGGCATAGCAGTTGAGGCTCTTCAGCACTCCCCACCTCTTACTAGTGCCATTACAACAACAACTAGTCAAGACATTTATTCCTACTACCTACAAAACTGCAGCCTGGATGCTAGTCCTGTATGCTAGTAGTCAAGAGACCTGCACGCTAGTCCTCTGTAACCAGTGTGGAGCAGTACATACCCAAGCTATTCCTCTGCCCTGAAACTTGTGGCTCAGATTTCATAAGGCTGTCCTACAGAATATGGCTAGAAAATGAAATTATCAGCGGCCTGGGTTACTGTGTGAGGTATCCCAAAGAGAAAAACCACATTCAGCAGAAGAGGGATTCAACTGAGAAGTTACAGCTTATCTCATAGGACTGCTCAAAAGGAGAAAAGTTTAGATAATACATCAAAGTCTTCCATTCACAACATTTTGATTTTCTCCAAAGCTAAATCCTATGGAAGAAAGAACTAGGACTATATAGTAAGAATTTGGAAATTTTACCTTGCTATAAATCACAGCTAAAATTATCAATGATTGTAGGTAAACGATATGAAGTCAGTAATAAACAAGTTTTATTTTGCCTCAATAAATCCTAAAAAGCTAAGGATACTCCCGTTCTCCTTTCAGTGACTATATATTCATATACAGCTTACTGTAATCTGAAATAACAGAAAGATATACTTGGCTTATATACAGACTCTTGCATACATTTTCTTAGCCATATAGACTGGGCATGTGTACTTACCAGGAATTTTTCTTGTGGCATTACTTCAAATTTAACTGCCTGAACTGACAGAATCTCCCAGAGCAGGAAGAGAAAATTGGATCTTTCCTACAAATTTAATTTCAGTTGTAATTACATCCATGACTATGACCCTCACTTACTTAATGAATGCATTTTTCTAGAAACTAAAACCACAGTGGTTTATTTTTCTTGTATTTAACTGAGTTTTTTCTTCTCCATATTTTTGCACTTCTTGTTATAGACCTAATACTGTCACTTCAGTCACACTCTCTCTGGAGGGAACAATACCATAAGTAACACACACCTTTAAAAAAACCTTTATAACTTTACTCTTCTGGAACATTTCATGTTATTTCATTCTCAAGTAAGTTAAATTTGCATCAAATTGCCACAGACAGCTAACACTAAAACAAAAACTAAGTTCTTCATTTACAGTTATTTAAGATCATAGCTTTTAAATTTCAGAATAGTCTTCAGAAAAAAAAAAAAAAAAAGAAAAAAAAAACAGAAAGGATTAAACAAAACAGGCCAGGATAAAAAAGAAATTTAATGAACAGATTTGAAGTAACAGAAGTCACTTGTTCATTGATGAAAAATTTAGTCAAGTAACTTTATTTTTTGATCAAGACAAATAATTTCAAGTCATAAATAATTGATGGAGAAGGTATATTTTGAAATATCTTCAGACCCAAAAAGACAAAAATAAAACCATAATTATGTAAAACATACAGCTCCCTTATTGTGCGTAAAATGACTGATTCTTAAATAGTTCTCCTTTGGAGAAATTAGTTTACATCTTTTATCTACTTTGTGAATTGTGCCCATTGTAAGATTTAAACATGAAAATAAGTTACACACACTTTGTGTCCAGGAGGGTTTAGATCTGTATTGTCATAGTCAAGCTTCCCTCTTAGGCTACCATTCTGTTCATGACAGGTTAAGACAACTGTACACAGGAGCTGTACTATGAATTTAGCAGTGTATTCGAAAACAAAGCACTTAATATATAAAATGCACATTCAGAAAATATCCACAATTTTCAAGACTGTTTATAATCACTGATGGATAGCTCATTCTTTCCAAAAAGTTGCTGTGGCAAAATAGTCTGTTTGAATCGAGCAAATATTATTTTTCAAGTGCTTATAATAGGCTATAATGGATTTAGAAATACAACTGTTAATAACCCTGTATTGAAAAGAATTTTATGGCAAAGAACCCTATACTAAGGGCTCTCTGGACAGCCTAATCCTGTAATTGAGTTCATGGTTGTAATTCAGGAGAGCAACTTACAAGTTCTTAAGCATTGACTACAGCGCTGAAAAAAATACACTAAAAATACAATAGGTAGCAATAATAAGTCACAGGAATGTTAGATCCTTATGTACACTCTGTTTAACAATGATATACACAGGTTTCCATGACAACAGTGACAAGATGATAAAAACATCTTCTTCCACCATCCACTGAAAAATATATTTCTGCTTATATCATTGATGAAGTGGCAAGCACCTAATTTAGAAATGTCGACTTGCATTTAATAACATATTTTTATAGTCAGAGAAATGCACATCATATTTTTAAAGGATTTAACTGAATATCTGAAGCAAATTAAAAAGATTTGTGATCTGATTTTTTTAGTCTTTTAAATCAAGTTACATAAAACTTTACCTTTCATTTTAGTCGTTGTCCATAGTTTAGCTGCAAATTTCAGCTTAAAAAATTTTTCCCTTCATGGAAATCTCTTTTGCATAGATCAAATAAAAGCTGATCTAGCATTTCCCAAAGAAACAGTGCAGATTTTAGTAGAAGAAAACCTTATTTTTAAATTGGCTTCATTTTGCTCCATCATTCACAAAAAAATGATGTTAAGGCAGTTCTGCTTTATCACTTACATAATTTGCTTTCACATTAGAGCATTGTCTTACTTCTAGTCTGAATTGTTTTCTCAAAATGGTAGTGGACACAGAACTGGCATTTCTTGCTCCAGCTACTTTATAGTCATTCCTGGGACCTGGTAACCCCTGGAAACAAGCAATTCCAATGACATCAGTGGAATTTAAACTTGCAGTTATCTCAACACTGGTACTTCTAGGTGAGCATACTTCTCAATCTATAAAGTACCATCATAATACTTATTAAAATGTCAGTTCTCACATATTACTATAGGAAAAAAATAGTTCCTATAAATTAGTAATAAAAATTTAGCCCTACAGTTCTTTTCATATAACACAGTACACCTAAATTACTACATTAAAAGCACACTGAATTACAGTTCTTCAAATCAAGGAAGGCTAATGCCTGCACCACATGAAATAATGCAGTATGTACCTTCTGATAGGAGGAAGGCAGAAGAAATAATATAGCAGTGTTTTGTACACTACAAATTATCCAGAAATACCGCCTCTGGGCATGATCACTTGCTGTTGTTAATAACATTAAAGAACAACAACTACTTTATACACATACAGCTTCTTGTGGAGAAGATTTTAAAGAATTTTATAAATACAGGGATAGAGTCTTTGATGGAGGATACTGACACAGAGTGAGCCAAGTCCTCTCCCTGTCCTCAGGCATTTGAGGACTAGGCTGGAGTCAGGCTTAAATAAGACCAGCCATGGGTAGGTCTAATTTAGCCCAGCCAAAAAACCTGCCCCAGATCATACTGCTGATTCATGGTTACTTGACAATCACGGTATGGCCAGAGGTTTGGGAGATGCAGCAGGCTTGACTGGGGGAACAAGCTGTCTTCAGTTTCCTTCGAACATCTGGAATTTTGTAACGAGTATTCAGACCAGGATAAATAACTACTCTACAGAATTGTTCCTTGCTACATACCTGAAGATACCTGATCATCTTAAAATTCTGTTCTACAGAACAAGGGGCCATGAAGTAAAGCAACATCTCCACAGTAAGAAAGGAACCTTGTAATGAATCAAGACTTCTTGACTCCCAGCCCTAGTTTTAATGCTGGTATCACAGAGCTTCTCAGCAGGATTTTCCTGGCTCTTTTTCAGTGATATTTCTGTTAAGTCATTTCAAGCATAAACTAATTCTTAACTTATATACTCTACTTACAGCATTGAAGATGGGCTTTTCTCTAGAACATTTTGCTATCTGTTACACAAATTTTAGTGTTAATATAACTTGAAAAATAAAAAAGGAAAAGTGGGACAAGAAAAGAACACAGAGCAGTCTTTCACTTAGAACCTAATACTAAATTATAATTAGTAAGCAACTGAGTTAACACGGAGCATAGAGTTAGAATAACAATGCAGTTACTTGTTATGCAAATTAATTTCAATGTCTACTGAGTTACAGGTAGTAACTATTTGGCATGAAACAAGCAAGATAACCTCTCTGAAACTTGGCATATAGAAAGAAAAAGAAAATACCATGTTCCTTCCTTGCTTTCTGAAGTCTGAATTAAAGTTATATTAAGATGGTTTTATGTTGAATTCAAATGAATAGGTGATATTAAAAAGTTAACTTCAAGTCTAGTGAGGTAAGGTCCTATTTAAATTGCATTTTTGTAAATATTTATTCATTTTTTTACACACATAAACCATTACCAGAGCATCAATTTATGTTAGGGCCTAAGGCCTAGCTTTGAAGAGCTTTTAGTCTTTTTATCTCTCTGATGATGTCATGGGAAGTCTGAGCCTGCCTTTCAGCAAAAAAAAACTCCGAAGCCAGAGGCTGCCTCTGGAAGAATTATATTCGCCTTCAGGTCTGTGGTAAATGTATTTTGGCAGCTTTACACTACAGCTAAAGAAATTTCTCAATCTCATCAGGAAAGTGTACGCCATAACGATAATCTGTAATACAAAACTGCAAACCCTGGGGGTGGGAAGTGCCTAATCTTACATACACGGATGCTACTCTACAGCCCCAGAAGTAACTACACATTTCACTTCCCTTTAACAATCTTAAACCATCTCTTTGCAAGATGAAGATGCAGCTATAATATGCTCTGTGTAGACATTCAAAATATGTCAGACTCAGCTTCCCCAAGCTTATATTTAAATCCTAGGTTATTACCACGCAGTAATAGCACAGTACTTGACTAATGCTACCCACAGGGGTTTTTTTAAGATGTTAGAACTTTCTACAGCTCAAAATCAAACTAAGGTAAAAAATTAATACCAGAGTTCAAGTCATGTTAATCTCACATTGGCTGTCTGGCTAATAATGAGTTTAATCTTACAGTTTCACCATCATTAAACATACAAACAGGCTTTGGAGCAGCAGCCAGAACCCAGCCACCCTGGCCCTACTGCGTGATAACCACAGTACTCAGCCCGAGACCCTTCTCTGGCCATGAACCTTCTGTTCTTCTCCATGCCATGGTACAACTTCAGCAAAATGCTGGTCAGGACCTCCATCACAGTCAGGATTAGGCCACTCAGCTGTGGGCTCAAACACCTGTTGGGCTGGAAGCAATATCTAACACTTCCTAGAGGAACGCCATCACACCTGAACTAACAGAAAAATGGTCATAAGCCTTCCCCTCTCTAAACACACAGCCCTGTTTCTGAGCGAGCGTGTTTGCGACACATACACTGCAGTGGCAGACAGGCAGGCAGGCTCCAAATTCAACCTAATGACTCCAGATGAGGGGCTCTGCTGGGATATAAGCAATGAGCAGACGAGGGACCATTTGGAGGGAGGATGCTGAACATCTGCCTGATGCTGTAACACATCTGCAGACTCTGCTCTCTGCTCATACATGTAGTGAGACAGAATTATATTCTGTGCACGTGTCACCTCAGCATCCAAATCTTTTCTGGATGCCATGATCTTCAACTTCTTAATTTAAACAGACAGATTACCGGACCTTAGTTTACAACATAACTGCAGTTGGAATCTTTTTAATATAACAACTTTTACAATGATGGACTGGTGGACCAGCGCCAGTAGCTTTTCTGAATAGTATTTGGATAACTTCAGAATGATGTAGAGGCAGATGGAGGTATCATTTATCAGACTAGCAGCATTTAAAGTCAAATGATGAGACTAAAATTTTAAAAGGGTAAGTTAAGTGCTCATGAACTTTGCTAGATAAAAATTTTAAAAATAAAAGCAGCTATTTACCAAACGAAAATTTTATATAGTAGTTAGTCACTTTCAAAAAGGATAACACAAACTACTTTACATGAAACTGTTAACGATCTTAAAATGGAGAATAAATAATTACCATTTTGTCAAGACCAAGTCTAGAGAAGCGACACTTTAATTTCTGAGACTCAACTTTTAAGAACCACAGGGTCACTTCAAGGACAGAACTCCTGAATCTCACAGAATTTTTAAAAAATCCTTAAATACAAAAACATAAGACAAAAACAAAAGGTAAGTAAACTAGAGAAAATGACTAAGTATTTTAAGTCTGCACTCAGGTTTAATGGCCCAGAATGACACGTTCTCTATCTCAAGTCAAACAAAATATTGAGATTTAACTTCATAAACTTCAGTTAGCTTTTTCTTTCAAGGCTGCTTCTATTTGCATTTTAACTGCAAAAATGTCATCTTTATCCTCGTTATGACTTAATAGATGTACAGATACAAGTTATGCAACCAGATAAGTGAGTTTTGTCCATATGTAGAAATTTAGATTAATTTGTAATTTGTCCAATTTAATCAAAATCAAGTTTTGTTACATAAAATTTGGTTTGCCTCTACTTCCTGCTCAAGTCTATCAGTCTTTGCTGCTTTGCTCTCATTTGAAAAGCACAGATTTTCTGTTGTGATTTGTTTCTTCTAGCATAAAATGACTTCCAGACAATGCAAGAGTATGGACATTCCTCATAGATTTTCTGTCCACTATAAATTATAATTCATTCTGCTGGAGACTCAAATTAATTATGTGCTTTAATCCACTACTCATCCCTTGTATTCTAGCCACAAAAGACAGAAAAGAGTCTTCAATAATAAACATGCTCTGTGTTCTAAAAAAAAACCAACAGTTTTCATCCCATGTAGCTAGTCTTTATCTTTCCATCAATAAGGACCACACAAGTAATCCCTAAGGGTCCAGTTCTGCCAAACTAGAATTATGTTTAAGACCAAATATATGTGAAATTCTGTGCCATATACAATTCTCATGTATGAAAATGGCAGAATCCATAAACAGTAGAAACTATTACAGGCGCTCAGCAGTCACTATATAACTATTCCCAAGCAATGTAAAATAGCGTAATTGACTATGCATCTGCATTATTATGTTTGAAGAAATAATAACCTAGTTGTCTTCTGTGTTTCGATACCTATATTTTAGTCAAAAGCATGCATATCTACTTGTATAATGCAAAGACAGTGTTAATATTAAAGTTTAGCACAAATTCTGTACTCAGTTTAATATTACCTGACCTCTTTTACAGACTATCCTGAATTGAAGATAACCACTTTCAATAATTCATTACAAAATAATGTTTTTATGAAAAACAATTCTCAGTAAAAACAGGTTAACTTCATGCAAGCTTTGAAACAACTCACACTCAGATCACCATAACCAGAACACAAGACTTCAGAAACCTGTCTAATACGAGTTAGTCATTTTATCTAAGGCATTGAGACAAGAAACTGCTAAAATCACTATCAACATAATTCTTATTGTCAGAACCCTTTAAGACGGGATCTTTTCAGGAAAGCTGGAAAGAAAGATACAGTAGCTGATAGGTATTGATTTCCAACATAATCAATATAGGTATTCCAGATTCAAAAAATGGGTTTGTTTTAAATTTTTTTGAGCTGGGGAGAGCTTGGAAAAAAGGCTAAAGGTAGCTAAAATTTAAAACCAATTAGGTATAAATAGAAGATGAGATCATTACGTAAATCTCAGTTTACAACTAAAACCCAGGTTTCCTTCTTTTACAGGCTATGTTATTCACAGTATGGTTTAGTTTATTACCCTGAATTGCAGATTATATCCTGCCAAAAACAGTAAATGTACTCACTGGTATGGAGAAAGTCTATTCATATATTCTCCATCCATGGGAAAAAATAATTTGGAATGGAAAAATGTTCCTCTATCACCTGTTATATATTAAAATATGTGTTATACATCTTGATTCAAATTTAAACAGAAAAAGACAAAAAGTTTTCACATCTTTGCTCATTATGAAAGAGAATATACAGGGTTTGAGTCAAATTATGCCAAATATTGTCTGCCACTATTTAAGATTTGTAAAGATGCAGAAATCTCTTCTTTTACATCACTCATTTGAAGAACCAAAGAGAATGTATATTTTGGGTTTAATTCAACAGGCCTGTGTTTTTCCACATGGTTTCTCAGTTTCCCATCACCTCCTTTCAAGACACCTAGGTGTCCTAATCTTCCATTTAATAAAAAAAAAAAAAAGAAAAAAAAAAGTTTGTCTTTTTAAAAAACTAAGAAGTATTTGTTCAAAACATATCAGCATGAAGAATTTGTTCTGCATTTACCCTGGGCAGTCCAGTGGAATGAGTGTTCAGAATGATGGACGGTGTTTGGAATAAAGAGAAAAATGGAGTAAGAGTTGACATTAGTAAAGCTCTTCTTTTGTTCCAACTGAATATTAATGACTCCTGCTCAGTCTTTCATCAAAAATTCATTCAGAATGCTATGTTATTGGAAAAAATGCTCCACTTGGAGAGACATACTCATGTCATTGCTGAATCAGAAGCTGGCAATAGCTACAACAATACACATTTTTAAAGCATATCTTTCTCTTCTGAATGTCTTTCATATGGTAAGCTTAAATAACATGCCTTCCATGACCCAGCTTGTGATTTTGAAAATGTGTCTTTGCACCTCTACTCTTGAAACTCAATTGGAAACAAGCAAAATAAAGACAGTTTAAGACAAGGATGATTGTGGATGGCAAACAAAATATTGCACAAGAAGAAAAAAAAGAAAGAATGCACAGATATAAAAACCTAGAAAGGAAAATATTTCATAACCAGGGACAGTCCTCAGCTCAGCCATACATTGTTTACAATTTTATTTCAGTAAGTTTATGTATTCTTCTTCTTTTTACCTTCCACACATTATTGTCAATATTTTTTAGACTGTACACAGTACTGCAAGAAATTTAACTTAAATTTTATTTTCAACCATATTGCTATATTCCCCTCCATGGACTTGTTTTAATTCCCAAATTCATCTGTAATGACAGATTTTTCCTCTCAGGTGAAACGGTTTGTTAAATGCTGCATTTACATGAGGAAATGTCTTTTGTGTATAGATGTTAATTCCTTTCAGTATTCTATCCGCCTTAGCTCCATATTTTTTCCAGATACAAAAACATTTTTGTGGGGAAGTGGTAAAAAGGATGTTTATTTTTCCTACAGATAGCTGTAGCCACATGATTTCCTCCATACCACTGTGGCTTCTCATTCTTTTTTCCAACAACCATTCACCAGCGGTGCTTGGCTGCACAAAGTCCCCACTATCGTTTCAGATTTATGGAAGAAACAAACAGAAGAAAAAGCTGGCAGTACAGAACATCCATTCTTCTTCCAAAATCTAAAGCTGAAAACATTTGTGAAAATATGGCACTGTTTGATACTTTCAATAACATGTTCTCATACTTGTATGGTGCAGTTAAAAATGTTTTTTACTTAAATCCTACAGCCAGACTTTATTTACTGAAGACTGCTGCCATATACTCAACTTTGTACAGGACGTGGTACAAAAGCAATTCAAGATGTCAGAGTGACTGTTACACTTCCTCTCCCTCTGCCCTCTCATCCTGCCTCCAATCTCCAGATACCCTAAACAACGCTAAGTTCCTCCTGACCAGACTGAACGAACCTCAGGAATCACCAACTTCATGCTTCCCTTCCCCAAGTCCATTTAGTTTGAATATAACCCACAGGCTATGCCATACTAGCCCATTCTCAGACAACATTACCGCAGCTCCATATACCAGCTCAGAGGTAATTTTGTTGAGAGCACCTACACAGAAAACACACTGTGTATCCCACGACACTGTGAAAATCAGAGCTGCTCCAGCACACCAGAATATTAATATCTTGAGCATGCAGTTTGCACTAATGCAGCGTTTCTATGACAAGGAGCTAGAACGTGAAGGGGAAGAAAGGTCAGCTCTCACAAAATCGCCAAGATGAAGACAGCCACAGTGAAAACCGCAAACTAGTTTTCCAGTGCTCCCACAGGCTAACCTCTCATCTGTTCCCACATCATCCCCATTCCTTTCCCGCTGCTATCCTTCTTCCACAGGTGCCACATGTGGAAGCCTCCTTACATCTGAACTGGAGCACACTCCCTCTGGGCACATGAGAGTTTAAAGACGACCATCTTTAAAATTTCTTTATATACCAAATATGCTCCACTGCGAAGTCAACCTGGGTAGTTTAATTCCACTGTTTTCTGGTTAATGACCTTTTTCAGACTTGCCCTAACAGGCAGATGCTGGCATACAGTAAGAAGACTATTCCTACAGAACGTATGACCATGACCAGAGCAGGCTATCTTATGAAAAACATACTCTATGGAGCTCGACTGAGTTCATACTTTTCTACCTCACAAAACAGAGTCAATATCACCAAGAAAGATACAAAGCAGCGAGCATTCATTTTCAAATTAAATCAACAGATGATCGTGAGTACACAAAAAGCAGATGTGTTCAATCTCAAGATGTCAGTTTTACATTGTCACTCCTCAGATGAGAACTCTACTTTTAGCACAAAAAAAAAACCCTTCACAAAACCAGTGTGAAAAGAAAACATGCTTCCCCAGAAAATTTACACATTGTGAAGAACTTTAAAAGGTCTAGGTCAACTTTTAAATCAGTTCATATGAAATGACACAAAATCAGTAATAAGAATTAAGAAAAAACAGTCTTCCTAGTAAGGATTCATGGGAGCAATTATGGGCCAAGAGCAGGAAGTTTATGGCAGATATGTCTGATGTGCCAAGATAAGCCAAGATGTCTTAGAAGCTGGAATGAACTTCATGTTTCATATTTATAACTGAAGGTCAGTCTTGGATACATAATCATGGGGTGGAAACACAAGTGTTTGACAATGAAAACACAGCAAATACAGTAGTTAGGTTATGAAAAACATTAAAATATTATATACAAAAATATTGTTTCATGTAATTTAGGATTATAACACCGTACATATGGTCTTTACTGAGGATGCCAAGACAAACTGAAATTTGGCATTTCCTACCTACCCTGACAAGTGTTTGACAATGCATTCACAGTAAAGTTTTCTATAGTATTTTGTATGTAGTTTCCTATTTATTTTTCAAAAAACTAAGAAAGCAGGAATTCCATTAGATAGCACTGTACTGACACTCACACAGTCTCTACCCAGGTTGCAGCATTTAAACCCATCACACAGATCTCTTGCACCTGAGCTGACAAACTAAGAACAGACTGTCATGTCCTTTGCCACACATCTCAGTCTGCCAGTCCTGCCAGGCTCAAAACAGCTCCCTGTCAAAGTTAACATTTCTGCGATATCCTTCTCCAAACACTAATAGTTCCTTCCAAACTGATAGCCCCAATTTCCTTGTCTAGATTGCCCTACCTTCCTCCATTTCCATTGAACAATAGCTAATCCCAATTTCAGTGCTCTTCGTTTTCAGCTTGCTTTAATCCTCTTTACATCTTCTCACAAGTTTGTTTTCTGTCTCCTTTACACAGGGATCACCTGCAGCCAGCCGACTGTCATGGCATTGATGGTACAGAAGGGAGAAATTCCCTATTCCTGTATCAGATTTTTCAGCTTGGTCCAATATGCAGCAGTCCAACATTCAGCAGCAACTGCGGAGGCAATCCTGAGTTAGCAAATTCTAGCTGTGCTATATTCGTAAAGCAAATTAGACAGAGATTAATAGACAAACATTCATGCATCACATAAATCCTCCTCTCCCACAAATACAGCAGAAAAAATAATTAAGTTATTCAAAGAAAAAAAATAGATAAATTTTTAAAACATAAACAAAGTAATATATATTTTCCTTATCCTTTGGAAGAGCTGTTCCAGGATGACAACCAACATGGAAGTTTTCAGTTCCAAGTAGCAAAGTTAGACAAACGTAAGCATTTGGAATAGAAAGTATTGGACAAACAATGCAACAGACAGCTCCATCAGGTCTAATAGCAAAACCTGTGCATCAGATTTCACCTTTGAACTCCTTGATAAGTACTGCTGAAAAGCTACTGTACTTGGTGGAAAGGCTCACTTCATAATGGAAGGGAGAGTTACCAGCAATGGAAACAGATTAACTGTAGCAAAACTAGACTGAAGATGAGAAATTACAAACCACCAATAACTTTTGACATGAAAAAGGTATGGAGCCACCATTACCGAAGAGCTATAGTGCTTTCATCTGTATTGTTGATTTTAGAAGAGAACTTGCTTACCATTGTTTTGACAAACATATTACTCAACAAATTTCATTACCTTACATCCAGTAAAATAAACAAACAAATATATAAAATAAGTATTTGTCTTCAATTCTCACTGAGTTACAGACACAGTGACTATAGTCTATTCCTATCTAAACCAGCATATCCAACAGTAATACATGTTGTTTTGGCTGACCATCATTATTTCCAATGAAAATAAAATCTTGGCAAGTACTGTGACTTCATTCAAGGTCTTTTAGTAAATTGCATGAAATCTTGGAGAGGATAAAAGTAAACCCTGTCATCACTGGGTATATTAAAATATAAAATGTAAGACTGACATTGTGATTTAGGGGTTTTTCATTTATCACACTGTACTCTTAAACAAAAAGAACTCCAGAAGATACCTTCTCTTGCTAACAACATGCTTGTTCTCAATTTAAACAAAGATAATGAAGATTGTACTTTTGGTCACATTTAGTGCTTCCTGGGTACATCCTATTACAATGCACAAATGCTGCATTAGGACAGGAAGAGACCAGAATCACATTAATCTAATTCTAATCCAATAGCTTTTGCCTTCCTCTAGCTTTCTCTCCCTGCTTCCTCTCTGAATCTTTCATTACTCTCCTTTTTCTTTCTGTACATTAAAAAAAAAATGAAGTCTGAAACTATGAATCAGTCATGCTTCAATGTCACCGGATCACCACAGTATCTCTGGATATGGTTAATATTCCTACTTTGGCACTCACATTTCTCTAATTATGTTTATATTCTTCTTAATTGATAACATACTATCTGGCCGAATTGCAAACTCTGCTTTCAGACTTTACTGAGGCATTGCTGAGTGGTCCTGATCTGCAATTAGGCCTCCACTGCTCTAGGTCCCAAGAGCTGCCAAACCTCCCTCCCCCCTGAACAGCTTGTATTCTAAATACAAGTTGATGTCAGCCTTTATCAAATCCTAAACTTCACCATTGTGTATCCTCTGTACTCTGTAATTGTATTGCACAATTTGGGTTCTGCTAAGAATAAACATGAAAGCATAATAATTCATTTACATTTCTATAGCATTCCTCGTCATAGGATGCCAACTCCTCTTAAATGTGAATGGCAGCTTCTGTATCAGATGGGGTTTCTTCCTCATCTAGGAAAATTATGAGTTGGTCCAAGGTCACAGAAAAGTCCATGGAAGACCAGCAAACATATCTGAGTCCTTGAACACAGGACTGTGCTTCCTCTTTCCCAGTGTATTCTTTCTGGCCAACAGTATATGAAATTCAAAGTTACAGCTGTATTCAAAACATCCCAGAACACAAAATCCATCTGTATGCCTCCCATCACCTACCAGTTTGGGATCTTTTTTTAATTTATTGTCCTAATTCTGCTTTGAATTTGAAACAAATTTTCCCTTGCTTACTCTCCTTTTACATTTCTAAACTTCTATAAAGTCTATGGAAAGAAGAAAAAAAAAAGGATGGAACAAAATGACTGTGAGGTCTCTGCCTTTTCAGCATTTTACTGGTGTCCTTGAAAAAACAAGGCAAAAAGAAGATATTCTTAACATACTAATGTCAGACTAAATCTCATGTCTCTGCTGACTAGGTTCCATTTTTTGAAACACTTTTCCATACAAGCAGTGGCATATGAAACCAATTCCTTCTTTCATAATTCCATATAACACTACATTTTTTCCCACATGAAGTATATATAAAAAAACCATCTCCCAACTCAAATAGAGGAATGTCACAAAAGTTAAATTCAAAATGAAGATCTGTAAATTGTGGGTCTCAAAAGTGCTGTTTAATTTCAGAAACTATCATATCAGCAGTTTTGGAACACCCAAGTAGGAGGTGCAGTTTTATTAATATTCCACAGAACCAGTTACACATAAGTAACACACGTTGCCCAAAAAGCAGTCTAGTCCCTCCCCTTAGTAATAAGAACTGTTTCAAGCTTTCTCCAAGAAAAGCAAATTTGGACCGTACACAATATTCACTACTGCACACTGATACTAGAACTCTGTACTGATCACTGTATAACTTATCTTTTAAGTTATAATGAAGCCTTACTTTCCCCTCTAGGCATCTCTCTAAGGGAAGAGAGCCACTGGTAATGACATTTTCTATAGAAATGTCAACTGATGCCAAAATGACACTGAATAAATGACCACAGACTGCCAAACTCCACTGAAAGGTCAATAAAGTCACTAAATACTGCAGAGGATGTGTTCCATTTCATCCGTAATTCAAAAGATTAGAAAACCATGGTTAACACTAACACTATTGAAAAGACAAATATAAATTATAGTTTCCTTTTTTTATGTTTATTTGAGTTAGTTTAGATGCACCTTAAAGTAATTACTTTTCCTTTACTGTGCTGCTAACTAAAGAAGTTTTGAAAACCTCTACAAGAGCAGTAGAAAAGAGACTGCCTTAAATCTGGGCTTAGGTAAACAGGCATGATAAGCAGACATTGTAAACATGCATTAATAAAATTAAAGAAATACTTATGTGGGGGCTGTTCTACTGACTACTGAAACTTCAGCTGGTAATGGAAATGACATTACTACATTTTCTCAGCCCCCTGTCAATGTATCTAACTGGAGGGGAAAGTACTAGAACTCTTTAAAAGTGAAGAACCAAAAATCTCAGGTTCCCAGGCAAAGCCATATTAAGCTGGAGTTATGACTGAAAGTTTGTATCAGTAACTTAGGAGTTAACTGATTTTTTCACCAGTCCCAGAAAAGATAAGGTCTGACTTCCCACTGACTTTTTTCTTTCAGACCTGCAATCCTTGCCAGCTGCGATGCCAGTTCTCCAAAGACCTCTATGCCATCTCTGCACCGCTGGACCTACTCCACCATTTCCTGTATCCCATCCACAACTTAAGCAACAAAGACCCAGGGCTGTGCCTGGTCCACATTTCTCAGGGAGATTAGGCAAAAAAAACCCCAACAATAACAGTTCTAATCATCCCAAAATAAAATATAAACATAGAATATTCAGTTACAGTTAAATTTAAAAGAAACCAATCCTGAAATCATGAATTTTCAGCCAAGAGACCACTGTGATACGTATTCTTAACTTTTGGCCTATGAAAACTCATCAAATTTCATATAATAATTCCTGCATCACACTATATAGCATAAATACACAAATGCATTTTTCTGTAATTACATCTAAAAATGAAAAGCCTTAATCTACTTTTATTTTGTTATCATTTAATCAATTTTGACCTGGCAGTGACAGGGGCCATGGCATTGCTAGACAGAACACTAGGGCTGAGGAATTTATATTCATTGTCTATTTCAATTACTACAGAGTTTTTCCTTGGGGGAAGAACAAGAGAAATTTACTTCTTGTGGCATGGTCCTCTTATTTTCCAACAATCTCAATCTATTTCCATTCATTTTGCAGTATTTTCTTTGAAAAAAAAAAAAAATCATAAAGAGGAAATTGAACTTATGGCTGTAATTCTGCTTGGAATTCTGTATAACAACTTTTCATGTTCCTAGGGATTTCCACCAGTGTCAGTAGAGCACAGTGTAAAGTATATATTCTTATACAGAAGTGTATGCATCAGCAGAGATGAAATTACCTTTAATTATAGGCATTTCTACTTAGCCACAATCATATCACCAAGTATGCAGGAACAGAATACAGCCTAAGCATCTTTAGAGTAACTTAAAGCAAGTAACTACTTTGCTTTATCTTTAGAAGGTGGCAAAATATGATTTTCTCATAGGAATTATAGAAGACTTCTGTTCTGATACCTTCCAGTTTTTTTAATGTCATCTTTACACCTATAGTCTTGCAATGAGCTCCACACAGGTGAAGATCTGCCTTTTATGCAAAGTACTGAGGACTTCACAGTACAAGCAAAATTGTACACCCATATGAATTTCCTCATAGGAGCAGTGCTTAACACTATGATCAAAATTGTCTGCAACAGGAAATGATAGATGCAAATTACCTGTCTAATTTGAAGGAAAAAATACATATCTATAATTGGTAATTACTAGAAATTGTCTCTATAATTTTGAATAATCCAGAGATTGCTCCATGCGTAGAAATAGACCTGGTTTAAGCCTCTCTAAAAACATAAGACTCATATTCTACTTATTTAAACTACTTGCAGGTTATACATAATCCACAAAACAATGACTTGCATTTTGCAACAGTTATGCATTGAACAACCAGAGCACCAACCAGCAGGGACTTTAGAGGCATCCTCTGACTGTGCAGAAAATAAAAGCCTAATGCTCACTTCTGATTCCAGTTTACAAGAAACAAATAACGCCAGCCACCTACCATGTGGAATTTAATTCATTTTATTTATCTTTATGCGAGAATGTTTTATATTATGGACAAAAAGCAATGGATGACTCAATGTTTGCCACTGATTCTACAAAAACATTGTCTTTATTGCTTTCTAAGGGAAAATTTATATTCCTATGAGCAATTAAATTGGTAACAGAGGGTCAACACAAGCATCTATTGTCATTGCAGCAGTTATAAGCACAATAAGCATCTCAGCACACTCTTCAACCACTTCCTCTCTCTTCTTGGAGAACATTTTAATTGCACAAATTCAATACTTACGCATCCTTTTATTCTGAATGTTAATCTTTTGAAAATCAGAGCTCATACTACAAAAACCACATTTGATGAAAAGGTAATTTGCATGAAAAATGCCAAAAGGCATATACAAAGTGGTACTTCATACACCAAAACAAAATTATGAAGTCTCTGCAAAATGAGTTTCATCCATTATCTACATAAAACCAGATTATAATAGGACAATTCTTCTCTGTAGTGAAATGCACTGAAATTGCAGCATAATTTTCATTTAAGAAGTTTAATACAATTCCAGTATTATCTCACATATTGTCTTTGAACTGACCAATTAAACACTAAAATTCTTCTCATTTTTATTCTCCATTATAACTGGCCGCCAAAAAAAGTGCATGAAGGAATTGTGTAAATACAGTCTTTGGCAAACACTTTTTTTAAATTTCCATTTTTAGTACTTAAAGATATGGGAAAACATTCAGCCTCTATTTCTGTTGTCTTTTATCTCACTTAATTTCACCATTCATGAAAAGGGAAAAAAAAGAGGAACACTTTTGCCTGAATTTTACCTTTTTCTTACAACTGTAGTTTTAAAAACTGAGGTAGAAAAATGGAATTGTTTTCTGCAAACAGAATGGAAGAATCCAATACTAAAGACAACTGAATAAAGGCACAAATGACAGATGTAACACAATGAAGGTAACATTTTAATATCCTTCTTAACTTTACTAGAAGAGTCTTCTTTGACATCAAGCAATTAGCAAATAGCTGTGATTATTTTTTTTTCTGAACATAATGAACTAGGAATTGTTTTGAAAATGTACTTAGACCTTTAAAGCCCTTTGAAATCCTTAATGAGCCTGCTAGAGAGGACAATTTTCTCCTAAGTGGCTGTCATGGTTTCAGCTGGGACAGAGTTAATTTTCTTCCTAGTAGCTGGTATAGTGTTATGTCTTGGATTCAGTATGAGAATAATGTCTGTAACACACTGATGTTTTCAGTTGTTGCCAAGTAGTGTTCAGACTAAGTCAAGGATTTTTCAGCTTCTCATGCCCAGCCAGTGAGAAGGCTGGAGGGGCACAAGAAGTTGGGAGGGGACACAGCCAGGGCAGCTGACCCAAACTGGCCAAAGGGCTATTCCATACCATGTGACGTCATGCCCAGTATATAAACTGGGGGGTGCTGGCCTGGGGGGATTGCTGCTGGGGAGCTAACTGGGCATCAGTGAGTGAGTGGTGAGCAGTTGCATTGTGCATCACTTGTTTTATATATTCCAATCCTATTATTATTGTTATTTTATGATTGTTGTTATTATCATTGTTAGCTTCTTCCTTTCTGTTCTATTAGACTGTTCCTATCTCAACCCACAAGTTTTACTTTTTTTTTTTTCCGATTCTCTCCCCCATCCCACCAGGTCGCGGGGAGCGAGTGAGCGGCTGCGTGGTGCTTAGTTACCGGCTGGGGTTAAACCACAACAATAGCCTACTTCTACTCTCCTATGTCTTGGTCTCCATTGCCTGAAGAACTCTAGCCTCAAACGCCTCTACAGCTCTGTATCCCCTGTAGCCGTCAGAAGCAATTTCACTGATGTACCTCTCATCTCCACCACAAAGCAGGTGCTTGGAAGCCATAAAGCCCTTTGAAGTTGCAGAAATGCCCAAAACTGAAAGTTTTCTGTTACTTCAAGGTGCTCTCAGCTTGTGTATCGGAGAACTTCAGTTCCACGCTGGGGTAGAATTTTGCTTACATGAGAAAGGCCACTAGAAAACTCTTATGGGTTCACAGCCCTTATAAGCAGGGTCCACATTTAGCCTATGTAGAGACCAATGAAAAAGGATCAGACCGTATGTCAGGAGAATTTGCTGAATAACCAATGTGAGGGGACACATTTCTTTCTTTCAGCATTAATTTCTGCACGCAGTGATGTACCACACCTTTGGCACAGCTTGAACCAAATTTCTCAAGGCACTAATACCACTTCTTACAACACAAGAATCAAGGATGAACATAAAGGGTGGAGGAGCACTAAAGGCTGTAAACTTTATTTGTCTGATATGCCTTTTAGGCCTCCCAGCATCTTGCAAAAAGGGATTAGATCATCTTCAACCTCACCTTTGGTGAAACTGTCTCCAGATACACAGCAATTGTATTAGTTTAAACAAAATTAAAACCTAATTTAATTAGATCAGCTAAACCTTTTGCATGTGGGCTCTTAAATAGCTTTCAGCTGTATGAGAAGTACTCTTGCTACCCACCTCCACCAGCTTCCTAGCTCATCCTAGCTAATACTAAACACATGAGTGAAGTTTCACAATTCTCTTCAACCAATTCAGAACTTCATCATCACTTAAAAGAGCAATTCTGTCCTCTCCCTGTCTTGCCACACAACTCATAAGTGTTAATTTCCAGCACAGATGGATGGGAATGTATCTGGCACTGTCACAGCAGACAGCAATAGCACCTCTTTAAACAGCAACATAATGTTAGATCAGCTCAAGATGACTGTCACACCGCAGCCTGAAATGCATCCTTCTGGTCAACCATCAGCCCTGTATGCACAATGACCCCTGCAGAATAGTGTTTTACTTCTATAAATTTTGTTCTTTGTCACCCCTAACTCCTATCAAGTGTAGGCAAACCCTTCTCGAATCTACCTGGTCTGTAACATTTTGACCAGTTTTTTGCCATGAATCCCCGAACTACTGTAAAAGATGAGCTTTTGCTCAGAGAAACATAAGCATTACTTAGCCTCAGCAGTAACAAATAAGAACTTTTTTCTGACAATCCCCATGGTTAAATATCTTTACTCTTGAAAATAGACACTTTAATTTCTAACTTAAATTCATCTTCCAGATGGTAGATCTGTTCTTGTTTTCTTCAGCACATACAATTTCTTTCTCCAACCAAACATCCTCTTTCTTCACAAGATCCTTCAAAATCATGAGATATTTTAAATATTTTATTCAACAACAACAAAAAAAGGATTACTGTCTCTAAGGACTAAAATCTCGTCTTAGATTGATCCTTTACCATTTCTCCAAACCTCCTCTAGTTTGTTGGGCTTTTCAAGTGTATCCATCAGAACTGAAACTGCTGCTTCTACTGAGGAATATTAATACTAATAGAGAAAGAGACAATGACATCCATAGGTTTATACCTATAAGGATTGTGTTAACTTTTCTGATCCCTGCATAAGAGCTGATGCCCATCTTGCATATCATTTTACTTCTACTGAAGTAGCCACAACCCAACTCACATTCTAGCATCATATTGTTAGGTTTTCTATTTGTTTGTTCCAGGAACTGACTTTGTGGAAGGAAATGGATAGCTCCAATAACTTAAATGCTGAAATACTAAAAAAAGTGTATTAAAAAAATAGAGGTAACTGAATGAGAAAAGAAAGTGGTATTTCACAATAATCTGCCTGCTTTGCTTATGTAAGAAAGATAAAATAATGACATCTACGTAAGAATATATCATAGAAATATCAAGCTGATTTGAATGTCTTTATTCACAATTTCTTTGCTTTACTGATTAATTTATCTTAGCCAAGATGATAAGGAAGGCAATATTCACTGATCTAAGGAATCCTACCAGTACATAATAAGGAAACAATCACAAGACAAAAGCAGATTACCCAAGACCTAAGGAAATAATAATGAACTTCAGATATTTATATATTCTCAAAGTAGTTCTGCAATATTTACCACTCCTTACAGCAGAACAGAAATGATAAGCAACGTATTATAATCAACATGCATCCAGTGGAATTCCATGAATACAGCTTAATAAAAAAAAAAAACCAAAACAATTTCCCCATTTGCAACAACAACTATAACCAAATTCCAGCTCACCTGCTGTTATACTGGTCAGAACAGTTATAGTATCTGTGAATATGTTACAAGTCAATCACAGAGTCAAAAGAGAAAGTGATCTAAGGGCAAAAATACAGAGTTACCGGCCACAGGCTGAGCAGAGCAATTACTTTGAACAGCAGTTTCTTAACTTTTGTTCCTTTTCAGATCCTACAGTTGCTCCAATTCTTGAAGGTGCCCTAAGAAACTGTAGTTCTTGGACATCACGGATGCTGTTCATCTCTGTGCAAGCCCTTCACACCTTGCTTAACTTCTGCACTGTCGGCAGAATTTCAAAACAGAAAGTCAATTATTCATGTGCTGAAAGACCCAACAACAGTTTATGTAGGAAGATCTTATAAATAGCATATATTTCTCCAGTTCTCTCTGGCCTTGCAGCCAGCAAACATTATGAACAAATGAAAGCAAAGCATAAGCACTAAGAAGAGTAAGTTGGACAGTTTAAAGAGGAGATGCTCTAGGGATGTTGGGGATGCTCTAAGAAAACAATTACAATCCTTCCTAATTCCAAAAGGAGTGGTAGCAAGTGAAGAGGAGCAAGTTTGACTTTCTATACACTGCAAGCCAGAGTGAGCACATGGAGAAGGAATACATAAAAACTTTGAAAGACACCAAAACACCCAACAAAATAGCCACGGAAAACAAGACGGAATACCAGGATGATGCAACTCTAGCATTCAGCAATCGTGAGCCTCTCTTTCTCATACACATATACACTTTGCTTGCAGCTATGCTCTGCATAGCACAAGACTGCGTTTTGTACTCCAAAACCCTCACTGACTTCCAAGTATACAGCCACGTTAAAAAATTTCAGTCTGAGGATGGTAAGCAGTTTGGCACAGAACAAGATGATACAACCACGCTGCAGAGAAAGCGAAAAGGCCTCAAGTCCTTCCAAATATGTGTGGGAGAAAACATTTCCAGGCCCCAAACCCCATTAGCCTGATGCTGAGCTGAGCAAGACACAACAGGACTGCATTTAAGATGGTGTTCTCTGTAGTATCTAACAGCACTGATCCAGGCCATGTCACCTCTGAATAAAACCATAAACTGCATTTAACTATCTTTAGGAAGCTACAGGTTATTTATATCCACAGCCACAAGACCTTGTCATATCTCTGTCAGGATTGCTGTCAAGTCCCAGCTTTTCTGATATCTTTTGCTCATGTAAATATCTATGCACAGTACTAAAACCATTTCTTTCTCACAGCTGAATGAATAGGTGTCACTCCAACAGCTTAATATAATTTTTACAATCCCCAGGATCATTTCTGTTGTCCTCCCTTGAACTCTACCCAATTATTCTAAATCCACCTCACCATGGGGGCACAGTACTCTAGCATCAATTCTGATTCTGTGCAACCTCTGCTGAATGCATTCTCCTCCTTCTATCCAGCGTTGTTCTCACTGCACCTCCAAGGATATTAGCTTGTTTGCCCCAGTATTACAATGAGAGAAGCAAGTAACTAGAATAAATTCTACATTTTTCTGGTTTTCAAATCCAACTCATCCTGTGATAAGTATCATTTGCCTTTCAGGTTCATAAACCTATTATTTTACATCTTACTATTAAAAATAAGTATTTTTGAACTTTGACCATTTAACCCAGAATCTGAAATCACTCTATAATGGTACTTGTTGAAAGATCACCAGGTTTCCTTTTACTTCTGGTATTATTTAACATTGTATCTGCATAATTTACCAGCAAACATCTCATCTCACTAGACTACCAATAAAACTGTTTGCTTTTTTTTTTTTTAAATGTCTTTGACCAAGGACTACCCCCTGGGGAAACTACTAAAAGCATCCCCATTTGAGATACCCCTTTGGTAACAACTACATCTTGAAATCTCCCAGTTAGCCATCTAACCTATGCCTCGCTAATCACAGACAACAAACCCTCTTTAAACAGTCATGTGGTCCAGCTTCAGATATCTTGAGGAACTGGGACGGACACATCCTTCTGCTTCATTCCAAAAATACTGTAACTTTTTATATCTCCTAGTTGTAACTTTAAAAAGCCTAAATCCTGAATGTGAAATAAGAGCTTACTGATTTCAAATACAAATTCAACATGCAAAACACTAAGACAAATTGGAAAGGATCGGATTAGAAACCGCATTCCATTGACTTGAAATAAGATTACATTGGCAGAAGTTATCTTGGTTATAGCTAAAAACTACACCTTATAATGATCCTTTATTTTAAAAGCTTTATTATTTTTAACTCTGTTAGCTATTTATAATGGACTCTTTCAGCTTTCTATATCCTTTGTATTTAGCTAGTAACTTATATTCAGCATCAATTTATTTCCATCTATTCTATAAATGTTTTAAGTTTTATATTTTTATAAAAATATTTTATATAAATGTTTTATCACTGCTTCTATATTAAGAATTTAAGAGTCTCTAGTGCTGGCTCAGACCAAAGGTCCACCTGGCCTAGTGTTCTTTATCCAAGTATGGCCACAAGCATTAGTAGGAAGCCATATGGACAGGGTAAACATATATGATACTTTCCCCACTTACACACTCCCTGACTCCAACTGTTTTAGTCTGGTGTATTTCCTGAGCCTGCTGTGGTTTGTCTCATTCCACAGCAAATTTTTCTTCTCAGTGCTTGCCCTGTCCTTGAACTAATCTAAACTTTTTGCACTCACATCATCTTCTAGTACAAAAATCCATCATTTAATACTTTCCACAAAGAAGCACCTCCTTTTGCTTTATTTGATTGTGCTTCTGTCGAGCTTCATTTGTTAGTTCCTAGTTCTTGCATTAGAAGACAGGGACAACCGTCACTCCCTGACTATGCTCTCTATGATGATTATGTAGACTTTCCTACAATGCCTTTGCAAATTCTTAAAACTCATTTAATCTAGGCTGAAGACTCCTAAGCCTGGACTCATTCATTCCTCCTACTGAATTTGATCATCCTTGGTGACTTTCCAGAAACATATTTTTTTTTAAGTTGAAGATACCAGAACCAAAAACATTATTCAAAGTATGGGTGAAAAAGGGATTTCCACAGAGGTATAATCAAGTTTTTTTCTTTTGCCTTCGAATGTTTTCCTATTAATTTCTAATGTTTAAATTGCTTTTTTGACTGCTATTAAGCACTGAGACAGTGTCTTCACAGAAGTACCTCATGAGAGGTAATAGTTCAGAGGCCTTTATTTTATAAATATAAGCTAAACATATGCATTTATCTGTGCTTTTAATCTCATTTTCCATTTCATTGTTCAGTTACTCACTCTTATAAAGCCTTTTTGTAATTCTTCACATTCTACTCTTGCCCTACCTTGAATAACTTAGAATTATCACAAACTTGTCATTCTTTGCTTATCCCCTTTATCAGGTCCTTTATGAATATCACTTCTTAACCAAGACTGATTCTGCACAGTGTGATTTTGCATTTCATATTTATATTACAATTTGGTTACAGTTATACTACACTTAAGTCAATTGCTTTAAGCTTTGCAAATAGGGCCTATCAAAGGTCCAAATAAACACAGTACTGCCTAGAGTCATGGTCTGCTCACACGTAAGTACTTTAATTAGATCATAGCATAATAACCACTAATTCTTAAACTGCCAGTTAATCCTTAGGTCTATCAGAGTGAAAATTGGTTTCAAGTCACCGATATTGACTAAGGGACTGGTTTAAGAAGTTGTCACCTTTCAAATTTATAAACTGTCCTCATATAGGTTAAAGTTGGTTACTAAAATCTGCTTCCAAATGAATTATATAGCTTTCAATTATCCAAAAAATTTCTTAATGAACATTTTCTTAAGAGTATTTCTTATTATTTGAATTTTAATATTAAAATATTTTCTTAGTATTGGCCATAAAAAAATGGAAGTAAGAAGCTACACTGGCAAGTTCTTAAACAATAACACTTTTGCAATATGTAACATACTCTACACCTCTTTCATTGAGGACTAGTCTACCTTGAATGATCTCGTTTCCTTTAAGAAGGAAACAGAGTAAAAGTGCCAGAAGGAAGCAAGCAGATAGTTACTATGGAATACTGATGAATGAATACTTTATTCATGCATCCTTTCTGCACAACCTTACATACATCCAGTTTAATGACCTAAAAAGCTTACATAATGGTTATTTGTGTGTGCAAATGTTGATGTGAGGGTCTATTATAGACAAAAATGAACAACAGCATTGCTTTTTAAAAACATACCACAGATTTTTTTCACTACTCGGAGACCTCTCACACTGTCAATGTTTCTATTCTTAAAGCACATTTTCTAAGTGAATCTTACAGGCAGAAATCTCCTCTCAGTTCTGCAAAGCGAAATTCATCCATGATGTTGTACTTTTCATACATCTAAGACCTGCTTATAGATTTCAGGATAAAAAAGCCTTGCTAGAATTAAATGATGAATTAGGGGGGTTAAATTGTTTTTTTCAAGACAGCACAGCGTGTCACCACATTGGCTATTAGCATTTCTATCAATAGCATTAAGTTATTTTTATTAAGGCTACTTTTTAACACTCTGTCAAGCAGGTTCCCACAAAGCAGTGGAATAGGGAATTCTCATCATCATTATTATCTAACATAGCATTTCCATAATACAATTCCAGCAAAATTTACTGAATTAAGACTGAGCCAGCAAATCCAGGAAAGAAAAAAAAGTGAGCATTTAAAAAGCCTTGATTTCCTTTGTGCTTACGTAAGAGTATTTCTAACCAACCTGCCAAAGCTACAGATGTATGAGGGCGAAGTGTGGAAGGCATCTGTGTGGGAAAGCACAGACAAAGCAGAGATGTTGGCAAAACTCTGTATAAGAACAAGACTTTCAGGATACTGAAAAGAAATTTAGTTTAAAAGACTAAGGAGTCTTTATAAACCATCATTTCAATAAGAAATTACTCTCTCCACTTCTAGATAAAAAAAACTATGTAATCAAGGAAATATGTTTAAAAAAAAAAAAAGAAAAAGGAAGTAAGGGAAAAAGACTGATTGTTGCTGGCCATGTGGTAGCAGACTTCTTTTTAAAAAGAACTATCATTAAAGCAAAGGGAAGACTATACAATTTTTTTTAAATGAGCAACTAATAAGAAGGGATCACACTAACCAAATTAGAACAAATGACTGCTGAATGTCTATGGGGACACCAAGGTTAACTGTTGATAAGAAAGATTAAATAGCTTTTAGTAGAGCACTGTTACTAAACCATACTAAAAGCATACCTGAAAACTCCTCTTAACACACAGCAAAGCATTACTTTATTCACCTACAGAGTTCGGGCTTCACTGTTTCCATTCAGAAAGCTATTAGCTACAGGGGACTGTAAACTGCCAAGGTCATTTGGAGCAATGACTAACATAAATAAACTTTGCTTAGCAATTAAAAATATGTCTGCTTGTAGACAAGAGAGGGTTACATGACTGCATCTGAGTAACGCGAACCATGCTTTCTATCATCAGGTTTGATACTGCTTTAGTATCCTATAAATGCAAAAATCCTTATGTGTCAGTGCAAGAAAACTTCTGAAAAATCTAAAACCGTTAACAATATTCTATAGTTCATTTTAGGAAAACTGTCCTAGATCATACTTAGAGCACTAAGCACACACAGACAGACTTAACCTACTACTGGTTCACTGAAGCATAATCCTAGTATGACCCTAAAAAATGGTTTGTAAAATGAACACAGAAGATGAAACAATGTAGAACCCAGTTTAGCAGTGAAGCATATGTGACAAAATAAGACCAAAAAGAGTAGCAGGATGTCCCCTCATTTTCAAGCTTGCACACAAGCTGAGGGATTTCGGAACTTGATGCAACAATCTGCTGGCATGGCATTTGGAGCTGGCCATGCACATCTACCAAGAGCTTTGACCTCCTGTACCCTGATGACTAAAAGTCTTTGGAACAAGTATGCCAATTTATTGTTTCAGTAAACTAATAGGAGAATGCAGTTGTGCCTCTACATTTCCTGGCATTTTTTTAATGAAAATAACAAGCTAACATGAGATGAATCCCATCCTGAGACACACACTCCACCCCAGTGAGATGTTACCAGAGAGTCTCAAGAGAATGCCACCGACCACTGAGCTAGCAGAGGACAGTTCCAGGTGAAAAAGGAACGCAGGACAGTCAGAGGCACGTAAGTATACCCCACTGGCAAAACTGGACAAAGATGTCTATAATTCAGGTCTCACCTGGAAGTTACACCACTTGCCTCCAAAGAAGAAATCACTCTACAACCCACCCATGGGTTGGATAGAGCTGAGAGGACAAAAAGGAACTTTGCTGTGAGGGCAAATTGGTTGTAACCATCTAGATTTCCTGTCTTATGCTGGGCATCAGCAGAATGGGAGACATAGAAGCTCAGTTTCAGTTTTCTTGGTGGAGTTGGAGACAGACAAAGGGGGAAGGCTCCGGTCTGGTAGAATAGCCAAATACTAGATCTCAGCAGTAAAAGATATGGGAGACTGGGAGATCTTGAGCTGTGGTCCTTCACACATTAAACCTGGAGCCTCCTTGGTTTGCATGTACAAATGCAGCATGTAAAGTTACAGCTGATATTTCAAACCCAAGTCTCTCTGCCAACTATTCATTCTGTTTATGAATTCACGCCAACTTAACTGTTTATCCAGTAGGACTGAAAAGGATGATCAGCACACTACTTTCCCCTAAAATTGAGAACTTTCATGGAAATTCCATAAAATTCTATATAAATTTGATCTAAGGCATCACATACACAGGTGCAAGACCCGTGTTCAAGTGTTACAGGCAAAACAGGGACTCTGATCTGAATTCTGCTTTGACTCAAAGCAACTGTGTTAACTATTCTGATTTCTCTCTCTTTCCCTTTCTCCTCTTTCCTGCCTCCTCCAAGTTTTTATGAAACATAGGTCTTCAAAGTGAAACTTTGGCAGAGTTACATAGGCAGCACAGAGACATAGCCACCTACATCTGAAATGAGTGCCCCACACAATAGACTATCACATGTTCTGAGCACAGAAAAAGGATTGTCCTTGTTTCTGTTATGCTTAACTTTGAAAGGCTCCACATTGCAGGAAAAGCATTTGTGAAATTTCAGTATCTTTCAAAGTAAAAAGTGTCCAGGAAGCTCTTACTGCAATGGGTCAAACACAAGAATTACGTCCACATCTATAGTTATACAGCCATTAGCACAATTATTGATAATGATAGTAAGAATTTTAACAAGGTTTATAATTTTAAGCTTTATACTGTTTCACATATTCACATCAAGCAAGGAAATAGAATTACCTGAACTTTACAAAAAGCTGTATGAAACCAACGGGCAAGGAATTTCTCAAAGCCTGTATTCCCATATGACCTTTTTTTCTTGATAATCTTTTTTTAATAATCTTTTATCAAGTAAAGGACTGTAACTCCTTGTGATAAAGGTTTTCCATTGGTATCTTCTATATTCTCCTAGTTCTTCGACATGTCTGTTGCTATTTAGGAAATCCACTACACAACCATTGAAATTCTGCAGCACCTAAAACATATGACTGTCACTTAAGTTTAAAAAAAAAAAAAAGGTATGCATTTAACTTACTTTAAAATCCTTATCAGTTCACCTTGTACAATGGGAGACAATACTGTTGAACTCCCTTGGGTCTTTTTAGCACAAACATCTCTGAAAAAGTAGTTTTAGTATCTTTAAGCTCACTGATGAATTATCACAAATGCAATCAAAATCAGAGAAAATTAGAACAAATCAACAAGACAGTCAATGAGTAGCTGAACTGTCCTTGTTTCCATTCCTGAAAAACAGTTTTCCTATTTCAGCACGTTTGTACTCCCATCACAAGAAGCCGAGCTCCCCAGATTTCCACTTAGTACAACAAGCTTTACAGCATGCCTAAATTCCAGAAATTTGAACCAGGAATAAAGAAGTGGAATTGGAGTGGCCTGGCTGAATACTCTTCCTTCTAAACAAAGAACAATATCATCTGGGTGTCTTCTTAATCTAAAAATGTTAATTGTGATATTTTACAGCATTTTAATTTCAGCAAAATCCTTACTGCACATACACTCGCATCAGAAAAAGTACTTCTGCCTGAATCATCTTTTACATTTGGGGAATGTGGATAGAACTACTCTGCAAATACAATTTGCCACTGTCCTAGGTGTGATTTTTTGACTCCACCAAAGAAAACCTGATAGAAGTTTTCTAGCACAACTCTGGAGTAAGTGATCTCTTGCTCAAACCAATATTATAAACCTGTGAAGGAGATGGCAGCTCCCAAGATATTTAGGACTTTATGGGTCATAGTAACAACTTTAAATGCCTCTTGGAAAGAGGTGGATGTACTATACATATAGGCCATAAAGCATTATGCATTCCTAAATTTCACATCGAACCTTGGAATCTCTTAGAGTTCACTTGCTGCCCATGAACTGTTCTCTGAAAAAATCACAGGTTTAATCTGAAAACAAAAACAAATAGAAGATTTTTTTAGCTTTTCTGGCAACCTGAAAAACTTCTTAAAAATGAAGCCTGAGTGTGCAGAGATGCTGCAAAAATTGTGAATTACTGGTCAATCTCTGTCAGTGCATTATGAACTCCATGGTTACGAGGATTTCAAAATCTGTCAATTGTTTCCTGTGGAATTTAGCACTGGTTTAAGCAAAATGCACTAGTGTTTAATATTTTGCTTTCCTCTCCACTCCTTTGCCATTCCTGCTTTACAGATTTCCCTACTGGCAGTTGGTTAGGTTAACTCAGAATTTCTCCTACTGCCTCCTACAAAGGCAGGCAAGCAAGGATGATGAGAGGTAGGGCAAAAAAAGGATAACAACAGGAAGAGACAGAAGGATTTCTCAGTAGGCTGTGCTGCATGCGCACACTAAGAGCTCACAATGGAAGTAAGCCAATAAAAAGGGCTAAAAACTGTCCATTTCTTTTGCAGAAGGCAATGATGGAGAAGTTTATTCTGAACCAGTGGTGCTGGAAGAAAAGTTGGTGGGAACAGTGCTGCTGAAGAGAGGAATGAAAAGCTCACTATTTAAAAGACCCATCAGTCACATTGGTATTGAGCAGAGTGGAAAGATGAGAATGAAGAAAGTTTCATGAAGGTGGAATACATTGAAGCTACAGCCAAATGTACGGACTTTTATCACAGAAATTTGTTCCATTGAGCTTCAAACTCCACCAGCCCATCTATAACATTACATGGACATTCTCACATAATTGTCAAGCAATGTTATATGTCAATACCCTGGTAAATTACTTCGACCTGTTACTTGGGAAAGCAGATGTTGATCAGCTTTCAGGAATAAAATTCAAAGACCACAATCTGGCAAGATTAGACCATTGGATTTATGAAATATCTTTCCTGTTACTAGAGGTATGCAGGTCTAAGAATGGAATCCTAAAAAGGAACTTTAATTATCAAAACACAGCCAAGAGAACAAACACTAATAATAGTAAAGATAGTAAGAGTGGTAGAGACATTTTAGATGTAACTTTTTTTCACACTGCAAAGAGAAAATACTCTTTTGGCTTAGTTTAGGACAATTTTGAGAAACAAGAGCTGAATAATTACCGGTGTGTTCAGATTAAATTAATTGGAAGGAAAAACAAAAGCATATAACCATTGCATTTGCTTCCATTTCCAAAGGAATACAGTATGAGAAATTAAGCAAACTGGATAGTAAAATCAGCTGAAAGGGTAAGCCTGTTGACCTGAATTTAGAAGAGCTTCAGAATTTCTTTTCAGACATTAAAAATATTTTTTTCTAGAACCTCCATCCAAAGTAAAGTAAAAATCTCTAAAGAAAGCCTCCATATCCAATGTCACAAATATCCATTTCCAAAAAGATACCAGGAATAACAAATGAGACTAGAAAAAAAAAAAAAAAAAGTAAATAAAAGTTTAAAAATGCATCTTGGAGACTAGAAAGTGAAGGGACAAGGTTAGTGTTACAAAATAGATTTTATAAGTATATGAAGGCAAGAAATAAAAACTCCCCTAATTATACAAATAAAAAGAAAATACAAAAAGCAAATACGAAAAAAAAAGTAGCTGTTCTTCAGACAGAAGACAGAAAGAATTTTGTCAATTTAGAATTATATTCTTCATCAGTTTTCAGTAAGAATGATGATACTGAAACTGAGGGGGAACAAATAATAACAAAAGAAAAAAAAAAGAAAGCTAATGGAGTTTGCAAAGGAAATTACCAAACAGGAAATTGAATTAAAATGCAGATTTTTATGTGTCTAAATTGAAAGAATCTGGAAATAACTAAGCAAGAGCAGGGAATAAATCCCTGGCACTCTGAAATCACAAATCTCCTAATAAGAACTATTAAGAATTTATCAAATCAGGCATGGCAACCACAGAGAAAAAGTATAAAAGAATATGGTTTATGTATTCAGTTAGAAAATATGGAGATTGATCTAAGAACTGCAAATTCAGAGACAGGTAGGAGATCACCTGACTGCACAAACAATTCAACAAGCTGTGCTGATAGCAGAATGATGCTGAAAGGCTGAAAGGTTCCCAAGAAGAACTACCTTAAGGGCTATATTGGGATTAAGTTTATTAAATAATTTCATTAACAAGGTATGGCTATAAAAGTCTATATGAAAAACTGATCGAGTTTGAGGTCTGCAGTAACAGGAAGGAATTTAATATTACTCAATGCAAAAAATATGTTCTTCAGAGAATTTCTGCTGCAGGTTCTAAGTTTGATAGTTGGAAAGAGGTGTACTTGCATATCTGAATCAATCACACAGTGACTGCAGGCCACCAAAATGGCCCTGAAGAAAAGCAAATATAATCCTGAAATTAATCAGGCAAGATATTTTTAAAATCTCACTTACAATAGCACGAAAAACACTCTCATCCTCTGTACTCAAGTGAGTTCGCATCAGAACAGGTAGTGGCAGGACTTTTTGGAACAGTGAGACTTCTGCACAGGCACATGAAAACTACCTACTTGTTCAGCATCACGTAACAAAAGTCTGACAATGACATCTCTCTCTAAAAATGTAATGGAGGTAGAAGTGCCGTGCAAACTAAACGACAGTGCTCATGCACAAATTGACATAGGCCTGCCACAGAGAAATTTATTGTGGAAACTGGATGAGGCTTTTAACCTCCAGCAGGTGAAGTCAATCTTCAAAGAGAATGGGTTAGAGCCCTGATTAGATTAGTATGGAGTTTGACAAGTTTTTTGAGAAGTTTGTATGATAAGATTGTCAGCAATACAGAGGACTAGAGCTGATGACTCAAAAAACCCCTCTTGTACTGTTTCCTATGTTCCCAAGTTACCACTAACAAAATTTGCACACATAAGTAACAACCAGCAGCCATACCATTCAGCTGTTCTATCATTTTCATTATATCTTTAAACAGTTTTCCAAAGGCCCTCAGCACCATTATCCCCATTTTGTAGAGACAAACAGAAGTGATGTAGCTTGCCAGAGGCAATGAAGAATGCCATCAGCAAGGTTAGGAATAAAGACCAGACATCCCAAATCCAGGTGTAACAAGCTGTATTGCCCTGTCTTAGTACAAACCAGCAATGGTTGATCCATGCATTCCATTGTGTCTAAGAGAAATTATCTGATGAACAAGAAACACCTAAGGTAACAACTGGCTAGACACTGAAGGCCAAAAATCTCAAGCTTTTCAAGATCAGGCTCAAAACATGTATGACGATTTCTGTAAGGAAGTGCTGCTGACAGCTGAGGACCTGACTCAGTGGCCCTTACAATGCAATGTTCCTAACTGGAGTGAGTCAAAGTCCTCATTCAACAGGAAAAGCTTCCTGAAATCCCTCTATTCTGCCCAGCCAGTCCTTGAAAACTGGTAAGGAACAGGACTGAGCAAATGGCCCCATTTCTGTGCAGTACATATCTCGGAACAGAAACCAAACACGGAGCAGGATATGCATGTGAATGAATGCCAGATCCACAGGATACATTTTAACAGCTAGCTTTATTAGTTTAACAGAGAACTGTGTGCCTCAGCTCTCAACCGAGTTGGTGTCAGCAAAGGTCATGTTGCAAAATATAAACAAATTGCTAACATGGAGCAGATTTCCTTGGATTGCCCAAGTTCCTCAAGCTGTTCTAGACCACAGGAATATCTTTTCCTACAGACACAAGCCTACCGGCTAACTCCCAAGTTTCATTTATACCTGTGGGATACACTCAATTCCCAAGTCTCATTTATACATCTGGCATATATTTATACTCTGCTCCCAAAGCAACAGCAACCAGCATGGCTACATTTCTGGCTACCTGCTTTCCCTCCTGTATCACACAGGGACTGTGTGCCTATCTTGTGCTGATCCAGACTCAAAAATCAGGGCAAAAGTCAGTTCTCACATCTAACAGATGCAGCATGTCATCTCCAAAAGTTCAGACCCAGCATACCAGATGCGATAGCTCCCAAAGTTATCTTAGTTATGTACTGTTAAGATTTTGAGGCTCTATCAGTTGCAGCCTGGCTCACTGGTTATGCACCAAGCTTCCCTGTCAGGGGTCTCTGACCAGGCTAATTTTGCATGTGGCAATAACCACATAATCAATCCATGTCTTTCTAAGTCCTAATGGAGCACCTGCACATCCAGACATGAATCTTCCTCCTGACATCCTCCACAAACATAAATCACAAGTTTAGTGCATGCACCAGACAAGTCTCAGTGACCCCCTGACAGGGCAAACAGAGGTCATGCAACAATCTGATTTTCAGCACCCACAATTTCTACGCTTCCACTTTCTGAATTTTAAAGCCTGTAGTTATAGTTAATATCACTCTCCAGTCTTACAGGAATGCAACTTTGAAGTGATGACTAGTTCCTAAGCAGGATAACATAAGTAATGTTTCCATTAGCTAGTACTGCAGCACAGTAGGAGCAGATCTCTAGAATGAAATAGTTCTGGGGACATAAAGTCCGTATTTTACATCAAGTGGGAGTAGCTATGGTCTAGCTCTACTCTGGTCCAATGGACTGGATACACTTTGGTGGTTGGAGTGCATCATTCAGTTTAGTTTCATCTGGAATGAATACATTTTGTATGCTCCAAGACAGTCCTGCAATGCCAAGGGAAGTGTGGTAGTATGATCAGGAGATTCACCTGAAAACCACTAAAATCCTAGTGGGCCAAAACCATCTTACTCTTGACTAATACCTGGTCTGTCAATTGCCATGGCTATGCAAGAACACTTGCACGTGTGTAAGCAATATATGTCATATCCCAGTTACCCTTGCACCTCAGCCACCTCTTCAAAAATTTGCCATTCAAGACTTAGAAAGGCTTTCTGGTTTGTAACAGAAAGACCAAGAAGACAACCAGATGTTATGAATGAAGCTTGTTGATATCAGAGAGGGTCTAGGGTCAGGTGCATAATTAATAATCCTTTTTAACTCTAACTCTGTAAATTCAACCCAGCTATGTATAACCAAGGAAGCGGTCACTGCTTGGTACGGCTGAGCCACAGCTGTGGCTAGAAATGGCACAAAGTGCTAAGCTCACTGATGGACTCATTGGTCTCACTGATAACAGCATCATGGCTCTGCCACTGCTCAATAACACATGCTTAGGGAACATACCTATACAACAGTCTTCCCCTCCCTAAGATCGTTCCAGTTTCCTGCTATCAGCGTACCAGAGCCTTCCTGACCCTGTCACTGGATTTGGGTCACAACAGTTAATATTTCCCAATGGATTTAACTTTCAGAATCTTGTCTAATCCTTCTTTTAATGTATTTTATACTTCTAGACTTCACTGTCTCCTGTATTAATGAGTTTCACAGTTTGATTATATGCGACATATTTGTTTTTCTTTCAAGTAGATGCCTGACAGCTACACTTCCTGATCCTAGTTCTTCCATTATAAGAAACAGCACATAATCACATTCACTTTTCCAGCTCTATGCTACCTGTGACTTTATAGACTTATTCAGCCTGATCTTTTTTTTCATACTGAAAGTTCAATCCCCATTTGTGTCTTCTCAGTACCTTTTCTACCCATTTTCAATATAGGCTGATCATTTAATCTCCAATCCCTCAGTACTGTCAGAGCCTTCTATAACTTTTTGCCATCACCTTCACTGATAATTCTGCTTAATTTTCTGTCACCACCAAGCTTTTTTTGAGTCTTTCATCCAGTTCATTTCTGTTGAAAAGAAACCTTACTGCTAACTGAACTTCTCAATTCAAGACAGCATGCCAGCTATTATCTGAGCCAGAAACACACACTGCACAGAAAGGAATGCTAAACAAAAGGCAATGCCAAACAAGTGACCTCATTCCACGCCTGCTGCCCTTGCCCTGGTCGTATCTACAGCTCTCCTGGCACAGGCGAAGAAAACCTTTGGCCATTTCCCTTGTGTTCACAACACTGCAGCCAAGGGCAGCCCAGCCCACGCCAGAGCTGGTCTCCTTGCTGAGCAGGCAAGAAAACATGAGAGATGAGATGGAGGCACGTTCCCAGATCTTCTGAATCCTTCATTTCCCATCAGAGGTGCCTGAGGGAGCAGCACTACTGAGTGGCTACAGCTCTGCCACAAAATGGTAGCTAATACCATTCAAGATAAAAGGTGATGAAGTGCCTTTGTCCCACTAGCTGAGAAGAGGAGGGAGCACGATCCCTGCTCAGTATTGGTAAGCTGAGGCACAGCCTGAAGACAGCCAGACCTTGCCCTGATGCAGACTCTGGGTCTTGCCACAGCTTCTCTGTAAGCCAGTCCTCCCCCTTTTAACCAAAGACCACCTCCGCTGTGCCAAAACACACACCAGCCACACTATCCTCCTCAGCTGCTTACCCACTCACTACTCTGGAAATGGGGAACAGCTACCCCAATATGCCAAACCCTATAAAAATCAGTTAACCCCAGCAACATAAGTCACACACTCTGGAGTATATTTCTCCTCTTAAGGCTGTAAAAGGGCTGGACCGGCCAAACTGGGTAGGGGTTCACTTTACACCATCATTCCCTAGTGAAGACAGCCGATATAAAGCAGGGGCGCAGAAGAGTGAAGTTCAGGAAGGCTGAAAACAACCAGCCTTGAAGTTCAAAACAACCACCTCTCAAGTGACATTTTCCTCAGACTAGACTTGCCCAAAGTCCAATATTTAGTTACTACATGGACTGAGGTTCAGACTCCCTCTATTTGCTTGCTTAGTGAAATATTCAGTATCTGCCCCTTTATACCTCATCTTTCTGGGGGACTGAACAGGGTCACTAATTACCAACTGAGAAAAGACATGAGAGAAAGAAATTAACTCAAGGCGGATCTGAAGAAAAAATACTTCAGTTTTCCATTAAAATACTGTGGTTGCTAACAGTGAGATTATGTTGGTGAGAGCCACGGAAAGAACCTTTCAACAAAGTACACAAGCATTTCTGTGACTAAATCATTATTTGAATAATACTGAGAGCAGAAAGGGTTAGAAAGCAATACTTGCGTCACTGTAACCTGCTTTTTGGAAAAGTAAACTCTTACCCTCTGAGATCTTTGTAGACACAAGCAGAAACACTACATGCAAACTTTTGCTACTTCCCCTCTTGTGTTAGGATGGTTAAAAAGTTTAATCATTATACTTACTACAGTGCTGGCTTTGTCACAACTAATGTATCTCTTGACAGGCTAAGTAAATCACAGACATATGTGTTAACATGCAAAAAAAAAACAACTGAGTGCCACAGAGGACCAGATACCCCCTGCTGTCAAGGTCAATGAAGTCTGTGAGCATCATAGGGGTGAGACATTCAAATCTCCAGGGATCAAGATTAAAGATGGCATTAGCTTTAGAAGCAGAGCATCTTGTTCTTCAGCAGGAGGTTTACTGCCTAAGATGCTGCCCTAGCAACTGATGCACAAAAAAACAAAAGCATCAGATAAGACAGAATTACAAGCTGAAAAGATAAGAGGGTAATGGACAATATAGAAAAACTAGGAAATTACAGATCATCTTTTCCTTGCAAGCATTTAAATACTCAAGGATCTCTAGAGGTGCTAACTCCTGGTTCTCAACTTTTTGGCTAATTAATTTTTTCTCATTCTAAAAGCTTCATTTTAATTAGCTCTCAAGTTGAGCTGCTATGAAGGGGGTTTACTTTCATTCTCTTTTTACTATATGTAAAAAGCACTGGCTTCAAAAATATATACTCATTAAAAATAATGAGTGATTTTGATATTGCTTAAATATATTCAAGGGACACAGGAAAAAGTTGTTGTTGGGTTTTTGTCATGATTTAGTTGCTTAGTACCACAACACAAAAAGCCATATACTTAAATATCAGAAATGTTCCATGTTGATTAAGTCTTTAAGTCACTAGTGTTTAAAGAGAGACTCAAGTCCTTTAGTCATATGACAGACAGGTGCTTACAACAGTTGTCACAAAACAGTTTTTATAGTTGTCTTCATTAAAGCTTGGAATTTTTCATTCCATAAACTACAGTACAAAGAGGCATGTGCAATATAGTCAATACTGCAGAAAAATGTGAAAATAGCATAACCGTCAATGTATTGCTCACATTTACATAGCCATTTTAGCCTCCAATTAGGACATTCAGAGTTTTAAATAAGCACATATTGACCTAGAGGTTTACTTCTGTATCTGTAACACATGCATTTGTTGACAAGATATGGTAATTGCTGTGGATTAAAAATGAAGTCCATGAAATGTTATGTTATATATTTGAAGATTATGTATTAGTTTCTTAAATTACTGATGCCTTTCATACGCCTTGCCTTGCAATATGAATGTTATATCACAAATAGAAGATGAAACAAGACAGAAATTTCTATCATTTTCTTTCATATCTCCTAACTAGGTATTTCTATTTTATTGTTATTTTAACCAGAAAAAGCCCAAGAGGTATTTTTCTAGACTGGACTGAACGTTTTGATCATCGAAAATAGAGCATCCTTTACTGAATTAAAGTGTATCTTCTGCAAAGCAACCCATCAACCCAAATACAGGTTTAAGCAAATACAGGTTCAACTTAAAATTTACCAGTGCTAGTGACATAAATGAATCCAACGCCTTTGATTTTGGAGTTAATGACACTGTTCTAACATACCACAAATACACGTTTTAATTATTTCGCTGTAATGCTCAGCTTTGTTGCTGTTTTCTAAAGAGAAGCATGACAGGACATGTCTATCAAAATATTTAGGTTATCATTTGATTCAATTCTACTTAAAGCCTACATTTTTGCAACCAGTTTGCAATTAGCATTCATTTCTCATGCATGAGTTGACCCACTTACACAATGCAGTAAATCTATGCCTTTGGGGATTTTTCTGGACAGCTTGCTTTACTTCCACCACACAACTCATTTTATTTTGTCAATATAGTGAGCAAGGTTACAGTCATCCTGTCAAACTTATTTATTTAAATTAGAATCAGAAAGACTATACTATTCCCTGTGGAACTTCACTGAAAACTTTTTGAAACTTTGAGATGTATTTCAACATCATAACGTCTCTATAACTTTTGTAATCTACTAATTTCATATGAAAGCAGTGATACAGAAGAAAATAAGCAATAGTTACAGCAATTTCTTCTACAAACTTATAAAAAAGACTTCTGAAATCCTAGGGGAAAAACATAATAAACCACAATAATATATATCATATTATATTTGCTAAAAAAGGCGAGAAAAGAGTTTTTTCTAACCAAGCCTATAGAATAAAGCCAGATGGAATAAGACCATTTAAGACGCAGCTATGTAGGCATCACATCTGCTTGCTTTCTCTACCAGAGATCCACTTAACCTAAAATATTTCCCCCTACATTTCTGAGGACAGTTTCAGCTTCACATTTGTGAGGGTTCTTATGAGGTCACTTATCCATCCTCACTGTGGGGCTGCTGAAAGGGAGGCTTCCCCAAGCAGAAATTGTCCCAAGGTCACATGCCATTCAAATCCAAATCCAAATCGACTTGTGTCTGACAGACAAGCACTTCCATTTTATACAATTTGCTGATGTGGCGTTTCTCTCGCACATTAGTAGCTTACCAGAACTTCAGTATAGGTTTGGGGTTAGTGTTGCAATGGACTTACCCAAATGCCTATCTGAATTTACACATCTAATGCTATTATGGGCAGTATGGGATACAACAGCTCAAACAACTCACTAACACCCATTATAAATCCCTATTTTTCATGTTAACAGGTTTTCCAAATGCAGTTGCCTCTCGTGGGCAGGGGTTTGTTTTCCAGCTTCTCAATGGTAAAATTCTTCTGTTCTTTCTAGTGAAGAGTTATGCACCTTTCCACCTTTGTTACAAAGTAGTCTTATAACAATGTCACTGATAGACTCTAATGCTTTTCCAGCTCTGGACCAGGAAGCTGATCTTCAGCAGGTGAAGAATGTCACCATGTTAGGGATATCTGTTTTACTACCCCCATGGAATATGACCTAATGTGACTAAGTTATACATTGCTGCAAATTGGAAGTCCACCTGCTCAGCAGAACTTTTCCAGTAGTTAAAGTTAACTAAATCATTCAATTCCAACTGCATACATAATAAATTCCACCATACATAATAATTGTAATGAGTACCTGACATTCCAAAAAGTATCCTTTAACTTGGCATTTGGGGGTCTAAAAATACTGTTTCTTCCCACATCTTGGGAGCTATTGTCATGTATATCACAAGGATTAAGGAAGGGAAACCAACAAAGAGAATCTGAAAAATTTATGGGGACAGAAGAAGAAGTCAGCGACACCCCTGATGAATCACGAACACACTGCTCTGGATTCTCAGTGATCTCTTCCTCCCGAGCGAACAGCTGCAAAATTCCCTAGCAAAGGGTCTCCCTCTACCTCTAATGGAAGGCTGACATAGAAGATACTGGTTTACTCTAGGTACCACTTACCTGATTAGCATGAATACTTTAATCTCTGTGCTCTAGTTTTTCGTGTAAATAAGGACCACGTAAAAGGGGATTCCAGTAGTTCCCCATTTCTTAGGCAACTCTGAAAACAACTTCATTCAACAGAGTTAAAGAAGGGAGAAAGGAGCTTTGAGGAAAACTCCACAAAGTTACAGGTTGCTTTTACAACATTTTATGGTGTGTGGAATATCATACCGTACAGTAAATAAACAGTAAATGAAAGAAAATATTACAAAGCTGAATGCTTGCGGACTATTGTTCTACACAGGGATCAAAGCAAGAAGAAGTGGACAAAATTGCATGCCATTAAATCATTTAAGACTTTTTACTGAAAGTGTAGGTAAAGAATTCATATACATAGGGGTTAAATTAATGCTGTCTTTTTCTAACTTTGCATAATACTTTGATAATGATCATTAAAGAAAGATTTTCCTTTTTTAAGTAGAATACACACTGAGCTTTGAAATGTGTTCTCAAAGGTTTCCAGTTCCTCACTTAGCACAAGTTCTATCTAAAATGCTACTTACATTTCCTTAGACTCATCATTTCTTAAGGATCTGTTCAGTCATTTTACAAATTTCTGAAAACTGTACAGTATATGAAAGCTATATAAAAATCTGCAAAAAATATTCATAGTCACTGAAAATCAATGTGATTCTTTTGCTAAGTCATTTCTAAAGCATTTATTAGGATTCTACATTTCAAGGCAGATTTTTTCCTGCTTACTCAAAATGAGAAGTCAAAAAACTTTAACACGAAAATATTAGAAAGCCAAAGGATCTGGGCCTTCTCAGAATTTGCACTTGTATGTATCTATACAAAGCAAGATTAGAAGATAATTCAGAAAAGGGACAAGGTTGGACATGACTCTATGCATAGTATGGTCACTGCAGAGGAGCACAACAGGAACTCCATCTTCTTGCAGATTCAACCTCCTAGCTTCCAGCCAGAAAAAAATGCTGTTGAACGCAACTGGTAGATTCTTAATCACATGAGTTATATGCAGCATATTTGAAATGCAGTTGTGTGGAATTAAGCCTACAGCATACCAAATAATGAAGAGCTCTTAGAGTTGCAGTTCATGTTAAACTGTCAGAGGAACCAACAGGAGCAGAAGGCAATCAGTACCATGGTGTACTTCTACACCTACTACGGCATGCAGCACTTCATACACTGGTCAGCAAGTGCTATGTTAGTAGACACAGTTGTCATATATGATTAAATGCATATTTCCCAAATGAAATAACAACAAAAAAATCATGCTTAGGAATATTAAGACAGTCAGATAAAGTATGAATCACTTCAGAAGCAGTGAAAATCCCAGTGTTGCCTAGAACAATATAAGCTCTTTTTGTATGCAATTTAACATGCTTACCCAGTCTCTTCGTTGATGTGCCATGGTTGGTTTTGTGAAATGTAGACATTGATGTTGCTGTCAATTTTTCTTGTTCCCTTTCATGCTATTCTTCTCCTTCACTTGAATTCAGTGGAGGGAAAAAAGCCCTTAGAGATGAGCCTCTGCAGGCTTTATGCTGTGAATCCTACAAATGGAGCTCCAGGCCTTGTTGTTAACATTTTCTCCTGACAATTTTCTCTACAATCTCTTTTGGCAATTTAAGAGACTATTTTACGTTCGAGCAAGTAAACAGGTTGAACAACTGTGCCAATAGCTTCTAAATATGGAGCCATGGCTCAATGACTGTTAGGGACAGTTTCTAATTTCAGATATGCAGATGTGCACAAGTCACTTGTTTCCTCATTTAGATGCTTCATGAAGACATATTTATGTCACATCTGAGGTAGTACCCAATTCCTTATCATTTGTGTCTTTCTCCAGAAAACAGGTATTTAGCTGATTCAAATTATGGGGGAAATCCTGTCCTCTGCTGCTTCCCCTGGAGCTGTATGAATTGAATTGACCCTTAAACACATGCACCCTATTTCATTAAAGACAATGAATACATACATAGCCTTTCTCATTCAAATCCACATACACTGCTTTTGAGAATGTACAAGATTTTTATGCTTTCTCTCTCTCTCTCTCTCTTTCTCTCTGCATCCAATACAGGCTTCACTAAACTCAGTAAGGGGTTCAACTCCTGGTATATGGAGGAGACACCCCCACCCCCCAGGGGGTGATTCAGTGACCTTCTCTTTACTAACTCTACCGTCCTTCATAACTTAAGGTCTTCACCAAAATAGGATAACTTGGAAATGTGCTTTGTAAACCAGATTTAATCTGTTTTCATATTTTCCTTTTTTACCTTAAGGTATAGTTTTCATTTTGTATACAATCCAAACCCCCTGGAAAACAAGTCACATATATATAAATGAACTGCATGACTCTACTTTGCTAGCTCTCAAAGGGAAGAAGGGCACAGATATATGCTGCTTCTTGCTCCCACATGACTTAACAGCATGAATGTGGAAGTGAGAAATGCTTACATGAGCTCTCACTGTAATGAGGGCAGCCACTGTGAAAGCTTCCATGCATCCTTCCAGCCATACAACCAAGTCAGCAACCCCTACTATCCAAGCACTGGCCTTTATCTTAATGAAAGCTTCTCACTCCATCAATTTGTATGGACACCTGTTTTGCTTTATACTTTGCAGACATTTACCAGGAACAGATTTAAGAAAGAGCAACTTATTTCACATAGGATAAAACATGCTTCAAGCCACATATCTAGACATAAAAGTGCAGTGGCAGTAGGCTGCAGCTCATTGCTACAAACTGCTAAAAGTGTTCCATTTCCCTGAAGGAAATACTATTAGATTGAGTTCCCACTTCTTCAGTTAGCCATGTGTCATGATAGATCAATAAATAAACTTTTGCCATCTTCTTTAACTATTCTTTTCCTTTTGCCACCTTAACGTTTTCCTTGTAAAATCAGTTTACAGTTAGCTTATTGGCAAAATCACCTATAAAAATACGTGGTATTGTTTTCATTTTGAGAATATTTGCATTCATATTGAAAATCCTCTCAAAGTTCAAGATGGACGAAAAAAACTGCAAGGTCTTCTAAAAAAAATAAACACATTTCTCTGTGTGAACAGTATAAATTTTTTTGTGTATTAACTACAAATTCAATGCCAAGAAACAGTGACATCTGCAGCAGAAGTGACGGAAATTTTATATCTGGAGTAACTGAAAAAATACTAATAAACTTCTATGATACTTATAAATATATAAACTTCTTATAATACTTATAAAACATTTTCACACATATTAATTTGTAAAAATTATTTAATTTTAAAATGCCTGTTCAGCCATGCAAAGGGTGCCAAAACTCCTGCAAACTCATCAGTAAAAAAAGCTGCTTAGTTTATGCTGCCTTGCTTACATCAATCTAGACTAGGATGCTAGTGTGTGCAGTTTACGGCTTTCAAGCTAACACAATGCTAAGAAGCTGTAACAGTTGTAGTTTGGGGCAGCTGAACCTGAATGTCACAAAGAGACTTTGTGATTCTTTCTAATGAGCATGTTGTACATCTTCAAAATTAGGCTTTTAATGCTAAAAAAAACATGAGACACTAGGGTAAATTTTATTCTTTTCTAAGAAACTCCATTCTGGCCCTGATACATCCATCAAGCCACAAAATAAATTCTATGAGTTTGGTCTGTCTTCAGAGGCAGGATTGCTGGTGGCAAAATAGCAACTGAAATCCAACCCCCTCCATCAACCCACTCTCCTCCCACTCCCCCCGCCCCACTAACTTTTTTCCTCACGTTTATATTGATAGTGTAAGAGATTCTTTAAAAAGTCAGAGCACTGTGCTAATATTCATGTATGCTGCAAAACTTAATATCAGGACAAAAATATTTTACAAGGATTTCTGCTAAATAATATCTATTATCATTAGTTTTATTTTGTTATTTATCTTCACCAAGAATAGCTACACACTTAACTGTGCTCACTTACCCCTTCAATGAAGTTGTTATGATTTTGTTTCAAATAGGCTCTTTGAGAAGTTTCTAATACTTCAAGGTGAAATCAAAGCAAAACTGAAAATTAAATATATAAATATATTAGTATTCTTCCATTTTGCTATATATGAAAAGTAAAATTATTTTAGAATTATTAAAATGCTTACCTTTCAGTGTCTTGAAACCTTAATTAGATCCTTAGTCCGTGATGTATACTGTTTATCTGATAAATACAGAAACTACCTCGTGTGGAATGCATTTCTATAATATAGGACTTTTCTAATTACATTCAAGTTGTGGCCTATACAGAATTATCTTTCTACAATACAATGCTATAAATCAAATTATTATTTAAGTGTAAGTGTAAATGAAATGCAACTTCTTTTATAATGCACAGTTTAAAATTCCATTTTACCCTTCAAGATTAATTATTTCTAATAGAGTCCATGACTTGGAATCTGTCAGCTACATACATCAAGAAAAGAAAACAACTCCGTATTGTTATGACTGGATGGAACAAATCTATATTGTTAAGACTGGGTGGTTAGGAACGAAGAGACTGGAGTGACCAAGGAAAAATACTGGGAAAAAAAAAAGAAAAACACTTTTCACATTTAAAAAGGTAGTTCTGGGTCTGAAAGGGCAGGTAGATACCTTTGGTTCACGAGCCAGAGGGTATCATAAACTGTGCAACAAGGTCTTCTGCTAGAAGAGAAACCCCCTCGTCCTACTCCGAAATAGAGATGGGAAGAAAACTCTTTTACCATTTCACAAAATTACTTGTTTGTTTTTATTTTCCCGCCTTCCCACAAAGGAAAACCCAATATGCTTTGAACAAGAGAGAAAGAGTATGCAAGTGAGCTGTCATACTATTCTATATTCTGATGTTGAGGGTACTGGACTTGGGAGATCTAATTAAATTTCTTGGCATGCCAATATCCAAAACTGAGTATTGCAGGCCTGTTGTAGGGAACTCCTCTCAACCTCTCCTAACAGAGCAGACCCATGCAAGGGATTAAGTATTCATCAGAGCATTGCTTGTTTCATCTCCTTGATGCGTTCCAGAACTACCCCACACAGAAAGATTGCTCTTGCTCGAGGAAGCTATGTAGGTCGTGAGAGGACTTAATTTAAGTTCCTAGCCTGAATAAAAAATACAGCTGATTAAAACCAGTGACTTGCTGAAGTGTCCCAGATCCCAAATAGAAGTCTTAATGGCCATGCTTTTGGCCACTCTGCAGAATACATCTTTCTCTCTCACAAACCAGAAATTTCAGTTAGCCCCAGCATTAAAATAAGATATGAGCTTTTGTTCTCGTCTTATCTACGCACAGGAGCATTTGCACAGCTCTTAAATTAACTGTCCTCCCCATTGGACAACGCTCAAGGAAACGAGTCCTGTTTTCACCTCAAAGACCAGCTCTGGACATCAAAATCTTAACTAGTGAATGCTTCAGCAAGAATGGTACATCTCCATTGCTGTGATAAACTAGTATTTTTCAGTGACTCTTTTTTTTCAGTAGCATCCCAACCGGAAAAAAGTTTTTTCTTTCAAGTAAATAAACTCCATTGTTTTCTTCTGATCATACTTGCACTAGGTGCCTCTGATGCCATGCTGTTATTTTATTATTACAATGAATGATTAAAAAAATTTTTCACAAAATCATCTATGGAGACATATTCTCACAGCAGAAGAACAACCAGAAGGGAAGCCAGGACAAGTTAACGGTACTGATTCTGTATCATTTCTAGCTGCCTGTAGTTCTTACCTATTTCATACATATCATAACTTGCACTACGTATCTCCCGATATTCCACCATGCAGTGAGTTAAACATGCTACAAGGGAATACAATATAAATAAATTACTTTCCTAGTGAAAACATAAGTCAGGAAAAGTCCCACTTTTAAAAATTCCACTCCTGAAAGCATTCTGCATTCAAGCTCTAAGCTAATGAAACACATGGTTAAGTTTTGCTATTTGCCATTCCTTTCTCATCTTGCAGAACATTGCCTTGCATATATTTTCTTTTAAAACTCAGTATCAAAATTTTAACTGCCTCTAGAAAACTCCATCTTCCTAGTTATGCTAACTTTGACAGCCCCTGCTAAAAAAAGACAAAACTTTATAGCTCATATAATTTATATAGTTTACATGTAAATAAAAAGTTACAGAAGTATTCTTACTTGCTGGTAAATCTATTAGAGCAAAAAGTGTAAAATCATTTTAGTATAGAAAATACTTTGAGCATACTTGCTGAAAGCTGGAGAGGTGAACACACATTGCCAATGTGCTGTACAAGTTCATGGTATAAAGTTACACACACTTCAAAATCTGACATACACAAATCGGTCACCAAAATCAGATTCTTCACTCTCACAGACTTCATCAAAAACACCAACAAACACGCCTTTTCTTAGACACACTATTTCTCCATCTACAATCACTTTATGTGGCAGTCACATACATTACTGATTTGTTCCTGAGTCCTTTTCAGTCTTTGTAACTCGGGCGTATCGGTCACAATACTGAACCCTCTTCCTTTGCTTTCTTCAAAGTCTCTTTTGTATTTTACCTACAGAATAGAAAATACAGAAGAACAGGGTTGTTTTCATTTTCCACAATGTGCCTCTAGCAATGTAGCAATTCTTTTTTACTGTAAATAAAGCACTTGTGAAAGGCTTTCAGCCCTTAAAGGAGAAGCCTGCCTTCATCCACAAACAGAGACAGGCAGCAACAGGACAAAATTCCCCAGTGCCCGAGGAACTGCCTCCTCCAGGTGTGCTGCGGGCTCACCTCCATGCATACTGCAGCTGTGGAAAGATCACTCTCTGTGGTCATTTCATTCTCAGAGAAGTAACCACAGAACTACAGATGCCAACACAGCATCAAGCAAGCACTTATTTTCCCCCCAAAATAGCTATAACTAAATCTAGAGGTCTTCTAATACACAGCTTCACATTTCAGCCTCTCTTCACGATGAGTCTACCAGTCTCTTCCCCCGTTGAAACATAAATTACATGTTAAAAAAATGCTGCATGAAAAGAGTATTTAGAGGATTGCAAAGTCAAACGTTCATAAGTTAGGGAATGGCTGCCAGTACAAGCTTAATTTGTCCCTCTTGCACGTATGCATTAGGATATTGTCTTTAATCGGGTACTCATATATTACCCTTTGACAAGTCCCCCTCCTTTATTCTGTACACAGCAGAGATGGGTCCGTATGTTCTGGTCCTTTTTTGAACCAGACTATTCAAATCCTACCATCAAGGTAGGGATATTAGTTTCTGCAGGAGCTTTTTTATAGCTCTCATCACAGTCATTAATCAATCTTCATAACGCACCCTGGAAAGTAGGAATGGCATTATCCACACTCCTAGGGCAACCTGCAAACTGAGGTGAAAAAAGCTTAATTTCCAAAACCATACAGTGGTTTCAGGCTGTTCACTCTCAAATTCCTAACACTTGAATATGCTCAAATTATAGACTTAAGTTACCTGTACAAATACCCAATACTTCTACAAATCAGTCATGGGAATATCAATTTCTGCATAAAGAAACAAGATGAAATCTGCAAAATCCTAAGTCACTGTCGAGCAGCAGACAAAACTCTGTAGCAAAGACAGAGCTTGGACCCATGTATCCACAGATGGATTCAGCTACCTTATCCATACCAACTTCTTTTTACTTCCTATGTACCCTGCTTTATTTACTACACACATCCAGATTTTGCAACACATGGGAGAGCAGTAGTACAAAAAGCAGTATTCTCCTCTACACAACTGATAACCAGAAAACATCCAGCTTATGCACCAAATTTTTAGTTAAAGGTTGGCTTAGGCTTATTTCACCAGCAAGCACTTAAGGTGGTGATACACAGGAAAAAATACCCCTAGATCACAAAAGTAAAGTTTCACAGTAGAATATAGTTTGCCCTGCCCATCCTAGTCTTTGATGTGTATGTTCATAACCTTTGCTTTTTCTTTAAATGTAGTTTTACTGTATATATTTATCATTGTATATAGTTCATGCATAGGTCCATCATACAAATCCTTGATGCAGTAAATGACCACAGCAACAAATTACCATTTTTCCTGTGTTCCACCTTAGAGCTACCTGAAATTCATACACAAATGACTGTAGATTTCACATGAGTATATTCTTTTCACGCCACCCTGAGACTAAGGAAACAGTGCTTCCACTCAGGCTTTTGAGGAAAGTATCGGCCACTGGCCCATGCCTTTCTATTCATCTGCCCCACATTCAACCCCTCTGCACCTGTCCTTCCATTTGACCACCATTATCAGGTATCACTTTGTCTCCCTCTGAGCTTCTAAACTAGCCTGATCTATCTCTCCATGGCTTCTTGCTAAATCCGTTTACCCAAGGCACTTCAAAAACCTTTCTCAAATATGCTTTTTCTGTTGCCTATTATGTCCCTATATTTCTACCAAATGGCTCTCCATCTTTCCACTGACTCTCAGAGCCTTCCTTGAATATACTGGGTGGACATAATATTGCAGGACTGTCTGGCACTTAGAAAGAGATCTTACAAGTATATGTGAATTTTTTTAATTTGAAGTCATACAAAACTTTACCAAATTTGGACAGACTTCCATGGCCAAGGACATGTGCCTAACACAAAAGACTTTCTTCCATCTCAGCAAGCTTCAACTCTTCAGCCCTAAATGCTAAGACAACTGAGCTGTTCATCAACAAAAAAAAAAAAAAAAAGCATCAAGAATTTCATATAAGGAAATAAAAGTTTGTCCTAGTCTCAGCCTTGGAAATAGCTGAGTATTTTGCATTAAAATTCAAAATTTGGCCTGAGGCAGACAGCTGACATGGAAATGTTCAGCCTTACTGCTTAAAGTTTACCAGAATTATGAGCAAGTGAACACATCTTATAATAAGAAATGGGCTCAGCCTATAAGAGAGATTACCTATTGTTAGAAAGAGCATTTCCTGTTATTAGTTCCAAATGTATCAGCCATTAACTTCAAATCACCTTTATTCATCTTACAAAGGAACAGAAGAAGAACTAGATAGTTTTAACATCACATTATTTTAATCCTCCAGTCAGCTAAAAAGGGCTCCTACTCTCTATTAATAAATCACTTCACAGGAGTGAGGTTAACTATATCCTTCAGAGCAACTACTCTGAAATCATAAAAAAATTGAATTATTTAAAATGTTAGCAGAGTTAATATATGCATTATTGGATTTTGCTACCTAACTTCAAAATGTAGTTTTAAGTTATAAAAATCACAACAAATGTTTCATGAAGACCGCAGCTCAGTGAAATGTGGCCCAGTAACACCAGTAGTTATTTTAAGTTCAAAAGAACAAAAACCCCAAGTTTCCAGAAAATGTCAAATAATAAAGATGCCATCAGTCATTCAGAACTTGGATCTAAAAAAAATCCTGTTCAGCATCAAGAATGCATATGATGAAGAGGGGAGAAAACAACTGCTGACTGATCTCCAATTTTAGATAATTTAAAAATTCAAGTTTTTCTTACCCAGAAAACTTATAATTACTACAAAATCAGGGATTAAAATGCAATTTAATTGCTTCAAACCAATTTACCAGAGAAAAGAATATTCTGTATAGGAGCTGTAAATATTACTATAATGAATGACTTAACTGCATACCAGGTCTGGATGGGATGAAGTTAACTTTCCCGATAGCAGCCCATAAAGTGCTGTGCTTTGTATTTGTAGCTAGAACAGAGCTGATAACACACCAATGTTTTGGCTATTGCTGATCACTGCTTGCACAGCATCAAGGATGTCTCCCCAAGCTCAGCCAAAGACCGGTAGGCTGGGGACAGACGAGGGGTTGACAGGTGACACAGCTGGGACAGCTGACCCAAACTGACCAAAGGGATATTCCATATGATAAAACATCACACTCAGCAACAAAAGCTAAGGGGAATGGGGGGCATTGCTTATTAAGGCATTTGTCTTCTGAAGCACTATGTGTATTGAGGCCTACTTTCCCGGAAGTGGCTGGACATCGCCTGCTGATGGGAAGTAAGGAATAAATCTTTTTCTTGCTTTGCTTCGGTGTGCAGCCTTTGCTTTTTTCCCATTAAACTCGACCCATGAGGGGGTTTTTTATCGTATTTTTTCCCTCTGTCCTGCTGGGGGGTGTGTGGTGAGAGAGCGGCTTGGTGGGCACCTGGCAGCCAGCCAAGGTCAACCCACAACAAACTGGAACCCTTGAAATTTAGTTTTGAAATGGAAATGTCTATAACCCCTAATGACTGAATCATAAATGCAGTCACTTCCTACAAAGATGCTTTTTATCAGCTCATCACTAAAATCCCAGCTAGTGGTTCGTAATGCCTCCCTCTTGGCTCCAAAATTCAGTGCAGTCTTACAAATGCAGAGCACCCTCAGTGGTGACTGCCCTGAAAAATTGATCCTTTGAGAAACAATGTGTGGCATAAACATTAGAAATAAAACACTAATAAATCACCTTAAATGAAAAAGTTTTAAGTGAAAATACTTCATGAGAAGTAATACTGCACAGACCCACAGTGAAAGTACTAAGTGATCCAACAGATCTTTAACAAATCAAACTTCTCAGATTCATTACATCAGCAAGATATCTTTGATAAGCCCAAATCCATTCATGAGGTCACCATGAAGCAGCCAAGACGGTGGGTGCATCTTACTCTGTACATAAAATCTTATAATGGAGAAAATGCTGCTCATTTTTTTTGCAGGTATACTTGGTACTTGGCAGCAAATCCACCCATTGGCAAAACAAGATTAATTTTTCCTGGGAAAAATAGACCAAAAATATAAATGGAGCCTAAAAGATTGATTACTCTCTTGGGGTTTTTTGCACCTACCCTTAGTCCAGACTCATTTGCAATAACTGAAGCATGTGTCAACTGAACAAACAACACAGGAGTCCAAAAACACTGAACAAAAAAAAAAAGCAGAACAAGAATTCAACATGGTGGATCCTTATGCTCTTATCATCACTGGACAGCTGTGAATAATACCGACCTCAGAAACACACTTCATTCCATCCCTACCTCAACAAGTTACTTAGCCACAACAAAACAAATATTGAATCTCCAAAAGCTAAGGCAGTGTCAAAGCTGGTTTCCTGTAGAGTCCTTTGTCTCTTCTCCACTTCCCTGTACAGACCAGGCAGCTATGCCACTAATCTCCTTCCAAAATATCCCCTTTCCTTATTCTGATACACTGCATAGCCCCACAGACTGTGGCATCATCATGCCTGATGTCCAGCAAGGAAGGAATAAGCAGGGTAGAACGAGACCGCACACACCACATTCACACCACATTTGCCCTGAAAGGAATGTTCATAGACGTACAGTCTTTACCACACCCTGAATATTTATGAATTCGTTTCAGTATATTGTGTTTGAGGTTTGCCCAGAGCCATCTGCTTCTTCCGTGCCCAGCACACACAACTACTTCCCAAAGGTCACCATCTGCTAATACACTGGTTTTCACAGACTGGCAAGAAATCCTCTCCCACAGTACAGGTCCTAGAGGCACATCTTGGCAAAGATGCCTTTGTTTGGATCTGCTTCTTCCATAGAGCACCTACGTCTGTTGATTTTGCCTTGATTTATCTTGCTTCTTACAAACTTAATTGCAAGAGAGAGAAAAAATTTACTCTGTCAATTAGGTTTTTATGATCATGACTAAAAAAAAACGGTTACAGGTAAATCAAATGTAAAGAACAATTCCAGACTAAACTCAGTAAGACTTCCTTTTAGTTGACTAATCACTCTATGAAGGATCCCTAACATTATCCTATCTGACAAAGCTAGGTTTCAGTCTTCATGGCATAGTCTGTCTTCTAACACTGCCCATAGCTCGAAATCCCATTCATCTCCTGCTCATAATTAGAGGTACATTTAAGTCCCATCTAAGACCCAACAACAGTCAGTACCCAATCCGCCCACGCATTGCTTCTCCTAATGGCAGTAAAACATGGCCTTCCCACTGTCACTCAATTAGAACTATTGTCCACAGTAAATCTAAACAGACATCTGGAATGCAGGAACTGAGAATGGCCCACAGGGCAGACTAAACTGTCCTCAAGATTTTATATGAACTGGAAGCTATAGGTTGGGCATTTCTTAGGGAAATCAAGGAGCTATAGGCTCCTAAAAGGCCTTTGATGAATGAGTTTACCTGGAACAAGGGACTGCAGGGTTAAAGATTTCATCCCATTAGTTTTACTGTGTTCTTAGTCAGCTAAAGGAATCTGCATTAAAAGCAAAAAAAAAAAAAGTAGGGAGTAAAATGAAACAAAACAAAAATCCCCTGAGACTGCATTTCGCAATTTTTTTAAACAGTCTTTAGAATGCTCACGGTCATATTATAGAAATTTTTTCTTTTAATATAGTAAAAAAGCCATTTTCACAACTCACGGCTCTGAAGCATTCATCATAATAGTTGAAACTTTCTGAGAGAACAAAGTTTCTCATTCAAGGATGTTTTAAATCTGAAAAGGCCAGCACTCCAACACTATGAAAAACATCTTCAACTATATGGAGTAAAAAGGTTCAAGTGCCATCACTAACATTAAATATACTGTCTTTCTATACATATTGTTCAATCATTGGGCGATTCTGTCTATGCTACCCTGTACAGTACACCTGAGCAAGTTTCTAATCATCTGCAAATCTCTGCACCTGTAATTCCCTGAGGACCTTCGCAGTTTTGCCAGGGAACTACTTCTAACAAACAAAAATCTTGGAATCCATGTCAGAACAGTTAAAATACTGGATGGGTGCAAATTAAAATGTATAAATAGTAACTCTGGAGATAATGTCTCTATAATGTGGTCTCTTTATACTGAGGATGATGAGAGCGACTTACAGAAAAAGCACGGGTAAAAATGATCCAGACCTCGGGATGTGCAGGAACAGGAAATTGGAGGCAGTGAAAGATCAGCAATTTCAGAATGAGAAAATGATGGAGTCCTTCACAACAGCATGTGAACAGTAGCTGGGATCCAAATAAAATTATGACTGAAGAGAGGGTGATCTGAGACCGTTTCAACAGGCTTATGTGCAAACAAGTCGCCTAGGCTCCACGCCATCAAAGGTTATTTCCATTGAAACTACTTAGGTGCTTCTGCCCAAGAAATTACTTTTATGCCAGTACAGATGCTGCTCAAGTGCCTTGCACCTTGTTTTGCTATTGGACAAAGTGAAAGTCAGTCATATCCTTTTCTATTAAAATATAGCACTAATGTTCTCCAAAGTCTGCACACACAGAGAAGGCTACATAGAGAACAAGCCAGTGGCAGATCAAGCTGGTTTTCCCCCACTTCCACCAGCAATTATCATCCATTCAACTTGTGAAACAAACTTTACATCAACATTTTAGAAGTAGTAAACAAATTCTGTGCAGAACTGCAGCTGAGGAGAGATGAGGTTGCAACCTTCATGTTAGAGAAATACCATCAGATCTTCTGTCCATTCCGTATTACTTGGTATATTCTGTGTTTGAACTAGTTTGTCTCCAAGGAACAAAAGCCTGGTGAGGTGAAGGATTTCTTAGTCTGCCACAACAGAAATAGATCTGCTTTCACCATATCTCATCTCCGAGCAGAAATTAAAGACTGATACATATAATCTAAATGCAACCTGATAAATTACCACAAATTTTAATAATACCCTCAAAAATGAAACTAATGATGGCAAACTCCTCCAAACAGAAAGATAATTATCAGACATAAAGGGAGTAAGAAAGTAAAAAACCAAACCAACATTTAAATGCCTCGTGTATAGATTTACTAAATCCTGGAATATGGTTTTAACGGCGGGGTCTGAACTAAACATACTGTCTTGCTGTTCTCTCCATCAGAAAGGAGAATGGTCAGACAACCACCAGGAAAATGATGAACTCAAGAGCTGTGTACTCTGAAGGAAGTACACAGTAAATCACAAGCACATGTGAGCTTGCTCTGCCTACTCTCCAAGGTGGACAGAAAATGTATAACTGCTGGTTGGCTAGGGCATGAAGACTGAGCTAGTAAGTCCTGCTGAGAGGCAGGATATGTTAGCTCGGGCTCAGCGCCATGCAAACCATAGTCACACAGCCTTTAGTTGGCTCATAGAACTAGCAGTGCTCAGAGGCATCTGCCCACTGGGTACCAGAAAGATAAACCCAAAAATGCACATCCACAGAAAAGACAGACAGCCACAACAGCAATTCTGGGGGAAAAAAAGAAACCCCAAACACTCCCCTCCCTGCAAAAAGCCACCAAATAAAAACCCCCAAAACCTACCTAACAAATCTTCCAAATAACACAAGGGCCATATTGGTCCTAAGAGTGTAGAAAATTCACATAAAGAATCAAGCCAAAAACTGAACTAAAAAATACAGCATGAGATGTAGTAAGATTGACCCCAGAAGCGATGTAAAGAAGACTGACCTCAGAAAACTGTAATACAGACCAAGGGTGCAAGTTGTAGTCATATATTACAAAAGGTAACCAAAACAAACACTAACAGGCAGCAGAGAGCCAGCACATGACGGGGGTGGGGGTGGGGGGGGAATCTGTAAAACTTTCATGAACAACTGCCAAAAAATCAGGGAACATTCCCTGCTGTAGCAAAAGAAAGAGGCTGAAATGAGTCCAACTGAGAGCAACCAGAATGCAGCCCAGAACAAAGTGCAGAGGAAAAGGATCTGAAAAATCTGGATTTGAGCAATGCAGACGTGCAGGCACGCAGGCATTACAGAAAGTAATGGGACACACTACAATTATACCCTCTGGCCTCTGCTGATAGCTTAGCAAACTTGGGGTCTCTCACGTCTGTCACTCAGATGCCATGTAGCTGGCACCTTATATACCACTCACATTAGTAACTATCCTCATGTCTCATTATCCTACAGCTCCTCTTGTCTGCTCTCTTGGTAAAAACTTGCCATCTCTTATTCCACAGAGTTAATGGATCATTTGTCTTTAGGTGCTCTTATGGAAGCTCCTTACAACTGTTTACTCTGCCATTTATTGGTTATTTCTTGGAAAATGATATAACAAGTGGAAGCCTGCAGTGCAACCCTGGTTGCAAAATCCATGCCCTTTTTACACACTCTGCGCCCCCTTTGCCGTATTAGTGTCGCTGAAAGAGAGAGATGCACTTGGCTTGTAAGAGAGAAGCAACAATATACTTTATTGATATAAAGTAGTGAGTTAACAAAGTTCAATGGTAAATGCAACAGTGATTTAACAAGATTCGATGGCAAGGTCCACTTGATTATTTACTGCATTTACTGACAGGGTCAGGCAAAGCTGTTAAGGAGACCCTCCCGTTGAGTCATGAGGTTCAGAGAGGACCCCCTTGTGTTCTAAACTCCTTCTCAGAGGGGAGTATTGGTGCAGCTGGATCCAGACTTAATCCTAGACTTGGTCAACAGTTTATGTCTAGAGGATTATATATGCACAATCAATCCTTTATATCACTTAGCTAAAACTACAAAGTTTCAGCATGCTTATTCCCAATTAATTTACCGAGTATCTGATGCAATAAGGATTCTCTCAACCTCAGGGAGTAACCTTGAGAGGCATCCCTACTCAAGGGAAGATCCTGGCATGCAGCCTGCTGCCATGCAGGAGTGCTCAACGGGCCCTTGGCTGTCCACTATTTATGGAGTAAGATGAGGGACCTATAGCCATATTTGCATACCAGCCATATTTTGGTTGGCGCATGCTCAACTAGCCCTCAGCTGTTGAGCAAGATTTATAGCCTTAGCTATTGTGTTGTTATCTGTCTCCCCAGAGTCCAACCTAAGCCGGATGCAGCCATCACGACCGCCACTGGTGGCTATTGCTTAAGCAGAAAAGGGCAGAGGGGGACACACCGCCACAATTAGTTATAGATGTCTCATGCAGTCAGTTTCTCTGTATAACCAAGGACAGGGGAGAGAGACTACTACCTTTTCCATTTAACTGTAAGCAGATTCTGAAATCCTTATAATTTTTCTACCCTCCAAGTTATCTTTCTGCCACTCAGTAATGAAGATAAAGCCTCAAGGCTTTAGTAGGAACTTCCTTTCTAAAAGTTGGAAGTAAAAAGGGAAAAAAATATGGAAGTCCATAAAATCAACTTCCAGTTAATGCCTGCAGCTTGGCACCCACAGATTAGTTTTAATTAAACTCTAGCTAGAATGTGACAGCAAACCCCATTTTTTTGAGACTGTAAATTCTCCATTTAGTTCTTCGTTTTAGGGTGGGAAGAAAAGGAAGGTGAATGGAAAATTATACATTTAAGAAAGGCAGTTTCATACCAGAAAACACACAGCAGACGGTTCAGCCTTGTATGCTTACATTTTCATTTATTTTCAACTCTGAATGTCAGATATTCTTAAGAAATTTCAGCTGCAGAGGGGAAAACCACAGAAAATATTGTTTTGTTCCAACTAATATTCCAAAAACCATCAAAAGACAGGTGTTTGTGAAGACAACTGAATCACTGCAAATGTTAATCCTTGGAGTAGTCCATTAGCTGAATCACTTAGCGGGAATAATTTCTTATAGAACTCAGTATCTAGGCAGCCTCCTATAAATGCAAATCTAATATTTACTTCTTCAGCCTCTCAAATATCATTATAACAACAAGCAGAGTGAAACTGTCAGAAACGTAGGAAAGTCATTCAATTCCATAATTACAGCCACACAAAATGAGAGCAGAAGATGCCAAAGCCCACCAGTAAAATCATTGTTGCAACCTGTTTCTGACTGTCTTTTCTTCATGAACCCTGATGCTTGAATCATCTGAATATACAATTTCCGATACTTCCAAATTGTTTGCCTCTACACCTAGAAAATGCTTACACAGGTAATCTACCTCATTCGCAAAGAGGATACAGGCTCATCACCCCAGAGTCCCTGACTTGAGCTCAAACTTCCCCATGCGCATCAGGAAGCAGACCCCAGTCCTGCCACAACTCATGGGGAAAGAGACATAGATTGTCCTTGACTCCTGAAGCTACAAGACCCAAGGGATACATATAAAAAAATCTTAGCCACATGCTCAAGGGAAAGCACTACAGTGAGAACATGATAACTTGGGGATAGTTTTGCAGTGATGATGGTAACAGGGAAATTAGGCCATTCCATTTGTCCGTTATCTAAGTAAAATGGGCAATAAAAACACATCCAGTCCCCTCGTCCCACCCCCATTAAAAATATTTGCTGCTCAGACTCTCACTTTAACATCCTTAAACTGAGATCAGATAATTAAATCATCCTCTAAGCCTGGCTGCCAATTTTAGGATCTTCTTTGGGAGCCACAGCTAGAGCTTGTTACAGTTAATAGGAAAATTCCAAGTGATTTCTGTTTATCAGCCATTATCCCAGAGACCTCCTCAGATGGTGATAACTGACCAGGAACAGAAGGCTCATCGGACAAAAAGCAGATGTCTCTAATACAGACACCTACACACAACCTCATCAACCAACCTGCTCTTACACTGAGTGGAGAGAAACGGACATTTTCAGAGAACAACTCAGTTCATCCTGAAGAAGGTACTTCAAATATCTTCAAAATACTTGTATTTAAAACATCTTTAAGTACCTTAAAAAGTAAAAATGCATCTTAAAAATACCTAAAATATCTTTAGGTATCTTAAAAAGACATCTAAACCCAGGTGAAATGAACTCTACCCAGAGCTCCAACACTCCCCATCATGTTGTCCCTACATCTCCTGTCATGCTGTTATTTTTGTGAGCTGCTTCAAAATAAATTCATGACCAGTTTCCTAAACCTTCAGAATTCTAGAGCTGCACACAGATGCCAGTACTGAGTTTGGTGTGGGATCAGTTTTCAGACACAGAAACTATCAGCTGCATATAGCACAGTGTTTTTTAAATTGAGAGTTGAATCACCAGATTTTTCTCAAAAGGTGCCTGTAGAGCAATATGTAAAACCAAACTAAAAGAGTGGTTATTTATGATGTGCAAAGGAACGAGAAGGGCAAGGTACCCTTTAAATATATCCATTATTCATTCCTACTGAATACACATGACTTCTGCTTCAAACAGCGAGGGATATGTTGTGAGAGATGCCCTTCTAATAAAAACAAGGCAGGAATGTTAGTACCAGAAGGTTCCCTGCAGGCTAAAAAGTGACAGTTGGCTGGGCTAGGATCAGAGCAAAAAGTGGGGTGTAGCAGCAGGGCATGCTTACACACAGAAAAAAGCAGAAAGAAAAGGAAGGGTCCACAAATTCCAGAAATTAACTGAAAACTTTAAAAAAACAAAAACAACAACAACCCCCCAAAAAACCACTGTTCCAGAAAAGGAAGACCAGGCATCCCAAAGAAGCAGATAGGGACTCTACGTTGCATTTCTTATCAGGGATGTTAGCTAATAACAATGAGCAGGAGTGGAAGGAGGGAAGAGAAAGAGGAGAACAGTTACAAATCACCCCAGTTGTAAAAACTGCTCCCTTTGTTAAATGGCCATTAGCGGAGAGAAGGTGGGAATTTGAAGAAGGATCTTTGTTATTTAAATGCTATCTTGTGCTGCTTTTTCAAAACTTCCTTAGAAATGTATAATAAAACCAACCATTTTTTAGTTCCGAGCTCTAAAGGCCACAGGCTAGGGTTTTGGGTTGGGTTTTTTTTCCTTTACTGACCAGGGAAAACTAGGAGAGAGGTCATTGCTTCTTATAAAAGAGAGGAACGACATTCCTACATCTGTATACATCCTACCTTCTGATTGCTTTTAGGTTTTGAAAATATCTACACAGATGAGCTTTATCATTACTGTAAAGCCTTCCATTTGTGAAAAAAAGTAGACTGATGAAAATAACTCTCTCGTAACTTTCAATACTGTTTATTTTTCTTGCTCACCTCTAATAAGCAGGAACTTATTCCTCCTAAGACAACCTCATCTTTTTATTTCAGAGAAGGGAGAGTAGTGGCAGGGATAGTCTGACAGCAATGATGTAAACTGCATGCGCCTTTTGTATGCAAGGAAATAGGAGGACTGGCACACAATGTTAAAAAAACTCTGAAAGATGCTAAATTTCTTCAAAATGGTTTGCATATTTTTTGGAGATTTGTTTATCTGGAAGGGAGAAGGCTCAGCCTACATTCAGCCAGCCAGCCATCCCCTTTTTAACATCTCAGGATACATCATAACCTACAGGTAAGATGCAACTTAAGGTAAGATTTTGGTCTGCCCTGTTCAATTCACCTGTGCGGGGAGGTATATTCCACAGAAGGCAAATAGAGCTTCTACAAGTAATACAGCCAGCCTTCACAAATCAAATAGGCTGAAAAAAAGATGCATTTAAATGCACTGAAATGTTCATTAATTGCAGAGAATTTTGTCCAAAGCCCACAGGACCCTCATGCACGGGCATAATAGGAAAAGGCACAACTTCTGGCAATTGCACCATGTGCTTGCCAACATACTTATTTGAATTACAGAGATTAGATACAAACTTCCCAGATTCCAAACAATGACTGTCCTTCTCCTTGACATTTTTTAATATTTCTGCTGCGAGTAAATGCAGTTACTCACAGGAGTAAGTTTGATCCTTGGGTCTCCTGTCAACTTCAATGCACATTCACATATTTTGAGAAATGGTAGAGACTGCAAAATTAGTTCTAATATAATACAGAAAAGAAGTTTGAAGACGAACACTGTCTCTTCACAACAGAAAAGCCCCAAAAAGCCACATGCTTGTCCCTCCGTGCAACTGCCTCTGTAAAGCACATTTGAATCATTATGCTTTGTTGCTTAAACAGGCCAAATAGGAGTAACTCCAGACAGGCACTTCATGGGCATTACTTCCACCAAGACATTGTTATTATGTTATTTTCATCACAAAGCTTATATGCACATTGTAAGTCCTGCCTGCTGGAAAGATATGAAAGAATATTTTCCATTTTCCAAAGGATTGGAAGTTTTGAATGGAGGCCACTCTGATATCTTTTCCCTGAAAGATCTGCTGCTGAACTGGTCTGTGTGCACTGTAATGGGACTGTGTCCAACCCACTGTTAACAATCAGGAACGTGGACCTCTAGAAACCCAGCTGCAACTAGAGTCAGTGTTTGAAGGGAACTGTTCTGCATGATGGCTTGCAGCCATCTAGTGAGATGACGTTAGCAGTGAGGCAATCATCGGTAGAGAATAGTGAAGCTCGAAACCTGCCAAATGAAGGATGACTGCCTCTTCTGACACTTGCAGGACATGCTGGGAACAGGTACGTAATTTAAGAGGACAAAGAGCAAAGAAACCGAGACACCATATGCCCAGGAGAAGACAGAGGGCTTGAAGAAGAAAGTTCAATGCCGCCATAACCACTGTCAGACGACAGCACAGGAAAGGAATCATAAGAAATGAGTAAACCATACAGGTAAATCATACACACAGCATTAGAGACAGCTAACTGTTACACTGCTGAATACCAGACATTTCTTTTATTCTCATCTGTTCACACCCTTCTTGTGGCTCTTACAGATGGAGTATAAACTCTTTTCAGGCAGATACTGGGATTTTTGTGTTTAATTTGTACAGCTCCTAGCAGCACGTGCTAGGCCCAAAGCCACCAGATACTGCAGTAATCTGGGCATTTGCTGAGAGCTGACATAGTGGTAACCAGACTCTCTGCCAGAATTCAACCAGGGTATTCAGACGAACACCCACACGCACTGAGCCACAGTGCCCAGGGGCTCACATCAGTGTCATTCAAGGTATTTGGGGTCCACAAACCAGCAGGGTCCAGGAAATTGGGTACAAAGGCAGAGGAAGGAAGGAGAGGATGCAGAGGAGGACTGGCAGCAGCTAAGTGAGAAGTTCCCTGACCCAGACCTGTGTCAATATGGTGCGTTAACACTGCTTGTCTCAAAGATGTATCAATACTGAAACAGGCACTGCCTATACCAGACTTCTGAAATGTGTGAGAAGCACACATTTGAACAGCTCGTCTGTCACCGTGCACATGGTGCAGCTCAAATCAGCATACGGCACTGGCATGGGGAGCAGAGCGTACGTGTAGTTTGTACCAGAGAAAAAATATTTTTGGTTAGCTTAGTCTAACTTCTGCCACTCAGAGCAAACTGTACACTTTGTGCACTACTGTATCCTCAGTCTGTGATCATGTCAGTCCCAACTCACACTGTCATACCCCTGACAACAGCTTTAGTTCAGATCTGGCCCTCAAATCAAGGCATCAGATGGTAAGCCACAGGCTGTTGCATCCAAAACGCCCTGTTCTTCAAGATTTTACTTGTTTGCTAGGCACTTGTAATTGCCCAAGGGGTGGGGAGAAGCTCCTGGAGGACTCCTGGCAGGTTCACCCTGTTGGATTCTGCTTGCAATGAGAGCTCCTCATGCAGCTGGTCGCTGCAGAGGTGGTAGAGCAAGCAGTGGTCAGGGTCACGGCTTCACCTGCAGCCTCCGAGGCAGCTCGGTGGAGCAAGGTCTGCAAACCGTGTGCCTGAGCACTGGCAGCACAGAGCTCAAATGGGAGATGGGAGTTGGAAAGAGAGTGTGAGATGGAGTTACCTGAGAAAGAAGAACAGCAGGGAGGAGAATTGCAAGGATAAAATTAAGAGGGTTTGGGATATTTGTCTGGCTGCGTGCAAACATTCTTGGGATCCTCAAAAAATTCCGGACCTGCCTCAGTACTTTTCTAAAGAAAAATGGAGGGGAAAATATATTTGGCATTGCTAGAATACCAGGTGGCTTCACTGTTTGGCAACCATCTGGTCTCAGTTTTCTCTTTGTTAATAGCACCAGCATCAAATGAGACAGAAATAGGAAATGTTAACTATTAAAATATACACAATTAGACAAATAAAAGCTACTATAAAGCAAAGGGAATCCAGCAAATGGACAGCAGTGTTAAACCCCTGGCAACTCATTAAAAAAAGAAAAAAACCTAAAGCCAAGGCCATCCTGAATTATAACTAAATAGCAGTTAATTTAATGCTTGTAATATTGCACATGAATTATGATATTTTTGCTAATGGTTTATTATTGTCCTCCCCTCCAGCTCCTCCACATGCCATATAGTAAAAGAGCTGCAGAAACAGGCAGAAATGTTCAGATTACAAAGAAGGCAACTCAACACAGAAGAGAAAAAACAGAGGAAGGAGGGGAAACAGCAGCGGGGCCAGAGCTGTAGGTGAGTACAAAGGACCAAACCAAAGACCCACATTTATTGATCTGTCATTTAATTAAAATTAAATTTAAAAGAAACCATATTTGAATTTCACATGAAATTTTTTTGTCAAAGATAGTGGTAACTGCACAAAGCATTTAAGATTTCTCTGAAGTCTCATTGCTTCAATGAGACTTACCATCCCAAACCAGGATCAGTTATTACTTTAAAATACGAAGCGTATGCAAGGCTAATTTTTCAGATGGGGAAGAGCAAAGACAGATCTGCAGGTTCATTTGCCTCCATGAAAAACCTTGTTTGCACATATGCAGTAGGCAATTATGTTACATGTTGCTTTTGCACATTACTAATCTACACCCACAACATATCTAATAACAATTTTGCAGGCAGAGTTTACAGACTTTGGCACAAAGTGTTTGCTTTTTTATTTTAGAGATTAAATAAACCACCAAGTAGAAACAGAAAAATAACAACTCTAGCAAGAAAATCTAACTTGAAAATTGAAGCAGAGAAGCAGTTCAGCAACCAGAGACCCTTATGGCCTCTGCCACTTGACTTCATGGTCTTATTCCTGCTGTCAGAGAAAACAATAGATGAAAACACAGCGAGAAGATTGAATATTCTAAAAAAATGCAACTATGTCCCATAAATGCCAACATGTATAATGTAATCATTGCCATCAAAGAATAGCATCCATTTATCATGGTATATGTGCAGAAACTTGTCATCACAGTCATATTGTGCACTAAGAAGATTAAACACGACTCTGCTGTGAGATAACTCTTGACTGGTAACTTGATTTTTTTTTTTTTATTTCTTTTGATTAACTTCTTCTTTTCACCAGCACCGTATTAGGCAAACTCGCTTTGCCCATGTCCACCTGTCAGCTAAATTTCTGACAAATACTTTATTCTCTGAAATTATTAATTACTGGTAAATGCCAACTGAGGCTGTTATTAGTTCAAGCTAATAAAAGGAGTCCTGCTGAACAGAGATCAAAGGACACACCAGGCACAGAGCGAGAAAGAACCTCTGATAAACATCAGGAACCCTGAAAATACAGCAGTGCTGCCACAGGGCTACATCCCCGTGACATCTGAGGGGAATCCAGTTCAAATCCTCAATACCCTATCTACTCTATTGATACCATGACAAAAATAACTACACTGTAGAAACTGGTTAACAGGAGACCAATGACCCTGTCTCTTCTCAGCCACCCATCACCTTGCTAAGTGAGTCAAGAATTCAAAATCTAAAGGACAGAAAATATGTGACTAAGTGATGATATAGAGAGCTCTTCAGAGAAAGAACTGAAAATGACCTGAGAAAACATTCTTGATATAATCCTACACTTCAAACTAATCTATTAAATTTCATTTCCATTTCTATTACTCTTTAATAGTCAACATAAAAGATTTTGCAGTTTTATGGGGAAAAAGTAGGCATATATCTGTGCTGCAAAGACTGTTAGCAAATACTTGAGGACTTAGAATTAAAGGCCATATCTAAATTGTATTTTGGCAAGGATTTATAGACAGTCATTTTGGTAACATGGAAATAATCAATAAATATCAAAGGTGGATTACTTTACTAAAACTCCCTATCATGCACACTTAATCTCCTAGAACTTCTTGCTTCTGCTCTCTTTGATGTGATAGCTATTAAAAGACTACGTGTAAAAAAATTCCAAGTCCTTGCATAGTGTTTTCAAACTGGGGGCACGTCATTCTCTCAGAGTTACTCAAGCCTGCCATTATTTTAACTGCTGAGAGTAGTACATAAAGAAATCGGGCAGGCTGAGTTGCAGGAATAAAAATGTTTGAGTTATTGCAAACATATTTGTTACCAAGATGCAGACTGTTACTACTGTGTTTTGGCTTAGGAAAGCCATCCTCAACTAGCTGAAATTGTTGCTTTTTTTAAGTGTCAGTGGGTATTTATATCACAGTTCATCATAATCATCTACAACAGTCACTGCCTCTTTAAAAGTTAAAAGTATGAATTTAATTTTTTCTTAGATTTATCTGTAAGTCAACACAAAGCTTGCAATTTTGACTAGGAAGTAAGGAAATCAGTTCAGCAAATATGGTAACTGTTCATAATTTCTGTTATTAAGTGTAATATCTAGTAGCGACTGTCTACATAAACCATTGCAGATGTCATAAACCAGGCTGAGTAACCAGCCTGGTAGCACAACAGTTTTCTGTAACATTCCCCACATTTAAATCTTGAATTTAGAAACAAACAAATTCAAGAAAACTGTACCAGCTGGTGGAAGGAAAACACAAACAGATCATGTTGTGTTTGTATTTGAAATGGGTACATGGTGATCAAGCATCTTGTACTTTAGAGTTCTCCAAGTCCTTGCCTACTAATTAAATTCAGACACTGACCAGTGACACATTTCAGTTTGACCTCAGCCACCTAATGCTCTGAAAAGAATGTACAGGGAAAAAGGTCAAACAAATTCCAACATACTTTTAACTACAGCCTGAAGTCCTCTGTGAACTCCACACCACATCTTGCTTCTTTAAACATCAAAAATGCTTCAGAAGAGCCCAGAGAAACACCATCTTTCCCATGAACCTTTTTATGACTCCTTCAGCTTACACTAACGCAATTCCGTGACTCCAGTAATTACATACATATCTCACAACCAAGAAAGACTCAGTAAGCAAAACAGGACGCTATTCTTCCTCCTTGAGAAAAATGCAAAAATTACCCAAGCGCAGTATACATTATCTACTCCAAAGTGATATACAGCCCTTAAAGTTAGCACTGATTTTATTGAGAGTTCCATAACTAAATCCACATAAATCTGGAGTTTAGGTCAGCCCGTTCCTTTTACCATAGCACGATGGAAGTGCCAGGTGCAATTCTAGCTGATTCAGCTGGAATTTCTGCCAGGAATTCCAGGGAGTGTACATGGCTACAGATGCTCGACCACATTTTGAATGGATGCAGTGTATGCTTTTCACGTGCTTAAGTTGCTCTGCCAGCCAGTGCAACAGACACAGTGCCACAATCCCAAACTCACGCTTCCTGCTTCAAAGCAAATACTGCCAGATGTGCTATCTCCGTCCATACTGGGATGCACAGGGACTCTAGATGAGGTTGAGAAAGGCTTCTCAGGCCCCTGCTGAGCCATCACTCACATTATCAGCTGACCCTCAAACTTGGAGAAAGCAGAAGGCAGGAGCAGAGTTTGCTCCTGGATACCTTTTTGCAACACATTCTCAAATACCATCTGTTTATTCTTTTTTCTTTGCTGAAAACAATACAGACACAGTGTAAAAATCCCACTCAAGAATCACAACATTTCTTGTCATTAACTTACCCATTTGTAAATCCTAAATGTTCAGGTTAGAAAGGCACATATAATGCTTGGTCTTCCCTTACCATGCTGCAGAGAGCACTGATTACAGCATTAACTAATTATGACTATAAAGATATTCACCACCCAAAACCCGATGTTGTAACACTGCAAAGGGTTCAAAACCCTCCATAATAAGCCAGAAACACTATCGACCATTTTTAATACAAATTATGCCATGGACACTTGAGAAACTGAGTGAATAACGCCAAGGTGGATTTACCTCCATTGTAGCTGTTTCTCTGGCCCTTATCACATTTAGCATACAAGTATCACACAATAATTAGCAAGAACACAGAACATGTTCTAAAAAGGTCTGTTTACCACAATGCCTGAAAGCCTATTTTCAAGAGGTCTAAACGTTTAAAGTATTTTCTTCTTAACCTTTTTTTCCTCCTGCACTCTCCTGCTTTTTCTTCTCATCTCCCTTCCCCCCCTAACCTATCAGCAGCAATGAAGCCTTTTTCTTTACGCTCATAATCAATCCTTCCCAAGCCGGATTCCACTGCATCTTGACATAACAATCAATTACTCTCCACAACCAAGAGTTTCCACAGAAAAAAAGTCCAACATAAAGCTTTCCTTATTTGTTTTACAAAAGCAAACATGAACTTTTGAAAAAAAATTTAGGGATGAAATAGCTATGAGTTTGACAGATAACGATGTCATTTGAGTACACGCAAAATTCTTTTTAGAAGAGATCAGAGAAAAAGTTAAGAGACTGAAAAGCGTAATAAGGGCGAAATGTGAAAGATGAAGATCAGATTGTTAATCAAAGACTAGAAACAAAAGGAAACTAACTGAAAAAGATTAAGAGAGTCACAAGACACAAAAATTTAATAGTAAATAAATAACAGATGAACTATGCTCAGGACCTTCACAGCATCAGCCTCCTTTACGAGTACCTTTTTCCTTGTCTAATTCACAATTCAGGCTTTTATTTGGTGATTCAACTTGATCTCCCCTCCCCGCTCTCCCAGACTGCAGAAGAAAGATAGGAGCAATACTAAGATGGTAAATGTTTTAAAGAAGAAAGTAAGATCCAAAACCCATGGATTCACCTATTCTTATGAAAATACAAGAGCTACATAGCTTTCTGGCAAAAGCTATACTGCCTGATACTTGCAAGAAAAATCTGAAGTCACAAATGAGTGTGTTTATAATGCTGAACTAGAAGACAGTATTACTGGTTTCTCTTTTCTTCCTACACATCAGCAAAAAGCCATCAATGTGTTATTTCATAACTGCAAGACATTTTCTCACACATTTATTTTGTTATATCCTGAAACACAGGAGGTCAGTACTGCACTATCTTAAGAGTTTTCTAACATCAGCTGCCATAGAATTGAAAGAAAGTTTTCTTATTTTCATGCATATGGTCTGATATATTTCCCAGGAGGGAAGAAGGCAACAGTTAACCCTCTTCCTTGTTCTTTATTTCTATTTTATGACTAAAACAATTTTTTTAAAAAAAGAAGTTGCTTTAATCTGGAGGCTTTTTTTTTTTCGTTTTCTTCCTTTTTGAAACATTGTATCTATGAGCTTTACAGGTTTTAAAGGTCGCTGTACAATTATTGTGCTGTATCCACATAATTCAGATGCTTTAATCCACTCTTCTTTTGATGGACAGAATCTGATCTATTGTCCTGCTTCAGGTTATATTTTTAAATGACAAGACAAATGTTTATAGCATATATTGCTTATGCAAACATGTGATTTTCATCTAAACATTCTGCCACAATTTTTGCTTTTAGTTTCTCCTATTAACCCACGTAAACCCATGCTTTTACATATGTGCTACGATAAATGCTCATCATATTTTGAAGGAAAAGATCAACACCAGGGAATTTTTTTACATGACACTCTCCATGAACTCCAGTGAACTCCTCCTCCCACTCCTGACAGTATTTGTCTGATGGTTTTTGTTGCATTCACAGTTTGTGCCCCTTGAACAGTGTTATCAGGAACTGCAATACAAAAATCAATATATATCTATCAATATCAAGAAAAAAATTTTATTGCCTCTTTCAAAAATTAAAAAAAAAACCTTTTTAAAGCATAATTTGAGCAATACTCCCTACAAACTAAAAATAAACAGCTCCAAAAAATTTTACATAAACAGGAACAGAAAAATATACACCTACAACATAAGTCCTAGGAGAGCCTGTATCCTATTTAAGCTTTAAAATTAGACTATTTTACAAGGCAGAACAAAATCCCACTACTGTTTAAACACCAACATATTTCAACTCAAAATGGCCTGTCCCTGAGGAATATCTGCTAAATTCAAGAAACGCTTGGCTAAAAGCAACTAAACAGTATCACAAACAGCACTTTCATTGTTAGATAGTACTTATTGGATATTATTCTTCTAGTGTGTTAAAAATAAGACAACTGTCTTCATTTTAGAGATCACAGAACTAACACGAGGAGAAATGCTGATTTATATTAAGTGCACTGTTTACTGAATTTTACTTCCTTTTCAGTTGTGGGAATGTCATTTGTTTCAAAATTCCCTGGAATACATGTAATGGTATTTTACGTATTTATTACATTTCAGCTGTGTTCAGAAAATTATTTCAAAAAAATTTCCAAACCAACAGTCCTTGTTTCCATGAAGAATCAGTGCAAAGCAGGTTGGAGATCATCTGGTCCAACCTTCTGTTGAAAGCGTGGCCTCAGACCAGGTTATCCAGGGTCCTGTCAAGCCAAATCTTGAATTTTTTCAGCAAGGGAGATTTCACCACTTCTCTTGGCAACTTACTCCAATGGTTAATTGTTCACATGGTGAAGATGTTTTTTCTTATACCCAAGACAAAATTTCTCCTGAAGCAACTATTCCCATTGCCTCTTCTCCTACCACCATGCAACCTTTTCAAGAGAGAACCTCCACTGTGTCTATAGCAATCTTTTCATTATTGGAAGACTGTGATTAGATTTCCCCTTAGCCTTCTCTTCTTTAGGCTGAGAAAAACCAGTTCCTTCAGTTCTACTTCAGATGTCAAGTTCTCCAGCCCTTTGATCATCTTTGTGGCTGTACTGGGATCTGGCTGGGATGGAGTTATTTTTCTTCACAGCAGCTGGTATGGTGCTGTACTTTAGATTTCTGACCACCAAACAATCATGATAACACATTAATGTTTTAGCTGTTGCCGAACAGCATTTGCAGAGCATCAGGGTCTCCTCTGTTTCTTATTCCACAACGCCAGTGAATAGATTGGGGGTACGCAAGAGGCTGGGAGGGGACACAGCCAGGAAGATGACACAGGCTGACCAAAGAGATACTCCATGCCATTTAACATCACGCTCAGCAATAAAACAAACAGGAGGGTTTGGGTAGGTTAGCCACCTTGTTAGGGGGAACCATCTGCGTGTCTACGCATAGGAGGTGGTAAGCAGATTGCTTTTGTATTACTTGTTTTGTTTTCCTTTCTTCTTTGACGTCTCCTTTGCTTATTAAACTATTTTTAGCTCAACCAACAAGTTTTCTCACTTTTACTCTTCCTTTTCTCTTGCCCCATCCCACTGGGGATGGGGATGGGGGGGCACTGCGACTGTGTGCTGCTTAGCTGCCTAGCAGAGTTAACCCACAACAGTAGCCTTCCAGTGAACTCTCTCCAAGAAATAGCCCACCTATCTTTCAGCGCTCACCAACAAGCTCAAATTTTGCATGGAACGCTTTACACCACTTCGCTACCTCTGCACAAAGCAAAGGCCTTCTGCATTAACTCCGGTATTATAAAACTACGCAAACACATACAGACAATCACGTGTAATGTCATATTAAAGCAATTATGCTTATTTTCTAGGCTGCTGTTGTAACAACAGTCTGCCATGTAGCGCATTAGCACATCATGGGCCAAGTTTTCTTAATAAACCATATAATCTGATGCATATTGGCAGGCCCAGAATCAGTACTGTAGTCAGTCCATACTGTATGGCTGCAGCTAAATTTGCATCCTAAGCTATACAGCTGGAATGCTTGCATGGGGAAACTTGTTCGTAATATTTCTTCTTGAGCACATAAACAGCATTTGGATACAGCCATCAACTTGCCCAAGCACAACTGTTGCCCTATACAGGCCTTTTCAAAGAATGTTAACCAGTATATAAACAGTTACATCCTGCAGAGAACATACTATTCATGTCATAAGATCCATCACAGAATTTTTCATAAGCCATTTTCAGCTTCTATGACAGCTCAGAAGTGTGACTAAGTTTAATGGATTTGTTCTAGGTGTTCAACCAAAGCAAATTTTAATTGCTAGATAATCAATATTTATTCTCAACCTTGTTTATCCTGAAACAAATATGTGGGCTTCACATTTACCAAATCAGAAAAAAAGGCCATATTCAGTAGAATTGCATAAATTCTTCTTGAGCTTCAATTCTTTGCTTTTCTGTCAAAAAAAAAAAAATGCATTATGAATTTGGTATAGCTCCTTATTATTCTATAGAGAGATGGCTGGGAGTACTGCAGAGAGCAAGAGCAGTAAGGGCAGAGTATTCATTTTCAGATATCACCTATGCCAAGCATAATACCTGATATTATGAAAAAAACGGCTCTGGCTTTTACGTACTAGTTATCTTAGTACTGTTTTTTACTTCTAATTAACCAAATCCGGGGCCAACTTGTATCAAAATTATGGAATGAGACCATTAAAGCAGAGTTCTTAATGGAATTTGTTTGGATTTTTTGATTTTTGAATGATTACCTTAGGTCAGAACATACTTTTCTAAAAGCTATTACATGACTTACAAGACTAAGTCTCAAAAAGCAACTTAATTTGAGTCCTTAGGACTGATTTAAATATTCAGGTGTTCCAGTTGTAATGAAAATAAATTGGGCTTAGGCACTTGGGGGAATTGACTGTTTGGTTTGGAAGTCAGAATGTAAAGGAGTGGGGTTAAAAGAAAACCTTATCTTATGTTTCATTCCTTCCTCATAACTTTAAGATTACCAAACATCATTTTTATTCCAGTAGAAGTTCTTCCACCACCAAAAAGGACAGCTGGCAGAACACAAGCAAAGAAACACAATCTTTATTAGTTTCCTACTTTCCATTTTCCTAAATTCACACCATATAAAATGGATACCTTGAGGCATATGGATCCTGCAGCTTACGGGCAGTTTCCTGTAGCTACATGTCTCAACAGAAAAGGCAGTCTAAGCTTAAAAGCAGGTCATCTAAATAGATTATCACAGGCATGCCATTAGGTCATAGACTATGTATCTGGCTGCTCTACATAGTGTTTCACCTTCCTATCTGTAAGCTGGAGCTCTGGAAAGTTACAGGCATCCAGGCTTTAATCAGTTTGTGTCACTGTGACTGCAGAGATTCCAGTGAAGGAAATTCAGATACCACCTTGGACTGGATGGAGAGAGGCCTTGGAAAGATGCACAGCTATTAAAGAGGATCACTGAAAAGCTACAGTTGCAAAGGAATCATTTTGGCTTTGAAGATAAATTTAACTCATTTCAGAAGTGGATGTTTCCTAAAGACAGGCAGAGGGTGAGAACACAGATAGGAAGAAGTGCTTCTGCTTCCGATTTGCTGTTGTTATCTTCAAAAGTAATAGAAAACAACGAAAAGATGATGCCTGAAAGTAGGGAGCAGAAGTCTAATAAACTTCGGTGCAAGGTGGTCTCAATTGTTTCTCACCAAGTCTCAGATCAGGTGCAAACACATGAGGAGAAATTATAGCTGAACATGCAAAGATTGCCATTATTTGGTGTTCAGATGAGGGAGACAGGGATGATACAGAAATCTCAAAATGTGCAGGAACAGCCTTTTGCCTCTTAATGATTATATTTGCAAGTGACACCTAACTTTTTGGCAACAGCCAGGAGTTATTTAGCATATGCTCAGCAGGGGCTTTAGGATTTTAGTGGGATTTGGACAGTGATCATGCCAAAAGCAATGGGTAGAGCTAGTATAAAGGATGTGGGCATGAAGGCAGCCTGCTTTCTAGGGGCTACCCAACCAAGTCTAAGAGGAAACTGGATGTCCAGGAAACATGGGGTTAGCTCTGGCACTATAAACAGGATTGGAGGAGGAGCCTTCTGAAAGACTGAGCTTGTAATGCAGCTACACATGGGAATTGTCAGCAAAACTACTTTCATGGAGGAAAAGGTAACAGAGACATTTTGAAAATACAGCAGTTAATGTTCTTTCACTTGCACTGGATTTTCAGATGGGCTGGTTTTTCCAGCTTCTTGGCCCCTTGCAACAGCTCGAAAGGATCAAAGCAAGTAGCTGTGCTGGCTCCAGCAGCCATGGGGAAAATTGCAGCTGCTTCAAAAGATGAGGAACTTAAGTTATATTAGAATGTAAGGAGATCTCCAAAGGTGTCATTGAAGTCTATGAGAAAACAGGAGAGTGGTATTCAAGAAGCATTATATGACTTTAGACCTCAGTATAGTATCTTTACACAGTTAACAAAGGGTGAACTTCAGCATAAGAAAGATTCTGTCCTCAATTTATAACATATTAACTTCCCCTGCATGTACAGGTGAGTTATTGGAGTGTAATAATAATGTGGCATTATTGGATAAGGTTCAGCACATGTTACCCTATAGTTTGTTAAAAGAGCTTGTTTTCATTTGCACTAATTCACAAAATTCTGTAATTGGCAATAGATTGTTCCAACATTAGTGCAAATTAGCAAGGTTCCACTTAATTTTCTTTAATTACTGGACTGGAAAGGATGATCATGTACATTGAGAGATAATTAGCTAAGTGGGTACTAACCAGTTTTTTGTGTGTGAAAATCTCTAATCATTCAACTAGACACTGACTCGGGCATTTTCTTTTGAGATAGATGTTCCCAATGAACCCCATTAGCTCCCCCAAAGCTGCACAGTAACAGCTGGAAATCAGTGTAGGGAACGCTCAAAGAAAAATGGGCTTGAACAGGAGCAGCTATTCCCTTCTGAATTGGATTGCCTCATACTAATTGAGAACAACTTCACTGGGCTGACAAAGCCTGTAGTTCCAACATGATAAAAATGATGTTCACAGTCCCCACGGGTACTGAAGAGAAGTCTGCCTTCATGCATAGGAAACATATCAGCAACTGCATCAGTTGTGAAAAACAGCTGCCTGACCATCACACACACAGACCAAAAATACTGGACAGGGGCTGTTAGTTGAGAACGACCAAGAACAGCCATGCAGTCAAATAGAAAATATGCACAAATGACCAGCACTGGACTGAGCGGCATACAAGCAGGCAATGCTATGGTAACAGAAATCAGATTTAATTGAAAGCGAGGTAAGAAAGAACTAGGGCAATAACCTCTGTTTTTCAACAGCATACAATCCTACGATAATTGAAATATACAGAAAGCAAACACCCTTAAGACATAATATGCTTCAGTAATTTATTTCCAAATCAGGGTCAGGACAGTTGTTAATATTTGTTTCATTTCTGCTGCAAAGAACACATTTCTCAAAGAAGAAAAACCTGGTAAGTAAAGGAAGATAGGACTGATATAAACCAATTGCAAGTCACATGTTTGTTTCTGATCTGCTCTTTCAAATAAAATATCAAACAGGAAATATATTTTTCCAAGCTTTCCTTTCCTAGGTGAAATATCTCTCTTTTCTCTTAGACAGACATCTCCCCAATGCTGTTGTAGCTCATTACCAAGGTAGTAACAACAGCCAGCTATTATACCATTTACATAGCGAACATCAATCAGCCTGGTAAGCACAATGAACCTCAGCCATCAATTCAGTGCAGAAACAGAGTTTGCAGATGAATAATTTACTGCTGTCATCCCAGCGATTACAAAAAGGAAATGGTCTATTTATTTGTAAAGCAACTTTATTGATAAATGTCCAGTTTAACCCTGGGATTATATTTGCTAACTTTTTCTCACTCAAAGAATTATTCCAGTGTAAAGCTACTTTTTTTTTTTTCTCCTTACTATACTAGTATTTACCATTTAATAGCTAACTGGCAAAACAAAGACTATTTACTTGGCTTCTTTGGTGCTGTATTTCTGAAACACTTGTAATAACATCAGCATACAACTGGGGAAAAAAAAACCTGTAGTAAACCAAATATCCAATAATATGAAAAAGTTCCTATCTGATATTTTGATTTTGACCATTTAATTATGATTCCAAGTGAAGGCTTTTGCAGTCAATTTATTTACAGACCCAATATCTACATTGCTCCATACAGCCTCATAGAAAGATACCCAAGATATTGAAGTACTGCTGTTTAACTGCCTTTACAATACAAACTACTTAGCCAAATAAATTCACTTAGCTGAGAACCCATGCTATAGCAGCAGCTATACTGCATCCAGTTCCCAAGCAGCTAGAGACAACTGCACCACACGGAGGAAGTTCCTGCTGTGACTTTACACTGTCAGCTCATTTCAGCAAAGGAAACTTTTCCTTTGATTTTGGTAAAATGCCAAGTCCTAATTCCCATCATCAGTGACGCACCCAAAGTTTTGAAGCAGAGGAAAATGAATGAAATATTAAAACCATATTATTTTTAAATAAAACATGAGCTTCCTTCAGCATATGTTAGAAACAAATCTGACTATTACTGAAACACTCCATTCTAGCCAAAAAACTTCTCTGTTTTAACTGCATCAGAGGCAAAATTTATAGATACTAAAAATAACTCACTGGACTAATACCTTTCAGGCTTACATGATTTACAGAGTCAAAGAAACATTTGCTAAGAATAAGCTAAATGATCTTATTTATTTTCCATTGTAATTATTAAAAGTAGAGAAAACTAACTTTCATTTCATACACTTAACTATTTGCCAGACTATTATTTCTCCTGTTACTAGTGCCTTGTCTCAAAACTAAATTTTCCGTAACAAAGCATATCGAAGACCTTAAAATGAAATGAATACATTTATTAAAGAAATTTAATTTCCATGCTGAAAACACTGCAGTTCCCATTGACAGCAAAAGCTGTCATTCTCCAATACCAAAACACAGTTCTAACTAAATTGGGAGACAAACGAAATCGCTGAGATAAAAATCATTTTGCACAAGTTGAGGACCTGGTTCAGTATGTTTAAGGAGGAACTCTTAATGCTGTTGCTTTGAGGTTTGTTCACCAGAAGAGAGAACTTAACTGTCTGAAATATGTATTTTCTCTATTTCTGTCGGATATAAGAAGTGAGAGAAAAGAAGGTGACTGGAAGCCATTAGTATACAGAGTGAGTGGAAAATACCTAAGCCTTCCTGGTCTCTTGAACAGAGTTGAGTGAAATGTTTCCATAAATGTTTTCTAACAAATTTTTTTTTTTTAAAGGGGGGGGGGGGGGGGGGTGTACCTGAAAACTCAGAAACATTTTATGCATCAACTTTGATTCTTAATGTTTTTTCACTTGAAATTTTTTCCTATTTGTTTTAGGTATTCAAAAAGCAAGTGGACAGGGTACTTCAGGACATGGTTTAGTGGGCATGGCTGATGGTTGGACTCGATGATCTTGAAGGTCTTTTCCAACCTAAATGATTCTATGATTCTATAAAAAAGTTAAGTACTCAAATTCTAAAAGCATTTTTCCAGCTTCTGAACTTCCAGTTCTCAACTTCTGGGCCAAAATTTTGGGAAAAAAAAATCTATCAAAAACAATGTTTTGAATTTGTCATTTTTAGCATATCAACCAAACTTGTCATTCACAAATCAGCCTTTCAACCAATCAGACAGATCTGGAATAAGTGTAAATCCAGTGATTAGTTGCCAGTTTCTCAATATACCTGAAGATAATCTTTTCTTTATCTTAGCCTACATCTTTTTCCTGATTATGTGGGTAGTCACATTTAAAATCAACACTTTGTGCTTTGGTAGTATTGGGCTCTGTTACACTGCTGCAGTAGATTTTAAATACTTCTGCCCATGTAAAGCTTACAAGAGCAGACAAAAATCCATTCAGAGTCATAATCAGAACATTAAACAAACTGGTTTCTCAGAAAAGTAATAAAATAAAAATTTTAACCACTAGAATTGTTCACTATTGACAAAACAAAAAATTATATTCCTGTATTCTTTGTACATCAGATCATAGAATCATAGTTTGGATTGGAAGGGACCCTTAAAGGTCACATAGTCCAACCCCCCTGCAATAAGCAGGGACCTCTTCAACTAGATCAGCTTGCTCACAGCCTGACCTTGAATGTTGCCAGAGATGGGGCATCTACCACCTCTCTGGGCAACCTGTGTCAGTATCTCACCACCCTGATAGTAAAAATTTCCTTTCTTATATCTCATCTGAATCTATCCTCTTTTAGTTTAAAACCATTACCTCTTCTACCACAACAGGCCCTGCTGAAAAGTTTGTCCCCACCTTTTTTATAGGCCCCCTTTACGTACTGGAAGGCTGCTATAAGGTCTCCCCAGAGCCTTCTCTTCTCCAGACTAAACTCCAACTCTCTCAGCCTGTCTTCATAGGAGAGTTATTCCATCCCTCTGATCATTTTTGTGGCCCTCCTCTGGATGTACCCCAACAGGTCCATGTCTTCCCTGTGCTTAGGGTTCCAGAGCTGGACACAGTGCTCAGGTGGGGTCCCACCAGAGCAGAATAGGGAATCGCCTCCCTCGACCTGCTGGCCACACTTCTTTTGATGCAGCCCAGGATACAGTTGGCTTTCTGGGCTGCAAGCACACATTGCCAGCTCATGTCCAGCTTTTCATCCACCAGTATCCCCAAATCCTTCTCCACAGGGCTGCTTTCAATCCCTTCATTCCCCAGCCTGTATTGATATCGGGGGTTGCCCCAGCCCATGTGCAGGACCTTGCACTTGGCCTTGTTGAACCTCCTGAGGTTCACATGGGCCAACTTCTCAAGCTTGTCCAGGTCCCTCTGGATGGCATCCCATCCCTCAGGCATGTCAACCGCACCACTCAGCTTGGTGTTGTCTGCCAATTTGCTGAGGGTGCACTCGATCCCACTATGTCACTGATGAAGATATTAAACAGTACTGGTCCCAATACGGACCCCTGAGACACACCACTGTCATCAATCTCTACCTGGACATTGAACTATTGACCATCCAATCAATTCCCCATCCACTGGACAGCCCACCCATCAAATTCATATCTCTCCAATTAAGAGAGAAGGATGTTGTGGGGGACCGTGTCAAAGGCCTTACAGAAGTCCAAAGACAGCATTTGTAGCTCTTCCCTTGTCCACTGATGAAGTCACTGCATCACAAAAGGCCACTAGGTTGCTCAGGCAGGAATTGCCCTTGGTGAAGCCATGCTGGCTGTCTCAGATCGCCTCCCTGTCTTCCATATGCCTTAGCATAGCTTCTAGGAGGATATGTTCCATGATCTTCCCAGGCACAGAGGTGAGGCTGACAGGTTGGTAGCTCCCAGGGCCCTCCTTTCTACCCTTTTTAAAAATGGGTGCAATGTTTCCCAAATGGGTGTGATATTTCCCATCTAGAGGATTCTAGAGGTTCTTCTTTCATCAGGGAGATATAAAACCCAAATGGCTTCAGAGAGCTCAGTAACAAAATTAATGAAGTCCCCAAAGAACATAAACTCTTCAGTAAAACACAGTTTTCTTTAAAATAGACAGAAGTAATGAATCAGAAACACTAAATGCTCCAGGAATTGATGCTTATATCAAATCACTTGCCATTAAATAAAGTCTAATGAAAAATTAAACAGAGATGTCTGTTAAGAACATTTACAAACACCCACTCCTCAACTCACCAGAAGCAGGTGGGACTTCCCTCAGAAAGAGGGAGTGTCCAGATTGCATATTTTTATACCTCCTATGCTTCTATTAAAAATAAATACCTTCAATACCTATGGTCACCAGGAAGTTTCTTCCCATCCTTTCTGAACAGATTGAAGCAGCAGAGGTAAAACATTAACCAAAGGAGGGTTTGGTGAGCCCCCTCACCATGTTTCCAGGACAAGAATGTTCTATAGGGTGCTATAAAATAAGATGACCAGCATTACTTTACACAACTTGCTGGTTCAGGACAGCAGATGTGCTTTTCACTAGACTTCTGATGTGCCCTATCTCTCTCCAGTCTTTTTTCTTACACTTGACTCCAGTCCCCTGCAAAGCTAAATTTGGTCTGGTTATCATGTCAGTCAGTATTCAAACACTGCCTGCTATGTAACAAGGCATCAGATTCTACCCTACTTTAGAAGTCTTTATCTGAGACAGCCATGTGACACTTCATTCATAGTTAATGGGCAGAAACAGGCATTTTTAGGGACACTGTTCATACAACCTATTTTAGATGTTCTGATCCATCCAGGTCATACTACATCCCAGATGGCAGAAGAATACTGTCCTATGGCTTCGGCATCTAGAAAAACAGAGCAAATTTTAAAAGTTTTCACCTACTAACTTAATCCATCACCAAAACATGTATAACTCATTCAGAGCACAAGGTGACAGAGCTGCAGTCCGGAGAGACAGCTCTCAGCACAGCCGGGTGCTCTGCTTAGCACAGCTCTCCATATGCTGAAAGGTTTCCTAACATCTGACTCTACCTGAACTGAGGCTCTGCCTTAAGCACAGTATTTTACCGTTGGTCCTCCCTTTTTGCCTGCTCTTCACATCCCCTTCACTTCTCCTCTCAGCTGCTGCTCACCCACTGACCTCTGCCATCGCTGACAGCCTTCCAGGGCAGCAGCTCCATTTTTCATTGGTATCACTCATTTCAAAATATTCCAATTCCTGCACACTCAGTTCACGTATTATCGCAAGAACCCGGCAGTAGAACGAAGACGAAGTAAAAGCAAAGGCCAAAAGCAAGAGCTGGGCTTAAGGCTGTAAAATGGGCTGAGAGATTGGAAAAGGATGGAATTTAACTGAAGGAGTGAGTTAAATTTAAAGGGATGGAAAAGTAGCTTCTGATGCAGCAGCTGAGGGAGACAGCAGCAGTATCACGAGACTCTAGTGCTCATTTTATTCCATAAGGAATGATCACAGGCTCAGGCTGGTGGCAAAGGCCACCATGTTACAAGGCACAGTGCTAACAACGTAAGGGTATACAGGCCAACAGCGTAGCAGAAAACCACTACTCAAGTCAAATACACCATTCTGATTTTTTTGATTCTCCTCTTATACAGTGATCAAAACATTTCCCTTTGATCAAAACAAGCCACGTATCCCACTTCTCATCTATCTCAAACAGTGCTGTATCACGTGCTCAACCTGCCTCTGTGACGGGTCCTCACATTCCAGCCTTATCACCCAGACACTGGAGCATCCCGTCCTCAACACACTTATTTCCCTTACTTCCTTCTTGACAGGGTTGAGCAACTTGGACCATTCCTCTGACCACATTTAAGTTTATATCAACAATTCATTTACTGATAATTATATTATGCTATTAAAAATTTATTTTTGCAAAAATGAGCACACCTTTTGATATATAAGCGGTACCTTCATTCACATTTGCATCTTTTCTTCTAAGGCTTTAAAGCAATTTATCTACACTTCCTAAAAAAAAAAAAAAAAAAAAAAAAAAAAAAAAAAAAAAACAACTTTTAAAACAAGAAATTTATGCTTAATTTTACACGGTAAAATTATTTTCTTTCAAGTGAAATTCAACTAATTTTAATTCACAAGAGATTAGAAATTAATATACTAAATGTAGATATTTTTCGATAGAAATGTTTAAATTTTAAATAAAATTGACCTGTAAGTTTATATATATACAAAATATTTACATTTTGGTCATTGACATCAAATTAGTATTTTTAATTTCGGTTTCCGATTTGATTATTCAGTGCCAAAGGGCCAGAAAAGGCAGTAGACAACAGCTTTTTTTTTTTTTTTTTACTCTTCTTCTTTTTTTTTTTTTTTTTTTAATTAAAACAGCTTATGTATTTTGCCCTTCAAAATTTACAGTCCAGTAAGCTACTGGAAAAAAATGAAACTGTGCTCAAGGCAGATTCTAACATTAAATCCTTGCAAAAAGAAAAAAGTGTTTCTACCAAATATCTTCAAAGCTCTAACATTTGGTGCAATGAAAGCATTTAGTATTTTCTTCCACTCACTTTGTTTTGGGCAAGGTTAAACATTATACTAATCCTACTTTTTCCTTTCTCTTTCTTTCCTGACCCTTTCACTTGAAAGCCCATCAACATAATCTCCTGCAAGCATAGCACTACCTGACAAACTATCACCCCGAATAGACCTCAATCCATCCTGTGAGGCAGCAGTTACAAGAAATCATTGAACTCTGAATGGTCCCTGCACCATCTGAGAATAAATCAGGAAGACAATATATTTCTTGGATCTAAAACAGCCCCATCAATAAGTAACCTAAGCATCAGGAAAATGACCAGCTAAAATGCTGACGAACACTCATGGCCTTTTATTGGGGTCAAGGGGTAGGACTGCCCAGGAACTATCCTGCCTTTCTTCTTCTTCCAAATACTCTGAAAAGCCTAATACCATGCGATTTCTGATTCATGTGTTGTTTTGGCCTTGCACCACCAGGCAAGCCAAGGCCAGTTTCTCCTTTCTCCTTCTCACAGTCACACTCAGTGTATTACAAGTGCTCTTTGCACCGTAAGCAGACAGCTCAGACTACACATGGTCAGAAATTACCAAGAACTGAAAAACAAACTCAGAGAGAGAGAGACAGAGGGAAACATCCACAAAGCTTCAAAGCGCAGAAAGTCTCTTGCTGGAGTAGACAAAGCCCTTCTGCAGCTATTCAAAATCCAGAAGCCAGCATACTACATTTTGTTGGGGAACATAAGGAATGACAGGGATTTTGTTTATTCAGTTTTTAATTCCTCCACTATGGCTAAAGCTGTCTTTTTGCCATTTCATTTGCTTAATGCTTCTATTTTGTAAGACTTCCAATTAAGAGAATGTGACACTCTCACCAGGCTTGGATTTCTCCTATTAAGCAGCTTTGCTGGTCATTTTGTTAAGGCCACCTCCAGAACAAATGGCTGACCAAAAACAGAATTAATGGATTTAAAGGGTACTACTCAGTAGTCAGTGCACACAATGGGGACAGCTGTGTTACACAAAGCAAAGATATGCATCTGGATGCACTTTTTTTGTCACACTCAAAAAAAAGCCAAAAAGGTAAAGAAATCCAGCCACTCTCAACTGTTACATAGAAATCTTCCACAATTTAAAATACTTTAGCAGATACAAGTAACTTCTAAACAAAATGCATACTTATAAAGACTCTTCAGAAGCAGACTTACATCACAGTTAAACACATGGGAGAAGTCTTTAGGTAAATCAGTATTTTCCTTTTTTTCAATTTAGATCTAAAGAGCGCATGCATTCTATGAAAAAAATAACTGCATCAAATAGAAAGAAATATAATCATGCTCACAGAAATTCTGTTGTCTAATTCTACACTCCCATCACAATAAAAATATGCAACAAGTTTATTGCATGCCAGGAAAAAGCGTTCAACTATGGGACAAACTAACTATGGATTTGAGGCAATTTCCAGAGGTATGTTAGAGTAAGATTTGATCTCTCCATCTATCGGTAAACTCCAATTTATGTTAAAACTTTCAATTTGCTTTCTCCTTGGAAAGGGAACCATGGATATCTGCAAATCAACATAACACTGTGAGCAATGATCACTCCCAAGGATCCCCTGAACTAGAAGAACTGACAGGTTGAGCTTGTAGCATCAACAGGAAAAAAACCTTATGTCTCAAGAGTAAAAGTGGCTCATCCTTGTGGACTAACACTTTACAAAGGGATAAGGACCAAATTCAAAACATTTTCAAGGAACCAATACAATTAGGAGAAATACAGTCATTTATCATATTCTTTCAACATGTTAATGTAAGGCCATGAGAATAAGGACAAGAAAAAATGAAGTGAAAAATTAACCTTGCCTTTAAAAATTCTCAGTCCAGAACCTCTGAAGTTTGTTAAGAAATTGCCACAGATGAACATAAAAATTGGTTTCATTATAACAAGATGGATGACTAGCTTCATCCCTTGGTAAGAAACAGGTCAGTACTTCTGAAAAGATATGAGCTTAAAATCAGGAACTAAATGGAAGCCATTAATTGTCACAATGTGAAATGCCAAATGGGTTAATCCAGTGCTTTGATGTACGAAGAATTCATTGTTATAATCTCACACTGGAAAAGAAAATGTTGAGCTTTCACTTTGGATGAAAGGATATTAACAAAAATACTCATATGCCACTTTCAAATTATTAAATATGCCAGCCACTACAATTTGCTGGGAAAAAAAGAGATAATTTATCCCTGCCATTACACAAATGGAAGTCTAGGGCAAAGACTAAGAACTTCCTGGAGGAAGACACTGGCAACATCAAGAAAATAAAACAAGTTCGCCTAATTCAGTGTATTGACTAAAATCATATTCCTGAAAATTCCTTTTTCACATCCCAGGGTGAGTAAGTAAAGGCATGCTCCTTAGCTGTCCTTCCTTTTAATGCTGACATTACCAATATTCCACACTGGATCAGACTAGTCACCCATCGAGTCAAGTTTCTTCCTGCTGATCACAATAAGTATGAACTGTTTGGGGGAAAGCCAGCAGTGTCAGCAACAGGAAGCAAGACTACATGGACCCCTTTTGATTAAACATGGCAGTCTCTGAAAGATGCAGATCTGAACCCCGAAAAGGAAAGAAAGAGTGATGTGATCTCATTTTCTGACTTTGACAGACTTCCTCGGTACAAAATACTCTGCTAAAGGGGAGAGGGCAGGGGAAAGAACTCAGTACTGGCACCTCGATACCCCACACCGCTGAGCATGTTCCCCAGCTCTGCTGTGCTGCCATCCCCAAGGCAAGACCAAGCACAGCTCAGTGCCTACTTCATCCAAGGGAGAACTCCTGAAAGCCAGCATGGACATGCCTGCACCAGCTTTGCTCCTCTGACCTGACCAGCCGTTCCATGCAACCAAGAGGACACTGACCCCACAATCTCCCCACGTGCCACCAGGTTTCACAAATGCTCAGCTTCATGCTTCACAAGTGCCACTCTGACAGGCTTGTATGCAGCCCTCACACTATCTCAAACACTATGAATCGGAAAGAAATATATATCCACTATAAGGGGAGCAGCCACATACAGTGTGGACATAAGCCAGTACACACTACTTGTCTTTGGGATTGCAAATTTCTTCCCGGCGCTGTTGTACTTAAGCAGTACAGATATGTCCTCGGCATCTGACTTGCAGTCTCTGGGTGTCTCACTTTCTATGACAATTGTTCTGTTCTTGTTCTCCATCTTAAACTCTCTACAACTGAACACATTTCTCTCTCATCTAGGTTTAAATACTGTGCAGTAATGCAACAAAAACATAACTAACAAGAATCACAGCATCCAATTTCCTGCAACAGAGTTGCACAGAGCAACCAAAAAAAATCTAGTTCCAAAAATAAACAGCAGAAAGAACCTCAAGAGAATCAGAAGATAAACTTAACAAGACATGAAAAAGAACATACATGTAAGTATGGCTCAAGCCCAGTGAATATTCCCCATTCCTTCCCCACCCAGAAGAAAAAGGAATTTTTTTTTTAAAGATTAGAATATAAAAGATTCAGTAAATAATTTTTTTAAATTGTAGAAATTCTGATAACATCTTAATTTAAGTTAATATTTTTATTAATTGTTCCTGTAAAAAGTTATCGAGATTTCAATACTAGTGCTGATGCAGTTAAGAATGCCACAACTCAACTTACAAACAACAGCTATGAATTCTGTGGCTCTCTTTTGTCCCCTTTCTGTTAGTGCTGGTTGTACAAGGTGGTCTGAATCACTTGCAATTTCATTGATCCTAAGGTTTTCTATTATGATGTCCTACTTGCTGTACATTGATTCAATGTCAAAAGAAAGTCTACAAAAATGGTTTTGCTCAATAAGTACACTATTTAATAATCATGACCACTCTGCCCTCGTCCTACCACAAAAATTACCTATATTTTACATAAATGTATTATCTCTTCACTTTTTACAGTTAAACATTAAGTGCATCTGCGAAAGAGAAAAAGTACAGTTATTTTTTTTTCCTCATCAACATATGCTAGAAAAATGGATCTCATTATATTCATATATGTTGCATCCTACTTCTGAGTCTTGGCACTGGGAGAGGTGATTCTTCTCCTGCAACTGTGTATTTTATAGACTTCATAATTTTTTGGCCAGCAGAAACAGCTTGCGCTGCTTGCTTTTGAGTCTCTGCAGACACTATTGTGTTTCCTTAAATGTAATTCAGTTCTGGTTTTCCCCTACAAAATTACATCAGGTTTTCAAATCACTATGGATTTTAACAACACGTCAAGCTCTAATGCAAAAAAAATACTGGCACTTTTACTTTTGTATCATCAAATCAACAGTGAAAAGCTGAAAAGTTAGATTGGTGGACATTTTCCATAGATGCTCAAGTGCGACTCTGTCTGAAGTTTCCTCTGAATGTTGGGCAAGTATTCATCTTTGCTTTGCAGCGTGCTCCTTCAATCATCATCTTCGCAGATTTTTTTGTGGAGAAATGAAGAATAGTACAAAAAGAATGGTCTGATGCAGTTGTTTTCTCAGGCACTGAAACCTGTAATTGTGCCCTTAGATATAAATGCAGATAATAGGTTCAGAAAAAAGGAAGAGAATGTACTGCTTTTATCTACACAGCTTAACCTACTAATTTTCAAGGCATGATCTGGCCCAAAAAGAAAATAGGTGAAAGAACTGTCAGCATCATAAGAAAATATAGTTGTTTTCATAAACAAGTAAAAACAAGGAAAAAAATAATACTATCCCAACCCCTTTATACAAGTAACTTTTGTTACACTGACCAGTACATTACCATTGCAAATTAGTTTAAAATTCTGTATGCCAATGATATTAGATTTTTAAAAGTATTTTAAAAAATGTAGGATAGGCAGCCAGTACAAGCAAACAGATTTAGGACTTAAGTCTTAACAACTTAAGGCTAAAGTAAACCATTCTTCTTTTCTGTTTAAAAAAGTAGTCCATAATCACATCTTATATCCCAGCAGAAGATTTGTACTTCCACCTGTGAAATAAAAGAATTTCAGGATGCTACAAATGTGTCAGTACACAAAAATAAGTCAATGTATTCCACAGAGAAACTCCCTCTGTGCTTCTCAATCTGTTTATCAACTATTACAGTACTACACACTGTTTGATGTCTTTACTTCATGTTCTGGTGTCTCTTGACCACAGGGTTACAACTTGTTTATCTCCATGTGCTGGTCCAGCCTCTGTGACAGTGAGGAGTAGCACACAGGAAAGGAGAGGAAGCACTGCTGTCACATCCTGAATCTTACAGCCTGCCTAGTAATTGCAGGAAGGAGGGGGGAAGAAAAAAAAACAAAACAAAACACCACACCACACCAGAAAGTGTAGATATGTGGTAGCACAGTAACAGGAGCCAATCCAGTGCAGACAGGATGTAGACAGAATCCCTCATGTACTCAGCAAAATAACAATCAGAAGAGGTGACAACCATTTTCCCAGAAGACTGAAATCCATTCTGCCTCCTGCACTCCCCTCAAGCTTTGTATTATTCACATCAAGAATTATTTTCATGCCTTTGATTCATGCAGATAAAACAAGTCATTTAAGTAGTCTTCAGAGGGGAAGAAGGAACAAACCACAAGCTGAAAAAAATCACATTTAGTAGGTAAGCATGATTTACAAAATGCTGCTGTGCAGGGGCTCACAGGGGAGCAAGGAAGAACTTACTGCAGGCAGTCTGGGTTTATTTTAAAGCACGAACTCAATCAACTACTCCAGGACTTCTCACTCAAAAGTAATAGCAAGAAGATAACTGAGAAACCTGCACTTTTTTTGTTTTCTCACCCCTCTCTTCATACACATACCGTGGATTGGGTTCAGATCCTTGGACAACTGGAGAGAGGAGCAGATAAATAACCAGTACCTGATGGCTATCTGGAAAAATCCCATCTTTAAATTCTATTGCAGGGTCCTCTGGCACAACTTACAAAATCACCCATAAAGCTATAACCAGGCCTCTCTGCTTGCTAACCTATATTTCCTTCTTTCCTCAGCTGAAGGAGGATATTTTTATCTTTGTCTCTAGCTCCAAGGACTGTTTTCTCCATGACTTCTCCAAAGAGCTCACTCAGGGTACCCCAGGAAATCCATTAAATGTCTGCTTTAGTAATCCATTCAACATTTTGTTCCCCTATAGCATTCACTGTGGCAGTTCATTCCAAAGACTTCATAAAAGCAGAGCATATAAAGTGAAAAAGCTTTTTAACAAGTCAGGAAAAACAGTTAATAAAAAGAATCTGCCTGGAAGTTTGCTAGCACATACTCTTGCAACAGAGAGGCAAAGAGAAGGCAGCAAGAAAGAAGACAGAAATGGTCAAGAGGAACGTGAAGAAGGACAGGACAGAGAGGAATCACAGAATCTGCAAACAGCTGAAGTTGGAGTGGAACTCTGGAGATCATCTAGTGCATCACCCTACTCAAAGCTCAGTCAACTGCAGCAGATGGCTCATGACTGTGCCCAGTCCTCTTCTGAAAAACTCTAAGGATGGAGACTCCACAACCTCTTCGGGCAACCTGTGCCAGTGTTCAGTCACCCTCACACTGGAAAAGTTTTTCCCTACATATAAACAGAATTTTCTGTATTTTAGTTTACACCCATCGTCTCTTGCGCTTTTACAGGGAACTGCTAGGCAGTCTGTCTCTTCTTCAACCTGAAGAGAGAGGAGTGTGGCCATCCTAGAGACAAACATTTGACCATAAGGATTTTTTATTCCCTTTCCTGAGGTTCACTTTCTTCCAAATGCTCAATATTATCGTGATTATCCTGGTGAGAGTTGGCAGACAAAGATACAAACACAAGCAATTCCTGAGAAAGTAAGGACTCTTAAAACATTAGACTATTAGCATAAAAGCCTGATTCAGTTGAGTATGTCTCCTAAGGAAAGATGGTACTTCTTGAAAATCAACATTTTCTGAACTCTGTTTAAGAAGAAAAACTGCAAGTATGTTTCTTCCTACAGAAAGCACCTCATACACTTTCAGTTATCCAAGCTGCTGTAAGAGAAGTACAAGAAAAGTATTTTCTCCAGTATGAAAAGGAGCACTGGGAGTTTCCAATGATAGCAGCCTCAGGCTGTGTCACCAGAGATTAGGACAAGGTGGCAGTAAGATGATACCCATAATTTTTGTATCAAGTTCCCCAAGACTCACCTGAAAGTAGATTTCCTCAGAAAGTGTTGGAATATGAGAACCCACCTTAAACATCAGCCCTCTCTGATCCAATACTTCGATATCCTTCCTGCCAAGAACTGCTGCAGAACACCTCTGTGTCTTTTTGCAAGTTCAACTGGAGCTGCTGCTTTTGATCTACACAGTATTGCCACAGACAAGAACTAAAGGCCATGGAGCAATTTATACTGTCACAAAGTTAGAGAGGTCAGTAGCTAAGGTACATGAAAGCAATTGCCAAGCAAACATAGCTGAGATGAGCATATTGGTAACTTCTGTAGTTGAGTTCCTCTAGGAGAGGCAAGTGCATGGGGAAAGCATCCATGGTATGCTATTGAGTAAAAAAATGCAGTAACCCACAAGAAAGTAAAGCCAGGGATTTTTCATCAGAGAGGTATAAAGAAAAAACTTGAGACATTGGATCCCTGTCTATACTCTTTATTTAGAGGATGAAAGACCTTAAAACTTGTTTTCCTTCAGTCAGGAGGCACGCTGAACTGGGGGGGGTTCCAGAACGGGAAATCAAACTTACAGCCTCTCCTAAAATGCATTTGTGTCTCCTTCACGCTACAGAGTTCTATGAAAGCCCATGGAAGCAAAAGGCTAAAGGAGGGAAAAGCTCTGAAATTATATTGTATAGAAGGAGAACATTCTCTGGAAAGCTTTTAAATGTTGCCATTTGACTCCTTAACAACATAATTTTTCAAGTGTTCTGAAGAGCAATCCATTTTCTATTGAGTCCTCCAGAAAACAGTATTTTGGTTTTGTTTGTTTTGCTTGTCATGTTATGTCAACATGACAGTCTGGCCCCTAATGCTGGCCTTAATGGATTCTTGATAGAGGACCCAGCACTTCAACTTAAAACATTGTCAATTGCCACTTAAATGAAAATCAAAACAACAAATTTACAAAAACATGTGTCTTTTAGCTTATACAATATTTAATGGTGTTTCCTTTACCAGTTCTTCCTGCTTTGCTGAGTAAGATAAACAATAGATCTAAAACTACAGATTTCGAAAAGGCGCTTGGAGTCCTGCAGCTAAACACAGGGTTGTGCCTCTTCAGAACTAAAAGCATTAAAGATGTTTACTTAGAAATGACAAAGCAGCTATTACTGTGGAAAAGCATTTCTCCTTACTCAGAAGTTAACATAAATTTTTACATTACCTAACACAGAATTTCTTCAATCCCAAGTTGTCACTGCATTGGCAGAAAGCTCAAGCAGCTCTGATGAATACTGGAAGGTAGTAATAATGTGATTCTAACTAGCCAAGTTTGGTTTCATGTGAAGGGCTTTTCTTGAACCACGTACACACTTTTTTCTACTGCTCAGCACTGAAACAGGGTAAAACCTGAACAATGGCACATTATAGATCATGTATTTGTTTCAGTTGGGAATCTTGCAACTTTCTCTGAAAAGAATAGGGCTGATTCAGGATGGCAATTTCTCTGTCCTTATACTCTTCAAGGTATTATGGAAGTTATTCAGAATTTACAGTTTTGTTTTATGACAAGATTTAAATTGGATTATGAAAAGTCCCTGGAATCTTTATTTCAGCATTAAAACAATTTACAGGCTAGGCTACTTTACACGGTCTTGATGTGAATCAACACCAAGGAAGATATGATGATCAGAAACATTATGGCTTTTCTTCCAAGTAGGTAAATTTGTGCCCTTATAATTTAAAACTATATTTGCAACAACTGCAAATCTTTTACTGCCTAATAACCTTGGAAAAAAGGCACATTGTACAAATTAAGGGTTTCTCTCCATTTCCAAGTTTTTAGTAGATCCTTATCTAACATTTTATGCCAGTGCATTATGAACAGTTGCAGCAAGTTTATACATAGGCAAACTTCAAGTTTCTCATTGATATTGCTTATCCAGTCAGTCCTAGAATACTAAGTCCTCTGTTTACAAATAGAGAACAATACCACAACAAGTTTCCTTACACTTCCAAAGTGCCATGTCAGTATGTTTCAAATAGGTTAGGGAAAGCCATTTCTCTTATAGTCTCTAGAAACAGACCACACTCCTTGGGCTAGTCAATATTTAGCCAAGACAGACAATTGATACAGGGGAGTTTGGAATGTGTGAGCTAAACTGGACATATACCAAGCCCATCATGTATTGGGATAGCACACAGTTATAAACCAGAAATTATTTCAGTCCTTACTACATTAGTCTTAACTCAAACTGATGCCTACCAGTTGACCTCTACACCCACCTGACAATTCTCAACAGCCCCTAGTCCTTCAGAAGTATTATCACAATAACCATGGAGAAGGTAGACTGCTTCAAGACAAAAGGTACATTTCCTAAATGAGATTCTGATCTGCCTGGACTTCATACAGGAGAGTTATCGTCTCTAAACACCTAAACAGGATTCCTCCCATCCATAGTTTTCTTAACCAACTTCAGACAAGCTCTCCAGTTAAAGCCTACCTGCCTGCAGAAATCAGTCCCATTAAAATCTTTTGCCAGTACTTTAAAATATAGCCATAAAATTATATAGCCATAAAATATATGGCTTTGGAGGCTTCCCTGAGGGCCTTTCAGATTAAGGCTCACGATTCACATGAGAGTTAAGGTATAGAATCGCGAGCGTAAGGTTTGAAATCATTGTCTCGGGTTTTTTTACCAGAGGCTCCTGAGGCAGGTGACATAGCCGTGAGGAAGTCAGCTGGCTTCTCTGCCACTCTGCCCATCACTGGCGAGCTGTCACCAAAGTAGACTCGTGTACCTGATTCCTTATAAAGTCCCAGCAGGCAAACTCACCCATGGTGTAACTGATACCCTGGGGATAAGCAGACAGAGGTAGCCATAGGCAAAGCACACATCTGATTGCTTTAAGTTTTGGCCTGAGATTTGTATATATCCACATATGCATGGGTGCATGCACAGGTACAAAAGACAATACAGTGAACAACTGACAGAAAGAGGAGTAAAATTTTATTCTCCTGAATCCCAACATTTTCCATCAAACCGCTAAAAAAATAGTGGGCTCAAAGTTTATATTCTTTTAAACAGACCTGTAAAAAGTATAGTTTACAAGTTCCTCTTAACTCTGTGACAGAACGGTAACTATGGTATGCAGAACCACTAAACTACAAGAAAATGAAGCAAACTCCACTCTAAAAGCTACTGAAGTCAAGAGGAGATGCACATTCCACAAACTCTCCTCTTTCCAGATGGCAGAATTTCATCATGAAATAATTTCTCTAAGTTGTATAATCAATAACTGTAATGGCAAAAGGTAAACAATTGTTAAAAATTTATATTGTGCTAAATATCTGTGCTAGCATTTCTCTTTAGCACTCATTTGATTTTACCCATTAACCTACAGAGAGGCTCCCAAACAAGAAAGCTCTTGTTGCCTACTTTCTGTTTTCTGCTACAGGTTTTTGTTACGTTAATTGACAATGATAATTACCAATTTCTAATGAGAGATTGCAACTAAATCCAGACTAAAACCACAATGGTAAAAAAAGCCCCACAACTTTCACAAAATAAAATGCAATCAAATATTATCAACTGTCTCACACAGCCAGGCCAACTTCCAGTGTTGCATAAAATCAAACAATAGGAAATTGATGGGGGAGCAGGATCCAGCTAGTAAGGAATTAATATCAATGAGAACTGTATGTTATGGACTACCAAGTAATAACAGTAAACAATCGTCATGTTTGGGTCACATAAGTCTTCATTGCCATTTTCTTCTTTTTTTTTCCCTTTTCTTTTTACATTTTAATTTCAATGTATTTCTTATTAACCTATAAAGTTTTGATTGATAACATATTTATCACAACTGGCTTACAGACTGCTCCATATATGAATTCACAAAGGACATAACAGATCCATAAATGGATCATTCAGTCAGTTCAGTGTTGACAAGTATTAAAGGCTTCTAAATGTTTGCTAATGACAAATTAATTGTTTGCTAATCACACAGCTATTTTATGATTAAGTTTGATGTAAGCTAACAATGACAGTTTGTCCAAGGCAAATGAACCCTCTGGATTGAGCTGTAACATTTCAAACATTAAAAACTACTTAGATACTTCATATACTTTTGAAAATGAAGGATTTCAGTGATGTCAATGGACTTAGAATAGTATGGTAACTAGTATGAGATCAGAAATAAACCCCTGAGTTTTGCAGCGTTATACCAACCTACAAATATTTTTTACAATTAAATTAGAGTGCTACTCTGTAGCAATACAAAGAAATACTAATACTACTTAGAAAAACTAAAGAGAAGTGGACTGAGTCTAATAATAATGAGACAAAAGAATTATTTGATTTACCTGACTTTGCAATTCACTTTGTTGCTTCAGGCGAAGATTTTCTGGTGTATCAGCCACTGTAGTGAAGGACTGCTTTGGGTAATGTCTAGAAGAAGAAGCACAAAGCCAAATGGTAAATATTTACACATGCTAGAATGTCAAATGCATCCCAGCACTCTTTCCTATGGTGTGCAGAACTCTTTCATAGTTTACTGGGTTTGTGTTAGGAGTATTTACTTTGAAACTATTGTGTCAGTCATGCTTTGCAGAAACCACATGAATGGGTTCCTGTAATAACTCTAAATCCCACCCATTCATCCTGGCCACTGACTGCAGAGACCGACCAGCCAAGATCTGTTTCCAACAGGGTGAAAAAACTATGTTTAACTGCATTGTCTTGGTATAGTCATGTGCTGAATAAAGACTAAACTAAAATGCCTTAAAATAGAAGTGTTTTAGGGAAACTGAAAAGTTACGTCAATGAGTACAGCTGGAGTACCACGGTGTCTTAAATCCATTAGTGCAGAAACCAGAACGATCAAGGCAGGTACATCCAAGGTACAGAAAGGTCAAATGCTTTAATGGTAAATGTGCCAATACAGTGCTGTAATATCCAGTACCAAAGGCTGGAGTGGCTCAGAATTGCAATCCATCAGGCATCTCTTTTCATTTGAAATTTTACATCTTTACAAAATGTTCCTACTATTTGCTTTGGCATTTTACAGACAATTTTAATAGTCAAATCCTACTCATTTTCAGAACCATGATTTATTCATTTTCATGGCTTTATCCTGCAACTTTACAGCCAAACAAAAAGCTCCATTATAGGAAAGACCACAAAAAGAGGGAAATAACAAAACTAAACTGGCTATCCCAAAATAGGTGTATTATTATGAGCCAGGAACATTATCAGGGAACTGATTCTTACTAATTACTTTCCACCACCTTCAGTGTCAAACCAAAATATTCACCTTATGACCATGTGAGGCACTCATGCTTTCAGTTACTACTGACAGCTTCCCATACCTGCCAGATACCCCATTTGTGCCTCTAACATTTCAGAGGTACAAGGCAACAGGCATACCATTTTAGACACAATAACATTTGCAGCCTAATTTCTACAGAGGGACAAAGCAGTAAGCAAGTGTCTGGACTAAGGATACGCAGTATTAAACAAGTCCATGTTCAGACTCCAGGCTATCTCTAGTGTGTTCTTTCAATAACTAGTTCAGTTGCTACAGTTCCTCATAAAATTTCTGTGCTTTGTAAAGATGATATATATTTTCATTCAAAACTGTATTTTGTGAGGTTTTATTTTCCATTTACAAGTTTTATTTCCACGAAGTGTATGGTTTCAGTAAAAAATAGTTCATTTTTATCAAAAAAAAAATATAAGCACCCATAAAAAGTGAAGGAAGATCCCCATTTTTAGCCAGAAGCTGAATGTTTCCTGTTCAGAAATGCAAAAGTAATACTTGATGAGAAATGCTGCCTGGATTTCATACAGTCCACTCTCTGCTATGGGTCTGATCCCCCCCATGAGACAACATCTGGCATTGCCAGACATCTACACGGCAGGACAATGGAGTAGACCGATGCATCACGAGGCTGTGGAACATCCCCTTGTTTATGGTGGCACTACACAGGGAAAACAGAGGAGAAATATGGGACAACCTGCGGATTTCAGGTTCCCAAGGCCTTACTAGTAACTACACAGAAAGAGCAAAGATGCAACACCTCGATGGAGGGAAGTTTTTCCTGACAGCAATGTAAGAGCCACCCCAGGCTGGATACTGGCAGAGGGAGGAATAATGCCACTGTAAGTTTAAAAACTTACAGTGAAATACATTCCCACCCATTATGTTAGCTGCTTGTCTAGGATAGTTCATGTCACTGAAAACTAGAACAAAGATGACACCTTCCAGCCTATTCTTTTGTAGTTACAGCCAAGTCCTCCCAAGTCCACCTAAGCAGTAGCTTTGGTCACAGAAACCACTGGGAGTGCTGCGTATGCCTAAAGAGGCTGCTGCCTGTCTTCCTCCCTTTTCAAACTAGGGGCTCCCCCACTACCACCCCCCTTACAGCCAGACGATGCCTGGTGGTTGAACAGTTTTGCCACAGCTCCAGCAATGCGAAGGGAGACAGAACTAGGCTTTGCTTAGAGGACATCAACTAGAACCAGCTCTTGCATGAAGCAGATGGCATCAACACAATGTAATACCTTGGGACAGGCAGACAACTCCCAGAAGGGCTTCTATTTTATTTTTTTCTTTATTTCACCTCGTCTATCTAACTCTTCCTTCTTCTGTATAGAGGAGAAAGACAAACGCCAGACTGGCCACAAGGAGGGTCATAAGCCCTGTTTGGAAAGCAGCAATGGACAGATGGGGAAGGCAACAAGCCACCTCGCAGCCAGGGCTTGCCAATATCCAAGGAAAATTGTAGCAATGAATGGTGCATAATGCACACCTTAAAGAATAGCAGCCTTGCCGATAGCAGCCATGAGATATTCCTGGGTAACTCATGTAGAGGACAGAATCTTTGCCCCTAAAAAAAAAAAAAAAAAAAAAAAAAAAAAAAAATCAACTGCCACACATGCAGTTCAAAAATGTTATGCACAAGCTGAATGCCAAAAGCATTCCCATAAACTTTCATAGCACTGCTTTTCACCGTGGTTACATACCATGACCCTGGTACTATTATTACAGCAATCACCTGCACTCATCCTTTTTAGCATGGAGAGCACAGAATGGGAGTCAGCCCAGACAGGTTTTTTGGCCTAGTCCCCTTGTGAAACATGTGGACAACACTGAGGCAGGTGTCACAGTCACAGCCCCCAGGGACCCTGCTAGCAATAGCAGCAGAGAAGATGTCTGTGCAAACCCAGGCTCTCAAATTAAATCTCCTCTCTCTTCTGAAGCATAGAACATACAACTTGTCCCTATCATACACCAGCTTTTACTCCTGATCATTTGCAAAAGAAGTGGTTTCTTCCACAATTAGTATTCAGAAGTTCACAGGTATTTCAACAGTCAGAGCAAACCACTTAAGAAACAATGTATCTAAGATCGTTACTTCTTTTAGAAGCAGGAGCTCCATACTTCAGGTAAAAAAGCTACGCTTAGCCTTGAACAAGCAGTGCTTTATTAGGCTGGAAATTACTGTGTAAACTGATCATATCAGTGAAAAGTATTTACACTTGACTATGGAAGTAAACAACACACATGACAAGTGAAAAAACCTGCTGAACTTTAAATAGGCCTTTAAACTGATCATATTAACCATTTATCACAGTGTATTACAGTGATTAAAAAAAGAATCATTTAGCAAAATTAAATTAGCAGAGCATTCTACTATGGGTTGTCATTTTAACTGTAGCTGATTTATGAAACCACCCACACGGTATATCAAACCAGAAAGACATGGTTTTAGACATATCCCTTCTAATTTATGGAAATTCTTGCCTCAAATCCATTAAAAAGACTAGTGTTAAATTTAAATCCTGTCTTCAGCATTCACATTTGTTTTAAGCTTACTGATAGCATGTCTTCAGGATCATTAAAAATATCAGTATTTAAGATATTAAATTATCTGAAAACTATCTAAGATGCATTCTACCATTGGATACTTTTGACTGAAATAGAAGGCTGAAACACAGGTGTTAAAATGATCGAATCTCCTTTTTAACTATCAGTTTAAGGCCATACCGTGCTTCGTCACAATGCTCTGAATAAGGATGAGTAACTGGATGTCAACAGCCTTTAATTCAAAAGGCTGACAGTGCTATCATGGTCCCTGGTAATCCATTGCTCAGTTTCCCTTTTGTCCAAGATGAGGTCTGAGAAAAAGCCAGGAATTGGTTAAAGAGGTTGATGTCATGTCAGCTATTTAATAGCAATGTCCAAACGATTTTTTTTGTTTAACTCTTTGTTAGTAGTCTAAGTCTACTTAGCAATATGTCTTGCCACGCTAATGCTATTAGGATTAATCCTGTATAAAGATCTATACAAGAAGTTCCAGAACAAATCAGGATACACAGTATGGTGTCTCTGCTGTGGGTTACTGTATTGCTATTGCCTGCTTCAGCTGCACAGCTTGGTTAATAAATCAAACCACAACTCAATCTCTGGCTCCTTGTGAGGAAACTCCGTCACTTTCAGTATTTGGAAACAGTGTCAGTAAAACCTCCAAGAATTCAGGAACATATCTGAAAGTTTCCTAGCTTCTCCACTGACTAAACGTAGAAATTTCCCCAAATACTTGTTTAGCTGTAAGGTTTTCATCAGCTTTTCCATGCTTTCAAAACAACAAAAGGAATAAAAAACACGTTCTGAGAGATAATGGGATGAAGATTCAGCTTTCCCTCTTTTGAAAAAGGTCCGATTCAAAGCCTGAGATAAATTCAAGCACGTACTGAAATTAACTTGCTCATACCTCTTTCTGACTTACCCAACATTTACAATATGACTAAGAGATTTTTGTGTGCGTGTTTTCTAACTGTAACGTTAATTGTTCACAGTTACAGAATTATAACCCTTGTCAGAATTACTAGATTTCTGTTGGGTTATCTCTCCCCTAGAATACCTATTCAGTAAATTGCCCGCAACATAAAGTATGTGATGTCTTTTAACCAGAGAACAGCCACAAAATACACAAATCAAAATTATTCTCCGAAGCAGAGGGTCAGCTCCATCACATCTTTTCATAATACCATCACTGGCTGTCACATTAGGCTGTATCTGTCCTCTCCTAATTTTTGTTTGTAATAACTGTTCTTCTAATTAAAGCAAACTCTAAAAGATAAGGAGATTTTAAAAAAAAAAAAAAGGAAAAAATACACTTATTTTCAGTTGCAGTAATACAGTGGAACAAAAAAAAAAAAACCTGAAGAACACAAAATAAAATTAAACCAATGTTACAAGAATTATGAAAAACTATAAAAGCTAGTTATGCTTTTATGACTAACACTTCAGTATAGTGTACACAAAAGTTTCAAATTGAAATTAAACAGTGGATAATGATGTAGCAATTTGGATGCAACCCAAGCTCACAACTGATGGACAGGTAGGGAAGCTCCATCTTGGACCTACAAGGGCCCAATCTGTTCATTGTGATCTGAGCCCACATCCACTAACAGCACAAAAACACAGAGGAGAAACACAGGAGATCTCCAGTTGACACTCATTTAAAAGACATTAGATGAAATAATTTATGCAGGAAAAAGCTGACAAGGTATTAAGTTGTGCTCAGCCACGGAGTGTTTAAACTGGCAGCTTACCACCAAGTTTGAAGAGGCATGGGACTGCTTTCCTCTCCTTACCTGGAAACTGTGCCATTCACAGAAAGACATGCAAGATGTGCAACAGCAGAGAAAGAAGCAGCAGGAAGGAAATCTTGCCCACAGCTGACTTCTGGCTTTGAAATTCTTGCTCAGTTGTGCTTTCTGCTCTGAAGCTCCAGGAGGGATTTCTCTGTGTTTTCTGTTTTGTTTTGAATTTTCTGTGCAAGATCACTTATTTGCATGCAATTACAAAGCCTTTTGGAGGAGGAATAATCTAACTAGTGGATAATACAGCTTCACTATGGCAGTACTTGAGCAATGAAGTGGACACAGAAGGTTTCACAATTCTCCCCAAACTGTTCTGAAGATGGCATTCTCTTTGGCTACTGGTATCTACCCCACTGTATGAAGAATAGATACTCTGGCTGCAATTCGTTTGCATTGGAAAATATTTTTCCATCTTTGCCTTCTATTCTTCAAGGGACTTACTTTTTCAGATATTTACTTTGTGCATCTGTACTTCTTATTTGAAGTAAAAGAGAAAGTTGCTCCCATATGCTAGCTAAATACAAGTTCCTGTTTATGAGAAAATTCCCCTAGAGAGATGAGCTTGTATTGGAGGAGATTAAGCAAACAGTAAGATCCACGAAAAAAAAAGTTACAAGCAAGGATATCCCACTTGCTTGTTGGGGTAAGCCATAACATCCTCTCTCCTGAAGCAAATGAAAGGCCACATATCACACCATCATACAACCAGACACATGTTGCACATCGTTGTGCTACCAGACTTGCACTTGACACCTGTCTATAAAGACCCATACATAGGGCTCCATTCAAAAGCTAAGGTTAGGGACCACATTAAATACGTGGTTACACAGGTTAGTGCCTTAGTGTCCTCTGCTAGAGGCTGAAAAAAATATTCATTTACTGAAATATAGCAAGGCAGAAAATCATGTTCGCATTTTAGAGAAAACAGTGTAAAAATTGAGTAGCCAATGCTAATATCAAATTTCATTACTCTTACCATTTGAAATTCCATACAGAAATTCTGCTGTATCAAAATAGTGGAGTGGTTAGCTCTACAAATGTATGTCATATGATGAAGAACACCTGAAATCACAGAGGAGTGGACTACATAGTAATCTTATAATCACTGGCAGAAGGGGCAGCCGAGGAAAACAGGTGTAGGCTGAAGATCTGGAACCCACAGTAGCTTTTTTTGGAATTTAAAAAGCCAGTTTATTTGGAAAAAAAAAAAGTAAAAGCCTATAGATTTCCAACATTTTCACAGTCTATATCCAAAAGCATTAACATTCTTCAAGTGGCCAGTACTGGCTAAGTTTTAGGGAAAAAGTGTACAGGTAACAACATTAAATTACTTTGTACTTACAATACCAAGATGACCAAGAAACCTACTCCAAACACATTTTCAGATATTGGTCAGGAGATAAATGGGCCGTCTGAATTTGCAATGCTCCCATACTGAGATTTTGATTTCAACCAGCTCCCCTGAAATCTGCTCTGAGCAGGGCTGGTGAAGACAGAAGGACAAGTGCAACCAGGCCACCACAAGCACTGCATCACGCAGGCAGCTGGGCACATGCTCTAACCTCCGAGGATTGCTGTCTTCCTGCTTCCTCCCCAAAATTGTTTCAGAATAAAAAAATCCTCCTCTTAGGTGATACTCATATTTTTCCCATCTCTTACATTCTTCTTTTAACTCTCTTTTGCAATTTCATATTTATTATACATAGAAGGACACATTGTTATGGAGACGGGTGAGTCTTGCCTCTTGAGAAATTCAGGTCAAAACCTTTTCATTTTAAAGATTTGAAAAAATACAGCAAAAGGGGGACACAGTTCATATTTAAGAAACTTATCGTATAATAAAAAGAATTGTTATAATACAGATTTCAGCCAAGTAGCATCCAGATTTAGCAAAAAGATCAAAAAGAGTAAAATCCAAGCACCACATATGTCAAAAGTAGAACTGCCAGAATTTTCAGGTGAGCCAGGCACTCACCCTTTCAATAATTTACCTATTCCTCAGCTATGGGATGCCAATGCTTGGGGAAAGAAAATCAATCAGTAGCACGCTGAGAAATACAGGGTAGCCCAGAGCTGTGCAGGAACCCATCAGCAGCACACTAATTGGCATTGCCAACAGATCAAAAAGTGAGAGTCACTGCTGGAGGAGGATCCAAAAAGATGTGCGAGTGCAGGGGAGACTTGAAAGGCAGAGGAAACTGTGGCTATATGAAACAATAAACAATAATCTGGCTGCAACAGCAAAATCTGTTGAAGAGCACAGGAAATCAATCAAGAAGGGGAAAGATGTACACTTATCTTACCATTCGCCACTGCTAGGCTGCTCCCAGGGTATCACCCAGCGAGTTCATGCAGAGCTCACCTGGGTTTATACATTACCTAAACACAGGAAACTCCACAGGTGTTTAAGAAAACTTTGCTTTTAAATATTTTAAAGTGATCACCAGTGGCACAACAAAAGGCTTATGCTATTTCCAAATTCTTTTCTTCCACATGATGTGATTATTATTATTTCTTTCAAAATATCCAGGAGACAAAATTCCATGAATACAAGCAGCAAAAAACGGACTAAAGCAGAGTTTCTCACTAACTTCACTTGCTGATTTACAGCAGCAGATCTAGCCACTAAACTAACTCATAGCTGCCAATGTTGTTTTATCCCTTCAACATCTTGCTGTCTTCTTTCAAGAATGTCAGTTATAGTACACAGATATACACCATAAAAGCAGTATGTTTTGCACAAGTCCAAATGCTTGGTCTGCCTACTTCAGCATAGTCCTGACATGCTTCATATAGAGATATTTATCAAACCTGTACAGTGCAGGTTTATTCACATTCTAGGTTTGACTGGGGTATAATTCACACCTCCAGTAGTGACAGATTTTCTTACAAATATCCTAGATTTTCCTATTAATTATTCTAAGAGCAATGGATCAGTACCTCAAGCAGCACAACACTGAATTATGTAAGTAGTTTCTAAATTCTGCTCTTACTTATAATATGATGAATGTGCTCTTCTTTTTCCCCCTAATTCTGGAATATTTTCAAGTAGTAAGAACTTCTAGGCAAAAAAAAATAGCCATAGGAATGCTTTCTCTGCTTACCATAAGCCAGTATTTCTGTATACAGCTAACTCCAGGGGTTCCCATCTTACATATCAAGACTACCAAATTTTGCTGGGTTTACAGTCAAAAGTTTTGTAATTTCCTTTCTTCCAAATACTGTAATTTCATCATCTGATTTCTAATCACAGGTATGTATATTTAAATCATTTCTGTAAGTCTTCCTCAGTTAATAAAATCTATTTGTATTCAGTAAAATGTGTCAAAAACTATATAGGTAATTTATTTAATCATTTCCTTACCAAAAGGAACACCATGTTACATTAAACTGCATCTTTACAAGTAATGTAGCTTAAACAACATTATTTCCCTGATGTTCCTACAGCACATCTAGCCTGTTCCTATCCTTCATACACAGTAAGATACTTTTAATAGAAAGTTATCATTACATCAGAGCAGCGTTACACCTCAGCCTGCCATACTTAAAATGAACAACTCTTTTTGTGCTTGTACAGCAAGTCAAGCTTTCTCATGACTGATGCAGACATGAAAGGCCCCCCCAGGCAGCGGTTTAAGATATGCTAAAGTGACCTCCCTTGAACGTTAATCAAGGAGGATTTCAAAAGGTTTATTCACATTAGATATCGTGGCATAACGAAGAAAATGCCTATGATAAAAACTACACTCATCATATGAATATTGGAAAAATACCATTTCAGTACTGCGATAGTGTATTTACAAAGGAAAACTGTAGGGACAGTAAACACCACAACCCATCTGGTGTAGGAGTTTGTACAGCCCTATGTGACTGCAAATCCTGACAAGCAGATTGTAAATCAAGCTCAGTTACAGGCTCTACATCTAACTCATCTTTTCTGCACGGAGACATCTACCCAGCCAGGTAACATTGTCTAAATTCCTTCTATTGGGACAAATTAAAGCTACTTTGTGAATGTGCAAGAGTCTTTGCATTCCTGCCTGGAATTAAGAGTCCCACTCAACTGATGAACATAGAGAAAATAGTTTCACCCCCGAATTATTATTTTTTCTATGCATTATTATTAATGTTATTAATGTTCTCTGCAGCACACCAATGGTTGGCATTCAAGACAAAGCCAAAACACTGTACTCATGAAACACTCCAATTTCAGTTGTTCATTTTGTCATGTTGAGGAAATTTAGCCACTAACCACATCTTATAAACACATACTTAAAATGAGATCAGGCAGCTTCAAAAGCTCCTCCGCAATCAGAAGCACTCAGTATGTGGATTTAAAGGCAACATCTAAACAGACATCTAAATGTAAGGCTTACTGATACTAAATCCACGCATATGCAGAAAAGAAGTAAAACTTGAATCTATCCTAATAACGCCTTTTTCTCTGCCAGCATTTCAAATGAAAAAAATACATCAGAACTTTGATTCTAAAATTTTTAATGACAAAAAAAAAAATCTATGACAATAACATCAGAGATCCAGAAAGAGTGATTACCTACTGCTTACTGCTCGTATTAAGCCTTGGTCTTCCAAGAAAGTATTGACTGAAAGAGTATTCACTACTAAAAACTGAAATTCTCATTCATTTATTGAAAAACTGTTAGGCTATATAGTGGTAGATCACAGCTGTAATGAAACTGGAGTGCAGCTGTTGCACTCTCCTAAAACCAAAGGAAGAAAACTTGTTATAAGGCCAAAATCTGGGAAACTGAATATGGACTAGATTTTCTTCTAGCTCACACCTTTCATGTTTTCTACTTCTTAACTCTTCATTGTAAGCTTACTGGCTTTTAATTTTTATGCTTTTCTTTGTTTCTTTTGCAAAGCTATAAAGCCAAGCTATATTAGACAATTCATTGATGGTTCTGAACTCCAAAGTTATCATTCAAAGACATGGCAAACAGGACCAAGGGGACACTAAAAAGCCACCTGGAAGACAGAAGAGAAATAAGTGCTAGAAAGACATCATAGGTTTTCTTGACCTCATAAAAACTACTATTTAGATGGCTATCAAGAGGGTGGGAAATCTAATACCCCTAAAAGCCAAAAGGCATCTGCCAAGTCATCGGTCTACTGAGCGTGAGTCATAACTGACTGACCTCCTCAGGAGCTATAGGTGTCATCCTGGAGGGCTTAGCCATCTATGTTACACACTACTCCCTTCAGAGGGACTGTTTCTGCAACTAACTATAGAAGCAGACCTTCTATATTGTAACTTACGTAATTTGGACTCTTAAAAAATTGGGGGACAAGACCAGAAGGGATATGGAAACAACTCATCTCCAATGTCTTAATATTGCTACCTCTTTAACTGCAGTGTGCTAAGCATTTGTCCTCTAAAACTGTGCCAACATTAGCAACTCCAAGCTAGCCGCAAAAAAAAAAGTAAATTAAACAGAGCTATGTTTACATGTGTGCTACAGGAAAAAAAAGGAAAAGCTGGGTTTTTGCCAAGTGGAAAATGATGGAATTAGTAAGGTGAAGACACCATTCTGCTTTTACATTTCTAACAGGATTGGCAAATATTAGTATATGCGAACTCACAGTTGATAAACAATATCCAGTTTTTCAGCCTCAAAAATAAAGAGCTTGACCTGTTATTAGTACCATCTTTATACTTTATTTATTTATAAATTATTTCATATTTGGAAGGGTATCCAGGGATTTTTAATATGGTACAAGTTTCAAATCAGTTAATACTAGAAAGAAATACCTTGAGAAAGCATGGATTTATATTTTTACATTAAATCCAGTATTTCTAATAATTTCAAAATTTTACTAGTTGCTTGTTCACATATTGTAAATTTTAAGCAGCTATGCTATCTGTACAGCTTTATGAACTGTCTCTCCTTTAATGTATCCATTTGTATAAAATTAGTATTAGTAGAACAAGAAAAAATGTTATATCGTGCAAGCATTTTATTAAAGATAGTTTATGTTAGTATAGCATGTAAGATTTCATATTACAGCACATTTACCTACACAAAATTATTGGATGACACATCCAGCTTTTGCTTGCAAATGAAGAATACTCTCAGTAAAGCCTGGTTTGGCCTATTCTGCTGAAAGGGTAAGAGAATGTAAAAGCAAACTGTAATTTTTAATGTAAATCCTTAGCAAAAGTTGATGTATTATTAAATCAATTTAATACAGTTCTATGAAACACTTCATAGGCCCCTCACATTGACCAACAGTTGTGGCGCGGGATGTCACACTTCACAGGAGATCTGGTCTGGAAGTACCAAATTCTAAAGCCTATGTAATCAGGCCAAACCACAGATGACTTTTTTTGTTTATTTACCATGAAAGAGCAACAACCAGGTAACATTTTCACTAATACCCTGCAAATGCCTCCAGAATTTCTGCGTACATTATGCTCTCTGCTCTTCATAGACTGTTAATTATTTTGAGTAGAATCAGGTGCAGTTGCCATTGCTAATTAAATGCTCCATCAGTATTGCTACAAAGACTGTACTCCCTCCTCTTCGCTTAGGCAAATGAATGAGCTTTAAGTAACTGATAGAGCACGGGCTTTCTCATCACTTTCTTGGACACAGACCCTAAATTCCACCCAAATACTTTTTTCAGAGATAGAAGCAACTGCAGTGGATGTCGTCCAAGGTGACTTCCACAAGTTTTCACAGAAAAAGTTACTCAAGCAGAACTTGATAACATCTCCTGAGCTTTTCACTCTAGCCTGAAGACCTCACTGTTGATCTGCCTCTCAACAACTTCAGATGAAAACACAAATAAATGTTTTCCATCTCCCCTTTTGGACAGAGGACAGCAGCTGATGAATGGCTGCCAATATCCTAATAAATTCATCTTTTAAGATGTAAAATAGACACAAACAAAAACATGTTAGTTGAATAATATATAAGAGGAATATGAACTATTCCGAAGCTAATTTACAAAGACAGCCTTCCCAAAGCATAAACCAAATATTTTAACTACAACAAAATACAGAAGAAAAAGTAATTTCTATCAGCTATGTAAAAATTCAGCCTGTAAGAGCAGATGCAATGTCACACTGTTAGATCAAGCGCAAAAAGGTGAATTATGGGATAGATGGAGAAGAAAGGAAGTCCCTGAACCAATTGTGACAAGACACGCGATATGTGTAAGATGAAAGGAAAAACTCGTGCTTCAAATCACACGGCTTAGCCATTAAACAGCATTTATACCACAGGAACATAGAAGACCTGGGAGGGTATTCATAATCATGGAGAAAAAAAAAAAGTGAAATATTTCTTAATTCTCCTCCTTATTCCTAAAGACTGCAGACTACAGATCTGTCAGATGTCACTGTCTGAGCCCATTCTACACCTATTACTACATTCCCGCAAACCCATCAGCTAGATCCTCCATGGCCAGAGCCCTCAGAGGGCAACTGAATCCATTCGAAGTAAAACTGAGTATGTGTCTTTGAGTAAGAGATAAGGTGAGAGATGATAGGAAATGCAAAGAAAACTATTTGTAGCTGCTATTTTGAAGTTCACAATGACTTGCAGGAAATATGTTCACAGCTGATGCTTGCACAGGAACACCTAAAACTAGTCTTATGGTTGATAAACTATTATTTGTACTGCAAGTGCATGATCAGTACCACCTCTTTTCCCTGCTAGCATAGAAGAAAGTTAAACCATTAAATGATCATCTTAAGAAGTTAAATAATCAAGGTTGCAAGACAAAAGCAAAAATAAAGTACTTACCTTATAAAAATTAAGGAAAAAAGCAATCAGGAAATCATTTAATTATTTATAAGCAACTTTAACTCAATTTCCACATAATCACTAACTTTTCTATTGGGAGTTAGATTATTTTTGTTTCCTACAGATTTACTGATAATCTATGCATACCATGAGCCAGCCAACCCTGCCTGTTCATAGATATGAAAAGTATGTTTCCACCAATTTCTTGCAACTTAGTGAGGAAGAAGCCTGAAACCTCTGAAGCAGTTCAGTGACTAAAATCACCTGAGTGCCAGCCAACTCCCATCAAATCACTGCTAAAGCACATGGCTTCCTCTATAGGCCTGTTGTAATTTACACTAAAAAAATCTTTTAGATTCCAAAAACTGTATTTTCTGTATATTTCAGAAACAAAAATAGGATTTTAAAGCTTAACAAGTCATAAGCCTTCTGCCAAAACTGAACAGTGCTGCAAATGTCTTTTGCACATATAATTACATTTCCTTGCTTGTACTGAGATTACTCCTGGGGGCTTCATATGGATGTTTACACTCTGATAGAAGTCTACTACCAGACAGGAGCACAGAGTTCCTCCCACAGATAGCTTTTAACACAAGAACAAATGCACAAAATAAAAACAGTTTCAACATTCAAACTAGAGCATTTCCAAGTGCTTAAAGCATCTCTTAAGCATCTGCTTAAAACCGCAAAAATTCAGAACACATTTAAAACTTAAAACCCATTGCCCAAGACCAGGAGAGCTCATCTGTGCTCCTTCATCTGTCTGTCCTACTGCACCAGCACACATGAGCCTTTGGCTGATGGAGCTCTGTTTGCATTCTCATCAAAACCCAGAGACAAAGATTTCCAAGTGTTTAGCATCATCACTTCTATTCAACTCAAGGTGAGGAAGACCTCACTTGAGAAAACTGAGGCATCTGTGGAGCAGAGCAGTAGCCAAGAAAAGCAAAGGGAAAACTCTGCACACCGTAGCCCAAGTTTGCTAAGTATGTTATCTAAGTGAAAACTAAAATATCTGGATGACAGTTGCCCACACTCCATATTTGACGAACATCCATAGTTTCACTGAAATCCAAATGGTGAAAGGCTATGGTGCAGTCCAAAACAAGTACCCAAAAAAAAAAAATTTCCACAAGCCGTAACTTTTGTAGAATAAAAAGATATCTTTGGGGGGGTGGGGGGGAATTCAAGGACATACTGAATTAATCTGACTTTGTCAAAGTTGTTAGAAACATACAGTTTGTGCATTGCTTACCAGTGAAAGACTAAATGCTCTGTTTTGATGGCAAATTGGGTATATTATGAAGAATAGGTAAAGGGAATACTGTCAGCAGAGCTGTTTAAAGAACAGAATTTCTGCTCTAGTAAGAAATAAAATGGAACAACAGAGCATAGCTATTGTTGCTGTTCAGAATTTAAAAATACACATTTACATTTCCCATGCAAATATTTTTGTCTCTTAAGCTCTTCCTTTTTTTTTTTCCCCCAAGTCTTTCAATATGTCTTTGAATGTCTTCTCATGTATTTTAAGGTTCTTCCATTTTTTATAAATGAAGCTGACAGGTGGAGCTCAATCTCCAGGGGCTTCTGGCTCAGACACAGTGTCTAGTCTCCTAGTTCCCTATCAGTTATAAAAGACTGATGAGGTCCTGCCCTGAAAATGCAGGTGATTCACGAGCCTAAAAACATGGGAGCTAGAGCTTTGGCAAGAGATGCATTTCTTGAGGTTGCCAGCTATGGATCCAGGCACCTAGACTTTAAGACTACATCTCTGCTAGTAAATTAAAAAGCATCTAGCAACACTCTCTGGTACTGAGGCTAACTGGCATGAAGCAGCCCACATCAATACTGTTCAACTCTCCTACTGTCCAAAACAGGGTCACCACATCCAAACTACCTGGGGAGAGCAGAAGTTAGCTTGGCCGTGGAAAGAGCCATACCTAGGAACTGCCTGGGAAGGAGTAACTAGCATAGGCTAAACCTATTGTGCCTGGCACCATTTTAGCAATTTAACCATGTAGTCAACTGAGTTTCTTACTAATCTTTGATTTGCTAGTACAGATGAAGCAAAGGAGTCCAAGCTAGAGTTCTTGTACCACTGGACTCCCAGCTTCTCTGCTCTCCAAGAAGAAATTTCAAGAAAAACTTCTGCTCTAACATTTTAACAGCAAAAGTTCTTCCATGTGGCTTTTCAAAACCTTCTGGCCTCTGTGTTTCTAAATCACAGAACCACAGGTTGAGACTAGAAGGGACCTCTGAAAGTTGTCAAAGCACAGTCAACTAGAGCAGGTTGCTTGGGACTGTGCCCAGTCCTCTTCTGAGTATCTCCAAGGATGGAGACTCCACAACCACTCGGGGCAACCCGAGCCAGTGTTCAACCACCTTCACACTGGAAAGTCACCCTCAGTTCATCTCTGTGGCCCTTCGCTTAACTCCAGTATGTCCCAGTACCCCACTCCAGATGTGTCGCACCAGGGCTGAGCCGCAGGGAAAGATCACTCCCTTGACTTGCTGGCAACGCTCTTCCTAGCGCAGCCCAGGAGGCTGATGGCTGATGGATTGTTCCGCCCCAGGGGCAGTACTAGACATTTCCTTTTGCTGCGCTTCTTGAGGCTCCTGTTAGCCCATTTCTCCTGCCTGTCAAGGTCCCTCTGGGTGCCAGCACAACCTTCTGGTGTATTGGTCACTCTTCCCATTTTTCTGTCACCTGCAAACTTGCTCAGGGCGCACTCTGTCCCATCACCCACATCCTTAATGAGGGTATTAAATAATACTGACCCAATATCATCTCTTGGGGTACACCACTAAAAACTGGCCACCAACAGGACTTTGTGCCACTGATCACAACCCTCTGAGCCAGGCAGTTCAGTCAGTTTTCAGTCCATCTCAATGTCCATTTATCTAGCCCACACTTCATCTCTATGATAATGTTATGGGAGACTGTCAAACTAACTTGGATTAGAAAGCTCTATATAAAACTTCCTTACAGAATGAAAACCATTAACATTGAAATACTTTACATCAAGATTTCCAAATTAATCCATTTTTTCTTTTTTTTTTCCCCCTAACTTTTCCAAGGACCAGGGAAGGTAATGTTTTTCTTTTTTCACCCTCATTAACTGGCATACTCTTATGGGAATGGTAGACAAATTCCTCTTTCTTCTTAACTTAAAGTTAAGAATAAATCAATAATTCCCTTCTGTGTAATCCCCATTACCTTGTCCATTGCAATATTTTCAAAACCCCAAATAATCCAGAACTCCATTTGAAGGACAGAATGACTCATTCTCACAGTTTCTATCTGCTTATATAAATGTTCATGGTTTGATTTCACATGCATGATAATGATACTATGCATTTAAAAGCTATCAGACTAGGGAATTTACTCATATAAACAACAGATAAAACAGCAGAGATTACAATAATAATCACGTGCTTTTCAGAGATAGGTATAGGTACCTACCCTCCTATTCACAACTTCTGGACTTTCTGAAATGCTGCTACCTTTATTCTCTGATACCAGGACAAAAATTGAAAATAGGGTTCTAAACCCTATCTTTCTATTAGTGGTTTAAATGAGAAAGAAAGACACATAAATTTAATATTTAAACAGTCAAATTTTGTTATGATTCTAGTTTGTTGTCACTACTATGCCTTAGTGGTAAGTTTCCCACTACTGAAAACTCTCATACACAAATCATGTAGCTTTTTTCTCCCCAAAGCCAACAATTGCTAAGTAAGGTAAATGAGGAAAACACAGCTGCAAATGCTCATAATCAAAGTAGAACCAGTAGTGGCATGAAGGCAAAATCCTTCCAGTGGCCAGCACTGCAGCTGGCCAAGGAAACACAACTCAAACTCTCTCAGTCCCTTTCACTTCTTGTCCCTTTCTTCTGTTATTGGCCTCTTCTCAAATCTCTACCCTTAAAATTCTGCCTACTGCTTCTTGGCTGAAAGTGTTGGGAAGGAAGCAACAAATGAACAAGGACTCTGACATGCCAGAAAAGGGTTCTGTTTCCAACAATAATTCTTGCAAAAAGGGCCAGCAGTACAGCTAAGCATGTGTACAATTCTCTCTATGTGGCGCTGCATACGATGATAGCCTTGCATATGTCCCACCATAGGTTACTCCACCACCAGTCTGACAACAGATGGAGGCAGAAAGAGACATACCATGGTGGCATACTGATCACTACTAGAGAAGAAGGCTCAACCATCTGCCTCCCACTACTTCCACGACAATGCAAGCTGCAGTTTAAAACACTCTTGTTTTGTTAGATAGCCTTAGTCCTCTGCTCACACCCTGCGTGGGGCAACACAGCTTCTCTTTATGCAGGAGGACGCCTGGGGCTGTGTTAACAGGAACACAGCTAGTAGATTGAGGGAAGCAATTATCCCCCTCTGCCTAGCACTCACTAGACCACATCTACAAAACTGCATCCAGCACTGGGCTTCCAATACCAGAAAGATCAATAAACTGGAGCGAGATCAACAAGGGCTACCAAGATGGTCAGGTGGCTGGAGCACTTGACCTGTGAGAACAGGCTAACGGAACAGGGCTTGTTCAGCCTGGGGAAGAGATGGTTTTGAAGGGACCTAACAGCAGCCTTCCAACACTTGTAAGGAGTTGCAGAACTCCTGCAAGGAGTATCAGGAAGAGGGAGCCAGGCTCTTCACAGTGGTGCCTTGTGGGAACACAAGAGACAATGGGCATAAATTGAAACAAGAGAGGTTCAGACTGGATATAAGAAGAAACTCTTCCACCTTGAGGACAGTCCAGTAGTGGAAAAGATTACCCAAAGCGGTTACACAGACTCCATCCTTGGACGTTTTCAAGACTTGACTGGTCACAGCTGACTCTACTTTGAGCAGGACCTCCTGAGGTCCCTTCAGTCTAAATTATCATATGATCCTACGATAGCTTCCATTCACATTTGTAAGGTTCTGTACAAGATCTCTGAACTGAGGTGGCTCTTACATTGTGGATAGTGGGGTCCATATCCAGCAGAACTTTAGACCCTTGGTAAAATCTGAGTCTTACTTCCGTCTTGAACTATGTGGCGAAATTGCACTTGCTAGCACTGTACCCCAGCACACTGGAAAATGAAATTTATATTGAAATAGGAAATGTACTGTGCCTGTGCAGTAGCCCTCAGCAGGGTTTTCCCTCAGTTTCATCAAAGATGGGCATGCAACAACCAGGCTGAGCACAAAGAAAAGGGTGCAGAAGTTAGGAGATGCCAACACCCCAGCTGTCTTGTGATTTCATTTGTGAGATAAGCAGTGACAATTTATCCATGTATGTATTTATACATGAAGGACATGAATAAGCATGCACTTCAAACCTCCCTGGCAGAGTGAAGTTGAACAAAACAGATTTTGTGTAATGAAAAACAAAAGTAGATGTGCTACAGAGTACTTGTGTGCTCATGTGCCAGCTCAGTTGCCCTCAGCAGAAATCTTGTCAGTGCACAGAGATGGGCTGGTAAAAACTTGGACCAAGCACAGAACAGGGCATACAGGAAAAAAAAATTATGAAGTCCTTTACAAAGTAATGGCCATTTTTTCTGTTTTCCCAGGCTACGGTAACTAAGTATTCTCACTTCACTATTACACTGATACTGAATAACCTATCCTGTCCTTGTTCATAGCGCGTTCCTCTCTTACACCACTGCTGTTACACACATCCACACACATCTACTACAAAATACTCCACTGAGATCCCCACCAGTCCAAAAGCACTCAAGCCGCAATTGCCTTTGAAGGAAGCAAAGGTGACCCAGGCTAAGAAGCAGCTAGTCATGATGCCCATGAGCAGCAGGGACTGTCACTGGAACAGAAAGAGAAAAACTGGGTCAGCAGATGAAAGTGGACTGTCTGCTCTACGTGACCGCAATGCAGTCCCAAACAGCTCCGAGAAACACTTCAATGGGAACACCGTATAGCTTCCCATGGCTTTGCATCCCACTAACAGATGAACTTGGCTTAAGGAAGGGAAGGCCTGTTAAGACTTCTCACTGCAGTCCTCCTTGTAGGTTACTGCCTGAGGAAAGACCTCGTGGTACCAAAGTCTGGCAGCCTAAACCATTGGAGATCTGCAGGGCACCTTATTTATTCCCTGTGACACACACCCAAGGTGCCAGCAAAGGGCAAAATGTTAGAAATAAGCAATAATGCAAAGACTAAGATGATGACCAGTTAAAACAATTAGCTATTTAATTGAAAGACTTCTTCAGTTATACTCTGCTCTGAATGTGGAACACAGACCTCTCATAATTAAAAGAGGAAATTTTCATAACTTTGTATTTATTGACCTCTGCTAAGACAGAAAAAAGCAATGCAGCAGAAATTAAAACAAGGCACCACTCTCAAATGTAAAACCTGCTTATGGAGCCAGAACAGCAAATACAAAATTATCTCCTGTCTTTGGTCAATGTTGTCACTTTAAGTTGTACCAATTACTTTTCTATTTATTTTTCCAGTGAGTCTGAGAGCATGCACCCAGTTAATGGATGCAACTCAGAGATGCACACTCTTGCCAAATGTGACCTAATCCATATCAGCCTTAGCTACAAGTTTCGAGTTTTCTGTTTTCCATTTCCTTTCATTTGAGTTGATCAGTTCAATTTGAGCTTTGCCTGTTAAAAGACAGATTTCACATAGATTAGAAAACTAACCTTTCACTGAGGGGTAGAACCATCTGAATTGAGAGCATGCAAGGAAATCTGGATGGAGAAAAAGGCTAGTACTATGATAAAGTCTACAGTTGTATCCCAGGAAAAAAAAAAAAAAAGGAAAAAAAAAAAGGAAAAAAAAAAGGAAAAAAAAAGGAAAAAAAAAAAAGAGGGAAAGGCTGAGGAAAAGGAGGGTCTCAAAAAAATAGTGTTTCATAACTGAGGGAAGTGGAGGAGAGCGGCTGGACAATAGGGCATAAACTATTTTCTTTCCTGCCAACATGCTATTAACTGACACAGTGACACAAACAGATGGAAAATGGGTCAGCAATGCCAGAACAGAAACTCCACATTGCTATTTCTGTCCAGAAGAAAAGAGGACAGGATGGTCTTTTAGAAACACATAATATGAAATGCAAGCAAAATACAAGCATGTCTCTTGTGCTTTCTATCATACGACCTGCCCTGAAATGTCAAGAAATCTGAACATGACTGTATCTCTCTGTCACTGGGAAAGAGAATACACTTAGAGATCAATTGGAGCCACTCCCTGATTCATGGATCTCATATCCCTTGTAATTCTTCTCATAAACATCATGAATCCATATGGTGTCCAAGTGTTACATTTTGTCTTTGATTTAGCTAAAAGATACTTAAACAAACAAAACCAGACTCAAGATGTTTCTATGCAATTGGAGGGTTCCCCACAGACTCCTCCTTAGCTGAGCCTCAGGAATGTAGAGTGCCCTTTATAATTCAAGTGCATTAAATCAGATCTAAAGAACTTCCCATTTAGAAGATAACATAGAAACAAGATGCATTTTATTGAAAGATTCTCAGAAAAATTCTGCATGGAATTGAAAACCTGCTCTATCTGGATTTTTTAGTGACACATATCCTAAGCAAGGTGACCGTTCACTGCAGGTAGTAAAAGCTTCACTACCATTTTTTAATTGTTTTTTTAACCACAGTTCACAGCTCTGAGTAAAGAACCTAACTTCTGCAGGTGGACAACAGCAAACCTACAGAAGCCAGCAGCGCGGAAAGGCAACGTCACCAACAGCACACAGTGCCACCATACAACTCCGTAACAAAAAAGAAGAATAAAGTGGGGAAGAAAATAAAGGAGACAGGGGCAACCAGGCCAAGAAAATAAAATATATATATATACACACAGTTTCATAAATATGAAGTGACAAAGGAAAAAAAGGATAGAAAAGAGCAAATTAGTGATGGAAAAAAGAAGGCAGAAGCAACAAAAAGCAACATTTTATTGCAGTTCAGGGAAAATGATTCAGCATTCTGTGGGCCTACCATCCACAGACTGCTAAACTTTAAAAATATCTTGAGATATCGATTCAGTTAGAAATCACAACTACAGTAACTGCATAGCAGGGAAAATTACTCCCTCACGACTGCAATCAGAAAGATTTGCAGGGAAGGAAACATGGAGGAGGCCACAATCATCATCTTTAATAAACTGAAGCAGTAGCTAGAAGAAAGCGTGTCATTATCAGCACATGACTGTTGGCTGAGCAGAAAAAGAAATGAGAAAAGGAAAGAGAGAAAATTGTATTAAAAAAAAGTTGTCAAAAGCTGATCTTCAGATGATGACATAATGGGCGTGAGAATATGGAAAACTGTTATTGACTAATAATTCACTGGATAGTAGCTTCACAGAAAGACAGTAAATTAATATACAGAGCTTTTTTCTTTTGGTTTGGTGATGGTTTTTTGGTTTTTTTACTTTTAGACTATTACTTTGGTGATAACCAATTATTCTCTTTAAAAGGTGTGAAGCCAATTGCAAATACAGCAATGTTCCGCCCCCGCAGTAAATAGTAACTGTCACCTTGTTGCTGAGCCAAAGCATGGGCTCTCTCCTCTCCAGAGAAGGCATCACACAATGGTTCTTAGTTTACTGCCCAGACATCACTATATGGAATAAATCACTAACACTTTTTAAGGTCCAAAAAAAAAAAAAAAAAATTTACATTGCTATAGCCTATGGCCAACAGCTATATAAAGTAACATTTTGCCAACAGATCCCCAATGCTGATATCTAAAACAATCACTAATAGCTGTGTGTTTGAATAAGGACCACCTGAAAGCATATGCATTGCTTACACTTTCTTCAGTGAAAGCTTAACGGGTTTTGCTGATGAGACCTGTGATAAATTGATCCACTCAAAGGACAACCCACGGCCTCCAGTCAAAAAGACAGTGTCCTGGCCAGCGTGGAAGTTGGCATGCTGCCTCCTGCTATGTGAACCACAGTAAAATTACCAAATGAACAAACCTGAACAAATTAGACAAACACCTCAGTAAAAACGTATGGGTCTGCCTGTGTTAGTGAAATGCTGCCAAAGCACATTTTTTGTTTTGGAAACAGTTCCCCCCTTGGTCTGCAATACAGCCTCAAGAATGTAGGTATGCTCCACCCAAAAACATTGCATGGATTTCTTAAACTCCTCACCAATTTCACTATCAAATTTGGCAAAGGCATAATAACATGCAAGTGATGAGAAAATTAAAGTTAACACAGAAATGTCTTCACCCAGAGAAGTTGCTCATCTCTATAAAGTCCACAGGAACATGGGATTTTATTTTTTTTACGTTTTGTTTCTTTCTTTGTGATCTCTAACCAAAAATCTGACACTGGGTCAAGTTTCAGCTGAACAATTTTCTGGAAGCAGTTTTACTTGGGCTGTGTACCACTCTTCCTAGAGCTTTCAAGGCCCAAGTGTATCTCCTGAACAGTAACCTGAACATCACTAATGGTACAATAAGTTTTATCAGTGGACTAAAACAGGAATAAATAGGTTAGCTGTAAGGAGACACAAATCAGGTTTTCCTCCAAAAACTAACAAACAAACTGCAATCAGGGTGGAATTTAAATCAGTGATCTCATTTCAGTAACCACCAAGGCTGCCTCTAAACATCAATGGAGAAAGGCACCTCCAAATGGTGACACATCACATTCTCTAAGAGCTAAGACACTGTATATAAAAAAAAAGATTCAGCAATGACCTTTGGAAACAGCCTATGCAAGAGAAGGTGAAGAAAAGCGACAACCCATCACCATGAGACCTCTTGGAAGGGGGTGGCTCACACCAGCCAATGGATACCACTCAGCTTTCTGAGAACTTCCCAGCAGATCAGCAGTACTCCCTGGGAATCCTGTTTAATGCCACAACACTGCAAGGACCACTCAGCTTCCTCTTCCACTGTCATCAGGCCATCATTTATCCTATCCAATCTCTCTGCACATACTTCTTCCCTCTTTGAAGCCTGGAACTGAGAGCATTGAAGATGCTGAGATACTATGAGTCCTTGGAAAAATACTACTTTGTGCACAGAAACTGACATTTAGTTAATGAGATAATCTTCATAACCATTGAGAGCAGAGTAAATAACTATACTGCCAAAAGAAACTTGAAACTACTATCACCAAGATTTTCACTACCTGGTTGGAGACACAGAAAAAGATAGTTGAGAAAGAATAGATCAAAACATCCTTCAGTATTTTCAGCATTCCCACATGCATATAGATTATTAATGTACAGCAAGATGGAGGAGTTCCCCCAGTCTCAGCCTGCTTGAGAGTCCTCTGTTCCTAGGCACTAATGATATTTATATTTCACATGTGAAAAATATAGTAAATGCTAAAAAATATTTATGTCTCCAGTTCACTTGGTAATTTTTGTTCAAGTGTGACAGTGAACTTTGGAGCATTGCTGTTAAATGGAAATATTAGAAAAAAAATACTTAAAAGGGAAAATTTTCTTTTTATAGCTGTTGACAGTCTATCTGCAGAGCTATTACACACAAAGGAAGTGGAAATATTACTGTTATTAGGAGGGGTGATACTTTAAAATTGACTAATCTTGATTATGTAAAATGCTAGTGTGTTCTATAAACTTCTAACAATGAAGATACATCTAATCAAAAAGGCCCAAAAAGGCACTAAATCAAGCACACCTTCCTGGAAACAACTATTAGGTAACTAGAGAAAGACACTGGGTTTCGATTCACGTTTTTAGTGCAACAAGCACTTCAGAGTTCATCTGTAAATAATACAAATACTTGAAAGGTAGTATAAAACTGAGAATCTCTGCTCAGGTTTCTACATCAAGGAGGAAAAACAAGCAATGTACTTGCTGCAACAAACTATTCCTGACCTTCCCCAATAACAGGGGAAGGAGTTCAAGTCGACAGCAATCTAGCACGAGCATCCCTGAGAAGCCCATCAGTTACTGAACCTGAATGAGATGCTTATCAGTCCTGACACTCCTTCCTAAGCAATAATCATTGGATCTTATCACCTATCCTTGCTTTTTACCAAAAATGCTGCTGCACAGTATTATTTTGGTTGCAAAGGAAACCTGAAGAATGTAATACAACATATGCTGCCTGATTTGGAAAAATCTATACCACTTTCCATATATGGGAAAACAACAGCCTCCATCAGCAAGAAAGCATCAAAGGCCTACTGTACATGTAACAATATATTTATTTCCTTTCTTGTACCAAAGAATTCAGGTTTTAAAAAATAAAATAAAATAAAATCTATATTTATACAGACATTTTCAATAAATCAAAAGACTAATCAGTTTTTTATCTTTTGTCACACTTCTGGTGAAAGTTTTCTAAAGACTTATTTTTTTGTACCAAAAATAAGTGACTACAAAGCTATTCTTTAAAAACAAAAATTACAAAGAAACTTTTCAGGACAATGATTGCTTCCTATATAGGGAATTACAGAAGCCTTATCATGCATTTCATACCGTATCTTACAGTTTTTTGAAGCACTTCAGTTAATTTCAGTGGGGGTTTTTCCGATAAACCCTTTTTCTGTTGACTGCAAGTCTGGTAAGAAGAGGAACAGGGACCATCAAATTATGACAATTTCTCTCACATTCCTACAGTCAGATCACAGAGAAGTGAAGCCTTTTTTTTTTTTTTTTTTTTTCATTATTTTATTTTTGTTCCAATATGCAAACTGGCCATAAAGTCTCAGCTCCTGGGATACTGAAAAAACATACCATGTTGCCCTGCAACAGTGCAACATGCTTGAAATTTAAAACTAACCGAAATCCATCTATTTGTAGGTTCACAGTACCTCCACAAACATCACACACTGTATTATACATTTTTCACACTGGCAAAGTTTCTGGTTTAGCATCAGATTGTTTGATGGTCACTGCAGCTTCAAGTCCATTTTTATAGCTGAAGTCTGGAATTTTTTAACTGGTTTCTCCAGTTGGAAATGCGTAACTATATCCACAGAATTTCTCTAGTTCCTTCTATTTTGCACACCCTCTATCAAAAACTAAAGAATCAGATGTTGTGACTGAAACTGTCCATTATGTTCTAAGTGTGGAAGCAACTGTGGGAGTATTTTTCTAATCTGTTTATGAGAAGATCTAATGAGAGTGCAGACTAGAATGGGAGGTCATTTTCCCAAAGATTTTGGGTCATAATCAACAACGAGCAATCAAATCATCCTTGATTCTGCCATCTTGCAATCACCTACAGTTTGTGACATCCGATTTCGGTTTTGGACCCATCTCCTAGGCTGTTGGGGTTTTTCCTCCTCACCTTGTAACCACACTACTGAGGCTCCAACCAGGAGTTTCTCCCCAGGCAGCTTCCACTTTCTTGTGGCAATTCAGCAAAGCTCCATCTTTGGCCCTTTTTCCTCCCTCTCTCTCTCCACAACTTTTTCCATTCTGCCCCAAACTTCCAACTGTGACTTTGCTGTCAGGATCTGTCCCCTCAGGCAGGGGGTTCATCTTATTAGATTCACCTAACCAAACACAGACATCTACAGTACGTCAAACAGATCTGTCTACATCTGAGGCTAGTCATCTAGACTACATTAATAGGTAATAGAGAGGCACTTCTAGATATCAAATACAGATCAGAGGAGTCATGTCTTAGAAGGGACTATTCCTCTCCATTGACTACAAACAGATTTCAGGTGATACTGATACCCACAGTGTAGAAGTTCAAAGTTTACTGTCTAAGCTCTACTTCTCTAACACCTCTTTGGAAATAGCCTGCTGTCCATCTAAGACACACTATTCAAATCCTAGCCTCCTTGTTACTATTCTTCTGCTTCCACTATTTGTCACACCTACCGTTTCTCATTTTATACTTACAATATTTATAATATACCAATAATATTTAACCTTTGGATTAAAGCTCCTAAAAACAACTAATGACAGACACTTTTTTCCAAAATGAAGTTTTTGTTCTACCATAATCCAATGCATTGTTGCAACGTAGCATTAAAAAACATATTTTCAAAAACATATTTGCAGAGTTCTACGCATACATCAGATAAAAACATACTGATTTTCTAAAAAAATACAATACCTATACTACATATTCTTTCTGCATGTCTTTAGGTAGCTAATTGGAAATAAGATACTGTTCATAATAATACATTAATTGTGTTTTTATATTCCCTAAACAAAAATCAGTGAACTAGTGGCCAGAGGGCCCTAAATTGAAGACACCTTTTGATTTGTGGTGCTTTCTTACAGATAAGATGGAAAACTGCATTTGTGTATACCTTATTTTGCAAGTGTGCTTAAAAAAAAAAAAATCCTCTACTTGAAATAGATTACAATAGTTAAAAAAAAAAAAATCAACCAAATTTAATTACACTAATTAAAGCAGGCTTGAGAAATTTACCTCTTGAGAATATTACCTCTTGAAAATAATTCCATTCTCATTTAGCCATGAAAAGAATTTAGGGAGTTTTGTCTAGTTGTTTTGCTTGCTGGTTTTATATGTGACTTCAAGTCCTAAAAGAAACTTGAAAGACAGTAAAAAAAATACTGTTCTGGTACTAACAGAGTAGTAGGAACACAATTTTTAAAAATAAGAAAATATACGCTCTTCTGCTCAATCAACAGCAGTAAGACGTATTCGTCATACTCTAATATCAGACTAGCCCAGCGCTTTGGAAGGGGAAGAAGCTGACAGCAGAAGAAGAAGAGCTGGCATAAAAGCCGTATCTGCAGATCAGTATCTGGACCTGGGCTAATAGGAAGAGTGGCTGTTGCAAGTGTGCAAGTGAGAAGCCAGTTAGGATGACTGCTGCCAGGTCCATGTGTAGCCTCCCAGAGAGACAGCGAAGGTACACTTTTGAAAGTAGTGTGGAGCAGGATGTCCAGTTAGCATAATTCCTCCTGGAAACGGGCTCGGTTTCTCAAGCACAAATTTCTCTCCAGTACCTCTCAAATTCAGAGCCTTCCTCCTCACTAATAATTTTGTTCATTCTGTTACTTCCCTTATCGTGTATTATCAATTAGCTTTTGAATGGTCTCAAGCAAGAGGGGAAAAAAAATATGCAAGAAAGAAAAGGAAGGGAAAAAAAACCCAAACAAATGGTTAAATTTCCCCTTTCTTGTCAGGTTATCTGTAGTGCAGTAAAATATCAAATAAACGTTTGAAAAATTAAATCCTGCAAGGGAGAGAGATCATTAAAAATATTGTCTAGATAATTTTTTTAATTCTTAGCAAATCACTGTTTCTTTCCAAAATATTATAGTGCAAATATGACTTTGATAAGCAGTATAGTCACTGGCTTTGCAACATGGGTTTGAAAAAAGCTCAAGACATCACATGGTTCATCCCTTGCTTCAGAACTGCAACATGACCACCCAGTCTGTTTCAGACAAACAACTCTTCCTAAAATCCTCCAGTGATGGAGACTCCATGGCATACCTCGTCACCACCACCCCCCACAACCTATTCCAGTGCATAGATACAGGGTTACATTATATTACCATCTAAATGAAACAGACATGGAAAACAGATCATCCCCTTCCTCTTCCTTGTGCAGCTGTAGTAAGGGTGGGATGAGAGGACATTCCTTAAATTGTGAGGACTAACGGATGGAGTGGAAACACCCCAAGTTGTCCTCCTGCACCTGAGCACTAAGTTCCTAATTCTAAGCCTTTCTCTGTTGCGACCTGAATAGCAGGATACAGTGTCTAAGAAATGTCAGGGTGGGTGACAGGCCAGAGTGACAGGGCACCCTGAGCTCCAGCTCCAGAAAAGGTCTGGAGGGATGGAGGAGAAGGCAGCGTAGGCCCAGCCACGGGACATGACAATTATGTGGGTGAGAGCAGGCTGCTTTCCTTGCCAAAGAACCATCTCCGCAATACAGGTGCTTGGTGGTGTGAGAGTTTGCAGCCAGCTGGAGAGTAAGGGGGAAGACACAGGAGAGATTACTCCATGCACCAAACTGCACTGAAATTCTGCTGCATGGGGTTTTTCCTGTGCTTCTGAAGCCAGCATTCTGAGATAAAATACTGTTGTCATGCTCAAAAATGCTCGTTTTTCCACAAGATATATAACTTTATCCTAGAGAGCAATAACTTAAGATGCACCCAACCATTACTACTTCTAAACTGAAAGATTCCAGGAGAAAAACTTGGTCACAAGAACCATCATCACTACAAATACTCACTGCCTCAAACAGCAAGGATATACTGCAATACAATATAATGCTCTACAATGCATATATAATAAATGCATCATTTTATTGGGTTTGTGTGGTGGGGTTTTGGCAGCAGGGGAGGGGCTGCAAGGGTGGCTCCCGTGAGAAGCCGCTGGAAGCTTCCCCGGCTCCAAGTCGGACCCGCTGCTGGTCAAGGCTGAGCCCATCAGTGGTGGTGGTAGCACCTCTGGGAGAACAGACTTAAGAAGGGAAAACCTGCAGTGGGGAGTAGATTGGAATGCGAGAGAAACCCCTCTGCAGACACCAAGGTCAGTGAGGAAGGAGGTGAAGGAGGTGCACTGGAGGAGGGGATGCCCCTGCAGCCCGTGGTGAAACGGCAGGCTGTCCCCCCCCAGCCCACGGAGGGGAGCAGGGGAGCAGAAACCAACCTGCAGCCCATGGAGGACCCAACACCAGAGCAGGTGGATGCCCCCAAAGAAGGCCGTGACTCTGTGAGAAAGCCCGCGCTGGAGCAGTCTGTGACTAAAGGACTGCAAATAAGGACGTATTCACAGTGATATAAGCTTGAAGTACACTTCTTCGTCTCTGATTTAGGCAACCACAAGCAGAATGAGGGCAACACTTACAAATTTTCCACAACTTCCCAAGTCTGTTCTCAATGCCAGTCTAAGTTTTGACCTTACCTTTAGGTTATTAATGGATTAGATCCTATGTACATTAGGTCACGTCTCCACAAGCAAGCAGAATACAGATTAAAAAGAAACCATGAAAAAGTGGGAGTCAACAGAAGTGCACTCATGTGAAGGGATTTTTCCAGGGAGTGGACTCTCAGAGCAATGTCACCTGCACCCGAATCTCCTCACCTCCAACACACACTGGATCTGTTTCCCATGTGGGGGAAAAACGTTAGGATTCTCCTTTAAAATGAGTACAGTTTTGTATAGCCATGAAACAGCAACTAGTATCCATGATGCACACAAGAGATTTCTAACCTATTTTTCACAGAAGTCCCTGTGCTGCTGATGTAACTGACTCAAATACAAGCCATGAGATAGAGCTGATGTCCTTTACTTCAGCGTTTCTCGGTGTTTTGGTGTCATACGCATTCTTGCTTTCACATGCACTGGGTAAATTGTTGACATTTTCACATTCTCATGCTATCCTGTTTTGTGTCACTAGCAATGAATAGCCACACAGGTTATAAAAAAGGTTAAGAGTTGTATATTACTACACAAATGAACAACTGGAAGGGAAAAAAAACAACTCGAAATCAGCAGACTTAAGAGCAGTTGGCATCAACCACAGTATCAGTATTTCAAAGCCCCAGGTGGGACCCTACCTCCATGTCCTCCCTTATCTCAGCCAGTGTATAGGGAATACAGCAGGCACCCACCTCCACCCTCCTACCCACCACCCCCCAGTCAAAACCAGTGCCCTTCATTCTGCCACATGGCAAAGCACATCCGCCACCACCACCAGCCTTGGCCTCCACAACGGACCGCTCGCGGCCTCGTGCCCGCTGCCTTCTGGGTGTTGAGAGAACAGGAGGAAAGCCGGGACGGCCAGGCTGCTCGCAGGAGCTGCCGTGGCACTGTCCTGCAGCGCAGGAGGGAACCTCACTCCAGCTGCAGCCACACCTATCAATTCAAAGTAGTTCACTTACCGCCAGTGGCATATACATTTCAGTATGGGGATCGTTGGACTAAACAATACTGAAGTACTTTTTTTTAATAGAAACTGCTCTCTTCTGTGTCCATTTTACAACGACCTTTCATAAAAATGTCATTATCCAGTGGGGTTTCTTACTAACATTAGTTTAAAAAAAAAAAAAAAAAAAAAGCTTGTCATTACCATTTTAAACTTTCCATAGATTCAAGCTACTCGGAGAATTTCACACAGGATCTAGACACATGCAAAATTACAAACATTTTAATTTTAAAAAAATTAATATTTTGGTTTGACAGATCTGTGTCTACCTCCCCTCTCAGTCATCTTAACAAATCTCAGGGATATCAGCCTTCCTGCTTCACAAAAAAAAAAAAGAACGTACTTTGCCATCAAAGACAAGTATTATGCATCTTTCTTTTTTGTCTTTAAAAAAAAAAAAAAAAAAAAAAAGGCTAGGTAGGCTTCTGTTCAGTTCCATTTATTATTATCTGGTTATAACATATAGGAAACAACAGTGCCTGGGTAGCTGACAGGACCCTGGCCTTAGGACTCCATTTCTTAAAGCCCACTGTACTGTACTGTAACAAAGGCCAATTCAGATACAAGGGGGTAGGGGGGCATCAAAAACCAATTTATGCTTTCAGTTTTTTACGACTGAAGGTTCATATATCCAGTACTCTGAGAATTTGCGTTAAACAAAATCATCTCCAAGATTACTGCTGTTCCAAAAGATCCAAGCATTACTAGGGTTTCTCATGCCCATGATGTGACTCCATGACACATTTCTAGGAGTCTTTGCCCCTTGCAGGAAGAATTGTGGTTTCACTGAGTTGTGTAAATGTGCAGCACAACAGGGCAGTTGTGCAGCACAAGGGAACTCTCCTTACTCAACACAAAATATTTCATGATCGTGAAACCTACCACCCAAGTGGCTTTCATCAGTCCCATTCTTTTAAAATACACATCAATCTCCCATGTAGTGTTTTAAACAGTTTCTGCGTAAAAATACTTTGACACTAGCCTAGCAGGCAGCTTTCACCTCAAAAAGCTGAAGAGCTCCATGTTGCATATACAATGCACCTTTGCCAACACTTTTTCACAGATATTTCAACAGCTTTGTGCAGGCGGTAGGAGATTTGATATTTATTTCCAGCCATTAGTAAACTGGTCAGTTCTGGTCCTTTCTTAAATTTAATTGCCAATGCTAATGGTATACCTTTTTGTAAAATACCAAAAATTAACTTTCACCAAAAAAAGAGACAATTATCAAGAGAAAAGTCTGTACATCTTTATCCTACTATGTAACTGGTTTAAGTTACACATTATCAGTATTATCCTATTGCATCTGCAGTAACCAAGTCCTTTTATAGTACAAATTAGCTTCTCTTTTTCTTAAGTTTGATTCACAAAAATAGATAAATGAATACAGTAACATACCCGAATAATCAAACTTAATTAAGAATTTTGTGCTATCTTAACTGAATAAAAACAAAACCTAATAAAAGTAATTCAATATTGGAAAGATAATATAGGGTACTGTAGTTAAGAGGTGTCTGCCAACTCCATCAACACTAACTCTCCGACAAAACATAACAAAGAACAGAAAAAGAATTTAGTAATCCTCCCTAAATATTAATTACACATTGTGCAATAGCTGCAGCTTCAGACTAGCACAAGAAGCCAACAGCTTGTATGATTCAATATTTTATCCAACAAGACACCATCCCACATTTAGATAAGAAATGTGCCGCTTCTTTTCTTCCCCTAATTCTGCAGTTAAAATGCCTTTCCCCTAAGCATCCACCAGATATTTTATCACAGATTTCAATAACAACTTATATTTCTCACTCACAAAAAACTAGCATTACATGAATACAAGAATAATAAGTCAAAGGGCAAACAAACACCCCACACACCATCATACCCTTCCCTGAAAAGTGCTGCTCAGTTAGGATGATTACCAATATACCCAGAAGAGTGCTGTAGCAATGGCTAAAAAAAAATATTTACTTGTTATATATAGTTTGCGTTTATCACAAACTTCTTCATAAAAAGTTTATTCAACTATTTATTAATCCACTGATATTCTCAATGCACCTATCCTCTTTAGTCACATATCCACTTACCTTGCACTTGCTGGCCATAGCAGCTGCCCATAATGACCTTACTGTGCAAAGGGATTCTGTTGATGTAGAGGTAACAGAAAGTTGCAGGCATTGCAGTGAAATCCAGTACCTAGATCTAAATTTAGAAAAGCCTGGCAAAGCTTCATAGTCTCTAGCCCTTTGCAATATACCACATAGTTACTGACACAAAACCTGGTCAGTAATTAAGCGTCTCTGATTTGGCCATCTCACATTCTTAAGCGTACTTTTGTGAACAGCCCTGCCTCGCTCCAGAACTTAAAGGCCAAAACCAAAGCTAATTATTAACATGCTGATTAAATGAATGCTTAACACCACCAAGTTACGATGTGCTGCAATGGTTTTTCTTTTCTCTCAATAACTGTATCAAGAATATTTATTCTTCAGTTGAATAACATTCACTAAGCACTTCATCAAACAAACCCAATAACATTACAGCCCATTAATTTTTCACTTTGGTCTAAAGCCAGAACAAGTTTAAATACCTCACCATCTTTCATCCTGCAAGTAATCACATTAATACACATCTCCCTTCCCCCAACGCAAACAGTACCATGTACATACTTTGCATTGCCCCTTGGTAACATCTGCTACAAAAGATACACCACCAGTCTCCCCAAAGAGAATAAATGAGCCAAAAAACTCTCTTGAAATCTCAGAAATGAGGTCACAACATCTCCTATTATAGGCCTGAATTTTACCAAGGCCTTCGTCAGCTATTAAGGAGAAGAACACGCAGATATTTTAGTAGACAGTTTTGAGATTTAAGTTTTTCAGTGTAAAAGAAACCAAAGGAAAAGCTGGCAACAAACAGAGTTTAATAGAAAAGTGACAGTGAAATGTGGCAGAAAACAAATACAGAACAGCTGAAATTTGAGGTTCTGTAGGTACAACTTTGGAAGACAACACTGCATGCAGATACCAATAGCCCAGAAGCAGTGAATTCATGACATTGCTTTACTATACACTTTTATCTGGGTAAGCTTTTACCCATTCTCTCCCTCTTCTCTTTGGGTGCCTTTCTGGGAAACTCACACAAACCATCAGGTTAACTTGACCTTCTGTCAAATTTGGTTGAAACTAAGCAAAAGGCTTAACAGTTGCTGAGAAATGACCAGACAGACACACAGTGTGTGCTCAGTATAACAAGGAAAGCAGACTGCCATCACATTTGTCTGGACAAAGAGAGAACAATGCTACAGCTAAAAAGTCAAAGTGGCAGGGTCTTCTTACCAAACATAGCGTCCCCACATGTCACGAACATGGTATATATTTGCAGTCCAGATTCACCTCAAAGTTGGTCCTGAAATTAGGTGGCCTATTTCCTAAGTGACCCCCCAAAAGCTTTGTAAAAAAACAAGTCTCCATGTCACCGCCCAACATTGTAGTCTTACTGTCGTAACGTAAAGTTTTGCTAAAAACTTCTTAGAATGAGGTTTACAGATTAATTTTCAGATTCTCGTTAATTCTTTAAATTCAGGAGCTGGTTTTTGTGTAAAACAGAAGCCTTTTCATGACTCTCAATAAAACCTTGAACAAAATAACATGATGGTGGAGTGCTACAGGAAGGACTCAGACCCTCAGCATCTATCAGTGGCCAAGAAAGGCAGTATTCCTCAAATCCTGCCTGCCAAAGACACTGCAATTTACAGAAAAGTCCTTTACAGCATCTGACAGCATTCTGCTTCCTGCTCAAACACTTTTGATGGGAAAGTTCCCCTAAGTGGATCTTGTTGCTGGTTTCAGATGATAACTCAAGGAGGAAATTAAAAGTCACTGTATTTATTATAATGCAAAGGCAAAATATATAGAAATATAACTTCCTATTTTAAAGATCTTTCAACAACTACATAGAAAACTACCATTTAAAAAAAAAAAAAGAACCAAACTGCTGTTACATATTTGAATAAATCAAACAGATCAAAGAAAATACTGGAAGAACTTGCCAAATAGTCAAGAATGTATTTTATATTCAAATGGCGGTTTCATCTATACATTCTGCTGGTGGGATACTTGATTATGGAACAGGCTTAAATGGAATTTATGGTACGCTGTTCACTTCGGTGCTCAAAAAAATAGATTCAACAAACTACATCTCCTTTTGATGTTTCTTTTTCCTATGACCCAAACATTCTCCCATTTCATATCTGCATATTAATTTTTTTCCCAGACAACTAATACACTAAGTATTATTTCTCTTGGAGTTGCTCTGGAGGGGAAATAAATTATTTTTTTAGCTCTCTGACAAGACAGTTGATTGTTGTGGCATGTTTACTCCCAACATGAACTCCAAAATGTCATATTGTGCCTCATTCAGCCTTGCTTGTTTAAAACCATGCCAACATGACAACTTGCATGCTTTCAGCAAACTGTTGTATTTCTCATGGCATCACTGCATGTGCACAATCAAAAATATCTTGCTTTTGTTTTAAGTTATTGGCATATTTCAGTTCTGCTTCGATTAATACATGCTTTGATACGTGCTTGATTACATGTCATCAAGAAGTTACACTGAAGTGACAGGACTTAAGAGATTTAGAGATACACTGCTCTGTATTTAAGATTACAAATTTTCACAATTGAAAATAATATTTCTCAAGACTATGTACAAGATACACTTTTAGTAACAAAAACAGTTTCGGGTCATTTCTCAAAAGACGTAATTTTATGTGCCTAAATTTAAACTGAAGGGGGAGGGGGGAATTGTAAATCCCAATTCTGTAGTGATTTCCTCAATTGCTCTTTGCTCTATAAGAAGGAAAACACTTTCTAGCGTGCATGAAAGGCAGCCCTGCCCAGGGCTCATGCAGAAGCTACCAAGAACAGGGAGACTTAGGCTCTCTCCCTGTCTACTTCCTATGATCTCAAAACAAATGACACTTTTTCATGCCAGTCTTTTTGAATGCCACTGATTAAAGCACAAGAACAAAGAATTTAAAATTAGCCACTACAGAAAGTAGCCAGACATGACTGGTTTTCCACTAGCTAGGTTTGGAGAAACAACCATGGCCTTTGAAGGAAAGCTCAGAAATTACAATCACTTTGTTATTTCTATTTTGCTATTAGTGATTTGCAGAAAGTTACCACCTGTATCTCACTACACCTTTTGTTATGAAAAGAGGAGGCCTGTCAATGATCACTGCAAACCCGTCACAGGTATTTTTAGTATCCATAACATGTCCTCAAAGCAAAAAGAAATTTGAATTTTTTCACTGTTATTGTAAATAAAAGGAATTATGTTTCTCCTCTGGACTCTCTATGTAAAACATATAAATAAATAAATATTTAAGGTTTTGTTTTTGCACAGCCAAGATAAGCAGCTGTGACTTTTTCTCAAGGGAAGGGTGCTTCCTTCCCAGCGACACAATCCAGGTCATCTGTCACTACAATGGCATCAACTCAATGCAGCAGTAATTTATTTTTAAAGACTTACTAATTTGAATGCACTGTACTCTACTTGTAAACCCTAGAAAAAAATTTTAGAATTTGTTTTTGTGACCATTAACCTTTTTCAGGTTTCCTATTCACTGAAAGGCAGATTATACAACTCTGTTACATCTCTAGTTCTGGGTTTGACTCTTCTATCTAGACTTATTACTTCAGTGACATGCTGACAGTTGCCAGCAATATCAAAGAATTCAGCAATTTCAGGATCCTGAAATACTTCAGTAATGAATCAGACTTTTTGTTTCATTCTGCTGCTCCTTTTTTCTTATTAGAGCCCTTCCCTTCTGCCTTCTCCCCACAGCTTTCATACCCTCCACAAAGAGATATCCCCCGGCTTCCCAACGCAGCTGTGCGTCAGCTGATGGCAGGCTGTCCTGCAGCCCCTGCACTCCTGCCCAGCCACCCTCCGGCTCCATCCCTTCCTGCCGCAGGATCCTTGGCACTTTGAACAGAACACAGCAGAGAGGAGCTGCTGCAAAAGCCATGGAATGCAACTCTGAGAGTCTACTTCAAGGCAGCACTTAATTGCAAGCAGAATGCCATTGATTTCTAACACCGTAGGTTTTTTGCTGCTGCTGCTTCCCGTGTTTCAACACCTGGACTGTGCAATTCTATTTGCATCTCTGCAAGGAACAGACAAAAACACCAACAATTATCAATTAGTTCAATCACACTTCACCATTTTTGTGTGAACATGGTTTGTCTGCTGGCATATACAGACCCAAAACTTCTCCCATCACTATTTAACTCTTATCTGACAGCAAAGTTGAAGAGATACAGTAGGTGTTAAGCCACTGGTTATCAACCATGAGTCACTCTGCTTGCACACAGAGCAAATATGCCTTGAAGTAAGTAGTTAAGGGTATGTCCAGGTCCAGTTACAAGCACAGCGTGGAAAAGAAGATGAGAAGAAAGAGACAGAGAGCTGCAGCAGAACTATACTGATAATGTCATACGACTTGAATCTCACACACAGCACAGTGCAGTGCTCGAGGAAGGGCTAAAATTGCTTTACCAACAACCTCCCTTCACGAGTGAAACCATGCCTGGTGGGTCTAGATGAAGGATGGGCAACTTATGGTCCTTGACCAGACATTACCTGTGACTTTACTTCATAAAATTCCTAGCAATATGATTTTCTTTTTATATTATTACTGCACAACTCTATGGCACACATTAATGTAATTCAACAAAAATGGCAAAATAGCCTATTCTTTTCCACTAACCTTGCTCTCCAGTGTAAGTATAGCTCTCTACCACACTTATTTTACCTAGTTCCTCTGCAGGGTTAATTACCTTGGGCAGATCTTTGTGCTAACACAGCAGTATTGCTTTTAGTACTTGAACAAGCTTGTTTAGAGCCTCTTGAATGCATCTCTGTATAGCACTGCACTGTTGCCTCAGGGTCATATCCTGAGAGCTGCATTCTTATAAGCACCTTGAAGTTGTGCACCAGCTCCCCTAAACGACAGCTGGATGCCTATATCCATCCTCCAAGCACTTTTAACACACCTACTCTGAGCTTTGTTTTATCCAAAATAATAATGATAATAATGGTTCTTGCTTCAGTAGGGTGCAAAATCCTTAAACAGCAGATGAGGAATTAAGAGTGAGAAAACGCCCAGAGAAGAGTAGGCCTAACACACAACCATGGAACGTCAGAAGCAACTATAAAGACAACCTGGGAGCAAATTCTCAGAAATCTCATACAGACTCCTAACTCCACATTAGTAATACAAGGTTGGTGCTAGAGAGGCTAGAGAAGAAACAACAAAATCTTCGCTAGATGTTCTTATCTTGGAAATCCCTACTCAGCTTCTGTATAGTGTAACGTAGCAGTAAATCTGCAACAGAACATAAAGGAAGCCAGATGTTGAATTCAAAAAGTTATTAAACCAATTAGAAAAAAAAAAAAAAAAAAAAATCCATCCAGAACAGTTCAACACAAAGACTGAACTTTAACCAAGGAAGCACCATGTCACTGGAAACTAGTAATATATGACAGAAATCTCCCGAGTTCTTGACATATTCAGACATTCTTTCGTCAAGCATCTGTCACTGGCCACTGTTACAAATAGGATACGCACTACATGGAGCTTTGGCTGACCCCGTATGGCTGTTTCTATAATCCTTACTCAACACTTTAGTACTGGCTACCAGAGAAAGAGGAATCTCAGGTAACAACATAAGCCCCTCTTTACCCCTCCAAGACCATAATCCTCAACTCTTAAAGCAGAGCTTGGTGAAATACAGGTGCTGAGAAACAGGGGTTTGGAGGCATTCTTCCCATTTATAAATATATCCATGTGGAAAAGATACACAGTATGAAGAGTTTCTGTAAGGTGACAGGTGAACAGGAGAAAATGAATACAGCTAGGACCTACACACAGCCTCGATTTTATTAACAGACAGCTAAGAGCACTGGTGTGGCTTAAAACCTTAGCTCTGGATACAGGTTGCTGTTTCAATATAGCCTTCAGTTTCTATAAATTATTCAAATATGTTTAATAGATATTTTCACAAACTATTTCCCACAGATGTTCTTAATTTCGAGTGTAGCTCACTCATCTAACTCCTTTGGCACACAGCAATTTGAACTCTGTTCGGGTTCCTTTCTGGAAAGAGCACAAGAGGTAATCTTCATTCAGACGGAACAAAGCATAATCTTTCAGTTTGTGCAAAGCCATGCAGGAAAACAGTTGTTTTCTTAGTACGAGACAAAGTAATATTGAACACAAAACATATAGGGGCAGAGCCTCAGCTGGTTTGAGTTTGCTTGTTTACAATAAGAGCAGTGGAATAGTCTCAATTTACACACACACAAAACGCCACCAAGAGCTTCCAGTGGAGGCTGTATGAGGAAACACCAGCAGTGCTTTTTTTCCCCCTACAATTTTAAGTCAACAAATCAAAGCAATTATTTGCAGCTCTAATTTGCACCTTTTGCACAATTATGTTTCTCCTGAATGATATAATTTCCTTCCTACTCCCTACAAACAGTGCATACCACTAGAATGATGCGTTCTGAAGCTGAAGCGTATGAACAGAGCTCTTAAAGGAACAGCAACTTAAATCAGCGGCTCAGCTTCTTTTAACTATCAAAATGAAACTCCTCCTTTTTATTAACTGATGAAGTGAGATACCCGGCTGCTCAAAGCAAACAGAACACAGCCTCTAAAATCAGCATGTCTTTTTGTAATGGGAGAATATCCAGTTCCTACAAGCAGGAAAAAAGCCTGGGAATAAAATATCATTATTATAGCAAAATAAAATCTCTCAACAGCTGTCATAGGGCTTACTCTTGCAAGATGCCAAGGGCAATGAAGGGCCAAATGACAGGGGTGGAATTCCACCCTCCTTATCAGCAAGATGTAGGAAGGAGAGGAAATGGATCGAAAAGACCCTGAACTGCATAACAGGCTGTTAGGAAAGAGGGCTGAAAAGCTTAAAACAGCCACAAACAAAACCACGCAATTACAACATAATAAACTCAATTCCAAAAGCCCTGTGTCCTACCAAAGGAACAGCAAGCAGAGAAGAGGTGATCGGCTAATTTCCATGTTGAGACGGTCATTTTGGGTATCATTGTGAATGTGTAGGAGGATCATAAGGATTCATTAATCACAGAAGACATACCAGGACCCAAGCATTAATGTTAATGGCATAGTTGGTCAAGAAATAGAGTTTCTCCTTTGGAAATTTAATCACACTTTCTGTTCAAAGACATTTTGTGTAAAGTTTTGATAGCCTCCAATTAATAGCATGGTGGGGCACATACCAGAGATTTATACCTGCATGTGCAAGTCACTAACAATAATCTAGCATAAAATATTGACAACTGGAGTCAAAGTACAAAGATACAGAACAGGACACTGACCTGTAGTGAAACAGAATTTGACACAGTAGATTGGAAGTGATCAGCATCTTAAATTAGACGAATGCTTTTGTATATTCACTTAACACAGCAAAGTAAATGAAAATTTCTGGTAACTGCCTGGTATATAAGTTTAGTACTATCAATTAAACTGTTAGCAGTGTTAATGTCTCATCTTTATATACAAAGGCATTTATTGCTTGCTTTGTATTACAAAAAATATCCCAACTAGATATATTTAAGAATTATATCAGTTACAACACAAGTCAATTCAAATAACTAACACGGTTTAGTGTATTTCAGCAAAAGTGTTGACTTCTAATGCATACTGCTGCTATGCCAAGCTTGTTATAAACAAGCAGCAACATTCCTTCCATCTACTACTCATTAAATGGGCTGTATGGAGTGAATACCAATTCAATGTCAGGGCTTCTCATCTGTTTTTTTTAGGCAGCATTTGTCTGTTATGCACTTAAAAATCAACAACAGCAACATAGCTTTCTCCTTTCTCAAAACTTTGGGTTTAATTGCCTGCTCTCCTAGCCACAACATCATGTGAAAACCCTTTCCAGGGAGAGGGCTGACCTGAATCCTAACAGCTGCAGTAGTTGCTGGTCTGTTTAGCGATAAAAATGAACCATCCCATATTAATGAACAGACTCTCCTTTCCTGCTGTAAGAAAAATAAAGGGCTTGCTACTGCCATTAAGAAGAGTCATCAGTATCTCAAATAAACTATTAAATTCTTTAAACAAGTCAGAGAAAGGCAGTTACACATTTGTCCACTATTCACTGGCAGCATTGTTCAGTGATACTGATGCCTTTTTATCTCACATCTGGGTCTGAATTGAAATTGGGCAGGACCAAGGATACTGGCTTCAATTTGATGGGTCTGAAGAGAGTCATTGACTGATTTGTCCATCACCATGCTCAGAAAGGAAAGGTTTGCTCAACAGCTAGAAACCAATCTGTTTTGACATTTGGCTGAGTCACTAGCTGCAGACACAAGTTGCACTCCCTCCACCCAGGCAAGGCTTCATAACCCTTTCCATGAGCCTCTTTCAGAACGGTCAGCAACTCTGACTGAACAAGGCAGTTAACTTAATAAAGGCAGACCGTTCACTTCCTGCTTCAGAAGCCCCAAAGAATGCTGTCTGGCTCCTCCTAACGATCCTAATAGGCCTTCATGATGTTTAAAAATCCAGGGCATAAAGACTCCAAAGGCCAGTCTGACAGCTGGGAGTTAATTGGAAATGATAAATTCCAAGTCCCATCCTTCCTCCCTCTGGGAATAGCTCGGCCACCTGAGCCTGGAAGAGGCAACAGAGACAACGCCATGCCCCAGCACTCAGGAGCTCCACTTCACAGCAGCAAAACCCACCAGATGCCAGTTCAGGCAGGTTGAGGCCTCTCTGCTCCAGAGGAGTGATGAAAACTAAACTGACAGAGTCAGAATCGAGCCACTGGATAACTGAATGTGTTTCAATGTTTACATCTACTTTCACGATACAGATGCTGAGCAAGTTTAACAACTTTTGTCATTAAGCTTAACAGGTCTCCTGTCAAAAAATGATTTGCACGGCTCTCCAGTGCAATGACAGAGAAGGGTTAGAAAGTGAACTGAATCCTAAATACTCCAGTTCAAGGAAGCATTTACTTTTCCTAAGTCTAAATTATTTCATACAAGATTTTTTTTTTTGGCTGCAATAGTACATCCGCACTATTATGCTGCATGCTAACAAAATGCTTGATTCTGAAAAGATAAAGCAGTCCTGTCTTGAAAAGTCAGTTGTGTGAAGAGAGATACTGAACTAGACAGCTCACACAGACAGACACAAAGGAGCAATCTTGGTTTGTTGTCTTTTCAGCTCCCTAAATACCCTTCTCCCTCTCCTAGAAGTTCCTTCTTCTTTGGTAGGAAGTTAAGCCCAATGAAAGTGTTCAGAAGATCTCATGCCAGACAGTGGTCTAATCAGTTATTAATATCAAGGACAGTCGAACACATACAGACAATATAGGAAATTATAAAGGACTGTCCCTACAAGAGCAAAGTAATAGCAGAGCAAAAGATTTAAGGGGAAACAAGAGCCAAGTGCAGATATTTCCTCCAGCACCACACAGAGTATTCCATAGAGTATTAAACATTTACACTAATGAAAAGCAGAGATACACAAAGAGAAAAGCAGCACAGTCTGATTAACAAGAAGAGACACTAATCATCATCAGACTATCAGCACTCTTCAAGTTGAAAACATTACCTTTCCAAGATGAATGCAAATTCATGCATCGCAATCAAATGCACTTTAACGTTTAGAAAGCTAATAAGAGAAATGTCTTCAGTTATACAAATATAAAGGACACAAGAAATGATAGTAGGTAACAAATTCAGGACATTCAAAATACAGCTCAGGAATACTGTTCCAGTAGTAAAAGGACAGTAAATTTTAGGCCTTCCATTTTACAAGTAATTCTGGCAGCACTTTAACACAAAAGCAAACCAACAACACAAACCTCATTGATTTTCTTGCAAAACCATCTATAGTTACTCTAAATCATTCCCATGCCCCCAATAATAAACACAGCAATTCATCAAAACTATTAAAAGACTGTTCACAGGACAATAAGACAGAATTTTTTAAAAAAATCAGAAACCTAGCCAAGTATAAGGAAAAAAACCCACACCTCTCTCATCACCATATAAACACTTTTCTGACTATGTTACAGGTTGGCAGCAGTCCTGAGAGAGCCACCCAATACAGAAACGTAATCAAGAAAGAAAAGTGAATGTGTGGGCCTGCATTAATCCTTCTCTTTGTTACATACTAGTGCTATTAATTTAAAATTAGTTTTTAGATTAGAAACATAAGATTTTATTTCATAAATACCACTGGGAATTAGAAGAAACTGCAGATGGAATTCATTATATTTGAAGGAGGAGAAAGGAGGATTGTGTCTAACTTGACAGCTCAAAGCAGTGCCATCATCTCAGTGTTTTCCATAATTACTGCTATTATGGTATGCACATCTGGTCAATCCAAGCCATAGAATCATCAGTAACAGAATGGAGGGTAGTTAGAGCCCATGATCTGGCTAGATGATAGTCCTTTATAGTCAGAGTGTGTACTTCACCATAGCTGCTCTTGAGGTTGTCCAGAAAATCCTGCCTATCTGCTCACTCTACACAGTATTTCCTAATGTGGAAATAATTCAGAAAGAACCAGAAGCAATATGGTAGATCAAAACCTGGTCACCAGGTGGTGGGCTGTCCAACACACGCACTGAAAATAAAAAAAATAAATAAAAGAGTTACTCACTGCTAATGCAGCACATGCTTTCTGCGAGCAGGAAATAATTGAGAGAGGGGGACATTGAAATGAATAGTAGGAGGGCCGAAAAGATTACAGAATGAACTTTTATTTGCTACCAGTTTGACTGAAGCAACTTCACAGGTACTGAAGTTATCCAGACCACTATCCCACTTGAATCTGGGGCAGGAACTACAGTCCACACACTCATCTCAGCTGAAATTACAAATCATTTAAATAGGCCAAAAGTACAGTTTCTTTATCAGCTTAGGTCAATATGAGAACCTAACACCATGTTACCATCAAAAGATGGGATCCATCACCACCTCTCCCCCACCACCCTCCTAGGTAAAACCAATGTCCCTCTAGTTTCAGCATTGCCAATCATGTAGCCCCATGAGCACCAGTACTGACCCCAAGAAGGTGAAAGAGTGATGGGAGCAGCAAGGGCAGAACTGAGATTTTCAATGGCAGTCCAGTCTGAGCCCAGCTTAAGCTGATCATAAAGCAACACCCAAATTAATGCCAGGACTACAGTTTGCTCAATGACTCCAGAACAAACAACAGACAGCTCAAAATTCCGATTTCATATAGTAAAAACTTAAAATACGTGTATGCATAGCAATTTTTACAAACTTTAATCTTTGCATCTAGAAGAGACTTGTGAAAAACAAGACAGCTTACGCGTAAGTAGTCCAAAGATAAAGACACTGGCCAGGAACTACTATGAACAGATGCTTATGTTCTGTGGTGTTTGATAGCCACAAAAGCTGATGTTGTCTGGATAGCCCATTATTATGGCTCAACTTCCTTGCAATTACATGAGGAAAAACAGATGCTACACAGTTAAACAATAAGATTTAGTTATTTCCCTTTTCAACAGGAGGTAAGGTGAATCAGAAGGCTGCTAGAACAGTTTGCTAAAATGGAGGTGTCCTTCACTCAAAGGTAAGTATGGGAAAATCAGTCCCCAAAAAATTTTTATTTGTCTTCTGAAAACAGTGAAATCAAGGAAGAGCCAGTGAAGACAGCAAAATGGGAATTTCAAAATTTCTGACATTGTAAAAGAGAGAAAAATGGCTACTTGTGACTATGGGGAGAAAAAGTGTAATCTGATAACTAGAAAAAGAATGAAGACAAGCCATATGAAAGTGGATTTTTAGTTACTTCTGTTAAATAGGCAATTAGTAGTATTAGTCAAGATCCCCATTGTCACCCTCATTCAGATACTGTATAATGATGTAACAATTATTCCAGATTTACATGCTTATAAGTAAAAAATGAATAAATAAATAAATTTTCCCCTCTCTCTCTCTCACTTTTAAAACAGAAAAAAAAAAATTAATTCTGTTAGGATTAAAGATTATGTCTTATATGAGTAATGTTCTTTTCATTCCCAATTGATTAACCTTCTTCACCAAAACTGTAGGCTGCAAAAACTGGTTTTTCATTTCAATAGAAGAGTCAAATTTTTTAAACATAATTTCTGAGCAAATTGAATGCAAATATTTTTATTTTAAGAAACACTACCTCACCTTCTCAGATCCGTAATTTTGCTTTCACAAAGCATTATTAGACACCATCTTGCATTAACTGCTGCATCACTAAGTCCTCTGGAGTGGTCTCCTTTAATCTTCCTCTCCTCGGAGAGATCTAACTTTTCACGAAGTATTTAAATGTTCATTGAGCCAGGGGTCAACACAGTCAGAATGAGTCTATCATGGCATATTTAGACTCTTACTTGGGAGGTATGACAAAAAAGGAAAAAACACACAGTGCTTAAGTATGACAGGATGCCATCCCAAACAATCACTTACTGATACCTAGAGTGCATAAGCAGTAAAATACAGGAGTTCAGCCTGCTTTGGAACAGAAACCTGGTTCCCAAAATCCTTCTTGTCAGTAATGGAAACTGCTGGGAGCACGAGAAAGGAGCACCGCACCAACTCTGTCAGTATCCAGCTTCCACCCCTTCTACTATTTTCATTGACTGATAGATAAAGCTAGCAGATCTATTTTGGGGGGAGGGATCTTTATTAGAAATCGCATCAAATCTTTTTCTTATTTAAAATTCTATGGGCGTATCTGCGCAAGGGAAATTGTGAGCACTGAGCCAAATTGACTTCAAGTGTGAGTTTAAAATGCGTTAGTTAAAACATATTAAATCCCCATGCAGACATTTTCATTCATAAGTGGCCTAGTTTAATCTGATTTAATTAATATGTTACAAATTCACCCCCTTGTTAATTAAACCTCACTTTCCTGAGCATGCCCAGTCACTCTGCAAAGGGCTGTGAAACACACCCTGCAAGCCTCTCTCCTGGGTTATGCACTGGGTTTTGTGTAAGCCAGGACCAGTGCGAGGGAACACAATTGGACCTGCATTTGGAACACAAGGGAGCTGGAAGTAGGAGGGAGTTAGAAGAGTTTTAAACTCAATCTGCAAGTCTGGACAAGCTTGGACAAGACTCACATGAAAAAATCTGCTGTAGAATAACTGATGTGATACAGTGTTAGGCACAGGAACAATTGTTAAGAATGGGGAAAGCTGCATTACCTGAATGCTCAGGAAGACTAATCCAAACAAGTATTGCTTTTATCTTACACATTTTATATGATTTCAATTTATCATGCTCTTTTCTCCTGTGTTTTTTTCTTGTTGCTATTTGAATGTTTGCAGGACCAAGGAATTAAATTCAGTACCCATAACCAAGCAAAGCACAACAATGCAAATAAAATTGGAATATATGTGCTAGTTTTAAGCCTCAATAATCCTATTTTTTAGTCCTAGGTGTTTAAAAGCACTGGTACCACTCATACCAAGCCCATATAGAGTAGACAAAAGGGCACTTGAGATAACATACGCACAAAAAATATTTCATCTATTATTTACTTATTCCTCTACTGCAGCACCTGTAGTACTGCAACTTTAGTGTCATAGGTAAAAAAATAATCTACGGTGTAAAGACAAGTGAGCTAAACTGGAATCCTTTCCCACACATTAAGACATTTAGTGGTAAAAACAGGATCTTTCTGTCCCCCCTTTGCTCAACTGCAAACAGCTCCTATCTTCAGTGACACTAATTCACTACTCTGATGGTTGTCCTATGGCCTATGTGAAAGAGTTGGTAGTTTCTGTTCCTACTGGGCAGGTATCCAAGCTGTAAAGCTACTGTTCACTTGTCACTAATTGATACCCTTGGTAGTCCATTAGGGAAACTATCGAATGAATAAGCACCTCTCACTGGTGAAAATATGCTCAGGACATGGTAAAAAGATTGTGGCACACTGGCAAAAGAGCATGAGAAAAGCTCCACTGCTACTCATGCTCCATCCATTCAGAAGATAAATAGAGGGCTTCATTCTTCAGATCTGTCACTTTGGCATCTTTCATAGCAATAAATTAGCATTTAAGAAAAAGCTACAGGAAAATGAATTCTTCTTGCCGGTGACAAAACCCAATTCTCACACATAAACATAACAAAGGACAATCACTTCATAAAATATTCTCTGAAAAATAATGTATTATTCATATGCTGAATCATGCAAAATTTCTCTGACCTTTTATGCGTAGCTTTTTCTGGATGTCAACTGTTTTATAACTTTCTTGTATTTTTCATTCTTTTAAACTCATCAAAATTAATTTTAAGAAGTGATTTGATCTTGTATTTTAAATCATCATAAAAATCATTCTACTAGAAATCTGAGGGAAGCAACACTTAACTTTCTCCAGTCTCTCCCAATGTCTACTCATGAAAGATTTGCTAATTGTTAAATAATCCTCGTTTGATTTTTTTGCTTCTTTTGCATAATGTATTGTTAAATTACATTAACTTACTGAATAAGCATTTCAGTAGAGATACTTAATTTCTTTTGTAACTGATTCAAACAAGAAAGACAGCATTCTAATTTACAGCATCTAACAATCTCAAAAATTAATGCTCAATGCAAAACAGCTGGAAACAGTAATACTAAAACTGTGCCAAACATACAGAGACAACTCAAGCATTTAAACTGCAGCTATTAAATTTGGTACCATGATGGCACATTCCTTTTACACTGACAGACTATCATGCTATCTCACCACCACTGTCACTGAATAGTTACACTGATCAGAATTTTCCCTAAAAGGAACATGCACAGTTTCCATCAGTTTTGTACATAATTTTTGTTAAACGTGTAATAACAGAATTTTGCATCTTTTTCCCAGGCAAAATACAGCAGCCAGTCTGGCCCATGCATCTAGTCACTATGCCAAAGCTGTAATATTATCTCATGCCTGCAAAACCTTGTACTTCTCTGACATCAGTTGAAAACAAGAGTAGCTGGAAGATGGTCAAATGCAGCTCATTGAAATAACACCCTTGCAATTTCTTATTGATACCCCCAGCCAGTATCAAGCCATGAATTGTAGCAGTCGCCATAAATTACAGCCATGCAGCAAGCATTATTTAACACAAGTTTTCCAACAATACAGCTGATTACAATTACAGACAGAATCATTTCTATAAAGATTTGCAGAAATAAGTTCTGAGTGCGGCAGACAAAAAGTTGGGAGAGTTCAAAGTCATAAGCATTCCAAGTGAGTTTAAAAAAAAAAAAGTCTTCATCTATTTTTACAAGAAAAAAATGAAACAAAAGGAACTCAGTTTTCATTTCAATAAGAGTGGCTTAGAAACTTTTACAAATGCTCTGCCCCTACTGAAATAATACATCCTATTGTCCCAGCTGCCGAGCACCCAGCAGTAAGCAACACCCAGCAGGAGCAGCAGCTTTTCAGCTTTTCTCATAGCAGGTCAGCTATAGACATACACGTATTTTCTAAACCTTTACCATTCAAGGCAGCTCAGGAATTGCCAAGGCTTTCCAAGAACTTGCACTGCACATATGCGGTATCTAACTTCACAATGCAAGCATAGCATTCAAAGCAGAGTTAACCATTCACTAGTCTGCACTCCTTTGCTTTGTCTTCTCCCCAAGATGTGGTAACTTTAATCTAGGATACTAGGAGGAAAAAAAGAAAATGTTCCAGGTTCAAGAGCAACTCAAAATCACTTTCAGAATGAGAACACTAAAAATCAAATGTAGAAGTTCCCAAGATACTGCAGATAAACCTGTGCTTCTTACCGTGATTGATATGGAAATAACTACTTTCTCTACCACCTTTAAAACCACTGATGTTACCTTGGAGTACAATTCAAAACTGCAAAACACAAGACTTTGAATGCCTTGGCTTATTGGAGTCACTGCTGGAAAATTCTGATTACCTAGTGTGAACTTTTTTTCCCATTTATTATGAAGATGAATAAGTAGGCCCTACATTTTACAGTCTTGCACACAGAATGAATTCTGCAGGACTTTAACTTACTACATCCGTTTTCCACCATTCCACAGTTATGTTCTGGTAGAGATACTGGCACAGTATTTCAATTATTCTTCCGAGATGGACAGCTCAAAGATCCACAGAAATGCTGCACATCTACATGTACTTGCACAATGACATTTAAAGCTACACCTCAGCCCCTGTTTGAGCATGACAAAATGAAGAAACCGATCAGGCATACCCTGCGTAGGACTGTGAATATAATACTACTACAGTGTGTGGGAGGCAAAATATTTCACTGCAAGGAAAATCTGACAGTGGAAATTTCCATTCCTTGCATACTTTAAAGGTGAACTTGGATCTTACACATGAAAAGTATTCAAAACTGGAAAACAAATTCAGTCAGTATACCTGTACCAATAGAAACAAAAGTTAAAACAACACCTTGATTTTACCTTAGGAATTAGTGAAACCCTTCTTAACTCTCAAGTGTACACATCTCACAGTCACAACACACACACAAAGATTGCTGGCTTGGTAAAATATGTGTGTTTAATGTGTGTTCCACAAAAACATGTATGTTCAACACAGTTTACTGCAGATCAAAACATCTATTCTCACACATGTTGCAGCCTGACTTCATTTCTGCCTGAATTTTCACCTGTTTTTTCCCTATGCTACTCTTGTAAAGCCATCTCTAGCTTTAGCTGTCTTGACCTCAGACACACACATCGTGCTCTGCACATTTCAATGCCTACAGAAAATGAGTGGATCACCCTTCCCATTTTCATCAGCTACATTAGCTTCCACATGCTTCATGCATCATGAACCAATTGAATTTTGTGGTCTTTCTCAGGCTTTATTCTAGCCTTTCTTGCTGTCCTTCATGTAGCAGTAGCCTTTCCCCAGTATCTCCACACTAGCCTCCCCAAACCCTAAACTGACACCTTATTTTTCAGCAGGAATTACTGTGTGAAGCAAAACACAAGTATTCAACCATATGACACTGCTTATAATCTCTTGTCCACATCTAGCGAGAGGCATTCAAACTGAGCAGGACTTACTGTGAAGTTCTTCCTTTCTTGATACAGCCTGGAAGTTAAATACTATTTTATATAGCACTCGAGAACATCTCAGAGTTCAATAATAAAGTTATTGCACTTTACATGATGTAGGAAAATTCAGCCTGCAAAGCTTAACAACTGAGGAGACAGAGGGGACTGGATGAGAACATATAAACATGCTATTAGCAGCAACCTGAATGGAAAATACTATTTCTAAAAAAAATTCTAAACTATAAAGGAGTTTAAAATCCTTATACTTTCACTGCAAGGTGCACAATGCAGGAGTCATTCGATTAGATGAAGAAAATGGTAATGAAATACTAAAAAAAAAAAACAAACCTGTCAAACACTAAAAAGTATCCAATTTCAAAATGTACTAAATTTGCTAAGTTGTCATCACCATGTTCTCTTTATAGAACACTCACAGTGTGCCAGTACTTTGCAGGTAAAACTCAATCCTTGATAGAGTTATTTATAATCTATATAGACAAAACGAGAAGAAGCAGTAATGAAAGTCAATGCAGTTGGAAGACTGAATAAAGTAGGGATGTTCTATTTCTACAAGGTTAGGAGGGGTTAGTTTTTGCTTACTTTATTTTCTGACTCATTTTACTTAAAGTAAGCCTTAGTGAAGTTGCAACAGAAAAGCCAGGATTTAAAGGTCCCTTTGAATGCTTGTTCAAAAAGAAGAGATTCAAATGAGAATGGAATCAAGACCTGAAAGACAAAGGTGGAAGTGAAGAGAATGAAAAAGGAATTAATAGTTACGTATCATCCAGTAGGTACAGTCAAAACCAGAGACAAAATAGGGCAGCCTTTGGTCACATTTAGAAAGACTGGAGAGAGGCAAAACATGGGGTTCTGGACGTTCAAATAACAAAAGGTGACAAACAAACCATCAAAGCCAAGAAAACAGTTTCAAAACAGAAGTGGAGACAAGGAGGACACTACTGGAGATACAATGAGTGAAATGCAGTAGGAAACGGTATTAAACTGAGGGAGGAACAAGAGGCATGAAAGTTACATACCACAGTTCTGCTTAACACAGGACAGGAAGACGGAGCCAGTGGTCCTCCAGGAAGTGCAGAAGTACAAGAGCCTGGGGGAAAGAGGTGTACAGGTTTTGCCATATTTACATTTTATTGGCAGAACGCCATGTGGAAAAGTCTGAGGTAAGGAGAGAAAGATCATCTATTAAACCCTTATGCACATCTAGCATATAAAGTCCCAAAACGAGATGAGGTTACCCAGGGATGAGTTACCAAGTTAGACAAGGAGAGGCCTGATGGAAGTTCTCTTTCCCCACACCATAAATAAAACAGCAGATAAGGCACTGGAAGATACCACAAATGCCAGCAAAACCCATGCCCAAACTTGAAGGGAAAAAGATAAAAGAAAAACAAAAGGCAAGAGGAAAAAAAAAAAAAAACATTGTGAAGCCTGAAGGAGAGAAGCATTTTCCATGTAAGTGACTAATGACTGATGTCATCAGAAATAGCCAGCTACTACAAGTGTAAAAAGGTCTCTTACAATGTGGCCAGGTAGAAACTGTTGTTATCAAGTCTAAAGTGCAATTTCCAGGGATTAAAGGAGATGAAAGAAGAAACTATCAAACAGAGAATTAGCAATAACGTCAAGGATAAGAGAGTAGACAGTATTTTCAAGCAGCACAGAAGCCTAAGGGAGAAGGAAGGTGCAGCTGTAGCTGCTAAGGAAGCTGGAAAGAGAAGGGCAATGTTGCCAACTCTCTATTTTATCATACCCTCAAAATTCTGATGATAAATTAAACTCTTAACTTGTCTGTGTCTACACAGAAAAGGGCAGAAAGCACTTCCAGTGATACAGACTAATTCAATGCTGCCTTAAATAAAGAGAAATGATAACTCTCTCTGTGAGTTTAGAGCATAAAAACTTGCACAAAACTTGCCTTTTTTTTTTTTATAATTCTCTCCTAATAAGGGCTACTATGCCATTTTACTGCAAACAGTATTCTCTATAATTACTGCATAATTGTATTTAACTGTTTCTGAATACGTTCTGAAAAGAGGTGAATGAAAGAAAAACAATACAGAAATCCCATCATCACTGTTGTACCACCTTATTTCAACATCATTTCACTTTGGTAAGATTTTATCCCCCAACATTCATCCTAAAGATGAAGACATCCCTCTTCTAGCAGTTCTAGTTTTCAAATATCTGTTGATTTCTCTAATCACATCCCCTCTTACATCCTGCAGTTTTCCTTCACCAATTTTACTCTCTTCTCCTTTTCTTCTTCCTTGGATCCTCGCTCACTCAGAGCTTTGACACCCTTCCTTTATTTCTCATTCCTCCTCCTCAGTTTCTTTGCTTTCATTCTGCCTGCTGCCCTCCTTTCCAGCTATCTGTACACTGTAAGAAATATTTAAATAGAAGATCTCACTTTGAAAACTCGTCTCCCCTGGCAGTCTCCCTGGGCTGGGGCGGCTGCTGGCACTGGCAGGCATGTGTTGCTACGCAGCACTTTAGCACCCTGTTTGAGGGACCAGGACTCAGCTCTGCTCCGCGCTGCTGATGCAATGCCCTGGTTTGCAGAGAACAAGGGGCCTACATACATACCTCAGTCGCAGGAAGATCAAAGTCCTGCTCATTTCTGGAGGTGCGTAGGAGGACAGAGGCAAGAGTATATTGTCTTTTTTTAAACAAAAATGTAAATAAGCTTTCCTAACATGCCCCCTCTACAGTATTCCCACCTCTAGAAGATGAGCGGTATTTTGCAGCTAAAGAACTTCCAGAGAATTTTTTTGGCCAAGGTCACAGAGAAGTATCTTTAAAACAAAAACCAACAACCATTTGTAACCAGCTCACCAAATCAGGCAGCCTCTCTGCTGCTTTATAACTGCATCTGACCTTTTCCTAGGTCCATTTAAGCCCAGCATGGGAAGGCCATTTTGGACATTTTGGACACTGGGCACCGTGCTGATACAGTCCCTGCTGGGCAAACCTTCCCGTGCAAAGCAACATAAACACAGCCAGCCTAAGTCTGGTCAAAACTGCTGCACACGCACAGGTAAACAGCAGGGCACGGTCCTGCGGCAGGTAGGACTACTATCCCTATCTCATCCAGACATAATTTCTAGGTCTTCTCTGAGTTCTTCTCAAATCTCAAGTGTAACTGGCTACCTGGATATTAAGACATACATAGTGCAAGAGCCATACCCCAGGTCCTGTAGCTGTTTTGAACCCGACTCTAAATGGCTTGTCTTATTAAAAACCATGAACACCAAGTACCAACCCCAGAACAGCAGGCCTTCATTTTAGAAAAGAGATAGAAGGATGAACATAGAGACAGCAGCATCTTCTCACTGAACAGCACATACTACTCCCTCACTTTGTGTTCCTGGCACAGACTGTATTCACTGCCTCCGACGTCATTCTTTTTCATTTGGATCCAGGTGGGTGAGATGGGGATGTTCAAGTGCTGAGGTGGACAGGCAGAAACTACTGGACTGGGGAGTGATCATGGCAGTCAGGGTGCACACCTCAGGATTTCAAGCAGCTCAGCCCCTCAGAGTAAATGACAACTACGGATGGAGCTCGCACCTTCATTCTAAGCACCCTCTGCACACCAAGTCACCATGACACAAACCACGGAGAACCACTGCACTCAGTTCTCTAATACATACATAAAAGAGCCAGGCAAAGTACCTCATGCCAGGGTCTCTTTCAAGTCCAAATCTACAGTAAAAGACCAGAGGTGAAGCCAGAAATGAAGGCTTGATACCTATGTTTCTGTTTTGCCCTGAGATTAGCTAACCAGTCAGCTAATGGCAGACCACAGATATGGAGAAGCCTTGACAGCATCTCCTCCTTTGTCACTAAATTAAATGGAAAGATGCCATGTTTAACAAAAGAGGAAGCAACACTTTAAAATACACCTAAGATATTTCCAGATAAGAAAATTCAGAGAGAATGAAGATGACAAGAAAGTTTTCATGACAGTAGCATGAGTTTATTGGATTTAGTGAAGATTTGCTGAGAGAAAAGTCTCCTTGAGGATAAATAATCTTTGCTTGACTTTTGCGCACATTAGTCAGCAAGATATGGGATCTATCCATCTATCACATAAGGAATATCATCAAATAGCATGTGCACTTTTGTTCTACGTTGTGGTGGTTTAAGACCAGCCAGTAACTAGGCACCACACAGCCACTCACTCATTGCCCCCTGCTCCCAGTGGGATGGGGAGGAGCATCGGAGAAAAAAAAAAAAAAAGTAAAACGCGTGGGTTAAGATAAGAACAATTTAATAACTAAAGTAAAATAAAATGTAATACTAACAATAATAACAATAAAATGAATAAAATAAGATGAAAAACCCATTAAACAATGCAGTTGCTCACCACCCACTGACCAATGCCCAAGCAGCAATGCGCCCCTCCTGACCAAATCCCCCCAGTTTATATACTAAGCATGACATTCTATGGAATGCAATATCCCTTTGGCTAGTTCAGGACAGCTGTCCCAGCTATGTTCCCTCCCAGGTTCTGGCACAGCATGGTAAACTGAAAAGGCTTAACATAGGATAAGTGCTACTTAGCAACAATTAAAACATCAATGTGTTATCAATATTATTCTCACACTAAATCCAAAACACACTGTACCAGCTACTAGAAAGAAAATTAACTCTATCCCAGCCAGAACCAGGACATGTATTAGGCAAAAGAGGGTAAAGAGGAAAAGATGCTTAATACACATGCATTGTATGTTACCACATTCATATTTAATACATATATATATGTACGTAAACTGATAGATACAGTGAATCCAGAAGTTGCTTGAATTACATCAAAAACTTTCATACTCTTTAAATCTAAGAGCAGTCTTGTATGCTTTGCTGATCATCCTACACCACTCAGCACACAACAGAAACAAGCTGGGCAAGTTACATGACTGGAATAGAGGCTGAACTGCACGCTGAAGGTAATATGACTGCTGTTACATTTGCAGGTATGAAAGGTTAAAGAATTAAACAATATTTTCTCACTTCAGTTCTCAAGTTATCAGGCATGTTTTGGAGAATGTGGGTATCCAACAATACTAGCAGAGTTCTCTTCTCTTCCTTAGAAACACAGACTCTACTAAAAGCATCTTGACATTTCACCTTTTCTGGACAGTCAGATCCCTAATCACTCAGTAAATGAAGTAAATTGTAATTCTCATCAGAAGACTGCTGCGGAAACATTTAATCTTTTGGGCTGTTTCTCTCTGATGTTTGGGGGGTTTAACATTTTTCAGTACTAAACAGGTAGCTGATACAGTGCCAAATCCATTCTTTAACTTCAGGTGCTTCCACTGCATCTTTTTCAAGTTATGCAATTATGCAATAAAACTGTCCTCACAATGTTCCAATCAGTCTCCAATGAACGTACATTTTAAACGGAAGATATCAGTGCCTAATAACTGAAACAGTGTTTCACGCTATCTTGAAATAGAGCTATACTTAAATTTGTGCAAGTTTGCAAATGCATTCAAGAGTATGCCCTTTATTTACTTTTTTTATGTATGTAATAATATCCTACCATATAAATTCAAAACATGTTTGTAAGAACAAATAGAATACAAGTTAGTTCTCACATAGTGCTTCTCATGAGCATAGCAAATATCACCCTCCTCATTTAACAGATTAAAAAAGCACTTTCGTGTAGAGAAATGAAGTAATTGTCCCATGAACCAGCAGAACCAAGAACTGTACACAGACCTTAGGTCTCCTCAGACCCTGGTAGTTTTCTAGCCACTGGACAGGACCACAACCTTGGGCAGCTATGGTTCTTCCTAATGCACTCTTGACACTACCATGATCACGGCCTGCTACCCTAGTGGCATCACCAATTAGTGATGATTGTAACTTCTAGTGACATCAGTTGCATTACTGAATCCAATTAATATGACAGAAGCATTCACATAATCAGCTCACTACAGACAGTAAACAACTTGTTCATCTTTGGAGATGCCCGTTTCAGCCACCTTGGATACTTTCTCAGAAATTTTTGGAAGAGTCATATTTTCCATTAGCTCATTTTTGCATATGAAGCAATTGGGAAGAGAGCCTCTGGAAGTGACAGAGAAGACAGGCTAAATACAAGTCAGCACTATAACACTGTTGTTAAAATGTAAAAGTCACTCTGGAAAAGACAAACTAGGAGGGATCTGTAGAAAGCAGCAGGAACTATAAGAGTTTCTGAAAGTATAATTTATGAAAAAGGACTACAGGAATTAAGTTTTTTTCAGTCTAAAAAAACTAAGTCTGAGGTGAGCCATGGTAACAGCATTCTAATACATAAAATGTTACAAAAAAGCACTGCTAGCAATTGTTCTCCACATCCGCTAGGAAAGAAGAAAAATAATTAAGATAAAACTGCAGAAAATAAGATTAATTTCAGGAAAACTATGAACTGTAAGGACATAATAGAGCACGGACTCTAAGAAAACTGAATTTTAAGAGCAGATTAGGCAAACATATTTGGTGTAATTTAGATAAACACAGTCCTATTGCAGTGCAAGATGGGCTAAAATGACCTAAAGTTGGTTTCCAGTCTTTAACTCTTCCATGCACTACACTAAAACAAATGCATGCATTAGCTATATTTTTATAAAAAGACACATATTATATTGATTTGCCATTTAATTTTCATGTGTGTCTTCATAAATATTAATTTATTTCCACTTAGGGTAGACAAAATGACACTTCTCTACTTCTAGATATTATTACCTTATATCCTTACCAGTGTATGCCGAGTACAGCTTCCTATCACAGACCTGCATTGGGTACATACTTGATCACTCATGCCAGAGAGCTGAAGTAGTCTCAGACACAATGCTAGGTCCATCACTTCCTTGTGTGCCACTTACTACAAAAATTTGTGTCTTACCTAGACTATTCCTATGAGCCAACTAAAGCAAGGACAAGTCTTTAGCCTCTTTTTCTTTGTAAGAAGCAACATAAAGACACTTGAAACACAGTAAGCCCCATTTCCACAGAATTTCCCTTACCCAGCACACCCCTCACCCTCCAATTTTCACACCCTTTTTTTTTTCTTTCACTACAGTGCAGAGCCCCTCCAGCAGTGCATTTGAAAATGACTCAACACCCCAGGTACAGGGCTTGCTCACTCTCATCATTAGGTAAGGGAACACCCAAGCATGAAGGGCAGCATATACTTCCATATAGACAGGGTCTGATCAGCAATAGGAAGCTTGAGGTTAAGGTGTGCTGTCTTTTGGTTTTATGTATCACTATACTAATTGACTCAATTAAAATCAACACTTAATGCCTAGTCAGACCAATATCACATTCACTATCTAACCAGATTCATAATTTTTTCCATATATTTTATCTACAAATAATATTAATATGGGGCTGATATATTTCCACCAGCCATCCCTGCTGGCCAAAGATCTAATCAATATTCAAAGTAAACTAAACTTAAATGTCCAAAATTTATAAATTTTTATTACACAGCAACTGTTCTATGAAAAAAAAAATTATGTATAGTCTGCAGTATACATCTTTCATAAGATATTATAAAGGCAGAACAAGAAGCGTATTCATAACCTCCCTTTCAGTTCAAAGATAATGTCAGAATAATTTTTATGAGATTATGGGTACATTTATAACTAGGCCAGAAATCTAATATTAAGTGTCTCTCTTATGGAAAATTTACCTCCACAAGTAAATGAGCAGGGAAAAGATCTCTCAAAAAAGAATAAGTAACAATAAATCAAATGGAATTTTTTCCCGTTAGTTAAAATATCTATGTAACAGTTTAAGTATTAAATTCTTAAGAAAAAGGTTTTTCAAGAAAGAATTTTATCCTCTTTCAAACAAAGAAAACACTTTCGTGGCTTCTCTCACTGTTACAGGTCACCGTGCTCTCCAGCCTCAAGGTTTTTTCAGAAGTTTGTTAATCACTCAAGTGAGTGACAACAAAAATAGTCACAAAGAACAGCCATAGATGGGTCAACTGTTAACTTCTCTGTTAAATCTGGATTCATGTTACTAGTTGGACAGTTCATTAACATCAATTGCCAAACTGAAACAAAAGGAACATTTTGTAATAGTGTTTCTTTCTTAGTAAGATACTTTATTCATACTGCATGAGTTGTACAGATGTAGGAGGAAATCTAAGGGAAAGCAGAAAGACCTTCATATGGAGTTGCATTTCTAAAATATTAATAAAGGGGTTTTTCTACCTTAAAACAGTCATTGTTCACCTTTGTTAATTAAACAGAAAAAAACCAGTAACATATAGATAATAGCTATGTCATTCTTGCTTTTTCAAAAGTTGTAAAGGAATGTCACCCAGTAGACCCAGGCCATTGCCTAAGAGCAGAGGCAGAAAGGAGCCTCCATGTTTTGACCCAACTGGGAAGCAAACACTTCAAAAAAACAGAACAAAGTGGGTACTTGCTTCATGGAAACTGCATTACCAACTGGGTGATTTAATGGTGTGAAAGGCAGCATGATGCTTTACTGTGGACAGGAAGTCCGCTGGATAAAAAAGGAGAATTCTGACCCTTCTGTAGGCAGGGTGTCGTAACATGGTTTCCCTTTCCTTTCTAAAGTAAATCCAGCCACTGTAAGGCTAGGGCCACAACTTTACACTATGAGACATGGTCAAAGGAATACGTTGGTTTTACAGTGCTGACTAAAAAGCATGGTTAATTCCAACTACCACCTCCATAGAACCTGATAAATAAAAGAGTCTCATGACTAACCAGCAGAGTATTCTGAAAATACTGCTTTCATTGCCTACAGAATTATCACCAACATAAGCAAAATGTTTCCCTGAGCTTTTAAATTAACAGAAAAGCTACATTTTAACAGTATTAGGTTTTTTTCCAGTTTCCATCCAAAAATGTAAAGGACAGATCCTTATTATATAAATCTAATAACTACTAGGTATACAGTATCATGAGCACAGATCTTCTGTCCAAGAATATGTATATGTCTTCCTTTATATATAAATAAAGATTTAATAAAAGACAGACAAAACGCACAGAAATATAAAACAAATAGGGAGCTTGGAGAGAGGAGATAAATTGCTGACTTGGATTTAGTAAACTTTTTTTTTTTTTTTTTTTTTTTAACAAAAGACCATAGAAAGGGCTTCCATACATTGAACACAAATTAATCAAATCATTCTGAAAGGGCAAAAGTAATCTGGGGTAAAAAAAAGAAAAAAATAAATCAGTAGTCCATCAGATCTTACACTAAAAGAACATAGCCTTTGCTGTCTGGCTGCAGTGTTGCCCCAAGTGACTGAGATCCTGCGTCTTGGAAGAAAGAGGTCTCTGCTCATCGAAGAGCCTGCCATACAGTGTCATTGCATATTTCTGGATGTCACAAATGCTTTTATCTCATTTTCCTCTGCATGGAATCTCAGAGACCAATCCAAATCTGTGTATTTTTCTTTTAAAAAGTACATTTAGAAAAATATTTTTTTAAAAATAGCAGAGATGCTTATTGCTGAGTTACTGTAAATTTTCCATTAAGATTTAAAAAAGGCATATGACTAAATTCAGATTTTTTGGTAATATTTTAAATTGGCTGTGAAACACATTTTTTTTTCCTTCAGGATATATTACATCTTTAAAAATGTCAATCCAATGTGTAACTCAAAATTCAAAAATATCTGAGCTGAATGAGTCCTGCATTGTCACTTTTAACAGGGCTCATAACAAATCCAATCTCCATTAGCTCATCATACAAAATAAATTATGTTTGAACTCACCTAATTTTCCTCATAGTTATGCTTGAGGAATTCACACCCGCCTTTGGTTATTAGACCCAAGACAATACTGCCATAAATTTCAGATCAATCATAAAATCACAGAACAGCTCATGTTGGAAGTGACCTCAAGAGATCATCTGATCCAACCTTTCATGGGAAAAGGCGCATAGGTGAGATTATCTAGCACCCTGTCCAATTGCATTTTGAAACCTCCAGTGATGGATACTCTACCACATCCCTGGGGAGGTTGTTCTTACTATAAAAAATTTCTTTTTTGTGTTAAGATAAATGTTCTCCCGATGCAGCTTGTACCCACTGCCCCTAGTCTTCTCCATGTGGTTCCTTGTGAAGAGAGAGCCTCCTTCCTCTTTGTAGCCATCCTTTAAGTACTGGAATACTGTGACGAGGTCCCCCTTGAGCCTTCTCTTCTCCAGGGAGAAAAGACCTAAGGCCTTCAGTTTTTCCTCATAGGGCAGTTTCTCCTATCCTTTGACCATCTTTGTGGTCCTCCTTTGGACATTCTCCAGTCTGTCTGCATCTTTCTTGAATTGTAGGGACGAAAACTGGACACAGTTCTCCAGGTACAGGCTAGAGATGCAGAACAAGAGATCACCAAAAACAGAAGAATAAGTATTTTTCTTCTTAAACATTTTGAGATGAAAATTGTTAATTTGTTGTTGTTGTTGTTGTTTGGTTTGTTTCTACATTAATGATGCAGGTTTGAATAACACAAGAATCTGAAGAAGGCAATGGTGCAGGAACACAGTCTTCTAGGTCTCAGTTTGCACTAAGATGACAGGCAGAGTTCAAAAATAGACTTAAAATGAAATGGAATAACTAAAATCTTTCCTCTTCCACAACCTTGCTCAAGTGCCTACGAAACACCAAATGACTGAAAACGTGAGCTGGTAAGAACTCCAGAAAATAAAGATACTTGGTTCTGACAGCTGTTCAGGGACAGCCATCATAAAGTGGGTCTCTCACACGGGAGAAGGTAAACCTCTGTATCTGAGTCAGTCCATGAAGATAAAGTTAACACAACTAACGATGAATAAAGGCTGTTTCACCTATCATAAAATGTCAGATGAACTGAAATCTTAAAGCATTTATTTCTCCACCAACTACAAAAATGGGACCAGAGCCATGATTTCAGCTTACGTACATTGGCATGGGATGTGTCAAAGGTAGGCAGATGAATGCCACCCACAGTTTTCCAGTCAAGGGATATGACAATAGTGGAACCACCATAACAACTTATAAGCATTTGAAAGCAGAAAGCAAAACATTCAACTGAACAGAGCCATGTGAATGGTACTTTTAAAATAATAATTATTTCCTCTGCATTCTTGCACTACACACAGAAAAAAAATCTGAAGACATTAGACGTATCAATCTGTATGGGTCTTTGTAAATTTTTTTTAGCCTGATAGGAACCTGAATAACTTAATTTCACAAGGAAACGGGTAAATATACTAGGCAGAGAGACACAACTAATTTTATTTCATTATATGACACCAATGTGTTTGGCCCTGCGAGGTATCTAGCCTAAGAGTTATTTCAATGTTCTGAGTTGAAGAACACAAGGTTTTTGTGCTCTAAAATACATATAGAACAGCAGACTAAATTCAGGCCTCATCATACAGGATGTTTAGTTTTTGTTTTATTTATAAATTTGTTAAATTTATTTGCACTTTTTTCGTGGGGTTGGGTCTGTGTTTAAAGCAGGCTCAATCTGTCTCAGAGGTGCTTGCTTAATTTTTGCTTTCATAGGCATTTTACACAATAAGCATGCTAGTGTTAGAAATTTCTCAGGTTCTGAATTCTTCTGCAATATATTGCAGAGGAGGTAAACAGAAATCTTGAGCCCTATTTGCAAAGAAATGAAAGACGTTAAAGATTTCAGGAAACCTTAAAATACGGTAATTGCAAGTACTTGAAGACATGCAACACGCAACAGCCAACACTTCTCTAGATACTTCCTTTAGCTGTCAAAAAAAGATGTTTTACAAGTCTCATGATGCTTAATCTCCAACACGCTTCTCTCCCCAGGGAGTGAAAGTGTAACACTATGTAAAAATGAACCATAAGCCTCTCTCTCTCTTACAGCTTGTTCCTGATATATTCCTGATATCAATGCAAGTCTTACAAAGTAACTGTCCCGTTGGAACTGCAGGCCCATGGAAGTAAATTGCTAAACCTAAGGATTTCAGACTCATCTACAAATTGCAAATCAGCATTATCCAGAACTACCACCAAACCACATACAACAGTGTGAGTCAGATGTCAGGCAAGTTACATAAAACATCAACCTGTACAAAGACACCCACTGTAAGATACACTGTGAAGACAGAGGTTATTAGAAACATTCAGCTGAAATACACACCCACATGGTGTACTTGCTTTCCTTACATCTTTAATTACAAGGATATGTAGATATATTATCATAAATCAACAAATCCATTTCCGCAGTGTGTTACTAAGCAACTGTAACCAAGACCTTGTGTAAATGAGATTAAAATTCCAAGGTAACAATACTTAAAGACAACCTCACATTTAATAGCCAAAGAGAGTTGAACGTGTTCATATTAAAGGAAAAATGTCTGTTTAGTTTTATGGTTGTTGAAATAGTTTAGATATATAGAAAATGTAAATCTGTGTATATCAGTTGTAGGCATTTCCACTGTACAATGAACTGTGCAAAGATATAACAATCCCAGTATATTTTTTCAGATAAAGTAACTAGAAACTTCTTCAAATTAGTTTCATTATTCATCATACGCGTTTCATTCTTCCACTTAATAGCATCCAAACTATACAAAAATCAATACTATTTTAAGTAATGTATTATTAGTTATTATTAAAACTGTTAAGAAAAAATATTACACTCACATAGACAGCGTGAAAGAAAACTTCTGCAATACAGTAGTTAATTTTTTTTCTGCACTTACAATATAAAAAGCCTTTCTTCCAGTCGTAAATACACTTAAGTATAAGCACCTTTCTAATAACTGGCTGCACTTGCTATGCATGTCCCCATCATTCCAGTGCTCAGACGTTCAGTGGGCTTATCAAGTAACACAAGGAAACTCCAGTTCAGACAGAGGAGACCAGAATACCCTCTAAGCAAAAGAGGTTGTCATAAGCACATGAAATGGTTTTGCCACTGTCAGTGCTGCCTTCCCACAGAGGTGCAAAGTTTGAGTTACCTGACCTCATCCTGAATGTGACTAAAAATCTTAAAAGGCTACGCAAATTTAAGGGAGGAAGACTGTGATTTTACTACTTCTGACTCACAGTAAGTCTCTACAATGAGAGCAGAAATCATCTACAATGGAGACAGAACCTTCCTGGAGGCAATTTGTTCCTTGTTCAGCCTGGTTGCCAGGAACTCAGGGCCACCACAAGCCCTTTCTGCTTCAAACACACGTTCCACTTTTTTGACATTGTCTCCTTTTACACATACATGCATCTTTGCAGTCTTGTTTTCTTTAAACCTACAAAAAAAAAAACCCCACACTGCATATACACACCACCTGCTGGGGAGAAGATGAGAGAATAAACATGTGACAGACATTAATCACGACGCTTAATGCACTCCTGGCAGGCTCTCCGCTACCATGGCAAGCAGAATCATTTAACAACCTGTGTGGATGAAGCAGAAGGGGAAACTTGCCAGCTTTATTCACTCATGATTTTCAAGTTCTTCTGCCTGTTTTAAACATTTAAAGAACATATAACATGTGCAGAGCCATTTCCATTCTGAATTCTCATGCAGTGACAACTTGGTCCATACCCCAGCCTTTCTGGAATGTCACATTTTTGTACCTCCCTGCTCTTCTTTCACCCAGATTGTACTTTAATATACCACTGCTTTGTGCCAGTGGTACCACACAGTAAGTGCTTCTCTCCCCACTGCTTTACATATTTTTTGTCTTACAGAAATGGTTACGAGTCTTAATATTTTATGTCAGTCAAAATACAAATTAACCACATTCTCCACTACCCTAATGTGTCCATCTTCTTGTAAGGCCAATAAAAGCTGCTCTGCTTACAGCAAGAATGAAGTCAAGCCAGAACAAGGTACTCTACTGAGCACATCTCTCCCACTGGGAAAAGGGTGACAAATTGAACACTCAAGAAAGTACAAAAGGCTGTATTTCTTAATTCCTTCCATTGAGAAAACAGAATATAGAGTAGGTAGTGGCCTACTTAAATTATTTTTTTTCAATTACTTTTCAAAGACACCACCTACACTACTGTTTTCCTGTGATGGGAGAAGCTTAGGAGATACGAGCAACAGTTCTAAGTTGACTATTTGTGACAACATCTAAAAAGCACCTTTAACTTTTAAAAGACCCTCTTCAAATCAGTGACTGAAAAAAACTACCACCATACTATAGTTCACATGGTATTTTTGCGTATTTAATTTTGTCAGTCTTCCTTTAATACTTATAGCAAGGCTGTTTCAGTCAGTTGTCCCCACTTTTACAGGTCAGTCCTCAAAACAATGTTCCAGGACATGAGGAATTCCAGCCCCCCATCAGAGCCATGTACTGTTTTATAATATATTGGCCCATCAGCTTTATGTAACTAACATCCCCGGGGTAAAAGGTATTCAACTATGACAATAATAGGCACTCTGCAAACAAATGAAATAATTGACCATAGTGCTGTTCAAGTGTTTCACTTTAAAAATGACAGTACAAATGACATTCTGACTCTGCAGGACCTTTTCCTTTCATGCGTTCAGTGCATTCCTATTTTAAGGTCTGATTTTTTTATGAGAACAGCAAGTATTTTCTGCTTCTCACCTATATATACTGCAAGGCTAACACAGCTGATATGAATTCCTATGCATCAACAGAATTGTTTATGAAGGTCTACTTAGTTCAGCCTTCATAAAGATTGGGGCATATGGAAAACATTTCCAGCTCAGATGTATATTTCTAACATCAGCCGCTGGTTTCATATCCAGCATCTTCCAGGTACTAAAGGTGTAATTAAGCCTCTCCTATTCAAAAATAATCCCATCACTTCTTTGGGGAAATTGATAGTTGCTTGACTATTTGTAGAGCTCCGAATGGTGATGCTTTCCCAGCTGTTGTCCATCTACTCCTTAATTTACTCAACCAAAACAGATAACTTTTAAGTATAGCTGCTTTACAGCAGATAGGAAAATGGTGTCATAAAGGCTTCCAGTGCTGTTTATTTCTTTATAGTGCCAGATTACTTCTTTTCCCTTATTTTGCCTTGGAAAACGAACTTCTGAAAATTAACATAAGTATTCTCACTAGGTACATTGAGACAGAAAAAAAAAAAATCTGACCATAATTGTTCAAAATAAAAATTGCAAGCAATGTATGTACTGAAATGACAAATATAGCTCTTTCCAGAATAAACTTTCTTCAAATAATAATATATCCTACAGCTCAGTATACATATAACAAATGAACCATCATTCATGGGAATAAAACATGTTTATTAGCAAATTTTAAATTATTTTATGTTTAAAGACATAGTCTCCATTCTAGCAATATATTAATCATACACATGAGTACAGAAGACATCACATTCCAAATGGTGCTTGGCTTATAACACTGTTTTACTCTGTAACTTCATTGCAAGACCAAAAACTTCAACAGATACACTATCAGTTCTAGACCTTGAGCCAAAACCTTCCAGAAGGATCATACAGGAAACACAAACCATAGAAGGTAAGGAATCCAATTCAAAATAAGTTAGATCTATGTGTTTGGGAGAAAATCAAATTGGAATATATTGAAATACCGTCTTTGTAAGCATTTTGACAGTCTTGGGATTGTTTGGAGTTAACTATGTTTGAGCTCGTGACTCGACTTCCCAGGGAAATATTCAACATGTTTGTTGTGGATAGTCTTTCCAACACACTGATTGATATATTAAAGTAATGGGGAGCAGACCAGAAATGTTAATAGAAGCCTATATAAAAAAAGAAACAAGACAGTTGCTAACAAAGCCCTAATAAAATTAAAACCACATATGTTTAATAAGAAGAGAATAAAAACTGGAGACTGCAACAGGTATAAAGCCTGGGTGTTAAAGTGCTCCACAAGGCCATCACTACTACAAACTTCCTTTAAACTTCCTTCCGCACCTCAGGGAGCAGCAGAGCTTCTCACATCCAGTTGCATGAATATGCAAAGCATTCTTAACATTACACGTGATTGGAAAAAACAGTTCTTTTTTGAGAAGAATTGTGATCTAGAATTTTCTTCAAAAAACATTTTCCCTTAAACAGCTATTCTTCACAAGCTATAGTAGAGAACCCCCACTACATTACAACTCCATGCTCTTGAAAAGAATGTATTTTATCTCCTTCCATAATTCATAGGTTCTTATTTGAAAATTGTCATCATAACACTGAATGTAATATACAACTATAATAAAATTAACATATATAATTAATACACATGGTATTTTAATGTTTTGATAAAAGTTGTTTTGGTAAAATTCACCTAAGCAAAATAAGTCCAAATGACAAAGCTAAATACTTTGTCCCTGAAATTAAGCATTCTGATACTATAAAACTAACACAGTTAAAATACAGATTTCTACAGGAACAAAGAAAAAAAAAAAAAAAGTTGAAACTGGCAGATTCATGCAAAACATCTCCTGGTAAGAAATTGTTCTACTGAAAAAATATTAGAACAGGTATAAAATTCATTAGTATTAATTATTACTATGAACTGTTAATCTACTATACTATCAACTTCAAAGATCCATTATAAGTCTGTTCCTGAACATCCAGTTCCGATATCTTTGGTATAAGATATATAGTTACTATGCATGTATTAATATCTGTTATCCCAGTTGTGAAGTAGTGCCTTGTTGAAGCAGTCTTTTTTAAGATACAGATCAAAAAGAGACCCTGAAACATCTACATGAGACCCAAGATGTATACAAACCAGTGCGGATGGAAAAAACAAGGTTACACACCTGTCTCACACCACAAGCAGTGGTCACAGCACATCATATGCTGAATTACTGTCACACCTGAGGCATGCAATGCAGATGAGAACCCCACTGGTGAGATCTGACACCAAACAACTAGGTGGCTTTGCCAATGCACAAAGAAAAATGGCAGAAGGAAACAAAAGGGCCTGTTTCCTCACCGAACTAAGTCCACCAGAGCCTATGTCTCCAGCACAGCAGAAGTGACAGAATGGAGAAAATTATGAAAAAGGGGAGCTGTCATTCTCCGCAGGGTGAAATAAGTAATTAGGGAAAAATAACCATTTTTATCCTATTTGCTTCAACTTCTAAGACCACATTACAGTCTCCTTCACATCCATACCCAGTTAGATTTGTTAATATATTCCACATACAGTATTATTCTGCATAGGAGACATAATCTGTCATTGCCTTCAGGGCAGTAAGAGAGACTCCTGCTGCTGACCCAAATGAGGCTTAAAACAGCAGTAGCATGGTCATAAAAGTTAAGCATTTAATCAGTACAAGAAATTCGACGTTATTCTTTCAAGTCTCTTGTCCACAAAGACAACAGTCATCCTGAAAGAAGGTCTTTAGCACAAGGAGGAATTAATACAAGGCTTGCCCGGCTTATGTTCAGACTTCCGAATATCTTCCCAAACTTTCTGAAGTAACAAGTACAGAAAGCCCTATTTATAAATAATTTTTAAGTTTTCCAAGTTTTACAGAAATATTCATCAGTACTGAAGCAGCTTGGTAGCCTACAGAACCAGATGATCTCTTACATTTCAAAACAAACTCCAAAACTTATTCTCTGGCTATGCTGAGTTGCTCATAATTGATAAATGCAAAGCATTAACAGCACCAATATAAGCTATTGCTGCCCAGAAGAATACTTACTTTCATCTCACTGGAAAAAAAAAAAGTTTGCAATATACCCTTGCTTGCATTAGACTATCAGAAAAACTAATCACATATGCTGTTCTCATTTTCACATGACTCTCACCATACTTCTCAGTTCCCTCTCAAGCTTTTCATCTTCCTGGGGACACTGTTTGGTAGCCTATTGTTTCAGTGTACAGAAACATTTTTCAGGGGGCATAAAATTAAGTGAGAAACTGTATTTTTCCCAATTTTCCTGATATTTCTTATGAATTACTAACTTCATAACAATTTAAAAATGTTACTGCAAGTTCCTCAAAGCAGGACGAAGTCTTCAGTACCTGCAGTGCCAATAAATCAAATTGTATTTCATATAACAACAGTATCTCTTATTCTATTCTGAATATTAATTTGTTATTGTTAAAATAATGGCAGAATTAACAGAACTCAGACTGTGAGCAAACATTCTGTGTCAGTCCCTGCAACAGCTGAGACCTGGCTGCACAGAGAAGTATGAGATGGAGCAAACTGACCATTAACCAACGCTCATCTACTTGCTCTTCCTTTTTCTTCTTCCAACATCTTCCATTCTTCTAATATGCATTTCCAATATTTCTGACACAACTATAAGCCACATAGCAGTTTAAATAGTAAGTTACATGAGAATGACTGTGTTTAATCTCACTTTTGATCTTCAGATCAAAATAAGCCAAAAGCTCATGACATATCCCGACTGACCACTCACCATGACAGTACCACATTCCTAATCAAAGACTCAAAAGTGCGACCATTTCAGAAATTTAGTTTGCTATTGCTAAATTGAAAAGCTTAACAACATTTTTATAAATTAATTATTTTTCTTTTCCATCTATCCTTGCTTTTTCTGCATCCATACTCTTTTTTTCCCCTTGTGTAAGTAGACACATCATCACTGTATCTCTCAGTCTCATTTACTAGAGGTGTCAATTTCTTTCACATATTTCAGGCAATATTGTTCTTCTAGATATATCTTTTTTTTTTTTTTTTTCCTGCAGCCTGGTTTTCCCTTTCCCCATTCCTCCTAACAATTTTGTGCTAACTCCACAGTGTTTCAACAAGTTATGCTAGTAACTGTTGTAACAAACTTCATCTCTGTTTTCTGATAGCCTGACAAAATCCTATCAACTGATTCAAATTAAAACTCTCAGACTTTCCTATGCCATAGCAACATTTATATCAAATATGCCTACACGATGGGCCATTCAGCAACTATTTTTTGAACAAAGCTTCTTCCAATAGGAATTCCTTCTTTTTATTCACCCCTCATCAATACCAAGTCTCTACTACGCATCAAATACCATCAACAAAGGCACTAGCATCACTGTATCAAACACAAACAGTACTCAAAAAAACCCCAAATTTGAGTCCTTTAGGAAGCTCTGCTTTTCCACATGCATATTTTCAGGCAGGTTCTTTAAAACATGGACTGCAACCTCCCTTACAGCAACATACCAAACATGCTGCCAGTTCTAACAGTGGTCATCATCTCCTCATCAACCACCTATTGAGCACTTCTGCTGCTAGAAATCCTCATATTGGCCCCTTCTCACTTTGTATGACCTCACAAATGCAGTCAGAAAGGTCTTCCCTCTTGCATTCGCACACGCATACAACGAATGCTATGCAACACGTGAACACCCTGCTGTGTTGAATGTGTGCCACTCCACACCGTTCAGTAGAAATAGTCCATGTTTTTTTATTTAGGCAATTTATTTCATCTTACCACTTTTCCCCTCCGCAAACTTAGCCACTTGCATTTTAATTATGTCTAAAATCAGCATATTTTTTTTAAATCTTTCCCTATTTCTATTTATAGTTTTCTGATATTAGAAGGAATTGCATTACAAGTATTGAATTCTTCCAGAGTAAAACTGGAACAAAACAAAACCAGCTACTAACATTTAGTTTGCCAAGTGCAAAAAAATACCTGAGGTATTAAATTAAAATTAAGCACAAATTTATTTTTACATTTGTGAAATTGGCATTATACCAGTACACCTGTGTGAAAAATGCTGCCATTTAGAGAGGCACAAGATGATGGACTACCTCCAAACATGTGCTCTCCTAAGCAAAAAAAAAAAAAAAACCTAGCGTGAATTTTTGAAACTGTGAAGCAAGGAGGAAACTTAGACAGCTTCCATATAGTTCTACATTTTAAGAAATCCTCTTTAAAGAGTAACGATGCACTTCCCAGAAAAGCCTTTGCAATATATCCTTAAATGATCACTTGCCAAATTACAATCAGTTTTTCATTTTTAAAACTAAGCTGCTGTAGTCTTCTCTCAAGCATGACACTGATCACAAGTTTTTGTGCCCCCCTCATATTAAGATGTTATGGGCTCACCATACACAATTCTACGGCAACCAAGAACAGGAAGATTTAGAGGAGGAAATAGGAGAGACAAAATTCTACACTACTCATCATCCAGACTCCTCCTGGTACAAATAAGTTACACAGGCAACACAAATGAAAAGCAAAGGAAAATAGCTCGGCCAACTGATGCAACATCAACTCCAACATCAGAAGATTTGTGCCGCAAGTCGAACCGCCGAGGAAAACGACTGGCCTAGCTGAACAGGGAGCTTTTGCTAGGAGTCAAGAAAAAAAGGAGAGTTTATCATCTCTGGAAGAATGGGCAGGCAACTTGGGAGGAGTACAGGGATCTTGTTAGATCATACAGAGAGAAAATTAGAAAGGCAAAAGCTCAGCTAGAACTAAATCTGGCAACTATTGTAAGGGACAACAAAAAATGTTTTTACAAATATGTTAACAGTAAAAAGAATCGCAAGAAGAATATCTATCCTTTAATGGATACAGAAGGGAATGTAGCCACCAGAGATGAGGAAAAGGCCGAGGTACTTAATGCCTTCTTTGCCTCAGTCTTTAATAGGGAGACCAGTTATCCTCAGGGTACTCCACCCCCTGAGCTGGAAAGTGAGGATGAAGAGCAGAATATACCCCCCCTTAATCCAGGAGGAAATAGTGACCTACTACACCATCTGGACACTCACAAAGCTATGGGACACAATGTGATCCAACCAAGAGTACTGAGGGAACTGGCAGAGGTCCTTGCCAAGCCACTCTCCATCATCTATCGGCAATCCTGGTCAACATGGGAGGTCCCAGAGGACTGGAGGCTTGCCAATGTGACTCCTATTTACAAGAAGGGTCGGACGGAGGATCCAGGGAAATACAGGCCTGTCAGCCTGACCTCGGTACCAGGGAAGATTATAGAACGGTTTGTCTTGAGACCACTCACATGGCAAGTCCAGGACAAGCAGGGGATCAGGCCCGGTCAGCATGGGTTTACAAAAGGCAGGTCCTGCTTGACCAACCTGATCTCCTTCTATGACCAGGTGACCCACCTCATGGATGAGGGAAAGGCTGTGGATGTTGTCTACCTTGACTTCAGTGAGGCCTTTGACACTGTCTCTCACAGCATACTCCTTGAGAAGCTGGCAGCTCATGGCTCAGACAAGTGTACTCTTCGCTGGGTGAAAAACTGGCTGGATGGACAAGCCCAGAGGGTTGTGGTGAATGGGGTGAAATCCAGCTGGCAGCAGGTCACAAGTGGTGTTGGGCCCCATTCTGTTTAATATCTTTATCAATGATTTGGATGAGGGGATTGAGTGCACCCTCATCAAGTTTGCAGATGACACCAAGTTGGGAGGCAGGGTCGATCTGCTTGAGGGTAGGGAGGCTCTACAGAGGGATCTGGACAGGCTGGATCGATGGGCTGAGGCCAATCGTATGAAGTTCAACAAGGCCAAGTGCCAGATCCTGCACTTTGGTCACAGCAACCCCATGCAGCACTACAGGCTTGGGGAAGAGTGGCTGGAAAGCTGCCCAGCAGAGAAAGACCTGGGGGTGCTGGTTGACAACCAGCTGAATATGAGCCAGCAGTGTGCCCAGGTGGCCAAGAAGACCAATGGCATCCTAGCCTGTATCACAAATAGCATGGGCAGCAGGAGCAGGGAGGTGATTGTTCCCCTGTCCTCGGCACTGGTGAGGCCGCACCTCGAGTACTGTGCTCAGTTTTGGGCCCCTCACTGCAGGAAAGACATTGAGGTGCTGGAGTGTGTCCAGAGAAGGGCAACCAAGTTGGTGAGGGGCCTGGAGCACAAGTCTTATGAGGAGCAGCTGAGGGAGCTGGGGCTGTTTAGTTTAGAGAAGAGAAGGCTGAGGGGAGACTTTATCGCTCTCTACAACTACCTGAAGGGGGGTTGTAGTGAGGCGGGTGCTGGTCTCTTCTGTCAGGTGGCTGGAGATAGGACGAGAGGAAATGGCCTCAAGTTGCGGCAAGGGAGATTTAGGTTAGATATTAGGAAGAATTTCTTTACTGAGAAGGTTGTCAGACATTGGAATAGGCTGCCGAGGGAAGTGGTTGAGTCACCATCCCTGGAGGCATTCAAAAAGCGTGTAGACAGGGTACTTCATAACATGGTTTAGTGTGCATGGATGATGGTTGGACTCGATCTTGAAGGTCTTTTCCAACCTAAATGGTTGTATGATTCTAAGATGGAGGGAGGCACAGAGAGCAGAAATGGACTGATCTGCAAATCAAGGAGAATTAACTGGGGTTTTTTGATTTTTCAAAAAGTTGCTGTGTGAGATGACATAGCTAGGGGCAGCATGAAGTGGTTGGTATCATTCACCCACCTCTTCTAACAGCAAACTTTTCCCTTGCAAGTCCTGCATACTGTCTCTTTTTCAAGGAACCTCAGCATCACACAGCCAAACTCTGCCCTCAGTGTAACTTCTACAATCTCTGATTTAGCAAGGTTTCTGTTAGCAACCCACAATATTCAAAATTATGAAAATAACATTAACTGACCACTCAGCCAAGATTGTACGTTGTCTGGATAATTATGGTAAGCTTCGACTGACATTATATGTAAACAGCAAAACATGCTTCTTGACAGTGAGCTGACTGACATGACGTTGTCATTCTCTGTTGACATCACCGACTCTGAAAATTCAAAGTGGCATGAAAGATTGGAACATATACTTATTTTTCTTCACGCTTTATAAAGTATATAGAGTATATCAGGGCAGCAGGTTTACTTGTGACCATCAACATTAGCAGAGCTACACAGAACTTAAAACTCAGCCAAGTGAAAATACTTTTCTTTTTTAAAATTCTTCAGCAAACATGATAGGAAATTCTATGGCTTAGAACATTTAAAACCCCAAACAGTTAAATCACAAAGCTGTTAACAAAACATACGATCAAGATTTCACAGGCTTGCTACAACTGGTTATTATCTCTTCCAAAGCTCAAGCTATGCAATGCAAATAAGTAAATTATTTGGAATCACAAAATTTTACTTATGTTCTTGTTCTGTTGCCTAAATATTTTAGTAAATATAATGAAACAAACTCCATCAATCTTTAGGAATGAGTACAGAAAGTAATAGCTATTAAGAAGAATCAAGATTATGTTGAGCATCAACAGTGGCTATGACACTAGCAAGCAAAGAAAATCCCACTTACTGAAATTGTGCCTCAGTAACTACAGTCCCCTAAGAATATATGTTCAATATATTCTATGACTACAGGTGCTGAGGAGATGCACATACTCTTCCTTGGAAAAATTATCCACAGTCTACAATGACCAGTGATCATACAAATTAAAAACATGTATTTACTTGAGCCAAGACATAAACTGGATCAGGATTCCACACAGCAAGGATTTTTATAAGCACTTCTTTCAAATAGCTTTTAACGTCATGTTTAGTGCAGTCTTGCATAAAAAAATGTATAATATTCATTTACATATTTTCTATTTATTTGCCCCAGCAACATCCTAAGTAACACTAAATTGTAATTGTCCCTTTGGAGCAATTACATCAATGGGCAGAATATTAAAACACATGAATTCCAAACACAGATGCTATACTCACATCAGGTACTAGACACGACAGTACTGGCTCAATGCAGTCTAAGAATTCACCTGCTCTGAGAGAAAAAAGGTAACAACTCATCTCCCTCAGGGCAGTTTTTCTACTCCATTTGCACCAGCAGGTAAGCGGGCTGGCTGCGGCTAAACTGTAGCACTCCATGGTGCTCTCCACAGCTTGCAACAATGCAAACCAAGGGACCTGTTGGGGCACACAGAGTCCTCTCCCTGTACACCCACCAGCACATGCATGTAAGGTGTCATAGGCACATCTTGATCAAATATGCAATCAGGACGCAGCCAGCTGAACATGTTGAAATGGAGCCTGAGAAATGTTTTTGCATGCCATTACTCAGACATAGTCACAGCAATCAAAACACAGCCCAACTCTTCCCAATATCTGAGTGTCAGTGATGATTATTCTTCAGTAATTCCTTTGCAACTAACCACCGCCTGCCTCACGCACAGTATTCAGCAACTCTGCCAAAGTGTTCTCATGTGCCTTCTTCAAAAAGTTTAAAGATATGCATCAAACCCCTTTCAGAGACTCAAATATATTTTGCCTAAGATCCTTCAATTGTTCTAGCAAATAGGCTCGGCTTCTTGTCCTACTTTCCTTTTCATTACTGGATACCATCAATACTAATTTGGACTCAATACTCAATTAACCCAGTAAGATACCACAGCACTGAGCAGCAGGAATGTATGTTTCCTCTACAAGAGTACTTGTAGCTGTCCCTCATATTTAAGCAGAGCTTGCATAAATATCCACAATGAATATGCTCTTTCACAATTTTTTTTTTTTTATGCAGAACTTAACGCTTGATCTAGCACTCCATGAATAGGTAGAGAAGATGAAGTACTTCACTCATCCATCATTACCCACTACATAAGGGAAGGCTGCATCAGACCACGAAAGTGCGTACTGCTCCCAATACCTTTCCAGGCCTTCAGCTAGCGACCTGGGTGATGAAATGAAGATTACACTTATTAAATTTGCAATGTGCTTACAGGCTCTCTGGTGGGAGGGTTGATAGGTTGATAAGAGGGGGCTGTAAGCACATTAGGGAACAAAATTAGAATATAAAATGAACTTGACAAATTGAAGAAACAGCCTGGGGAAGAATGGAGATTTATTTCAATGAGAACCAAGTGGAAGATTCTGTGCTTGGCCAAGAACAATTAGCTGCTCAGATAATGGATAATAACTGCTGAGGTTGCAATTCTGCATAGAAAGATAAAACTGTAGCCCAAAACAACCTGAATATGACTTAACAATAGTTTGGGTTTTGCAACAATTAAAAAAAAATGGCAAAGACTGTACTGGGACTTAGGAGAAAAATTATATGAGTTGCAAAGGCACACTTGCTGTTCTACCAGCTCTGGTAATGCTCCACTGGGCACTGCAATTCAAAGAAAATATATATACACACACACATACACACACACACACACACAGAGAGAGAGAGATACAGACCCTTTGGAGATAATTGAAGGTAGAGAAACAAGAATTACCAGAAAATACTATCTACAAGGAATGAGTTAGAGCTTAAAGAAAAGAATGCTGAGGAGGGACATGGTAAGTGTTTTCAAATACTGGAGTCCATACTTAAGGGATGCTGAACAAGAAATAATGGATTTAAATGACATAGGTGTATTTGGCTCTGACTTGAGACCCTTAGCAGCTGTTTTTCTAGTGGTTCTGTTATTTGCATTACTCATTTTGTATTACAACCTAAGAGGAAAAATCTTCAATACACAAAGTTACTAAAGTGATAAAGTGCAAATCCTTGCCTTCTAGGTACGTTTGCATGGGAGTTTCTGGGTTGTTTCTTTTTATAAAAATGACCATTTTGGGTTGACCTGTATAATAGCTTACTTTTGATCAAATCCAATTATCAGAAACAGCTGAAAAGGCCAAAACAAGGAAAGAGAGAAAAAAAAAAAAAAAAACACATAACCAGCTGTAAGCTAACACCATAAAACAATCTTGCTCCTCAGCCCAAACTCAGTGTTATCCTTTTACACTAAATAAGTTGTTGTTCAGTAACAGTTGAAGATGGAGAATTAGAAATCAAAAATCCATTTACTCTGTGTGCTCTTTTTACTGCAACTCGCAGAAGTGGCCCCATCGTATCAGAAGGATTATTCTTGCTGCTCCTTACCTACTCATTTTCTTTCTTCCTGCCATATCTAAACTGAGAAATAATCACCTGCTGAAATCAATACTGAAGAGTAAGATAACACTAGCTATTTTTAGTAACAATAATATCATCACACTCCTAGTCACCTTCTAGAAGTTTTCTGACTGGTAGAAAGAAAACCCACTCATGTTTCACAGCTAAAACCAAACTTCTATACACAAGTGCATCTTTCAGGACAATGGATTCCATTTAATGGTCATATTCATCCACTGATTACAAGCAACTGCTTCCACTTTCCAGCCCATCTGATTGTCCAGGAAGTTGTACCATGTTCTTACCATTCCAAGCTGGTGTAAAATAACTCTGACATTTTTCATCCCACCCCTATAGTATCTTAAAATGTAAAGTTTGACTGCACTTGCAGATTGAAACTGTAGTACAATTCTTCTAACAACATCACAATATTTCAAATGTATTTGCATATCTATTTCCTACTGGCATGAGTTAAAAAGAAATTAAATCTGGAAAAAATAAAGTGAAGATGAGTTTTTCTTCATGTCAATAATCCACACTGATGACAGTAGATTTAAATTTTAAAGTTATGTAATCATTCCATATGGTGACTGTCATAAATAAAAACTTGAATGAAGCAACCCTGTGTGCAGGCCATTACCAAATTTTAGATACTAAATATTTCAGAAGAATTTATTCCAACAGTGAGGTTGTTTGCCTTTGGCAAGAGGGTATATCAGGTCTGCAGAAGCTTAAGCTATTAGGTTTTGCAGAAATTAAAAAATACATCTCTGTCAGATGTGTTCACACATGCAGGAAGTCTGTTTGCATCAGCAGGTATAGCTAATGTGGCAAGAACATTCCAAAAATATGCATTTCAGCTTCTACATTTTGCATAAAAACTAGCCTTGTGTTTTGGTCTAGTGAATCTGTCAAAAAAGTATTTATATGAATATTCGTAAGAATAAGTTACCATATAATCATCCTACACGATTCAATCATTTAACAAGCTTGAGAACTAGTACACAGATGGTTAGTTGCCAAAATGCCATTCATTTCCTTGCATCATCTTGGTTATTTGCAGCTGGGAAGAATCAGCTCTGAGTTTGCAAATAATAATAACAACAACAACTTTTCTTCTTATCATTTTCATACATATTAAGCAAGTATTTAATAATGTGTATTTGCAGATATTAAAGTGGAATAGGGGTTCAGATTTGCATGAAAGCCACCTTGATTTAACAAATCATCAGATTACCCAAGCCATTTTAATTATCTTAACCTTTCTTTTACTACTTACATGCACACATTCACCTGCTTGAGGCAATGCATAGCACCTGTCTGAACTGCAAAACTGGACCACAAGTCTGAGTCCCTAGTCTCATCAACATTATTTCACAAATCAAGCAGCTCTCTGGCAACATGGCATACCTAAAGTCAGACAGCAAATAAAAGGTAAGACTAAATTTGTTCAGGCAGACCTAGCAGTGTCCACGTGCTAAGTGTCTACAAGCTTCAAAATGCTGTGTATGAAGCCTTTCAGATGAAACATGAATGCAAGGGAAGTGAAAAACACAACACCGTAAATCATGAGAGTACTGTACTACTTGGAGGTCCCAGCTGAGATAAAAGCATAATATTCTAAGCACTACACAAACAAGCAGAGATAAACTATACTGACAAACGGTTCACAAATTATGTAAATAACAAAAAAAGAGAGAGAACGAAGTTGCATAATCTCTTCTCTACAAGTAAGAGAACTGAAAGGTTTAAAGGAAACCAATCAAGGAACTTCATGGAAACTCTATGATACAAAGATCATTCTTTTCAAAGCTGTATTATACACAAGCACATCTAGACAAAGTTTTCCCCTCTAACCCAGTTGCAAAATCTTGCATAAATCTACCACTTACAAAATCAGTATCAGAAGTGCAATACTAGGCAACTCAGCTCCTTGACCTCGTACCAGTTCTACTATGTTGGTAGCCCAGTCATTACTTTTGCTATCTTCATCACAAGGAACATATGCAACCATTTAGCTGGAATGTGGCAAGTTGCCCAACAAAAAACTTGCCCTTAAAAAAGGTGGAATCCTGCATTTACAAATATTTCTGCTCTTTTCCAATGGTCAATGAATTAAAGTATTTCACAATATATTCCTTCCTGGTTCACTAGTTACTGTTAATCCACCTGACTTAACTCTCCTCCACCAAAAGTATAGTTTGAACATTCACAAATCGGTATCTTTTTCTTATATTAACAGAAAAACAATTATGTTTTACAGTTAAAGTAACTTCTGATCTTTGCCAGTAATGCAGCAAAAATGATTAATTTCAGCACCTGAAAAAAAAGGGTGGAATATTTTAAGTTCAAAGGTCAAAATATACTCAAGTGCATTATCTAACCTGTGAACTAACAAACAGATACAGAAATTACTGAAGATACATGCTTTTTGACTTGTCCTTACAAAAAGCTAACTACGGCTTCCAAACCTATTAAACGACTTCATGGTATTGCTCTCCCATTCAAATTAGTGCATACTTCTTCACTTCTATCTACAAATTACACTCTCATTGATGGATGGCCTCAATAAACAGTCTAACAGTAACTGTTCTTTGTCAAGTACTTGTAGGTGTTTGTATGAGTAAATTTGCATTCTTTTCTTCGCAGATTTTCTGATCAAGCAGTATTTAACTTAAAAATGGATTTGCCTCTTACTAATGCACACTGGATAAGACACATCATGATTTGAAATACTGTAACGGCGTCTGCTTTGCAAATAAGTAACCTTCTGAGACGCAAGAGTGCCATGTCAAAATATGGTAATTTAAAGCAACTGTATTTTCAAAACACAGTTTTGCATAAACAAACACCTTATCCCTCCTTTGAAGGACGTTAAAGTTTGTTGAAACCACAAAGCACACCTTGGTCTTCCCTTCATGGTTCCATAGAATACTTGAAATTATTTAGATTATTTGATTAAAGATTCTCTTAAAAAAAAAAAAACAAACAAACAAAAAAAAAAAAAACCACTTATGTTTACCAAAACTTAAGAACAAAATACATATTGTTCTTCTTTAACAGAAGAAACCCATTCTTTCAAGGGTTTACATTGTTTCTTCCTGTTTCACACATCATGTTTGAGGGACGTGTCAAAGAGAGAGATTATTTTTTCAAGGATCACTATTACAAAGCTTATTAAAGAAACTACCAAGAAGAATAGCACCTGAACAGTACATAAAATATCCATCATCCTTACTCCCCCCCATCCGTAAATAGAAGAATACACCATGTAGCGTAACTACATAGATGAAAAACTGTCCTACAACAGAAGTTAAATATGCGCAGCATGGAAACACTGATGTACATCACAAAGGAGACTTTGTAAACAGTGTTATTAAGAACAAGTAAGTATCTGATTACATAGGAAACATCAAGCAACCAAAGTATCATCAGTGAAATTTAACCACAAAACTTTAGGTAAAAGGCACCAAAGTATTATCAGAGTTTTAATCACTGTAAGGATGTAAGCCTGTACTTATACTTCAACTCAAATAGTACCACAAGCAGAGTCCCATCTAGGACCAATAACCCCTAGGCAGTAGTCTCCCAACTTGTAGTCTGCCACCTGTTGAAGCATGAATCTCCCTTCCTACAGAGCTCTTTCTAACAGCATGTAAGACTGGCAACCGACCACACTTTATTACAAGAGGTCTAGTGTCGCCACCATACACTGTAAAGCACTTCAATGAAGACTAGAAATGTATGTGTGCAATTCCATATGTTCCTAAAGCAATCTAAGTACAACTGTGCACATTGAAACAGGTGTTTCAAGTTTTGGCACAGCAGTTTTTATAACAAAACTTGTATTTTAGACAGATAGGCACTGACTGGCTTCGATTTTAGCCTGGAAGAAATGATCATATGCTGTTGAACTATTCTGTGACGGCCAGCCATAGACTGTCTACCTCAACATTTAACAAATGTTGTGAGTATAGGAGAGTATTTCTGAAAACATTACAACATGCCTACAGTTTCAAACTACTGTGTCTTAAAACATGTTTTAAGTAGGTAAAGGTGAAAATAATAACAATGTATGAATAACATATAAGATCAAATTGATTCAAAATTCTTTAGAGATATCCTTCTAACAAAGCATATTTATAACTGTTTCTAACGATTAAAACATACTGCAATGCACTTAGCAAATCTTAGGACTGTGGTACAAAGAACAATAAGCACCTTTTTTCTACATGTTTCAAAATGCTCTTCTGCAGTTATTTGCAAGCCAAACATCAAAGCACTCTTCAAAATCCACACAAAAAAATCTAAAAGTGGAATGCAACATGATTATACTCTACAACCAAAATTAATCTATTTTCTTTACCAAAATCTAAGAGAGAAGCAAAATACAAAATAGCATGAAGCATTTGAAGCAGTGATTTTGTAAATATTTAGCTTAGTAATCCGAGATATGTGAACACCACAATAGTTTTAAAAATAGGTTGTCATGATCTCTAATGGGATATTGTCTCTGGTCAACTACACAACCGAGAAGCACTTTGTTTTCTTATTACAAAATGCTGACCAGTTCCAAAAGCCTGAACAGAGTGCTGCATAATGGACAACTGTAATCCAGCAGGCCAATAATGAATGTAATAGAAGTCAGCACCAGATCCGACACCTTCTGGGAGGAAAGGACCTGTATCCTGAGATCTGATATTAAAACACTGCCTAAACACATCATAATCAAATATTTTCACCTATCACTTCAATGCAAGTGGAATGTCCCATCTGAAAAAATACTAAACAGCTCTAGACTGCACTGCCACAATTCTAGATTAAGTTTTTACAGCATGACAATACCTATTTGACAATATCCACAGCCAGGTTTTCTTTTCATGTGCATTTCTGCAAGACTTGACATTTACAATACTCACGCATTGCAATAAGGTTTCTTTTCATATCCTTTGTAGTTATTCATGTTCAGAGCCATTTTGCAAACTTCGCAGTGGAAGCATCCTTTATGCCAGTACTGTAAAGAAACATGAAGTAGAATTACTTCAGATACTGATGTTTTGAAAGCCATGTTAGGGCACAGCAAATGTAAGAACACAATTACACATCAATATTTTGGCCACACGTTATAGAACTCTGTAAGCTACATCAAAAGAATTACTTTCACGCGAAACCAAAGGTGCTCTGAAACGCTCTCAGAAATGTAAATTCTCTGCTAAGGTGAATGCCAAGACCTCCACGCACTGACCTTGCCAGGATTATTTTAAAGATAACTGAAGCAGGAGTTTGACATTTTGCCTCATTAAAGGAAAAAAAAAAAAAACGACACCGCTCGCTTAGAATGCAATACCATGCGAATAAAATCACTAACTAACGTGACGGCTGGCTTTTTGGTACGCTGAACAGACACTAAATTTAGCACATAATACGGTATTTTCCTCCAGTATCTCCTACCGCCTTGCCTTTCCGGGGACGTTAATTTGGCGCATCTGTCACAGCCTCATTGCTGTTATTTACGGAGCGACCGCGCTCGGCGATAACCGGCACCGGCGGGGGACACCCCCGAGGGACGGGGCTGTCGCCACCCCGCTGCCCCGGCCACCATCCCCGCCGAGGTGGCCATGGCGTAAGGGGCAGCCGAAGCCACCCCAGCTCGGGGAGGCACCGACAACTCCCGCCGGCCGGGGGCCGCCTACAACTTCATCCCTCGGGGAGCCGGGGCAGGGGGGGGGGGCCGCGGGGACCCGCCGCCGGCCCCAGGCGCCGTCACTCCCCGTGCGGGCAGCGCAGGGGCTCTACGGCCCGCCGCGGCCGCCGCTCGCCCGCCGCGGCCCCCGCTCGCCCGCCGCCCTGCGCCAGCGCGGTGACACGGCGGCTGTCGCCCGCCGGCGGCGGTGGCGGCGCGGATGCCGGCGCAGCGGCAGCCCCTGAGGCGCTGCCTTTGCCACCTGCCGGCTCGCCCCGCTCCCCCGCCGGCCCGGCCCGGCCCGGCCCGGCCCGCCCCGCCGGAGCTGAGGGGAGCGGAGCGCAGCGCAGGGCGAGCACGCCCGGGAGGCGCCGTCCCCGCCCGCCCAGCGCCCCAGCACCTTGTCCAGGCAGTTGACTTTCTCGGTGGGATAGACCACTTTGCCACAGCGGGCGCACTGGGGGTTCATTTTGCGTCTCCTCTCGGGCGGCGGCGGCGGCCGAGGCTGCTGTGCGGCGGGCTGGGCTGGACGGGGCTCCGGGCGGCCGATCTACCATCCCCTGCCCTGGCACGGACGCCGGGGGTCCTCAGCGGCTGCCGGCGGGCGAGGAGGTCATCGGCGGCGGCTGGGGAGGAAGCGGCGCTCCAGCTGACTGCGGCTCGGCAGCATGGGTGAGTGGGCGGGCGGGGAGCCGGTGCCTGTCGCCCCCGCCCGCTCGCCGCCGCCCGCCCCCGCCGCCTCCTCCGTGTGCCTGCGCGCTCGGCTCCCCGCGCCGCGGGCTGGGTGACTCACGCCGAGCCCCGCGCTGCAGCCGCAAGCCAAGCCAAGCCCACCGGCGCGGCACGGCCCGCAGCAAGGGGAGGGAGCAAGGGGAGGGGGAGCCCCGCGCCGCAGCCGCCCCGAGGGGGGCGAGATGGCGGGCTCCGCGCCGCCGCTCTGAGGCGCAGCGGGGGGGGGGGAAGAAGGAGGAGGAGGAGGAGGAGGGGGCGCCGCCGCCGCCGGGCTGCGGCCGCCTCCCGGGCGCACCTGCCCGAGGCTCGCTGAGGCGGCGTCGGCCGCTTGCCCCGGCCGGAGGGAGAGAGAGAGCGGGAGAACCGCGGCGCTGCCGGGGCCGCGGGGGAGCTCGGCCGTTCCCCGAAGTTAGGCCCCAGGCCTGGCCGTGCGCCGGCGGGCACCTGCCGGGCGGGGCGGGGCGGGGCGGCAGCGCCGTGCGGGGCCTCAGCCGCACGCAGGTTTGAGACGCAGCCCCGCGGTGCCCGTGAGCGGGGTGAGGAACGTCTGTACGTTCCGCCCGCTTCGCACCCCGTTTGGTTTTCAGGGTCGGTGCTGCAGCCTTTCCGAGGCTGAGCCTCTCCGGGCCACACCAGCGGTCCCGCGGGGCAGTCGATTCTCAGCCAGAATGGTGAATTCAGCTCCTCAGAGCAGGCTGTTGCCATTCATTTTTGACTTGCTCATTAGTGCTGTGGGCACGGTACAGCAAGAAGTCACGCATTTTTCCTTGGCTGTGGACTTGCTTCACTACCTGGAATATAAACCACGCTGAGGAAAGCGCTTAAGCCAGTGCAGTGCAGCCTTTCCTGAGGGTTTGGTTGGGTGGGTTGGTTTTTTTTTTTCAGTAGCACAGCACTCTGTGTGGCGCACAGCAAGGACAAATTCTGCACATACTTGGGCATTATTAAGTAATCAGAATGCAGTCAGCTAAACTGGAACACTTGGCTATAATTCTGCCTTAGCAACCCAACTTCTATGCACTGGCTGTTTAAAGGCGTGGGGAGAAACAGTAATTTCGTTGAAATTAATAATATATGTGATTAAATGAGAAATACCTAATCAGGCTTTAAATATTACATGACGGAAGTTGTAGAGCTTCTGCCTCATCTAGACATAAACATCTGCTATGCAATGAAACTCGTAATGTTGAGATGCTGGCTCTGCTGCAAGCAACAGGAAAGCAGATTTGCAGGCAGTCTTGTAAATGCTTATTGTCTGCTTTGTCTGTCACAGTGCAGTAGCAAATAGACAAACTGCTGACCAGCTCTTTCCTGCAATCTGCAGGCTGGTCCATTTCAGGGCCAGTGCTAGCAATTTGTAGTTCTCAAAAATCCTGAATCGGATTTTTTTTACTGTTGTTGCTAACCAGGTTAGTTTTGGTCTGGAATTTAAGATTTGTCTTCTCACTGTTCATCACTGACAATAACATGATAATTTTTCACAAATACATGAAGACCAATTTGGCCTCAGTCTAAGATCTCCCAGACAGAAATAGGTGCATACGCACCCTGCAGTGCAGATGCAGTGAGTCTCATCTTCTGCTACCTCTGTGCTGTACAGATTACTTTACACTTTCTGTTGGACGGTCTGACTGGCGGTGAACAATGGCTTTTATTCAAGGAACTCTGAATGCTAGGCATCTGAGTATGTTGTTAAAGGAAACTTGAATACTTGGTAACTCAATGTTTTCTGCAGGAACTGTCATTTGCAGATCCATCTAAGATCACATCTGAGTTGAATTAGGCCCAAGACATAGGTAAGCAATCTCTGTTCTGCAAAGACTACAGAGTGTAGTGGAGTAGCAAGTCTGTAGTAGGAACTGGGATGGAGACCCACCTAAATTAATCTCAGATAGAAGGCAGTGAATGTTACTTACATGGAAAAAAAGGCTGACTTAATTCTTTCTTAGCTTAGATGCAACCTGATGGTTTATGGGTGAAAGAGCTCTGGAGCTCATCAGAAATAGAGGCATACAGCTTCCCCAGACAGCTAATATGAAATCTTTGAGTTGGAGGCTTCATTCCTGGAAGTTCCAGATTATTAAAATTACATTCAGAGCCTTCTCCTCAGCACGCAGACAAAAATCGTTTGGATGTTACTCTCAGTCTCAATGCTACAATGAAATCTCCCACCTTATTCATGAAGGGAAAACTTTTATTAACCAAAATATCAACACTAAAAATGGAATAGTAAAATCAATAGGAATACCTGCAGTTGTATCTAAATCAAGTGTTGTGGCAGTATGAAAGCATTCCAATATTTATCATTATTTCAGGATCCTTCTATTAACTTTTATTACTTTTCTCCACAAGGGGGGAAAAATAGTGTCTGAAGCACAGTCTTCATTTCCACAGCACAGAGCTCTTCCCTTATCATCCACAACTTTTTTCTAGCGCTACTGTAATGAAAAGCAGGTTCTTTTGCTCTTTACAAACCAGTGGGAGAGAAAAATCTACTACACCCATGATTGTTTGTGAGAAAGCAGTGAAATGTTACTCATCAGTATTCTTTCCTTTTTCTGAGTAGGTAATGATGCAATGGTAAAGTCCAGCAAAACAAAATACACCCACCCTACTATGTCACTGACTAGGACAGTGTAAACCAAAGACTACAGAGCACAGAAGGACAAAGACCTTGTGTTCTAGCTAAAGGACTGTTGCCACAAGTATGGAGACTGTAGTATGTGGTGGACCTCTAGAAGGGGTACAGCACTGATTCCCAGCTGTTGTGTGTTGGCAAGTTATAAGTGGCATCCCAAGATTTTAAGGTATTATACTTAACCTCATCTGGTGCATTTCAGGGCTGTTTATCTAGCCTAGGTGATTGAAAAGTGGGTATTTAGCTGAGCAAGGCAAATCAGCAACACTTGCGAATAGATGCTTTTTTCAGCATGCCTACAGTGGTCCAAGTAAGACCTTCTGGGGCAGCAGTGTTACAGCATAAGAAATGTTATGACTAGGTGAAATGGTGATTACTGAAGTTCCTATTTCTATGGGGCAATACCATCACCAATTGCATTTTATGTTTGTTTATTTGAGAGGAAGGTTTTCAGTGCTCCTTTCAGTTCATTTGGGTGGTAAACATGTAAATGTGCGCTGCAGAAAAAAAAAGTGATGGTGATAGATGTTTTCACATGTTGAAACTGAATTTTACCTGAGACAGAAAAGTTTCAAAAAACTGTTAAACTAGAAGGTTACCCTATGTTATTGGAAGTGACTTGACAACATCTTGGAAGAGATGACCTGTGGAGGCTTGTTTCTATGGTCATAGGGATCTCAGTTTTAAATCTAGTTCTTCTACAGGTTTTCTTGGGAACTTCCCACAAAATAAGCTCCTTATAACCCGTCTCCCATGACTGGTGTTAAGACCTGTTGGAGCCATCAAGTGAACATCTAAGCATAACAAGAAAGCAAAGGCTTCTGTCTTGCAGGTCACCATGCATTTCCCAGGCCACACATAAAAGCTCAGAGAAAGCGTTTACTGCCTTCTGTGATCACATGAAGGCATTGTCTTTTCACCCAAATTTCTACAAATGGAGTCTGCTCACAACGATATGGATGTATAGAGCCCTATTGGACAAAATAGGAGTTCATGTAAGCATAGTGATCTATCTTTTTCACAGCAAAGAATGTGGTTTTCTTTCATTCGGGTATGTATTCATTTAATTACATTCTGTGAACAAAAAAAATAAATGCTGAATGTAGTATGCCCCGATTAACAGCTGATGCCCCACTTGCAGTATCATCAATTTGTCATTTTTCTGGAATAAATATGACAGTATGTTCTTATACTCCGAAGGGCTGTTGTAAAAATAACGTTTGGTATATTTCACTGATTTTTCATACCTGATCTGTTCTTTATACAGCTATAAAAGGTGGGATAACTGACAAATTAAGGTAATGCACTTAAAATACTATCTTACTGCTATAGCCAGCTCATAACATTTGTGTATAAGCTCCAGCAGATGATAGGTATTGTATCGTATTTAAGTGGATGGATGATCTCATGGTTAAGGCACTGCATGGAGAATTGCAGATGAAGCCTCCGAGCAGTACTGCAACACAGATAAATAATACTGAAAGAGGTTTTGTGAAATTCTGTGGCTGTCCTAAATTATGTAGGAAGGGAAAACATTAAACCGATATTGTTTGGCACAGGAGTTGCCAGTCAATTTTTGACCCTTACTGTTTGAGCTTACATTTAACCACATAAAAAAAGAAACCGCATAGTTACATTTCAAATAGGAACAATGCAACTTTAATATGACCTTGTTTAGAACTACCCAGGGTGCTGTTAGAGAAATGTGCTTTTGAATTCTCCACTGTGAAAGAGTAATTTATACTCTTAGTATGCAAGGGTCGGTAGAGGTAAGTTTTCAACTTCAGCTGTGAAAAAGCTAAAACCAAAAGTGAGAGTTTTCCTACCAAAACCGGAACAAAACCAGCAATGGTTAGACTTTATTATTTTCTGTAATACGATCCAAACAACACTGCAGTGGAATCTCAATATGCTTTTTCAGAATTACTCAATCTTTAGCTACTCAGATTAATCTAATAGAGTAAGGAAATACTAGAACAAAAATGGTTAGTCCATCACCAGCAGTGTTTTCTGTTCTTAGGATCTCCTTTCTTCACTCGAAAAGCATGCAAATTGAATACTGCATCCCACAATAGCTATATGCTTAACAAATATATAAAAAAGTAGTAATGGAGAGTCAGCATGACTATGGAATTGTCCAGCAGAAGGGGCTTTTAATCTCTTAGCGTTAATGTTGCAGTGGAGGTTTCTATTACTTTATGCATGGGGTCAGGATTTTCCTTTATTAACAGGTCTTCCAGGATACCTGGATGATAATTTCTCTTTAAATTATGAAGGAAAAAAAAAACAAAACAAAAAGATTTTGTCTTTATGCTTTACTGAAGACAAAAGGTAACTGCAATAATGCTTAGTAAAAATGGCTGGTTACTTGGATTATGCTGAACAGAAGGTTGTTACCTAGCTCATTTGGTTTTGTTTGAACCTAGAATAGCTGATTTATGAAAAAAAAAGCAGATTGAAAACTTCATTCAGGTGCAGATCTTATTACCTGTGTCCGTATGTATGTTTCAGAAAAAGCAACTGGCATCAGTGAAGCATACACACTATAATTCAGGTCCACAAAGCAGGTAGAGTTCTGTGGATAGCAATAGGCAGGGTGTTTTGAGAATTTGGCAGGGCATGCTTGAGTGTTAGCTTTTTTAGCAGGCATATCTAGAGATGAAGGCAAATGAGCACAACTAGGAAGCTGTAACCATACATCCAATATTTTGTGAATTGTGTTTTCAAGTAATTTGGGAACATAGAAACAGTCAATGGTTCAGTGACATATTCTAACATCAGAAGTTGGGATGCCTGTGCACCCTTCACATTAAACTTGCATGTGTATAGTTTGAGAGGAATGAGCAATGCAAACAGGTGCAGGCAGAGCACAGCAAGAGCTGTGTTCCTCACTGCCAGAGCTACACTGGTCCCAGTGCCTCAGTTCAACCATTCAGTCTATCATTTCATTTGCAGACCAAGGTGAGGGAGTCGCAGAACCCAAAACAGTGTTTGCATAGAAAGTAGTCTGAAGTCTGGAAGCCTTCAAATCGAATTTCCATATTCAGTGACAGTGCTTAGAATAAATATACATTATTAGTAGTTTATTATCATTATTATTATTATTATTATTCCCTTCTCTGTTACAGTCTCTGTAATTTTTCAACCCAGTTACAGCTCAGATGATGTTCCAGCCACGTAACTGGAGCAAACCTTTTTATTTTAGGTATATTGCATTGAATGTGTTGGGATTTTTTTTTTTCCAGCTCTGTTTTTCCTCTTTTTCTAGTCAGAATTAGAGATTCCTACCATGTTTTGCAAGAATAAAAGCAAATTAAGAAGATATAAGGATTAGGGGAGCTAAAAAGTGCCTATATTTTATTTCATACAGGAACTAAATTTCATGAACAAGTAATTGATACAGGAATGAAAAGCCATCACCAGAGCTCTTGGAGAAGCTGAAGGAGAAGATTGTCTTTAGTCAACTCTACTACCCTGTATCAAGAATCAAAGCTAGTTGCTTAATCCCAATCCAAAGAGATTTTCAAAAACTTTACACCACAGACAACCAATCCAACACAGTCCAGGCAAAAGGCCCTGTGCTGGACTGTCAGCGTATGGAAGGACAGAATGTTAATTATTCATTCTGTTTTAATAGCTATCACTTTTTGTTTGCTGTGTTGATTAAAAGTATAAAGCTACTTGGTTTTGCTTATGAAGACGAAATGGAACTAAAAGATTATTTGTTAGTTCTGGATATTGTTTACTGGCCTATGTTTAGCCTGAGAACAAAATAGGAATTTAGAGATAGAATTAGGGTTCTAAACTGAATTTTAAAATGTAATGAGAGGGTTCTGGTAGCTTTGAATAAAAGGACAACAATGGCATTATTCATACTGTTGTGTATGCAATGACTTTCCCATTATTTCCAGAAATAGTAGTTGAGTAGCTTCCTGCCTAAATAAACAGTTCATGTAGATGGAACTTGGTCTATAAAGCTTTTTAAAATAAGGTTTCCTATTTTAAACTGAACGACATAGTGAAATACAGGAAGGGTTGGGCTGTGATTGGACCGGATTCTTGAATTTAATGTTTTAAAAGGTTACGTGACCAGTTCAGAGTAACTAAATATGCTTACTCTGTAGATGGCCTGGAAGTATCATAGGGAATACGCTCCCTCCATTGCCAAAAGAAACAGCCTCTTGTAATAAAGATACAGAATCATTAACAAGCCTGACTCTGGGTTTCAGAGGAAACTGTATTTCAAACCCTCCTAGCAAGATTTTAAAATTACAGTCTTCACAGTGTAGACGTGTCAAATCTCACACATTGAGAGGGAGTCTCACACATTTAGCTCCCAACCTACCTCCCCTGCAGCTTGACCTGTATCACACTCATTTGCAACACTGTGCCATGGCTCCTCTCCCATTCTCTAACCCCACATGCCAGGCACAGCTGGATGGCCCAGTCTGCAGCCTGCCAAACAGCTGCAGCTACTGTGGGGCTTCAGGGAGCAAGAGAGGAGGAGGAGGAGGTGCAGTGCAACATGGCTGCGTTGCTGAAAAGAAGGATGGATGCCGGGGAATTCCTGGAAATATTAGCAAAATCCCTTTCCAGAAAGTACAAAGTAAAATCTCTTCATAGTTCTACATTAGCATTTTTCCAATTTATGTTACTTTTCTGTTTTGAACATAGAGACTGTGAGCTCCAAGGTTATAAATAAAGTCTTACAAACTTTTAAAATTATAACCTATAAACAAATTTAAAAAAACACAGTTTAGATGTGTTACGGGCTTGAAGGTCAACAAGACAATGACTGGGGATAGTCTTCTCCCAGCAACAACAACAACATTGGCTTCTGCAGCACCTTTTCTGGTCCCAAGCTTGCAGAACGTGCTAATAGAATAAGAGACAGGAAAATTCACCTTCCTCAACATACCTGGAGATATACTGCTAAAAGCAAAACAGTAAATTTATAGCAAAGCCCATCTCACTTTAAGCTCAGCTCAGACACTTTTAAGGATGTGGCTGTGAGTTCTGCCTTATATCTGAATTTTTAACAACAGAGCTTCAAAGGATTGAAAGGTTGGGAACAAAAGGCCAAAGCAGAGACCCAGCCCTCACCCTCACCACCGTATGGATCTCTGGTGACCTGAAGGGCACCATTTATGGCTTGGTGCACTGCTGCTTTCATTGAAAAGTCAGGGATAACAACTTGGAAGCAAAGTGTCTTCTCTCTGTCATCTTTTGGTGTACTTTTTCACAGGCTTCTTTGCTGGGCCCAGAACAAAGTCTAATTTGAACTATCTTCCTAAGTACAGAACCATGATATGGGGTTATATGAGCCTGTAATGGGGAAAATACACAATTTAATCTCCTGTTTGTTTACTTTAAATTAAATATAACTGCATTAGAAAATTAATAATCCATTAGAAGTTTTTTAAACATCTTGACTTGATTTTAACTGATAAGGTTATGCTATGCATAGAATTTGTGTTGTATATACAGGCACTTTATAAAATCTGTGTCATCATTTTAGTCTAAATCTATTCTTTTTATTTCTTCGCTCTCTGCGTTAGACAAGGTAGGGAATAGCAGGCCCAATGTCACTGTCATGAAAAGGATACAAGTGCCTTTCTTTACATCAGATCTCTGTACTTGCTTATTAATAAAAAATTAGAAGAGAAGAAACAAAACCATAGTAATTGGCCAGCCAGAAATTCATCTGAATACTCTAGACCCTGAGTAAGATTCTCAGTAACATTGCATTTTGGAGGAGCTTTTTTTTTAGCTATGGTACAAAGGCATACACACAACAAAGAGGAACTTCACATAGAGACTACTTAACTTCTTTTCCTTCTAACTTTAGAATTACAGCTAGCACATTAAGTTCAGTCTCAAGTAAATGGAGGGCAACATTTCACATAAATTAAATTTTCTAACATGTAATTGAGGATTTTCAGTGTGAAGTTCTCATTTTTGCCTGACAGCTTTCTATGAATTATCTTAAATGTTTTCTTAGAAAAGGCAATTATTATGTGGAGCATTAAGCAGAGCACAAATATTGGTACACTGCAGAGATACCAGTTAATTTTCCTTTGACTCCTGAACCATAAATAAAGGAAAACAGCATTGTTAAATGGTTCTAAAGTTACATCGGGGCAAGCAGCGATTGTGTTGTGGTGTGAAGGGTACAGTTTTGGAACATGCCAGAGAGGGAATTATTATGAAGTTACATTATACAGAATGCTTCATTCATTTCATTCACATTATAAAAGCCCTAATGATTTTACTGTGTCCACCCATTCCCTGCTGTACGCTGCAGACCAAATAGTCTGACTGTCCGTGTTGGCTTGGCGACAGAGTACGTTTCACATTATTATGAGAGCGACCTACTTGGTGCATCAAGGGAAGGAGGAGAAAACTCCAGAGGATTTGGTTCTCAGAGTCCCTGCCAGTGTGACTCATCAGGCAGCCAGCGCTACCCATACCAGCAGCAGCAATTGTATGAGGCAGCACGTCAGCCAGCAGCATCCTCATCCCCTGCCACAGAGCAGAGAACTCCTACGAAGGAGTGGCATCGCAGCCCTGAAATAACCACCCCAATCTTTCTAAGAGAGCTTCCCAGATGAACTAGTGTGGCTACAGCACCTGATCTCCCCAGTTTTCCAGCTCCCCCCTGCCAGGGCCTTGCTCTGACAATATTAATTAGGTACAAACCCACCAGTGGCCACCAGCTCACATCTGTCTCATAACCAGCAGCGTCAGTCCGGGATGACAGCATGGTGGCATGCCCTGCTGCCCCTGACCACGTGCCCTGGTGCGCCTGATCTCATTTTTTCTTTAGAAGCTCCTGTGTGCTACATGGTCCAGAGAAACACGGTTCAGAGCCACCAGGTTTTCCAGGATGGCATCATCTGGGGCAAGCAGGAGGGAATCCTTTTAGCTCTCCGTCCTCCTACCACAACCTGATTTAAACACATGTTCCCGTCTGGCTTAATTACCCCCCCATCTCTATCACAGGCCCACGTGTGCTCCTAACTTGGAAATGGAGCTAGAGAAGGATGAGAGCCTTGCAGCCACCTAAGCCAGGCTGAACCTGATTTTCTGCCTTCAGTCCCTCTGCTGAGAGATAGCAATAAATAGTGACAAATATCAGATAGGACTCTCTCAGTCTTTCTTTATGGAGAATCACAAGTCAGAGGCAAACAAGTGAGGCGACAGTTATAAGGGCCTTGCCTTCTGTTCAGCAAGGGCTTGTAGGATAGCTGTTGTGCCCAGGAATGTAGATGTAGAGGCTGAATGTATCTGGGGACACCAGCCGAAGACTCCCTCCAGAGGAAAGTCTTCAGACCAAAGAAATGTTGACGAAGTTTGCTAGTCTGCTTGGGCTTGATCCAACACATGTTGAAAACAACTGAAAGACTCCCACTAACATCCGTGTGTGCTAGATTAGAGTTTAAATACAATAGACTATTTAACTTGCACTAAGGAGGAGTTTCAGCATAAACAGAAAACAGTGTAGTTGGTTACGTGCTGGCACCACACATCAGTTTTAAATGTCGTAAGCTCCTTTCACAGCACCCGTTGGTGCAAGTGGACAGGAAGCTACTGAGACAATTTTATGCATAGCTATTATCTTTCTCTTCATCATAGTTAACTCTTTGATGAAAGAGAGGCCGGATTTCTGGGGGCCATTTCAGATAGTATTATACTGAATTAAACTTTAGAACTGTTTATCCATAAAATCCTGATAAATAGGCGTTAACCACTCCAAGGCAGCTTTCAAACAGATTCTTGGTAAAAACAAATTCTTCATGCTCACAGAAAGCTTATTAAATAGTGGAACACCCTGGAAATTGTACTGTGGGAAAATTTTCAAACAAAACGCAGATAGTAGTAAACTTCCCCACTTTGTTGTTATCAAATTACTTAAAGAGGAAAATGTCAACATGGCATTTACACTTCTTTGGCATAGTAAATATATGCCCCACCAATTATAATTTAGAAATGGTGCCTCGGTCCACATACTTAGGGCCATGACACCTACTATACCCAGCTCTTCAGATGTTAAGCAAAAGAAAAGATTGTCATCTTTTGTAGACTTTTCTGGACTGGCATTGTTTGATTTCCTTTGTTCAGCCTATATTCCAACTGGGGTAAATATTGAGGTCAATGTGTAAATATCATTCCAGATAACTGCTCTGTCTAACTACAGTACATCTACTCTCCATAAATCCAGTTATATAAGGCAGGATTGCACTGCAGATCAAATGTTATATCCTATCAGAAAACTTTCCTCATAAGCAAAACTGAAATTGTGCTTGTGTGTATCTAAACTGGTATAGATAGTATGGCCAGCTCCAACATCAAGATTGTCTTAGCACCAAATCAGTCAGTCCATAAGGTATTTTTAACTCATGCCTTCGTGCTCCCCCTCGTAACTTCCGAATGCCTCTGCAGTGGGAGGGTGACTGCTATGATGGATCCAGCATATTACTTAATATTCTGTAGTCCCACTCAGTAAGAAATCACAACCTTATTTTTAGAAGAAAAAAATAAAATCACAATTCAACTGCAAGCATAATGGCAAGAAAAAAAAAGAAGAGGAAATCTGTACTCAAAAGTTTGTTGCATTTAATTTGTTTTCAATTCAAATATACTGCTCTTACTAGGTACAATTTTTCTAACACTTACTCTGAAAAGTTCTTCATGATCCTGGAAAGGAAGAAAATATGAAAAATCGTTAAGGAAAGAACTCAGCTGCATGTGAGTTACGGTTGTAAAATAATCCACTTAACTAATGATAGATCAGAAAACCCACAAGCTGTCAGGTTTTCAAATTATACCAAAATTTGTCAAGTATATCCTCATAATTACACATAATAACTGCCATGTGAAATTTCTCTTTATCCTTTTTTGCCATTATCAACTAACCTGCAAACTGTTCCAAATGTAAGTCAAGACCTTCTGCTAACCTACCAAACTGCCTGAAACACAAACCACACATTCCTTTTAGGTAACTTAATCCCCAAAATAATAATAATCAAATGTAACTTACAGAGCTAAAATATACAGCGATATTGTTAATAAAGAATAATGGAAAGGTCCAGCACAAAAGTATGTGTGAAATTAGAACATATTTGTTACAAAACAATGAGAACTAATGATAAGAACTCAGCTGGTATCCAGACCTCACAACTACAGCAGATTAAGAAAGGTCTAAGCCTGGCAAGCTTTGGGTTACGTTGTGTGGAGCTGGCTGTCCTTACAGCATGGAAAACAGATTTTTTTCCTCTCCTGTCAAAAGGTTTTTCTTGGACCAAGACAGAAAAGGTCATAAACTTTTTATTTTATTATTAATTAATTAAATCCAGGTTAGATGTTAAGAAAAAATTTTACTGGGGACAGTAAAGCTGTGGAATAAACTGTCTGGGAAGGGGGGGGGGGGGGGGGTGGTGATAGAGTTTCTGTCTTTGCTGGGCATTAAAAGTAGGTTGGCCAGTGCAGATGTTAGCCCACGTCAGGTGAGAGGCTGAGTGAGGTTATCCCCTGAGGTCCCTTCCAACCTAAATTGTTCTGTAGTTTTAAATTTGTATCAAGAGTGATACGGATAATACTGATCCTGCCTTGAGTCAAGAACTTGGGGCTGGTCAACCTTTTGAAGTACCTTTCAGCCCAGTGATTTGATTAGGTGGTTTCTCCATGTTAACTGTGTCTGAACATCCATGCAGTTTTATGTGGGAAGGATTTTCATTTGGATTTCATGTGGTTTTCTGCTATGAGTGAGCCAGCAGAGGACCTAGACCACAACAGAGGAGAACAAAGAGCCCCATCAGCAGGACAAGAGTCTGACGGCACAGGAAAGAAAAACTAGGCAGAGGCAGGATCCTGCCTTGCAAAATTTACAGTGACCTTTAACAGTGAGCAATTCTGACATTGGAAAAAGGAAATTCTCAGGCAAAAAAAAGGTCTAAGTTGCAATGAAGATTGTGAGTATCTCTCATCTAATGAATGGGAAAGTAATTTACAATATTGTCTTCAAAACGCTTCATCTAATTATTTAAGAAGACATCAGTATTTGGCTCTCCTGATATAAAGGCAAGTGAAATTCAATCTAAATACTAGAAGAGCCTAAAATGCAACTGGTCTGTAAACAAGTCATACAGAGGTTCAGTTAGATAGCTTCACAATTTTCCAAGTCACTGAAGCAGTGAAGATACCAGTTGTTTGAAGAAAGGACTAACTGGCTGCTGGCTTTTTTTTTCAATCCTATATTTTGTTTTATTTTTTTTTAGTTGTAAGGAGGCAGTAGCAAAATTACTTAGGTTATTTTAAATGTATATTTACATTTCTGGAAGCTTTATTAAGTGTAAAGAGACTTTTTAAGTGCATGTCAACCTGGAAAAGATGAAAACATTTTATTCAGAGGAAAAAAATACTTTAAATGCTGATTTTCCATTTTAACTGTAATGGTTCATGTTTACAGTACTCCAGCAGCTTCCAGGGTTCACTGGAGATAATGAATGAGCTTATGATTTAGGATTTCACAGGATTTTTGACTATGCACCGTCTAACTTTGAAAATTGTGGGTTTACTACTGCCCAGCATTGCCACTTTAGTGACAGATTGGAACATTATTAGTTATCATCTCAAGGACAGTTAATATTTTGGATTGCTCTTTGACAGAAAACAGAAAGCATTTACCCAAAGGAAATGCTGATAGAACATTCATTGACTGTCCTCTCTATATAAGTAGAAGTAATAGTAATAGTGTTATTCTGCATGGAAGGTCCATAATGGAGGTTGAATGAATTTATTTACCTCTCCCCAAAATGATGAGTGCTCTCTTGTAAGATGTCCTGAATAACCTGAGAACGACGCATATATTTAAGTATGCTAAGTATTTGCTTAGTACAAAATCTGTGGCCGTTATGTTTTACTTACTGTTTGATTTTACTGTGATATTTAAAGCTCTTTTCCTTAATAAATTAAAACATTGGTGAAATTCAGGTGAAAATGAGGGAGGAAAATTTTTTTTCTTTTCTTTTGTCTGCCTGGAAGTGGCATTAGCTTCATCAGTCAGTGCAGAGATTGGAGCAATTTATCTAATATGGAAATGCCTCTGTCTAAAATGCAGTAAACACTACAGACCAGCACAAGCAAATTATGGCCAAAAAAAATGCCAACCCTGTCCTTTTATTGAACTAGGTTAGTTCTAAGAAAATAACAATATGAATTTGGAAAAGATCTTTCTCACAGAAAAAAATAATAGTTGTAGTGAGTGTAGAACCAACTTGTTATTCCAAGAATTTGAATTGATCAGCCTGTTGTTTGCAATCTAGCAAACACATTTCTCCAGGGATGCAAAATTGCCATGGTACATGCTCCAAACAGAATGCTGAATTGACTGCCCAAAGACAGACTCATAGTGTGATATATCAGTTTCGACTGCCATAGTCTTTCATACTTATTGGAAGTCTTTGAAAAAATAATGAGATTTAAATGGCCACCTCATAGAAACTGTCTTTTAATAATTGTTAAAAATCATTATCTTCTGAATAAATCTATAAGAAAAATTATTATCCTTTTCTTAGTATTTTTTTGACGCCAGGAAATCTATCTGTGTAAGTCTGCAAACTCTGATTGATTTTATAAAAGCTCTGTATCACTGAAATGTTTCCATGTAGACTGAATCAGCAATTTGCTAAAAGGAACTGTCACATACTGCACAGAAGCCGTGCTGCAGAATTATCGAGTCATAACTGTGAATAGGACTCTCTCTCTTATACAGTGAATTGAAGCTCACTACAAGGGGTGGCTGAGCAGCAAGAATCACATTTTTGAGTCTGCATGTCAAGTTGATGGTAAATTTGAAAAATTCATTAGATCTCAATAATCCTGAGGCAAAGCTTTAAGAAAGGTGGAAGAGGACTAGGAAGTTGTAACAGAATAAGATCTCTTCTGAGTAGCTCTGTCTCAGCAACGAGGACAGAAAAAGAATAGCCAAAGAATGGAAAGGAAGATGAAATCAAGGGTCTTCATACATTAAGAGGGCTGACAAAAACCTGGTGGAGCTTAGATGGCTGAAGACACTTGGATGTTATTTTCATGTGGATCTGCAAGTCCTCTGTATTTTCTCTGTCAGTGAAATTTAGGTTAGAGGGAAAACAGCACATGCTTACATAATAGGGCCTGTGCTGAATCTGCATGTTAATAACTTGTGCTATTGTACATTTTCTGAATCCGAAATATAAGCACAGATTTCCAGGGGGAGGCGGGAAAGACCTTAGCCCCTGGCTTTGGCTCCATTTCACCTACTGCACTGCAACATTGGTGGCTCCCATAGTGCTGAACAGTGCTGCAGCTTCTCCCTGGCTCTTACACAGCCAAAGGGAAGCTACACTGTTGTGTGGCAGCCAGGTGAATGCGCCTGTTTGTGTTTTCTTTCCTCTCCTGACTGCTAGCACCTCTTTCATGGGAGCCGACACGGACCAGTGCCTTAACACGGGGGCCCAGACCGCTCATTCAGGGCTGCGTTTGCCCCTGGACAAAAGGGCACATCGTTCCACTAGGATGCTAGCGAGTGCTCAGCAAGGAGTGGAACTGAGAGGGTTAGTGCTAGTTTCAGGGTAACTGGACTGAAACTAATGCAGACGCTTCATTTTTGGTAGCAGCTGCGGGCTTTCAGAATGTCACTGCTAATTCTGGGAGAGCTCCTATGTCAGATGCTCCTCCAAAAACCATGTAGCTACAGACACCCAGCTGGTAGTACAGTGCCTAAATCCTGCCCAGTCCTAACAAATCATGAATATGTACACTCAAGGGTTGGGTAAAGCATTCTCAGTAGCAAACGTGGAGAGGCAGGGGTATTCATCAAGGCTTGGTAAGATACTGTGCGGGACATAAACACGACCACAGCAAGTTATAAAGTGGCTTTTAAAGAAGGCTTTGTTGGAGAAAAAAAAAAATTTCTTATTCCTAGACTGAAAGCTAGAAGTATATCTTAGTCTGGTCTTAGAAGTTGTGCAGAGCAATCATGAATATGAACAGCACAAGCAAAGTCTGCTCTTGAGCTCAGTAGCCAGCAAGGTTTGCCCACTGCTGGTCACAGACGTTCACAGGGCTCATGGCTGTACCCAGCTGCTTGGGCAGGCTGGATCACCTGCTTCAAAGGGGGACCTTGAAGAGAGGCCAGTTCTCCTCCAGAGATGGCAGGGCCATGGCAGGTACACCTGCTGATCTGATCTGCAGACCAGCAAAGTTCAGAAAATGCAGAACCACAAAATGCAGCATGTCACAAGGGCACTACCTCCCCAAATGCCTCCATTTGTTACTGCAGTGCATATTCATGCTATTCAGTGATCCAGATTCTGGTTTATGATTTTCCAGACAAATATAAAATCAGAAGACATCCGATTTCATAGATACTTGGCAGTTTAAGGCAAAGAACAAGAAGTAAAGACAAGAGAAATAAAAAACCAGAATAAGATGATATTGGTAACTGTGAGAATTCACACACACGTGTGCGCATGCACACACACACACAGACAGACTAACAAGTTCTTAGACGTTGCTGGAAAGGAAAGTTTTGAAAAGAAAAGTTGACCTTGTGAATATCTATGTGAGCTTCATTCCAGCAAGAGAGAAAGAACAAAGGAACTTCATTCAAAAATTTAACAAGTGGCCCACAAAGGCAGTAGATTGATCAGAGGTGCATATGCAATCTGGTAGAAAAGGTAGTGTAGGAGTAGTCTATGAAGAACCTGGTGAGCCAAGACAAGTAGCTCATTATGTAGCTCACTAACCAACCACAAGGATTTTTCACTGATGCCTCTTCTCAGATCTTTCAGGGTGGCTGAAGCACTAACCTGCATTCCAGCAGTGAAAAGCTGCTGGATCCTGCAAACTACATAACAGGAATACAGTCTTTAAAGCATGAGCTTCTCCTTGTTGTAGTGATTCACTGGCCCATGTCTGAGAGACCTCCATCTAGAAGTTTTTAATAGAGCCTGAAGAAAATGCTAATGAATTCATTAGAATGCCTTTAAAAGCATTTCTTTGTTGCTTCAGGTCTGATCTGCTGAAGGACCAGTAAGCCATTGGTCCAGCAGAGCCCATTACCTAATTCTAATAGCAGGCTCCAAGTGAAACTAATTTTATTTTTTTTATTGGAGTTCCCAACAGGAATCCAAGATTCCAATTTTTTGTTGTAAGGCAAATGCAGAAGATTTTGTAAAGATGTTTTACCTGCCTTTTTACCCTTCAGATGGAAACTCCACTCTGAATCTTGGGGATCTGCAGGTCGTCACCCAGCTGTGCAGGTCTCTTTCCCAGCAGCAGGCAGAGGGCATGGGAGGTTCAGGGCTGGGTAATTCTCACCAAGCCATGGAAACCCTCCAGAAGCATGGTAGCCTTCAGAAATTGCTGCAATAGTCTCTCCACAGAGTTGCTTCACAGTTTTGTGGGGAGAGTTCCCTCTGCTCTCACAGCATCAGCCTGAAAGATCTGATGAAGTCCATCACCGTTTAGCATCCCAGTGAAATTTGTTTTGGGCTTTAACATTTACAAATAAGTGTACTTAAAAATCACATTTGAAGAAGTGTGTGCATCTTTTTGCTCCATGCTGAGATACAGGATCTGTATTTCACTTGCAAATGTTGGTAACATTACCATGACCAGCAGAAGTGGCAGCTCGTGATGATATAAAAGTCCAGAAAGGAACAAGAAGACATTTCCATGAAATATACTTATAAAAGAAACTAGTTTTAAACCAAATCAGTAGAAAATTAGATGAAGAATTTTAAAGATTTATTGCAAAATTGAATAGTTTCTGCCGCAATAAATAATGCATCTAGTGAGGAAAAAAAGGCATACCTAAGAGATTTCTTTTTTTCATCAGTGTTCACTCTCAATCGCTCTGACTATGCAAAATAGCTGTAAGTGGTGAAGTCTCCCTGAAGCAAGCAAATCACTGTGTGGTACATTTTAAAAATGTCCCTTTAGAATTTAAAGCAGGTGTCTGTACAGAGAAGCACAATAGAGCAGAAAGCGGTGATCCGATTCCAAATCAGCAGCCCTGCTTCCATATTCCTCCCACACGTCCTCCCCAAAACTAGGACACGTGGGAAAGCCAGCATTGGCCACCACTGCAACCAGGGGACTGTATTCTTCACAGGGCTCCTTAATCGCCTCCTGTCCCTGCTCTCATCTCTGTAAAGTCCCCTGTAGGGAGCCAACAGTGGGCCCTCGCAAAGGGACCAGGAATACTGCAGATGCCACCTCTGCTCACTAGGCATTTGATCGGGTTGCAGCCAATTGCTTTTCACTCACAAGATGATTGAGATCAAATTCATGAGAAAGGACAACACCTCTGCAACACAAGACAATTGCTTATAGGTAGTCCACTGCTGGGAACTACCTATAAAATACCTGAAATTAAAGGTAATGCTTTGATTCTTAACAGGAAAACATTTTTTTGAAGTAACATGTTAGTGTCTTCTTTATCAAAACTCCAGATACTGCAGTCCAGAGATTGTAAGACTGCAATAATTTCAGTTGTATTTATTTTTAATTTTGTAATGAACGTTGAATATTTGTATTTTACAGATATCAAAAATAAAAAGTAAAAATAAGCATTTTTTAATATTTACTATACATTTGTTCATCTCATGCTCTAATTCATGACTTTGGAATACTAAGAATTCAGCAATACAGGGTAACATCTATATGAATTGCATAAATATAATAGAAAAAGCTGGGATCAAGTATAGAGAAATCTTTCTTATTCTGAACTCATTTAAAATAGACTTTAGTTTTAAGTTTTCATATTTCCACAGAATCTAATTCTTTTCTACGATTTATGTTTTCAGATTCTGATAAGGCTATCCTGGAAGGCAGCCAATAACAGCAGAGGACATACACAGTGCAGCATAGAGATCTAGGAACCCATGCCTCAGGTTATACACTGCATGGTATATTTCTTTGAAGGATTTGTAATTAATCGTTAAAATGAAGGCGACAAAACTAAATGTTATGCTACATTATCTGGAGTTTATTATGAAGTGTGAGTTCAACCTTGCACATTGTCCCAGTTTAGCTTCAATATCAAATTTTACAGCTTCAGGACCTAAGAGATAACAAGATTAGCACATATTAATCCCTTAATCCTCGCTCTAATTGTTATGAAGTCTAGAGTCATTAACAACTTCAGTCATTCCTGACCAGCTTTTTTATCGGACATCAGGTTTTATCATCTATGCCTAAATTTGTAGGCACAAACACTGCAAAGTGTGATAAAGCCCAGGTGAGGGGACATGGACACTTCAGACAGATACCATAAATATTACATGAGTGGACTGTGTGCATCGGTATAAATCTTTTTTCTGAAACAGTTTACTATGAGAAGAAATCATTTCATTGAAGAATCAAGAAAGAAATATTCAAAACTTACTATGCTTTATAACAAGGTTTTCCAGGTACATCCATTTTTTATGGGCTTTCTGTTGGTGCTGTTTCTGGTATTGTTTCAATACTCTTCTAAGACTCTGAGCTTTATTTTGTAATTCTGTCTTGTTTACTACAGATTTTTTAATTGCTAGATAAGCCAAAAGTAGTTTAACAGCTATTTACCCTTGAATAAAATGTTTGCACAATTCAAATGCCAGAGGAGAAAACTTAATCTAGATTTGAAGATTCTACAACTGGAAGTATAATTTAAGTTTTTGAGGAGGAAAATAAATACTTTGAGTGTTGATGTTTCTTTTTCTTTGGAGGGTGGCAGCAGCCTGGAAAATTACTGTGAGTCCTACACGGAAGAAAATTATTAAACTAAGCTAAAATTCTTAAATGTTACATACTGTTACACTGAAATTTTAGTGCATGCTAAACAAAAAGCCCAGCATTGTCAATCACGGTATGAGATCTAAAGATGCCGGAGATACCCAGAAACCATTATTAGAATAGGTGCTTGATTTTTAGATTGTTTGCAGAGAAGAAACTGCATAGACTCTATACTGAAGAGGGAGATAAGTAACAGGCGTACTCATCACAACATAGAGCAGTTTTACCTGGACGAGCTCGTTCAGACGGGAAAAGCAAAGCTGCAAAGCACTCTGAGGGGGATGATTTAATATAGTTAGTTTTGCTACCCCAGCAGGTTTGGTTCAAAGGCAGCTCTTATATCTCTGCATGGTATTGGCATGTACACCGCACTTAAATCATTAGGCACTGCATCAGCTGATGAGTTCAAGCTCAGAAAAGAGACAGTGTGGTCTGTTTTCTGCTGTAGAGGATCATAAACCAGCTGGGGGTAATGAGGCAGGCAGGAGGCTTGGAGGTCTGAACCTATGGGATGAATACTTTTGGGGGACCTATCTAGTGTCTATAAAGCACCTTCGGTATCTGTCCCTAGCAGTGTGGGTAAATGGCACGCTGCCAAACACTAAGTTTGGTTTTAATATACTGTTCAGATCATTCGTCTTTCAAAATGGCATTTTGAATGCCAAAATGCATTAGAATGCATTTTTTATCCAGGTCACAGTGATCAAGTAAATTCTTACTTAAGGAAGAAGATGAACTTTGTTATAGGGTATCATTGTACAAATGTTTGTAACTCAAGGAGCAGATAAGAAGCAACCAGGACTCACAAGAAATGAGTCAGCTGGTATTGGGTAGATGGGAAGAGGTAAGATATGACCACAAAGACAAAACCTTCTCTAACCTCCCTGATATTTCTGGAGCTCTTATGAAAGATGCGATTAAATTATGTGAGAATCAACTCTGGTTTTTTGGACACCAATTCATCTTGTGGTAAACAACCTGCCTATGGCCTGAACATATGAAAGACAAGTCATTTTCCATTTCTGCAGTGGCTAATTTCTTTCAAGGGAAACAATGTGATAATTCAAACGTAAATGTGTTATCTAAACCAATTACGTTACAAAAAATGTTAAGCCATTACCTACCTTACAAATATGGAGTATTTCCAGAATACCCAATAGACAGTGGTTCCTGAGATGGGTTTCTAAAATATTTCTTGCAAAAGCTGACCTGTGAACATAAGAGTTTTGACTTGTTCCTAAGTGCCAGTGCAGAATTCAACTTGTATTTTTAAAAAATCGGATAGTGGGCTGGTTTTAAGGGATGTTTGTAAGATCAGTAGCACACAATAAATGAATGCTATCAAAATTATTGTATGAGTTTCTGTTTATCCAGTAACACTTCTCTTAAAAAAAAAGAGGGTGGAAAAAACACATTTCTCACCAGTGGTCTTAACCAAGCCTATTACCTGTACACCCAATAGCTGTGGCCTGTCCTGGAGATTTACTGCCAAGATTAGTAAAGCTGTGATTTCTTCTGCAACCACGGGCATTCTGGTCCAAGTCTGACTTTACAGAGCTTCTTCAGTTACTGTCAGATATTTATTATATTTAGTATATTTTACTCTAAAGCAACATATATACCTGTCCCTGAAGTCAGTAGAAGCCTATCTTTTGTCTTCAATCTGGATGAGATCGGAATTATAAAGGAATATTTTTACATATCTATAGATAGAATCAGAGTTTCAAATTGTAAATGTTTTCATACAAGAACAAGCTTTTTTACCATGATAGGCTTGGGCAGCTTGAATCACCTCTCCACTGCAGTAGAGCAAATGCAGGCTTAGCCCATGGAATCAGTCAATAGGCATGAATCAGTCAATAGGTACCAATGCCAAAATACTTTGCAAAAGAATAATGTTGTCTTTGCAGTTTTGAATGCCAATAAAATCTTCTCCTAAATATGTATTCTTTATATAGGTGCACCTCCTGAGTGGAAATCAGTGAACAGTCCCAGATCTAGTGATGACTGGTCTCCTGGAGACATGTGTCCTGCCTCAGTAGATCCTACTAAAATAACTGTCACCTCTCTGCAGTTCTTCCAGTTCTCCTTCATACTCTGTAAAGCCCCATGTATGTTACTTTCATCTTTTTCTCATGTCTGTAAAATACCTGCTAGCCAAGAGGCAGCGTGTGCGGTGTCTGAGACACATCCATGCTGACTGGCCAGCCAGTGCATGTGTTGATGGATTAGATGGAAACTACACTGAAAAAGTAGCTCTCGAGTTCCCACTGCAGTCCTCATCAAAGCCAGGACAGTTATCAAGGCTCTGTTTTCTGCCCAGACACTGATTTTCCTAACTTCTTGCTTTGCTGTCAAATTTGATTGAATGTAGCCAAGTTCAAAAGTTAGTGGGGGGAAATGATAGAAAGATTGATGGAAGGGCAGACTGACAGCACACTCACATAACTCTCACTTTCTTGGGAAACCAAGGTAAACAGGGACGGATTCATAACCTATGGTTGTAGGCACTGTCAGCCTACATATGTGTATCATTACTGTTTGCTGCCTCCGCTCATCTCTCTGAATGATGCTCATATAATGAGGAAGGCATTTGATATTTTTATCCTTTATCTTTTAATTAGTAGAACATATTTCTTTCCAGTGATCCACCCAATGCCAGCAATTAATGCAGTGTTACTTGTTTCCTCAAGGCCTTTCTTGCACTACTCACATTTCTTTGTGCTTCACAAATGTATAATCTCCGTCCCAGGACAGGAACGTTACTGTTTTGATAGCACAAATGGGTAAAATGAGCTAAATGTCTGTAGATACAACCTGTTTTGGAGCTGGGGCTAGGATTTCAAGTGAGTACCTTCCGAATTGCAAACCAGTGTTTTGCTCTAGGGCACCTTGCCTATCTGCCAAAGCGTACCGCGCAGCAATCGCTGCCCCAGCCCAGCCACTACCGCTCAGTCCTGACACAAGCCTGGACACACACACCTTATCTGGAGGCTGGATGGGTCCAAGGACCTTGGCCTCGCTCTCCCTCCCTGATTCCAGAGAGGCCATCTGTTCTCAGTGCCGCTTTGCTTTGTGCTTGCACAGAATCAGTCTTAGACAAGATTTTTCATCTCTACCTATTGTTTTTTTGACATGCTGCCATTATTTTGTTGACTATGCAACTAAAAAGATCATCATTTCCTTCCTGTCAGGCTTAATCTCTCAATCAAATTTGAATGGAATTCTGTAAGGCAAAGACAATGCACTTCTTTTAGTCACAGGGCTTTCTCCCTCCCAAATTTGTAAGGGCTTCCACAAACCAAAACAGTTCATAAATATTCTTTAAATGGAGAAATTAGGCGACCTAAATAGAAAGACCACTGTTCTTAGACCCATAATAATATTCACAGGAGATTTAATTTGATTTCTTGGAAAGATTTCACCTGCAGCCACCATCTGGCTCACTGAGACAGAGCTGAAGAGCTTCCTCGTTAGATCCCATTAATCCTATTGAGTAGCATGGGATGCTTTTGAGGACGTCTTTCTCCTTCTCTTTGCAGTGTTCCTGAAGGCTGACTGCATCACGTGGAAGTCACAGTTTGATGTCACCCTTCCAATGCTGGATCTGATACAGGGCACAGTAGCCTAGCTGTCAAAAACTATCACATATTGACATCAAGGAGGTTTACTGTTTTATAAATCTGATTTCTTCTTTCCCTCCACTGGGTACTTACATTTTGTAAAGATTTGGCAGGGAGTGAGAAAACACAGACTTCAAAATTTTAGCTCTCATTCTACACTTACAATTTTTTTCCTTAAAATGCTCCTGAGGAAAACAGGTTTGTCTCCTATTTTAAATAATCAACAGGTTTTAACATTTATTTTGTATTACTTTTATTAATAAATGTTCTTTTACATTACTGAGAGTTAAAGGCTGCTAGGGAAAGTGCTACAGAGGTTAGCACTTACGCTTGTGTAGGTCAGGAGAATTGTTCCACAACATGCCCGGTTTCCTCTGACTCCACCGCAGCAGTGCATTCAGGATTGCTTGTGAACTCCAGGGCCAGACTCCAGCTGGACTCACATCACATTTACCCCAATTTCATTTCTGTGGCTTCAGAGAGTCTGTTCTTTATTTTCTCGACTATACAAAAGCAGAATTATACTTCTGGTCTCCTGGGAGTGCTGTTCCTTGTCTTTACTCTGGCCAGATGCTATTAGGAACTCCTGCAATTGTTTGTTGCTTTATTTTTATGCATAAATGTTGGTGGCTCAAACAACCTTCCAGTCAGCGTCTTGCAGAAAGAAATGTGTCAAACTAACAAGAGAGGCCTCCAAGTCCCTGCAAGAAACCTAAGAGAACTAATACTCAGTGTGACAAAATCCTTGTCAAATCTAGTTTTCCCTCTACTTCTTACTCTTCCCCCAAAATGGAAAAAAATACGTGCAGTGACTTATTATCTAAATTGCAGAAGCTGTCCTGTGAGAATACCTATCTGGTGGGGATACCTGTCTGTGCCTCATACATAGTGATTCCTTTTCTTCCTGACTCTCTTCCAGTCTGCTATGAATTTGTTGTGATTGCTACAAAGAATCAGCATTTTTTTAAGTAACTGTGCCCCTGAAATTGCTCTCATCAGTGTGCAAATTTCCTTTTATTCACTAACTGCAGATATTTGTTTATCCCTTCCACAGGCAAGCACACTGGTAAGATGTGTGTGCATACACAAGTTTGTATCTGACTTCAGCATTCTCCTATTTTTAAAATCGTAGTAACTTCCGTAGAAGAAAAGCAAATTCCTACTTCAACCTGGGATAAAAGGCAACCTACAAGGCACCACTCAAGTCAATTGCTTTTTCATGTAACTCTGCATTTTAAATAAAGCAGCAGTGTAAAGGCCGTGCTGTAATGGAAGGTTTCTCCAACTTACATAATAGGTCACGCAGACAGAGAGTCCTTCAGAGGCTCCCACTGCAATTTGGACAGAGCTAGTCCGGTCAAAAATACCATCCAGTATAATAAGCTAACAGGCCCTGGATCCTGAATCCACAGGAGCCCCCCACCCCCTTCTTTTTTTTTCCCAAGGATGCCCCCAACTGTAGAGCAAAATCAGAGCACCAAAGGGAAAGAAATAGGACTACTTTGTCTTATTAACATGGCATGCATGCGTCTGGCATTTACGGAAACCTGCTATGAGCAATTCTAAACTCTACAAATAAGTGTCACTATGGAAACTAATCAAATGAGCAGAAGTATGAGAGAGACCGCCCCAGGAAAATGTCTGCGAGGGAGAAATATTACTATAAACAAATTCTTTAGCTTAAAGGTCCTCACTGAAAATGTTGAAGAAGCTGGCCAGGTGTCTCAGGGCTCTGGAGCAAGTTCATGACTTTTTCTCACCAGGTCGGTGGCATCCAGGAGCGTTGTGCATCTGCCAAGGGAGAACAGAGCCTGCTTCATTCCTATGCGCCCCGGAGCTCTTGGCTTAGAGGAAAAGCTTGCTTATACCCTCCAGGAGGATGGCTTCTTGGCAGAGTGGATTGTCCCTGACAGCTCATGAGGATCAGGATAAATAGCTGAGGAAAGTGGCAACTCAAATACAAATGAGAATTAAATGTTTTGAACATGGTAAGCTTGTTAGACTGGAAGCCAAAAATATGCTTTATTTCAAATAAGTATAAAAGTTACAATACTTTTATTTTGCAGAATATCTCAGCCACTTCTCTAAAGCAAACACCACCTTCATTATATCTTTTCTGCAGTTAGCATATGGAACTGTGTGCGCACCTCACATTTAGTGATTTGTAAAATACTATGTAAGAAAGAGATTGTGGTTATTCAAAAGCAAATAGAAAAATTCATAGCTTCTATTGACCCAGGGCATATGTCTTTATATTCAAACATATCCCATGCCATATTGTAGTTTGTCACGACACTGTGTTGCATTATAGATAGTAAGCCTTTTGAAGAAAAGAAACCAAACCTGGAGTTTGTGTGGAAGCCAGTAAATGCTCTTATCCAGACTCAGGGGTAAAACAGAAAGGTGAGCATGTAGTCTCCTGACTTTGATCAAGCAGCACCTTCAGGCAGCTATGACCTACTACTCCTCAGATCACAGCAGTGGTCTTTAAAGCAGAACATCCAACAACTTTTGGAAGAAAACAGAAGGATAGTCAGCAGCTGAGTCTGATCAAAGTCAACATTCATTGAATAAGACTAAAAAATGAGAAAAATATAATTATGTTGAACATGTCCAATAGCTACTTCTCAATTTTGCCCTATCAATAATAATTGGTAATACAAATGTGCTCCAAAGTCATCCACATTTACTACCTATTTAAGATGGGTTTGGCTGGAAGTCATCCGCAGAAGACCTGTAACTGATTCTGAATATTTGGCTCTTGGAATCACTGTGACAGGTTGCAACATGCAGAAATAATCACCCATGACGTTTTCATGTCACCGATGGGCCAACTCAGGGAAATTTGCAGACTGCAGCTTTGAAAGGTTTATAAATTCTTTCGTTTCCAGTAAAATGACGTGGAGGGAATTGTATGTGAATTTGAAAAAGAGATTTAATCAGAGAGGTGATTAAGATGATAGACAGACTAATTGACAGACATTTTTTGTGAGTAAAAAAAGGGCTAGCTCAGTGGGCACTGGTAGGTGGTAACTACTGATCAGTCTTTATAGCTGTGGCTCTCCCAGACTTTTTGTAAATTGGGCGTATGGCATAGAGAGCCTGTGCAAGCTTTTTTATGCCACTTTACTGTCCAAAGGAAATCTTCTCTCACTGACTACTTGTAGCAAGTATGTAATACAAGCCTCCAGCTACTGGGGGAGAGAAACTGCAACAGCATTAAAGTTAAAAGATCTGGTGCTTGTTCACACATATATTTAACTGTGATATTTATTCTCTTTTAAGTGAATCAATTCGTTCTGTTTCACTTTGTTCCGCCCAATGTTTTGTGGATCTAGTTCCACAAAATGTGGAAGGAGACTTCTGGCAGAAAACTTTCCTTTAGAATGCTCTGATCCTGCCACAAGTCGACATAAGCTGCCAGAAGTTTGCTGTGAAGCCATTGGAGAGAGCTGTAGCTCGCTTTAGGTTGAAGAGTGGTGGATGGATGTACAAGTCCGCTGCTGCGCACTGAAGGATGGAGAGCGATGGGGCTGCTCCAGCCATAGTTTTTCCTGTAATCCAGTCTTTCTCCCCTGCCTTGGATGAACGTTATGGGAAGGGAGTAGACATAAACTGGCTCACGTGGAGCGTGAGGGACATAGGGCCTCTTGACAAGGTCATCCTTGCAATGAAATATCTTCCTTTGACTCACAACAGCGAGTTGTGCTGTCAGTGCCGTACAAAGTAGCCACATTGCACAGGAGAATGCAACAAATTTAGAGTGGCAAGAGAGATGATAAAAAAAATAGAGTTTTAATAACTAGAAAAATTGACTATGTTGAGTTCTTGGGGATTTTAGCAGCTCCTTTCTCTTTTTTATTAACACAGACAATGGAAGTATCAGTTCATTACAACGGCCCACCCTCCCCGCAGCCCTGTCTTCTTGGTGTCTAATATAACTGAAGAGAAGAATTTTCTGCACTTTTTAGAAGCACTGAATGCATTTGCATATCCAGTAGTGCGCATATTATTTTTAAAGTGAAAAATTATATCGGTGGTAAATGTAGGTGGAAAGCAGAATAAAGGATCAGCTGGCTTGATGGAGACAGTACTTAAGCAGCCAGCTTGTGTAACAGAGCTTCTTTGCGATTTTTTTAAGGCTCTTGCTCCCTTCAGTTTCCATCCAGCAGAAGAACAATCTATTTAGGTAATTCGGGGAGGGGGAGCTTTTGTAGACTGTCGCGCAAATGAGGCGTGTCACAGACTAAAAGGCGCACCTGAGAACGCGAACTCTGTTGGCAGGAGAAGAGAGAAAACAACTTTCCTTCAGCGAGCCGCAGGCACGCCGGCTCCCTCCCAAAAGGGCGGCCGGGCTTCTGCTGCAGAGTGGCACCATCTGGTGGATGCAGCAGGTAGGACCTGGCCCTGGAAAGGCACCTCTGCTGCCCCCCAACCCTCTCCCACCCCCGCTTGGGAGCCGCTACTCGTTCTTCACCGGACTGCCTCTATAGAGAAGTCTCCCGGTATCGCCATAGGCGGGACCTGCTGCTGCTGCTGCTGCTGCTGCTGCTGCTGCTGCTGCTGCTGCTGCTGCTGCTGAACGCGTTCCTATGTTGTTACAGCAATAAGGAAAAACAGTGTTAAGGCATTCCTCTGGCACCTTTCTACTTCGTTCTTAAGTTCATACAGATGCTACGATGTATGTTTTACGTCAGTTTGCAGCTCTGAGAGTTAAACAGTTTAAAGTTTGTTAAAAATACGGGTTGATGTTCTTAACCTATGTAATTAGAGGGTGCTGTTTCTGTATGTGTTTCTCACTGGAATCTCTCCGCAGAGCTGCAGAATTACAGGATACTAAGTTGAAGGTAGATTATTAGTAGAGATGTTTTAGTACATGTTACCAAAATAGGCTAACGAGGAGAGGGGGAAAAGTCTAAACTAGACTAATTCTACTATTTTACTATTTGAAACTCTTTTCTGTTAGTGTTCAGGTTTTCTCCCTCTTTATTCTTCTTTTTATAGTCACAAGCTTTTCTTCTCCATCATTATCTCAGAAAACTTGAGTCATATAAAGCTGAGATTCTCACAAGTCATTTGATTCCCGGAATTTTGCGTTTCTGAATACCATCTATCCTTAAACTTCATAATAATGTTTCTAATCACATGGAAAACTATTAAAGTCATGAGAAAAAGCCTAGAGAGTTGTGGAGAAGATCTGGCCATATGCATTCAGTCCAAAGAAGGGAAATAATACAAATTTTCACTGTCCAAAAGAGCAATCTTACTGGGCCCCTTCTTTTTTCTTTTTTTTTTTTTTTCCCTATCTACACGATCTGTGCTAGAGGCAACAAAGATTTCCAGACAACTCATCTATACCTAAACTTGTATTCTCTTTAGGCTTTGAGCCAACTGTTTGAAGATTTTTAGATGAATGACCTTATGAGCTAAAATACCAGTGCTGTTGCTGTTTCACTCGTGCAGTCACATGCCTTTCACTTAGCTCTTTCCTCATATTGATGTGGAAATCAATCCCAGGACTAAATGAAAAGTATATGCTTCCTTGATGGTTTTATGCTTTGAATATATACCATTCAACTTATTAAAAAGATAGCTTATGCAGGATACCTTACGCTGTACTGGCTAGAGGCAATTTTAGAGGAGACTTTTAGGATGCAATCTTAGGAAAGTTCTTACACAGTCTTGTAGCCTGTGTGCTAAGCCTGTCCTGTGCACTCGTTTCCGCTTCATGTAAGATAACAGCTTCTAGTCAATGCTGAAACACAATGGTTCATTAAACACATTTGCCATATTGTTATCAATCAACCTCCAAAGTTAATGTAAGGATGGCACTTACGTACTACAGTAAAGCCAATTTGGTACTGAAACTGAACTCCAGATCAGTCTGATGAAAGACACCTAAGGATGAAATAAAGGCGCAAAAGTTTCCAAATGTCACTGTAGAATAAACAAATTAAACCAGCACTTCACCGTCCTTCAGCAGAACTGAGGAGAGGTGGGAGTCACCACCTGCCTTCCTTTGGCTTTCAGAGCCAAACACTGAGACAGCTGTACATGTTTTCCAGGCCTTGTAAGATTCAGTCTTGCATGCTCTTACCTAAAATCAAATATGGAGCTTACCTGCTCCTTAGAGCCTCGCTTCTCCCTTCAGCCACTCTGTCCCATGGTGGCTGTCCGTCACTGCAGGGACTGTTGGCTCTCCAGGGCCCAGGCTGCCCTGGAGTTTGTTTCTTACCCACCTTTTCCAAACACTGGGCTCAACCACCTTCTGGCCAGCCACAAGACTTGGCTGAAGACTTGACTCCCAGGCTTCCTTTCTGGAGCAGTAGAGAAGACAGTTAGCGCTGGGACTGGTACCCCAACAGTACCTTGCAGGATCCTGTCCATCCAATGGTTTGAATCACCCCGAATAATGAACTGGCTTCAATTGTGACAAGTATTTGGTTATGTCCATTATGCTGTGTCACGTGTTAGTTATTACCTTTTATTGTATCCCCATCATACATTTCTCAACTGGTTAATTACTTTATCCAGACACTAAGTGTATAATCACATTCCAGACATTAGCATTGCACATTCAGTTCATGCCTAAGCCATGTTACGATGGGGCCTATGTTTGGATGTTTCCCAAGTCGCATGCATTCGTTATATACCCTGGCCACGGCTGATATCTCAGACCACGAGTAGCTCATGCAAAGCTGTCTATTTCTGTCATCCTTCAAGAATGCCATGCAAGGAAAGAAACACTTAAAATCCAAATGTCTGAAGTTATGACATACATTAAAGTATGTAGACACAGAATTTCTGGTTGTATGTTCCTTTTTTCCCATTGTTTTCACCTGAAGTGTAGTTACTTTTGTAATGTGGCATCTTCCAAAGAGGAGGAGGCCAGAGTAAAGCACAGGGAAACACAGAAAGGGCATGGCTTTACTGCCTTCTCCATCTTGCAAGCACTCCTGGAGGAGGCTGTAGGTAAGCAACTGTAGGAGTCCCCCAGACACTGAGGTCGTGGGATCGTGGGATAATTCAGGCTGGAAGAGACTTTGGGGTGTCTCTAGTCCAACCCCCCTGCTCAAAGAGGGGACAACCCCAACGTTGCTCAGGGATTTGTCCAATGGAGTCTGGGGAAGTTGCTCCAATGCTTAGTTATCCTCACAAGGAAAATCTTTTTTTTATATCCAGTTTACACAAGGTAGGTCTGCATGGGCAGACAAAAAGCTGCAAACAGCTTCTTCCTCAAATACAAGCCATGAGCCAGAAGCCATCTAGATAGGATAGGGATGTGTTACTAACAATCACCTGCTTGGTCCTGCCACAACTCCTGCATCTTTGCACACGAAGACAGCTACACAAGTCTAGCACTGGATCGGGCTCGTGTTCACCTGCCAACGGAGGCATGTCCTGAGTTGCAGAGCAGAGCCGCAGGTTTGGGTGCCTGACAGCCCACCCCATCACTACAGTTGCCATTGAGTGCTGCAGGGCTTTCTTCCCTCTCAGACAGCAGGGCTGTTAGCAGGGCACATGAAATCAAAGCAATCTAAATCAACAGGCAGGAACTCTTGTATTTTAATTTATTTTTAATTTGTGTGGCTTAGTCATTTTGCTAAAGAATACTGACTTTCACTGTCTTGTGAAACACTGATTTGCAACAGATTATAGCTTTCATGCTACAATTGGTATTTCTCTAATACAGAAGGAGGATAAGCTATACTTTACATATACTTACTTAAGAAACTGTCCTTTCATTCATTTAAATACGGCAAGGGTACTCACTTCTCAGCATTGCTGCTTTTGATCTCACAAGTGCTTTTTTTATCTGAAACAGGAACGATCAAGGGTACAGGAAACTCTTACATGAAAACGGGGGGGGAAATTTCCAAAGAATTTTTCTTTGGAAATATCCTACAAAGAGAATGAAAAAGAGAGAACATAAAAAGATGTAGGTTCTGAAGAATAGCACAGAGATGGGATTTCTGGTCTATCCATCAAATACAACAATAAAGGAACATTTGATGGGATGATAGGATACTAAAAAGCAGTAAAATACTTTCCTATTAAACAATGTGTGTAATTAAACTGTGTAACTTGCTGCCACAGGAGGTTAATGAAGGAAGAGCATTATGAAATTCTGACGGCACTGGCTAGTTATAGGTATTTGGAAAACGTCCTGAATCATTAGGAACAGATGACACAGGACTCGAAGTGACCATGTGGGTTCATCAGTCCAGGCCTGTGCTATTACAGGAGTCTATAGTGCCTGCTCCGAAATTTATCAAGTTTCATTTTAACAATAGCCATCCCCATTGCTTCTGGAAGGCTGTTCCAAAAACTGATTCTTCTAACCATTAAACACATTTGCATGATTTCTAGCATAAACACACGTCCACTTGTTTTTATACCAGCATTCTCCTTCAACTTCCATATCTGTCCTTTGCTGGAGTTTGTTTCCCAGCCATTTCTATGGAGATGATCATACCCTCACCCAGGGCATCCATTCACACTGTGCATGGTACACCACCCTCTCAGAGGTAATCTAACCACAGCCACACTAGCAAGCCTGCCTCTCTCACCAAAGCACTGCATGTGCTGATGTGATCATCCTTCTCCTCAGACTAGAGCTCACTTGGTCTTTGCCAGCGTGGACATCTCTGCTTGCAGTCCCAGGTTGGTATATACATGCCCCTACAGTGAGTCTCAAAGGCAAACACAGGCACTTACAGTGCAATTTGGATGCAAGTCAGGCACTTCCTAAACATCTATCCAAAAACCCTGCTGACCTGAGGTAAGCACAGGGGTACCTGAGATACCACAGGCACACACAGAAGCTTTTTTAGGGAGCAGTGGGACCCCATAGCTGCACTTGCTTGCGTGGCCAGAGCACCGCTGGCTTTGCTCACCTGGCTGTCTCTGCAGAACCCTGCAGACCTCTCTCCCTCCCACAGGCTCACTTGCACTCAAGCAGAGGAGACAGGAGTCATGCCACTTCACTTACCACTCACGGTGAAGGCAGTCCTAACAACCAGCTCAGATGTATGTATCCACCTTTGGTCAGATTAGTGTTACCCAAGACACACGTATAGAGAAATTATTCACCTTCTACCCGTGCTTGGAGGTGCATAACACATCACAGCTCTGAGTCCTGGTCAAAAATATTGCTACCCACACATTTATTGTCATCTCAGAGTAACAGCACTGGTTCAATAAATGAAAACCAGGTTGCGAGTCCTTCACTGCCAGAGGGGTTTAAACCCACTCCTTCCCCCTAGCAGAAGAGCAGCCTGACCAGGAAAGGGTACACCCAGGAACAGGCAGCAAGGAAAAAGTATGTGCACCTGCTCTTGGCGTCTATCATCGGTTAACACTGGGCTACTGCACCTCTGGGAGTGGGTCATGGGTACAGACATGTGTAGGGAGACCACCCAAGACTGCTCAGCAGCCTAGTGTTCAGAAATCTACCCAAGAGGGGGTGGATGTGGATTCTGGTCCTAGGCAACTTGTGCATTTTCTGTTCAGATTCAGATTTCTTGCATGAGAAAATGGATTTACTGCCTACCAAGTGCTCTAACTACTAGGCTACAGAATAAATCTCCCTTTTTACTGTCCCTGAGGACTTCTGATGCACACGTGTGGCTGTGTCTAACTTACATTGGTGGACGAGCAAGCAAACGAAGTGTGAGCACCTACAGAAAGAACCTGAAATAGCGTTGTATGAATCAACACTTGCACTTGAACAGATGTCTTCTGGTCAGCTTATCTCAGAGAAGACACAGGGGCTGCAGAATAGCTTTAGAGATAGATGGCAAAGGAAAAGAAGCATAGGAAAAACTTTCAGAGATTGGGACTGTTTAATTGAGAGAGGGAACAGGAGAGAAATGAAAAATGTACAGAGGAAACAAGCATAATTCTTTTAGTACAAGAGCAAGGAGACAGCCAGTGACAGCAACAAACATAGATCTGATGAAAGAAAACACTTCTTTACTCAGAAGAATATCGTGTATTACTAGTTTGCAGAATTCATTCACAAAAGCAGGTGAAGTGCTCAGGCGAACTGACAAAAATGCTTAGGAGTACTAGATGTATTCAATAGAAACCATTCACAAATTAGAAGGAAAAAATTTTATTTAAAAAAATGAGGCTATAAACCTTTGTTCTTGAGGGAATGAGACTCATTAGGTACTACAGGGAACTGAAATGTAATTGTGCAGCCTCTAATTCTTTCTCTGAAGCTGGCCTCAACATATAACATTAAATTGGGCCAGATGAACCTTTAATGTGGCTGCCACAGGCAGGAACTAAATATTTGGAACTTATTTACCTTGGGAAAAGGAAATGGAAGCAGAGAAGAGGAAAGTAAGCAAAATCAGACAGACTACCAGAAGAGCAATAAATGATAAAGTGTAAAGAAAAACATAACAAAACTGACAACAAATTAAGTTCAGTATTATACTGGTCAATGTGTCATTGGACTACTAAAATGAGAGTCATGAGGATGCATGTGGCAGGCTCAAATCTTCATGCTGTAATTTGCTGCTTCACACAAATATAGGAGTAATGGTCAGTTTTTTAAAATACCAAGACATATTCAAGCACACTTAAATCTATATGTACACAATGTATGTGTACAAAAAAACACTGCCACCTTTTCCCCGTGGCTCAGCTAGTCCTTTGTTCTAGTCTTGTAGCAATTCACTACAATGGAACAAAATAATGTAGCTTTCCTGTACGGGGAAATCTCACCATTAAGCAGGAAAATTAAAGGAAAAAAACTTCCCAGACATGTTTCTAAGTGGATAAATTGAGATTTTAAAAAAGGAATCTGGATTCTGAACACTCACAAGGAAGAAAAGCATCTCACCATAAATACAAATGAAAGAAACAGGTGTCAAGATATAATAAACAAAGTGGAGGACAGAGCGAGCCATCTGCTTCATCAAAGAAAAAATTCATACCCTGCAAGACTACAAAACATAAACACTGGATGATAAGAGAAAAGTTTTGGATTTTCAAGGTCTAGAAGGTAGAAACCACAGCAGTAGTGGTGGGGTTTGTGCCAGCCAGATAATGAGAAGGTCAGCGAGCCAGAGCTGCTGGCTCTTCCCATCTCAGGACCTTCAGATAGAGCATGTTGCACTGGGAACAAGAGTCAATCCATAACTGAGTAATCTGTGGGGTCCTCAATCCCAGCAGTCCTTCCCCAGGCACACGGAGAGTGAGTACCCCTGCCCAGGGCACGTGGGAACGCTCCCCCGAGTGAGGTCTGTTCATGCAATTTGGGCTGGGAAAGCCAACAGGAATGGGAAAAGCAGGCCTGGAAACATCTAACAGCAGAGTCATAAAATTGCAGAGGAGTCACGCTGAGGGAGGAGGCCGGCTGCTCGCAGACAGGCTGTGTCCAGCCCCGTCAGGGCAAGGCAGCTGGGTGCTGAGGCAGGACACCAACGCAGAGAAGGACAGTTAAGCTGCTGGCTGCTGGAGGAGACCAGAGTAAGAAGAGAGGGCAGACAGCATGTGTATGTGAGCCTATACAGGTGAAGATAGTAATAATTTAAGGAGGCACTTCACTTCAGAAAGGAATTTGGAAAGGTTGGGAAATCTGTATAGCAACTTAACAATCATTAGACTTCTTTGTCTCTCATTAATTCATCACCTCACGCTGTCTCGGTCAGGCCAAACCCACAGTTAGGATGTCTGTTCTCCGGCTAATTGAGCATGGTCAGCTACATGCCTGGGAACTGCCCGATATATTTTGGGTATTACTGTGCTATAAATAGTATGAAATCCCAGACGTAAGTATGGAAAATACCACTAACTGCATTAAAGGGGGAGGATGTCAGGTGTATTAAATTAATTCACTATAACTATACAAAGGATTAGAAGAAGTTGGTCAGTGCAGTTCCTCGACAAGTGATTGAATGCAGGGCCAGACAAAGCTAACAGTGCTTATATTTAACTTACTAGTGCTTACTTACTAATGCGACATCGTGTGCACCACAGGTGACCCCAAGCAATTTAATCAGAACTTAAGCTCTCTTTTAAGGTTAAAAAGGAAAATCCAGCCCTCACAGTTGTGAAAACAGCTCCCTGAATGTGAACTACTGTAGTTATATGAATGACCTCCTTAATTCTACTGTCAGCTAGCAATAAAAAAATACAAAGAAGGAAAAAAAAACTGAGCCTCTTGGTTCTGTAATTTTCCTAGATAAATTTCCATGCTCTTTGTCGTCACACGGTTGCCAGCTGGGCAGACACATGACATTATACTGAGAGGATGTTCTATTTGCCAGGGATGTCAAATGAAACAGGCAGTTCAAACATGCCATAAGGACAAGATCATGAACTCTTTTAATAGTCTTCTAGCAAACAGAGACCATACAAACACTGGGTAAAGAGTTACTACGTAGGGATTAGCTGAAAGTTGTTTTTCACAGCTCCCCATTAAGAACAGTAAATAGCATCATAAGTATTTTCTTCAACTATGCACCAAAGAGTGTAACAATTTGCGTAGGTATGAGTGGGATTTCTGGGAGCTAAGCAGCACCCAAAAAAAGCAAGGAAGAGAACTTAAAAAGTAAATTAATCTACCTAAACACAGCGCCATTTGAATTGCTTTGTATTTCTAAGACTGACACATGAAGCTGTAATATATGGCAAAGGACTTGTATAAGATTTGTATGCTTCTGGGCTACAACTGGACACCAGAGATTTCCTATGGCATCTAAAATGAAACCAGTGCCTATGTTTAAGCAACTGAATCTTGTCCTCAGTATAGTTATGTGTGTGATTAGATGTGGATAATTCAGTCCTACCCATCTCTGAGTGCTCTAATTCTGGAACATATTTCTGGAGCACAAGGTGCTTGTTCTCCCAAGGGGGACCTCACCCTCATTTCTGTAAAGGTATTACAACACTGATCACTTTTCTGTGCATATGCAATCTAACACCATGAAGCTGTTACAGTCAAGGGTCTTTCGAAGGAATAGAAAAATTCTATACTTTTCCATCCAGCATATACTTCTTTGCATTTACCGACACTGAAGTTAATTAACCATCTTTTTGCTGTTTCCTTAGCTGGTTTAAATCTCAGTCAACTTCTGCACAGTTTTCTTTCATAGTGGTTAACCTACATAGGTAACTTTGTCTTCAAATTCCTCTTTCTCCCTTTGTCTCTCTTCTTTCCAGATTACAAACAAATACATGAAATAGCAGAGGGTTTTGCATGGCATCTCAAAGCATTCTGCCATTAATTTTACCATACCAGGAATTGATTTTTCATTGCACTCCTCGGTTGTTGTCAACTGGCCAGTGTTAACTGTTGGATGTGTTACAAAATACAGGAAATCCTGATGTAAAAAAGTTCGCCAAAGTAACTTAATCATGCCACAGTACGTTCAGAAAGAGTAGGCAAGATTCAGAAAAGTAGGTAAGGAGCAGAGCTGGCTTTGTGGGCACCCAGCTCTTTCCTTGCTCCCCCGGGGCCAGGGAAGTGGGACCTCCTGGTTCCCCAGGCGCGCCAGGACTGCTGCCAATGCTCCCCTGCCTTGTCCCTCAGTGCAGCTGCTTGGACCATGGTGGACAGAGCTACAGCATTGCTCCCAGCCCGACCTTCACCTCCACTTGGCCTCCTTCTTGAAAAAGGACAGTATGATCAGACCAAATTTGTTTCTGCCCTACCCTCCCTTACCTTTCAGCCAAATCTCAGCTATGCTCCACCCTGTGTAACTTTCCTCAAACCCTGGGATTATGGGCAGGAGTTAAAAGTTTCTTTTAGTAGTTCATTTCAGTAGTTGTCTTTTTGTTCCCGAGTTCCTTGTTTTCCAGCATGGCTCACCAGGAGGTGCCTGCAAGGGACAGCAGGGAGCTTACTGCTGAGGTTGAAATGTCTTCAATTCCATTTCCATTCACTCACCACGGTTGACTAACCCACTACCAAAACTTCATATGCATATTTATTATTGACAAAAGCATCAGAATATTGCCCTGTCTGGCAACTATTTGTTGTATTTGTTTTTTATTCACTAGCAATTGGAAATTTGGCAGTGATCTCACCGTGACTGGTTCCAAGGGGCTATTTAAACACAGGAAAGTACTAAGGAAAATTACAGCCTAGATTTTCTCCTCCAAAATAGCCAGTTAAGACAGACTCATAAAAATCTTCTGTAGTCAGAAAAGTTGAGGTAAATAATTTAGTTCCAAGTAGCATATGAATCATCAGGTTGAAAATAATGTCAACTGAAATATTAAATTATTGTATTTGTTGGTTTCTATTATTCCAATATGTACATCAAGTTAATTAATTCTGGAAGGGGTAAAACTTTCAGTCATTATTTTAGTATGACTATCAACTTGTAATGAGTTTTTAAATGGCATCAACTGAATTTTAAGATGTGAGTATATTACACTGTGACACTTGACTTTTTTGTGTACCCTTGAATATGGACTGACGCTATTCTCCAGGCATGACGCAAGTAAAAGGAGGCGGGGGGACAGAATTTGTTTCATTTCAATCCCATTTAAATTGCTTTGCTATGTAACCTCACAGAAAGGATTTAGAATTGTTCCTTTTTGCAAACTTAAAGCTGAACATTTCATTTACAGTCTTGTATTACATGAAGAACCAGAACACGTGTAGAATCCTGCTCACGTATTTGGTTGTTTAATGTTTCACAGGGACCAGTGGACAGAGTTAACACTTCTGCACTTTCAGACTACTAAGAAAAATGTGTGCAGTTTCACTGAATACTCAAACATTTTGAATGTCTCATTCAAAACAATGAATAGAAGGCAAACAAGATAAGGGAGAAAAATAACATTAGAAAACATGAAACAAAAAACCTGGCTAGTCCATAAAGGGGTATTACTCACTGAGCAATGTGGTGTCGGACTGACAGTAGGAAATCTCTTAGGATGGCAATAAATTCAGCTTTCTATCATATCAGCAATTTTAAAGAGTAGATAATATAATTGTGTGAAGAAAAAAGTTTGAGCTTGGTATGCACATACACATTTATTTCAGTCTTAAAAAATCATCGACTGCAGAAAGCTCCTGTAAGCAACAAGTAACAACACCAGAAGCAAGCCTTCCATGTGTAAATTTAGGAGTTTCTAAATTATAAACCTGATGGTGTTATAAAGATCTCCCGTCTGAAATAATATAGTCACACTGTTGCTATGGTCAGTTGGCCAAATCCAGCCGACTCCAGTTCCTGCCACATCCATTGAACTCAGGGGTTTCAAATCAAAGGACAAATTTTAGCCCAGGATCTTTTAATTGCCCACTCTGACAGCATGACAAGCAGGAGTTTTTGATTGCTGTTTTGTCTGTCCTGCTTTACTCTGCTTTATGGGTTCAGAAGCCATGTTGATATTACAAAAGGACTATAAGTCTCCTCTTAAAATCTGATTGAAGTTGTTGGAATGAGGAATTTATTCTGACTGGCGAGAGGTAATTGGGTATATTCCAGTAGTTTGCATTCAGATGCGAGGAAAAGAGGAGATTAAGTAGATTAACCTGCGTCATCTGGGAGATGACATTTCTTGCTGTGTTTGAAGTATTTTGTGAAGGAAAGATGGCACTGATTTTGAAGTTTATATTAATCAAATCTCTTTGATTTTGTTTGATGCAGCAGCTGCAGTGACACACCCTCGCTCTTTGAAAGACTTGAGCTGCAAGGGCCAGGATTGAGAGGAGACCAGAGATAGCTCAGAAGTGTCACCTTCAGCCTCCAGGGGGAAGGAAAGCACTTGTCTAATTTCTCCTCTCATCTTCTAAAATTTGCGTTAGAATTGGAAACAATGGTGGGTGATTATATCCTGGTACAAAGCTCTGGCTGAGAGGTGGGTTTCTGCACCAAAGCAAACTTGAAAATTAACAGAAGAAAGTTACATGGTAAAAATGTTCTTTCCCCCCCCACCACCTCTTTTCTTAAATAATTATGGCACATAGATGAGATCTCTTATTAGCAAGCTCTTCCTGACCTGAACTGCAACACTGAAATTTTACTAGTAAAGCAACTACAGTGACGCAAATTTATTGTGTGATTTCAGTTCATCATATTGAAGTGATACTGGGCTGAAACTCTACAAACATTTTACACATGTTTCATCTCCTTCAGTCCTACAGATGCTTTTGCCTGTGTTTCATTTAGTGTTTGTGAGTAGTCCTGTGGTGAAGTGAGAGCTCCAAGGGTCTGAATTAAAGAGCACCAACTTCTGTCTGAACATCACCAAAGGCGAACCATGACAATCGAGCAAAACTGAAACATCTTAACACTACATCAAAGGCAAAGATTTGTCTTTAATCAGGTACGTGAATGGTTTTCGTTTATATGAAAAACCCTTTTCAACAGCTGGATTCACTGGAAACCAATTCCACATAACCTGTTACGAGCTACAAGCTGATCTGACTACCAAAGTCTTACTTACAGAGGCTTTTCTTGGCAGAAGACTGAAGACGCCTCTCCTTGCCCCCGCAGCCCCAGTCCTGCCTGCTGGGAAGGGTACAGAGCACCACAGGCTTCACCCCCACCCCGCCCAAAGGAGCCGCTGGTGTGCATCAGCCACTGTCCATCCCCAGACAAGGGACCAGAGACCATTTCTAGATGGGGCCCTCCACAAACGTGGTCCGGCATGGCTCAGCCCAGCTGGACTCAAGGCGCTTCAGACTGCTGCATTTGCCTGGGGGAAAAGAAATCTTCAAAAGCAACAAGGCAGGTAGCACAGTTTCCCAGCCACATTGAAGAAAGGAGCGGTGGCTCTCGTGTTAGTCACGACTCTTACGTTCATTATTGTTTATTACAAGAGGACCAGGGGCGTGAGCTGAACGAAGCTTGGAAAGCAGCCAGCCCCAGAGAGATGACTCCAAGTGGATTTTGTGTTTTTGTTTTATTTTCTTAAAGAAAATCAAAGCCCAGAAAAGGACAAGTCTTGACCTGTTGTTGTTTGTTTTGGCAGTGACTAAAAGGGATAAGGCAACTACCTGCTGACAGACTTTGACCACACTTAATTGCTAAAAATCAGATTGCAAGTGACTTGAAGTGATAGGCAAGTACTTAATGAAACTATTCAGATCAGTAACTTTTCCAGTGAGAGCAAACCAACCATTTATTGAAGCCAAACCACTATTGAATCAACACTTAGCTATCAAAATATATTTAATCTCAATTTTAACTGCTCTATTCCCAAAGAGTTACTTAGTATCTTAAAGGTGCTGGATTTTTTTCTCTCTTCTGATCAGCCATCACCCCTAGGAAATCTTTTATTTCCACTTATTTCACTCTTCAGCCACAAGTCAATCACAATATGCAGTACAAGACATCAAATATTAACTGAAAGAAGCAATATTACTGTAAATGGCTAGAAGGCATTACTACAAATACCAAGTTTTAATTAACTAGTATATGACAGTTAAATCTTGGGAGAAATACTGCAAGTTTGGGACTCAAATTCAGCATTCATAAAGCTGCTCTCTGGCTGAAAGTTTTTCAGGAGAGATTCTGGCTACAGACATAGACGCTGGACCTACTTTTTAAGTACAGGAAAACAAATGTAAATATTACTGATCATTTTGTTTGAAAAACACATTGAGGCTTAGATACTGTATTTGAGCAGTGACTAATACTCATTATCTCAGAATATACCTGTCTTTTTTGCATGGTGTCACCAGCAGTGATTTTTGACATAGGTATTATTTAACACCATTTTCAACAAGAATGACATTGCCTAAAGCAGAAACACCGCATCAGCCACAGGGAAACACTGCCCAAACTTCTGTGAAATCTGTTTGGGAATTAACAGTTGCAGTTTGATCCCAGCTCAGTCTTCAGTTTTAACATGACTGCAGCAGCTTTCCAGCTAGCTGTAAAGAGAATTATTTTTCCTGAAGCCTTGCAGTCCTTAACTGAGCACTGGCTCCTTTACCTCCTCTAACTGAAATACTGCCAATACCTTACTTCTCCCTACTCCTTTCATTTATACAATTCCTCTCCCTGGCAAATAAGGAAGCAGCAAAGGATTAAAAAAAACATCTTCAGCAACACAAAAGAGCAGGCAGCACTTCCCCTTATAAAAACCCAGTCCAGAGGATGATACATCATCTTTTCGACAAGCTTTTATAGTTGTACTTAGCCAGGCTGTTACTACTGCATGCTCTAACACTTCACCATATCTGGGACAAAACAGATGTACTTGCAGTGTCCCCAATATCACGTGCAGACCCTAAGCAGCACCTGGGAGCCCAGCTCCCACACCACAGCTCTGCCAGATGCAGCACAGTACAAGCGGCATTTGGATCCCACTTCTAAGGTAAAAGGCAGGCAAGAAATATTGAAGAAAATGGCAGTAGGGATACAGGTCCACTAAAATGTGACAGCTTTACTTTCTTTCTGTCAGTTAAGCTTTTAGCCTAAGCTCAAAAGAGAAGGCAAAAGAAGTAGCAGCAATGAGAAAAAGAGTCACAGGAATGACCAGAACAAGACCAGACTGGCCTGAATAAACACAGGATTATAAAAATATCAGGCCAAGGGTTAGGCCTAGCCTCTCTAAAAACAAGGTGATACACTGAGTGCATCCATTTTCCATACTTAAAATAATACAGCTTTATATTAGCAATTAGATAGTAAAAGGCCAGCTCTGCCTTGCAGCTGATTCCTCCATCTCGGAGCTGGCTGCTCAAGCAATGCCCTCTGCCCGCAGGTGCAATGAGGCCCCCCGGCTGGACACCCCCACACCTGCATGAGGTTTAGCCCTGTTTACCTGTTAACCCGTTAGTGTTTCTTACCACTTCTGCAAGTTTTCTGAAAAACTTGCAGAAGTGGCAAGAACTCCTGTATGAAGATTATTCTCTTCCTGCTATAAGATCATACTAATTATACATATCTTCCATGTGATATTCATTTCAGATTAGTTCGTCTTATTTGCTGTATTCGATCACTAATTTTCCTGCTAAAGTTCTCTCACCGTCAGTTATTTGGAATGCTTTGGGGGGGGTTTTACTCCTGGAACTCATTCCTCGAACTTTTTTGATTAGCAGATCATAATGGGGAGCAACAGAAAGAAGGAATGGAAAGAATAAAGGAGAATTACAGGATAAGCTGATCTTTCTGCCTGAACTGAAGGTGGTCCTGGCGCTTTCTATTACAAGACTCTGTTTTCACTTGAACTTCCAGGATAAAATTTTCATGCAGAAGGTCTGCCTGACTTACTTGAAAACTTCAGGGAAAAAAGCTCAGCCATATCCAAAGACAAAAGTGAAGGAGAAAACTGGTGCAAAAATCTGGAACTGCTTCAGGACAGTCTTTGTGTTTCTGGGTAGGGAACTAGAAACTTGGAAGGCAGTTATCTAAACGTCCAGGCCTTGTCTCTTGCTGTTCTGGGAAGGGGCAGAAGCGAGGAAACCACTCAAATTGTGTTCCTGAAAATAAAAATCTGAAGTGCACAATTTGTTAAAACTAATAACTAAATTCTGCATCTCCACTAAAGACTGTCTGTTTTGTGAATGGAGTGCCCAGGTGGCACAGGACACAGCATTGCTACAGGAGGCAGCCGAGGGACAATCTCCTTTTGTCCTCCCAGCCGTCGTCCCCTGGCAGAGCCCAGCAGTGACGACGTACACCAACACGGGGGGCTGGTGGCACGGGGAGCGCGGCGAGGGGGCGGCAGGGCCAGAGCGAGACACCTGGGCTGAGGAGCCCTAGAGGGGAGCTTGGGAAGGGGTCACTGAAACGGGGTTTGGAGAGGCGAAGTAGATGTGAGACAAGCTGAAGAACACAAAGCCCAAGGCGGCGGCTCCAGGGCACAGCGGGGCACCCTGGGCTGCCGTTCCCACTCCCACAGCTCTGGGACCCCCGCCACAGCACAGCGACCCTGGGGCAAGGAGGGCGAGAGCCTGCTGCGGCAACCAGTTGTTCCGTTACGTCCAGCAGCAGCGATCTGGGCAGTAAATCTACAGGTTTCGGCCCCACTGGTGACTTGCAAGGAGAGAGAATTGGTGCTGTGGTTAAGACAGTTGAGCGTTGCCTTTCAGTTCTAGCCCTGCTTCTGCCACAGACTTCTTCAAGAGCCCGCCTAAAGCAAAGAGTTCACACACAGTCAGTAACTGTAAGTTCCTCTTTTCTGGCAAGCCAAACCCGCGCCCTGGGGCTGGGGATCTCACAGGGGTCCCAAATTCTCCCACCTTCAGCCAAAGTCAACCCGAGTTGGCCTCTGAACATAAAAATTGATCTGTTCTCTCGATGCTCTGAAAGATTAGGTCCCGGAATCGCAAAAAGGTCCCTTTAGTTTTTATAATAACGTTCCTGAGCTGCAGCTTTCCAAAACTGAGGTATAAATAATAATAATGAAATCACACATTTGTGTGGTGTAAAGACAAATCATTTTCATAAAGTGCTGGCCTTCTTGATAGAGTGTCGCAGCAAAAGACCTGGACGCTTTTTTTTTATTCAGATGGCTTTGAATGCGCTAAGTTACATATGGCAAACAGTGAGTGATAAGGAATTAAAGTACAGATCAAGTCTTCACTCTCTGTGTAAATCTCTTTCTGCTGGAAAATAAGATTAGGTTTTTTAGATTAAAAAAACTGATGTCACAGAACAAGGGCACTGAATCAATGTCCTCTACAATTCTGCTACATCTCCTTCTCACTTTAAATCTTTGCTGAAGCAGGAGGCAGAGTTCTGTTTTTCCAGGAAGGGTTACACAGCATTCAATCCCAGAGCAATTGCATGTAAAACTGACAAACAGGTGTTACTAGTATACAGTTAATTTCAGAGAGATTACCATCGGTTACGTTAAACAAACACATGCATGTCAAATATTATAAACAAACATCAGGCATATCTGGGATACTACAGATAATTTTTAAATAAAATTTATCTTGCATTCATAGACCCGTTACTTTACTTTCCTAATTACAAGAATTAAATGTATAATTTCCATTTTCACACTCCACTGCTTAGGGAAGCACATATAAAATATAGCAGCACTCACATAAATACAAAAGAATCACAGCCTTTATTCTCAAATTGCTGTGCATTACACACTGGAGCATACAGCTAAGATGATGAAATAGTCTAAAATAAATTAAAAAAAAAATCAGAACCCTGTCAGCAAACAACAAATTCGGACTTCTTCACAGTTTGCAGGACTAGTCCTTGGATTAGCACTGACTCGTCCTCAGTTGCTGGAAAAAACAGATGTGGTTCAAAGAAGTCTTTCAAAGTGGTGGAGGCGCTGGCGCCTGGCCAGGCCAGCCTCCAGCCAGCATCAATCAGCCAAGGGGTCTCCAGCCTCGTCCTCCCAATTCCCCCTGCTCCAAGCAGCGAGCCGGGTGGGACCTGCTAGGCAGGCTGCCCACGGGGACACAGCCGTGCGTGGCTTCTCAGCCCCACCCTGTCCCGACCAAGCCGCCTCTCCCTCTCCCTGCTCCTGGTCGTTTCTGGCGGTGTGAAAGCTGCGTGCTGAGCGAGAGGGTGTCATCTGCAAAATGCGGGGGTGTGGGGTGTCAGAACGTGGTTTCATGGAATTTCAAAACTTTAAATCTTAACAGTATTCCTTACACCTGGTGGGGTTTAAATTTAAAAAAAAAAAAAAAAAAAAAAAAAGGAGAGAGAGATTTATTGCATTAATATGTTCTAGTATTGGGCTGTCCTTGAAAATCAGAGAAAGGGTTGCTTATGGATAGTGCACTGGGTTTAACCCCTGAGATCCAGCTTTTAATGCTAGCTTTGCTACAGAGGGCCATGGTCTACTGGTTGTACTAATGTTGGCCAGCAGTAAGTACTCCACAAGTCATCTGTCGGGGTCAACTGAGATTGTCAGGGAGTAGTATACAGATTTATGTAAAGTATATATACGTATATATGTAAATAAGGCATATCTGGCCCAGTCTTTGCATGCATTTCCCATCATTCTATCCTGTTTTAAGAAATCTAATTCCTTCTAAGTGGAGTGGCTCTACCTCCCCTTGCAGAGGACCTGTGAGTCTTAATTAAAACACGTATGAAACTGGGGGAGAGGGTCTTTCTCTGTACTGTTCCCCTACGAAGTATTCAGTATATACTGTTCTTGTTTAAAAAACACTTTGAATAGGGATCTTGGATGAAATTCTGCTTGATTAAAATCACTCCAAGTTTTCCCCTTTGATTTCAGTAAAATCAGGTTTTCATATGTTATCATTTCCCAATTTATGAGTCAAATAATAACAACAATATAAAATGCCCCACAGGACTAGGATACATGATCATTCAGTTTCTTCTGTCTGTAAACACTAATAAACTTATTCCACAGCCTGGTGGTGGCAATTGCTATGACTTTCTCCTGCCAAGACTTACACAGAGTGAAAGTACTCCCAGGATTTTGCAAAAGAAACATCTGGTACAAGTCCAGGTTATCACTGCGCAGAGAAATTCTGAAGGCTTTATTCAGTTCTTTTGCGGTCCTTTGGTAAAACTTACATTGCTAAACCTTCAATGGAGTCAATCAAAGCTGGAGGCTTATTCTTTTTTTATAAAGTTAATATGCTTCCTTCTTGCTGTTAGTACTCTTTCAACAAGTCTCAAAGCAAGGATACCAGCATATGAAATGATTCAATAGGAACGAACAAGGTTTCTTACTCCTCTTGAAACACAGGGGTTGTTAATAGTTTGGATCATTGCAGGCCCAATTTAACAAATTAGCAGTGCCTGAAAAATTAAGTATTACATTTCCAGTATTAGTAATTTTCTCTGATTGATCTTCTATTACTGCAACAGAACGCAGAGCAGGCATTTGTCAATAGCTCAATCACAGTGACACTAGAGAAAACCTTATAGAAAAAAAAGTAATGTTCATTTTTGCAGTTTTCTGCAGAATTATAAGTTGTCATTTTCAATTAAGTTTCAAGTCGCGTCTGTTTTGAGAGCCTTCGTATGAATTCACCCTAGCAGAAAACAACCTTGTCCTTAGCAAAAAACATGTGAACTATTTTACCAGTCATACTGTGTTTATAAAAGTGTTAATTGGGCTTTGAAGTTGATGCTATTATAAAGCACGATAATATGAGAAACAAACACTCAGCTGAGGCAAGGCACTATTTTTTTTTAATCCCTTTTCTTCTTCCCACAAATATCTTTTTCAGGATGGACTCTGTACATCCATTCTCCCAAAACAAGATTTCCTGTCACACAGCTGCATTCACTAGACCCATCAAAGGAGTTAATAGATTATTAATAGCAGTTAAAGGTTATTACTTGCAATACCCCGTCCAAGAAAGAAATCCCAGAAGGAATCTGAATTCCCATTGGATGCATTTCATATAAATATCTTGAAGAACTGCAGCTATGCCTTGCTCTACAAGACCAACCAGACCACTCCTTTCCTAGAGAGACTTCTGGTAAAACAATAGCAAGCTTGCTTTTCTGTGCTTAGTGATAAATCGGGGAACTAAGGATGTACTGTGCATATTGAACAGATCCTTAGGGCATACAAAAGACTTCTATTAAGGCCAACTCCTAAATATCCAAGAGGCACTCTAGATTTCCAGGACAGCATAAGTGAAGAATACAGACAGCAAGAAAATTCGGGTCTAACCCCTTCCAGAACGGTGTTTTTCCCAAACTTCCTCGCTGCTTTACAAATTCTGCACATCTGCACCACCACCAGTCCACAGGGCTCTGTGCTTGCAAAGAGCTGCATTCCTGCACAAGCCCTTGCAAAATCCATGCCAGCAGTCATTCATCATTTGTATTCATCACCTTAATTAAATACCTATTCGAGTGCACATTCTCTGATTCACATAGTGCTACATTTCAGTGAGGAGCTGAGTCTTGTTATGGAACAATCCTTCAGCAATGATTTTTGGGGGTCTGAATTTGTTTCAGGATAGGGTTCAATGTGGAAGTTCAGAAGTACAGATACAGTTATTCTGAAGCACTAATATTTCATCCCACTTTCTCACAGTGCACATGTGTCTCCGGAGTGCTGTGGTAGACACTGATACCAACCCACCATGTTCACTGCTTCAGGTAAAACAAAAATCTCATTTCCAAAAAAAACAGAGGACTAAGCAGCCAAAATTACTTAAAAATATACTCCTGGGCAAAACAGTTCATATGTTTCTATGAATCATTAGATGTATTTCTTTTTAAGATACAGAAATCCATTGCCCTACAGAGATTGTATCCCTGAGGCTGTTTTATTGTAAGAATTGAACTTATAATAAAGGTAAATGCATATCCTTTCTCATATACTCATTGAATTTTCCCCAGATGAGGCTTTTAAACATACTATAGTCTACAAAAGGTCTAGTTCTTAGATATTTACTTGTTTCTACATTAGATGGTTACATGATCGAAATGTAAAAGTCCAGAAAACCTTCTGGTTTGTCTCTGAAGACTCTTAACCTTCACTTGATGGTGGTTTGTAGCACAAGGCATTGAATGAAGCTGGAAAATGGTGCAGCCTTATGCTAGCGTTAACTTGAAGGAACGATTACCGTGATAAAATCAAAGGTGATCCTATTTTAAACCTCTGCAATGACCACAGATTGCTGAGGATCAGAGAACTTCACCTATTGCCTACTGCAAAGTAATAAATAACGACTTGAACTAATTATTTTAATGCCATTGGGGTAATACACTGAAGCATGGCTAGATGCTAAGAGTAGACAAATTCTTCCCTCCTATGGGCTTTACTTAGTTCCAGTAAACCAGTTCTGCATTCAAACTTTTATCATTAACTTTCAGTTTTCCAGGGAATTTTGCCAATGAGCAATTCAGGTTTGTTAAATTACGATACTCACCTATACAGAAGTAAAATAAAGGTCATAGAAGCTTTTAGTTTATTTTTCGCAGCGTCCTGCAGAAACCCAATGTGAACAATGATAAGCAATGCAAGTGATATTAATTCAGAGTTTCCCCTTTAAAAAAGGAAACGGGTCAAAGGATATACCCTCTAGGGTATGCGCTGGGATTACACACCTGTGATTAATCTAACAAACTGCTGGAGATGTGATTGTTTCTTCATAGAACTGCAGCTGAAACAACAGTTCTTTGGCAGTAAAATAAATGTAACCCCTTGTGGTGCCCCTAGACATACAAGATAATTACAACAAAGTACCTTCATAGGAAGTTAGGACACTCCTGCTGCATCATTAAAATAAACGGACCTGCGATAACTGATGCAGCCTTGGAAGTGCCACAGAGGAGCATGGTACTCAAGAGATGAAAGAGATCTGCTCTCCTCCCGGAACGTGCATGTGACTTCCATTAGCTTTAGTGGAAGCTGAGATTTCTAGTCCAAATCTAGCAAGAATAAGAGACAGGTTTTATCCCTGTGAAGTCAACTGCAGTTTTGCTGTGGAGTTCAGTGGGGCAAGACTTCTAAAGTAAAATTTAATTATCCCAAGGCTTTCCAAGGCCACTCTGTGTCTTGAGGTGGAGCCTGGCGCGGAGAGATTTAAGCTCGCTCCAACCAAGCTAGCTGCAGGCGCTGCAGCAGCAGAGACGCATCTCCTGAGCGCTGCACCTGGGACAGGCATTTGCCTGGGAAGAGGCAGCCCTCATCGTGCTAACGTGGTCACGCTGCGGCCAGGACTACAGCTGAAACCTGCACGGCACTGGTCCGGACCGCAGCACTGGACCAGCAGCAGCCTGAGGACCACCACGCTGAACACACCCCGGCACTAGAAGCATTTCCCAGGTTTTTTCCCAATCTTAAATACAGTCAAAACACTATAAAGCAGAAACAGTACTACCATTATGCAATTACATCAATTAAAGGGTGTTAGCGTGTATTAATATCAAATAAACACAGATTTGCGGTTTTCACAGCTTCGGTGATGACTTGCAGGACAAAGTAAGTGAAAGGTAGAATGGCCTCCCAATGACTTGGCGTGTCCAGCACCAGTCTCGTTTTGATCTGCATGGAACACAGCCATTTTCATTATAAACATCCCAAAAACAGTGTTTCGACAACTTTCTTCAGGTAGTAATTTCCAAGTTATCACACAATCAAATACATCTATGAATCAAAATGCAGTTCTAGATATTCAGTTCTTTATTTCAGCAAATTTTCCTAGCTATACCTCATAATAATGCTGAAATTGTTCCACTTCCTTGGTGCACATACCCAGTTACTCATAGACATATTCCGAGGAACAGCTTTCTAACGTCCTGCCCTAAAGACTTGCTTCTCGCTTCCCAGGATATTTTAAGTCAACACGTACACTGCTCTCCATCTATACCCAAAACGCTGTGAAGTGGCAAAGATTGCTAACAGACTGCGTTACAATCATTCTGGAGTACCAGATACCCACTTATAACAGTATAGATCGGGTCATTAGGAGAGCTAATTTATGTTACGTTTATCATCATTTAGTGGGAAATAAAGTATGTTGAGGCTGCTTTCCTTCTTTTTTTTTTTTCTGGGCTGATAGGCCCAGCAGTGTCCATTTGTTTGACTCCTGCCTCTTCATCTTTTTCAGCTGAGTAAGTGTGCAGATAACGCTGTAAATCTGAAGGAAAGGTTTAACCTTCATAGTATTTTTTTCTCTGGGAAAAGGAAAAGGCAACGTAGTAGTATATATGTGAAATTTGTCTTCACCACTTCAAGAATGAAAAATGTGATTTTTATTTTTTAAAAAAGTAAAAATGTACAGGCATAAATTCTGCACAGGTAAATGTTTATGTAGGAAAGTTTAGCATGTTACAGAATCCTGTTCTAAAACAACTAGGGCAGTATGACGCTTTAATGTAATTGCTGGCACAGTAAATTTGTCTGTATAAATGGGGCCCTGAGCTGGGTGAACACACCAAGTTGTCTGTCTCGTGCCAATGGAAAAAGAGTCTGATAGCCAGGTTACAAGAAAAAAAGTTCCCGGTTCAAACTTATTTAGAAACACAATGAGAGCATGCGAGATTAGTTTTTAGGGCAAAAGTAAAGGGACATTTCAGGAATATTACTCCATTTCATCCCTGCTAACTGATTGTGTACCTCTTGGCTAGGAGCAGATTCGATTCACCGTGACATGAATCAAATGTTGTGGATAAGGAGCAAAAGGCAGATAAAAGCGGAGCTTTGTTCTTCGACGTTCTTCTACTCTACCGCTAAAAAAATACATGGAATCTAAATACTCCCCTACTGCAAAATTGGCAAAAAAACAGAATCTGAGATCGGTTCAGGGGGCTAATAGCTGAAGAAAATCTCATAATGAGATTTTATTTCTTTCCAATGCATATCACATATATAAACAAAGTAAACACTAAAAATTTAAAAGTCTCCTAAAAGAAAAAAGTAACTGAAGATAATTTAAAAAAAAAAAACCAATGTCATTAAGAACTGCTGCTTTATATAAAATTTTAAACAATATAAGTGAAAACAATATTTTTCCTTGATGAAGTCCAGTACTGGACTGAAAATCCTGAATTCTACAGATGACCCTGAAGAAAGATAATTCTACATTTTTATGTCAGTAATTCATTTCTTTTACATTTCTTTTTTACTTTAAATTTGATAGTCATTCTTGTCACGATTCTTATATTAATATTTGATACAATCATTCCTAGCATAACCAGAACAATTGACTACATGATTATAACATTATGTCAGTGAATTCTTCTTTTGAAATAAATGCCAATTAACCTAAGGTAACGTGATACATAAATGAAATAACTGCATCCTAATAATCTCCATAAAAGCATAATTCTCATGCAACATCATTTTTTAAATTCAGCAGATACCCTATTTACAGTAACTATCTTTAAATATGAAACTTTTTTTGTCCTACTATTGTGCAAGAATGCATCCATGTGAAAGTTCATGCTTTTTATTTTAATCACATTAACCAAAGCCGCCTTCACCATTTCTGTCTAAAGACTTGCTGCCCAATTGCTAGACTGTAAAATACCCTTCCTTACCAGGCTGTACAGATTATTAGGACTCTACAAGCTCTATTTTATAGCTATACTTTCAGTAAACACCTTACAGATGTTTTCAGCTAGATACTATCTTCTGTCTTTCTGAGTCTGCATCATTCCTTGGGTTTATTTCTGTGTGTCTTCATAATTCAAAGTTCACGTCAAATAGTTATTAGCTTCTCCGCAGCTCTCCGGGTCTTCAACCCAGACTGAGTCACGGTCTGAGCTGCCCTCCAGGAGTCCCTCCTTTCATGGAGCCCTATTTCTGGTTTTATCAGAAAAAGAAGAGCTTTTCAGCCAGATCTTCACTTCTGGTGCCTCATATCAATTCTCAGAAGGGACTTTCTGCTTTTAGCAAGCATCACACTGCTGGGGTTGGGGCACAGGCATCCAGGCCAAGCTCTCACCATACCTGGCTGGAGAACCTTGGGTGACTCCTACTTATTTCCTTACCCAAATGTTAAGACAAGTCTCTCCTTTGCATCTCTGTTCCTCAGCAGGGGGAAGGGGTTTGACCAATGTCACATCCATTCCCAGGGATATTTTCAGCTTTTTTTGGGGGATGGCTCCGGTTACTGTCTCCTAGTAAGGAGTGTTTGGGTTAACTTCATCGAACCCTGACTGAAACTATTAATTTCAGACAATATGTTACTCACTTCAATAATTTTATTGCATATTAAAAAGCTCAACGTAATATTTATTTTTAAGTCATGCACAAAGCTTTAGGTATGGGGTAGAAAATCTCCAGTAAACACTGTAGATTGCTTCATAAAGTTATTTCCCTCAAAAGCTGGAATCACCATCTAGTTCAAGCCTCCAGCCAGTATAGATGCACTGTAAACCAAAGCCAAGCATATGATAACAGGCTTAGCCCACAGTGCCTGCCCAGCCCAAGCAAATTCAGTTTCACAGTGAGATTTTGTTACCAAAAAGTTTGTTTCACTTGTAATATTTCACCCACTAAGATAAGTGATTGTACACACACAGGGAAAAAAAAAAAAAGGGAAAAAAAAGGAAAAACAAATCAAATACTTGCTATGCCAAATTTCATACAATCTCCTCCTTCTTCTCTATAATATTTTCTTCACTTGACAATCTCTCAAAGAGTATCAAATGTCTATTGTTGGTAAAAATACTTAAATGATAGCTCCCAGCTTTCATGTGTAAATGGTTAAAGACTAATTCCTTTTATTTTTAGGGTAAAACAAGATAAATAACAAGAAGAAGGAAAAAAAAAATGACAAAAGATAGGAAACTGTAGTTCTACCTTCAATACTTACAGTTCGGTTCACTGAAAACTGGAGACCTTCGTTAGCAACACAGCAAATCTTTGCTACATCTGGACTGCTCAGGCATCTTTTAGCTCACCACTCTGGGCAGAGCAAGAATTACAGAGGCGGGTGTGTCTCACACAGCAGCACTTGATTCTTGGTAAATAAAAACACACAGAGGCACACACACAAATGCAGCTAATGGAGGGAGATGGGAGGAAGCTGAAATTTCAGGCTTGTCCCCTAAGAGAAGCTCATTAGCAGAGCAATGATGTCCCGTTTGTGCTCCCTGCCTGATCTGGGAAGAGACCAGGAGTAAGACCTCTGATGGGCATGATGGGAAGCTCTTCTGAGTCTTGGCATGTTAAGGCACGGTGGCAGCCCTCAGGGTCGTAATGCTGCTACTGAATGTGATAAGATGATCTCTGTGAGATGCTCAGCATTGCCTGCCAACCATCCTTGCCAAAATAATTGCCCAGGCAGGTCTGTGCTTGTCCCATCAAACTCCGTCCTGCTCGGGAATGGCACCACCATGCAAGGCTGCCCCTAGGCATGCACCCTCTGAAGATGGGGCCCACCATCACCCTCCTCAGCTGTCAGCAACGTGGTTTCTAATCACACACATGAGCTATCAGGGGCCTGAGGTCTTCTCCATGCATGGGATTTCTGGTTAGACGTATAGAGACTACGGTCTACAGTATCTCTACAGGGCATCTGCACACAATGGCTTTGTTTTAGAAACCACTTTTGACCAGGTTTTGAGTTTCAGAATAAGACAAAAATCCTACTCCGAGACACTTCTTCCCCATCCCCTTATCAAGAAGCCTGTTCCAAAGCAAGAAGCTCATATACCATTAAAAATGGGAATTTTAACATGGCCAAAGCCGTTTCCCCCCTACCAGATGAACCATTCCGGCTGAAGTTTTCCAAACTAATACAGCACAACCCAGGTTCATGCTAAGGGAAATTTCAGTCTAAGCAGATAACAGATGGCAGAGTTATAAACAATTGAGAACTGACTCTTTTAGTAGAAACTAACAGGAGACCTCAATAAGAGGTCGTGCTAACATGTCTGCTCATAAAACTTAACTTTTACGTGGCTTATTCTTATTTCAAAGCGGACGTATGGATAGTTATCATACAATTGTGTACTTTCCTAACTTTATGGTTTTCATCACCTGTTTCAATTGCTCTGAGATAGTCCATGCTACACTTCCATACAGTATGAGCTTATGAAAATAGTGATAGAATCTCATACTATAAATCATTTGCAAAGGAAAGGAAGGTGGGGGTTTTTTTTTTAGAAAAGAGTCTGTAGACCGCATACACTCATTTATTTAACTATATATAAATGTTTACATTGGCCTTTACTATTAAAATATTTGAGCATTATTTAAAATGTAAAAATACAATAATGGGGGTAATCCAAGAGAACGCTTTTCAAGGAAGCACTGCCAAGGGCATGCTCCGGCTGCGGGGGACAGGATAAGTGCTAAGTGAGGGCTACAGTCCCAAGCAGATAAATTACACGTGCACAAGGCAACCCAGCAGATACCTGTGAGCATGAGCTAAGGCTGCTATTCCAGCCACAGCCACTTACTTGCCTTGAAAATACCAGAAAAGTCACCTTCTGTGTGCTTCTGATATGAAGCATGGGTTTTGATCATATAATGCCTAGGACAGGTTGATAGGTCTCAGGATCCTCGTGGTATGGACAAGCATGGGCCTGTGCCGGACAGTAACTTGGGGTGCCACAGCCACCCCAAACTCAGCGTGCAAGGACACTGCTAATAACAAGGAGAGTATTTCTGACAAGTATTAGATCCTACCATGCAAACAGCAAAGGACTGAGAAGGGAGAAGCTTCCAAAGCCCTGAAACATATTTTTGTAAAAAAGACAGGATTTTGTTTAACATTTCTGAATTGTGGCTTATTGCCCACCAAACAAAATGGTAACAAGATAAACTTGTAATTTAAATTACCAGTACTTCCAGGATACTTAGAAATGTATATTCTTTTCATCTCGCCTGATGATTAAAAATGCCTTTGGGATCATGCCTAGAATAATGTTTTACAGTATGGAGGCCAATAAAGAGTCTTTTGCTAAAAACTTGGATCAGATACACTGTTACTGTTCCCACCTCTTAATCAATTAAAAATATATATCGTAACAGCATATGCCTTGTAAGAAGGAAAACACAGAAGTTATTCTCCTCTCCGAGAACACACGTAACTGCTACTCAGTTTAATGGGACATATATATGTACACCAAATGAAAAATATCTTCCAGAATATGAAGGATTCGTATGTATCTGTAAATTATTACACGGTTAGGCGCAGGTTGGCCTTTCGCCATGCTGGACTCAATGCACCCAGTTTTGCCTAGTCTTGGAAGCTGAACAGTCCCAGGCCTGGCTAGCATTTCAATGTGGAGACCATCTGGGAATTCAGTGTGCCATGGGCACAAGCCAAGGAATCACAAGGTGGTGAGTATTAGGCCATAGAAACTGAATGAGTGGAAAGATTTCATTCAGCTCCAGCAACGCTGCTGAACCGATGAATGGGAATTTCCCCATTGCTCTCCTGCCTCTCCCTGCCTTCCCCCAGTAAAGAAATATTCAGATTAATTTTGATGGGAAGGATGCTGGAAGCATCCAAAGTGAAGGATACAATGCAAAAAATATCTATAAATGTAACACAAAATTAGAAGTATGGTGAAGAAAATCTCAATAAGTGGGTTTTGAACACTCAAAGTCAAGTGGATGAAATCTGTTTGCAGAAACCTGCATTTATTTTTTTTATTCACTCACCTGAGTCTAATGGGAGGTATTTGCTTCAACAAAGTAAACAAAAAGCCCTGTGGCTGCACACATCAAACCTGCAGTATTTATATGCACTGTGACTGGTACCAAACCAAACGGAAAGACACTTTTGTTTTGCAAGTATATATACATGTATGTTGGATGTCACAGCCATATTGTAAATGACAGGGATGCTTTTGACAGTCAAAACATTTCACATTATGCTATGCTTCTAATTGAGAGATTTAACTAATGCCTGAGACTATTGCATAAAGCACTGAATAAATCTAAAAAACATTTTGAGCTTTAGCAGCAGGACAGGAGGAGGGAACTCCAGCAAGTCCATTTCTTTGTCTGAGGTTTGACTGTGAGAAGCAAGACAACCTCAAGGCATCAGGAGCCTTGGCAATAGTCAAGACATGGTCTTTGGAAACCGGATTTTTTGATCACTTGAATTTCTTTCTGCTTTTTGTCCTGGTTTCAGCTGGGATAGTTAATTTTCTTCCTAGTAGCTGGTATAGTGTTATGTTTTGGATTCAGTATGAGAATAATATTGTTAATACACTGACGTTTTCAGTTGTTGCTAAGTAGTGTTTCGACTAAGCCAAGGATTTTTCAGCTTCTCATGCCCAGCCAGCAAGAAGGCTGGAGGGGCACAAGAAGTTGGGAGGGGACACAGCCAGGGCAGCTGACCCAAACTGGCCAAAGGGATATTCCATACCATGTGACGTCATGTCCAGTATATAAACTGGGGGGAGTTGGCCTGGGGGCCGGATCACTGTTCAGGGACTAACTGGGCACTGGTCAGCAAGTGGTAAGCAATTGCATTGTGCATCATGTGTTTTGTATATTATTATTATTATTATCATTATCATTATTTTCTTCCTTTCCATCCTATTAGACTCTCTTTATCACAACCCCAGAGTTCTACTTTTTTTTCGATTCTCTTCCCCATCCCAGCGCGTGGGGGGAGTGAGTGAGCAGCTGTGTGTGCTTAGTTGCCGGCTGGGGTTAAACCACGACACTATTCTATCTCTTCATCCCACCAAGAGCTGCAGAATATTTAAACCACAAACTGTTACTGAAATACAACTAGAGAATGGTTATTGGTACTTACACAGAAAACATTTGATAGCTTAATGATTCCTAGAGTTTATTTTACTTATACTTGAGCAACTTTCACAACATTATTTTTTTAAGAAAAAAAAAAAAAAGAATTTTTTTAATGTCATGGGCATAAGCACGATGAAAAAGTGTAAGAGGAGGAGGACTTAAGAAGAACAGATGTTTTGTAAATAAGACAAGCCGTTGATGGCAAAGTACTAGTCATCATCTTGCTAATTCTTTCCTGGGCTGTCAATCTATAAAAATATTCCAGTATATATCTACCCAGAAATGGAAGGGGAAAAGCTGTCTGAATTACTGATACAGCAACACCGCTGGAATCAAGAGTCCCAATTCTCCTCCTGACATTATACCATAACTACTCAGTTACAGCTATGCAAAATGAACATGTGGATTACTAAACCAGAATAGCAGCATTTGACAACAATTTACAGGGGTGTAAAATTTCTGTGCCATGTTCTAGGCAACAAAGAACCACAGGAACTATAATCCGTTATCTGAAACTTCGCTATCTGCAAACGCAGACAGATACAAGCAAATCCTTCATTGCAAACAGCAACGGGTTTGCTGTCATTAATCACTACAAGGAGGCTATTGAAGACAGACTCTGGGATGGATTTCAGCGGCAGCCTGCAACTTTATTAGCTTAACATATCCAAGGATTTAAGTGGATCCAGTGTAGGAGTTACAGAACTCCCACCACACAACTTATAATTCATGGTCGACTGTCCTCAGCCTACCTACAGAAACCAGTTTCAGACATCTGACATCTTCTCACCTTAAAGAGAAAGAGAGGAGCACAGAGGGGGGCTCTCAAACTGCAGAGGCTCTGGGTCTCCTTTTTCAGCAGTCTACCAGCAAAACCCCAGCTCTTCACTACTGAGAGTTCACACTTCAACCTCCTATCCATGTCAGGTACCAGCTTCAAGTTTCAAAGTAATTATTACACTAAATATTACAAAGGTATAAAAGGTACTTAATATTTATACCCATGTCCTATGCCAGATTTATTGCCATGATGACATATGAGTGGAAAAACAGACAAGACACTAAAATACCTGTCCTCCCTCAGTTTTATCCTAACAGGAAAAAATGTTATTCTGACATCAAAACAGGCAGCCTATTAAATCTGCAAACTCCTGAAAACAAGGTTCCTAGATTATAACTACAAGTCAAGAATGAAGATACAGTTTAAATTAATTGGAGTACAGCACACACCATGTCACATAACCTCAGAAAACACCATCAAGCCTCTAAAACCATGCCCTTCTAATGGTGGGAAACCTTCTTCTAATTTCTACCCAAAATTTATTCATTGGCAGTCTACACCCCACTTGACCCAACACTGCCTGTTAGTTTAAGTAGTTCTTCTTTCCTGGCATTTGCCTCTAACCCCTTCGCGGACGTTAACTGTCGGTGAAAGAGGGAGAGCGAGGTCCTACCATCTCCTGGCCCAGCCAGAGGGAGAAAAAGCTGACCGAAAAAGGAGGGAAAACCCTTTTTCTCTCCTATCCAGTGCTCACTGCCCTCCCTGCTCCTTCTGCAAGCTGTTCACCAGCCGGCAGCTAACCAAGGCTCCCACCACATTTGTGATTTCTTCACTGGGCAAAAACGCAGTGTAACATGTTTATTAGGCATGAAACAAAGAAACAATCCCCTTCTAGGAATTAACAGGATTTGACAGGAAATAAATCATGTTGAATAGACTTGAAGTGATAGTTAAGACAAAGAGTTTTGGAAAGCTGAAGAAAAATAGATAAAGGGAAGAATAGTATTTTGGGACCCATGAGCTGTGAGGAAAATATTGGAAAGCTTTTGTGACCTGGATGAAGACAAACCTTCCTTCCCCTGCTATTGATCAGCAGATTGGGTACGTGTGTTTCAACACGGTGACATGACCTGGAATAACGCAGGCTCTCAAAACAGCCACACTCCAAATACATCCAGGAAGGTCAGCAGTGGATGGAGTGGCACAAAGTCATCCACTGATGCACAGGTTGCGTTTCCTCTCACCCAGAAAAGACAATAAACATATTCTGTTAATCACAAGGAGGAGGAGGAGTAACCCAAACTGAAAAAGAAATGGAATTTTAAAGATACGTTACACAGTTTTGGACCATTGGCCAAAGGCTGTGTCTGAGGCCACAAATGCCCGTGCCGCCAGCATCGCCTCTTCAGAGCCGGAAAAGCTGGAGCTGAAGGGCTGGAAACACAAAACAGGGCTATAAACTCACTGAAGGTTTGTCTTGGCATTTGGTTCCACAGATTTACAGATGCAATGAATGTTCTGTTTAAAATATCCACCCAGCTGCTTTTTATCACCTTCAGACAATTTAGCACCCACCAGCACCCCTCCGAGTCAGCCAGCGACAAACGGGGGTTTGGCCCCTGCCAGGTGACGAAGAACGGCTGACAGGCAGCAAGAAGCACTGTCCCTGGGCTCTGCCGGGGGGCAGAGAGGGGCCGGGAGGAGGGGGCTTGGCCCCGTGCCCCCTCAGAGTGGCAGAAGACCCCCATGGAGGAGAGCCCAGTGTGCCGAGGGGTCTGCATCACCCTTGCCAGGGGAGGGCAGGGGGCTGGAGCAGGTCACAGCCAGGACCCGTGCTCGGCAGGAGGGAGGTCACAAGGATCCTGCTGCTATAAGAGACTCCTGGAAAGGGGCAGAGCTGACCAGACCAGCCAGGAGAATTGCCCCAATCCCGGCTTGCCACTGCCACCCAGCAGAGAGGAGTGGGGAGCCGCACGGCTGCTGCCAGGGGCTGCCGCCCTCCGCCAACCCAAGCCCATCTGTTTTCCCTCAGAAAGAGAAACCAGCCTGGTCTTCCTGCATCTTGGCATAAGCAAAGCAGGCAGCAAATCCGTGACCATTTTGCAAGTCTCCAGCAGTTTAGTGCCCCCAGCAACTGCCTGCTTTCTACAGCCACAGGTCCTGGTCCAGGTTACTGCTGGAGAACTAGAAGCGTGAAAATACAGTTTCTTTAAAGACATTAGCTGTTAATTCTCTGCCAGAGGAGGGCTCCTTTGCCAAACCTTTATGCACTTGAAGAAATAGTGGCTAGTGGAGCAATTGCCCCATTAGAGAGGGCAATGGGCCAGAAGGTCTGACCTACAGCAGATAAAAGAAACTTTTTCCCCACTGGGTCCCAAGCCAGGTGATGTCCACAGGCCATGCTAGGCAGGCAACAGCACTAAGTACAGGCTGTCCAGAGGGAAAACGTATGCAAGGGAATAAAGCTTCTGGCAGACAAGAGCCACTGCCAGTAGCTGCTAGTATGACCCATGCAAAGAGCTACACGAGCACCTTTGGGCTTGAGGACATCAGTAGCCAGCACACTACAGTGATGGCTCAGAGATCTGAAACGACTCCAGTTCTTGGACAAACCAACATGTGGAAGGAAAGCGAGTGTGGCCTACACAAATTAGAATAATGGCTATTGCTGAGCACCTACTGCAGGCAACAGTGGAAATCCAGCTCTTTCTGTTCAGGAGAAGTATGTTACAGGCTGAACTGAGGAATGAGCTGTGCATGGGAGCCATCGCTAAGGCTAAGCAGGAGGTGCAGGTAGTGAAAAATCAGACAGTGGAGACAGCATCTCAAAGCCTCTTACAGCAACAGACGTGAAAAGTGGTGAGGCAGCCTGGCCGGTACACATTAGGGATTGATTTAACAGAAGCCTTGGTGGAAGGCAGTGGAAGGAAGCAATTAGCACAGCAGCGGTAACGCTGCGCCAGTGCATCCTCCAGGAATAAAGGGGAGCTTGTCAAGATAGGATCAAGTGCAACATTAGATCGCGCTTAAACTGAGGAGTGTTCCTGGCAGGCAGTTCCCAGCTTGAATTCCCTGAATATCAGGTAACGTTGAAGCTAGGTGATATTCTGGAGGTTAGCCTGACTGGACAACGTGCCTAACCCTGGACATCCCCACCTGCACACCCTCAAAATCCCAAAAGAGACGTGAAAACATGCATTGGCTGCATGAGACATAATACACAGGCAGGTCAAACACATGGATAAAATATTAGGAGCAAAGCATTTCAGCAGTTTTAATTTGGATAATTTCAGGTAATTATGGGAGCAAAGGACCAAGAAAATAAACTACATATTTGGATTACTTCAGTCTTTCAGAGTGCCTTCTGAACCTGGAACGGATCAGGCACAATTTAGAGGTACCGAAGGCTCTATGGAGTTTTTTAAATGAAAGAACTAAAGTGATTTTAGTTCAGTTCAAAATGCTGTTTCTGAGAACCGAAGAAGCCTTCACATGTTCCGTAAGACACATTAAGAGTGGTAACAATTTTTAAGCTTTTAAAGGCTTAAACCTCAAGAAACAAATAGCAGCCTGTAACGAGCTGCATCCTGAGCATATAGTCAGTGAGGACAGGCTAAGAGTTTCAGACCACCACCAGAAAGCATACAAAACAAAAAGATACTGGCAAAACCACAGGCTATCTGCACAGAAGACACCACATCTACAAAAGCTTTGAGCACATTATCAGAACCAACAGCATCATCTCGTCATTTAAGAAACAAATTATCTAGACAAAGGAAGAAGAAAAGCTGATGAGTAAAACAAAGGAACCGTTTCTGAGCCACATTTTGTTCAGGTTTTCAGATCCACCCCTCAATCTGCGGGAGTTTGCAATGCCCCAAAATCTCCCAGTGAGATCCAAAACTGGTGAGGCTGGCAGGTACTCTTTGATGAGTTTCCCACAGATTAAATGAGGGTTGCTACAGAACTGGAGAGTTCAATTGTTGTGGAAGTCCTCAAATCCTCTCATTTACATTTACTCAATAAGGAATTCGGTGTACACAGGCTCACAACAGCCTGTAGTGACTCCTTATCAAGCACAGCCTAGCAAGACATCCATGGAGATGGATTCACAAACCAGTGGAATAAACATTCGCAGCTCAACAGAAAACAAAAGGAAAATGCGATGGCTGTTTGCAGGACACAAGCGTGCACAGGCTCCCTCTGGTCTCCCTACATTGGACAAGACTGACCTGAGGATCATGGTTACTTCTCATGCACAAAAATGTCTATCAAAGGAGACCCCAGTTCAAATATAGTACCAACAAAGTAATCACCTGGAGTTCATACAGATTAGTTTCAAGGACTGAAAAATACCATCTGGAAATCACCACTTTTTGCTTGTGTATGACATGTCTGAAAACATGTAACAGCAGAGCTGCTGAAGCATGAACAGGAGCTTGAGACTGTTACAGACACGTTGATGAAATCCGTAATGCTGTGGTTCAGCCCATGGGGCCGCAACTATGGTGATACACTATGAAAGTAGGAACTTCACCACTGCTGTTGTATCTTCCTTACTCAGACTTCTTTCTTTTTGGAAGAAAGTACAACTTGTATCTGACACAATTAGAGTCTATTCTTCTTTGATATGTTTTATGTATATATTTGCAGGCAATAATGGAGCAGGGATACACACAATACCTATTTTTAATTTTAGACAAAACCTGCCAAGGATGTACAATAAGAAGATCTGGGAAGTCATTTGTCTCTGTAACCTAATTTGTGCAAGCTTCAGCCAAGGACGTTTATCATTTTCCTTTCCACCTCCTCCAGGAAACAGGCAGGGGAATGCAGAGCAATAAGTAACGCCTTGCAGAACACGCTGTCGGTTAGGCAGGAAGAGGCATCCTTCCTTCCTCTTTAGGGCAACACAAACTGCTCCGGTTTAGCCAGCCTTTTTTTGTTTTGCTGAATACTGATCTCCTTGGTACAACATTAAGGTAAGGACTCAGAATGGTCAAAAATGACAAGACGGCAACAAACAAAAGACAAGGAAGAGAGACAACAGTTCTGACAGATCCAATTCATTTACGGACGTCTGTCTCCGTTGGGGTCACAGGACACTCAGTTTCAACGGCATCAAAGTTTGATTAAAAGACCACTTTGCTCAAGAAAAAAAAATCCATTTTTACTCTGTAATATGCACGGCCATCGGACTATTGCTGCTAAACAATTTAAAAAAAAAAATTATTCGTTATCACAAGAGAAGAAATGCCTTTAAGGAGAAAGTTGTAAGAACAGTTTGAGCACTCAGAGGTTGCATCATAACGGCTACACAGAAGGGGAACAAAGAGGGAAGACAGCACAGGAAACGTCACTCTGGCATTTCCTAATTCCTGAGCACTGGTCTTCACAACCTCCGCTTATTTTTTTATATGATTTCCTAATGAAAATTTCCTTTATGGAAAGGATAGGCAGCACCCCAGAGCCCTCCTGGCCCAAAAGCATGGCATGCTCTGGGGTGCCGCCCTCGACCCTCCAGAGAGCTCAGCCCCACAGCAGCCTCCACAGCTGGGAGAAACAAGGGCTCCAGTTGGGTCAAATCCTCGGGAGATTTGAGTACAAAGGCCAAACACGGTCAAACTGTAACTGCCCTGAGGATCATGGCTCAGCCAAACTCCCACAGGTTTTCCCGGGAGCAGCTGGAAGTGTCTTTCCAAATAATGTTGTTTGCCCAAATAGTGGATCATGACACCATTACAGAAAACACTACAGCTTTTCTGTAAGGTTTGGGATATTTTTTTTAATTTTGTTAACATGAGCCAAACAAAGCAATTTTCTCACTCTTGTTTTTAGAGAAATTTGAAGTCTTTAGTCAAAACTTGAAATTTTCCATTGCAAGTTCTGTGTCAAGCTCAATATTTCTTTGCAAAGTTTCAGTCACAGTAGTTAAAGTTTGGCTGAGTTATAAGCATGTCCACGTAACAGAAAGAGTCAGAAAGCTTTAGTTGTGGGCAATGGGACTAGCTCAACCACTAATACACATATAAACGCTCATATATCTGGTCAACTTGCTCAAATTATGGGAGGATACACAGCTAATGACTGAATTTCCAAATAAATGTACGATGTCCAAGACTTACGTATGGGAGTAGCTTCTTTAGGGTTATTCATGTCCATGCAGAGCCAGTATATCTAAGTCAAAAGAAACTTTTTTTTAAAAAAAAACAAGGCTGACTCTCGGGGGGGCGGAAGTGTTTTGCCTATTTATCTGATTAATATATTCAGGTTATTTGAATATGAGACTGTACAAAAGTGGCAGAACATCATAGAATACTGTTATTTTATTTTGAAAGGGGAGAGGATTTTTCTCTTTTTTTCACTTTTCTGCCCATATAAATTATATAATTGATAGAATAACAAGGTTTGAACAAATATATGATCTGCTGCTGGGTCTGTTTTGGTTAGCAATACCAATACTACACTGACAATAAGCCATGGACTCAAAGGGCTCCCCCACAATAGACTGAAGCTGAAGCTCCAACTCATGCTGGCTGTGGCTGTGCCCTGCACCTGTAAGCTTTCCACTGACAACTTGAGCCCCACTGGAAACCAGCGTTTTTTCTCCCACGACACCAAGGCATATGCACGGATTTTTTTTTTTGCTCTTCTCCTGTTCAACAGGAAACCTCTATTGACACTTCCACTACATTCCTTCACATACCTTAATCCTCCTTCTTCGGCTGGGATAATCCCCAGGCAATACAGCATACGAAGTCAGGGCAAGGGGAAAGACAAATTATCACAACGAATTGCATCTAATAACCTCTGGGATAAAATCATGTGGCTTTGCATGTAGCTCCACATTTACTTAAATCAGCCTTTTCTGCTATACTGGCGGTGGAACAGTCCTACTGTGAAACGACACTATTTCAGCTTTATGTGCTTATCATTCTTGTTGTTCTCAAATTGACCTAGACAGGTAAGTATTACAGCTCAACTTGTAGATGGATTTTCATGCAGATCCCACTGTGATCAAGTATAGTCAGTTTGATTTTCAACAACCCTGTCAGATGAAAACTTACAGCCCTCCTTGAAACAAAGATGAATGGGATGATCTTTGATGTTAAAAGCCCAGTAGGAGGGAAAGTAGATAAAAGGTGTTTATATGCCATCTTCTGCTGTTAAAATAATGCACAATGCAAAGTCAAAGTAAGCGTTTCAGTTTTAGTAAAATCAGCAGTGGCCTGCAGAAATCTGACAGGAATAAGTAGACCTCTTGCAAAGAGAACATAGAAACACTCTTCCCTATGTACTTCTCTAAAAAAAAAATCCATCTAGTGGTAAATTTTCACATGTAGACACAGACAACAATAATAAAATCAGTCTTTTGTCATGAGACAAATATTAACGATTTTAAAATGAGGATGGATCCCACAAGCAGCGAACACCTTGTCAGTTGTGCCTTGGAATTTACACAATTAAATTAAGATATCGGCAAACTAAGTGGTTACCCTAGAATTTGTGCTGCAAAACTCTTTCCTTTCTAAAATACTTTTGGAACATATTAGGGAAATCATAGTACCTTCAACTTGCTTTCAAAAGATTTTTGCATTTTAGCAAGAGGAAGGACCAGCACCAGAAAAGAGCCTTTTCTGTGTCCCATGACTTTGTGTTACAATTTGGCCAAGATACAAAGGTACCAACGTTCCTTTCAGTCACATTCTCGACAAAAATGGTGGCGACACACGGAAAATAACTGAGCATGCACATTTCAACTGAAGGCCAGGCCAAAATACTACTAGGGCAGCAGCCGTAGCACCCCTGCACGGGAGGCTAAAGGCAAGCAGTGTCAGTGAAAGGGGGGAGCAGAAGGGTGCCCAGCCCGCCGCCCGCTCTGCCGCTCCCAGCGTGACCCCAGGAACCCATTCTCCGCACCCAAAATAACACTGTCATCCTGGATGGGACCAGCGCAGTTAGTCCTGTAACTCAAGCTGCGGTGCCCGGCTGAAGGTTCAGGTTTCAGACCCTGCTAACGAGGAATGCTGCTGCCGTCGCTGGGAATTCCACGTTGGGGGGGGGGGGGGGGGGAGGGCGGGGGGAGAGAGAGAGAGACTGATTTCACCTTTAGAAAACCCAGCCTACAAAAAAAAGGTACCCAAGAGTTAAGATGCTGGCATATGGCTGCTTGTGTGGTTTTAATTTGGTCCCTTTTGTGCACACGTTATAAGACAGTCTTTAATTGCACAATCATACATTATTAAGATTTGCTGGGTGGTTGGGGGGGGGGGTTCCCACAAAGCTTGATTCAGTAGTCAACAAACAGCGACAGACATAAAGCACGAATCAGGTTTGTGTAATGAACGAGGTTATTTTTCGGGAAATATTTCTCTCATTGAGACTCAGCATTACGTAGGTTTCACTGTCTTCAACTCTGGGGGAGAATTTCGTCGTGGGTAGGTAACTCCCAGTTTTCTATCCTCCTTAGTTTCCCGCACGGAGTTTTTTGAACTCCCGGGGAACACCGGACCCCAGGTACCGCTGATTCAGTTCCTGCATTCACAGCACAGGCTGCGTGGAAGGGCAGGAGGGTGGGTTTGGGGAGAGTCCCCGTATTGCAGAAAAGAGCAAGGGGGGAGGGAGAGGGCACCCATCCGCGGGTGGGGGGCGGCCGGGGGGGGCAGGTTTGACCTGCACCGACTCCTGCGGGAGAGAAGTTCCATTTAGCAACCCCTGGCTGCTCGGGGGCTGGGACGGAAAGTCCCCGCTGGCGTGTTTTTAAGCCCGTGGGTCAAACGGACAGGGCGGCCCCGGCAGAAGCAGAAGATGCTGCCGAGCCGCCGCAGCCTCCCCGGCCTTCGAGCCCGGCGCTTGCGTGGCGAGCCCGGTTTTCCGCAGGGAACGAGAGAAGCGCGCCCGCCGCTGCCCGCCCCGCTCCCACGCGTGGGCGCCTCCGTCCCGGCAAAACGGTACCGGCGTCCCTAAAGGCACGAAGTTCCCGTAAGGGCCGGGGAAAGCCGGGGCCGGGGGAGGCGGTGCGGCCGGCCGGGCTCGTAAGGAGCGTGGGCTGGAGAGGGCGGTGCTGGCGGGACGACCCGTGTCCCCGAAGGACGGCTGCGGGGCCGTGTCCCTGCCTGCTTTGTGCCCGCGTACCCCCCCCCCCCCCCCGGGGGCCGGGGCGCGGGGATGGCCGCATCCCTCCGGAGCATCCCTCCCTCCGGAGCATCCCTCCCTCCGGAGCGCCGGGCTCCCTCGCAGCCCGGGAAGAGCCCTGCCCGCCCGGGAAACTCCCAAATCTCCTGTAGGCCCTTCCCTTAAGGCATGGCTCGTTAAGACACAAAGTAACACCAAACAAAGGTTTTCCCCCCTGACCAAAGAGCCGACCCAGGCAGTGGGCTTCCCCTTCGCACCCCTCTCTCCCGAGAGAAAGGCCCCGCTCCCTCCCCTGCCCCCCCCCCTCACCACCACCCCCCGCAGGAGGGGCTGGGAGGCAGGCGAGGCTTAACCCTTCCCTGCCTCCTCCTCCGCCCCCTGGAAACTTTATTAAAATACCAGGGCCTCTAATTGTGCGGCTGAGTTACATTGCTGAATGAGGAAAGTAAATGATCCGCTCACTGGGGAAGGTTTTTATACTGAGACGCAGATGGTAAAGTCTTGCTCTGCGTTTGTTGTGTTGGCCTCTATTTATTTGTAACTTGGCTACTTAAATAAGACTGTAGAAATGCACGTTGTTAATACCTAAGAGGTCGCATAGTACGATGGGGCTCATACCTTGCGTGCTTCTGAAGACTATTCTTTACGGGATCCTACAAAAAGAAAACCAACCACGTTTTCCCAGTACTACTTACTTTTATCCTGGGAACCAAGGGGAAAATTCAGTGACAGCTACATTAGTTAAAACCAAAGAATAGCTGGTTAAGGTTATAGCTCTCCGCCTTCGCAGCTAATAGAGTCAGACATTCATGTAAACAGCTGTGAATCTTACTGTGGGGATGTTTTCGGTGGGGGGGGGGGGGGGGGGGAAGAAGAGGTTACAAGAAGGCAGCAAAAAGGCTGTCTAATGTAAACCAGAAGAGATGCACTTTTCCCCCATAGTGCTCATCCAAAGATCAGCATGTTTTATTTTGTTAAAAAAGGAGAGCATGTCAGTTGCTGTGAGCCCAAGGTGTGAACTGGGAGCTCTAGGGTAGCATTTTAAAACAGAAGATGTCATCAAAGTCTGTATATTTGCCTAGCACCAGTACTCAAATTTCACAACGTGATTTTCTTTTCAGTACACAGAGCATCAATGTATTTCCCTCTCTGTAAAATACCTGCTTTTTAACCGTCGATAGAGCACTCGGGTTTTTTAAAGTCTAATTGATATTTAGATTGACCAAGCGCTGTCTGGAGATGTTTTCATTAGCATTTTTGTTTGACTAGGCTGAAAAAGGGTTAAAAGTAACTATAGTCTCACAGTCAACAGAAAGCTATTGAAATGTTTGATTATCCCTGCAGCAAAGGAAAAAGGATAGTAATACAACAGCAACCTCTCTTGGGGTAAAGTCAAGATTTAATAACCTAGGACCAAAGCAATTGTTCAAATCAAGCAAAAGGAAGTTCAAAATATTTTCTTCAAGTACGATCTATTTCCTTGTGTTTATTTTGATCAAGACGCCTTCAGATAAATAGCCCTCTTCCACGGAAGGCAATAGAAATGTCACCGTTGACTCCAGGGAGATCAGTATTGATGCCCGGACGTCATGTGGGAACATTAATTTAATATTCTGCAAAATAGTGCAGTTAAAGAGTCAATATTCGCTGCTCATTCTGTCCCTGTTTTGTCAGATTTCTTTCATTATTACTATTTAATCAAATCACTGTTCTAGAATTCAGTGATGGAAAAGATCTAGCAGATCGAGTGATCCGTCTTCCTTCGAATGCAATGTTTCTTTGTGGGGTTTTTTTTTACTGATGCCTCATGGAGTGAGGTTTTTAAATGTCCCAGGTGATAAGGGCTCCTTAAAGAGCCTTGCTGCACGTCGTAATGGATCTCTGACTGTGATCAAATCCTGCTGTTTCTTGCTATGCAGGAAGTCTTTCCAAATTAGTCTAACACCAGGGCCGAGCACTGTGACTAATAGGCATAACTGCACTGTTCATGCTATCTGTAAGGCAGGTTCAGCAGGGAAAATATCAGCACCGAGAATGTGCTTGCTGTTCCATGGACTAGAGGACAAAATCTTAGAGAAAAAAAGACAAGGGAATGGATTTGAGAGTTTAAACCTGAAGCATAAATAATTATGCAAAGATGCCTTACTCCAGAGGTAATTTGTCAATAACAACTCTAGATAAACTGGAGGAAAATGAAAAACTACTCGACAGCAGGCTCAGGGGAAGGTACCTGCGCTTCAGGATCTCCACATGCGTCTTGACCAGTGTCACTGAGACTGGACTAAGCAGAAGAAGAAACTGTGCCCCTCGGTGTTAAATTCTATGAATCTACAAATACGTCAAGCGCGGAGGAGCTCATACATTTTGTTTAACATTGGCCATTAGATCTCATCCATTTCACCCAGTATTGTGTCCAATAACTTGTGTCTGACAAAAGCATAATTTCCAGGAAGGCTTAAAAGCAGCAAATAACAGTGAATTAGCCAGTTCCCTGGGCAGTGTCCCACAAATGAGTGCTTTCCTTCACAGTGAATTTGTCTGGCTCCAGTTTCCAACTATTTGTTCAGGCTATTCCTTTCCCCACTAGGTTAAAGAGACCTTCTACACTTCACATTTCCATCTCTTGAGGGTATTTCATGTTGCAATCCTGTCCCTTAAGAAAAGACACACACCAAGCGCATCTGGTACGACACTTTTGGGTTTCAAAACATAAGGGTGGGAGGGGAGGGTCTCTTCTCCATGCTCTTCAAAATTTCGATATCCCTTTGAAAAAAACTGAGTGCACAACAGGGCTTCGTTATCGTGCCTGGATATAAAGTTGAGGGAATGGCTTGTAAGGGAGAGCATAGGAGCAAAAGTATAAACTGAGCAGTTGTGAGAAAGAGATCCCAGAAGCCACATTTTGGTGTTGGCTGAAGATGAAATTTTATTTTGTTAGGGGCTCACGCAGGATTTATTGTTACCTGTTTGAATAAATACTGCTATAAAGCTTTCCCTTTTTCTTCCCAATACCGGCTGTTGGCCTTCAAGATATAAAGAAAAAATTATTCTTAAAGAACAGGGAAAACATCTGAAGCTCCTGTGCGAGAAAAAGTCAGGATCGCCCTGTCCGTTAGTGAAACCCAAAGGAAACCTATTGCAGTCCCTTCTGTGTGACGCCTGGTGGAGGCTGGGTGGCTGCCTCCCTGGGCAGCTGTGGCCAAAGCCCTGCCCAGAGAAGTTCCAAGGGCCAGAGAGGTCCCCAGGGCTGGAGGGGTCCCAAGGGCCTCCAGGAGGTCCTCGAGGTCCCGGTGGCAAGAGCTGTGGGTTATCCCGACCAGCAGCACCCAGGTGATCGTAGCTGCACAGGGGGATCCTTGGAAGGGAAACTGCTCCTGAAAAATTACTGCACACCTCCTTCCCAGTTTAAACCAGACACTGGTTGCCAGCGTGGGATTCTTATTCAGATTTCACTGCTGGGAAACTATTAATCTCTACAGTCATGTTCACTTACTGTGACACTTGTTTTAGCCCTGGACAAAGAATGTGTTAGATAAAATGAGGGCAATATCTTTTTCGTTTATAGAGGCAATTAGCTACACACTCTCTGTTGTCAGAGCGACACAGCATCAATCACGGAGAGAGATCGGTTTCTTTAAAAGTTAAATTCCCCGCTGTTGGCCCTGCCAGTGGTTTAGTCACATGCATTATGTTTACTTTGGGGAGGAAAATGTGTTTCATTCTGGCAAGGGGAATAAAATGCTTCGCATGAGGGCTCCTTTGTCAAGGGAAGACAGAATATTCCGATGCTTTAGATAAAAAGGGGAGATAAGGTACCTGATTTGCTGCTGCTGCTTTAATCGCGGTTATTATGGCTTATTGTGACACGGTTCGCTGAAGTCAGAGGGATTGTTGCTTTCTCATGGCACAGCTTGCCCCTTCAGGATTTTACAGCCTTCCCCTCAAACATTAGATTAATCAATACATCGCCGTGCACTACTTTTAACTCTCTTGTGCGTGAACCCCGGGCTGAAACATCGCTTCCCCCCCTCCAGCATTTGTGTCTCTTGGGTAATTTGGCCGGGTGCGGATTTTTGTCCACTTTTCTAAGCTTCCAGCTTTACCGCCCATGAAAGCCTACCAGCAAGCTAAATACGTAAACGCCAAATATCGGGCGTCTTCTGCGGCCGGGAGAGACCCAGCGCTAATTGCTTGGCTGCTCCACAGAAACTTCAAGCGGAAAACAACAAAATAAGGCGGCGACGCACGGAGGACGTAGCCCGCCCTTCCTCGCCTCGTTTCGGAGCTTCGCAGGGCTATTTCGCTTAAAAGCACCGGCGGAGCGGGTCGGGGACCGCTCCGCGCAGAGCCGCGCAGCGCCGCACCAGCCGTCACCGTCCAGTTCTGCCGCGCGGGGGGGCGCGGGGGGAGGGGAAGGGGTTTGGTTTTGTAAACGTTTCGCTGTTATTTCGGCCAGCTCGGCGGAGGCTCGCAGCTTGCAAGCCACCGTGAGGGTGAGGGTGAGGGCGCGGGCGCTGCGCGGCGCTGCGCGGTGGGGCTGCCCCGCCGCTATCGCCGTACGCGGCCATCGCAAATCACCGCTTAAAAACACGAGAGGGAAACCTCGTCGTGCTCAATGGCCTGTGTGGAGTAGCTCTAATGCAGATGTGTCTTCACTAGTTTCCAACACCTCCCCCCCCCCAAAAAAAAAACAACCAAAAAAACCAAAAAAAACCCAAAACTATCCCCCGTCTAGAAACGTGAGAAATTCGGCCCTGAATTTTCAGAGCAACGATCGCACCCTCGCGCAAGCGAGAGGCACCCCCAGCTCCCGCGTCTGCCTTCTCGGCTTCCTTTTGGAGGGTAAAAGGGGTGCAGATGCGGGCGTCCTTGGTGCGGGTCGCCGGTGTCCATCCGTCCCGCCGCCGCGGCCGGGGAGCCGGCGCTGGGAGCTGCGGTGCCCGGCCGCCCCCGCCGCGGGCACCGGCTCCCTGCAGCCCCTCGGAGGCTTCTCCGGGAGGACGCTCCGCGCTGTCACTAACCCCAAGAGGCAGAATAAAATCACTGCTCCGTGAGGCTGACGGGTGGGGAGGGGGTCGCGGAGGAGCGCGCACGCCGGCGCCTCCATCCCCCGCTGCCCCGGGAGGGCGGGACGGGGCCCCACGGCCCTTCTCGGGGAGCTGCAAAATACTGCGGGGTGGGGGTGGAGGGAATTTGTCCCCCCGCCCTTTGTTTGGTTTTTTTTTTTCTTAATTCACTTAATTTGGTTTGCTCTAGGGACGAGTGGCGCGGGGCAGGGGGAGGACGCTCCGCGGCAATAGCTTGCCCGGGAACGTCCCGGCCCGCAGCCGCGGAGGCTCGGCGCGCCGCCCCGCGCAACCCCCGCCTCCCACGAAAGGGAGCTGCCGCCGTGCCCGTGTCCGCGGGGGGACCGCGGGGACGCGGCAGAGCATCTGCCCTAGCAGCCGGCCGGACCCCCCGCGCTAAAGCTGCCCGGGGCTGGCAGGAGCTCTGCGCGCTCCCGGCTCCGCGCGGCGCGGAGCGGCGGGCACAGCTCGCCTCGCCTCGCCCCCGGGACAGGACAAATCGAAGGGGCGTCATTTCTTTTTTTTCCCGCTTTCCCCCTTTTTTTTTTTCTTCCACCCCCCCACCCGGGGCCAGTGCTCCCAGGCGGGCGGGGAACGCTCTGCGTCCGCCGGTCCCGAGGGACGGTGCGTGGGCGGCGGGGGCCGTCCGTACCCCGGGAGCGAGAGGGGTGGTCCCCGCCATGAAGCGAGGCACCGGGCACCGGGAGTCCTGGGGGCCGAGGGCCGGACCCCGTTAGCATCGCTGTCGGAGGGGCCGGTTCAGCCCAGGCAGCCCCACCGGCACCTCCCTCGAGGATGGCCCCGCCGCAGCCGGCGTCGGGGGTTGCCCCCGGCACCGCTGACCCCGACCAATCCAGCCCGGGCGGTCGGGCCCGCGGGTCCCCCGTGGAAAATCACGCCCGTGGGAGCACTCCGCGCGGCACTGACAAGCACCACAAAACCAGCGATGCCTTCGAGGACGGAGGCGGCGGCAGCACCGACGGTATTTCAGGATGAGGTCAGCGGCGGCAGTACCGCCGCCGTCGGGCGGGACACGGACCCCCCGCGCCCAGCCGCCGCCGCCGCCGCCGCTCCCTGCCCGTTCCACCTTAAGAGCTCCTGCCCCTTTAAGGGGCGGGGCCGCCGCCGAGGGGCCGCCGCGCCGCCGCCGTCCTGCAGGGGGCGCTGCCGGCCCGCGTTTGGCGGCGGCGGCGGCGGCGGCGGGCAGGGGCCGCGGCCTCGGCGGCGGCGGCGGCGACGGCAGGGCGGCCCCTCCGCCGGCGGCCTCGCCTCGCCCGGCACCCGCCGCCGCGGCCGAGCGGGCGCCCCCCGCGCCGCCGCCTTTGTTCCCAGGACGGCCGGGGGCGCTGCCCTCCCCCGGGAGCTCCCCGCGGGGACCCCGCGCAGGTGCGGGGCCGGGGCCGCCGCCGCCTCCCGGTGGAGCGGAGCGTGCCCCGCCGCGCCCCCCTCCCCCCCCCCCCCGCTGTCCCCGCAGCCCACCCCCGCCCCGCTGCGGGCACGCTCCGGGGAGCGACGGGCGGGCGGTCTCTCCCCGCCGTGCCCCGGGGGTGGGCAGGCGGGCGGGAGCGGCGCAGGTTTAACTTCTCCGGTGCCGGCCGGTCTCCGGCAGTAAGCGGGGCTCGGCCGGGGCTCGGGCGACAGGCGCGGTGCCGCCTGAGCGCGTTGTCCCGGCTGATCCGTCCGGATGGCACCTAGAGAGAACACGGGGAAAAGCTGGGTCGCTCCCTCCCTCGCCCGAGCTCAGCGGTGTACGCTACCGGGCGGCGTGCCTTTGTTCCAACTCCGTAACGAGTTAAATTGCCTCTCCCTCGTAATTCGAAATATAATTAGCCTGCTTTTTGCTGAAGACTCTAAATAAATTAAAATAATCTTAATTTTAATGTGACGTGACCCCTATTTTTCTCGAGAGTAATGAGAATAAAGCAGTCATTAATTAAAACCAAGATGTCTCCGTATAAAGATGATATCTGGACGTGCGGAGTCTCTGAGTCACTGGCCGTGTTGGTGAATGTATAACTGAACATGTAGGTGATCACCGGGTTTGTTTGCGTGTCTGTGTTTTGACCTGCAAGCACTACATTTATTTGGCAGGACTGCCAGGACCCTAATTATTTGGCTTTCTGGTCGCCGGATAAATGAAACCGTCCTTGTTTCTATTGTGCGAAGCGATGCCTCCTAAGCAATCCTCAGCTCTGATAACTGATCGAAAATTTGATAAGAGGGCAACCTTCCCTCGCAGCCACTTTCCTATCGTCACTGGTTAAGCGCTTCACCCTGTATGAGGAACCCCGCGAGCATTTATTTCCCTCAAGATAGGAAGGAGAAAATACACCTACATCTAAAATACGCTGGCCCTGCGCTGGACCCAGGGACTGTGGTTTCGGTGTCAGGATCCGGGGACAGTTTTGGAGATGGGCAAATCGAGACGGCCATTGACGCCGGCCGGGGCTGCTGTGCCGGGGAAGGACGGTCACCGGCTCTCACAGATTTTGCCATCCTCTCCCACACACCCCATTTTTTTCTTCTTTTTTTTTTTTTTTTTTTTTCCCCTCCCAATTTTGTAAGAAACAGACTTTGTTCAGAGCCAGCCGGGCTTCCAAACAGTAATCCCGTGGCATCCCTGGCCATTGCCTCTCCAGGCTCGTTTGGACACATTTTTTCCTCGCCCTTTTATTTTCCCTCTTATGGTTTTGTTTGTTTGTTTGTTTGTTTGTTTTCCCTCACGCTTACTTGTCCTTTTTCTGAGGATTTGGGATATAAAAAGGGTAGCAAAGGAAAATGGAATAATATGTAATTAGTTATTCATATCAATCTGTCAAATATCTCTCTTATTAAGTTATTCCCGCACCGTGTGCCTATTCCCATCTCAGCTCGGCGCAAGATCTGCAGGTCCCAGAAATATATGTATTTCCCCGCATTCAGTGTTCTGTCAGCGGCAAGATTTTTAGTTTGTAAAGTTAATTTTCTCCTCTTAAATGCCGCCTAAAATCTTAACGCTATTTCTTCCTCTGTTTGGGGGCTTTTAGCAATTAAAGGAGCATAAAGGAGTAATTTCTTCCCTCTCTCTTTCTTTTTTCCTAGAATTGGTATTTTCCCACTATAATTTAGAATGAAATAGGATTTTTAAAAGATCCAGAGTTCTAATCTCGGTTGATGTTTTGGTGTATTCACGGTAATGAGTCCTATTCCCTCGGGTCATGAAGCCCCCAAATGTCAATCAACCAAACTGATTCAGAAATGCCATTGTTCGACTCCCACGTCACTCGCCTTCCTCTCATTTTACTTAACAATACCGGAGTTCTCTGATCACTCATTCGGAATATGGGCATTATCTGTGGAAAATGCACAAAGTGTCTTGATCTTTCGCTGGCAGATACTGTTCGAGGGTTTCCGCCGAGCAGACGGTGCGTGTTTATACTTCTGCACCCTGGACTTTATTACAGCTCGGAGGAGCCAATGAATATCTTGAAAGCAAACCGTGCCATAAATCCGTCAAAAATTAATTTGTCTGGAGAGATGTTACATTTCTATTTCCGTGCCCAGAGCCGGCTCCGCCACGGGCTGCGGCCCCGCTCCGCGCTCCGCGCAGACCCCGCCGGAGGGGGCTCCTTCCCACCGACACGGCCACCGACACGGCCCGCGGACACGCGTGGGAGCTGCACCCCCCCCCCCCGCTCCCCAGCCCTCCGCGCAGCACAGGGCTCATGGACATCGGAAAGGGGCTTGTGTGATCTCGTGTCCCCGTGGGAAACGACCCCCGCATCTCAAAGGGAGGGGGGACAACCTTCCCCAGAGCAGGTCGTGGAAACGCCCCGTTTCGGGCGTTCCTCGTGGGCAGTGCGTGGGGACATACACACGCACACACACCCCCCCTCCCGCCATCCCCGGGGGCCGGGGGCCCCCCCCCCGGCCGGCGGAGCTGAGGTCCCTTCTTTTCCATCGCCAGGGCAGCCGAGGCGGAGGCGGCTCCGCCCGGGAGTCGAGGGGTTTGGGTTTTGCGGGTCTCCCGGGTCTCGGCTGCAAACCTGGGTGCGTCCCTGGGAGGCGAGGGAGGGTGCGGAGGGCGGCGAGCCCTGCCCGGAGCCTCGCAGCGAGCCCCCGGAGGAGAATTAGTACTATCCCTCACCCAGCCTAAGCACGGGCTCGCCGCTGGTTGCAAGGCATGAACGTCGTCTTCATTTAAAATTAGTGGCATAAGCTCCCCAGCCCCCAGCCTCAGCATTTAAAGTGCCTTTTGTCTCTTCATTTCACTTAAGCAAGGTTTTTGTTGCCGGTTGCCAAGTTCTATTAATGCAGAATTTAATCGGGAAGCCCTTTTCCCCGGTCCCAGCAAGACGGGAACAGCAGATTCTGAGGCCTGAGACGGCGTAAAACAGATCCCTGGGTGATTATTGCTAATACCCTACAATTTAATGTCGTCCTTAGTAAAAGCCACTTATGTGGCAGCAACTTTTTGCGCTCAAAAGAAAAACCGGCCCTTTATTTTTTTTTTTTCTCTCGAGCACGCAGCAATCACGCCCGACACTGGAATACGAAACCGAAAAGGTTTTCTCTAAAGAGAAGGGCCTTAATTACTAGATTCCGTGTACAACTAATCCAAAGGCACACTTAAAAGGAAATTTAATAGCGCCAGTTTCAATTTCACTCTGACTCGCATGTGTCCTCTGGCTGGATGCTCCCAGCCCGCCGCTCCCGGCGCAGAGCCCCAGGACTTCCCTCTCCATTTTGTTCGGGATCTGTTGGCTTTTCTTAATATGCCCTTCTCGCCGCAGTGGGAAGAAATGGAAAGCCTTCCTCGGGATTAAACCTTTAGATTTTCCCCTTTGCTAACCAGTAAAGAGGGAGAGAGGGAAGAGAGGAAATGAAATTGTTATGGAGATTACAGTGTATGTCACCGGCTCTTTGGCCAGTCCTTGGGTTTTGTCGCCGAACGGTTAAGTGCAAACTTGTATTTCCCTTCACAAGAATGGACAATTTTTCTCGCTTGTTTGCAGTTTTCCAAAGTTCTACACACAAATCAGTGAACCTTAAGGGACCCTTTCACTCTTTTATTGTGAATATTTGTCAGTGCTCGGGGGCAGTGATTGCAGTGACAGGTGAATCCAGGGGCCCAGCGATGGCATCCCAACTTCATAGGTTTGGGAATGTAAAAGACTACCGGCCCTTTCACTCGGGATGTGGCAGTCAACAGGTTCACATTTTCTGGGCTGTAATTCCTCTCCCCTGCAGCCGAGCGGGAGCGAAGCAAACCCGAGCCCCCGGCCGCTGCCCTGCCAAGCCTCAGACCCGGCTGCCGACAACAGCCTTGCGCAGGGCGGCCGCCCCGGCACCCCCCGGGGAGGAGGAGGAGGAGGAGGAGGAGGAGGAGGAGAAGGGGGGGGGGGGGAGGTGCCCGGAGGGTGCGGGGGGACCCCAGCCCGGCAGCCCCGCACGACCCCCGGCCAACTTCGCCCCCATCCCCAGCGCCCAGGTGGGCTCCCGCGGGGCGCGGAAACGTCTCGCCCCTCCTCTGCGCCCTCTTTAATTTTCATGCCGCCTTTTAATTATTAATTAAAGCCGAGAAGGGCCGTGGCGGGGGGGGGGGGTGTGTGTGTGTGATATGCGGGGAAGGAAGGGAAGAGAGGGCTGGGGGCAGCGGTGGGAGCGGAGGGTGGCTGGGGCGCAGCTTTGTGTGCCGTTTTAATTGGCCGGGCTACAAAGGCGCTGCCGGGGGGGGGGCCGGGCCGGTGCCGCTCCCCTCCAGCGCCGGCACCGGGGCCCGCTCCCGCCGCTCCTACCCGCCCCCCCCCCCGCCCCCCCCCCCGCCGCCCCGGCGGCCGAGGCGAGAGCCGGCCCCCGCCGCCCGGCCCGGCCCGGCCCGGGGTCCCGGCTGTGGGAAACCCCCGCTGCCCCCAGCCAGGCGGCCCCGTGGGCAGCCCCGCCGCGGGCGGCAGCCGCTCCGCCGGGTCGCTGCCGGGGCTGGGGGGGGGGGGGGGGGCTGCTCCTGTCCCGCGCACCGGAGCCGGTCTTGATATTTAAGCCGGCTCTCTTCGGACAAAGACCCATCTTTTTACCGCGGAGAAACGCCATTGAGATGCGGGTAACCTTTCGGGTTATATCCCAAACCGGGACCCGAGACCCTGAAAGATGCTTGCCCGGCCCTCTTCCAACCTGAACAAAAAGGAGCTGGGGGGGGGGGGGGGCATTTTTTTTTTTCCCTTCCAACAAAGAATTCCTAATCGTTTCATCTTGGGGGTGAATTTTTATTCCCGTGTCCACTCAGGGTATTGAAATCGATCGCTGCAATATTTAATATATTACTGTCTTAGAGTCCTCTCTCTCTAAGGCTGGGTTTGTTTCTTGTCTGACTACGTCCCTTCCTATAATAGCTCATTCTGTACATTTGTCTGCGGTGTAAAACAATGATAGTCTTCATTAAATACACAGTCATTAAAGGCTGCGGTCAGTTTTCTAATTATGTGAAAAATCAAACGCCGGGTAAATAAAGGTATATTAACAGAATAAACTCCCAATAAATTCACAGGCACTTGATCAACAAACTCAACAAATATCTGAGGGTATAACTACAACATTGGAACTAACTATTTTTTAATTACGTGAGGTTTATATAACGTACGCTTCATTTTTTGTTTAACTTTCCTATAGTGACCTGTCCCATAACCTTGTAATCCACTGTGGGATATTTCTCTCTGGCCTCTTTCCTTTTGTTATGCCCCCACAGGTTTCCAGCTTAGATGCCTTTTTTTTCCCCTCTCTCTTGGTAAATGCGTGTTTAAAAAATATTTGACCTGTTTGACTTAGAGACGTGCATAGACATCTTGTGGGTTGGGTTTGGCGTAGAGTTTCTACGTGATTTCATGATCTTCCTAAAGCAACACCTGAAAATTAAAAATAATAGTCTATCAGCGTTGGGGAAAATTGCTGCATTAGCAGCCTTTGCAAATGTCGATGTCTCCTGCGTATGGAGGTGGTGGGGGGGGGTGTGTTAATACACATAAATACACAGTTTTACGATCTCTTGGGGAGCACATCCTCGAATCTAGAAAATGTCCCGCCACAACCGACTTTTTGCCATCCCGTCTTGCTACGACTGGAGGTGGCTGGACATCCATTGGGAAAACCAGGGAGTACGCTAAATGACCTGCGGCACCTTGGTAGAAAGCGTGAGTTAGGGAGCGGGCTGGGCAGCTTTGCTTTTCCCGCTTCCCTGGGAGCGAGAGAGGCTCCTGGAAAACGCTGTCATCCCAGTCGGAGTCAGGGGGAACCAGGCTCCAGCCTTATATCATAGACCAGGTCTCCTCGCCGGGAAGTCGCCGGTTGTCTTTTTCAGGCGGGAGCTTTGCAGGTACTGGTGGGCAAAGGCGTTGGAAATAAAGATGAGAACGGGGCAAGGGCACTGCTACTTCTTCATACCCGACAGCAGAGAGAGAGCGAGTCCTGTTGAATTCGGCGGTGCCTGCGAGGAACCTCCAAGCACCTTTGCGGGCAGAGCCAGTTCATCTTCAATGGAAAACCCTTCTTCTTTCAGCACCCAAGCATTTATCTTCAGGAGCCCTGGGCCGGTAGAGATGCAGAAATGTTAATCGCTATCATGTCTATGCAAAGCTATTAACGCTATTGATTCTTAACTTTCTCAGCGAAGACAAATTTACCATATGTCGATGTGTAAACACTTCGGAATAAAATTAAAACCAGCTCTGTGCAATTGTCACTGTGCTTGATTCTAATACAAACTATCAGATGTTTATGTAGTTCGTCTTTCTAAATGATCAGACGCCATCGACGTTGCTAAACCAAATACAAGCAGTACATTTTGTCTGGAAGGCGCCTTGGGTTTGCAGGTTTTGTGAAGGCAGAGCAGCTCGCACGACGCCGCAGCAAAATGATCTTGCAGTTTGTGCCGGCGTTGGGGCTGGGAGCCGCTGAACTCTCAATTACCCTCCGGAGCTTTTTCCTAAACCCGCTGTCATCCGTCTCCCGCGGAAAACGGGAGGAACAAATGCAGCACCGCAGGCGCTGGCGGAGGAGCCGGGCTCCGGGCTGGGGTTTTCACGGGAGCCCTCGCCGCATCTGTGCGCTGGTGTTTACAGAGAGGGAGGGAGGGAGGGAGGCAGAAAGGCCTCGGGAAAGGCAGGAGCCTCTTTTAAGTCCCCTGATGAGCAATTGCTGCCGGGTATCCTCCGTGTTGCCCCACGAGCAATGCAAACACGTATAAAGATTCCCAACTTTCAGGTGTGTTTTAAGAAGCTCACCTACTTTCAAGCCTCTTTAAAGCAGCCCGCTTTTCTGGGACGGAACAAATACCACCAAGTGCTCTGCGTGGAGGACAAGAGATATCAGCGGTTATCTGGAGAGCCTTTCTATTTATCGGCCTCTACGCAGAGAGATAGGGCAATCCAAATGTTCGCGGGCTTGATGAATGGCAGGGCTTGTGTAGAATTAATACGTTTTACAGGCCCCTTTACGGGGGAAGGATACAGAAATCATAATGGAATTAATGAGATTTTACTAGCAAAATTTGTAAACCCCAGGTAACCATTTATAAACTTCCCCTAAAATGTAAGAGAGACTGCGAGATCACAGCCGGGGAGATCTGACATTATTTTATAGCGCGTATTAAACGCCGTACTCTCTTTTCTTCTCCCACATCATTTAGCATGAACATCTTTTTCCCTCCGGCGAACTTAGCCAGATTTTGACGGGGACGATTATGTCATAGCGGGAAACAACCTGAAAATCCTTCTCCTGGTTACAGTGTGCTACTTCAAACATCCGCAGGAGACACAGTAAAGTTTTTCAAATGGTCTGGAAAACTGTACACGGAATAACACGTTATCGCTATTTACCCTTACGCAAACTGTCACGTCTACGAAAATGGAAACGATCATTTCCAAAAGGGAGCACACACACCCGGTTTTTTGGGGGAGGGGGAGGGGGGTGCTTGGTTGTTTTGTGTTGTTTTTGGTTTGTTTTTTTTTTTCTTGTTTTCATGCAGTTTACCAGATAATGTTTCTGGGTTTGCTATTGTCTCGGGCAGTTTACCCCTGCATCCCGGGAATACAAAAGCATCGCGGGTAAATATAAAACATATGTTCGCACAGGTTCTGTGGCAGTTTTAACACTCGCCGCCCCGTTCACACGCACCTCCACAAACGCACAAAGACGCTGGAAATCCCAGCAAAGGCGCTGCTCCCGGGGCGGCAGCCGCTGCTCGGGCGGGAGGGGGTCGGGCAGAGCAGGGGCTTTGCTCGGGGAGCAACGAGAAGCTAAACCAGGAGGCCGGGGAGGGGGTCCCCCGGGTCGAGCCGTGGCCCGGCCGGCGAAGGGGGCGACTCGCCGGCCCCGCCGCTCCGCCGGGCGCTGCCGGTGCGGCAGCCCGGCGCTTCGCCCTCAGCAACAGCTTCTCCGAGGCTCCGCTTGTTTGTTAGTTTGTTTATTTTCGCCCGAGAAGGTAGAGAAAGGGGAATGACAGGATGAAATATCATACAAAGATGTGAAGTGACCCGAGTGGCAGCTGAAAGCGAGGGTTTAGGCGGGACGTGTTTCCCAGCGAAACTCTCCGCTGCTCTTTGGGGAAAACCAAATGCAGGTTGATGGAAACATCCTGTTTTGAGGGAAATGGACTGTACAGCCCTATCTAGCTGCTCCGACACTACTAATCAGCCTGGAAACGCGCTGCGAGCGCAAGTCCCGGGGAAGAGGGAGCCGTGCATCTGACGCGTTTGCAATTCAGTCCCGATCCCGAAAGGCAGTTTGGAAACTCGCTGAGCTCCGCGGGGCAGGGCTGGGGCTGCGGCGGCCCCTCCGCGGCTCGGCCCCGCCGGGAGACCCGCGACGTCCTCTGCCTGCAGAGGGGAAGTCAACAGATGTGGGCTGTACAGAAATCCGCGAAACAAGTGCTTTAAACCCAGGGGGATTTCTCCTAATAGCGAAATCAGAGGGGGAGAGATTTCAGGAAAGAGAATAGCCCAATATAAGTTTCTGGAGTGGAATTTACATTTCATCGCGATTTGTATTTTACAATATGCAGGCACGTGCGCTCGGGAGGCGTTTCGGTGAAACGGCGTTTATGTTCCAGCGGCGGGGGAGCCCCCGCGTCCCGGTTCCTCCGGCCGCCGGGAGCGGCGGCGTGCCTCCCTCCCCCCCGCGGCCGGGGGCCGGGGGAGGGAGCCGCGATGCGGAGCTTGGGGAAGTTTATTGCGGCACCCTTACCCCCCCACTCCCCATTCCCCACTCCCCACCCCCGCCGCCCCTCCAGGACAGGGGGGAGCAGGGGCTGGAAGTGCTGGCTCCTGTTTATTTGTCCAAGGGGGGGGGGGGGGGGGGGAGGCCGAGGGCCGCGTTGGAGCGCGGGGCTGCCCGGGCGCCCCCCGCCCCCCGGCCGGGCAGACGTGCCCCTCGGCGGGGCAGGGGCACCCCGGGCGCTGCGGGGCAGGCGGGCAGCGCGGCCGCTAACAAAGGCGGGGAGCGGCCCCTGCACGTGTGTGCTGCTACGGCGGGGCCGGCGGGCTCGGCCCTGCACCGGGAAAGCCGGCCGGGGCCGCGCCGCGCCGCTGCTTCCCGGGCTGCCGGGCCGGGAGAAGCCGGGGTGGAGGGGTGGGGTGGGGGGCTCTAACCCCCGTGCCGGGGTCCCGGCGCTTCCCCGCTCCGAGGGGAACGAAGCTGCAGCCGCGCCCGGCGCAGGGGCTGCCTGCGGGGCGTCCATTTTAGCGCGGCCGCCGCACGCCCCGGCCACCGCGCGGCCCCGCTGCCCGGCCCGGCGTCGCAGCCCCGGCCCGGCCCGGCCCGGCCCGGCCCCTCCGGGCACCCCGGCCCCGCCGCGCAAAGGTCACCGCGGCTGGTGCCGGCTTCTCGCTACGGGCCACATTAGCGGAGCGGCCATTTACTGCCCCTGGATTGCACCGGAGACCGGGTTAGCCCATAAAGCCATTCACACTCAACAATGGGGATTTTCTCAACAATTAACAAGAAACAACATAATAAAGCCATTTACAAAGCCCTCGCTATTTACTATAAATTAGCCACTCTTTAAGAGACCAGTGCGTAATTTCACACGCTTTACAGCCCCGACTGCATTTTAGACGCAAGAGCAAACAGCCCCTGTTGCACTTTCCGCGCTGACCCCGCTTCCCGGGCCGGCTCCGCGGGGGCGGAGGGCGCACGGCCTCCGCCGAGCCTCCAGGCCTCCTCCGGAGCCCCCAAGCGCTCTCCCGAAGCCCCCAGGCCTCCCCCAGCGCCGGGCCCCGCGGGCGGCTCCCCGGCCGCCTCCCCGCCGCGGCCCGGGGCCGCCCGCGCCGGCCCCTCGCCCGGCAGTTTCCCCGAGGGCCCCGCGGAACCACCGCGGGCTTCCCCCCCGACGCTTTTCGCCGGCCGCGGCCCCCCGCGCACGGAGAAGGCAGAGCGGGAGGCGGCGGTGCCGGGGCCGCGCCACGGGAGAGCCCGGGAAGATGGACGCCCCGGCGGAGGAACCGGAGGGGGGGAGCGGGCTGGGAGCCGCGGCCCCGCCGAGAGGCCGCTTTGAAGTGCGGGAGCCCCCGGGGGCCCCGCGGGCTGCCGCGCCGCCCCCCCGCCCGGCCGCGGGGAGCCGCTCCGGGAGCCGGGGAGCCGGGCCAGGGTGCCAGGGGGAGGCTGTGTGGCGCCGGGCAAGATGGCGGCCCGAGGCGCGCTGTCCCCCGGGCCCGCCGCGCAGGGGCCGCCCCGCCGCCGAGCAGGGCCGCCGCTCGAGGGCCGCCGCTCCTCCCGCGCCCCGGCTGCGCTCCCTTCTTTTTTTTTTTTAAATCTCCCTCTCCCTCTTTTTTTTCTTTTTTTTTTTTTTTTCCTTTTAATTTCCAGGCGGTGGCTGGTGAGGCAGCAAAGCGGCGGCCAGCGGAGGCAGCGCGCTGCGCGAAGCGGAGCAGAGCAGAGCAGAGAGCAGGGCCGGCGGCGGCGGGGCTCCCGCCGGCCTCCCCCCTGTTTACAAACACAGCTGTTGCCGTATATTTGCAATGCTAAGGATAAAGCCACCAGCAGCGAGGAGCAAACGAGAGATGGTGCGGGAGAGGGGTCCTCGGCATCTGGAAAGGACAGGGCGCCTTGTTTTTGAAACTGTCAATTCTCTCAACCCCTATTGTGAGCGCTTCATGCAAAACATCTCGGGCCTTTTAAAGCGGGGGCTTGTGAGGCCGCCTCGGAGTGAAAGGGAGAGGGGGAGAGAGAGGGGCCTAGGGCACGGCAAATAATTATATCAGCGCAGTGAAAAAAATGCACCGTGGAAGGCCTAAAACCGGTTAGCTGTCTCTTCCCGAGAGGTTTTCGGGCAGGCCGCAGCCCTCACTGGCGAGCCCTGGCCGCCCTGCAGCCAGGAGCCCCGTGCTTGGCCCATGAGCTGTTAGACCGCGCTTTCTGTAGGCGCGGTTGCAGGGCTAAATACCAGGGGAACGGGTCATGTCTGCAAGCATGACTTAAGCAAGGTAGATCCCAATGCCTCCCTCCTTACTTTGCTGGCCAGGGCTTTTAATTTTCAGGCGCTCGCCCTCCTTTTGTACTTCCAAGCTGACCAAAGAGATCCCAGGATGAGCCATTGCATATTCTTTCCAGCAATCCTCTTAACCATAAAAACCACAATTAACAACGTTATCCGTGTTTCGCGTTCTCTAACCTGCGTATGTAGAATATTTTCTTGCGGATTACTGCCGTGGCTCGAAAAAGCCACTTTTTTACCCCTCTCTGCCTCAGCCACTCGCACGTGTGAACGGTGACAAACACAAACATGATAGCATTGCTCTCATTTCTGCAGAAACTTTAATTTATTGGCAACTAAATCTGTTAGAGGAAAAAGAATCAGAAACCATGTAAAAAAATCACCAAGTGAATTGATTGAACAGCAAACTTCACAGAACAGCTACCACTATTTTGCATTATTGCTAGTAGTGGCGTTTTAAATAAACAACCGGCAAAGAGATTATCCCGCTGTAGTCAAGTAAGTGTAGGTTATAGAACAATCACTTCTTGAAGTAAATTGTTGTAAACGGCAAGTTACATCTTTTAAGGCAATATACCTCGTTGCTGAAGGCATTACACGTGTTCCCTTTTTAATGCTCTAGAGAATTAAACATAGTCCAAAACTTCCTTTTGTCTTCCATCTGGCAGCAGAAATCTTTCCAATAAATTTACTGGTGAACTCTACTTGTGGCAAATACCTATGGAGTGTAGTCCATAAAGTACACGCGCTTCCCTCAGTTGCTTTTTCCTCTAGAAAATTCTGTTGATTTTTGTGTACACCAGGAACTGGAAAATGGTGGCGATTCATTACTAATACATTTTAAGTTCTAGCACGTGTAAACATTGCAACAAAATGGTAACCTGGCTCACTTGAAAAACCTTTGGTTTTCCTCGTTATGAGAACTTACCTTTATGGGAGAAAATTGGTTATTTTTACGTAACTTGATGATATGACTTTATATTATTAAGGCTGAAATTATTATGAACTCTGCTTGCAATAATAATTAAATGCCGTCAGAAAGAGTTACCAAACTACCAGAATTGGAAAGAATAGCTTTTTTTTTTTTTTTCCCCCTAGTGAGTTATTATACCTGGCTAATTTCTCCAACGGCAGTAAAAACACGAATGTCCTTGTTAGTGGCTTGCGCTAAACTGAGGTGTACACGTGTGAAAATTATTTGGCTGTTTAACTTCTTGCCTTTTGATGTTCCCTGTGTGGCAGGGAGCCCAGCGGAGCAGGCTGCCGGGGGTGCCCGGTGGGTGCCGGGCCCAGGGTGCTCCCTGCCCTGCTCCTGCTGCCGGGCCTGGAGCTGCTGGGCCTGGAGCTGCCGGGCTGCTGGCAGGGCTGGGCGCCATATTTCACATCCTCAACTCTGCAGAGCCTATTTGGTATAAATTTATGCTTATTCCTCCCCCTCCCCCTCTCCCAGGATTATTTTGGGAACCTGAAAAGACACCTCTGTAATTTACAATTCCTGGCCAAATCAGCATATCTCTAATTGGAAGTAAACAGGGTCAGGGGATGGAGTTACTTTGAAAGTGATACGTTGTTTAATTGACAAGGCGAAATTTTAGGTTTTAAGTTTGCATATTGCACCTTTGTAGCTTTTGGCTCTTCTTTTTTTTTTTTTTTTTTTCTTTTTTTTTTTTTTTGTCAAGGGAAGATCTTTGTCAAGCAGACACGGCTTTCTAACAGAGCGGGGGGCTTTCCTGAGCAGTACATTTTGTACGTATTTACAGTTCTCTGGAAATAAGGCTGTAATCTGTGCAGCTCTAAACATACGAATGTAAACATTCATCTCAGAACAACTTTAGTAAGCAGATTTTTCATGACCATCGTAATTTCAGCAGAGCGGTTAAGTATGCAATGCACCTTTTGCAATTGGCAGTTTAAAGTGATGTGTGTGCGTGTGCGTGTGTGCGCGTGTGCATGCAGGGGGGAAGGGTTACTCCACTGAAAGGCAATTGTTTACTCTTTCTAAATATATTTGGCTGCAGGTATTCTTAGACAAGGCCTTTTACAATGAGAGGAAAACTACGGTGTGGATATAGTAAACAGAGCTGAAATCAGTTAGTGACTGCTTGGAATATTTAGAGACACGAGGGGTTGGCAGAGGGCATCACAAAAGGCAGGAATTAAAAAACTGAAACCCAGGCAGAGGATTGCCAGCAGAAATGTTGACTTTGAGTCAGACAGTAAACATTACATTGTTGCTTTGTTTTCCTTTTTTGATTTACGATAAATTATTCTCCCGGGATTGATCGATGAGTGGAATCCTTAAAATTTAATTTGGGAATGATCTAGTATAAATAAAATGCTAATCCAAAGAAAGAAACCAGCAATTATTCATCCTAAACTCTGCTGATTCAGCAACTCAATTATAACTGCCTTTCTCAAGCTGCAAACTTTTCAGGCTGTTTTCAGAGTTGCTGTACCCGTCCTCCCCCCGCAAGAGAGACCTTCCCCCGTCCTCAGCTCTGCCTCCACCTCGGCCTTCAGCCTTTCTCTCTCTTCCCCCCCCCCCTTCCCTTTCTTTTCGAGGGGTTGGGGGGGGCGGGGAGGGAGGGAAACAGTTAACCTCTTGAAGCGTATTTCCTCCAAATAAAAACAGTGAACTTACAAACGGAGAGGAAACCACGGATAACTGCAATAATTCAAAGTGTATGGAATCAGGAAATTTTTTTAAACAGTGTTTTTAATTGAAAATAAAGCTAAAGCATGCTTTTCAACAGTGCAAATTTCCATAATTTTGATTTACTGCTTCCATCATCACAATATATTATACCAGCATGTTTTACCGAGGGCTAGACTCTAGAAGTCTGCCTGTTCGACTATTTCGATATTAAGTGCAAATATAGATAATTGCCTCTGATTGTCACGTGCAGTAGAAATGTTTCTGCTACATAGAGAAGATGGCATGGCAAAAAAAAAAAAAAACAACAAAAAAAAACAACAACAAAAAAACCCCAACCAAACAAACAACAACGAACACCCCACGACAACAAATTTCAAGAGATGAGGTTAGAACCGGGAAGTGTAACACGGTTGAAACGCCTGAGTTTTGATGCCAAAAAGCTATGAATAACACGGTCTTCTCATTTTGTGTATTCTTTCCACTTACGGCCTCTCGTTTCACTTTCTGTGTTGTATTTACTGCTTTGCTATTTCCTCCAGCCAGCGTGAGGGGCTGGACCATAAATTGTACTGCTGGCCGGGCAAATATTTTAGTTGCTTTGCAAGTTTGTAAGGGGCATGTTCAGACCACAACTTAAGCATGACATTAGTGGGTAACAGTAACCTTATTTAAGACCTCTGGGTGAAACAAAAAGGCTTCCCAATTGCAAAGAGTGGCTGTACAAGTAAAAACACACCCTTTTACCAAAAATAGAATTCCACATTTATTTACTGGTTTCAGATGAGGCAGCTTTTCTCAGCGCTGGGGTCGCAGGCGGACCCCAGCCTTTCCAAACCAGAGAAAAAAGGAGTAAGTGCAACTGCTCTTCGAAAAAGACACCCCTGCACCCGAAAACAAAGCTCCCAAAAAGTAGGCTGCTGCCACATTGAATTATAGTGAACCCTTACTGTGCAACCATGTAACTTAACAAACTTTAACTGAATTAACAGTTAGACTTCCATTTTCGAAATCTAGTGCATAAATTTAATGGCTCATTCTAATATTTATTATTCAACCTTTTGACATTTATTTGCAGCAGTTGAATTGAGGTACTGGTGCATTATTAGCATTTAAACAGTAAAGTGTTCCAGCTCTACCATAATAACTGAGTTTAACTTGAGTCTTTAGCCTGAAGTACTCTGTGGAATGTAACAAAACAAAACAAAACAAAACAAAACAAAAACAAAAAAAACAAACCCAAAAACAAAAACCAACAACAAAACAAATGCAACAGAACCAAAAAAATTTAAAAACCCAAACCAAACCAAAATACCACTGTTGTAATGGTAAAGAAAATAGTAATCCAGTTTCTGTCTTCACAATGTGATAAAACAGGATTCCAAAAGTGTGTATAGCATTAATGGGCTTGTACAAACCATCCTGCAGAGTTTAAAAAACATAAGAAAGTTAAAGGTGGTTCAAGAAAATATTTTCCATACTATTTTATTAATTAAATTTCCTGAATTTGTGGCTAGGTGGAAGAGGTATTGCAGAACCGCCCAGCTGCCATTTCCATACAGGATGGGCCTTGTGAGGTGGTTGGGAATCCTTAGTGGTGTTTAAGGAATAAGCTGGCAACAAATCCCCATCATTGCCAATAATTAGTGATGGTGGACAGGGAAAATTTGCCATGAAATTAAATGGCCTTTTCACTGCTGATGCTACATTGCTGGCTACCCTTTTGCGTCTATTGTTAACTGTAAAATCATCCAGTGTTCCTTCATGTGTCTCAATTTTACCTGTAGGACGTGGGCTTCGAGCTGATTTCAAATTTGGTTTGACTGGAGGAGTCTGCAGTACAGGTCGCTTTCCCAAAACCAGTGTCCTGTAATTTTTTCTCACCCTTGCTCCAAATTTATACTCCCCATCCTCAGGTTTTGGAGTACCTAAAGTGCATGAGAGGACCTGACTCTGAGTCAGCGGGTTTAAGGAAGTGGTTTCTTTCTCAGTGCATGCAGAATCTTCCTTGGCTGTTAATAAAGCGTCCTGGTTATTACTCTCAGTCACACCGTAAAACTCATCCTTAGTATCATTGCACTCACACTTTAGCTTATGTGTTGTAAGATCAGGCTCATACTCGTCGTTCGCACTGCTGTCCTCTATTTTGATTTTAATGCTGTGCAGGAATGGCAATGCCTTATTGCCTGTATCAGTGCAGTGGAGCTCAGCTGCTGCTGCTGCCCCTGGAGAAGCAGCATCCTCCTCAGGATCAGTTTGTAAAGAGGGCAAATCCGTGGCAAATTCAATACAATGAGGGATTTTGGAATCTTTCTCTGAATTTGCTGCCGCTGATGAAGAATCATTATTTAAGAACCTAGCAGCTATTGTATTGTTATCTGCACGGTGTGTAGTAGTTGCTGGAAGGCATTTCCTTGCCTCTCTGAGTATTCTTTGTTGTGGAAATGCATTGTTTGTCTTTGGGCTAGGTGAAGAGGCCCCCTTTGCAACACAGTTAATTGTTAGGTCAGTACTCTTGGCATTATTGGAAAATTCAGAGTGTGGGAATGTGATCTCGGATACCCTATCGTCTCTTATCTCCGCGAAGCAGCTCCCCAGGCCGCCGGAGCAGCGCAGCGCCGGGGCGGCGGGAGCCCAGCCGGGGCGGCCCCACTCCTCCGGCAGCTCCGGCTTGACTCCGCCGGGAGGGCCGCGGAGGGCGGGCAGCCCGCCGGGCTCCGCCGGGGCCGGCGCCGGCGCCGGGGCCGGGGCCGGGGCCGGGGCCGGGGCCGGGGCCGGCGGCCGGGGGGCGGCGGCGGCCGCCAGATGGTACAAGAAGTTGGCGTGGACCACGCCGGGCGGGCTGCAGAAGCTGGTGCGCCTGAAGCGGATGCTCTGCACCGAGACCTGGCTGGAGACGGAGCTGGAGTCGGAGTCCGAGGTGCTGTCCTCCTCCTCCTCCTCCTCCTCCTCCTCCTCTTCCTCCTCCTCCTCTTCCTCCTCCTCCTCCTCCTCCTCCGAGCTGCCCTCGCTGGAGTCCGAGGCGCCGCTGCCCTCCTCGTCGTCGTCGTCCTCCTCCTCGTCCTCCTCCTCCGAGCTGCCCTCGCTGGAGCTGGAGAGGCTGGAGCCGCAGTCCGAGTCGTGGGCGGCGCGGCCGGAGCAGCAGCTGGACTCCGAGTCGCTGCTGCCGCTCTCGGGGAAGGCGGGCGGCGGCGGCCCGAAGCCGCGGGGCAGCGGCAGCGGCAGCCGCGGGGCGCCGCGGGGCCGGCAGGGCCGCGGCGCGGCCAGGGGCCGGCGGGCGCCGCCGGGGGGGCCCAGCGCGCCGGCGGCGGCGGCGGCGGCCGCCCCGTGGCGGCGGCGGCGGCAGCGGGCGGGCAGGGGCGGGGGGCCGGCGGCCGGGAGCCGCGGCCGCGCCGCGGCGGCGGCGGCGGGCGGGGGGCGGGCGGCGGGCGGGCGGCGGGCGCGGAGGGGCGCGCAGCTGCGCGCCCCGGCGCCGTTTCATAGTTTACGGGGGGGTTTGCAAGGCGCCCGAGCGATTTCTGGGTAGCTGTGGCCAGTGTATTTACTAAAAATGTGAGGTAGATGAGAGGCCGGTAGCAAGGCTGTGTCCCCCGGACGCAAAGCTTTCCTCCTGATGGGCAGCAGGGGCCGGGGAGAGTCGCTCAAACCCAGCCAAAGTTTGTTCTCCTTCCAGAAGCCGGAGAAGGGGTCGGTGGGTGCGAGCTCCGGCCGGAGGTCGGTGGTCGACAGCGCCCGGCTTATTTTCCTCCGTTTCGTCCTAAGGACCCGTTCGGTTTTGCAGGATGTGTAAAGGGCTTCCACGTCCTCTCTGGAGATCAGGGTGCATTTGGCGGCGTGGAAAGCGATGGAGTTGATGGCTTTGAGTTTCCTCAACTCCTCCAGGTCGCAGTGATGCTTTTTTACTTTTAAATGATCCATTCGCTTGTGCACGGTAGTTCGCGGGATGTTTTTGAGCAGGTCTGTAAAAACCTGGGAGAGTGCAAACATTTGCTTTCCTTTAATGATGAGGTAGCCGAGCCTCACGCCATCCACCTCTTCAAAACCCGACTTCAGGTCTCCCATTTCGTGAATTAAATTATTCCCAGCATTTGCAGAGAGAGAGAGAGAGATTGGGGGGGGGAAAAAAAGGGGGGGAAAAAAAAAAGAAAAAGCCACACACACACAATCCTCAGCCAGATGCTGTATTTGTCTCAAGGCATCCTGCTAATAAAATATAACAAAGGCTGTTATTCCTGGTGAATGAGGTGCCAAACTTTAGACAAAATGAAAAAAAAATAAATTAAAAAAATACCGTGAGGCTACAATCAATATATAATCTTAAAAATCAGGTTTGCCAAAGTGTTTCTCTAAGTTGCTGCTGAAGATCAGTACCTGTTCCCTTTCATTCCCTGCTTTTCCATTGGAAACTATGATAATGGAATGTGAAGGGAGGAAGAGAAAAGAAATGCAGCTGCTATTCCCGCCGCTGCTTTAGCTACAAATAAAATGACAGAGTGAAGTGAGCTCGTCCGGAGACACCTTCATCAATTAATTCCCCTAAAGCCAACGCTGATTGGACACTCCTGACAGGTGATGCAATAAAAATTGATATTCCACCCCTTCCCCCAAAAAATCTCCCACTAATTAGCATACCCTTATACTGCCACCTCCCCTCCCAAAGTAAATAATACAGTTAGTATATAAATCTTTCTATTAAACAATCCGAGCTCAAACACACTCAGACCTCTCAGACTTCCTCGTAGCTAGCTTCCGAGGAAGGATTTGTGTGCTTTTTTCCCTATCGCTTCGTATATTTTTAGCCCGTTTTGGACAAACGTTGCTCTTTTGTGCATGCCGTGAATTTAAAGGACGTAAGTCTGATGGTAGAGATGGAAAATCCTTCGGTAACGTAGCCGCTTTAAACTAGCGTTTTATTCTGCATTGTGTGGAAAATGAAGCTTAGCGAAAACGTGCAGAACAGCCTGGTATTTCCCTTTCTGAGGCTCCAAAGTTAAATGCTCGGTTGTTAACGAGAGGGAATACTTACATTTTCGAGTTTCTCTTGATTTTCCTCTTCTGCTTAATTAGCTTTTTACAGCCGGGGACTAAGGTTATTTTGCTGTCTGAATACCACGGGTTCCCGCACCGTGATACTGTAACACTTTTAACTGAAATTCTGCCTGTAATATTGCGGGCGGGGGGAGGAGGACGTGGGCTCACGTCAGACCCATAACAAAGCATAGATAAGCCAGAAATGTATACACTTTTCACGATTAACCGTGCTGGATCGCGAGCTGGAATGTCCTATAGTCCCAGAGCCCACGTCAGGATTCCTGCGTGCTGATTGCTTCCAGCAGAGAAAGGAGAATGTAAAATATCCAAGGTGCTTCCAAGAGCCTTTACGTAATAACAAAAAAGTGCTGGCGCACACAATGTACGATATTGCAACGGGCTAGGATGCTCCTGGCTCGCAGTTTGCATATTCCGCTCGGAGCAGCCCTGCCGCAGCTTTTTGATGTTCCATTTATAGCAGCCCCTTAAAATCAATTTGAAGAAGCAGCATGAAGGTTTAACCTCTTCTTAGGAACGTTAAATTATGCGAGTGTCAGGAACGAGGATTTCGCAAATGTTGCGATAGCTGCATGCCTCTCCCTTGTCACGTTAAAGTGATGCTTGCGGTTTGCACGTTAGGCGCTACAAAAAAAAAAAAAAAAAAAAAAAAAAAAAAAAAAAAAAAAATCGCCAATCTCTGCCGTGCATCCAGTGTTCCGCTGGATACAAACACGAGCACTTTTATGTATCACTGCACATCCAGAATTAGACATATCCGCGAGATTAATGAGACATCTCATATTTCTGGGACTTGGCAAAAAATCGACCGAGGGCAAAAAAAACCAACCAATCTTCAGTCCCAAACGTCAATATCCACTCCGCGTATTGGCAATATGGTGCGTGGAGTTCGTGTTACCCCGTCAGGTACAGCTAAAATAAAGCGCATGATCACTCTGCAAAAACGCAGCTTTGCATGCCAAGGCGAAATGCAGGCGAGCCCCCAATTTCGCAGGAATTCTAGAGAGAAGTGGGAATTTGGAGAAGTGCATCCGGGAATGGAGGAAGTCTATTCAAGGGAGCCTCTAACTCGGAGGGCTGAGATTTGAAAAGTCAGCCCTAGACTACTGTTGCTCTCAGCGCAGATGTAATCGCCGCTGCTCAACTTAATCCATGTGTGCGCGAACCGCGATGCCTAGTTCTTCCCTTTGAAACCTGGGGATAGCATTCCCATCCGAGAAAGCAGAGCTAGAGCAAATTACATTTTGTCCCTCGAATTAGAAAAGGATCACTGAGTGGATCTCGTGATATTTCAGCCTTTAAACGTAACCGATAGGCAGCAGTGAACAATGCCTCGGCACAGCTAAGACCATCCGCGGAGTTCGCCTTCCCTCGCCTTGCATCTGGATCGCCCAGCCTTGCCTTTCTCTGTCTGCCTCGGGTGAGAGGCACCCTGGTATATGCTGAGGCTGAAAGCAAAGTTTCGAGAGAAAACAGCTGCTGGCGCTAAAAAGAAATCATCGTAGTCTTTCTAGAGCTAGAGACAATAAGGTCGTTTAAAAATTCCTCCTGATGTACTTATATGCTGCCAACACCCCCACCCCCTCCCCGCTGCTCTCCTCCCCCTGCTTTAAGGTTAAGGCTATGGAGTCAACAGCAAAGGAACAGTAAACTCCGAGAAAGCTGCTCAGAAGACGTTACCAAAAGCCCCGGTGGGCTGAAAAGTCCTTTATTTGCCAGGTAGTTCGGCTGGGGTGGCTTCCCGTGTAAATCCACGCGTGCGTTCGCACGCCGGGAGCCACGGGCACCCGCACCCACGTACTGCCGGTGACAGCCGGGCAGTGGGATTCGGCAACTGTTTTAAAAATGCATTATTTTTGTTCCTTCGATTCCGGCGCTACCAAACGTTTAAAACTGGTGGCGGCTCTTCGGCAAACCTCCATCTCCCGAAAGGTGCGGCCATGAGCACCGGGGTCGAGGCAGAGCCAAATGTCGACGGGGAGAAACCCACCAGAAGTCTTGGGAAATGTCAGGCGCCCAACCTACACATCCCCACCGTATACTTACACACACTTTCGGTTGCATATCTTTCTCCGCATCTCGCACGGAGACCTCTGTTTCTCTACTTCTCCATCGTTTGTTTGTGTTGGCTTGCTTTTTTTTTTTTTTTCTTTCTTTCTTTCTTTCTTTCTTTCTTTTTCTTTTTGTGTGTGTGTGTCTGTGTGTGTGCGTGTGCGTGTGCTTTCCCTTGGCCATCAGCACACGTTGTGTATCCGGGGTCGTCTTCAAGCAGGCTGGGGGGAAGATCCTGATAAAGAGCCGGCGGAGGCCCCTTGCACACGCACACGCACATTAAAGGCAGGGGACTTGAAAATGGATTTGCACGCACACAGGGGATTGCGATCAATAGCCACCAACATTTATGGCTTAGGTTGTTAATGTGAAAGCTGGCCAAAAGAATGAAAATGAAAAATTAAAGGTGCCTGGTATCAATTACATGAAAAGTTATGCAATAATTTACTTACTGGGAGCCGGGGTGTATGCCTGCGTGTTCGTGTGTCCGTGTGTACGTCGTGCATGTGTGTGCAGACCCAGATGTATATGTCGCTCCCTCTCAAAAGCAAGGGAGTTTCTTTGTTAATTTTGTGGACTGTGTCACCCTCGCTGGTGATCAAAGATGAACATGATTAAAGGGATGGGTGTTTGTCTCTCATTTCTTAAGATAAGGACGCCCAGAGATGCCCGGTTTTGCCAAATACATATACAGAGAGTTGTGTGTATAGGCGCACGCACACACAGAGACTATCAATCAAACGTGCTCCTTTTCACGTTGAGTAGCGTGCAATCTGCAATCTACACTCTATAGTCAGTAGTATTTCAGTCTTGAAGCTGTCTGGCCGAAGGATAAACCTCATTAGGAAAGAAAGAGCAAAATAATATTCATAATACCTCGCTGTAGACCTATTCCCATTTATTGGAAATCGTGTACTTTCATTTTTGTAAACTTGTGTTAAAATATATGTGCTCGCGGGGAAGTGCTTAACCACGTCATTCCAGAAAGAAAATGTGTGTAACATTTAAAATACTCCTTTTACGTGATGTTTTGATTTATTTTCATAGTATGATTATGTTTAAATATCAGCGCAATTCAGCCTGACCTCTTCCTTCTGCAATGAAGTAATGCACACACCATTTACAGTCTTTTAAACGTTTCGTTGGGAAATGCAACAGCGATGTCCACCAGCGGTTGCACTAATGGGGAGAATTCTTTTGAAAATCTTCGGGAAAACCTAAGAGGTCATGTGCATTTTCACACTAGGATTGCCACATTATTAGAGCATTATTATTATTTATTATTATTTGTTAAGTGCTGGACCATGCCTTCAGGTATTGACAAGCATTAAATAAACCTTTTGCTTTCGTGACGCTGGGCAGAAATATATATTTCGAAGGAGAACTGGTTTTCTAACCCTATACTCTGCTTTTAGATATTGCTGGGGATATTTTGCTCAAGGAGGACACAGATAGAAAGCAGCTAAAGGCTAGCACAAAGAGTCCAGTAACGTAAATATAATAGGGTCAAAGAACAGTATAATAGGATCCTTCTGCTATCTTAAAGTGAGCCAAAAGTAACTGTAGTACCTAAAATTTGACATAAATTCCAGTATGACAACAAATCAGAATGTATAACTAAATCTCCTAAATGTGTAGGACAAAGAAATGCCAACAATCAGTCTGAAAAAAAAAAATAAAAAAAAATCATAACCTGGCTAACACTCTTATGCCTAGGAGTTTCAGGGTTGCTGGTTTTTTCTTCTTTTTTCTTTTTTCATTTTTACTTTTTTTTGTCTTTTTCTTTGTGTGTTTTTTTTTGTTTGTTTGTTTGTTTGGTTGTTTTTTGGTTTTTTTGGTGTTTTTTTTTTGGTAAACAAAGCAGCAATGCAAAGTTCTGCTAGGCGCTTTTTAAGTTGTGTTTTTTCCGTGGGGGCTGAGGTGTCACTTGCAGACTAGAATTTTGTGCAATTTATAATCACCACGGGCTAAGACTATTTCTTGAGTTTGGTGCTCATGGTAGTTTTAAAATACTTTTTAGCAGGAGTTTCTGGACACATACTACATGCCATGTTGTTTACTGACCCATAATCAAAATGCAGTGACCTTCTACCCTTTTTTTGCCCCTTGACCCATGCTGAATTCAATGCAGCCTTTATAAATTTGCAAATCCTTGGACGTAAAGGGGATTTGGTGAGGCTTTGTTCTGAAAGGATCCTAAAAGTTTGCATTTTTAATTAGACAAAGGTAAAGCAACAAACATTGGGAAACAAGATCCTCTCCTGCACATAGGTGATCACCCTTAATTTCTGCACTGGGGAACTACATCTTAAAAAACATACCCTGCAAACTGAAAAGCAGTTGCAAACGTAGGAGATCAGGAGGTTATGAATTGCACCAAATTAGCAATGTGGTACAAATCACTTTCATGACGTAAGGGATGGCCAGGCCACAATCTTCCGGCGCTCCTCATCTCCAAGGACCGTGTGGATCCTGGTGACCTGGGGAGAGGGGAGAGCCAGCGATTTGATCTGCAGCTACAGGCGCATTCCCTTATCTCCTTTGCTATCAGCCAGTTTAAAGGACACCGTAATTACGATGGTGATAAAACAATGCCCGCTTATGTGTGCTGAATAAATAAAGAATGTTTACAGCCCCAGAATGTTTCAATTCCAATTAAAAGCTATCAAAGAAAAGCCCCCTCCCTCTCTCCCCCCCCCCCCCTTCCCACCCTCCTTCTCCCCCCACGACTCCCTATTTACCTTGTTGGTTGTAATATGGCCCTATGAAATAAACCGGCCTTCCAGTTTGCTATTAAGGCCACATGGGGGGGAGGGGGCGGAGGAGAGGGGGGTGAGACAACACGCACTCCCGGTCCCACAATTACTTGGGTCGTCTGCATTCTCTCTCTCTCTCTTTTTAAAAAATTTGTTTATTTTTCAGTTGGGAAAGGCGTGATGATGCGTGGGGGAAAAGGCACTTATGGATCCCGCTCCAACCACCGGCCGGGGGAGTTGGGCTGAATGAATCCGGTGCCCTTGGGCGCTGGAGGAGGGGGCTGCCACCTCTACAGCCCCCCCTCCCCCGGGGTCTCCCCACCGCTCCTCTTCTCTCTACGGCGGGGAGCCTTGGAAACGGGAGCCTGAAAAATGCATCCCGCTCACTAAGACACAAGGATCATTTCAAATATTCATTGTATCAGCAAATCTCATCATAATCAGATTAAAGCAAGGTTGGGGGGGGGGGGGGGAATATTGCCTGTACGGCTGGGTGCGAAACACCAACTGGACTACAAAGAAAGCAGAAAACGGGTTCCTCTCCCCTGCCTTGGTCGCACAGGGGGGGGAAAATGAAAAGCAGTAGTTTTTGCGAAAAAGGGACACTTTGAAAAGCTGCGATCCTCCATTCCACCCTGGGTAGCACGTTCCTCTCTGAGGTTGTTTCCCTTTAAACTTTACGCTTAATATTTCTACATGATGCTCTTATTTATTTGTTTGTTTTGAAGTCCAGACAGAGAGGATTCCCGCTGCGGAATCCACTGAGGTAGATTTTCTTCACGCCAGTTTGCTTTTAGCTTACCTCATCTGAGGGGACAGCTTTTCTACATTCAAGCTTTAAAATGTATACTTCATGGAGTTGTCTGGGGTGAAACGTTTATATCCATTTTGTGGAAGTGAGTGAGGAAGGGAGTGCATTTTCAGGTCTGCTAGATAGACGCAGGCCCTTTTCCTTTTGAAAGTTTAGACCTCCAATACCCTCAATTCTACTGGCAGAATTAGGATGGACTTGGAGGGTCCTAAACGTGACCATTCACTAAGGCGGGGGGCTACAGCTTGCAACAACGTGCTCGGCAACTTAATCTTACGCTAAAAAGAGCAGAGAGCGAAAAAGAATGGAATACAAACTCTCTCGACATTTGTAGCCGCTTCCAAGGTGGACCGTGCATTTTAAAGCTGATGGGAACGTGTGTGTTTTGGAGCAAAAAGGAGAGAAGGTAAGCGTTTGTCCTTGTATCCGCCAGTTCGGGTAGAAACAATGAAAGAACAAAGGGAACCACTTCTCCGTGTGAACATTTCACGTTTTCCTCCTCCGTTCGAGCCTCCTTGCGAAGAGCTGGCAGGGGGGACTCGCTTAAACTTTGCCTTCCGAGCCTGGGCGGCGGCGGCGGGGGTGCCAGGGACGGGGCGAAAGTTGCGGAGCGATTTAAATGACCCCTCCGTTTGCCGCCGGAGACCACCGCCGCCGCAGCGGTGCCCGCTGCGAGCCCCAGTCGCCGATTTCACGGCTCCGAACTCACCGCAGAGTCTCCGCGACGGCGAGCCGCGGCCGGTGGGAGCGGGAGCGGGGTCGGGGCCGTCCCGGGCACCCCCGGCGGCCCCGAGCCGGCACCTTTGTGTGCGGGGTCTCCCCCCAGGCACGGCGGGCGCCTGCACCGGCGCTGCCGGGGAGGGACGGATCTCCCTGGTAACCGGCGAGGAGGTGGCGGGAGAGGAAGCGGAGGTTAGCGGGCGGGGGGAAGAGAAAAATCTGCAATTATTCGCAGATCGAATAAACTGCATCAAAGAGGGGGTGCGGGGGGGTTGTGTGCAAACGAACATCGCCGGCGCTCGGCTCCGCGGAGAGCTCGGGGCCGGCGGGCGCGCGGCCTCGCCGCGAACCGTTACAAAGGGCGGCGGGTAGGTCCGGGCCCACCCGTCCCCCCGCGGAGCGCCGGGCCGCCCACCCGGGACACGCACGCTTGGTGTTTACAGCCGGGGAGGGCGGCGGTCCCAACTTGCCGCGAGGGAAGCGCTGGGCGCTGCCGGGCCGGGCCGGCCCGTGTGGCGGCGGCGGCGGCGGCGGAGCCCGCCCGCCGGCTCAGGCGCCGCCCGCCATTGGCGCGGGCGCGGGGGCTCTCGGCCGCTGACCTTTCACCCCTCCCCCCCTCCCGCCGCTTCCTTTGCCGCCCGACCGCTTTCCTACCCACAATTCCCCGCGCCGGCCGCGCTCGTGCCGCACTCGAGCCTCCCCGTTGCCGCCCTCCCCTCCCCCCCCCGCTCCGCCTCCCCCCCCCCCGCGCCCTGCCCCTCCAGCCCGGGAAAACCCTGGAGCGGCTGCGCCTCAGGGAGCGCCCAACGCCGGGGGGGGGGGGGGGGGGGGGGGGGGTGTTGGGGTGTCCCTGTGGCGGCGGCGGTGGTGGTGGTAACGGCCGGGTGGGGGCGGGGCCCGTCGGCGTTTGAACGGGCCGCGGGGCGTGAGGCGGCGCGGGGAGCCGGCGAGGCGCACTGGGAGGCTGGCTGAGCCCCGGGGAGGATGGCGGGGTGCCAGGGGGAGGGCGCCTGCGGGGGAATCCCCTCCGCGACCGTCACGTGCGGGGGTGGGGGCGGTGTGTGTGGGAGGACAGAGACCCGCAGGACACGCGTGGGAGCGGGGACGGCCCCCGCTCCTGGGGGGGGGGGGGGCAGGGGGGCGAGTCCTTACCGGCTGGGGAGCGTGAGGTGCCCACCTGCCCGGGCGTGAGGGGAGGACGGGGCGGAGGGAAGAGGATTTGCCTGTTGAATATTACCGGTAGACGTTAATCTCCTGTTTTAAAGTACCTTGTCAGTGGCTTTAAGGAAATCAAACGTGACGTTAATCAAATCACACAAATGTAAACATTTATAAGTTAAATCCTAATATTATGCAATTATTTAAATCAAGCCATGGTTTTTCCATGGTGTGGAGTTGCAGCTCCCACTCTCTCGCTCACACGCTTCGAGTTTTCCGCTGGATCCCGGTGTCTCATTTTCCGCTATCTGCTGTTTTTAACGTGGCGGCCAGAAACGTGCCGTCCTGCTGGACTCGGGATCGCGGGCGGCAAAGTGGGCAGCGCTGCAGCTGAAATATCGCTCGGTCTCTGGACCGAGCCCACCAAGACTAAGAAGCGGTACGCTTTGCATAAATTTGAGGACAAAACCCTCAACTACTACCTTGCGTTGGTACTGCTTGGTTTTTTTGTGGTTTGTTTGGGTTTTTTCTTCTTCCTTCCCCCGTGGGTGTGTGAAGCGGGTGCTCCCACGTGGAAACTCGAGGAGGAGGCTGTGGTGATCGAAACACGGAGAGGTGCCTTGGCAGCCTCAGCGGGATTTCTGGGCGAAGTGACGCGTGAAAGACCCCACTAACCGCGGGCGGGGGACAGGGGAGCGCGGGAAGGTGGCAGGGGCGCGGCGGGGCCGAGGGCCGTGGGCGCGCTCGGCAGGGCTGGCGGCAGGTCGAAGGAGCTCAGGCAGATGGGGGTGGGGGGCAGGCAGGAGGGCTCGCCGGCGCCGGCTGAGCTCTGGGCCGGCTCTGGAGGGCTGCCGTGGGCAGGTGGGCTTCGAGGGCGGGCCGCAGGCACGCCGGTGCGCCACGAGGGCGAGTTTAGGGAAAGGCAAAGATGGCGAGGCAGCCTGCGAAGCGGCCGGCGCCGCGGGCGGTTGGCCTCTCCCCGCCTTCGTCCTCCCTGCCGGTCCTTCCCGTTCCCCTCTCCCGGCGGCTTCTGCGGCGGGGGAAAGGGGATTTGGGGGTCAGGGAGGAGAACAATGCTGAGCCGCCTTTTGTGCGCAGCACCGTCCCCTGAAGGGAGGAAGCGAGCACTGCAGCGGCCGGGTCGGGGCGCGTCTGTAGTGCTGCCTCCTCTCCTGCTGGTAGTGCTCACGGCATGCGAGGGGACGGGCGGGCGCGGGGCCGGTGGCAGGAGGTCGGGGGCAGCCGGCGGAGGGCTGAGGGCTCCCATAGGCCGGCCCGCCCGCACCGCCGACCCCGGGATAGGCTCGGGAGCGGGGCTGGCGGCGGGCCAGCCGGGCAGCCCCGCTCGCCCCTCCGGCACCGCTTCGCGCCGTGGGGCGGGAGAGTTTGGGGGTGAGCGGCTGAGCGAGTAAATCCGCGGGCGCCCTCGGCAGCGCGGCGCTGAACTGGCAGGCTTGCCTGGGGGATTTCAAGGGTGAGCGGGGGTCTCCCGTCAGCGGCTGCCGTAGGTAACATGGAGGGGCCGCGTCGGCCAGGCAAGAGAGCGGGGCGGCAGCCCCCCGGCGGCGGCGGCCCGCGCTCCCCGGCAGAGCGGCGTGCGAGGCCGCAGGAAGCGGCGGGAGCGGGGCCGGGCGGCGGCGGGGCCGGAGGAAGCGCAGCCGGGGCTGCCTCTCCTCCAGGCGCTGCCCATTGTTCCCCGGCCGCCTCTTTTCGCGCCGCTTTCCGCCGGCGGGGCTTGCCCGGGCGGAGCGAGGGAAGGAGAGAAGAGCTCCCGCCGAGCGGCTCTGCTCGCCCCGCCGCCGCCGCCGGGCCCCCCGCAAGCGGGTGCGCTCGCACGCAGCAGCTCGGGGGGGTCCGGCGAGCAAACGGGTGAATAAGTAGAGAGGAGTCTTTAGAAGTGCCATCCACTGAGGGAGCTCCTGTGAGGCTGTAGCTCACGTGTTACGGGAAAGGTAAAACACCCCCCCCCCCCCCCAACCAACCACCACCACCAACAAAAAAACCCAAACCCCACTGCCGCAGTGGATTTGTGCATAAAGTAACATCTATTTGTGGGTGGATTTTAGAACAGGACTTCTTAAAGAAATCGGGAGAAACTGCTCCGAACCACTGGATTTGGAATAATAAATGTAGGCAAAGAGACTTTTGGAAGGAACTCGCTTTAATGGTCTGTTTACAAAAATGAAGATTACATCTTACTCTGTTTTTCGTGTAAGCACCATGATGTCTGGATATTTTTTTTCCCCTGAAGTGATTGTTTTATGTTGGTTTGAGATTTTTAAAGATTTGTTTTATAGGAAAGGTGTTTGTTGTCTCCTTCTTTTCCCCTGAAAAAAAAAAAAAGAAATTAAATTGTTTTGGTACGCCATTTCAGACCTGAACTTTGTCGTGTATTTACATAGAGGAAGAATTGACTAACTTGATATTCAAGAAAATTTCCAACAAGTGCCATTGATCTTCTAAGGGAAAAAAAATGCGTCTTTGCATGTTGTTTCTGGAAGATTAAATTAAAACGGGTAGGGGCTTATATTTGTGATGAGGAAAGAATTTCTAGAGAACTAGTTATTTTAAGAAAATCCTTTCTAGGAGAACTGTGATTATTTTTAGCAAGTTACCTCCGAGTGTGCGAGAATTTATTTTAAAAGATTAGAACTGATGTCTAGATTTTTACGTTTTTTTTTAAAAAAATTAAATATATCGCCAAGAAATTAACGTTTTGCATAGATCGTAAGCAGCAAGTAAAAGAAGTTAAAAGATGATGTTTCTAGATATCACCTAGCTGAAAATAATTCTGAAGTGACTTTCCTCCCCCCATGCACACTTGGGAAGTTGCATGCTTGCAGTCATTGTTTAAGATAATAACAGTTTGGGACTTCTCTTTCACTCTTTGTAAACTTGCAGGCTTTTGTGGGACTCCTCCAAATAAAAGCTCAATTCAGTTTAGATGGTAAAAAGCATCCATGTGATTCGAAAGCTGAAGATGCAAGTAATATTTAATAGGAAAGCACCACCCTGGTAATATCTAAAGGCATGAACTTTAAGATCAAGGAAAGAAAGATGTTTGGTTTGGTTTGTTTTACTTCTGCTTGAATATTCCGGAGATGCATTTACTCTTGATTGCTGCTTGGCAATTTTCAGAAGGTAACTACAAATTTAGAAAGTGTCATTCAGAAGGATATTTAATGTTCTTGTATTTACTAAAACAATATATTGCTATTTGAAAACTATCTTATTGAAAGGGAAGATTAAAAAAAAAAAGTCAGGGAGAGACCGTTTGTTGCCATTCTTCATTGCTCTTTATTTTCTATTTGTGTGGAATGCGTTGACATATTTCATATATTAATTTTTTTTTTTCACAAAGGAGCATTGTTGTTATTTTTTAATTGGGAAGTACCACGATAGAAAAATTACCCACATTCCCGACTCTGAAGTACCATAGTAAGATTGACAAAAAGTGATCCGAGGCTTGCGCGCTTAATTCGCCAGGAATGTTAAGCTTCCCAGATACACCCTATGTGGTCAAGTTAGACTTTCGCTCTTAGACAGTTTTTAATGGTCAAAGTCGTACCTAGAGGAAATGTATCTATGTATATATAGGTGGAATTGAAATTAGATGGTAACTAGCAGTGGGAACGGAGCTCACTGGTCGAAAGACTTTTTTTTTTTTTTTTTTTTTTTTTATTGCATTTGGCAACCTCTTTCTTTCAGAGACACAATACAATTAATTAACATATTCTGGGGCGTGTTTTTGAGATTGGGAAGTGGTGGCCCCTTGTTGAGAAGAAAACACTTTAAATAAAAAAGTAACATTGTTTTGTCCAAATGGTACTGGGAAAAGCAGAGTAGTATTGCTTATACAGCCCACGGATGCGGTTGATTTACTCCAATTTGCTTTAGCATATAACAAACCAGCTTTTACTTTCCCACGCCTATATTAGATATATGTGTTTTGTTTATACAAATCCATCTAAAATAGGTCTGTATTTAGGATATTTGATGGGAAATTCAGCATGTCGTTTCTTGTATTTAATATGTAGTACAGATACCATTCGTAAATCGAAATCAAATAAATGTGACCTGGGACACAACGCAGCATCACACTGCTGATCGTAACACAACAAACATGAAAAAAGACTATTAATTTATATGGAATGTTAATTTAGCAAATCCTACATAGAGATATGCGTCTAGAAGAAAAGTAATCTGAGGCTTAGTTTTGGAGTGATGCTATGTAAATGTATTTAATAAAAATCCAATGAATTAATACATACCTCATAAAAATCCAAACTTTGAAATGAAGTATTCTTTGAAGAAAAGCCCTGTGTTATGTTTAGGTCGCATATAATCTGAATTCCAGAGTTTACTAACCCAGCTTTTCAGGGTTTAATAGAGCATTAATATTCAATATGGTTTGCTAGAAGTTTATTTCAGGTTCTTTTGTAGCATACTGTAATTATCATTACTTTGACTTGACTCATATAAAAAGGTGGTTAACATTTAAATGCCTCTTTAATGTAGGAATTATTAATTGTCACATTTAAATTATTAACTGCTATCACTTCGGGAATGTTAAATCTTTAAAAGCAAATAATCACTGTGCTTAAAAACATCCTATGCTAGGATTCCTTTATTTAGAATTTTGGTTTGAGATTGTTCATTCAAAGAAAATCCCTTGTTTCATGTTTACTGTAAACCTCAATCTGAAATTAACATTTAAATGCCAACATTAGTAACAGAAGCAGTACTTGAATACCACCAATTTTATCCATTGCTGCTAGTTAAGTGGAATTCACCAAAGTCTCCAAAGGTGATAATACAATTAAAAGCAAGAAAATGAATACAATAGTTGGTAGAATTACTTCCCCTTTCTTTGCAGTCTAAAGAATTACAAAATTTGTAATTACCTTTGCACAAAAGAAAATAGCACAACATATGAAGAGGCATGGTGTCCAGGAGATGCACTGACATGACCTTTGATGCTGCTACCTGTACTTGCGTAACATGTAAATATATAGCATGCAAACTCCTGATCAAGAAATGACCACATGTTAAATGTGGAAACTTTTAAATTATCCAGTACATTGCATTTGGATAGGTGTTAAAATACAGATTTGAGCAGTATATTAAAGAATAGGAGGGAAAAGAAAACTTTACTCTTTCTCAGTATAATTTAAGGGTTAGCATGTAAAAGATACATTAGCATTTTTAATATGGGTTCTGTAGACATGCTATATCCTTCATAATTGAACATGGATAGAAATAATTTGTTGGATCTAAGGCAGACTGCCATTTAAAACACACTACGTGCAAAGGTCAACACACAAGAGTCGCATTTTATTTTGTGTAGAGTGACCATTTTGCTGCTCCCTTCCCAGAAATGAAGCAAATACGCACTATTAGAATGTATTTCAGTGAAGACTGTTAATGATTTAAACCCACATAAACAAAAGGCAGACAAGCATCAATGTATTTTAAATGGATAATCTGGAGATGTATTATTCTACCTATTGAGTATCACTAAGTTATTGCAATTTTCCTGTTTTCAGTTGCATTGTTTAGCTGCAGCATGTATTCTTTTGCACATAGGTAAAGATCAAAGCTTTCTCAACAAAGACGCAATCTGAAAATGGAGTAGAAATTGCTATGAGAAATTTGCTTTCTGGAAAGAAGTGTTTCCCCACTCTACAGCTCCAAGTCCCAATATCAATCCATGTTTTCTAATATAGTATGCATTTTATATAAAGTCTGTGCTTTTTCTGTTATTCCTGGAATTCATTCTTCTGATGATTATATCCAACTGGTAATGCGGTTTTGTAAATGAAAGACTTTTTCTTGTTCAGTGCCTTGTTTTCATATCATATCACTTATGATATGATTTTGCATGTTTTATAAAAAAAAAGAAAAGTGAAATTTAAAGCAAGCATTCAAAAATCTTAGCATTATTGTTGGAACTGATTATTTTGTAGTAAAAATTTAAGGTGAATACCTCTTTATTTTTGTTAATGAAGCTCAAGTGCTATGCACTAATGTATGTTAAGATTTTCTTGAGGAATTCCTTAAACTTTGAAAAACAATTTGCATTTGGAGAGTGTAATTTTCTGTCACTTACGCATTCACTCTGTTTGAAAAAGTATCTAAAATCTAAAAAAAAAAGAAAACATAGAATCTTCTTGTATGTTTCTTATAATCCATCTCCTTGTTTACTTCCTAGGTTTTGTAGGTTTCTTTTAAGAGAATTGGATTTTCTCCTTGCATTTAGATTAACAATGAAATTATTCATTCTTACTCACTGAATTATATTCCTCTCTAATTATTTTAATCCCTTATATATCACTATGAGAAGGACAGGCTTCTTTTTTTAAAAAGAAAATTGGCCTTCTGTGTCATGTCAGTCCTTATTAAATACTACAATCATAAGAACATATATGCTACAAGATTTTATGTTCTGATTCCATAGCTGTTACAGGCTTAGTGTTTGCAGTATTTATTTAGTGGTAATGCATTTCTTTTCCTATTTTGCATTTCAAAGGTCTTCTCTAAATGATTGTTTTACAGAACTATCAAGAGGTTATCTAAATTTTTCCATCAAATATTACACAATACCATAAGGTGGTAGTCATGGAGTTTCTTTCAGTCCATGTACATTCTTTCTATAGAAAGAATTAAACAGAAATCCATAAAAAGACAGCAAATGTTTCATTAAATAATTGCATGTATTAGGCTTGACTGAATTTTGACCAAAGCAAAATTTTAGGCTGTTCAGTACTGAGCTCGTGTGTTACATGGTGTGAGATTAAAATATTTTTATTTGAAAACTATACAGTAGGTTTTTCACGAATATACTCTTGTTGCCATGGTGCAACTTGAATCATGTTGTTGCAAAGTGGTTAATTTTCTTTTTTTGGTGATGCTTCTTTATAAAACTAAAAATTGAGCCTTAAAATAGCTAACATTAAAAAAAAAAAAGAGACAGACAGACCCGGGAATTGTACTAGTTGCTTTTCAAAGACGACATTGCAGGAAGACCTTCTAAATTAATTAAAAAAAAAAAAAAGATAAAAAGAAAAAAAAGCTGTGAGAAAAATTTACAACTGTCTGTTACAATACTAGTTTTACTAAATGTGTAAATTAATCCAACAAATTAAAATATATTTAATATATTTTCATTTTAAAAGGATATTTATTTTAATTTACCTGTCAGGGAAATAAAGGACAGATTTGCTGCTGTACTGTGACTTTTTTTTTTTTGGTCAGGGTTAACAGAATCATTGAGAATGCTTTTTAAATTAGATGTCATTTTCTTGACAGGAATTGAGAAGGGCTGGGACACTGTATCTATAAGCTTCAAATAATTTGCGTTTTTTTAAAACACCAGGATATACCAATTGCTTTATTTCCTTACAAAGTAATTGCTTGCACCTGCAATTTTCAGGGTATTTTTTTACAAGCTTTTAAAGTAATAAAAATAGTGTTGTATGTTTTATAATGTAAATAGTTTTATGTTCAAATTTGTATTCTTCAGTGTTGAGATAGGACATTTGGGCGTGGGGTGGGTTGTTTTTTTGAGAGCGATCTCAAAGATTTTACACAAACTGAAGAATACTACATTCCAGTCCCCCCCGCCTCCATTTTTTTACATGTGCCTTAAAAATTTCTAAACTCTCAGGGATATTGGAACATCTATTTACAGAGAAATGTTTAGAATGTGTGTCAAATGGCTGCGTTACTCGCTTGTTTGGCTGGGCCCTTCATCTAGGAAGCCACCTTAATCATTCCTTTTTTGCCTGCCCTCCATTCTTCCTCTATCTAAATAATTTCACTTAAAACTTTCAAGGAGAGAAAAGAGCTTGACCTAAGATAGCCTGCATACAAACTGCAGACTCAGATGTCTCTAGGGGGTAGAGAGTTGTGCACATCCCACCTCTCCCTTCCACGTAGCAGTTCGTCATACTCCTCTACACAAGTGCAGATATTTTATTAGTTAACAATGTATAAAATATAACCTGCATATATATAGGTCTAGGTAGCCACGTGTCCAGGAGTGTACATAATTCAATAGTGATTTGTACAGATACCATATGAACTAAGCTAGCCTTGCAACATCATCATGAAAAAATATAATCCACGCAGAAATTCTGCTTCTTTGCCTTTTAGCATGATAATAAAGATAAATCAATTGTATCTTCCTTGCCCAACACTAAATAAATAAATAAACAAACAAACAAACAAATGCTGGCCCCAGGGCAAGCGAGTGAGCAGAATTTTGCAGGGCTGCATTTAATTTCTCTGTGCTCCTAACAATCACCACTATTAGTTCCTTCTGCTACAGGCATACCTGCTTACAATGGAGAATTGAACAGCCTGAGATTTTCCTCTCTGCTGACCACCTCAGCTCCCCCCCCCCCCCTTTTTTTCCCCTCCCCTTTAATTAAACGAAAATACAGAATTATTTTACTAAAAAACCCCCAAACGCCCAACTTCTAGAACGGCATATCCACCTCTGAGTAAAAGTCGAGAACAGCTGTGCTGAAGAAGGTGTTAGTTTTTCTGTCTGTGGCCTCCCTGGCTTCTCTATTTGTCATATCTTCTGTTCAGCATCACTTTCGCTGCTGTGGCAGCAATAGCCAGGCAGCGCTGCATCCACACGATGAGTTTTGGGGGAGAAGAAAGAGCGGGATTAATAATGCATTAGTTTTGCAGCCCCATTGAAGGGAAAATAAACAAAATAGTAAAAGTTGCGCTGAGGGCAGGGCAGTGGCGCGATAGCGAGAATGCATTAGTCGTGCAGGTACACCGAGGGGATATAAAGGGGATAATAAAAGTTGGGAGCGGGAATGGATTAGTCCTGCAGTCACATCGGGGGGAAAATAAACAAGATAGTAAAAATGATTTCTGCGGGGTGGGAGGAGGGCGGGAATGGGGCGAGTCCTCCAGCCTTCCTGAAGGGGGCATGAGCAGAGTGACATCGCGGGTGGGAGCGGGGCGCATGTCTGCCACCTCCCCCGCCCCCCCACACGCACCGAGGGGAGGGGGGCAGCAATAAGCCCGTCTAACGCTCGCCCGGGCTGGGAAGGGAGGCGGTTTCGCACCGGCTGCCCCGCGGCGCGGCGCGGCCCGGCCGGCGGCCCGGCACGGAGCGCGTTAGGGCCAGGCCGGCCGGGGGGGGCGAGATGGCTCGCCCGGGGGACGGAGAGTGGCAGCACGCCGAGGTGGGTGCCCGAGCGGGGACGGCGCGGCTCGCAGGCCGGGGCGGCGGGCGCGCTGGCCGGGCCGGGCCGGGCCATCAGCTGCCCGGGAGAGCCGGCTCTTCCGGCCCGCGCGGAGGCGAGGCGAGGGGCGGGCGGGCGGTCCTGGCGGGGCGCCGCTCGCTCGCGCACGCTCTCTCGGCGCGGCGGTTGGAGCCGTTGCGGGGGGGGGGGGGGGGGGGGGGGCGCGCGCTCATCCGCGGCTCACGTTCCATGGGCGGCTCGTGAACCATCGCGAGGAGGCCCAGGCCGAGGCCTTCCCCGCGGGGGCGCGCAGTGCGCCTGCGCGCCGGCCCCGCTCTCTTGCCTGTCTGCCTGCTGTGTGGTGTCCTCCTCAGTGTACCGCCGCCGGGCTGCCCCTGCCTGCTTGCGTGACTGAAACAGCCTGGCCGGTTGGTCGGGCGGGGGCGAGAAGAGGCTCTCAGCCGGCGGTCATGGGCCCTAAATCATTGCCGTGGCGGCGGTGGCGGCGGCGGCGGCTGAGTGACTGAGGGGAGACACCGCCGGGGGAGGGGGCAGGCAGGGGGTAAAGCGCGTGTGTGCGTGTGTGTTGTTGACGACGGTGTTTTTAACCCTTAGATGGTCTCTAGCGAGCCGTTGCTGCTGCCTGTGTCACTGGAGGGCGAGTTCTCCAATAGCATGAAGGAGATGATCGGCGGCTGCTGCGTGTGCTCCGACGAGAGGGGCTGGGCCGAGAACCCGCTTGTCTACTGCGACGGGCACGGCTGCAATGTCGCAGTGCATCAAGGTGAGTAGGCAGGCGGGTGCCAGCTCACCCGCTCTGGCCTCAAGACTTGCTACTTCCTTCTTGATGCTCCCTGTCTTCTTCCCTTGGGCCTACTCCCCCCCGGCCGTTTTTCTCCCCTTCTTCTCTCCCTCCCCCCTCCCAGCTCCTTCTTGTCACCCGTGAAGCCCATTTCCCTATTTCTATGGCCATGTGCTTTCTGGTCTGACCAGTCCTGTCATCCTCTATCCTTCCAGTCTGTCTGTCTTTTCCTTCATGTGAGATCTCCTATATTATGGCTACGAGAAAGGAAGAAGCCCTCTTTCCAGTTTTTTTTCCCTTCCTCTTCCCCTTGTGCCTTTTCTGTGTCTGTGCTTTCCAGTCCACCTTTGCACCCTGTTGGCAACCTCAGCTGCAGCAGTCCAAAGACTACCTAAAAGTACTTTTCCTCCTTTGTGGAACTTCTTACTAATCTCTGTTCTGGCAGTTGTTGCTGAATTTCTCTCTTCCTGTACTCAATCCCTTTTGTCCCTGCTCTTCTCAAGTTAGAAAAATTATTTGAGGGGCAGCCAGTAGACGAGGAGGGTTTAGGATTGGAAGAGAGTGAGTGGTGTGTAGGAAAGACTTAGCTGTCATGTGATTTCTTCCTCTGCCAGCCTTTCCTTGAATGTCATTTGGCTGATGTTTCCTGGTAGATGAAGAGACTTCCTGTTGTGGTTCTGCAGGGGGAGGGTGCTAGTCAGAGTGGCTGATGCTGGATTTGTTTGGATTAGTGGAGGCTGGTTGGTTGGTTTCCAGCTCAGCTCAGGAGCTGGCATGTTCCCTCTATGTGTGATTGTTTTGTTTGTGTCAGTGGGTTGACCCCTCTTGTGAGAGCAGAGGAAGAGACTGGATTCTACTGGATTTCTTACATTGTAAGAAAGAAAGTTATGATGACTTTGGCTTTATGGTAGCAGAAGTAGGGGATAAGATGTGTCAACTCCCAAGCAGTCATATGAACTCTGTGGCTGGCTCTTTGACTCCTTCTAGATGGTGAACAAATTGGAGGAGACAGAAAGTCCTAAATCCAGTTCATTAGTCTGAACGCCTAGCACATGTGAAAATACTACTAATGTGTCTCATGCTGGGTCTTAAATTGTGTTGAAGGTGATATAGTAACTGTTTGTTTCAGGTATATGCTCCTTTGTAAAATGAGGAGAAATAATGAGAAATAATAATAATTTAAGGAGATCTGCAAAATAATTCAGTTATTCTTGTTAATGTTGGATTGAACGCAGAGGGGAGCTGACAGGACCTGTGAAATTAGTCTGGTTTTGAATCAGTTTTCTGTTGTCTTAAGAGCTGAGTAATGTTAACCAGTAAGTTAACTCTGCTTTTGTGGAATCTTAGGATCATGAAGAACACTAAACACAAGTACTTTTAGAAGCCGTGCCTGAACCAGCTATTACTTTTGTATCATCTTGGGCATCTTCCTTTACATCTAGAGCCTTGCTAATATTTTCAGTGAAAGAATTTGATGGTAGCAGCAGTTGGAGCTGAAATAGTAGGAATGATGAAAGTCTGTTTTAGGAAGTATTCCTAATATAGAGACACACTTCAATAAATTGGGTACCAGAATATTGAACTTTTTTTTTTTTTTAAGGTCAAGTCCAAATCTGAATTTGAATCTGGTAGCACATGTGCAAAGTACCGCTTCTTCTAAATCCAGATGCTGTTGTAGAGGTCTTAAGAAAAGAAGAACTGTATGTTTTGATTTACTGTATCATTGATGTTTTATGTTTTGGATTGGATTTGATGTGTCATGTGAATGAATGTGGTAGAAGAATCATGTCCACTATTTTTGTAGTCTTTCTGTAGTAAAAGTAGTAGCCCTCGTGGTTAAAGCTGGTAGTCCTTATTTGGACTTCAGACAGCAGTATTACCCGTATTATTAACTGCATTTTTTGTTATTGTAATTATTTTTAGTTCAGGGGAAACTTCTTGCCAAGTGTTAAGTTATTGGCAAGTTGTGGAAGGCAAAATCTCTTCATGTGTTTAAAGCAGCTTTGCATAGTAGTGGAAGTATAAAACCAAAGGAAGTCCTGGAACTCAATAAACAGTATTACAGTATATCAGAGCACAAACCTGTGGTAGACTCTTTTAGGCTCTAGGTGTACTCTGTTACGTCTGCAGATACAAAACTACTTCACTTCAACTTTGGTCTTTGCCCAACTCATATTGCCTTTGGATCTAATTGCCAGCCCTGTCTCTGAGTTGCATTCTGTAATTAGTTTCTTACTCTGCACTGTCTCTTGCTAATCTAAATGTGTGACTGCACATTTAAAGTCTCCCTCTTAATTTCTAAAGAGGAATTCAAAGTCCCCCTTATCTGTGGTTAATATAGATGCAACAAAACCAAGATGTTTTTTTCTCATGTTAAAGAACTTTGTTGTACAGTAGAAAGGGCTTATCAAGGTAGTTTGGTCTGTCAGTACTTGGATAATGTATTTGAAAACCTGACAACTGATCTTAATATGACTACACGTGTGTATATAATAGGAAATGATTTCATTGGCTTTCCTGTGTAGAAGGAAAGGTGTATTAGCCAGATGTTTTTTTATACTACTATTGCATTACTGTTGTTTTTTTTCTTCTTCAGGCTAGCACAAACCAGTCGTATTTTTGTATATATACTAGAAGATATGAATTTAATCTCAGCTTTCCTCTTAACTATAAAGTTATCATATATATATTATATTTTCTAATTACACACTTAAATCAGATTTTCTTATTTAAGTAACATATGATTGTTGGGAATTGAGTTAAGACTATGATGTCAGATTCAGGATTATCTTTTTGAGGAAAGCAAAAAGATGATGGCTTTTTGATTGTTTGTTATTAGTTGTTAAACCCACACAGACTCTAGAATATGCTCACAGCACTTGCTTTCTTGTATTTTCATTCCCTCAGCAGTTCTTAAAGTTTCCTGATACGTGCATTTCAAACATGAACAGTATTGCCAAATTACTAAACTCTTTTTTTTTCTGTGGAATTTCTTATCAAACTCCTGTTTTTTTTATATACCATAAAAATATAGATGACAGTCTTGTAGAGAAATCTGCATGTCTGAAAATCTCTTTCCTAAGAATTTATGTTGTAGCCTGGCTACAGTTGAGCTACAGTTGCAACTAGTCCTAGCCCTGATCCTCCCTTTAGTTTGTATTTACAGCTCCATATGAATTTTCAGGGGGGGAAAAAAAAGGCAAACTTTGTATCTTTGTTCAGTTTATTATGGATTTCCTGCTTAAGACCAGTTATTTTACTTACAAAGACTAAGAGAAATTGATAGTAACTAAGTGTAATAATGTCTTATGACAAACTCAGATTTGTTAGTTGCTTTTAGTTTTCTTTTGAAAGAGACTACTATAAATGATGGATGTTTGTTATTGTGAACTGTTTTACCTGTTTTGCTGGTAATTAAATAGCAAAACAGATCACATATGAAACATTGATGCTTCTGAATGGTTATATTACTTGTCAAGCTAATCGTTTTTTTTTTTATTTAACAAGTTTAACAAATCTTGCATAAATTTTTAAAATGGAAGCTTGTTGTACTTCATTTCTAGTATCATTGTGATGGGATTTCATGTGCAATGTATAGATGTCAATTTGACTTATTAAAATGATGTGAGATCAACTGATACTAAGCTTTTTTTATAACATTCATGTTAGTAGTACTGTAGTGCTGCTTATGTTTGCTGAAATTTTTTGTCTTGTTCAAAACAGCTTGCTATGGAATTGTGCAAGTACCCACTGGACCTTGGTTTTGCAGGAAGTGTGAATCTCAGGAAAGAGCAGCCAGAGTGGTATGTGCTTTGTTTATTAAGTAATGCTAGTTATAATGCTTGTGTGGATAATATTTACCCAAGTATCCCAGTAATAGTAGAAAATAGCTTAGCTTTCCATCATAATTCCATCTAGATGCTATTCAGAAAGAGCGTGGTTTTTTTTTAAAGTGGAAATACGTAACTGTCTAAGTATTCTGACAATTTCTGTATTTGATTTTTTTTTTTAGTGGTTTGGGTTTTTTTTACTTTTTTCTTTCCCAACTTTTTCAAAGATTATTTTCTTCTTATCGATGGTGGGGGTTTTGTGTAATTTTGTCAGTTTAAGACTTAATAGTTAGGTATGGGGATAAAATAAAATCTGTGTCCAATTTTCTTTTACAGCAACTTTAGATTGCCAGTTGAAAGTTTCAGTCTAGAACACTTAACCAATAACTAGTGTTCTTAATTTCAGAATCTAATGCTTACTTGGAATATGATACTTCTAATTGAGGAAACATTTTCTTTCCCTTTTAAATTTTTTATGGTAAATATTGGGGATTCAGATAATCCTTCTGAACAACAACAAAAAACCCCAATGCTTTTCTTGTTTTTTTTGTTATTGTTTTTTTTTTTTTTCCTTGATTATGACGGGTTTTTTTTGGTTGGACTTGTATGTTTCTAGATCACACTGCATGATATCAGGCATTTTTAGAAAAAGAGAGTAACATTTCTCACTATTTGGCACTTTTTAGTTTGTCTTCCAGCAAAAGATGAAGTGAGAGTATTTAGAAAGACTAAGCTGTTTCTTTGCCTCTGAAAACATTTTTCATACAAAAATTGGAAGAGAAGGTGGTGCAGCATCTTAGGGAAGTATGTAAACTGTTTCTAACTTTCATGTCTAAAAACAAATGAAGAGCCTGAGACCAAATTTTCAGTTACTGTCAGTGACTGGCAGAGTGTTTACATGAGCTGTTTACTGTACCTATTTCCTTTTCTAGTATAAAGTACTATAGAAATGATAGGATGACTTAATATTGTGTGAATTTTTGGTACAGGGCTGAAGAATCTTGTTCCTCTACTTTTTCCCAGCTTGCCACTAATGTTTTCATAATGTCCCATAACCTAGACTTCGTTACCCCTTCCAAAGCAGACCTGTTGGTGGGAGCAAGAACGGATTAATTTCTGTGTGCTCTCCAAATATTTGTCAACAGAAAATCAAAACAGACACTCTTTCTAAAGAAAGGCTGTTCCTTTCTTTTCCTGGGAAGACCATCAGCAATGTAAAGTTTCAAGAGTATAATTTTTTAATGTTGCCGAGTTTGATACATACAGGTTGACAGCAAAGTTAAAAATACAGAGGAGGGAAAAGAGAGGTGGTGGCTGGAAGGAGAATTTTTCTGGTGCATCATAGGGAATTCTCATCAGAATTTAGGATATAGTTATTCCTGGCTTTACCTGTCACAAGGAATGAAGGAGGACTGTACTGAGTTCTAAAATAGAAAACAATGTCTCACTGCGTTCTGATAATTTCTTGAGTTTACCAAAGAGAATATCTTTGATAGGCATTATACTGCTTTTCTTCACTGTTTGAAGTTAAGATGGAATAGTGATGAACTTAACTGAATTCTCTGCCTGGTATATTATGTTTTTGTTTTTGCCTAATGGGGTCTGTTTACAGTTCAACAAGTTGATTACTGATCTTGTTTTGGAAAAAAAAACCCAAACCTTTCCTATTTGTAATATAGCGTAGGTTTAAGTGGTTCTCAAGTGAAACTAATTGCATATGAGGTAGAACACATTGATAACAGTTGAAGTTTTAACAACTAGTTGTATGTTAGTCAGTTAGAAACATGGTGTCTCTCTCTGCAGTGTCTTGGAGAAGCCCTTAACATTCAGAAACTAAATTGACTTCATATGAAAACTGGAACTTTATTGTAACCAGTTTATCAGACACAGAAGTTTTAACACATTTACTTGCAAAAGCAAACCTCCTTGTCATGCTGTCTCCGTTGTGTGTTTTTGAGTTTGTTTTTTTTTTTTTTTAAGCTGCAGTTACTGGGCAAACAAATCCATTCTGATAAGAGACTAGGATTAATTGCTTGCACTGAAGTTAGTCTTGCATTAACAACTGAAAGAAATAGACTAACTCAGGAGCACGTAACTCAAGTAGGTGGGTCACCAGAGAACTTTGCTTAACAGCAGGTTAGAGCAGTTGTCTTCCCCTATATTTTCAACTGTTATACACTGATGTCTTCTGTGTTCCCTTTCTTTTGTGTGGTCCCACTAAGATGGTACATACTACTTGTCAGTGAAAGCTGATTTTTTTTTCAGCCCCACAAGCCTCCTTTCTGGTTGACTTATACGTTTTTGATAGTGAGGTTGTAGCCAGTGTCTTGGGTTTTGAATGGTCAGCTACTAGTTGGAAAGCACAGTTCCATGCCTGACAAGTCATACTGAGTCTTGGCTCTACCAGGGTCATGGTTTGGTGTGTGTGAGAGAAACTGATTTTTTGTAAACCTGACTGACTGTATAATGGACATATTGAGGTGTCTGGTAATTATTTTACTTAACCTTATAACGATACATATGTAATACATGATAAATAGAAGGTTGTAATCCCAGTATGCACTTTTTACAATCACTGTGTAAGTTTTTAACTATTACTTGAAAAGTCTTAGTTTTCTGTAAATCAGTTAAGTTATATTAACTGACCTATGGTAAGTTTGGAATGTGAATCTCTTCAAGATGGGTGGCAACTGCTCCCAGCTTTGCCTGCATCAGCACCAGCAGTTACTACCCTGCATAGTGGCCCCTTGTGATGTCTTCAGATGTACCTGAACTTCTCAATCAAAAAGCAGGGCAGATAACGTGTTGATGTAGGAAAAAATAATATTAGGGTCTGTGTGAGGATGTATACATATGGTGTAGTACGTAAGGGACTTTGGGTCCTGGCTTGGGAAATTGGATGGTGCACATATGCTGTCCAGGGGCTGATAGTCCTGGTATCCAAAGAGAGACTAGAGAAGCTAAATTTAGGAATTGTAGCACAACTATTGTTCAAAAAGCCTTTTTTCACCATCATTCTGTTATGTGCCAAACATCTTTCTTGACGATCTTCTAAGAATGATTTAATTACAGTATATAGTGGGGTATGAGTAGACAATGTATTTATGGTTTACTACAAGCTACTACTATTCATGCTTATCATGAAGGAGCTGGAATAATCCATGTGATAGAGATACCAGGCAGCACAGAGGCATTTGACATTTGCAGAAACAGTTAGCTTGGTGAGGCTTATTAGCTATGTGTAGATGCTGGTCCTTGGGAGTCCATATTGATTCAGAGAGACCAGGAGATCTCAGTACTGAACTTCAGTGTTATGAATTCCAGGGAAGTTTTACTACCTCAAGCACAGCTCAGCTTGTACATGTGAAGTAAGATTGCTTACAGTATTGCAAGTGAATTAATGTGCTGTTGATGTGAATATGTATATTATAAGCCTGTCATTGCATCTAGAAGAATCAGGTTGGACTTGGTACAAATTACTCTAACGTCATAAAGGTGGTGTTTTTTCCACTTGGAATTTCTGTTGTTAGTCTTTTTTGATGGGGGTGGCTTATCAAGTTGAATGCAGTACTGGCCCAGAACTGAGTTGACACATTCGTGTGACACTACAGCTTGTCTAATAAGCCACCTGGATTTTAGTCATGGGGAATGTATTGAGGAGGCTGTGACTCCCTGTGGAGCTAGCCACATAAGATATGATATAGTATTCATCTGGGTCTCAGCTGAATCTAGCATAACTGGAGTCTCTGCGCTTGGACATGTGTTTCTTGGAACTCGGTGTGGAGACGGAAAGACTGTCATTGCAGAGTCAGTTTAGATCATACAGTACTTAATACTTTAGGATTCAGAGCTGTAGAAATGCAGCTATACTGTTTACTTGCAAAGCCAGTTCAGGTACATTGTGCTCTCATAGTGATAGGTTTTTGCTGGTAATCCTGCCAGACCTGAGCTGTTCCTGCATCTGCTGCACATATGATCCACAGTGTGAATACTTGAGATTTTTATTTATTTATTTTTTAAATCTTTAACGTAACAATGGTTGTAGTTTTCCTCTCCGAGTTCCCTTTTTAAAAAAATCTTTCATCACATGCATATACAAGTTTGTTATTGCAGAGCTGCTCATAAGAGTTGTATGCTGTATCCATAGTTTAACACCCCATGCCCACCATTTATGTAGTATGAAACAACCACAGGTATAGTGTTACTTGCCTTTTGCCTAAACAGAAGGAGGCAAAGAAGGCAGAAACAGGACTGTAGTCTTTCAATATGCAGATAGGTTGGTGATCAGAGCTCTGACAGCTCTGGCTCAACAGGCTGCCTCTAGGGAAATGGGATCTCTGTGCCTGTGCTTAGAATCGGTTTTGGTGTGGTTATTACACCTGTATCTGTAAACTAGAATGCACATTGATAAATATGGTCACAATAGAGGTGAACTAAACTTAATTTTAGATGAAGAAAACTTGCTGTTTTCTTTTTTTCTTCAATTTGAAATACTGGCCACCAAATCATTCAGGACTAATATACTATGCGTTCTCTTTGAAGATAGCTCTTGAAATAATTCTTAAATTTTGAAATGAATGTTTTTTTAATGTGTATCCATAATTTTCCTTAAAGGACATTTTATATAAGAATATTAGCACAACTACTTTTAGGAATACTATAACAAGTAGTAGAAAAATTGCTTTAGTTTTGAGCATACAACAGAAAAAAATGACCTATGTGCTTTTGTTGTTTGTGTGGCTTTTACACAGCAGTAGAACAGTAGACTTCTAAATAAGAGAAGGAAAAGTTACTGTAAAATACAAATTGCTAGTAGATTCTTTTATAAATACGAGAAACTGCTACTTATTAACGATATCTTCCTGTCGCTTCCCCCTTTTTTCCCCCATTAAAAAAACCCAAAACAAACCTCAACAACATGGTCTTGTCTTTTATGAATGGCTATGCAGTTTGGAAGGCAGTGAATGTTTGTTTGTAGCTGGATAACTGGGATAAAAAGTGGCGAGGTTTTGGTGGCAGGGGGGCTACAGGGGTGGCTTCTGTGAGAAGCTGCAAGAAGCTTCCCCTATGTCAGATAGAACCAATGCCAGCCCGCTCCAAGACAGACCTGCCACTGACCAAGGCCGAGTCCGTCAGTGACAGTGGTAGCACCTCTGGGATAACATATTTGAGAAGGGGAAAAAGAAAACTGCGCAACTGCAGCCAGAGAGAGGAGTGAGAATATGTGCGAGAACCAACCCTGCAGACCCCAAGGTCAGTGAAGAAGGAGGGGGAGGAGGTGCTCCAGGCACCGGAACAGAGGTTCCCCTGCAGCCTGTGGTGAAGACCATGGTGAGGCAGGCTGTCCCCCTGTGCCCATGGAGGTCCACGGTGGAGCAGATATCCATCTGCAGCCCGTGGAGGACCCCACGCTGGAGCAGGTGGATGCCCAAAGGAGGCTGTGACCCTGTGGAAAGCCTGTGCTGGAGCAGGCTCTGGGCAGGACCTGTGGCTGGGTGGAGAGAGGAGCCCATGCTGGAGCAGGTTTGCTGGCAGGACTTGAGACCCTGCAGGGGACCCATGCTGGAGCAGTCTGTGCCTGAGGACTGCACCCCATGGAAAGGACTCACACTGGAGCAGTTCATGAAGAACTGCAGCCTGTGGGAAGGACTCAGGTTGGAGAAGTTTGTGGTGGACTGTCTCCCATGGGAGAGACCCCACGTTGGAGCAGGGGAAGAGTGTGAGGAGTCCTCCCTCTGAGGAGGAAGGAGCGGAAGAGACAACGTGTGATGAACTGACCGCAACCCCCATTCCCTGCCCCCCTGCTCAGGGGGAGGAAGTGGAGAAAACTGGGAGTAAAGTTAAGCCCAGAAAGAAGGGAGGGGTGGGGGGAAGGTGTTTTAAGATTTGGTTTTATTTCTCATTACCCTACTCTGATTTGATTGGTAATAAATTAAACTAATTTTCTTCAAGCTGAGTCCATTTTGCCCATGACGGTAATTGCTGAGTGATCTCTCCCTGTCGTTGTCTTGACCCACGGAGTCTTTTGTTATGTTTTCTCTTCCCTGTCTAGCTGAGGAGGTGGGAGTGATAGTGCGGCTTTAGTGGGCACTTGATGTGCAGCCAGGGTCAACCCACCACAGTCCTTTTTGGTGCCCAACGTGAGGCATGAGGAATTCAAGATAAGGGTAGTAACTGAGAGAGGTAATGGGCAAAACGTGAACTGAACAGAGCTAGAGAGAGAAGAGTGGAATGATTGTGGGGAATTTCTGTTATAATTGTGGTAAAGGTGGAACTTCTTTTATTCTGAAATGCTGTTGACTGAGTGTTCTGTGTTTCTTGTCCATTACGTAGATGGGTGAGTGTTGTTTGCTTTGCATTTCATGAGTAGGAGAAAATACTTTTTCCTGTTGAGAATTTTTTTGTATACATAGTGAATACAGACCGATAACCTTTATTGTACTGTGACTCAAAAGATGACAGAATTGCTTAGGTTGCATAGTGTCTGGTCATCAAGGTTAGGAGTACAAATGGCAGAAGGTGCTGCAGAAGTGCAGTATAGTTTCTCTGCATCTTCCACCCCAGCTGGTGAACTGAATCTTATGCACTGTATTGCGTACTGTGCTTATTAAAGTGGGAGTATTAATGCTATTTCTGATTGTGTTGCCTTCATGCCTTTTTTTTTGGTGTGCTGCATTTTTCCGGGCTTGTAAGCATCCTTGCTACTTGGTTTCTAAATACATAGCTAAGTTCATAAACTTACTTGAAGCACTTCATTGTGACAGAAAAAGTCTGCTATACTTTTTTTTCAGTTTTGATTAGCTGCAGTTTACCTAAATGTACACTTATTTGTGCAGTAATTTATAATTACATTATGCTAAATATGGATACTTAGAGTATTCAGGCTTTAAAATGCAGTGTTCCATCACTCAAGTACAAGCACTTGATCAATTTTTTAATAGGTAACAATATAACAGGTACTTTAGTAAATGCTCTAAAGGTTCTGTATCAAAATTCCTAGCCAAAGTGACACTAGAGCAAAACATTTTCCATTACAGGAATTGCTTAATTCTTAATGCAGGAATGTTTTTTTGACTATTCATTTCATTGCTAGACTGTAAAATTACTGGCAGAAGAAGTCTCTAAAGTAAGCAAGGAGCTCCTCAGCCTCAAGGAGTCTTACTTAAAGTGCCGTGCTAGCATTTTATACCTAGGAATTTTTAGGGTATAGCTGCAGTAAGTTGCAGGAGGGCACTGAAGTGAACCATTGCATACTGTGTTTTCTTCAACTAGATTGAATTGGGTCAGTAGCATACTTTCAGCCTGATAACAAAAGCTTATATGTTTAGTTGGTAGTCCAGCCAAACATGACAGGTATTTCTTACAGCCTTCTGATGCTTTCCATTAAAGATCAATGTGTGAATTGTAAACTTTGTGTATGTTTATAATTTGGATTCCTGCAACATCTAGCAGGGTTTACTGGACTTAAATATGTAGTGGGAGATTTGTGGCTTTGGACTTCTGAAGTTGGAGTAGCCAGGTCTTGATATGTGCTGTGTGTCATCACCATGTTACATTGTACTCTACGTTGGTAGTCACCTTACAAGTATTGAGTAAAAGTATGACTAAATGTCACCTGTAGTACATACTGACTGGATGGTCTTGGAAGAAAACTGATTTGCATGTTGAGTGCCTCTAATCTTCTTGTCATAGTCTGTAAATTTATTATCTGTAATAGAAGTTTTTGACAGAGCTAACTTAATCTGCATATATTTTTATCTGATGGCTTGATAAAGAGAACTAGGTCGAGTGTCTTTAATTTATCCAGGTGTAAAACCTGAAATGCTTCAGGTAGTCAGTCTGTTTTTCTTTTACCTGTCAACTGTCTGCTTTAAAAAAAAAAAAAATTCTCACCTTCTCCTGGGACAGATGACTGAATAGAGATGGGGCAGAGATTTGGCAAATTCGTCTGCATCAGGAAATGATTATTTGAAGATGGAGATGACTTAATTTCTTAAGTTGTCAAGTTGCAGAACATGGCACTTTTGAAGAGAAGTACTGACAGTATGCGTTCGTTTGCTCTATTAGTGGTGTCAGCCAGTTGGGGATTCTTGAATGGGGCAGAAGATATTTCGATTCCTGTTGGTTCTTCATTGTGGCTTATAAATACTGGAGTCTGTTGTGAATTGTAGGTTGGAAACATTGGAGCTTTAGTTTGCTTCTCTTCAGATACCTTGGTTGAAAAATTGTGTAGTTAGCTACTTGCTGACTTCTGCTTTAAATACTTGCATGGTTGCAAGCTATCATTTATAGAGCCATTTAAATAAAAATATTGAAGGTGGGTATTTTGTGGGTTTGTAAGTAATGTCTTAAAATACTGGAGGTTGAGACTATTGATCAGATATATTGCTATCCAGCTGTAGTTTAGAAACTGATAAATAATAAATGTGGATTTGGTTTTGTAGATAACAGTCTTTTTATTGGCTAGGCCATGTATTCCTATAGATGCTTTTGGAAAAGGGGTTATGCAGTTCCTCCTTTTTGTTGTAGTGAGCAAGTGAAAAATGAAATGTTGACTCTGGCAAGTATTGTAAAGCATGAGTGTAAAAAATCAGAAATAAACTCTAATGGGAATTTTCAAAGTACCTAATTGGTTTTAAGGAAAAAATACCAAAGAAAAGATTGGTAAAATATCAGAGTAAAAGGATTTGATATGAATAGATAGCCTAAGTTTGGTGTGAGTAGAGGTTCAGTAATTTCAGCAGCATCTGGGAATGCTTGTGAGTTTTATTGGACTTTGTGGAGGCTTCAGGGGCTGAGAGGATGGTCTTCTCTGATTAGTCTTTGTATGTTGATGGTATTGGTTTTGCTTCATAGAAGATAGTTTGAAGGGGTGAATGGAAAAATGAGATGTCGCTGGGTTCTGAGGGCTGGGGTAAGTTATTGCCAGCAGATGTAGACGTGGTCAGTCTGGTACGCATCCTGTTGCTGGGTCTGTTTTTGTACTGCCTGCCTGAAAATTCTCATCTATTGATAGAATTTATGCCACGATCTAAATTTCCAGTATACTGGTCGGCACTACTCTGCAAATATCTGTGGGTTTTTCTTCTTCTGGTTGTCTAATCCTGCAAAAACTGTTTCTTGTTCTTCTGTAGATACCAGCTCTAATTAGCTGAATTTGAGTTAGGTTTTCTGCTAAGTATAATCCAGTTGTCTGTGGTGTAATTAGTACACTCTTATGTAAGTGTCTTTAGAATATGGTGTCCCTTTATAAAAAGGGAGCTATGTTTACATTGGTTGTTCAGTACCGTATTTGCCTGGATCTAACACAAACTAATCACTAAAATGACCCCAAATTTTTCCAGGTTCGTTAGGGGGAAAACAGGATTTTTCTTATTTTCAGTGTTTCCCTTCCAATGTATATGTGCTATTTTTTTACACTTCTGCCCCGCCCCATCAAAGAAATGGGTCAAAACACTAGGGGGAAGAGAGTTGTAGAAAGAAAAGTATAAAAGGAAGATGAGAAAATGTAAGACTCTCTCCTCTGGAGAAGATGGAATACTAATTTCACACCCTTTGGGGGAGAAGGAAAATAGCAAAAAAGTTTCGAGCTTAGAAGATAATTTTTCATCAAAAAAGTGACTAAAGAACTTCAACTACTTAGATATAGGTAGGATGACATATGTACAGCATCGGTATAACTGAAACTTTAAACATGTTTTGTGATCAACTTTGTATCCAGAGCTGTTTTCTAGATACCCCCCCCCCAATTTTTACGTTTTTGACAGCAATGTGTATGTGCCTGCCAGTGTTAAATTGTTTTACATTAACTGAAATAACTACCGAAATGGATGTCTTTACCCTTCTAAACCATTTTTTAAACCCATATTAAGATACTTTGTACTATCTGTAGTAGTATATAAAACTATCTAGTATATTTGGAGTCTGTAGGATTGGGAAAGATCATATTAGGGTATGATAAAGAGTATTAGAGGTAGCTATATGTTTCCTTCTGCTAACACCAAAGGGTGATGCAAAATGTTATGGAATATTGGTAAAGGTAGGTGAAGCTGTACCACAGAACTTGGGAGATGAATACCTGGACATAGTCTGCTGTGCTGCAGACTTCTGCAACTACTGATGAATGGGAGACAAGGTTGCCAAGAGCATCAGGGGCTGCCAGTTGGAAAGCCATTGATTAGAAACTAACCTTCTGATCAACTGCTTTGCTTGCTTTTGTAAATCTGTCCGTGTGCTTTGAGGACTGCGTTGAGTTACTGCATTTTGATATATACAGAAATATCCAGTAGCGTGGCATGCTGTAGAATAGATGTATTTGGAAGCAAATTCAGAAGTAAAGCGATAAAATGATGACTTCTTGGTAACTGATACTCTTCTCCTAGGTTAATTTTAAGAAAGTCATAAGAATTTGATGGAGCGTGTGCAGGGTTTGTCTTCACGAAAATGTGAACTAGAACTCGCAACAAAACCAAATGGATTTAACCAGCCTACTGTTTGATTAATGATTAACATTAAGGAGCAGGAGCAGTAGAATAAAGTGTTTTGTCAAGTTTTAATTCCTGTTGATGAAAGGATTGAAAGAGATTGAGTGTCAGGTTTCAAGGACTGTGATGCTGATTTTGTGTAACTTGCTGTTTTGTTATTTGTAACTTTAAGGGTTATGTAGTGCAGTCTCTTAAAGTTGTTCCTTTCAGTTAAATACTGGTGTGTTGGGTTTTTTTGCACTGTTGTCAAGCAATATGAAACAGTAATTTTGTGATCAAAATGTACTTAGGATAAAAAAACTGTTCTGGAAACATAGGTGTCATACTGGGTATAGTACAGCTTGGGAGGGAAAATCAGCTTGTAAACTAAACAGTTTGTGTATATGGCTGATGCCTGTTAAAAGACTTGGAATATATGAATGTCAGGGAAATAGCAAAACAAAATTGGCCTAATAAGTATGCTTGGTTCTGTGCCCAAGAAAAACGTCTGCATTACTACTGAAATTAAATTAGTCTGTTTCAGGTGTGGTGTGTGGTTTTTTTTTTGTTTGGTTTGGTTTGTTTTGGTTTTTGGGGGGTTGTGTGTTGGTGTGGTGATGTTTTGGTTGTGTTGTTTTTTGTTTTTGTTTAATGCCCTTGGTTGGAATTTCATACTCACTTATAGACGGCATAGATGATGCCGCGTCCTAAACAGAGTGGTTGTATCCTTGCTCTACTCCCTATCTGTGTTCCTGTTATGTTTTTTGTCTGGCATTGTTGTTCATATGGCCTTATGGAAAGAAGGCTCAAAGAAGTGATCTGGCTGCAAAAAAATTATTTTATTTTTAGCTTACCAACTGGGATTTCCATATGGTTAAATGAATGCTCTTGCCAGAGCAAGGGAGGCAGTAGAAAGTACACAGCAGGGGATGGTCCATGATCTTTTGGCAGCAGTGTGCAGTAATGTTAGCTTAAAGTGAGCCTGAAGTAAAGTCAGCTGGAACTGCAGCCCGATTACTCAGCTAACTTTTAGGAACTGTGGTCTCTTTAATCTGCTGTAGATCTTCTTGTGTTTTTTAACAGGTTAACAGGTCATATTGAGACACACAGTTTATTGCCTCATTGCAATGCTGGGAATTCAGTCCTGCAGGACTTTACTTGGTTGACAGTCATTATTAGGTGAATGGCTCCATTGGCCTAGCTTGGACCAGAATTCAGTAAATTACTTGCACAAGAATTCTTTGACCTTTGTTTTCTTATAACAAGAGACAGCATATAATGCATGTCTGCGGATGATGCTTTCTGAAACTTGCTCCAAATTTACAGAACCCTGAGGGAAGAACAATGTTATATTCCTACTATTCTTTTTTTTCCCTCCTCTCCTGCTTGTACAGTCTTGTTACTATCTCTCTTTATCTTTCCTATCTACTGCGTGTCTTTTGCTCTTTCTCTTTGTTTCAACATATGTAGTCTGTTGGATTAAATCAGCTTCTCTATGCCTTTCCTCCATTTCCAGTTGAAAAATTGGTAGGGTTATATTAACCAAAAAGACTCAAGTAATTAGATTTGTCTAATGTTATCTACTGTTGGTTAAGGTAGCTCTTTGTCCCGATGAAAATGCAAAAGCATATTTATCTAAAATAGAGGGAGAAAACTTTGTGCCACAATGCAGTGGAGCCAAATTGGACTGTAACTAAGTATAGGAAGATGGATTTTTTTTGTTTTTTTTAGCTCCTTCTTTACTTCTCTTATTTTAGTCTTCTGGTCTTGGAACTTTTTTCTGCTGGGTATCTTTAGTGGACACCTGTGTTTGGTGTTTGGTTTTTTTTTAATTTAACTGTTCTTTATTTCTTCTTGGTTATTTCTACTTTTTTAATAATGACAGAAAAAATGTAGTTCTTTCCTCTTCTGCGTGGGCCTCCCAAGCTTTTGACCACTTTAGGTCTCTCCTGGGTGACTTCTTAAGGATTAGACCCCTCAGGAGGCAGTGGGCTTTTCATCAGACCCAGGCTGTCTCAAGTTGCCTGGATGCGAAGGTTACACAATCAGTCGTCTTTCACTTAATTAACTTGCTGTTTATGTAGCTCAGAAGTGAGTTGTGACAGTCACACTGTCAGACTGTTCCAGCTGCACAACTTTGAGATTGGTTTCACTTTAGTCCTCTGCAGGAGACCTGATAGTCCAAAACAGTTCCTGCGGAAGAGTTTACCTGAGTTCTGCTTGGACAGAAGCTAGATCCATGAACTTAGTCTGTTCCACCAAAGAGCTGCAAAAATGAGATACCCATGTTACATTCTGTAGGGACGGAAGGGAAGGGACAATGTCACTTGCAACAACTTCAGTCTTCCTTCAGCCAGTATTTGTCTTTTTTCACTCCTCTTGTTCGAATCTAATTCAACTGGCTGTACCTATAGCGCTACATGCACTGGTGCCCCTCCCTGCTATAGGACTAGAGCCCTTCAGCACACCAAAGAATGTGGTTATTCTCTTGGGTCACAGTCAGCCTCTTTAGTATTCACATTTTCACTGTCTAACCTGATGGTGTTTATCTGACCTGTTGATCAGTCATAGCAGCTTGACCTATTTATGCTGTGAAGTCTTGTGAGTGTTGTGTCTGCCCCTCTTACCCCTTCCCTCTGCCTCCCCTCCCACTTGTTTAATAGTTCCTCACAATATTTTTGAATGCTCAGGCAATAAATCTGTGTCAGAAATACTTTGCCAGAGCTAAGACTTAAAATGCACAACTGGAGAAGAGAGCTCTGGCATGGTCCGTGTGCTTAAATATTAGAGACGGTCTGATCATCTGTAACCGATGGTCAGATTATTCCTTATCCCGTGTTGCAGAGATCAAAGCTTTATTCCATACCAGTTGTATGTGATGTGGCATTTAGTAGAGAGATTCAGCTGTTGCTGTTCACTTAAACTCCAAGCTCCATCCATAAGTAAACTGGAAGGAGGAGACACTGCATGGACGAAAACATTCAAATAAGAAATTATAAGTAACTGGACTTCTGAGATACATATACACCCCAACTATCTCCTTTCCTTTCTTCTACAGAATCCTTTGTAACAACATGTATTTAAACATTTTGAAAGTACTTAAGATTTTTTCAGTCACTTTGCAAATTCTCAGCTGAAATTATCACTTTTACAGCAATATATAATTTCAGAAAGATTTTAGAACTAGTAATGAAGTGTTAGTTAAAAAAAAAAAAAAAAGGAAAAATTTCCTACTAGTTACTTGTATCAAGGGATGACGCACACTGTTCCCATCTGGCAAAGCTACTGATGTTCCTATGGGGTGCCTATTGAAACTTGGGAGAGCAGAAATGGGTAACAGAATCTGAGTGTGTGGAGTCTGGGAAGGAGTTAGGCTCACAATCTAGAGGGGGAAGCGGAAGGGGTCACTGTGTGGTGTGTTAGTTTACTAAGGTGCTACTTTATTGCAGATTGTGGCCAGAATTCAGGGCACCAGAAGTGCTCTGTGTCATCAGAGTGCAAGTATCTCTGCACAGTTGCCCAGCTCCAGCTTCATGAGAGCGGGGTGCAGGCACACTGCTCCCTGCCACTGAGAGGATACTCTGCAGAACGACCTGCACTCAAGTTTTGTTCCACTATCAAAGCTTCCTCCTCCACTTTAGTTTTCTGTCTTCTTTCTTTCTCTGACTGATTGCAGCCGGGACTAATGAGTAATGAGGAGTAAGAGTAATGAGTAATAAGACCTAATGGACCTGAGTCCTATTGGAGATATGAGACAAAAAGAAGTTAGTTGAAACTGAGCTCTGATGAGACTGAATGGAGGATGCTTAACTCTGCTGCATAACAGACTGGTTCAGTTCCTTGCTGCTTAGTGTCCTGTGATCACTTTAATTTTTTTAATTTTGTGTAAAGTTTGCTCAAGAAGTTTACTAATTCTTTAATTACTAATGCTATGGCTCACAGCCTTCAATTTTGCTGATGCAACTGATTGTGGGATTGTGCTTAAATTGTATCAGTGATATGACCTGAAATAAAAATGTTAAAAAAAAAAAAAAGAAAAAAAAGTTCATTTGACTCCATTTAATTGATCTGGTTTAAGGGACACCCCTACAAATAGTTGGGTCAGCAGCTGAGGGAGTGGTAGAGGGAAAGGTTAATAAGGGAGAGGTGAAGGGAGGAAGAAAACCTCCTAAACTGGTTTTGCCACTAGTGAAAATGTATGTCAAACTTCCACAGGCTTGCAGAGGTGGGGCAAGGTAGACTATTTTAACAGCTTACCTTGTCTCAGTGGTAGATATATCATCTCTGCTCACTGGCCTGAAGCTGCCAGCTGGAAGCTTTGGGGTGGGAACAACCTTTATTGTACTGTCACCATCAATATATACCAGGCTTCTCACTTTGAGAATGTGGTTCAGTGTATGGGGAATTAAACTGTGAAATGAACGTACTGCTACTGAGTGTCTCTCAGCACCTAGTATTTAGTATTTGGAGAGCTGGAGTGTTAAGATACAGCTCACATACATACCGCATATGTAGGATTTGTTTAAAATGAACTTATCGGTTCATTTCAGTGGCAAGGAAGTCCTTATAACCTTGACTTAAAAAAAAAAAAGTTGTAATGCTTACAGTCTGCAGGCAGCTTACAGAATGGTTCAGAAGTTTTCAACCACTTTTATCTCTAAATTTCACCATAGACTTAATGCTGCCTTTCAATAAGTTGCTGATCATTTTAATGGGTGAATGTGAGGGAGGGATCAGCGAAGCAAAAGACAAAAAGCAGCAATCCTAAAGATTCTTCTTCCTGTGTGCAGCAGTCTGTACCAATGCACTGAGCAGAAATAATTTAAGAACTTTTCTACCATTGTGAAAGTCTCTTTGCTGCTATTGTAAACTTTCTTGCAGGTTAATAGATAGTCCTCAAGATATACTTCAGCCATGTGAATTTCAGGAATAGAATTTCTCATTTCTCAAATGAGATTGGACAATCTGAGGCACTTCTAGCATCATAGGCTCCTTTTATCTGGTAACGGAGAATAGTACTGTTCAGGGAACACAGAGAAGATCTGTACTGATGCCAGATGTCCCTCTCCATTTGAAGGATGTGATGTTAAGTTTGCATCTGATAAGACTGTTCAGTTTCTTAAAAAGCTTGTTAGATTGGTATGCTTTGAGTTGTCCCTAATTTGGCAATGCAGAAGGTTTTTATAAGGTGATTCCTAGGTGTAGGATCTCCTGTAATGGTGTTCCTTTGCCTGTCATCTAGACCAGTTGAAGTGGAACGTGTGTCAAACCTGTTCAATTTCTGTCATCTTTGAACTGGTTTGGAATTGGTTCACACTGCTCTAGGACACTTAGAGATAAACTTGATATTAGGAACTTGATAGGGGCAGCGATAGCAGAATGGTTGTACTGTTGTGATCCTGGTGTATGTCGGAAGAATATGATGTCAAACTGCATGTTTCCAGACATACAGTCTTGGAGAATTTCAAGGACCTCCTTTTTTCTGAGACAGAAAGTAAGATTGGTTTTGGTCTCTCAGGGTAAGTGAGAGTCAGTGGAGACTGTGAAGTCAGCCACGGTGTATGCACTGTGCTGATTATATCCATGGGACATCTTTGTGATTGACCACCTTGGTGAATACAGAGGAGCTTTTGGAGGCTTGTCTCCAGAATTCCAGGAATAAAAACTTGGAGGTAGAACTGTGAATAGCTTTAATATATATCATAGTTTCATGATCTGGAGAAGAAAGCTTGTGTTTGTGACAAACTAACATTAATATTCAAGTAAAGGCTAAGGGAAAACACACCCATTCGCTTTTAAAGAATGGTTGCTTCCTTAATGTCAGCTAACAGTTTTGATGTGTGTGGTTTCTTTCTCAATGCTCCTATGATCGTTCCATTTTTTTATTTTATTTTTGCTTTTTTTCCTAGAGATGTGAATTATGCCCTCATAAGGATGGTGCTTTAAAGAGAACAGATAATGGGGGTAAGTTTTATTCTTACTTTTTGTGAACTCTCTTATTTTGTATGAGGGAAATAAATCTGTGGAAAGAAAAAATTACAGGGATCTGAAATGTAAATGAAAACATTGGCTGGTTTGGAAAGAGAGGACTAGTTTACACTAACCTTTATTTGTCCAGTTTAGGTCGAATTTAATTTGAGAACATCAATCAGTTTTATTTTTAGAAAAAAAGTTACAATGAAGGAGAAACTGCATTTTAACATAAGATTTTAATGGGTAAAAAGGATAAATTTTATGTGTATTTAGGTGGAGTTTGAATGTTTATAAAAAGCTGCTGAAAGTGCACCATTCACGGAGGAAAGTGGAGTTTTTATGTCTGTAGCCCAGACTGAATGCACCAGTGCATTTTCAAAGAGTAGCTTTTTCATGCCTGATTTACTAATAGGTTCTGTAACAAAGAAGTTAGAGCTGAAAAGTTGCAGTAGTGATTACCTGTCCTTTGCATTTTTCTAATTTCATCGTTCAGGTTATCATCAGTTCTGCTCCTGCTGAGTAGAACTGCTAAGAGAAAGTCACCACTGAATATCCTGTCTTGATTATGTTTATCTTAATAGCTGGGTGATATGAGCGAAAAATTTCAATTAACTTTTCAATCACTTCTGGAATTCCTTCTTCCCTCTTTACTAGGTACTTCTAAATTCCTGTCCATCATCTACCTGTAAATAGCCTGGTCATTTTGATACTGAGCCCTTTCTCTTGCGAGAGGAGAAAGTATGATCAGGATTCATCGATTTAATTTGAACAGTCTATGTAAATTGTATTCTGGAGATTTTATGCTGCATATGTAGTATTCTAAGTAATTTATATCTTAATTTAGCTTGATGTTAATGCAGCTTTGCTATTTCTGTTGCGGTTGAGTTGCAGGAACACAGGGCCTGCTTGTGTTGGGGCTGGTCTACTCTTTTCCTTGTCTACACTTTCACTGCAACGTACGATATATGCTCTAGTGTTCACCATTCTAGTGTCTGCTTATCTCAAACACATTAGTGAACTTAGTGCCATTTGTAAGTGTTGGGAGATTGTACTGAGTCTGTGTTTTCTGTGTGTCAGTGAAACTACCAGCTTAAGTGCCAGCCCAGTACTTCAGCCTTAAAACTGTTCTTCCTTGCACACAGAAATGGCAGCTGGACACTTGCTTTTTTAGGAAATAAGTAATAGAAAAGCCTCAAAGCTCTTGAAATATACAGTAAAATTTGTGAAGTGTGAAGTAGCTGAAGTGTTTTCTGTTTTTATACTTAAAGTAGTGTGTGAGAATGCTTTGCTATTCTCTGTGGTGATTTTGAAACTCTTTGCTATATAAAGTCTTGGGAACATATTTTGACAGTGTGTATCAAAGATCTGAGCATCCTATTAATTATGTCTCTTATAGCTGTATTATTTTTAATTACGAATTCTTGTCTAAAAGTGAGGTTTAAATAGCAAAGTTGTTATGCTGTATGAACAGTATTGTCCCTACTATACTTTTCATGACCAACTGTTTTCATCAGTGAAAGCTTCATAGTGAAAATTTCATAGTAGAGAAGGCTTAAGAATTTGTACCTCACCTTCTGGAAACATCCCTGCCTCAATAATAGGTTTTGTCCATGGTATTGAATACAGCAAATTCTACCTTATGGACCAAATGTCCTTTAAATATCAGCTTTACAGAAGGTTGTAAACCTTGGAAAAAATGAACTCGTACTGGTGTTGCATTTCAGAAATCTACATTCTTAACCTGAAGCTTTCCTTTCAAAGAGTTGCCTAACGAGGGATTGTGCCAGAAGAGTTTCAGACTTAAGGAAATACTGTTGAAGGTCATGTAATAGGCTTGTCAAGTTTAAAATTATATTTGCAGTAGGTTAATACTTGGAATTTTTTTACTGCTGTTACACCATTTGTTGCCAGGGGAAATGATAGAGATGCAGGTATTCCTGAAGAAACTTTGAAACAAGTATTTTTGATAAAACCTTGTAAGGGTCCCTCTTTAGAAATTGGTAATTACAGAGTCTGTCTGTAAGTATAAAAATAATAAAACGGTCTTAGCTTTTCAGAACAAGTGAAGAAATTACTGATTTTATGTCACTGATACGAAGTTACACTTCTTTCTGCCTTCTGGCAAAAAGTAACTTCATTTTGTAGCCAGAAAAACCACTGCAGTTTTTGTTTTGAATGTGCAGATAGCTTAGCTCATACATGGTCTGCTGCTCTTGTAGATTTTTTTTTTTTTTTTTTTTTTTTTGAAACTGTCTTCTGGATATTTGCTTTTTAATAATGTGAAGAAATTAGTTTTGTTTGGGTGTTGAAGATACTGTATTTTCTTTTATGTCAGGAATCTTAATGTTTTTTGGTCTACTGAGCTTTTACAGTAGGGGCCCATGATTTTCTTAACCTGCAGTAAGACGCTGTTACTGCAGGGAGGGTCCTCGCTATGCATTACTTCTTCCTCCTTTATAACGGTACTAGCATTTAAAACTACTTTTTTTCCCCTGGATTCCTTTTCAGCTAAATGAAATCAGTTCCCTGACCCATCTGACCGTGCTAATGCTGATATAGGGCAATGGCCAGGACTGTTCTTTTAGCAGCAGCCTGTACGTTAGCTGTCTTCAGTCAGTTGCACAACTGTGACTGGAAGCAGCCTAATCTTACAGCTCTCATATAATGGTGTTATCTTGCCTTTAAGAACTCTGGGGCACTATAAGATATGTGAGACAAAGTAGTCTGAGAATCAGACTTGTGTTGTTTTTTAAGTATTACTGACTGACTAGAAAATAGTATTGATGGTGTATGTTGTGGTTGTGTTCGTGTATTTTGGGCTTTTTTTGTCCCTCCCACTCCCCAGGTGGCATGAGGTTCCTTTGTGTGCATTCTTCCTCTTTCTCCCTTTCCTTTTACTGGCCTGTTACTGCTTATCTGACTTCCTGGAGATCAGCACTTCTTTAGATTTGCTTTTTAGGTTTTGTATTTGTGGTTGGAGACATCTTACTGTACCTTAGTTGTGCTTATCAGTACGGTTGCTGAAGTTTAATGTTGGGTTCTCCAGGATCTATGGCAAATACAGAATTGCAGTTTTCAGTGATACCATAAGTACAGCATTCTTGGAGCAGTTCTGCCATGGATCTTATACAGAATTTGAAAGTGCCATCCTGAGATAGTAAGAGGAGAGGAGCATATAATGGAGGCCAAACAACATTTGGTCCGCTCTCTTTATCAGTATGAACTAGATTCTTGCGAAAGTTCTTGTATGCCTTAGAATACTTTCCTAGCCTACCAGTTTTTACGCTTTGGGACTTCTTGAACCAGAGATGGTATTTTTATGTTTAATGGAAGAAGAATCTATCACACTGTTAGTGTCTCCACTTCTGTATAAGGGTTTAGTGTCCATAATGTTGTGTGGCAAGGTATTTTGCAGTTGATGTGTCAAGATGTACACTGGTTTTGTTTTGAACCTGTTACCTCATGGTTTTATTTGATGCCACTTGGCACTTCCTAAGTGATAGGAAGTGACAAAGAGCAGCTATTCTATGTTCTCTGGCTTTATAGACCTCTGTCATACTCTTCTTTTGTCTCCTTTTCCTGATGAAGGAGCCCAGAGTGATTGGACGTTCCTTGTACAGAAAACTGACCATCTCTTTCCCCTTCTCTATATGTCTTCCAAATGATCCTTACCAGAGCTGAATGTGAAATTTTAGAGAAGCAAATCTACTGTACGTGATGCCATGTTAACTCTAGACTGCAAAATGATTACAGTATGGTTTAGTGTTCTCTAACATAGACTACTGATGTAATTATGGGTCACCATTTTTTGGTACAATTTTTTTTCATTAATTACAGAATATTTTCACTAACCTGAACATTCACGCTACCTTGAAACTAGGACAGATCTTGAAATTGGCATCAAAGTATTGAGTTTAGCAAGGCTTTTCCCTGAAGAATGTTCTTAAAATTGAGTGCACTGTTTTTTGCATTTGCTCTGAAAACAGAAGACATGGGTAATTTACAATTTTGAGTCATTAACTATTTTTAAAGCCATAGTTAACTCTTGGTTATGTGGGTTATTGGAGGTGGAGTGGGATAGGGGAAATTCAGTTATCCTAGATAATAGTGACTGTACTAACCAGGTGGTTTCTAGACAGTGCTGTGGAAACATTCTACTTAGTGTTGGAATCTCACACACATGGTTCTGCACCAGGTTGCTTCAGTGTCTGGATCTAGAAGGACTAAAGAGTTCATGTGAAGCGCCAAGTGGAAATGGCATTTTTTGATGCTCATAACCTTTTTTGGTACACTGGAGAGTACACAGATGCCTGCCTGTTCTTGGCTTGGAGATGGTGGCTGCTGTTGCTGTAATCAGAACCTGTAGCGAGCCTAAAGAGATAATTCTGTCTGAATTTAAGCAGAATACATCCTAGTCTGCTTCAGTGTCCCTCCTGTACTTTCCATTATCAGAGACCTGAACTGACCCTGAACAGAAGCAACTAAGGTCTGGTTGCATGTGTTTGTTCAGTCTCTTTGCAGTGTAAAAATGGTCATTCTGCTCCTGCACTTGCACAGATCTTGGAAACAATACAGTTGGATTTAGCAGAGTCTAGCCTGGACTAATATCCATGGTGTGGCTTATCTGCCAGTGGGTTATCTGTGCTAAGGATTATTAAGAGTTGACTGTATTTAGGTTCACATTTGATTTAATTAATTTGTTAAGAGTAGTGGGACACTGCACAGTTATGATCAGCGTGATTGGCAGAAATTTTAGGAATAAGCTTTGAAAATGCTTTAATGTTTTGGCTGCCTAATTATCTGTGACTGTCTTACAGCTATGTTTAAGTTTTGTGAACAAAAAATAGTCTTCCCTATATGCGGACTTTGTGGAATTTGTTTTTATGTAAACAGGACTTTTTCAGTGTTCAGAGACTGCAGTTGTATAAATTCTGTTAGGTTATTTACTGTTTTTTGTTTTATTTACATATTTTTTAAAATCAATACTAGAAGTAGAAAAGCAGGATTGAGTTGAAAAAGGAGCTTTTCTCTTTGAATACATTTATTGACAGAATTCCTTGCTAAGTTTGGTATTCATGTTCGTTTAGGAGCACCACTGGTTTTAAACACATGACTGAATATAAAAGGTTTTTAAAATGAGAAAAACTGATATGTATATGAGTTGCTTATTGATTTGCTGTCTTATGTGTAAGAAGGCTATTGAAAAAGAGATTAATTTTCCTTCAGCTTTGTGCTCTGTATGTGGATTAGTAATTGGACAAAATATAAACACTTGTTTTTTTTTTTTTTTTTTTTTTTTTTTTTTTAAGAAAGGCAACAAGTGAGCATTTGTTTGAAGATACTTGAGAACTGTTGGCTGTTTGACAGTTCTGGGCCTTTTCAATTCAGCAATGTTTCCTTAACTGTTGCAGTAACTTCCTTTGGGTTTTTGACACTCAGTGAGGAGGAAATAAAATCATGACCATTGGAACTGATTATAGTTTTTTGAATCCCAATTCTTTTATCTTCTCATAATACGGAGTATGCTATCTGTTTTTTAAGCAAATTGTTCAGTTGTATCTAAGATTGTGCATCTTTCGCTTAAATAGTTTTCTTACAGTAATCTTTGTCTCCAATTTTCTGTAAGCCTAAAAGGCTTGATTTTGTTGTACAAGTTGTTACTTTGAAATCTGATTCCACTGGATGACGATCAGGAATGCTGTGTAACAGCATTCTTTGTGTGACTTTTCACCAAGACTTCTTTCATGCAGCTGCTTGGGAAAAGGCCAGCTAACAATGCAGTGGTTTTATGTCATGGTCCAGGCCCTCTTCCCATCCCCTGGGTTAGCGTCGGGATCTCCCAAGTCTGTAAAAACATTATATGCTAGGTTTTCCTATTCCTGTTGTTATTATTAGAGTCAGCAGCTCTCACCATCAGGTTTATTGTTCTGATGAGTTTTCTTGGTATTAATGTTAGATGTATTATTAATACCATCCAAGAATGTGTATGGTATAATGTCATATGTACACATTCAGGTGTATGCATTTTGTAAGAATGTTCATTTGTTGTTACCTACAAATGTTCTGGTCCTTTTGTGCAGATTTGCAGGAGTTTCTATGTGTGTGGTTTTTTTTGTTTTTTTTTTTTTAAACTGGGAAAGACAGTAAAAATTGATAAATTATTAAAAATATTTTACTAATATAAATACACATTACCATATACTCTTTAGTGTATATTTGTTATTTATATTGCTAGTAATCATAATGTATAACTAGGGAAAAATTTTAGAGCTTTAGATAAATATGACATTTCTTCCTTTTGTTGTGTAAAAGGATTTCTTGAGGGAGGGAGAAGAGACTCATTAATGCCATAGCATGCCAGATAAAATTATTAAAGCTATTAGCTTATTCAGTGGACCAGTGGAATGTAATATGTAGCTGTTTCAAAACCAAACTATTTGTTGTGCTGCTGAATGATGGTCCAAAGTGAGTTTTTCTTATGTACTGATTCTTTAGTTGAGGAACAAATTTTGATAAATGGAGAGTTTGTTGTCCCTTCATTCTGTGTACCAATGATAAGGTTGACTATCAACCACAGTGGTGACAGCTGTAGTGGTTAGTGTGAGCACCTTCTTTTTATCTGCCTTTGAAAAGAGCGGATCAAACAATATAGTGAATAATACTATATTAACTATAGCAAACTAAAACTGTATTTACTGGGGTAAGGAAAAGACAGTAACTTAAGCTGACATATCTTTTCTGCAAATTTTATTCTTTACAGGAAAGGAAGATCAGGGTAAAAACAAAAGTGTATGGAATGCCTTAATGAAGAGACACTTAACTGAAGGTCTAAAATAGTACTTAATCTTATCCTCTGGCAAATAGTAAAAGTAACGGTCTTCAGTACATCTTTGCTGGATTCATCTTTCAGAGTGAGATAGAGCTGAGTCTTGGGGTCAGTCAGCAGACCTGATAGTTGTGGAAACTGAGGGTGCAATTTCATGTAATCTAGGACAGCTGTTGACCTCTGCTGAAAGGAGTGGACTGTGGTTTTCCCATGACTGGCTATTTCTGCACTGGTGGTTTTGTGTATGGTAATCATATGACCTCAGTGTGGATTGCATCAACTTACTGATCTTACTGGAAGGTAAACTTTTATTTTCTCACAAGTTTAGTAATCAGGTGAATAAAATTTTATCTGCCCTGCTACATGGCAAGCTTATATTACAGGGAGAGGGCGAGGATATACAGTTGAAAGTGAAGAGTAAGGTGAGACCTTACCTTTTAGTGGCAGTTCGCAGTTGAAATGGGTTGATGTGTATCCTTAAATTACAGCATGGAGCAACCCTAATAAGAAACTAACATTTCAAAAACAGAAAGGTTTTTCCATGCTAGAATAATACATTTACTTGGTTTAGGAGTAAGCTGTAGTTATAAATAAAATAAAATTTTATTATATTTTAAAATTAAAATTTTATTTTATTATAATGGACTCTTCAGGAACTTAACGCAGAATGCATAAACAAATTTTACTCTGGAATTGGTGCATGGTTAGAAGATTGTGATGACATCCTGGAGCTCTCTTGTGGGACCAAACTGGCACTATGGCTGGTGTGACTACATGATTCTGGCCTCTACAGTCTGTTACTGCTTTGCAGCATGCTTCAACATGGATTGTGGGATGTAGCCCAAGTGTAGTGCCTACTCTGTGTCTGTTAGTTCACAAGCTATAGGTGGGCTTCTCTTGATTTGGGTTGTAGGATGGATTATAAGTCTGTTGCTGTTACTTTATTATGAAGTAAAAGCAAGGCTTCAAAATTCGCACTGGAAGATGATTTAAAAGTACTATGAATTTATTTATGGTGAAAATGCTTGTGAATCAAGTTTTGAATACTTAAACAGTAGTTGTAAAGGCAAAAGTGTAGTTAGGTGGATAATGTACTGTGTATTATTTATCTTCCTGGGTTTTCTTTGTTAATTTTAGATTACTTTGGTAGGGTTTGCTTCTAGTTGCAGAGTTCTTTGTTGTCTACAGTCTTTTGTTTGCTGATGGTGAAATTGTTAGGACTTACCTGTTCTCTGCTGCACTGGGATAACTGTTTAATAACATCTAATTAATCTAATAAATAGATGAACTATTTATTTTCAGTTAGGGTTCTGGAGCCTGAGATTTGTTACTCTTAATATTAATGAATAATGTATATTAAAAATATACCGGGCTAAGTATGCACTACGAGGTTTTCACTGAGTTAAAAATTAGGCACCTGAAATAAAAAATCTCAGTGAAAGATTGGTAATATTTGGATAGATTCTGCACTGCTATTTAAACAATTTGTATGCCAGAATGAAATGTAGTGTGTCTTTCTGAGGGATAAATCAAAATAAAAAAAAGGACTCAGGTGAAAAGCTGGAAGTTTCAGAGTTTAAATACATCTTATGAAGGCCTTTCAGCATGAATTTTCAATTTCTGATATTGGATAAAATGGTTATCAAAGTAGATCTTGGGGTTGATTCATATGTGGTTTCGATGTTGTTTTAATGTTGGTTGAAGTTGTTTCCTAAGATCTCTTCAAAGGAAAATGTCTTATACTTCTGTGATGTTATCTTAGGAAGCACAGTGGATTTTTTTTGTTTGTTTGTTTTTTTGAAAGGTAAGCAGCATTTCCCAAAGCTACTGGACTTGAAAGCATGGTTGAAGTAAATATTTTTAATTTTAATTTGGCTGTCACCAGTAATTAGAAACAATTACTTGTTTCTAATAAGTAATAACCAAAACCTGATGACATTTTACAATTTCTAGATGGAGGCATTGATTGTTGTAGAATACTGGATCATTTAAAGCAAAAGAGACAGTGAATCTGCTAGCCTGCTGTATTTTTTTTCTGAGCAGTTTCAGAGAAAGCAGTTCTGATAAGAATGCACTGATAAGAATGGCTAATTTGAATCCTTATAATATATTTCTTAATTTCTTGTTTTTAAGCTAAAGTCTAAGTTTATTTTAAAACAAGCAAGCCAGGCATTATGGTCTAGTAAAAATATTGTTATTGAGAAAGCACATATGCCAAATGGCCACCTTCTCAACGACTTAAAAATAAGAAAAAAAAATTAAAAATTCTGAGGATAGGGAAAATTTTAAGAGCATTTTGCAAGATGCCAGTACATGCATTTGCAAAAACATATGTGGCCCACCTATCCTTCCAGTTAAAGTTGTCCTGAAAGGGAGATGAAAGCAAAAGTAAATTGAGTATAAGCAATTCGGTAGGAGTAGTAAGAGTTTGTTAGCAATTACTCTAAATTTTATAAGTAAAATGAAAAGAAGTAGTAATAAATCTGTGGCCAGTTGTTCAGATGCAAACCATGCACAACCGAAGTGAATAGAAGCTTATCATTGATTTAAATAGTAAAGGATATGGTCTATACAGATGGTTTTAATAAACTCATTTGAAACAAAAGTGATCTGAAAAATGGCATGAGTTCTTGGCTAAGTTTGGAGAACAACTAAGAAAAGTCAGAGTATCCTGTTGTTATTTCTGAGTGGTGTTTTGGGTGAAGAGAGATGGTGATAAAATAATTTCAGTTCCAACAGAAACTAGTGAGAATTTTTAAAATGTTATTGAATGTGTAGAACAGTGCTACTGGAGGTTTTTTTTTAAACTCTAAAGCATGGTTATACAACAGTATTTTTCACACATAAACATTGGGAAAACTCAAAGGGACTGGATTTAATGATTATTTTTTTTTTGGGGGGGGGAGGGAAAGTACAGTTGTCGATGAAGTTGATAGTTGTGCAAGAATAATGTAGCAAGTGATTTGCATAGGAAGTCTACAGTGCAATCTTTATGGCTTAGATATACTTAATTGAAAAATATGTATTTTAATGTAGTCCTAAATATCATAAAACTTTATAAATGCTTGCTTCTTTTTATTGGCTGTATCTACAGTTTGGATGGCTGTCTCTTGGATGTTTCATTATCTCTGCAGACAAAGTAGGCAATTGTCATCCAGTAAGAAACAGTAGACAAAAGCACTCCACTCTGAACATGGCAATAGGTACTTTATTCTGTTGGGATTCTGAGCTCTGTGCTCTGCCTGAGAGTAGTTGTCTAAAGGAGAAGGAAGTAGCAGTGGAGGATGGGGGAGGCATTTTCTGGCTGTGTTATATAGACAAGAGCCCTCTCAGTTGCAGAAAACATAAAAAATAAAGTCTGCTTGTATGCTAGTAGTTCGTTCTTCCATCAGTGAGACAGAAGAGAGCTATCACACTTAACTTTGGCTGTAGGCATCCTTACTTCCATGCTTACTCTTTGTAGCGACAGTAACTAGTATTTTTTTGCTTAGGAAAAAGATGTTGTTGGTTGCTTCCTTTTCTGTTTTCCTCTGCTACTCTCTGGTCCTTATATGGCAAAACGGAATCTTCTTGACGTCCCTTAAGTTGAAAAGTTTTGTGGAGGAGTCTACAGACCTTCTTGAGTTCTCCAAAGATGGAGATTCCACAGCCCCTTTAGGCAACCAGTCCTTAACCACACTTGTTATGGAGAAATGTCTTTTTTATTCTTTCTTCAGGGAGAGCTGGTGAACCTCTGCCTCTTTTGGTTCTTCCAGGTGAGCTGGGTGTTGCTCTCTGACAATTTGTATTTCTTCACTGGTGAAACTTTGGACAAAAGAACATTTAAGCAATTGTGTATGGGGCCTCTGAGTCCTAGTGGGAGCTGGTGCTGGAGTTTGGCTTCTCTTGTGATGTAGGCTTTTGAGGCTAGTAACATAAGGGTGCTGCAAACTCCTCTGTGGTTAAATTTTTATTGGACAGGTTGTGATTTTTCAGCAGGGTCAGATTATCTGGGATCTAAAGATGCCAGATGGAAACCAATGGAAAAGGTTCCTTGTCCTCAATTCCCTGGGCTCTTATTGACCCCTTGTTCAAAAAGTGTATTAGTGCTGTGGTACTTCATTTATTTCATTATATAGATACTGGTTTTGTTTTCATGAAAGATGAAAGTGTGCTATTGCCTACAGCTATTCTGGATGTGCGCTCTATATTTTGGAAATCAGAATATATTAAGCTTGTAGGTTTCTGGCTATATTGTTTAATTTTTTTTTTGATAGCGATGGAGTAGTATTCAGTTAAAGTTACTTCTGAAACTGGTTTCTTGTAGTGAAAATACTTACCTAAATTTCAGTTGGCTTAGAGATTTTTTTTTAATGTCTCTAGTATATTTTATATATTTACATAATAACTTTTCATTATAAGTAAGTGTAACTGGAGTACAGGCTTAATTACATCTGAAGTAAAAGCTTTTGCCATCTGTTTATGTGTAACACTGTAGAAGGGTTTTTTCAAAATTTCAGTGTCACTTCTACTGGTTTAATGGCATTAATAGATGAATGGTGTTTCTATTTGAGTTAATTTTTCAAGAGGGGATTTGAAAATAAATATTCACCGTTAACCCCATGTTAACATTTACTTATCTGTCTTAGTAAGATGACTCTGGCTTAGGGCAGTTAGCAAGTCTTAGAGAAGTCCTTATGAACACTTACTCCCTGAAGATATTTCAAGTAGAGGAGAAAACAAAAGACGACTGTGATTTTTATAGCTTTTTTTCAGTCTGTCTGTTAATGATAATTTTAAAATGGTCTGTTGGAACAGTTTTTATAAGCAGCTCAAGTTGGCAGTGTATACTTTCTTTTCCCTATTCTTTTATTGGTCTCATGCTTTTTCTGTGTGGAATAACTCTACAAACTATTTCTGAATAAAATGATGAAGCAGCACAGACACTGTATTTAGTTGCAGATGAAATAGTAGAATGATATACGTTATGTTGACTGTGAATGTTGACTGTAAGAGTTGTGTGTGTGCTTTTCATTTTCTATACAAATTATAACTACCAATTTAGTAAATGGGGAGGGCAGACACCAATTGGTTGGATGCAACTAGAAAAGATCTGTGCTTTAAGAGAAGAATAAAAAGCATGTGTGCAATTCCAGATACTAAATACCATTCCAGAGTCTCAACAATACTACTGTAAGTAAGTACAACTTTATGTTTAGCTCAGTTTAAGAGTCAAAGTACAGTTGGGTGAAGAAATTAAAAACCTTTAGATTCAGTAGGGTAATGAAAAAGAGAAAATCCAAGATGGAGACAAAACTCAAAAAGGTCTGCAGTGAGACAGTATGGTGGGATTATCTAATTATCTAAGTCTATCATTTTATGTCCTTAGTAGAAGTAAGCCTGGGTAGGAGGAAAGCACAATCATTTTTAAGGCGCATTGAAGGTCTTGTGACAAAAGATGGTAGTTTTCCTCTTGGGGAGGAACAGAATTCACTCTAAATGATTAGTGACACCAAGTTCATTTTCAGATGACGTAGCTCTGTACTATGCGATATTACTCTTGTCATCCATTGTAATCTAAAATCCATTTAATGTTATTAGTGGTAGTATATTAATATGTTGGGTTAGCTATGTAGCAGCTTCTGCTAAATATGCAGTTACGGCACACTGTCCTCCACTGAAACAAAATGACAACTCTCAGGATCTTAGTATTGAAAAAAAAGGCCTCAAATTAGTAGGTTTCTTTCTGAATTGGTGTTTCCCCCTGTCTTCATCCAACCAAATGTCAGACAATTAGGAATATTTACTTCTTGAAAGGTGTTAAAGCACAATATGGTAAGTAACTAAACATTTATCGATAACCCCAAGTTAATGAGTTAGAACAGGACTGGATATAGGAGTTGATATTCCTATGAAAAATGACTTGGCCACACCTTTAAAGAAGGAAAAGAAATAGAGGGGATGTGGGGTCTGTGTGTTGGGATTTCCTCCTACAGAAAGAAAACAGCAGTCAAATTAGAATGACTTTGTTTAAATAAAAAGTATACACAGAACTCTTCTATGATAAAAAAGCTTGCATGAATACTGATTCGTTCAGATGGTATTTCCCTTTTGCAGAAATTTGCATAGCTTTTATGCGATGACTATGTTAATCCAAGAAATTCAAAGAAATAACCTGCTTTTCCGTTTGTGTGTCACTGTTTGTGTAAATCATTAGTATTTGGATATCATGGGAGTATTACTTGTATAAATTCTTCACTGAATAAACTTAAAAATGTATTACAGTTCATCTAAACTTTGGAGAATATAAAATGAAATGTAAACATGACTTAAGTAACTTATGTCTGTTATATTCTAAACAGTTAAAATAGTCTATGGAAAAAAGTGTTGTAAAAGATTCTTTGTACTATAATTGAAATGTCCTTTGAGCTTCTAGAAAACATTAAAATTAAATACAATTATAACTTTTTGTAGGTTGGGCTCATGTGGTTTGTGCTCTGTACATTCCCGAGGTGCAGTTTGCAAATGTTTCTACAATGGAACCTATCGTGTTGCAGTCTGTTCCTCATGATCGTTATAATAAGGTATAATTATTTGTCTTTTTATCTATATCGAATGTATTTATTTTAAAACTTGTGAGCTTTAATAATGTAGAACTATACTTCTTGGAATGCACTTTATATAAAATTGATAAATGTATGCAGTAATGCTGTATGTTTTCTGCTATGACTTTATGATAAATTCAAGAATTATGAAAGCTACATTATTAAATTAAGCTGTAAGGTTATCTGCCATGTCTCATTATTCTTTTACAGATTAGGGACTGTTTTGTTAATTAAAAATATCGTGGTCTTTGAACAACAGTTTATTTTGAAATGAATGTGAAATACTTCCCATAGGTTAAAATATTATTACAGCTTATTTGCAATGTTATTATTGATTACCACTGGGTCCTATTGGTTTAAGTATCCATATGAACATAAACATGTTCATAAACTTTTCTTTTAGGAAGAAAAGCTATTCTAATATATTAAGGCAAAAGCTTGCAGACTTTTGCCTTTGTAAACAGTATTCACTTTATGGGGATTATTTGCTTATAGAAGAACTGCTCCTAAATAAATGTGGTGAGACTTTCATTAGGAAAGTAAAAAAAAGAGCGCAAACCAATGTAATAGTAACTTACTAATATTCTATACGGATAGTTACATTTTTCTACTTGTTTCACTTGTGCTACCTCTTCCTTACTAGACTTAACTACATCCTCCTTTGTATTTTCCCTTCTGTAGGCAGCAAACTGTCTGAATTTCTGATTAGTTTTATTACGTATTTTTCTTGTGTTGTTCTTTTTACATCTAGTTTCTTTCTTTTACTTTATGGTGGTTCGTGGACACTGCAGTAAAACAGGAATAGACTGTGTTATAAAAGAAATTTTAAAAAGACATGCGTCACCTCTTGTGTTCTTCCTACAGGGAAACCAGTCCTGTTCATGTTGGCTCTGTGACCTATCTTCCCTGGCTGCCGCCGCGCCCCCCCCCCCCCCCCCCCCCCCCCCCTTACATCTCCAATATATTTGCATCCCGCCCCCCTTACCTATCTTTTTTTCTTTTTTTTTTTTTTTTTTTTCCCCTCCATACTTTGGTCTTCCTTGTCTATTTCAGATTCTCACAATTGCTGTCAGTATGTTTTGCCCATTACATTTACCAGTGTATCTGAAAAGCCAGGAGTCAAACTCTAGGTTCTTCTCATGCTTTTTCATTATGTACTACCTGAGCGTCTGTATTGGTTCCTCACTATTGGCTTCCTTCTGCATTGGCAAGAACATGCAACAGTGAGATTAAGTGCAGAACTAATAAAATTTTTGTGCTTGGACACAAAGCAGTACAGATTTGCTGTAGCAGATGAGTTGATTTTCTCTCTCTCCTCAACTCTGGGCCAAGAACACATCTGTTTTCTCATTTTTTCCTTGAGCAGTAGTCGTAATATTTTTTTTTTATTGATAGTGGTTCTTCCCTAATGTACTTCAAAAATTTCTTGTAACGCTTTGAATTTTGTTTTATCTTGCACCATGTCCATTGATGGTAATTGATACTGGATGTGTAAATCCTTGTAATGTCAAAAAATGTACCCTGTGTCTTAATATTACTTGTTCACAAAGTCCATTGTTGTTGGGCCCTCTCTTTAGTCTTTAATTCCTTTTTGTTACAGCTAAAGTTGCTTCTTACTTGAACTGTTTTAGTTCCAATTATACGACGTATAGTTGGTTTTTACTGCTAAAATTCCAATTTGCATTTTGTTGGTCTGTAGTTATCATGATTTTTTTTGCTTGTTAGAGAATTACTAGTGCCATACAGGTCATGTAGATAGTTTCTGATGTTGTCTAGCTCTTCATTTTCTGAGTTTTTGTGGGTGTTCCAATTCAGGCCTATTTTCCATGTCAAGTCAGCCTAAAAGTACTTTCATACAGGCCACTATAGTATATTATAAAATATGAGACATATCAGGAATTTCAAGGTTTGGGGTCACACCCCTAGCTTGCAAATTATTTTTTGTTCTCTCTTTTTACAGAACTCTGCTTTTGCTGTCTTTATTTGGTCTATTTGATTCAGGGAGATAGAGGTTGTGGATTTCAGGGGAATCAAAGAAATGCCTATAGTGCAGTTGCTGCAGCAAACCTCCTAAAACCAATCTAACTTCACTGCCAACAGCAGTCTAGTTGTAACAGCACAGAATTTAAGAGGCAATCACTGACAGGGGACTCGCCTGACTTTTTTGATAAATCTATAGCCAGTGCTGAGTTTGGTACTGCTGAGGCTAAACTGCCACCAGTTCCTGAGGAGGCTAGTTTTGAGCAATACCCCCAAAACCAGTACAACTACTAATTCCCTTTTCAGGTAGCCTGCAATAATTGCACCGCCCACCCTCCTTTCTATTTAGTATAAATTGCATTTATTTAAATGATACTTTTTTTTTTAGATCAGAAACTTTGTAAAGTATGTAACTCTGACTTTATCAATTTGGGAGGAAATGGGAAAGAAAAGCTGTTGTGTGTTTTTTGTGTTTTTTTTTTTTTTTTCTTTTTGAGAAGGAAATGTGGCAAACAGTTCTTAAAACATTTGTTTCACATTGTGAACAAATGTAAACATGTAATTAGGAAAAAATGACTATAGTTGTTTCTCTTTTTAGAGAGGCTTAGTGCTAATTTCATTGTGTCAACTCAGGTTGGAATAGGATGATTTTAAGCAAGATTTTATTTCCTGTGAAGTCCTACATAATTCTCTGTGTGTGGCTGGATACATATAGAATGCTAGCATATGGAATTGGGGGAAAACATAGGCCAATGAAAATTACCATAGGGGAGGATTTATACTGTAGTCTTTATTTTAAAGACAAACATCATTAGAGTTTTGCCAGGTGTGGTGGGTTAACCCTGGCTGGATGCCAGGTGCCCACTAAAACCGCTCTATCACTCCCCCTTTTCAGCTAGACAGGGGGGAGAAAATATAACAAAAGGCTCGTGGGTCAAGATAAGGACAGTTTAATAAAGTGAAAGCAAAGAAAAACAAATGATGTTATTCTCTACATGCCATCAGCAGGCGATGTCTAGCCACTTCCTGGGAATCGGGGCTTAAGTAAGCGTAGTGGTTGCTCCAGAAGACAAAAATGCCCCCCCTTCTGTCTCCCTTTACTTAGCTTTTATATCTGAGCTGACGTCATATGGTATGGAATATCTGTTTGGTCAGTTTGGGTCAGCTGTCCTGGTTACATCCCCTCCCAAAATCTTGCCCTGCCCCTGCCTGGGCAAAAATGTTGGAGAGACAGCCTTGATGCTGTGCCAGCACTGCTCAGCAGTAGCCAAAACACTGGTGTGTTATCAACACCTTTCTAGCTATTGTTGCGGAGTGTAGTGCTATGAGGGCTGCTATGGGGAGTATTAACTCCATCTCAGCCAGACCCAATACACCAGGAGATAGAAAAAAGTGTGTAAGTTAATTACTATGCACTTGTTTGTTTATTGAACGCTGCAAAATATGCAATATTACAAAGTACAGTAATCTTAAATGGAAGAAGAAACACAGCAGACACCAAAGCATGAGGCTTGTCACGTAAAGACATTTGGCTGCTATTTCCCTGAAGTTTACCTGCTTCTGGGATAGAAGCCATCACATTACAGAATGAGTCCACTAAATGACTTGATTAGTGGGTTGACTAACAGGAAAGCTCTTCTTACACAGTTGCTTCCAAAAAGAAATGGACTAGTAGTTCCTCTCCTATTTAGTAGATGTTTGTTATTCCTTGGATGGTTATGCATGGATAATATCTATTTATTTTATGTGGGCTTTATTTGTCTCTTTCAGGTTTATTTGAAAGTATGCGCTAATTGAATAGAATTACTGCTTTCGGAAATCTCTTTTAAGAACTGATTAAAAAATCAGTGCATTTGGAGTTTCTTGATCTGCCTAGTAGTAAAGGCAGCTGTTAGACTTTTATTTCAGTACTTGCTGCAACAACGAGAAGTTTCTGTACAACTCCTGAGTTTGATTCTGTAAGCAGGGAATGCTTTTGGGTAGCTGTTATGAGTAAACTATTTCTCAGATTATTATTTTTTTTAAGTTTTTTTTCTTGCCTCATCTTGCCTTCTGTCATTGCTTTTGCAAAGAAGGTTTTTGTTTTGAACCTTTGAAGGAAAAATATTGACAGAAACATAAAGGCAGCTTTGCAAAATATATATTTTGCCATTAAAGAAACTAAGGTACTTGTTGCATTTTTTGAGTAAAATTTCCTTGCTGAGTCAAAAGCTTTGTGTAATGTTTTGCTTATTTTCCAATGAGTTTGGGAGAAGTCTAAGTATTCTCTTCCCTTAAGAGCTCTAAAGAGCAGTGCTGTTGTAGGTGGTGGGAAACAGTGTTTTACACTTCCACATTCCAAAGGTTTCAGAGGAGGTGTAGCAATTGCATGGATTTGCAAATGCATGAAAGTCTTCGTTCTGCTTTGTGAAGGAAAGATAAAGGTTCTCGGGCTTCTGGAATTGTTTGTGTGTCTGGGAGAAGGTGAGAAACTAGGCTTTAGAGAGAATTTACTGTCCATGTTGGAATGGGAAGATGAACCTTCTTTCGCCTCGTTTCATACGGAAGATTAGGAAACAGTTTTTATACTTCTCATGACTATTGTAGGAAGGATAGAAGTTCATTGAGCTTGTTAAAATGGGTAGGCAGTCCACCATGTTGTGTTTAAACTTGTTTGTAAATTGCTTTAAGGGGTCCTGAAACAGAGACCCGAAATGTAGTATGTATGTTGAAAAACAGGACCTACATCCTTACTAAATAGAATGCTTCTATCACTTTTCTTTCTGAGCTTCAGTGAGGAAAAAAATTGCAGATCTTAAGGCAAAACTCTGAAAAACATGAACAGTAACTGGAGCTTGAGTTTTATGGGGTCTGTTGAACTCTCTGTTTATAGAGGTATCTTACTTTTGAAGTTACTTACACTTAATATAGTTACTAAGATGAGGTTGATAGATCATGACCTTGTTTATTCCTAAATCAAAATGTGTCAGGTCATGGTATGGAAAGCTAAAAAGCAGCTAGTCTCAGACCCTGTCAAACAACTGAATTATCTGTATGCACTACCTTGATGTACAAAGGGAGCAAGGCAAAGAATTAAATAGGATTATCCCCTTTCTGAGCCTTCAAATGTTAGGATATAGGTATGATTTTAGGATATATTAGCTATTTGGTTTAATGCTTTTTAAAAGTCTTGTGGAAACAGTACAAGAATGACTCACCTACCCAAGATTCTTGCATGTTAACAAAAATGCTTTAGTTAGCTGATGTCTCATGTTAAATGTTGTTCTAAATACCTCTGTAAAAAAGGCTGTTCTGACCTCAGAATTTCACTCATTTTCATGTCTTTATAAATAACACTGGTTTTGCATTATATTCTTTTTATTTCAGTGGTATCTTGGTCCATTTTTCTTATACTGTTATTTTCTACTACCCATGGTTGATGATCTTTTTATTTATTCTACTCATTCTCTGCCTCGCTGAAGGAAGGTTGTGATACAACTGCAATAAGTCAGTTACAGTTTAAATGTAGACAGTTCTTTCTGGGGGTGGGGGGAAAGCTTATCTTTTCTCATCTAAGATCTTGTAATGGGATTTCTACAGAGGTAGCAGTGTGTTGTTGATGTTTGTTACCTCAGTAAGGTTCTCTCTCATCTAAAAACAAACACTTGACTGCCCCAATGCTGGATGATACTTTCATTAAGAATTGATTCTTAAATTGTTAAATTTTGCACATAAATATGATATGATAGAATCTTTCTAAATGGCATTTCAGTAATTAGGACAGTAAAACAAACGTAAAGAGATTTAGTTTTGCCTGATATTTCTCCCTGAAATGCTGGTGAGAGATTGTAGTGATGTCTAGTATAATAGTGAGCTTCCATACGGCATGTATCCATGTTTATTTGACACATGTTTAAAAAAACCAAAAGTATTTAATAATGAGAAAGATTTTTGGATTCTTTTTGTCTTAATTTTTTTCTTCCATTTTACTGAGAATGTTTTTGAAAATACTACAAATTGCCATAGTATCCCAGTAAAACAAAAAAATTGACAGAAATGCTGTGAAAACATTTTCAGGTATTAGGTTGTTTTAATTTTAGCTAGTTTTTTAGGCTGAAATGGGTTTGGTATACTAATTTAAGCTTTGTTTACAGAAAGTTCTTGCTTGATTAGTTTCTAAGATGTTTATGGGGCTGTCCGAGTCATGCTGAAATTAAAGCAGAGTTCTGTTAAGCACCATATTTAATTAAAGGTAACTGAGCATCATATGAATATTGAAGCATGCTATGAGACTCCTGCAAACTCTTTACACCAAATGTACAAATACAATTTTAAGTTTGCAGTTTTTCTGTATGTAATTTTGTAGATCTATGCATGTATACCATATGGTATCTTGTACCATTAGGCACTTTGTCTAATTTGATGTTTCTGAATGCCACCAATACAGGCCATGTTAAATGAATGTGAAAATGATTGTGACCTAAAAGGACATAAACACAAAGTTGAAAGCAAGGAAAACCTTGAAGCCTAATACTATTAACTTTCGGCTGTTTAACTGTTTGGCTAGTTGAATAGTGGTATAGAATTTAAGTAAATTAGTATTTGTACTGCTTTAGCATTGGTGAAGTGTTACACAGCTCCGAAGTGTCTACCAGGTGATCTCTGCAAATAAACATAGTTAGACTTTTATAAAGAAGTTCTTGTATAAGCTTAGCTGCAAAATCCAGTATTCTTACCCTAGAATCTCCTGTGAGTAACACAGAATTTATTTGTATGCTTCTTATCATGTTAAGTATTTTCTCTTTGATAGACATGCTATATTTGTGATGAACAAGGCAGAGAAAGTAAAGCAGCCACTGGTGCTTGTATGACATGTAATAAACATGGATGTCGACAAGCTTTTCACGTAACGTGGTAAGTATATTTTTATTGTTTAACATCTCTGATGTTCCAGAAAGAATCGATGCACACGATGTAATGCATAAACTCTTTATTAACTGTATTTCTGAGTAAAGAAATATAGTAGTTTGTGTAGAAATATCTGACTTTATTGTAGTAGAGTTTTTACTAACAATATGGCAGTGGCAGCAGACACATTTCTGTGAGCTGCAAAAGCTGTCTGATAACACTTCCTTGAGTTGTATTAAATGCTGTGTGGTCCTGTGAATAAAGTTTAGTGCTTTTTTTGTTTGTTTGTTTTGTTTTTGTCTTACGTTATTTTTCTTAAATGATATTTTATAGGATATGTGAATGTGAAGACATGGTTTGTTCACCTGCTAACTGATTTGATGTTTACTTTTGGTAAATCAGTGGGAAAAACTATTGAGCTACACATAAAAATGCACTAGACTCACTCCTTCCGGTAAATTTCCAAATGTTTGGGTGTGATTCACCTCACTAGTTTTATCTAAATGGTACACAACTATCCTGAACTATTAATTTAGGTTTCATGTATGCCTGTTGGAGAAAAACAGCTGTGTCCACCGTCTGATTAATTCCACTTTCAGATATTTAGGTTTGCTTGCGTTCAGGAGATGCTCGTCTGAATTTATGGACTTCTAAAAAGGCTGGCAAACCCCATGTCAACTGGTAAAAGGAGGCAAAAGGAGTTCCACCCCAAAATTTACAGGCTTTTTTTTTTTTTTTTTTCAAATTCAGCTGAACCTTTTTTGCCATAGATAGATAGCAGATTTACACAGACTGTCTAGCTACATAATCTGTGGATTTAGCCATCTATTTTATGGGTGTGCCAGTATGCTGCTTCGTGACCAGCTCAGTCAGGGAAGTGGTATTTGCACATCTACTTAAAATACTTAAGTGTATTTTCTTCAGTGTAGTCAAGTGATACTTCGAGTATCTTGTGCAGATCTTAAAGGATATAATTCTGTAGTTTAGATGCTGATATCTTGGTGACCTTTTTTCTTTTAATTACTTGACTATCTGGCAGGTTTTAACTCTTTCATAAGCATCTAATTTTTCATTGGATGTGATCTATGTCAAGTTTCTTTTTATGGTGAAAATGGATGGTGTTCCTCAAAGCGTGTATACCATGTAAAGAGGTTACTTACAGATATGAAAAAATGTGTACATCCAAGTGTTTGGATGAAAAGGTCTCTTTTCTTTCAACACTTGGATGCATACAAGAGTCCGTTTCATCTTCTTTCTTTCTTCCAAAATCCTGTTTCCAGTGAATGCCATAAAGAACATGAGAAGTAGCTTCAAAAATAAAATATTTATCTTGCCAATTTTTAGAATATTTTGATTCTCAAAAAAACAGGAATGTACTATAAAATGATATCTAGCAAGAGAGTACTATGACTGAGGATATTGAGGGACTTCTGTAATATTAGAAAAATGGAAGAAAAATGTGAAAACTACAGAAGGCAGAGATCCAGGGCAAGGTGTATCAATTTTGGGGTAACAAAACTAATGTCTAAGGAAGAATGAGCTTGAGTCCATCTGTTTTCGTATGGCAAGCTTAGAACGATAAATCTTCACTTAAAGAGATCCTCTTAAATGTTTTCTGTAGTTGGCATCTGGTATAGGTGTGCATGTATTTAGAAAGCAGTATTTCTGGATTGCCCAAGAACATCAGGTATAAGTGAGTGGAAAGTAATTTTAAAAAGCAGTGAAAATAAGCTGCTTTATATATATTGTTCCTTCTTTTAAATACTCCCGTGCATCATTTTGACTGTAGCATTGCATTATTATGCTAATGAACATGATATGGAAAATGAATATTTAGTTTTTCAATATCTAAGTTGGTTTTGATAAAGAAAATAAATCAACATTACAAATGGTGAAAGCAAATTTGATTTGAAAAAATGTAGTAGAATAAGGTAATAATCAGCACAGGCAAGGAAACTTGTAAGTCTTGTTCTTTTTAAAAGAAATTAACCTGCCACAGTCTTTTAAACCAGTAAATATGGTTTGATTTATTATGTCATTGAAGCTCTATTTAAAAAAAAAAAAAAGAAAGGAAAAAAAAAAAAAAAAAGGTGCTTTTCCTGGCAAAGCAGAGAAGGATGTATGCAACTTCAGAAGATTTCTTCTTTGGATCTACAGTATGGTTTTGTTAAAAACGTTCTTTTGGCGTTAATTTGAGCTAAGAACCATTGTAAATTGCTTGGTTTGTTTATTTGTGGGAGTAGCTGCATAATAAACATGGATTTTCAGGCTATAAGCTTGTGTGAGTGGCTTAAAGACTATGAAAAAGACATCAGGCCAAAGTGTAAACCATACATGTTTTTCACTGGGCTGCAAAGGTCAGTTATGTGCTCACATGCCATTAGAAGTCACTTGTGTGGAAATCTTTTCTATTAAATGCAGATATAAGTATCCGTACATTATCAGCTGTGATGCTGTAGTACAAGCTGATGTAAAATTGTTTTCCTTGAATGTTGTTTGGTTTATTTTTAGTGCACAGTTTGCAGGACTTCTTTGTGAAGAAGAAGGCAATGGTGCAGATAACGTCCAATACTGTGGCTACTGTAAATACCATTTTAGTAAACTGGTATGTATTTATGAAATTCTATAAATAAATGTCACTGACTTATTTTTTTACTCTAAATTGCTATTAACACTAGAAATAATATTTTCATGTAGCTCAAAGTAGATTATACTTCATTAAAACAATGTTTAATCACAGTTACAGAAGTACTACCTGAAAAAGTTTTTATAAGTGGTTACTTTCTAGATGTGTGGGTTTTTCCCCTCTGCCAGAAATAGCACGCACAGTTAGTGGTGGGGTTTTTTTCCATGGAAGTGTCTGTAGTGTTTTCTTTTGCTATTTGATTAGGTGGCTTCTAGGAATTTAGTCCATTTTGGAATAACTTAAAAAGTATTATTCGTTATCCTGTATATTAGAGAATAAAGAAGCTGTCAATTTCTTTCTGCTTCTGTTACTTTTGTTTTTTTACTTTTTTTTTCCCTCTCCTCTTGTTCTCTCACTGTCTAGCCAGTGGCTTTTCCCTGCCTATAAGTTCTCTGAAACACAACCTCAAGGAAGTGACTTGATGTTTGATTTTCAAAAAACAAACAAGCAAACAAAAAACTTTGAAATTTCTCAGTTATTTCAGTAGGTTTTGGATCAGACCTCTGGAGTCTTTCCTATCACTTCTTATCAGTTTGACAGGTCCAGATCCCTCTTTGTGTGTACGTGTGTGTATGTGGACTTGAAGGACATAGTGATGTTTAAAAAATGTTATTTATGAATATTGATTTATGAAAATTAAAATATATAGACTTAAGTTCAGATACTGCTGTAAGTCTAGTTAAATGTGCTGATTACTTGTTTTCACTGCTAAAAAAGGTTGAATACTTAGGTGACTTTCAAATAGGTTGCAATGAGGTAAAAACACAGGCCAATGAACCATTTCGGCTTTCTAGATTAGCTTGGTGAGGTTAGCTCTGTGCTCTTGTGAGTATTGATAAGCTTGCTTCATAATGAAGATAAGTCAGGGCTTTCTAGGCCCTTACTAAGCTAAGTTTTTTTTTATTATTATTATCTTGAGCTAAGTATACAAAAAGAACACATATGGTCTATTACCTAGCAGTGAAGGCAAGCTCTTACACTATTATGCATCGGATTTGAATGTTTAGTGCTGCTATGATTGAGAACATGTATGTTTATTTAAAAAGCAAGTTTAATGATAAAGACATAACTCTATGTTTGACATGTAATTAGTTAGCTTTCCATTACAAAACTACAGTGGTAAGAACAGTAAAGACTGGCGTTTTTCAGTATTTCTTTAGGATTATTGTGTCTGTTGATGCCTGGTAAATACCGGTGTTTAGTATTTACTACTGAAGATGGTGGGTGGTGTATATCTACTATACCACTGAAAACTTTGGTGGGCAAAGCACTGACCTGAAGTATCTTTATACTGCTACCTCAGTTATGATAAAATAACAAACATTTTGAACACTGGCCTAGCATTAAGTATTTTCTGCCTGGACTAGGCACTCAAACATTACATAAATACAGGCAATTTTATCAGCTGCTTGTAAATGCATACATGACCACAGCATTCTGTATCCTTTTTTTTTTTTAAACCCATTTTAATGAAAATATTGCAGGCAGGTCACTTGTATAATAAATCATGAAGCCATAAAACAGCCACCTCGCAATGCATTTCAAGCATGTGGCAGTGCTAGCACTGTGGCTTCATGTGCTACTCATTTGAGCAGCATCTTTTCTGGTTTATGTTATGAAAACTTGAAAATGTGTCCAGCATCTTTTAACCTTTAAAAAGTGCATCACATTTCTTTGTGGAAAGCATATCTTGCAAATTCATGGAAGTTGTAAAAGTTGATACAAGGATAGGCTTTTTTCCTGGTATACATTGGGTAGTCTTGTTAATTTTATTAGTGTTAGTAATTTGTCGGTTTTTCAGTAACTGAAGTTTTTTTCTCTTCAAGCAGTAAGGCATCTTATCAGTTGAAATGCTTTATATTTTTTATTTATTCAAATGGTTCCTTTTCTCTATCCATAAATATATTTTCTCTTTTTAGAAAAAGAGCAAACGGGGATCTAATAGGTCATATGATCAAAGTTTAAGTGATTCTTCCTCTCACTCTCAAGATAAACATCATGAGAAGGAGAAAAAAGTAAGTGGATTTGTCGTTGCTAATTATGTGGCACATCTGCTTAATAGTAGCACTTTCTGATAAATTTAATTTTTGCTGGAAAGCGTGGAGGAAATCTTGTTCCTGAAGCACTGAATAATAGATAACACAGGTGATAAACTAGAGGTACTAGGGTCCAATAAGGAAATATCTTCAGGTGCATTTGTACATGCACCTTTGTATTCCTGTTTATCATAGGTTTTGGGATACACACTGAAACATGTCCATTGGGAAGGCTGTGTCCATGCAGCTTCCTTTGCTTTAGTTTTCTGAGATTTCTTTGTGTAGCCTTTTTGACTAGGTGGGATAGAAAAACAGGGGTAGACGTTATAGCAAGTGTGCTGATAAACAGGTGCATCTAATTTTTTATGTTTCAACCTTTTATATCTTTTTCACCTCATCAAAGAACTGACATCTTGTGTTGACACATTTCACCGGTACTGGTGGTCATTGTGATGGCAAAATAGCTTGTCATTCACCTGGGAATCTTCCTGTGAGGGTACAAAGAACATAACTGGCTGTTAATCTCTATTGTTGGTGTATTCTTTTAACAATTTAACTTTACGTATTTTTAAAAACAATTTAAAATTTATAAAGATTATTATTTTACATTTTTATTACTGCTAGATTAATAGTTTTCTATGGGAAATTTGTCATCTAAATTCAACACAGGGTGATAACAGACAGTGGCACAATAATGCAAATTTACTTTGGCTCTTTTTTAGCCCTCTGAGAATACATGCAATACTGCTCACTTCCATGCATCCTGTACAACTTACTTAATAGATTTTTCTGTGGGTGTGGGAAGACTTAGTTTTGCATTATTCAAAATCATTACATGAAAATTGAATTCAAAGAATGTATTGACCAAATGTATATTATATGAAGGAACTATATTTATAGTGACAGGAAATTGAATAACAATGTCAGTCTTCAGACCCTTAGTCTCCTTAATATTTGATTTGGTTTTTAAGCTCACTTCCACTTTGGATGGATGTTGATCTCCATTGTTCTTGGATAATCTTCTAAAAAGTGTCTTTAGATCTGGTTAATGGCATAGGTGAATAGTTACATCTTCATCTGGTAATGCAGAAGAGAGTGTGTGTTGTGGTGTAGTTGTACCTCTTAATCTAAATTTATGACTAAAATAATAAAAGTATGGGGGTTTGGCCGATCTTTTTTTCTTAGTAACACATTGGTAGAAAAAAAAAAAAATCTTGAATTACAGACTACAGAATTACCTGCAAGGTAAAGCCTTACCAATATTTGCCAAGTTTTTTTCTCAGTTTGTTTAGTTTTTCCACCACTATCCTGTTTCAGGTCATATTTTGTCAAAATACGTGCATGGATTTTTACTCGCATTGACAAAACTTTGAAGTTGAATTTGAAGAAACTTTGAGGTTTGAGCATGAGGCTCAATTTCAGTTTTGTATGTCCAAGCAGTGCAAAAAACCCATTGCTGCTGTTCATTGTGTGGTTTGTGTGTGTTATTTTATTTTATAAGTGACTTTGACTGGAGATGGTATACTTTTTCAGGTTGTAATACCTGTAAAATCTTCAGGGAATACTTGGAGGGACTTTCTAACAGAGTGTGTTCAGCCAATGTATCAGCTATTTTTAATCTTAGCTCCTCAGCTTCTGCTCTGGAAGTGTATTGGTGTGGATCTTTTTCTAGAAACATGTTGTGGCTTGCCTTTGCAAGTCTTGGCCTTTTTCTGTGACTTGAAGTTTACTAGAAATAGGATATTAAAGTTTCTTCTACCTTTCATGAACTGAAACATGGTAATCCAGATGATCTCATGATCTGTAATACCAAGTGAAGCAATGCGGTTTGAAGCACTATTATTTGACATTCAGTGGTTCTCATGGCATGTTAGCTTATCAAGTTTAATTTGCTTTATATGTTATATAATCACAAAACACTATTCTAGTTAAAACCACCAAGTGGTGAAAAAAGTTGCAGTTTCCTAAAGCTGTTAGTCGCCTAACTTTTTGTGGCTACTGAGATTTTTTGGGGTGTTTTTAATCTTACACGTTCTGTAGTTAAAGAATGACCTGTACTTTGCAAAATACTAATCTTCAGTCAAAGACCTGTATGTCATGTGGAGGCTCATTCTCTTGGTAAATTTTATTACCTTCTGCATGTGGTGTCTTATTGATGTAGTATGTCAAACATACACTGTATCTTGGAGGAGTAAGGTAATTTTTTACGGTCACTTTTCCATATTTTACTCTTCTGTAAATCCATTTGGAATCTAGACTTTTGTCATATTACAGTAAATCTCTCTCTCCCCCTCTCTCCCTCCCTCTCCCCCCCCCCCTCCCCCCAGTAAGGGCACCCCAGTTTCTAATTTATCTTTCATCTCTGTTCTTTGGAAATTTGGATAATCTGATCTTTAGGCATCCTTAAAGCTTTCCCTTTTGCCAAGCAGAAGCCGTATGAGTTAAAGATTGGAACCATTTTTATTGCTCAGACCTCAAAAGCTATCCATTTGCATATAAAATATTATTTTGCAATAAGAGGTTGGTCTGAAAATGTTGATATGGGTAGCTGTTGGTTTTTGTAAACAGAGTTGAAAGCATGTATTTTCATAATATGTATTTAGTTTCTTCTGGTCACTGTGCTTCCAAAATCAATAGCAAATATATAAGGGTGTAATAATTAAAAACCCAACAGACCTTTGGTATGGTTTAATTTTAATGAGAATTTGAAGCTACAGAATAAATACTTGGTTATATTCTGATTACTGCTGCACTAAGTATTGTTAGTTTCTATAGCAGACATGTTATTTAGAAATGATTAGAGATGAGGCTGTGTGACTCATAGTAGGGTTGGTAGTATGTTGTTTGACATCCTGTTATAATATCCCTTTTTTCAGGGCCCAGGTGTTTATCTCAAGCTTTTTTGGGAAAAACTTAGGCCACCATGAGGCTGTGGAAGAATACCTTGCTTTGCTAATGTTCCTGGCAGCCTTATCTTTGGCAGGGACTAAAGAAGGAACTAAACATGTCTGGGATTGACCTTTGTGTGTAAAGAAGTGTTTCTTGCCATGTATGTGAAAATTAGGCCAGCTTACTAGCATTATATGTTTATGACTTTTGAAAAATGTGAATTTACTACATAGTAAGTAACTACTATATAGCAGCTGAATTACACAAATTCCTTTTCTAGTAGAAGTGCTTTGGTCTGGACTGAGCAGGAAGGGGAAATTTAAAACTCTCTGATATGATGGCTCACATGATGCAAATTACACAAAAATGGCCTCATGACTGAATACTGCAAATGTGTAAGAAGTGGTGTTTGAAAAGGCAAAAATAACAAAACAGTGACAAGGAGCCCCAGGGCACTATTGCAGAAGTTGAAGAGTGTCAGAGGAGAACCTAAAACGCAGGAGCCAGGGCAAGTTTTCTAAACACTGAGCTACTGGCCAAAGGGAATTCAGTATGGGCATCTTCTTGCTGCTTGTCCTGTTCTTAAAGAAACATTACACCTTCTCTGATTTTGAGGAAAGAAACTTGAACATCTAAGAAGAAAGAGTTTGAGGCAGTGTGTGACTTTCAGTGTGTTCACTGTAGCTGCGAGTTTGGTTGTTAGGCCCATGGGAAGGGAAAATTTAAAACCCACCTCTACTCAGTGGAAGTTTCCATAGGTTGGTTTGCGAACTGTGTTCTGAACTGCCCAAACTTTCCCAATATGTTGTGAAGGAGCCTACATTTGTATGTCAGGTCTATGAATTTCATTTGGGAGAAAGGTGCTTGATGCTTTTTTGATATATTTTAATGCTCTGTGGGGGCTGTTACAAATCAAGTCCTAAACACTCAGATCAAATGTTCATTATATATTCCCCACTATCTGAATAACTCACTGAAAAGATAAAATTGACCTGCCATCCATCAGGTAAGATTCTGTTGCAAAAATGGGAACAGACTGCAGTTCTTTGGGTTACCGTTCAGCTGCATAAGCAATGGTTTCTTTCTTTTTTTTTTTTTTTGGCTTTAAAAAAAAAATAATTCTGATTTAGTCCTGAACACTCAATTTATAGTACTGTATAAAGCAGAGTGTTGCAAAGGCAATTCTAATTATGTCATTCCTCTGTTAATTGCCTCATTTCATAAACTTAATGGTTTTATTTGAACATTGAGGTTTTTCTGTAACTTTTTAGGGAATAAAGCTCCAGACTTACCTCAGTAATGCAGTACCCCACTGCATTTTTATTAATTTTTAATTATTTTTTAAAACAGTTTAATAGATTTGACTATTTAATCCTCTCAACTGTTCTTGATGTATGAAGCAAAATTTGCAACAACTTTGAAATTACTTCAGTTTTAATGATTGAAGTAATGCTAGATAAGTATTTTTTCAAATGAGAATTGTGTGGTATGGATGCTAATGGTGATGCTTATCCATGTTGACTTCTTCCAAATTCTGTTCAGTTGGAGGGAAAGAAGAATGCCTCTAAAACGCCTCTAAAAACTGGTCAATAACTATATATAACATATGTAGCTGAGTATATAAATGGTCTTCAGTATCTGTCTATGGGCTGCAGAACCTGGTTCCTGTTTCCTAAGACTGAGTTTTTGTGTGGCGTTCAAACAGGTTACTTCATGCTGTGTTCTTTTATTGCTGGTGCTGATGAGTAGTATTTCTGTTTCTGGGTACCTGTTCTTCACAGACTTTGTAGGAGTGTAATTTATTTATTTATTTATTTTAGCATACTGCTTCATGTCAAATTGTGTTGAAAGTCTAGTTATTTGGGAAGACTGATAGAGTGTGACTGTAAACAAATTTTCATTAGAAAAAGAAAGCTACTCTATCTGAGTATATTCAATAATACATATCTTTAAAGTCTGCAGGATTAAGAGTAAAGGTGGCATATGTTTGTTTGATTTCTTGCCTGCTAAGGTTCTGTGTTAACTTGTGCTGTATTCTGTGTTAGCCTGATAATCAACTGCATGTAATCTACTAGAACTGGCACCAGTTGGTGTAGATGGCACAGCAAAATTATCTCTTATGGAGGTCAGGAAGAACTATATAAGCAGATAAGTTTGGGTTTATTTATATTTTCTTTTATTTTAGTAAGAGGAAAAGTAGGAATTTCTGTTTCAATTATGCTTATCATGGAATTGCTGATTTGACTACCTCCTATTTTTCTAACCTTACAGTAACACTTCATATGTATTATGTAAAAAAATATTAATGCTTTTAGTGTATCTTAGCGTAACAAAAAACTCATAAGAGTATTAAGCTTGGCACCTGGGATTAGTTAATTATTGTAAGATCAAAATGACAAACACACCACCTCAGGTATACCCAAAAACTACTCTGTAAAATGTAGAATTTTATAAAGCTGCATTAGTTGCAGCTGTCGTTTTTCCCCTCAAAGTACACATTTTAATCTTCTACTTTTCACTGTGAAAGAAAACAAACTCAAAACCTGACCCCAGCAGAACCTGTGCATGAAATAATAGTGATTAGTAACAGTAATAATAGTCTTTGTAGGCTGTAAAGCTGAAATACCATGGGTGGCAAAATCCTCCAGTGTTTATCTGAGGAAATTCTGTTATTTATTTGTTTCTTTCATGAAGCTACTACTTCACCGTGGTTTTTATAGGCGCCTCTAGAGCAGTACTGGGGGAATCAGAATTTTGAGTAGATCTCTACTGTAGTAAGTTCTTACTGTGCTCCTCAAACAAAAGTTGTGTTTTTTTAAAGAAAAGCACATTGTTAGCCCAGATGTTGTCTTTAGTCTGTAGGGATCGACCAAAAGACTTTCTGTTTCATTGAAAAATTGCTATGATATACTTGAGGTATTATTGGATGTTACTCTTATTTATTTTGTTATGTATTGTTTATGCTATTATTACATATTACTTAGGTTTCATCAATACCTTCACAAAATTTTAAGAAAGGACTTTTTGTCTGATTATACTCTTGATCTTCCTACAAGTTCAGTGCATTGTAGCATCATTTACGCAACTCCTTAGTGTTTGTACTCTGCCACATTATAAGATAGAGGAGAGTAACTTTTGAATGAGTGGGGTAAAAGGTAAGCTGAACTTTGAAGAAACAGGAACATTTCTTCCTTGAGAGAATTATGCAATGTTGTCTTAGTTTGAAAACTAGATGACACGTGAACATTAAAAATAGGTTATTAAGGTTACTGCTTGATTTTTGTTTCTGTTTGAGCTATGTATCTTCCTACAATTCTGTAGCTATAACTGTGAGAGATGTAGAAGCAAAAGGTGCTTTAAGATATTCTTTTTCTTTGCTTTGGATCCTAGATTAATATAAGATTAGTTCTTTATGTTGACTTTGTAACAGTTTCTAGAGGGTAATCTTGATACTTTATAAAGTTGTATGTATATGCTGTTCACCAGGTACAATGTTTTGTGTGCTGGTAGACCATATGCAGTGAAAGGTGATCTGCAATGTTAAGTTAACCAAGCCAGGAAAATTGAAGGTATTCCTTTTGCTTGCCATCCTGTTGGCCTATTTCTTGACATATTTGATGGGTATCTTCAAGTTACCTTGTAGACAGTGGAGTGTTTCCCAGTATGTAACAAAATATATATTTTAAAGTTTAAATACTTGAAGTTTTTATAGGAATAGATGAAGGCGAGTATGGACAATAAATAGTTGCCTTGATTTGGTTAACCTTGCACCATTTTTGAAGTTATAAAGTGCTACTCAACTGTTTAGCACTGAGTATCAATTACTAACCATTAATATTGAACTGTGTAAATAACAGGAAAAGCATATTTTAATGTTAAATATCAAAAGAAGAGTGGCTTATTCTGAACAAGTTGTTGTGCATTGGTCTTGCACCTAATAGAAGCTTTGGCTGGCATTTTTATCATTGATTCTTCAGTCTTTTTACTGTTGACAGTTAAAATTCTGACCGTTATCCCTGTATTGAAGTGAGGGTTTTGAGTCTTTTAAGTAACTGTATCAAGGAGTGGTACTTAAGAACAAGTTTCGTGCTTAGAGCTGAATATGTATGTGTTTGAATAATGCTGACAGTAGTGTTCCACCTCTCCCTATAAACTATCCTGTGCCTATATCCTTTTATTACTGTGACTGCAGCAATACTGCTGCTGCATTTAATTTTTCTGCTGTAGTTTATACTATATAAAATGATAGATAGATGAAAGCTTGAGCTAGGGAGGTTCTTGTCAAAACAAGGTAAATTAGGATTTGAATTTTAAACTTGTGGACCATGGTCATCTTTCATTTTGGAATTGTTATGGTTATATTACTAATAGCTACTAGTCACAAATAAGAGGCCAAGCAGGTCTTGTATTGGGGATTAGCAAGAGCTATGCACAGCTTTCTATTAAAGATGTTAGTTGCGATGGTGACAGTTCTGGATTTATAAGTTTCAGTGACAGAAAGGTAGTGCAGAAAATCCATAAATGACAAAAGCACCAATCTGAGTACTGTGTGCTAATAGAACGTTCTGATACATTGGAATTATTTGAAGGAGTCAGAAACAGTGGCTGAAAAATCAGTGATTTAGAATTCAGATGATTTTCCTTACAACAATCACTAAGGAAAATAGATTTGAAAATGTTGTTAAGGTTTGAAAACTTGGGACAACCAAAGGTAGTGGTGGGGGGTGTTTATGATTTTTGTAATAGAGAAGGGGATAAAAATGGAATACTTCAAGGTCAGCCCAAGCAGTTTTGCCTGAAGGGCCAAGCACTGATGCTTGCTCATAGTGTGTGTATGTTTTAATTCTTCCAGAACAGAAGTTAGTCTCCTGTTCCTTGGGCAGGTGAGCTCTTGCTCTGTTCTGTGTCTACCTATTCTTGTCCCTGTTACTGTCCATCTCTTGTGCTCCTTCACTGAACCAACCTAGCTCACTAAAACAGCAGAAAACTATCCACTTTGGTTTTTGTTGCTGCTGTTTTAGCAGTTTGAATTGGCACACAGAAGGTATGACAAGCTAAGCAGTGTGGGAAAGGTGAGAGAGGGATAAGGAAGCTTTTTTCTTTTTTTTTTCTTTCCCCCTTTGTAACAGTGTACTGTTAAATGCAGAACTTCAGAATGTAGTTCAATGAAATGAAGTACTGTGGAAACCTCTTTGGAGAAGGCTGTGTGTTCCTGAGGCAAAAATGAATTGCAGATAAGTGTAAATACCTTCAACAAGTTAAATGATACTTCCATGTGGAAATACTATGAATTAATAATGCCATTAGAGAAAAGCTGAACTCATCCATTCCATCTGTACTGGAAAAGTTATCATTCACTTGCATTATTCAGTCTTCCCAGATGTTGAGGTCCAAACTGTGGAAAGATAGATTTGACAACATTTATTCTGTTGTTAACAGATCAGAGCTAAGATAAAATTTTACATGTATCCTTAATTTGATATTTCAATGAGATGACATTTTCATTCAGTAGTCTGATAAATGTTTGCTTTGAAACTACGTTAAAGAAAATGAATGAGCAAGTGCTGATCTTTAGAGTGATCCAATGTGTAAATGAGCTAAAAACCCAAAGAGTTGGAAACAAACTGTATTTGTGAAATCATACTATGTAATAATTTTGTAGATTGAATCTTTGTGGAAGAAATAGGAGCAATCAAAATGTGCTTTTTTTTTTTCTTCTCCACCCTTCTAACCCCTGGCCCCACAAGAGGGCAATGTACAGAAGGTACTATAGAGTTCCAGAAATCTTGCACCATATTTGTTTTCTTATCCTGCAGCATGTAGCGATTGGAATTAGGAAGGTATTACATAATTTTTTTAGATGAGAAACAAAAGCCAAAATGAGAACCCTAGTGATAAAGCTTTCTTATTAATCATGACATATGAACTCTAGGTATTTTGTATTGGTATTTAGCTACATCATAAATCAGGGCACTTCAAGTTCTAGGATGAATAATGTTACAGCTGCTTACCCAATGGCTGCATGGCAATTGTGCCTTACTATTCTTACGGTAAGAAAGGTTTCAGGAGCTTTCTGAATCTGGTCTGTTGAGCTACCCTATTTGTGAACCAAGATTGAAGTTGCCTTTGTCAATTTTGTAGTTGGCCCTGTATTTTTTTAATGTATTCTTTCTTGGAATGTTTGTTTTGCTAAATCCTGTTTTTACAGAATGTAGCATTGCATTTATCAGCTCTGCAACTATCTTAAGATACAGGTATTTGGAACATCTGAACTCATGCCTACGAATCTTTAAAAAATTTAAGTCTATGTAAATAAATGGGATACATGGCTTCTGCGGGCCTTCAGGGCTCCCTTAGCTTTCACTTACTAGCAATGTTATTTTCAGTCCTAATTTCTGCCCTTTTTTTCCTTATGGTAAAGCTTGTAAAAGGTCAGACACTTGATATCATTACCTTCCCTAGAATGGTGGGCTTCCATGTGGCTTTCTGGATGGATGTTTATCTTGGTGAGCTGCTGCTCTGTTGTGTTTTTTGTTTTGGTTTGGTTTTGTTTTTTTTTTTAGAGGCATGGCTGATCAGAGGAAGTCTTAGAAAAGTGAAGCATGCAGTGAGTTGTCTGTAAGGGGCCAACTGTTTGTTCTTTTTCTGGCAGTAGGGAAGTTGGCTAGTTGTGTGTCCTTTGAGACAGACTTGACTGAAAACTGTTGTATTTGTTAAATGTTGTGGGAATTCATGTCCCTCTGTTACTCTTTTTCTGGATTCAAAAGTGGCTATTTCAGAAATCTTACTATGTATGCATCTTTATGGTGAGAAGAGGGTGCAACTGCAAGGAGCTTTGTGGGAGCTAAGTCTCTTCATCTCAGCAGGTTGTTGCTTAAAGTTTTATCCGTATCACTGTAAAAAACCTGAGCATTCATTTCAAAGGTTTTCCTGCAGTGAGATGTTCTCCGCTTCTTTGATGTTATTTGCATCTGGAGTTAATTCACATTCAGAAGTAGGACTTATGAACTTTCCTTGGGAAGAAAAAAGAAAAGGAAAAAAAAGAGGAGAGATTGTTAGAAGAGGTATAACCTAAAAGAAGAAGGGAATGTAGAGTTAAGGACAGCAAACCTCCTGTGGATGAGATTGTTGCATGCAAAGGCTTTCAGGTGGGGTATGCCTCCAGTGGCCTTGCTTGGTAAGCTGTAACCTTGGTAATATGTCCTGGCAAATGTTGTGTTGATGTTTTGGATCTGGGAGAGGAATTTGATGTGGTTGCTGATGCTTCACTTCACAGAACTTAAAGCATATTCTTTCTAGGCTCTTGGTCATTTATGCCTCCTCACTTCCCCCTATTCTTGTATCCCTCTTTCTTTCTTGACACATCCTTTTCTGTTGAGACTACTATCAAACTGATTTCAGTACTTTACAGAATTTAATTTGAAGTCCTCCTGACTGTTCCTTTGATCAGAATTCTATGTTTCTTTCCCTTTCAGACAAAATTAACACTGTAAGTAAAAGAACACTAGAAAGTCAACGAAGAGATTGTAAAACATGTTCATTTAAACGTTTTTCTATTGTTTATTTATATTGCTGTGAAGTTTCATCTTAAAGCATATTAAAGTCATTGCCTCTTTACTCCAAAATTATAAACAAAAAAAATTTCTTTAGGGTGGTTTGAATTTCCTAGTAAAATAATGAAAGCTAAAGAAACTCAGGTAGTGGCTTTGATTTCCTTTTCATAAATTCCTTCTTGAGTCTTGTTCAGATTTTAGTAAATTGTTTCTCAAGTTTATCTACACATGGATGCTGATGATATAGTAAGCTGGGTAACTAGCACTGACAAAAGGCTTTTGGATCAACAGGTTTGATGGGTAATGTGGCAATTGTGGTGTAGATGCTTCTGTTTTTTCTTGATACTTCTTGTTTTCTGGCACTATGGGCACTTTTGGGACTGTTATGTTTAAGAAATTATTGAAAAGACTGTGCAGTGCATTTGAATTACTCCTTTCCATGTTTTTTTTCTTTTAAATGTGTATTTTCCAGGTCTAAAAGAGCCAAACAAACAATCTCCCCTCCAGTCCCCCCCCCCCCCCCCCCCCCCCCCCCCCCAAGAAAACAAAAACAACCTCCCTGATCTAAAACTCCCTCAACAAGCCTATATTAGGATTTAAACAATTGAAATCCTACCTTATGGTGTACATTGTTGTAATTGACACCTGCACACTTTTTATGAAAGGGAAAACTCCATACTTCTATCCAAGCGGCACACTGGGGAAAAAAACCAAGTGCACTTCAGCGTATGAAAAAACCAAACCTAGAAGTCTCCATCAGCCTTTTAAAGAGTTCTCTTGGACCTTTGAGTTTTCTGAAGTGTGGAAGAAACAAAAGGACTTTACATATTGTATTCTAGCAAGTATATTTTTGCATGATATTTTGGTAAAGATAGCTTTGGTGCTTTCTTTATTAATCTTCTTGGCTAAACTGTATTTCCTTCCTGGCAAAATTAAGTTACAAGTTTAGTTAAAGGGATTTGGGGCTGATTAGAGGCAAGGTGATCTTTAAGTAAGTCAGCTGCTATTTATAGTTCATAAAGGTAGAGATAAATGTGTTTTGCCTTCAGCTTTGCATCTAGATTGTCAGTTAACTAATTCTACTTTATCAGAGAATTTGAGAACCCATTGTCTTATCTTTCAGGCTGATTCCGTAAAATAAGTTTCTGATATTTCTTCTGTTGTGACTGAAATAAAAAGCTGATACTTGGTGATACCTGAATAGAGTATGCACGTATTACATCTTGTCCTGGTGCTTGGTGAGAGTGGTTGTGCAGTTGCTGTTGAACAAATTATGTTTTCTTTTGACAGTCTGGATAATCATTTTGCTAGTTAGAGAAAGATCAGCATGGATAATTTAAGATTCAAAACAGTTACTGAATTTTCATATGGCTATTCAGACTTACACTTTTTAAGTTGTCTTCCTCATCTTTTCAAGCCACTCAGTGGGAGTTTTAAACCCCTTGTGTCAATCCATATGTATGCATTTTTTGGTAGCTTTCTGTTGAAGCACCCATTCTGAACAAATAGCCATAGATCATACTGTTCTACTGAGTTTTTGTGCGAGTACACAGAAATTCCACCAATAAATAGTTAAAGCAGCAAAATACTTGAGTGCCAGTAGCTTACAAGTAACTTTCTCTCACACCTGCAGTTTCTCTGCATCTTCTCTGCATCTTCTGACATCGGCTGTGTAAATAAACCATATTATGATGCTAAGGAAAAAGTGACTGTCTAGACTTGTTTTTGATTAAATAGATAAAAATACTGAACTCCTGTATTCTTAGTTGAACTGTTAATTTTGTCAGACTCATATTTTGTTGGTATTTGTCTGAATTATTTAAACAACTACAGTTTGGGTCTGATTCTGTAATCCTCTAAGAACTGATTTCTACCAGTATGGAAGACTTCTCTTACAGTATAAAGGGTCTGGGTTAAGAAATTATTTTCTCTCTGCACAATTTCATTCACACTACCAATGCTTCATGTTGTGTTTAAAGAAAAAAAATTTTTTTTTTCTCAGCCTCTAGAAAGCACACTTGTATAGCTTTTGGTATTTTGTTCAGTTTAACATGGAAGATACTTATTTAGTATGTAAACTGTAAACACCTTTTTGGGAATGAAACCTAAATCAAATTTCGCATTTTTGTGCATGAGGATGTTAGTAGGTGAGCCAAAGCTAAAACCTTGCATGAGTTTACAGTAGTATCCCAACAAAAAATAATGTGCAGTTGCAGAAATGTAGGAAGATGGAAATCTTCTGTGAGAAATGCACGAAGATATCTGAAACAGAAGCCATGTCTCTGTTTTTAATCCAGTTTATTTTGTTGATTAATTGATTATTGGGAAGATAGATAATATTAACAACAGTGGATTCATAAGTGCTGGCTATAATTGAAGAATTTCAGTTTGTGTACTTTGAAAGCAAATATAAATACTTGATTTGCAGTTAATATTGTTTCCATTAAAATAGCATGGGATATTATTACTGTCTCAAATTTTGATAACGCTTGATTCTACAAAAAATGGGTTATGTTAAAGATGAAGTTGAACTTAGGTTATATTCTCTTTTATAACTTCTAGAAATATAAAGAGAAAGATAAACACAAGCAAAAATATAAGAAGCAGTCGGAGTCCTCACCATCCTTGGTTCCATCTCTTACTGTAACCACAGAGAAAGTAAGTCAATGTGTTTTTCCTCCTCTTCCACTTCAATTACTTATGTTGAAATTTCATGATGTAATCATTCCACTGTATATACAGGAGCTTTATAATGGCATAGATTCTATAATGATCAAGCACACTTGGTATTTTTTCCTGTAATGTAAAATCCTAGAATACTTTGGGTTTTATCATATGGAGAAAGGCTTAGAGCTTCATAATTGAATAGTGAGTGATTTAATGACCCCAATCAGGTGCCACTGATACTACAGTAAGTTTTATTTCATTGACTTATGTTTAATAATTTGAGAAGTTTTAGAAAAACTTACCTTTGAAATCCACTTGCGTCTACTGAGCTGTTACTGAACCTGTAAGCATTTAAGCTGGTAGTTATGAAATTAGAGCTCATGCTTCATATACTTGTAATATCACATTGCCTTTTTAGCAGTCTGCTCCATTAGGTTCTGTGGTCTTTCCTTCCTGTTAATGTGCTAGCAAATACCTAACTCAAGGGGCAACATAGAGGGTTAAATAATGAGAGTACTCATTGTACTCTACAAGAATTGCTTTTGCTATCCACCAAAAAAATAACACTAATGATGACATTACAGAGTGGACAGCAATATTGAGAAATGGGTTTTCTGACTTCAAACTTGGAAAACATTTGTCCCATTCATGTGGGAATGTTTGACATCTGAGTCGGGGAATCATGGTTTGAATTAATTAGCCATCAGTATGTAGAACATTGTTTTTTAGCAGAAATGCTGAAGCTTGTGTTAACTGTATGTAGTTTGGTTGCTGTGATGCAATATTCAACAAATGTGTCTGTCTGCACATGGTACACAAAGACCTTGTCAGGACAGGGTAAAACAATTGAAATACCAACTTTCTCTAGTCTCTGGAAGTATTCCCTCAACTAGTGGTATCAACTTCAAGAATCACAACCAAGAAAGTTAGTCTTTTGGTACGTTTTGGATATTTCTTTATTCTCAGTAGTAGGATTATTAACTTGAAGATGTGTACCTGTTAACATCCTATTATCTATGACTCGTGATTCTGATAAATTAGTCTCGTTTCTGGTTCTGCTGTATTGTTTTTGAAACTTGTGTCAAGTGAGACTTACTACTAGTCAGTGGTTTTCTGAAACTCCCAATAACTCTTTATTTAAAAAAAAAAAAAAAAATCCAAACAAAACAAACCCACAGAAAAAAAAGCTAGTCAATTTGCCACTTTGCTGTTTTGATTTAAGAGCGATTAGACATTGCAATCAGTGAGTGTGACAGTTTTTATTGAAATTAAGTTGTAGAATTCTTTGAATAATATTGACTGGTCCATGTGATTTGTTATTTAATTTTATTAATTTGTCCTGAACATATTCCTGTTGAGTCTCAGACAATGCGTAAAATTCATAACCTGTAGAAGAGGCTTCTTGTGTGGGACCTTCCTTTAAACTCTACAGTTTTTGTTAGGTTTTGTGATACGTATCATCTTACCTTTCTTGAATTGCATCCCTTTTGTATTTTGATTATCTAATCATCATCATAAGTTTTAACAAAAAGTGATATTACTGTATATTTGTGTAAAAGTTAAAGAAAATATATTGAAATACTAGTTATTTTTGAGTCCTACCTATTAGAATGTGCGTTCAATGCTGAAGACGCAGTTCAATTCTGTTTTTCTGCTAACCTCTTTTCTGGTTGCTTTGTTTTCCCTAGACTCTTCCTAATTACAAGGTTTACGACTCAGTGGTGTACAGTTTAAGGTGAACAAGAGTAAAATCCCATTTTTAGCAGACCTCTATTTAATCCAAGTAAAGAATGAAAATCTTGCTGAGTCGTTGGCCATACTGTTAATCGAGATTGTACTATGTATGTATGTATAGCAGGTCAAATATATTTTTGTAGTTAAATTGATAGGATTTGTAATACAAACATTTTAGATATTTTTATGTTCTTTTGAATACCTAAACCTCACCTCTTTATAGTTTCAAGAATCATTAAATAGATAACATTACAAAAGAAAGCCTTTCTATGGTTGTTAGCAAGGTAGAGCTAGAGCAAATACTGATGAGAATGGAAACTGTAATTCTAGAACTAAAATTATAACTGCATTAAACTAAACCAGAAGTAGTCATTGTGAAATTTAAATATCAACGCGTGTCCTTTTAGGTTTGGGTTTTTAAAAAATCTTTTGCATCTTCTGTTTTTTTTCTACCCATCTGCTTCATTTTCTGCCTTATTTTATAATGCTTCAGATGTCAGGAAAATTGGTGTTCAGTTGTTTTTAATGAAATTACTAAGTGTGGGTTTGTTTTTTTTTTTTTTAATTATCTACTCAATATTTGGAAGTGATTTTTTTCTGTGGCTAGTTCCTTCAGTTATCTTTTAATTTTTTTTTTTTCCTAACTCCCTTTGACACCATTTACATGCATTTGCTTTTCTAGGTTATAAATCCATAGTGTGTTTCTAAAAAATTTGAAATTTTAATAATAAAACAAGCTTTGTTTTTCTTCTGAGATAAATACTTGGTTCAGAATATTGTATTAATATGTTACTTTTGTGTGTCCTTTTACATAGAATTGTCAGAATTGATTTGGACTTGACGTCTTTTTCACAGCAGTCTGTCTTTGCAGTGAATACATTATTTTATCATCGTATATAATAATTTCTGCTACCATATTGTTCCTGTGAGATGAACTGGAATTTGAAATGAATTTTGTTTTTCCTTTTTAAAGAAGTTAAATCCTGTGTGATAACAGCGGTAGTGACCTTTTATGCAGGTGGTGCCTTAAAGCATGTTTTTATCTGGATGAGTGGCTTCTTAAGATAGATTCTTGAAAGGCTACAGAGTAAACTGTGGATTTACATTATGTGAGTTAGTATAATTGGCTCGCCTGTTTGTTCTGCAAAATTTAATTCCAAGAAATTTTACTGAGGTTCCAGTCCAAATACTGTCATGAGATAAGAGTATGCCTTTTGAGAGGCATTTTTGTGCATCCCTGTAATGTCTCAGTGAACACTGCTTAGTTTGGATCAGTTAAGTTTGAAATAAGAAATTCTTAACTTCTCTTTGATTAATGTACTAACAAATTTATCACTTTTATTTTTGGGCATTGATACAGAATGTGTTAAGAAGGACTAAAATAACAGGAATTTGAGTTCTCTGTCTACTTTTTCTTCTGGCCTTCCTCTTAGTTGGGAAGAGCCATCAGTCCTCATAAATGCTTCTGTCTCAGATTTTGAGCTTTGGCTTGTATTGAGAGTTTAAAAATAAGTGTAGTTTAACAGGTCTAGAAAAATGCAGTTGTCCTTTTGGGGTGTGTGTGTGTTACTAAAACAAAACTCCAAAACATAGATGTACACAAAGATACACAAGACAGTGTATCTGCATTCAAATTGTAGTCAGTAACCAAATGAAAGATACTGCAAACAGAAAGTACAGCTGTCTGAATTTTATCTGTAGTAGTAGAGATGATGATGTTAACCTAGTGGGATGGGGAAGAGAATCAGGGAAAAAAGTAAAGCTTGTGGGTTGAGATAAGAACAGTTTAATAGGACAGAAAGGAAGAAAGTAATAATGATAATAATAACAATAACAACAACAATAGGAATATACAAAACAAGTGATGCACAATGCAATTGCTCACCACTGGCTGACCGATGCCCAGTTAGTTCCTGAGCAGCAATCACCCTGCCAGCCAACTCCCCCCAGTTTATATACTGGGCATGATGTCACATGGTATGGAATATCCCTTTGGCCAGTTTGGGTCAGCTGCCCTGGCTGTGTCCCCTCCCAACTTCTTGTGCCCCTCCAGCCTTCTTGCTGGCTGGGCATGAGAAGATGAAAAATCCTTGACTCAGTATAAATATTACTTAGTGACAACTGAAAACATCAGTGTGTTATCAACATTATTCTCATACTGAATCCAGAACATAACACTATACCAGCTACTAGGAAGAAAATTAACTCTGTCCCAGCTGAAACCAGGACACCTTCTCTGTGTAAGAGTACCACCTTATACATCTGTATTAGGGCTAACAGCTTCTCAAGCCTTGGGTCGTACTGTGTATAGCAAGAATGATTGCTATGCCTTTACCATAAATCTAAAGCTTTCCCAGCAGTTTTAAGACTTGCTACAGATGGGTGGTATAACTCTTCAGGGTGCACAGAGTGATATATGGGGGGCATAAAAATGACAGTAGTGCTCTGTGCACCAAGTCGGCAATGTGAAAGTGTGCTTTTTGGAAAAAAACCTGCAAACTGGTTTATGGGAAGCATGAAGGAACCCTGATACATACAGAGTTAGCTTGGTAATTGCACTAGCAAATACTGATGCATTTTTTGAGAACAGGATTAACATTCATGAAATAGTCGAGTCCTCCCAGATAAACAAAGGAATGGAGTTGGGTGACAGCATTTGGGGAATCTCCTTTTTGGGGGATGTCTGTACTGAAATGAAGGAAAATGACTGACTGCAGTGTGAACAGTGAAGGGGGGAGTATTGAGTAGTGTATTCTATTTAAAAAGCACATGCTGGGAAGGGACAGCATTGTAAGCTTGGGTGGGCTGCAGAGGCTGAAGTTGGTCAGTAATTAACCAAAGGTGTTCTGCTTCTATACTCGGATCCTTGCTCCCTACCACACTCACTCTCCTGACCTCAAAAAAAATCCAAAAGAAACAAACAGTATAACTTTGCCATGGCATATTAAGGTTTTTCTGAGACATTTCTATTAGGCTTTTGTCTTTTAGAACTTAGCATTTTAGAAAAGCAGTTTGTTCAGTGGTGTGTAGGTTATTGTATGAACCAATTAGCTTAATAATCTAAAGTTTGTGCTGTAGTTTTACCTTAAATCCTATTGCATATCTTGTGGATTCTCAAAGCAATTGATGTATGTGTATCTGGTTTAGGGCACTTTGTTGCAATTAACTCCTTAAAGTAAGGAATATAAACTGTGGAGAAAAAAGGACTGACCAAATGATACCAATTTTGCTTTGCTTAGGGTATATTAGTGTTCAAGATATTCTGAGTAAGTGTGTAGGTTTCAGTATACTTTACAGCACCTTCTGAAATGCAAATACCTGTTGGAGCAAAATTTTCAAAAGCAGAACTGTGATGTGCATGCATGTGCACCAAAATCTAAGAGCAGGATTCAGGCTTGCAGTTGAACCAAGTCTCTGCATGGTACATGCAAATTAATGCCTACTTGTCATTGCCTGGCCCTAGCCAGTCTGTAAAGCTATGTTAAGCTCTTTATTTCCCTTTTAAATAAATAAATAAATCGTGCAGTAATGGGGAAGAGGTACTAGATAACATCAAACTATGATTGTCGATACCTATAGAGAATTGTCCTTGCAATTAATATTCAGCTGAGTGGATAGGAGATAAGAATTAGGAAAGGAAGGTTTTGGGTAAGAGGAAAAATCCTGGATCCTAGAAAAAGCCTGACTTTTGGTTTGGATTATGGCATGTCTGGAAACCTTTTGTTCAAATGACCCAAATTTGAACCACTGCTTCTTGACTTGAGTCACACATCAGTTTCCAGAAAATTGAGCATACTTGTGGACTGGAATAGTTCAGAAAGTTAACTACTAAACTTACCTTAGAATTGGCACCATCTTCATTAGAAATACTTAGCAGTATAATAACATGAATTTGAGGTAAATTATTTTTAACATTGTACTTTAACAGACTTAAACTGATTTTTCTTCACCGTTATTCAGAAAATCCATAATATATTTTTATTGCAGTTCATAATAATTCATACAGTGTGGTGTGCAAATAGATCGAAATTTTCATCTTCCTCAAAGTTTGAGTATTTAGTTGTTTTCTGGCATTTGCAACTGAAAAGTAAGTTCTATATAAATGTTTTAGCTGTTGTAGTAAACTATGGAAAACTTTTTCTACCAGCTATACAAAGCTGTATGTAAAGATGAAGAAATGTTCTGCTGTAGGCCTAAATTCAGCAAGCATCACAGTCGGGGAGGAGAAAATGTGTGTATATGCTCAATTTTAAGAGGCATGTGTTTGTGTAGTCTTTAATGGAGATAAATTTAGATACTATTTTAAACTCTTTTCTATAAAGAACTGAAAAACAAACTAAGCTTGTTTTGAACAGATGAGTAGCTTCTAGGTTTGATCCGTATTTTTTGTTGAAGAAGCTTTATACAGTCAAAAGGCTATGTTACTAGCTGTTTTGAGTATAAATAACAGTAGAATATTATTTCCCTTTTCCTACTTTTGCTTATTTTCTTTCTTCTGATATTAAAATTCTGCTATCGCAACAATTTTTTTTAATTATGAAAATAATTATTCCTTTGTGTGGTTTCCTAATGCTGTGCACACAGTTTCCCTGCCTACCTCATTACTTTCTCTGAACCTATTTTGACTATTGCTCATCAATATGAACAATTCTGACAAAATTTAATGGCAGAATAACAGGCCTAAGATAAAATTTTTGAAAGCCCTGTGAAGAGTTTATGGGTGTAGGAGAAGGTCCAAAGTTCCTGGGGATGAGTGTGAGTTGAAGAATAAATCTGCACTAGGAGCTCAAGAGTGTGTTAAGGCTTTTTCCTTCCTGTCAGGCAGCAGGTTTGTAGTAGGTAGCCAGTCATTCCTGCATGTGTCTTGGCCAACTAGGTCTCATTTGTCTTCTTTACTTGATGATAATTAAGGAACTGGCTGAACGGGATGGTTCAGATGGCAGGGAATCCTGGAATGATGATGGGAAGTGAAGTCATAAGGGGCAGTTGGGCTTGTTGGAGTTGATTTTGGTTCAGTGTTGAGATTATAAAGTCTTAAAAATGCAAGTTCTTAGGTTCTGAAGCCTTCATCGTTCCACTGCTGATGGAACAATGTTTCCAGTTTGACAAAACAAACTGCATAAAAATTGTATTTTCAGAAAAGCATTTAAAGTCTCAGTTTTTCTTTTTAATTTTTAATTTTAAGCAGTAAAATAACAATATCCTGTTTAAATAGTATATAAAGACTGTGTAACCATAGATTTGAGATGAATCCATTGACCTCAGTGAGGTAAAAATTTCAGCCAAAGCTGACATTTTTATGCATTTTTTTCCACAAAACGAGGTTTTATGCACTTCAATTGTTTGTTGAAAATCTTGACAATTCAGTTTATGTAACTCCTGCTGGTGCCAGTTACCTTAATATTTAAACATATCCAAATTTATTTGAAAGAATGGGTTCTTTTAAACAGTTCTCTTGTTATGTTTTTCTGTGTGACCTAACTGTTTCTTTTGTCTTGCTTCTTCTATCAAAACGCTAGACGTACACGAGCACTAGCAACAACTCCATGTCAGGCTCCTTGAAGCGGTTGGAAGATACCACAGCTCGATTTACAAATGCAAATTTCCAGGAAGTTTCTACACACGTTTCAAGTGGAAAAGATTCTTCAGAGACTAGAGGGTCAGAGAGCAAAGGGAAGAAGTCTGCAGGTCACAGCTCAGGTCAGAGGGGAAGAAAGCCTGGTGCTGGAAGAAATCCAGGATCAGCTGTGACTGCAGCTAGCCCTTTTCAGCAAGGTATGAATTGTTATGCGGTAACACGACTTCTGCTTTGACTTGAATTGGAAATCTTACATATTTAAAACTTAAAAAGTAGTTCATACTTCATCCTCAATAATGAGAATGTTGTTTCACTTTAGGGGGGGAAACTTTTTTTTTCAGGGAAAAGGTATTGTCATAACATGAAAAAGAAGGTCGTGCATCTTTCAAGGGCAAAGCTGATGCTTCTGTTTAGACTATTAAGGTAGTCTCTTTAACTGCTAAAACCAGAAGTTTATGTGCTTAAAAGTTAGTCTGGGGTAAAAATTAACATATGAATTTGAGTCTAGGGGTCTGTCTTAGCTCTTTAAGGGAATAATACTAACGTTTTTTAGTTAGTGCATATTAGAACAAAACTGGACTACCTAATGTATAGAATGTGGTGGCCCCTAAATAATTTTTCAAGATGGAGACATTTAAAATATACCATTTTCTTCAAGATGAAAGACCTTTTTACTTTTATTTTTTTGTCATTGAAATACATAAACAGAAGAAAAATGTTATTTTGAAACACAGCAAACTAGATCTATAAAGTAATTGATTTTCCATAATTTTCACTGTGGTATGTAGTAGCTGATTGTCCTTTCTGCTTTATGATGTTGCTCTTCCTTTGAGTTTATTTATGCAGTGAACACTTCTAAATTTGTCTAGAACTCCTTTAATATTTCCGGCTTTTTTACTTAAAAAAAAAAACCAAAAAAAAAAAAAAAACCCCAAAAAAACCAACGATGTGTGGGTTTTTTTGGTTGGCTTGTTTTTTTTATTCTCAAAACTTTGAAAATTGCCTTCTGGAATCCTGCACTTAAAGAAAAATCTTGCTCACTGCAGATGACAAAATAGATCTTCGCTATGTGCATGTATTTTCTTTAAAGCTGCATTAAGTGAACTTGATGTAAGTTATTTAAAATACAAACCAACAATGTTCTTATGTTTTCTAAATTTCTGTATTAATGTAAATTGTACTCTAAATGGAATTCTTAGTAACATTTAATGGAGTACTAATGATAAAACCAAATTTTTAAAGGACTTTGTTAATACCTACTGTTGTATTTAGGAGTATTTTCTTGACAGGATAGTCATCATTAGTCTGAGTTCTACAAAACAGTACCCACATGCACCGACCCATATAAAATAACTGAATTTCAGTGAAAGTAGATGTTTGTATTTCCCAAGTGTACTCCATTTTCCACCTCGTGTGTGCTAACATAGTGATTAAATGACTGCATTCCAAATATTACAGAAGCACTGTAATTCTATTACACAAAAGATCTTTATGGTTCTCTGACAGTGCTAAAGAAGTCTTAAAATGCCAATTTTATACACTTTTCTCCGCTTCTTCTCCTGTCCTTTTGAAAAATACCTCTCCTGTGGAACACCCCCTCAGTCAGGGTGAATTAAGTGCAATTGCTGTTCCCTTGACCTGTGTCAGACCCTTGATTTAGGTAGAATGGTAAGGAAGATTGCAGGCATGGTGTAGACGCGATCATAGCACATTTCTATCAGCCTTCTTTTTATATATGTGTATGTTTGAAAATACCTGCTCTGACTTGCACCAAGTGTTTGTTGTGGCCTCAGAATTCGAGGGATGTCAAAGTTGCCCAAGTAGCAAAGTTGTTATTCTCCTTTTATTCATTTTCACCTTGTTTGTGTCCCAAATTCAAACCTGAATCTCAGATAGGAATATGAGAAGCAGATCGAGCGGAGTGAGTATCAGTAGGAGAAGCAATGCGTTATCTTAAAAATAAGTTCTTTAGCTCTTGGTAACACTTTTCATAAAGTCCTTGCACTTTGAAGGTTTGTATTCTAAGGTATAATCTTTCCCATCCATCAATTTTCATCAACTACAGGAAAAAAAATTTGTACTTTTTCTTTTTTCTTTTTTAGGAAGCTTTTTGGGCACTCCTGGGAGCATAAAGTCATCCTCTGGAAGTTCAGTTCAGTCTCCCCAGGATTTTTTGAGTTTTACAGACACAGATCTGCGAAGTGACAGTTTCACGCATTCTCAACAGGCTTCCTCAACCAAAGATGTACATAAAGGAGAGGCTGGGAGTCAAGAAGGGGGTGTCAATTGTTTCACTTCCTTAATTGGTCTCCCTTCATCATCGGCTGTTTCCCAGTCTAAAAACTTTGACAGCTCGCCTGGAGACATAGGTAATTCAAGCCTTACTTCTACAGCATACAAACGAGCTCAAACTTCTGGAATAGAAGAAGAAACTGTGACAGAGAAGAAACGGAAAGGAAATAAGCAAAGTAAACATGGGCCTGGTAGACCCAAAGGAAATAAAAGTCAAGAAAGTATTTCCCATCTTTCAGTTTCTTCTGCTTCCCCAACTTCGTCTGTGGCATCTGCTGCAGGAAGTGTGACAAGTTCTGGTCTTCAAAAATCTCCAACTTTGCTCAGGAATGGAAGTTTACAAAGTCTTAGTGTTGGCTCATCTCCAGTGGGTTCAGGTAGGCATTTATTGGATTTGTTTTCTTACCTCAAAATACGTCTTTAATTATTTTAGTCGTAATTCTGAGTATGCTTTTCAAGAACAGACTATCATTTAAAGAAACTTGAAAGTTGCATTGTGAAAAAGAGTAAAAATTAGAATATGACTGTTGGAAGAATAAGTTTTGTTCCATGTATAGGTGCCACTGTGCTGTAGGTATCTGTAGTAGATTGACCTGTGTATTGACTTCTATGCTATATAAATGCAGGTTTTGAGACTGTAGGGGGAAAAATAAGTTGCATGAAAGTAGGTTCTTTGGAAATTGTGTGTGGCAGGTTTAGCTAAAATAAGTGATATTTTATACAGGCTATATTGTCTATATGTTCTGTTTCATAGAGAAAACAAAACCAGTACTCAAGCATGTCAGCTGTGCTGAGTATGTCCCTCAATTATTTTTTCCCAGTTTAGCTTAACTAAAAATCAGAATGTCTATAAGGACAATTATAATTTTAAACATGTAAAAGGATATTCTGAATCTGGACCCCTGTGTAGCTGGATGACGTTTTTATATTATTCTGTGCTCTTTAGCAATTGAAGTTGGCTGGTTTGTTCTTCCTCTGTACTAAATGTTATGTGCAGTGAGAGGCTTTCTGTTCCCAGTAAACCTGTGTGTGGAATGACCTTGCAGAATACTGTATCTAACAAAGTCTCTGTTGCTTTGAAGTTTCTTTCGAGGCCTTTGTGTTTCGATAAAAAAAATAGCAAACTATCTGACACCTTGTTTTTGTAACTTTGAAATTTTGTCCTTTTTGTTGTTCAAGTGGATTTTTTGCTTAATTTTTCTTTTTTTGGGGGAAAGAGGAATGGAACTTAAATATTTCATTGTGGGCAGGGTTTAATGCTTTTATAGTGTATATTTTCATGTATAAGCAAGAGATACTTTAAAAATATACGTGCTTCAGGAAGCAAAACACTTTGTTTCAGAACAAGACAGGTGGCAGCTATATTAAAAAAATATTTTTCCTGCATTGAAATCAATAGGGAGAAATGGTGTGTGACAAAACTTCCTAGTTCACTGTCCATCTTTTTGATTAAAATGCAGTTTTAAAAACATGTCAACCTTGTATCTGTTATGGACAGAGATCGTCCAACGTGTATAGATCAGTGTTCTGATTATTTTAGTATGAACTTTTGTATTCCTTTGTAATCCCTTTGAGGTTCATTATGTATTGTTGTAGTTGGGGTAACAGATGGAATTACAAGACCTTGGTTTGAAGTGAATGACCCATGTTTCCCCTCTTATATTTGTCTTGGGTATTCTGGTCTTTATAGCTCCTAGAACAGGCTTTTCCCTGGCCAGGTCCATCTTTGCTTCCTTTGTCCTCTTTACATCTCACTCTTCCATCTATCAAAAGCCAGTGATTATGTTAAACTCTCTTTGTAAAAAGCTTTGAAATACATGGATGGAAATACCGGGTAGGTTTTATTACCTTTATTACCTTCGTGATATTCAGCCTATAGTTTCACCTTTGTTAAGCATACTTGGATTCTTGCTAGCCAGCACTGGACCTGTCCTCTAAACCAGTGGTATTTTCTGAAGGTGCCAAAGAATACCAAGGAAAAACAAATGAATGAACAATATCCATAAACAAAATCACCCCAACAAAAACCAGAAAACCCAAAGAAACAAAACCAGATGGGATGTCTTTGCCTTCAAGCATGAGCTCTAAATTTATCCAGAAACTTCTGCTTAAGTCTGAGCATATTGTTTTAATGTACTCTTCTTACTGATTTCCACTTTTTCTTATGGTTTTAGTGCTGCTTTCCTCACTTCATCATAAGCGTTTTCTGGGTTTAGCAGTCCATTTACAACTTTGTTACTATGAGGAAGGGCGTATGAGTATTATCAGTATTATCAGCAACTTACATTTTCTCAGTTATGATATGCTGATGTTTCTCTTTGAAATGTGTCTATATTGTCTAGTAACAAAATCTGACAGGTGAAGCTAAACAATTTGACCCAAAACCCCAAATAAGTTTGTGCATGTAAATGTAGTGAGAGAAAATGCAGGGGAAGTCAAGCCAAAAAGTTTTTTTACTGACTCTTACTTGGAATTGCCTTGTTACTTCAAAGAAGCAGAATCAGGAATGAGTTAGACCATAGTAAACAAAGCTTTTAAGGCACTTTTTCAAAAAATCTCTTCCTAATTTTTTTTAAATAACCTTCTTAACTGCAGCTGTCTTATGCTACCATTCTTCTTTCGTTTTCTTAAGAGTACTTGTTGAAATCCATAAAAATGATGAAAATCATTACTTCACAGATGGTATGATAATCCTGTTCATAATTAATGTTCAAATTGGATGAAATGTGAAGGAAAGCTTATTTTAAAAGGTAGATTCATCATGTGCTATTTATACATAATTAAATGTCTTCCATAAAACTTTTATTCAGAATAAGTACATTCAGCTCATTTTGTGAAAATATTTGTCCTCTCCAAACTTTTTTCCAGTCCACAGAATTTCTGTTTTCCTGCTTAATAAGAACAGAGATGTACCATGAATAGTAAGGCCATGTAATTGAAAGCTGTTACAATGCATACACTCATGTTGTATTACAGTTGCCATGCAACTAATCTGATATGTTCAAAATTTTGAGCACTTAAATGTCCAATCTTAATGCTCTTTATAATTTTTTCTGAAATGTATTTATCATCTGATAGGAAACACTTTTAACAGTGTACTCAAAGGAATGAAAAGTAATTTAAAAAAAGAAATAAAATTTGGTTGGTAGGGTGATAAGAAATTTTTATATTAAGTTAACATTTTTCTAGTACATCTGTTCCTGTTAAAAGAAAGAAAAACTTCCTTAGCCATTAGCAGCTTATTTACAAACCATGCTTCTCTTTCTGCTGGAAATTCACAAGTACTGTAAGTTTATTGTCTAAGAAGACATAAGTCAGTTGTCAGTGGGAGTTATATAAAGTTGATACCAGTTCCCCCAAAATGGGACTGGTCTTTGGAGTGATTTCAGGATCCGAATTTTTTGATGGGTGAGGGTTTCATCTGAACTCTGCGATTTTATAGAGCTATTTAACTTTCTAAGTCACACTAGTATTTTCAGGATCAAGTTAATTCTCAGCATCCTTTTAGGGAATAATACTTAAAGTTTTCTAGTCTGAAGTATTGTAAAGCAGTGATCCCTTCTGCTGAAGATGTTTATTTTTTTCTTTTCATAACAATGGTTATTAAAGAATGGAAAACCTTCATCCAGGGATTGGAAGAGATGAGTAGCATCTTGTCCCAGTGCTTACCTCTGCTAGTAGTAGATTCCAAGATCAAATGTTTCTTTTACCATACTTGCACTTTATTTCAACAGTACTGCAGAAACTAATAAGGTGGTGGGAAGAACAAAATAACTGTTATGGTAAATAACTTTCATACATTCTGTATTTTTCTGTCAAGCAGTTTGTGCAGACTCTGGCCTCTCTTTGTTTGGAGTATATTCCAGTGTGTGAAGAACTTTCTGAGAATTTGTGTCCCACAGCAATAGGGAAAAAATAATTTTGTGTGATGTACAGTACCTTCTAACATTTGTGGAATAATGCAGCAAGGTAAAATGAAAAGCAATCAAGTGTCAGAAGTAAACTGAAATTTCTGTTTTATGGTAGCTAAAGTTCTTGCACAGTTATCTTCCAAATTCTGCATAGATACTTGCTGCTGGAAGAACTACGGTGCTTCAAGCATATAAGGACGCTTCTCTGTCTTTCCCAGTTCTGTTCTTGATTTCAAGTGTACAACAAATTGTATAGTATTAGCTTCAGTTGCTTAGGATCATTTGTTTCAATATTTTAATTTTTGCATAATTGATTTTATGCCCTTACAAGTACTGTAAACCCTACAGGAGCTTATAAAGCAATTCTTTTTTTCCCTAAGAAGATTGGAGAAGGTTGAATTCCAAACTGGGCCTCTTTCAGCACCCTTGCTCTGCCCATCTTCTGGAATTCCTTTGTCACAATTGAGGCAACCTTATAATTTGTCTTCCTACATTTTTATCTCTACATCATAAGTATTCAACCCTTGACCAGTCTTTGGTATACTCTACTGTGGTTGGTAATACTAGACAGTTTTTGGAATAAAGGACATATCCAAACCCAGTATTGTAATATAGCAATATTTCAAACTCTGATATAGAAACAGTTAATGTTTTTTGGCACAGGCCCCTCTGGGTTGATTTTATGTCTTGTGCAGTCAAATTTCGACTTTATATAGGAGTTAAATGCTTCAGCTTAGTCCATATATTTTATTCTCCTTTCTTTTCTGATTCAAGCAGTGATGAAGCCTCTGCCAAGTGTTGTGCTCCTGTGCAAGGAGATGATCTTACTGTTAAGCTGTCATACTGGTGATGTAAGAGAACTGTCAGCTTCAAAGTAGATGAGTAACTTGAAATCATTCTCATTGAGATACCGAGTCCCTCAGAGCTTGTGTTAAATCTTTATGATGTTATGTTTAAACTCCTGTAGCCTTTGACTTAATTGTTAAATCTGTTGGGAGAAAGACTTTACTAAAAATTATCCTGAAACAGTTTGTGCTATTACATTTACCTGCTAGGTGCCCGAGAAGCCAAAGCAGAAGAAGTAGTCTTGCTGTGTTAAAAAGCCAGTTCGTATTCCAGAGGAGATAGAAGGAAGAAATTAATGTTAATAGATATTAATGATCTTTTAGGAGTCAGTAAACAGTGTAGAAAACACACGAGACAAAATTTCATGTGCAGAGAATTTCATTCTTCATATTTGAGGCTCAACAGAAATGATGTTGGTTTGATACAGGATTAAAATGTTAAAATTGATAATTGTTGGTGTAGAAAACACGGAGACATTCATCAAGTAATTGGGAAGAAATCACATGATGAGGTAGTAGCAGTTTATGAAAATGGGGATTATCATGAAATGGATTCCCCAATCAATGTTCTTAACTAAAACAGGTGTTAGCAGCAGCTACAGCCAGAAGTAATAAATTGGAATTTCTTGATGACGAGTACCTCATATTTTCATGTTTTTTAGACTGTCAGTGTTAAATTTCAGTGAGTCTTTAAAACTTGTGAAGTTGTAGGAGACTAGCAGATAGTTATGTAATTAGGACGTTTGATACAAGAAAGAAAGATGTTGAGATGTAAAGATGTAATGATTAATCACAGTTATTGTGAGTTATGGAAAATAACTTATTGGACTTTTTTGTATTTTTTTTTTAAATAAAAGCAGTGGCATAGTAGATAGTAGACGTTTCAATTGATACAGCATAACACTTTAAATAAAGACCTGTAATGATAGGAAGCCAGCAAATCTTTGCATTAAATGTAGTTAATGGGTAAGTCTCAATTTAATTTTGATCAGGGAATTATTAAATCAAAGTGTTTACTTTGGGGTTGTGTTATTTCCCTGTGCATCAGTTGTCAACCTTATGCTAGTTATTGGAAAATTCTGCAATTTCTGAAAAAATCTGGGTATGAAGTCAGGGTAAAATGGATCTCTTGGTATGCAGTACAAACTAAGAGTTGTGTCGGTGGAGCTAAAGTAAAAGATTGCATCTAAGAAAGATGGATGTGTACTTCCAGGATAAGGATGGTGGTCTTTGGAAGGAAGGGCTGAAAAGAAAAAGGATAAAGCTGAATAATCAGTAATGTCTGAGCTTCTAGTGCTGAGCTGTGTTTAATTTGAATGCATAAACAGCAAACTAATGAGAAAGGTAGCTATGTGTTCAGCAGAGTGCATCTGGTCTTCAAATACTGTATCTAGTTCTGCTATCTGCTGTGTGTAAAGAAGGGAAGAGCCACAAGAAGGATTCAAGGACTGGAAAAAGCACGTTATTGTAGAAAAGCTTAGGAGTGAGTTTATCTGACTATTGATATCAATCATATGGGGAACTGAAAAATGATACTATAATGATCCTTAACAAAAAAAGGTAAAACACGATCAAGTGAGAGCAAGTAATAGTTGAACAATTCTCAGTAATGGTTCTGAAAATTTAGAGGTAATATGTCTCCTAGAAGGTACAGTTTAGTCAAGTATATTTATTGGATTTGCAGGTACGGGAAGTTCTAGAGCTAAGAATCAAATGATGTGCTCGCAGAGATTCTTGTATGGCTCTTATGTATGAACCTAATTCTGTGCTGTATTATCCCTTTGATTTCTAAAAGAAAAATCAGCATGGTGCATCAGTTTGGCATAGAAAATGGACTGTAACTGGGCAAATAATGCATTCCAAAATACAGTAGTTAGTAGGGAATTGTCAGGCAGTATGGGTCTGCAGAAATGAGTTCCCAACATGGTATGTTCTATGCTTTTATCAAAGATTGGGAAGAAATTAAGAAATCTTTGCTGCTTGCTGTGAGGGTTCACGATGGCTTCTAAAAATGTAGTAATAAATGTACTCAGGTATAGTGAATAATAATTCATTTTTTTAAGAAAGTTTTGTACAAAAAATACTGAACAATGAACCTTATAACAGAGATGTGTTTTGAAAACAGTTATAAAAACTTCTGAATAATGATAGAGAACTGAACATTATCTTATACTGAGATGCTTTAGGAAAAAAAGGCTATTGTCATTCCTGTAATACTCATTTCAAGAAGAGATAGAAAAGTTATATCACTTGAAATTACTCCATAGATATTGCAGGTAGCAGAGTACTATATTTAATTCTGGTATTAATTTCCTCCTAAAATATGAATATAGGAAGGTTGAGAAGAGTCATACAATGATCAAGATTTTTAAAAGATCCTTTCAGAGATTTTTAAGCTCTTTGATAGACTGAAATACCTTTAACTTGAGAATATTTCAGTTTATGAAAATGGTTAAAAGCATGATCATAATTGTTATACAGGAAGAATTAATATTTCTGGTCCAGATTTTTTTTCATTGGTAATTGCATACTGCATACTGGTAATTGCCCCATTTTCTGTTTTTATAAAAAAAATGTTGACAGAAAAATACAGACCTATAGTGTTTAATTAGATGGGCTGCTGAAAACAAGAAATGTTCAGCCTTTTCCACCTTGAAGTCTCCAGGCTGCCTGACTTTCCATAGAAGCAGTGGTTTGTGCATTAGATACAAATCAGCTCCCTTGTGAATGTTGCAAGACTAGAAACTCTTGGAGCATTGCTTTGAAACAAAACTTGATTTAAAACAAAACAAAGTTACCCTTTCTCAAAAAATTGTAGGTTTCTTTGGGGTTTGGTTTTGTTTGTTTGTTTGTGGTTGAGTTTGTTTGTGTGGTTTTTTTTTTTTGTTTGTTTGGGTTTTTTTTGTTTTTTTGTTTTTTTTTTGTTTTTTTTTTTTTTTGAGTGAAAACAGATATGAGGACTTTCTGAAGTGAAAAATGTCTCAGGGAAGGGAAGCTAAGTTCTAATAACTAGGTTATAGCTTGGATGTCAAGCTGCCTAGCCCTGCTTATATTGGAGAAGATCTTGGCAGCTGTGGAAGTGAGATTTTAGCTGACTAGTTAATTGTTGTATGAGAATGTAAGTGTCTGTCAGGTTAAAATGGAAATTTTGAAGATTATATACTTGAAGCTAGATTCCCAAATTATGGTGTGACTCTGGGCATTAGTTGCTAGTTACATTTCAAAATAGATCATAATTTATTTATTTATTATGCTCTGATAGTCAACAGCAAATAGTATGTTTAGATTATGAACTTGTAATACATTTCACATTCTAAAAAAACCCAAGGAAGCAAAACACAAATTAATATGGGAAAGGGAATGTGTATTTTCTTGGGTTCCTGTTTAGGTCTTTCTTTCATTTAAAACAAAATAAAGATTTTGGTAGTTACTTATTTCAGGAGAAAGACATAATAATTTAAACAGCTGAGCAAAAAGATGTAATTAATTATAAAATGTTTGAAATCTTGTTTTTATTCAACCTTTGTGAATCTTCTACCCAAATATGATTTTCATAATTAATAAAATAAATTCTGTAGGTCTATATTTTTGCCCATACAGAATTATTTGCAGAACTGGTATCTAAATATGATCTTTTAGAAACATAATAAATATCTGTATGAATACATTGGGTCTTTGGTAGTTGCATCTCTATTGGCAGAGAAGAAAATGGGCTGGGGGGACTTAAAGGCTTCTTAAGTTGTTGTACTTACTAATTTTCAAATTTAGCTATAAATTTTTCCAGTTTGGTGAGGGAATGTTTTCAAAGAAGTCTATGAGCTTTTTGTAAACCGTTTGCTTTTAGGTTATATTTGACCCATAAGCCTATGAAATGCCTTGTATATATTTAGTGTTAGGTTTGAATTCCTAATAAAAACTCACTTATTTTAGGCCTGGGTAATCCGGGTAAACTACACTGTATGGATGAGATCTGGCTGACAGCTTTGCTGTTATTGTTGCCCACATAGCGAACAAAATAAATTGCGTGCTTTTCCAGGGGTTGATTATCTTTGCAGATACATGGAGTAAAAATATATGGCGTTATCATTATTATATTTAAAAAAAGAAAAAAAAGGCAGAAAGGGAAAATGTACTGAAACTTCCAGTTTTGTGCTTCAATTATGTTAGTTCTTTAGCTCTTTTTATAAAAGCAAGAATTAGAATTTAAAATAGACAGAGCAGGGGAACAAGGAGGCACTCTGAAGCAATTAAGTTTTCTATCCTATCAGATGTCTTTGTTGCAGATCTTGATATTTGCTTTAGAGGTGTATCCCTTTTCTGAAGATCAAGGAAATATTCCTTAAATGAAATTCTATTGCTGCATGGAAAATGAAGTGAGATACAGGTGTTGTTTGCTTACTTGCAACTGTTTAGGATCTCCTTTAAAAATTAGACTGAAAAAACCCCTTTGATAATAATTTTGTATCCATAGCCTTTTAAATTAAAATGTACATCTTTTTGAGTGTGAACATTTTTCAGCATCTGGAGTCAATTTACTAGAGTACAGCATTCTTTGTAAGTCAAATGCAAGATAACAATCAGTCTTTTAACTCCATAAAATCTGTTAAAGGTGACATGGGAACATAAAAAAAAGTGTGTGTGTGTAAGGGCAAAGAGGCTTGACTGTAAAAGGAGCAGTAGGGTTTTTTTTAACCCCTCCTTGAAAATTGTACTTCTCAGATCTTACAGACTTTAAAGTCTTTCAGAAACCAAATGTAGCTGAAAAATAAGTGATCTCTATGTGTTGATAGTATCTGCAGCATTTTTGCCCCTCTGAAGTCTGTCCAATTCGCATGGTAAAATTCTTTTTTTGTTGTTGTCAGTCAGAGTTGATAGCACTACAGTCATGTTTTTACAATCGGAAGAAGATGTACTTTGCATTAAAATTTTCCATTTATTTGATGTGAAGAGCTGCAGTACCAGAAATTAAACTGACTGAAAGTTGTTTCAGGATTATGGTCGGGTGACTAACTTCTAGATAAGAAGAGGCTCTGATGTCTAGAGCTGTTGTTGATTATTGTAATAATTTCTGAGATTCCCTGGTAAAGTTCTAAAAAGAAAGCAAAAAAATTAAATAGAAATACTAACATAATGTAGTGGTATAAAGAAGACTAGTTACCTTAAAATAAATGAGCTTTTAACTGAAAGATGTTGCATCGGGACAAATCCATTAAGACTTAAGTGGACAGATTCCTGTGCTGATGTATAGGAACTATACTATCCATATATTATGCTGTTCTTAAACAAATATAATCAGACCAAGTGCCTGATTATCAGCTCCGCATTTCCCTATGCTTCCTTTTTATGCAAGTAAATTATTTCACTTTCTTAAACAGGTTGCATGGGTGTGATAGGGCTAAGAACAGTAGCTTTCTAAAACTCTAGATAGCCTGTGCTGTGGTGTGGTGCTGTGTGTGTTGCTTGGTACAACACTGGGACACGTGTCCCACAGCAATTCTTGCTCTGTAGTGAAATATTTGAAGTCAGGTAGTCCCTGGGTAGCTTCATATGCTGTGGTTGATGACAATCCAAATGCCTAGCTCTAGTTAAAATGACAGGAACCAATTGGGATAGCTTTACAGGTACAATTGAAGATTTCAATAGCTTTTGTATTTAAGAACACTGTAAACAAAGGAAACTGTGCAATCCAGTGTCTGTCTAGATGTAAAGATGCATCTTAGCTACACTAAATGAGAATATATCTCAGTGCTTTTTCACTGTATGGCAGTTCTGATATTTTATAAAGGTTACCTGGACTAGTTGCTTAAAACCTGCAAGATCTTTGTGTTGAGCCACCTGGATGTGAGCTCATTTTTTAATAAAACTCCCCAGCATAAATAAAATGCAAAAACTTGGTACAGATAAACCAGCACAGTATTTCCAGAAGATTACTGAAATAAACCTCTCTTTAAAGAATATTAGGCATCGCTGAAAAAGTGTTGTAGGAGCTTGATATACAGGTATGCCATACACACAAAGTGTGCTGTCAGATTACTTGGCAAAATAGTTCTAATTAGGGCTTTTGTGGTGGTAATGCAAGAAATGGTAAGTGGAAACAAACTATTTTATATTGTTAGAAAAGGTACTTCATGTCTGATCCTGAATTTAAAGTCAATTTTTTGTCCATTTAAACTAAACTGTAATTTAACACCTAGTTTAGATGCAAACTCGTTACTTCATATTGTTCTTTCTTTACTTTTTATTCAGCTTTTAAGTAGAATTCTTCATTTTTTGGTGTCAGATCTGGTAGATATGTAAGGTGTCTTTTGAGAAGGCCATAAGGATAGCATTAAGAAAACTGTTAATTTTGACAATGATCTAGCTTGCTGCATATGTTTTCATGAGGGAGAATTACATGCAGTGGTAAAAAGTTATCTGAAGAGGGTTCTCATTAGACTACTTAACTTGAAAAAAAATGGAATTTTTTGTCCAAAAGAGTGAGCATCTATGGTCTTGGACCAGTATAGCTCTAGAAACTTGAGAAGAGATACATGGAAGCTGTAAACAGAGCTGAAGAGTATGAACATGTGTCTGGGCCCTATGCCTGCGTAATCCTATCAGATCGTTTGGACTTGACTTGGGTTTATATCTATTTCCCATTGTTTATTTGTTTTGAACATTTACAAGAAGGATTTCCTGTTAAGACGGACTAGAGGTTCCAAAGAAATTTAAAAAAAACAACCAACCAAAAAAACCCCAACCCTATTCCCCCATCCTCCAAAACAAATGAAAAAGCAACTCATAAGCCACCAATATAGTTAGCTTTCACATAAGAATCTCAAATGCAGGGGGGTTTTGTTTGTTTGGTTGTTTTTTTAAAGTGTGATAACTGTCATGGACTAATGCCTAATCTGAAGGATTTAGTGGTTGGTTACAGCAAACAACATCCTTTCAAGGGAAAAAGTCACTAGGCCTTTTTTTCTGCTGTGGGAGTAGTGGGTAAGCTTAGAATTTAACTTTAGTTTCTGTATGCATAATTGATTCCCTTAAAAACACGTAATGAACAGTAGAAGGATGATGACTTGGATGTAGGTTTTAATACATAGTCAATTCTGAAATATTTTGAAACTAAGTGAAATGAATGAGCTGGAAGCAACAAAGTCTTCCTGAGCAGCATTGATTTTAAGCAAGAAGAATTGTTAAGGTTTTAAAGCAAGCACAGCAGCTACCATAAGGATTAGGTAAAGAAAGGAAGGATTCAGCTGAGACTGAGAGGAAAGTGCGTAAGGTAGCGGAGGTGGAAAATAAAGGAAAACAATGAATGTGAAGTCCAGCTATTACAGCATGTAGGTTTTTTGGCATATATGATTATTGTTCACCATCCCTAACCTTTCTTGACACCTTAGCATGTTGGACTTCAATAGCTTGACTGTATATTGTAGGAGAAAACTAGGTGGCTGGGAGGGTACTTCAGTGCAAGAAAAGTCAGGAAAGAGGTAGCTGCCAATAGAGGCAGTTATACCAGGAACCCAGACAGTAGCTCTTTTTTCCTTCCAGAATAAAACACTTTTTTTCATCTGCCTTCTACTGATTTATTGGGTGTGGAAAGGAATAGTGGTAGGGGAACAGTTCTCCTTCTGTTCTGTGTTGAGGCTTGAGGGGAGTCTAGAATTAGCTCCTTCAGTCACAAGGAGGGCTGATCTAGTGTTGGCCCTTCATCATGTAACTGGATGAGGTCTGTGTTAGTTTGCTTCAAAGGAATTAGGTTAAACAAGATGTTTTCTTACTAGGATTCCTTGCATCTCATCTCAAGGTTGGGTATCTGTAGCTATTGATCTCTTCCTTGAATTGGTCTCTTCCATGAATTTGTCTAATAATTTTTGAAACCATTTATGCTGTTAATATCTGAAACTTCAGAAGTGAGTTACATCCTTTTACAATACATAAGGATATGAATTTTGTTTGCAGCTCTTGCTGATTATGTTCTGACACTCCTCTAAAAACAGTGAATAGTCATTTAAAATATTCACCATCTTTACAGTATTAATAATTGATAAATTTCTGTAATTCACCCATTATCCTTTTTAGAGCTAGAAATCTTAATATCTTTTTGTCATTAATACTAAATCCTTGCCCTTTCCAGAACTCTTTTAGTGCTACTATATCCTTTTTTGAGAAGTGCAGGAAGTATTTGAAATACAGGTGCAACATGAATTTTTAAAGTGGCATAACTATGCTCTTTGTTTTGTTCTCTGTTCCCTTCTGACAATTCTTAACACTATATTTGTCTTTTCTGGTCATTGTGTGACAGTCTTTTTCCTTCCTATTGGGAATCTTAAGCATTCCAAAAAAAGAGACTTTCAAAGTAAGAATCAAAGGGGTGAATCTGTTTCTTACATATTTATTGCATTGTAGCACGTGCTTATTGTGAAAAGCTTGTTCTTATGAGCACGGATATTAAAGGATAATTCGTGTGTCCTGGAATTGGCACTGTTCTCTTAAGGACTGTGTATACTGCGAATGTTAAAAAGACTTTTTTTCCTCATTTAGTAGCTGCAGTTGAAAGGGCTTCTACTGCAACTTGTTTCTCCCACTTTGTTTTTGTGTATCTTCTTGAGTTGCCAGACAACTGCTTGTTTTAACACCATGTTGCTGACTAGGTCTACTGAATTCTTTTGTCAGCTCTTTAACTGCATCCCTTCCTCGTTTGTCTATGAAGTGTGTGTTTTGTAGTAGTAAATTTTTCACTGGGGCATATCTAGTGTATTCCACTTGAAAACTTTCTGAAAGCTCTGAGTGATGCTTGGGAATACAAAGCATGGGATGGTTTGGGTTAAGGGTAGCTCCTGTGTGGTACAATTTTAAAGAAACAAAGTCTAAAGGTGTAGCTTCAGGCAGTCTAGGGCTGAGCTTTTTTAAAGTAATGAAAACACTCCCACTCCAAGCTTGCCCAAAACCCTACCCAAAAGTACCTTACATTTGATAGGCACTTGCCTTAATATCGAAAGCTGTGGTGGATCAAAATGGCTCCTATTTCTTGTGCACAAAAATTGAGCATAACTGGAATGAGCTGATACAATTTTAATCAAATAACGTCTGTGGAGAGTAGGTGTGGGCAAAATGATTCTGCTCTTAAGGGTGGCAGACAGCAGTTGCATTGTGTATTCTGCACCTTAGGCAGAATTTTTCCCAACAATATAATGTATATGATCGCAGACATATTAACTCTGTGTGTTTTAGTGACTTTTTTTTAAACTTGTAATAATAGTTTTGATAAGTGTATTTTTGTACATTGTTGTTAGGTCTCTGAAAACTGTTGAGAAGGTTAATTAAAATTATCAGTTTCATTTTTATCCGATGAATCCACTTCTGTCAAGAATCATCCAGAATTTTGTATATTATGGGTTTTTTTTTTCTCTACCACAAAATTTAAAAACCATTAGTATTTGTTTTTTTACAGCACAGACTTGGTCTGTAATGTTTTAATTAAAATATTCTAAATTTTAAAAGTTTTTTTCCATGGAAGTAACTTTGGCTAATTATTCAAGTTTAGGCAGTAGGCAAAAGGCAAGTTTGGTTTGGTTTGGTTTTGGTTTTTTTGGGTTTTTTTTGGGTTTTTTTTTTTGTTCCATACCCCCCCCAACGACTTCTACATTAGTTTTGTAATATTCTAGTATCAATGACAAAAGTTTAAATTTTCTTTTGTTAATTCATTGTTTTGGAATCTTGATGTTCAGAAATGTCTGGCAGTTAAAAAATGGCTTATGATAGCAGTCTTTAGTAGTTACCAGTTGTGGGAAGAATAAAGAAAAATAAAGCATAAAAGACAGTCACCCTGTTGAAATACAAATTGTTATTACAGTCAGACCTCAGATGCTGATGCAGGTAGAAAGTTCACCCATGGAAGTATGACAGAGGTGTTCTCCGCACTCTCACCTGCAAAATCATTCATTCGATCACCTTGTCAAACCAGACATGTAAGCTGAGGGCTTTGTTCATTAGTAGTGTGAAAGAGTGAACTAGTAATTGAAACTAAAACAATTTTGTAGTCATGAGGTCATTATCCTAAGTATGAATTAATTGGTGGCATAAGTGGAAGAGGTGGGCCATCTGCATGACTGCCATCACTCTGCAACTGGGCATAAAAGTGTTGTGTTGCTATAGAGGCTGAGTTACAGACACTTCTAGCTACCCAGCAGGGGATGTGAGTGTATTCTGGCACTTAATGGTCAGAGATCAATATTCTCTAAAAACCCCAGCCCTTGAAGTAAAGGAAGTTCATGTGAGCATCTCCTTTGGTGTACAACTAGTTGGACGGTCTTTCTCCCTACACATTCAAGTTCTTAACTGAGCTCCCTGAAGTCCAGGAGACACAACTGTTTTTCTGTTAAACTTCTTCATTGCTTGAGTTAGTCTCAATCTATCAGTGAAGCAAAAAAGATGCCTTGTGATTAAAATTAGGAAGGCAGCTTCAGTTTAAGTTTCTAAATTTGTTACAGACAATGAAATTAAAATCAGTCTTTTGTTGGGAAGGCTGATTGTCGCTGGAAGCATTTGAATTTTTGTTTGCAATAGTAGCTTTAGAATGCAGCTAATTGGCATGCGCTAGAATGTTCTTATACTCGACATTTAAAAGCTAACAAACACTGATAAAAGAAATATAAGTAAAAAATTACAGTGCATAGAAATAAATCCATTTAAAAATTGGAGCTACTATAAATGATCAGAGCTCTAATACAAGAAAGATGTATTCAGGTATATTATTGTTCACTGAAGTTCCTGTCTATACATATATTCTTTTGTGCGTCTGTTAAACATGATTTTAACATGAAGCCCTTTTTCTCCTAACTCAAAAGCTTTCTCGAAGTTGATGAATACCATACATAATGGTAAGTTATATTAGAATCTTTTTCAGAGGTTCATTTATCACAAAGGGTAGCCTTTTGTGGAAAAGCCTGATTGAAGGTCTGCATATTCTGTGGATTGGGTGAAATACAGGTCTGCAGTGAGTCAATTGTTCAGTACTTGAGTGAAAACTTTGTAGATTGTCTGCAGGAGCCTGATAGGTCAATAGTTCCTCAGTTCTCTTTTTATGATCTTTTTGTATGTATGCAGTAAAATGATAACAGTTTTATTCCAGTTCTGAGACTCTTTTCTTTAATTTTGTGAATAGTGTTTCTAGTTGTTCTTCTGTGCTCCATTCATAGGTGTGTTATAGTGGTGTCTACCTCAGGCATTCTCCCACTTGCCTTCCTGACTACTTAAATTACTACAAGCAATGCATGTGAAGGTAGCCTTGTTTTGTCCATTCTTTGTTCTGACAGCCCAATGCTGCCCATTTGTGTCACTGATAACAGTACTATCAATTTCAGAGGGAGGAATATTGAATCTTTAATGTATCTAATTGCTGTTTCCTTTTAGTATTCAGTATTGGCTTTGTATCCCTAGTTCTGTATTCACTCATAGCCAGTGGAAGTGAAATATATCTTACTAAATTAGAACTTGGTTTACTTTTTCAAGGCTTTTGTTCATTTGTAGGAAACAATCATAACTATAGTCACAGTTACTGAAAGATTTAGGAGGGAATATTTACAGTTAAAACCCTCTCATGAGCCTAGTTTTGGAGACGATCAAGTTTATTTCTCAGCGTGGTATTTAACTGGTGTCAGGTGATCTGTTAATAAAAATTGGAATTTTTTATCAACATTAGTGTCAGCCAAATAGAATTATTTTCTTATTGCTGTATGTGTATTTTGGAAGAGCAGTGCTGTATGCATTGCAAATTGTATTGAATTAAAGTTCAGCATATGCAAAAGAATTTAAATGTTTAAACTTTGCATGGTGAAATTCTTTGCATTTTAAGCTAGCAATCATTAAGGTTTTATAGGACTTCTGCTTTTCACACTGTTGGAGCCACAAATTACATCTGTTATGCAGATGTCTATAGTGGTGGGTCTCTTACTGTAATATTAATTATATTTTTATTTAAACTTATATTTCATAGTCTACACATGGTGAGAAATATTGAAATTTCTCTAGATTTGCTTTGCTTTAGTAACATAGGTTTAGCTATTTTCCTTTTGATATAGGGTTTCCCTCTCACTCTCCCAGGTATACAGTGCTCTGAACCAGCTTTGAGATGAAGGAAAGCAAGCTCACCATTTTTCTGAACAAAAATAAAACATCTGAAGGGTATCTGACAAAGTGTGCTGAATTTGGACTTGGTGAGTTTCTGCTGTTTTATAAGCAGAGCCTTTTTGCTGTTTAATGTTGAAGAGGTATAGGCTCACAAAAGGGTGCAGAATAGAAATTGATGGAACGCTATTTGCAATGACTTCTTTCCACGTTGCGCTTTTTTTTTTTTTTTTAAAAAAAAAGATTGTGTATTCCTAACTCCAGCATAGAAGTTGAAAGAGTATAGAGGAAAGTGGTTACTTAATGTTGTATTCTTTCTTGTCAGGCAATAATAATGCTTTTTTTCACTTATTATTTGTTTTAGAACAGTGTCTGGACAGGATTTATCATCTCATCTACCTTTTTTTTTTTGGGTGGTGGTGGTGCTGTGTTTTATCTACCTTTCCATGTTTCTTTAAGTAAAATTTTAAGGTTGGTTACTTTTTTTCTCCCCGATCTTGCAGGGTTTTTTTGCATGCTCTTGTTTTGACAGAAGCATATATATGGGTGAAATTGATGAGGGTAGGTAGAAATTTTGATAATATGAACAGCAAGGAAAGATCCTGCCATGTGTGTACAGGATGAAGAGAAAGTATTTAAACTTGGGATAAATATTTAAGTATAGGAAGATCATTTACTCCAACAGCATATTCAGATTATGAGTCAGATAATGACTCTTACAGTCCTGAGCATTGTCTGTAAGAGTTTTGATGGAGACAGTGTACCAGGAGCTTGTTTTTTCACTGCACTGAATTTAAGTTGGCTGCACATCAGCAAGAAAGTAAAAAAAAAAAAAAAAAAAAAAAGAAAAGAAAAAAGAAAAAGAAAAAATTCGGAGTTTTGGTTTGAGTGGAGACAACACAAGTTTGGAGCAGAGAGGTTCATTTGATAGTTATGCTAGTATAAAGGTGATGGTTGAAGTCTGTCAGTTGAATTTGGTGCTGACAAAGTGTAAAGGAGCAAAGATGATAGCTAAAGTCTTGAACACAGTTGAAGGGGTCAATTAAAAAAGAGGACTAGAAAATGGAGTTATGCAAGCTGTATCTTTCCATAAAGATACCTGTCTTAAAGGAGTCAAGACACTTCATGGCAGAAGTGGCACACTGCGGTTTTGCCAGTAAAAGACAGTACTCAGTGCTCTGTTTCTCAGTTTTATGGCCAACTTCTTAAAAAATTTGTTTAAAAAAACCTGAAAAATTGCAGTTGAGATGTAAAGTTTTCACTGCTATTTGCTGTGTGATAACTTTGTGCTTTGTTGTTCTCAGTCTTAATCTGGACCCTACAGTCAAACTGTTTTGACTTGAAGTCTCATCTCTTCTGCATCATTTTTATGGGCCTACCACTGGAAAGCAGGAGGAGGGGGTACAGACATACATATTTGTTGAGGATTTTAGTGCATACTTTAAAAAAAGACTGTGGGGAGTGATGACCTAAATGTTGTTGTTTTATGTTAGACCTAGCTGTAACTTGTAGTTGTTGGTTGTAGCCTTTCTACGGCTACTTCTGTTCTTGCTTGTTCTGTCTTCTGTCTGTTTTATTTCTTACTCCTGTTCCTGTTTTCAGGTCTCTGTTTTTGCTCGTTCTGTCTTATGCCAATTTGTGAGTTGCAGTGAGGAGAGTCGTAGCACAGAACAGACATCCATCGTGCCAGTCCTAGCACTGGTTGGCTTTAGAAGATGGCACATTTCCAAAGAAACTTTTCAGTTCTGTATGTAGCCTTGGCCTCTGCATCAGTGCAGGCAAAATTTAGTAGATATGGTATGATTTTTTTAACAAGATAAACTAAACTAGGCAGAATCTGTACTGAGCATGAATGAATAAAAATTTTTGAATCTAGCCCAATTTGGGCAGACTTTTACAGTGTTGATAAAAAGGCATCTGCCTGTATTGAAGCATGGGGACAGTAGTGCTCTGCTAAACTATATAAATTTAAAAAATGAGGAACAAGAGAAGGGCAAATTACAAAGTTATCCTGAACTAGTTCCTTTATGCACATTTTTTTCAGAGTATTGAATAATGGAGTGTTATTGTTCAGTTGTCAAATGTTACAGCCTTAAGTATAACTAACTACCTGTCCCTGAGTTTCTGGAATACCACTTTAAAGCTTTAATTGTTCCTAATGACAGCTATGTCAATTTGGGCAACAGCTGTTCCCCCCACCAGAAATAACTGATCACAATGGAATTGCTGTTGTTATTTGTTAGCCTCTCTAGTGTCTGCTTTTTGAAAATCCTGGCTCAGTTGAGCATCCTGCAGCATGCCTTCAAAGACAACAACTTCAGATCACTGGAATCCAAAAGAGAGAATTTTTGAAGCAGAAACTCCTGTAAAAGACTTAATTATGTTAACAGTGAAGAGGAATCTTGTGCTTCCAGTGAGTCACCATTTCAGCACTGAGATAGATTGCTGTAAGAATAGTTTGAAGCTATGGTAGGTTTTTGGAGATCTTAAGCAAACACATGTTCTCCGTAGAAATCATTAAGAAATGTAGATCACAAGTGTCATACTCCTACTCAGGAATACTCGTTTAGTGAGCCTGTTGTGGTTTAACCCCAGTCAGCAACTAAGCACCACATAGCCACTCACTCACTCCCTGCCCCTGCCCCCAGTGGGATGGGGGAGAAAATTGGGAAAAGAAATAAAACTCGTGGGTTGAGATAAGAATGGTTTAATGGAACAGAAGAAACTAATAATGATAACACTAATAAAATGACAGCAGTAATAATAAAAGGATTGGAATATACAAACGATGCACAGTGCAATTGCTCACCACCTGCCAATCAATGCCCAGTTAATCCCCAAGTGGTGATCCCCCCGCCCCTGTTCCCCCCAGTTTATATACTGGGCATGAAGTCACATGGTATGGAATACCCCTTTGGCCAGTTTGGGTCAGCTGCCCTGGCTGTGTCCCCTCCCAACTTCTTGTGCCCCTCCAGCTTTCTCACTGGCTGGGCATGAGAAGTTGAAAAATCCTTGACTTTAGACTAAACATTACTTAGCAACAACTGAAAACTTTAGTGTTATCAACATTCTTCTCATACCTAACTCAAAACATAGGACTGTACCAGCTACTAGGAAGACAATTAACTCTATCCCAGCTGAAACCAGGACAGAGCCTAAAACTGCTTTGTTTTTAGTATGTCATATTAAAGTAACTTAGGCTTGTCTGTCTTGGCTCACCATGACAAAAGTGAATGTCTAAATAGAACTTAAGATCTTTATTTATCAGTTGTTCTTCCATATCTGTCTAACTCTTTCTTCTTGCAAAGATCTTTCTGTGCTGTGATACACTTGAAGTACAGGTCTTTCCTGTAGTTCTGAGCATATGTGTCTCAGATATGATCATGGAACTCTTCATCTTGTTGCTCTTATTCTAGAAGAGTACTTCAAAACTTCTTGAATCAGTCTAGAATAAGCATGAAATTCTTAATGTGTCTTATTTCATAAAGCTGAATTATATATGTGAATCTTAAACACACAGTTATAAAGCATCTCAAGGACCTATTGTGGGAAATCAGAACATCTGGGGGAAACAAATAAAAGGAGGTTTGTCCCTGTGTCATCCCTGCCTTCCACTCCCCACCCCCCCCCCCCACCCAAAAAAAAAAAAAAAAAAAAAAAGGACCACACAGTTTAACTGAGGTATAACTTTGCCATGGGACATGGACAACTGTTCATAAAGGATTGGAAGAAATTCATTGGGGCAGGGTTGGAAGCAAATTTAAGGCTAATAATTACAAAGACCATTCCTCAAGGTCTGTATGTTATAGATTTCTAGAGGCTGGGAGAATATTTGAGGAAAGTATTACTTCATGTTTGCCCTTTTCTTGTGCTTTTACTTGTGCAGCTGCTGTTGGTGACTGTTTGAGATGGATATACTGGGCTAGGAAAACAATACAGTTCTCCCTGTGTTCCTAGTCCAGCGTGTCATTCATCTGTCTCCTTGTGTCATGTTCAAAGCTCTCCTCTCAGAGAGCAAATTCACCTTGACTGGGCTATGAAAAACATGGGTTTGAGGCCTTCTGCAGTGGAGGGCTGTAGTGTTAAGACCTGTAGAGGCTTGGATTAATTCAAGTAGGAGCAGGCACACTGCACCAGGAAGCTGTAACCTTTCTGACAGTATTTTAGGCAGTTTTGAAATCTTGTACTTAAAAGCCTACCTGTGGAAAAAAAAAAAAAACTAATTGAGGACTATATACTGACCGAGCTTGGTTTAAGCAACTCATACGTGTTGTTTCATGTTAGTTAGCTGGTATATTGAAGAGTGAATTCTGTAACACTGCTGACATACATGGTCATTAATGAACATGGGATCAAGTATAAAATAATGTTCACAGTAGCAGGTGGGACTAGCTTGAACAGAGGAGTAGACCATTTTGGTAGCTACATGGATCAGTTCTGATCCTTCACCCCCCACCCCATTATTGAATACATTTCTGAATGACTGTAGCTAGCTGTACAGTCAGGATCATGGACATAGGAATGGGAATGGGCAGAAGAGATTGACTAAACATCTTTTGCTAGCTGAGCTGTCAAGGATTTGGGGTTAATTTTAATTGAGTTTGATGGCAGATTTCAGGTCTTTGCTGTATATGAAGATATGACCTCTGTCTTGGATCACTGATTCATCATATATATGATATTGCCATGCCGAAATGTGTTCCTCAGTTGTATGAAGGTTCTTGTCAAGTATTTTGGTCTTTGACTATAAATCTGATCTACAGAGTATTTCCAAAGGGAATAATTACAGCAGTCTGCCTTCTGTCAATAGGTATGAAACTAGACTAGTTGTTCTGTTTTGGAAACGTGTACCTGTATTTTGTATTGTCCTTCTTCCCCTGCAGTCCCAGCAGTGTGTATTCTTTGGGTACTTTGAGTCTGGGGGCTTTTTTTCCTTCTACCTCATCATGGAGAGAACACACAATGCCCTTCATGAAAGGAGGGCATTGACTGTTGATCTGTGACAGAGGCTGCTGTACCTCTATCTAAAAAGGACCCTCATTCACTGAAAGGGAGGGAAATGCTGGCTTGTTATCACGCTGCAGATCAGTGACTATCATTTCTGTGCACCCCTAGAACTTTACTGCAGACTGTCTTATAGAAACCTATCTGAAAGTAAACACTGCCACTTTGCTCCTCAGCAGCAGGAAAACAGCTTGATTACTTGATTCTTAGATTTCAGATTTCTTCATGAGGAAACAGGTTTGCTCTAGCATCCAAGCTATGGTTTCATTATCTCAGATGAATTGAAATGAAATCCTGTTGCTAGCTTGGGTGTTTCAAACACAACTTACTTTCTTCTCTTTTTAGACAACTGTGTCACAATAACCTGTGTTTGTTTGCTTGTGTTTAGTATTAGGTTCACTTTAGCTTATGTCCATATTACAAAATAACAAATAGTGGGATATTTCTTCCACTATTAATGTTCTACTGGAATAGAATATGTTACTTCTTGTGTAGCTAAACTTAATCAATTTTTCTACATGTTTAGTTACTAATTAATGGACTGCTTCATTCAAAGGCACTTTTTCATTTTGCTGTGTATAGAAAGTTGTCATGTTTTTAGGGGAGACTTTCTGAGATCACCACAGGAAGTGAAGTTACTGAAAATATATATAGTTTCCGTTTTTGTAAAGGAAGTTCTTGTTCATGTAACTCAAAATTTCCTTTTATTTCTGTGAATTCTACTACAAGTCCCTTTGCGGTTGTTGTCCCCACCCCCCTGCCCCATGTCTGTCTGTCCTCCCCCAGGTAGGAAGGTTCTGTGATTCTGTGCAACTTTTGTGGGGTTGCAGGTTTGCATTTAAAAAAATAAATCTCTTTGACCATATTCTGCTTATTCCTTAAGTTTTGGCAAAATGCTAGGATCTGCAACTTATGACAGATATCTCAAATAACTTCCTTTTTTCACAATTGTTGCAAGAGTTTCAAGTTACTGACTTAAGAAAGAAAATACAGCTTTATGGTAGGGAGAACATTTCCCTAGCTTCCTAAGAAAGCAGTCTGAATGTTGCCTCTCTTGATTTTGGCCCACAGTAAGCTTTGAGCCTGTTGTCCAATTTCAAGCAAACTTGATAAAGGAGTCTAAAATATGTAAGTTCCTGTAATAGGGATGGACAGCGTACGGCTACAAGAGTAACCACTGCTTGTTTTTGTGTCCTGCTGAACTAGGCAGTGACCAGCATAGGAAGGGAATGTAAGGGAGGTGAATAACTTCAGGGGCTATAGTAATGCAAAATAAAAAGAACTGAGGATTTCATAGCTAGATACAGAAATCGTGGTGGGAAAGCATAGTGCGTTGAGGTCATCTGTGAGATGCAACACTGTTGAAAGCCAGAATTAAATCTGTTTTGTTAATTCTTCTGCTCATGGAACTATTTATTTTTGAGATTTTGAATAAAATCACTAGAATTGTTCTGTGTGCCGCTTGGTGTATGTTGCTGCACAGCTAGTTCTGACTTGAAGCTGTTTTGTTTTTCACTATTCTTGAAGTTCTTTTATTTCCTCTATCTATTTTGTCATTGATTGTCAGCAAAAAGAAAACAGGTTTTTTCCAGTTTGCATAATCTGATGTGTTCCCTGCTCTGTAGTACTACATTTCTGCTAAGCAGGCTGTTATTTGTTGTCCAGACATGTTTGGTTTGTGGGTTTTTTTTTGTTTGTTTTGCGGGGTTTGTTTTGGTTTGGTTTTTTTGTTTGTTTGTTTTTTAAGCCTTTCAATCCAGTAATGCAGGCTATATGTGCATTTTATCTGTCAGAACCTGAAACCCATGTTCTGCAGCTATGTTAGCAGTATTAAGCATAGTCAAACTTTACCTGAACAGTGTTACATGCCCATTTTCACCTGCAGTCGAAGAACTGTGTTCTGTCTAAAATGCTAAAGATTGTATTTAACCATGCTGTTTATGTCTCTGGCAAATTACACAATGCCCTTTATCACAAACTATAGCTATTTGGCCTTTCAGTAACATGGGAAATACTTCAAGGTGGTTTGTTTGTTTTAAACATTAATGTGGTTTTATAGTGATTTGTTTAGGCTTTCATTATTATTCCTTCCTGATCCAGAAAGTGATTTATGTCTCCCAAAAATCCCAAAAGGACAACTTGATATGTTTGAGACATTTTAAAATATGTACTTTCTTGGCTTTCTAATATGATATGCACATAGTTTTTATACAGATATTTTTGACACGGTGTGAAAATCAAGGATTTATTTGTATGTTCAGCATACAGTTCTTATTCGAATGCTTGCGTGGAGTAATATCTTGGTTGCATGACTAGTTCCAGAAAGTGGGTGTACTTTATGTATTAAGTAGGGTATTGCTAAATGGAAATATTTAGCCCAGAATGTGCAGATAGGTCATATTTGTCCTGTATTTTGCAACAGCAACATATAGTGAGTGTCTTTAATACTACCACTACAAGTACTACTGCTAGCAACAAATAACAACTTACCTCATTCCAGTGGAAAACTGATTTATTGCTTGTCTTTCTTTTGACATAGTTTTATGCCCGTGATTTTTATAACTATCTCCTTGTATTCCAGAATTTTATTTTTAAGAGGAAGAATAAACCTTATCATTAAAGTAGAAGCAGCAGAAGCTCTGCACTTATTAAATATGTAAGATTTTGAAAAAATTAAGAAAAAGATCTACAATAGCTGTAAAATTTTGGAGTGGCTTTATCTTTCTGGCAAAACATCTTTCTATTTTACTACTTGACTCTCACCAAAAATTTTCTTTTCTCCACTCATTATCATTGACATATTATGAGAGTTACAGCAAGCTCTTATGATTTAATCATAACTGTTGTGATATTTCATTATTTTTACCCTTAAAATTCACAGTTCCTGGAGACAGATAATTGCATGTGAATCTCCTCTTTTTCAAGAATTTTTGTATGTTTAAGTGTTTCAATGCATTCAAAATATGAAGGGTCAAAAATCTCATCCTTTTTATTGATTTAAAATCTCTGATTGAAAGCAGATTTTAAAAACATCTTTTGAAGACCTGGGGTATATTTCAGTTTTTGTGCTTGTAATTTAAGAGTAGACTCAGTAGCAAGGTTTGCTAATAGTGTTAATTTTGGTGGTGTGTAGGGACGCATCTAGAGCAAGATCCATAGAATTTACTGTCTAGTTAGATGAGGCAGATATAATTGGAGAAAGGTCATAACAAAGTGAACACTTTAAGGATCTTAACTGTTAGTAATGCCATAACTGTAGATTTTTGGGATGGTGACAGAAAAAAAAAAAAGGAGAGGAAGATGAGCCAGGGAGGTGTGCTAAATAGAAAAAGATACAAAGGTCAGTAGAAAAGTGGAGTAGGGATGGAATTGTACTATGATGAAGAGATTGGGGAGAAGATGACAAGAAGTCACTAACCTTGGCTAGGCAGGAAAAAGTTGGTGTTGGAATGTGTCTTCAGCTGTTTTTTCCATACTTCTTTCTCTACTGGGTCTGTCTGGTTTTCTCTTCCATTTTTCTTGACAGTTAATAGACGCAGGGATTTTAAGATGCATCAGTGTTTGCGTATTATGTGTGGGTTTGGATGATGTTAGTCTCCCTTGACTGCCTGTGCTCAGAGGGATTGCTGGGTGGCGAGTGGTGTTTTAACATTGCGTATCTTCTTATTGTCACTGCCTTCTTCAAATCATTATTTGTATGAGTGACAAACTAGCTCCACCCTTTGCCTTCTAACTGGCATTTCAGTTCTGTTGCTTTTTTTGATCTAACCATGTTCATTCTACTTCTGTTTACTCCCTGTGGCACTCTTCCTCTAACTGCAGTTCAGTGCTACCATGCTTGATATTCCTTGGCCAGCTGACAGCTCACTTATCTAATGCACGTGGAGCCTAACAGTTTCATAGACAGGTACTACTTCTTGTCCTGGGCTTCTGGTCAGTAGGGTTTTTTCCCAACCTATATAATGAACTTTACCCTGCATGTAGATGAACAGAAGTAATGGCTTCACAGAGGGGTATGAACTCTTCCTATTTAAATTGCTAACATACAAGTCTGACTAATGTTAACATGTTTAGTCATTTACTTGTTGGCTGTTCTAGCAGAAATGTTAGTCAAGCATCCATAAATCACGGATGGAGTTTTAGTTTGTGATATACGAAATACCACCAGTTCCACCAGCAAATCTGAGTACTTTGTCCTCAGAGTTGCTGTCAGTGTTTTTCTGAAAATACACAACCAATCCTTAGTTGCCAAAATTACAGTTTTGGACAAATGTATGTTGTTTAGAAACATTTTACTTTAAAGTTAAAAAGTATTTTTTCATCTGTATTGTGTATGTTATATAGCCCAATACTTCATTCTTTATCTACTTACTTTTTACTGTAATTCATTGAAAGAACAAACTCTGATAGCAGACTCAGTTGAAGGCAGGCATTTTAGCCAAAAATTCTGCTACTGTTAATATTTAAGCACTTTGTAATGCACATAAATATTTGATTTATCACACATGTTTTACAAAAACTTAAAACTGAATCAGTCTCTGTTCCCTGAACTGTAGAATGTCAAATGACGAGAGCACTTTGATCAATCAGCATGGTTAGAATTTCAACACAGGAGCTTTCTGCATTATGTATTAAGTGATCTTGTTTGTCTTGATTAATTTTCTACTGCATATTTACATGGTTACTAGAAAACGGAGGGGGAGAGAGAGAGAGATGTATGTAATCGTTTTTGTAATTTTTTTCAGGTATTTTTAGCAGCAATGATGTAGCAGTATCATTTCCAAATGCAGTATCTGGCTCAGGATCTAGCACTCCCGTTTCCAGTTCTCATTTACCTCAGCAGGCTTCAGGCCACTTGCAGCAAGTGGGAGCTCTATCACCTTCAACTGCGCCTTCTATAACTACTGTTGTTGCTGCAACTCAGGTAAACTATCACAAGGGTTTAAGATAGCAAACCTGTTATTGACCTGCTTATTTTCAATGTTAAAAGAAACAATGATTTGTTTGGAAAATAGGTGAATAAAAATTGTATTTGTTGTGAAAACATTATAGTGGCTAGAAGTTCCCCATAATATTACATAGTCCCATCTTTGTAGAGCACATAGATTTTTAAAAATAGTCTGTGCAAGTGTATAATAATAATGACTATGTTATGACTAGTAGCATAAATGCTGGTTACAGTTTATCATTGCTCTAACCAACATCTGTTATCAGAACATGTTTTAAGAAAGGATTTAACAGAGGAAAACACATGAAGTTTTGCATGTTTCATGCAAAAATGCTGGTATCAGTTAAAGAACAGAGGGGTTTATTTGGGAGATTTGACAAATGGACAAGTAAGGCTAGCCCTGGCAAAGAGGTGGCCAAGCATGACATCCTGATAGCAAATGAAAGTCAACATACATGCTATAGTTTGGTATTTGAAAGGTCATACAAATGCAGATAGGAAGTTCATGTTTGATGGTGAAGGGATAAGGGAGGCACTTGGGTGCAGAAGGGTGACATAGTCGAACTAATGAACCAGAAAAATATCTTTATGGTAGTATTTTGTATGAATTTAAGTTGGGCAAGATTGCATTTATTAAGGCAAGAGAATACGAAGTTATAGTTGTAGAGAGCCACCATGTTTGGAGTGTAAGTATGAAGGAATACTGTACTGGACATGATTTTTTTTATACTTCATATTTCTTGTATTTTTCATTTTCTGATGAGAATCTGTTTTACAATGAATGTATCAAATATCTCTTTTTTGTGTGTGCATATAAGTGCAGTAATTTAAGATAGTGGATATAAACCTGAAGAATTAAAAGTCAAGCTTAATACATACATAATTATATGTTTGTGTACATGCACACACATGTATATATAGTATATATAAAGCAGAAATACTATGTGTAGGCCAACACAGAATACATTTCAATATCAAATAACACTTTGTTGTTATAGATGGTAGTTCATATTTTTACATAATTCTTCTTCTGGACTGGTTTCCTAAAGAAATAAGGCTTGCATTATGCCAATGTTGTCTGTGTGACTTCTGTCTTGTAACTTTGGAACCTGTTGGCTAGTTTCACCCCAAATTGGGTCACATCTCTGTTGCACAAATTGATAGAAACTATGTTAAAGAAATGAATTAAAAATATGATGCTTTGGCAAAAAGCCAATATAGCTTTTGGGAAAGGAAATCACAACCAATTGGAGTTAGTTCTTTTTTTTCTTTTTTTTTTTTTTTTTAAATTCCCGAAGAGTATTACACACCATAACTCACTGAAGACACTTAAATTGAATAGTCTGGATGTAAGGGGAGAGGTTGTGTCATAGTATAGTAGCAGATTAAAAGATTTAAAAAACCCCGAAAAAGTACATGCTCAGTTTTCACAGTGGAGAGGTTTACCATCAGAGTCTTGGAATGAGCAGCCTTGTGGCCTTTTGTACAGCTCAACATATTCATAAATGATCTAGGAAAAGGAGGAAGAACAGAAGCCAAGTTTGCTGATTATGCTAGGTTATACAGTGAGCTATTATGAAGATCAGCTGTCGCAAACTGCTGAAAGACCTCATGAGCCTCTGTTGACAAGGTGGTAAGAGGGCAAATGAAATTAATGTTAAAGGGAAAAGACAGTTTCCATTAAAAACAGATACAGTAGATATCAAAAGAGGTAAAAGGGGAGCCATGGTAGTGAACAGTGGCAAGGAACAGCATCTTTATAAGGAAAGAGTAAATAGTGTAGGACTCTTGGCCTAAAAAAGAGACACTGAGATCAGCTGAGACAAAGGTCTGTAAAATCATGATTGACATGGAGAAGTTAAATAAGTAAGAGTTGTGCACCATCACTTCTATTTGTTAAAACTGCCAGAGGGTAAGCAGATTCAAAAAGCTATGGGACAGAGGCCGTATTTAGCAGGCAGAAGCAGAAATACCGTAGTATTTTTTTCCTCTCATGTTGTCACAAAAAGGTGAAGTATTCCCTAGGAGATGCACTTTCTTTTTGTGTTTAGCTGAACTGGAGAGCCCTCCATAGGTTAAGTGCTTAAAATTCCTGTCCCTCCTTTGGCTCTGTTTTCTAGGAGATGTGTTGGGGTTTTGTCTTTCCCCCCTCAGAGGAGTAGCGTGTCTTACCTTCGTACCTAACTTGTTTTCAAGCGGTCATAGATTGACTTGTCAGGATCTTATTCACAGGAACTACCATTTAAAGAGTCTTTTGGTTCTGAACTTACAAGGGGAGGTTGAAGTGGTGACAAGTTTGGTTGACAGCCTTAAAAGGGAAGTCCTGTGTTTGCATAGAGAATTAACAAAGTCCTGTGCTACTTCAACGATTCTAGGACTACACTTTGGTAACTCATGTCTGCCAGTTGGAAATTGGTAAAGGTATAGTCTTTGTTTTTTTCTTATCAATGGTGTCAATGCATAAATTTGAACTTGGTCCTTCCATCATCTGAACCATTATACAAGGATTGATATTTCGAACAAACATCATGCTAAGATAAGCTGTGTAGCATGACATGTATCTAAGTTATGCTGTACAACCAAGGCACCTATATTTATTGTCCCAATCTTTTTTCCCCTTCTGTATTCCCTGTCTTCACCATTTGCAGTTAGACTGGCACTTTTCCTTTCTGTCTGGCATCCAGTAACATCCGAGAGCTAGGCAATGGAAATTTCCAGTTGAGGCTAAATTGCTTTAGCTGTCACCTTTCTGGTTTTTTTTTACCCTGCTGATTTATCAGTTTTGAGACAAACTTCCTACAAAGAAGCTGTAGTGGTAAGAGGTAAACAGTCGGTTGGCTTTAAGGTCCATGGACACAGTTCTTCTTCATTCATGGGGGAAATGAATTCACAGAGTACTTTCTAGCATGGTGGAGAAAGAAGATGGATGTGTATTGTGAATTTTAAAATATTAAGTGCTTTCATGTCCTGGTTGAGGTTTAGGATTGGTGCTACTTCTGCTGTCATTGTACCAGGCAGATTAGATGCTTTTTCCCAACTTTCAAGTCTTGAAAGTACCAAGCGGGTCTCCCTGCTGGATGTGTCTTTGAGTCACACTAAATCATGACAACCACACTAAACCATGACAATGTAATGTGCCTTTGTTTTTCCTGCACTCCGGGAGTCTTTTTCAGTTTCAGTTCATGAGGTCCTTACTAGTGTTTGAAGAGACTCAGTCGAGAGAGCCTATTTTACCATGCAGTTGTTCTCCAATTCGAGAGAACCTTTTTTTTTCATGCAGTTATCATAAATGACTGATTATACTTCAAGTGTTAGGGTTTACCTACTCAGTTCTGCCAAGTTTCATCAGAGTGCTGTGTCTGCTTACTGGGCTCTTGTGGATGTATTCTCGGTGTTTACCCACCTCTTGACCATTAAAGCCTTCAAGTAACACTGGGCTTATATATTTTTTTTGGTGTAGTGTTCTAATTAAAAGAAAATCAACCAAGATCCTAGGTGTACATACAATGGTTATAAGTTAAGGTAAGCTTGTGCCTCTATAGCAGATAAAAAGTAATAGTTAAAAAAGTAGGTTTTATTTAAACTATGAGTTAAGAGAGCAAGTATGACCAAACCTTGTTTGCTCAGCTGTTTGGTCAGGATGGCAGACATGCAGTTGAAACAGTACTAAAAATTGGAAAAGCCTTATAGATGTGCTGCTAAGGTGCACTCTTCTAAGATTGCAGCTGTTAAGTTTTCTTAGATCTTTATTGGGCATTTGTAATTATGATTTTGGGGACATTATAAATTTGTCAGTTTTTGATGGATTTTTTGCATCCTTTTTTTTTTTAAAGCAAGGGTGTTAAGAAATTCTAAAGAGAAGGTCTAGGGGGGAAAAACATGTCCATAGAATTAGTCTTAAAATTGGCTGAACTGTTTTGATTAGGAGGTTATGGTAGACATGTAATACAGAAAATTTCGTTTATAGTATAAAGAAAACTTGCAAGCAATTGAAAGCAACTGTCCTAAAATGAGAAAACTGGGTAATACTACTGTGCCTTTTGTTATTTTTCAGTAACTGCTATGCCCATATAAAACTTAAGTGATTAAAACCCCCAAGTGCTACTTTTTCCTTCAACAACTAAACAATGCTGATTTTAAAGCCTAAAAAACCCCCAACTTGAAAATCCTGAATTTTTATTTTTTCATTCTGTTGTCTAGCATGATAGTTCCCATACTGTGGTTTTTGTTTGTTTGTTTTTTAAGACAAAAACACAATATGGGCCTTGTTGCAATCACCTTTTCTTTTGTGTCTCATTTTCTTCTCTCTCATGCCACTCATAATTTTTATTCCAATCTAATAAATCCAGAAGAGATTATTAGCTTGTGTTCCATGCTGTGTCGTAACTGAATTTAAATGCTGGTGTTCCTCACTAGGTGGGAATCAGTGGTCTAGTAAAAACACCACTTGCTGGAAAAGGAGACTTTTTGAATCCTATTCCTCTTTCTTTTTTTATATGTCTTGGGCATAGCCTCAGGTAGGTTATGCTGCTTAATTCAGCGAGGCTTTATTAGCATAACAATGCATTTAACAATTGCAAGAATATAGGAAAAAAGGAATACAGGAGAGAAGGTACAGCCCACACAAATATTTTATCCTGGTTTTCTATGAATTGATCCTCTTGATGTATTTGTCACTACTGCCTGTTTTGTATGTAACACCAAATTACTGTATCCCGAACTACTGTGTTTTCTCTCAGAAGCATGCTTTTAACTTTTGCATGAATGTTAACGTGTGCTCTGTTGTTGAGAAAAATCACTTTCTTGCATGTGGATTTTGAATATTGTCTTAATTTTTCCCTGTTAAGCCAAGTCACAAGTTGCACCACTCTGAGGTCCTATGCTCAATTTTTATCTCGAAGATTTCCTTGTGTTTCATAATTATAGCAAAAATGTTTTGTCAGCCTGTTATGTTGTTCTGTAACAGTTTGCTGTATTTCTCTTTCTGATAAATTATTCTTGGTGATTAATATATGTTTGTAAAAAAAAGGGGTGATCTGAGTGCCTCAGTATCTTTTGGTATTGTACAGCAGGATTTGTTTTCCGCTCATCAGGAAATGGTGGTTGTTAGATTCAAAAATTATTATTTCTTTTTCATTTTGACTTAGTAGATTTAGTGTTTTATAATGAAATGTTTGCTACTTTGGTTGAGATTGAGATTGAAATTGGTTGGGCTGTCTATTCTTTTTGATTACTTAAATGAGTGAAATTGCCTTACTGGTGCTTTGTGGCTGTTTCTGAGGTCTCTACATTCCAAATACAGGATCAGATTGCAGAAATGGAAGTAACGTTTTTGATTGGGTTTTCTTCCAGTCATTGATTATTAAAGCCATCTCTCAGACTGTATTCCTTTTAAAAAAATATGCATTTAAGTATCTTGTCGTCTTATTTCAGTAGTATTTTTAGTGGGAGTGGAAATAGCATGTAGTGGTTTCTTTTAAGACATACAGCCTTTTATTTTAAACATTTTTAGGACTTTGGTGCTGGTATCATATGATTCAGTAATGTATGGTCTTCACATTATAGTGATCAACTTATTCAGAAATTTTCAGGATTTATTTTTATTCTGGAAATTTAATATGATCAAATAGTGACTTTGTAGATGATTTTTTTTTTTTTTTTTATTCTCCCATGCGATGGTATCTATGCTCTTGGTGACTGTAATAAGCACATCTGGGAGGCAATTTCAAGCAATATTGCACATACTTGTCACTGACGTGTTTTACAAATACACTCTAAAAGATTATTTTCTCTTTCTTAGGAGAGAGGGAAAAATGTTTTTTTGCTAGCGGATTCTTCTTTTTTCTTTAAGTTGTTTTTCTTCCTCTGCAGCTTCTGTTTTATTTTCTTGCTAAGTTCCCATCTCTTACTTTATGCACTGTGCTTCCTTTGCAACAGAAGCAGCTAATAAAGAGAAGGAAAAGGACAAGAAGTATCTGTAACTGCAGTCCTTATGGCTTGCACAGAGACAGGGAAACTGAGTAGTTGCTGTTCGTTAGTCTTTTTAGTCCAGGATTTATTTGTGATGGCATGATAAGTCCACTTCAACATAGTGTAGTGAACTACTGCCTCCATGGTGGAGATGTGATAATTGGGAAGGTAGGTGCTGCTACTCGGTTGCAATTCTAAGTGAAATAAGTTTGCTTTAATCACTTCCATTATCCCTTCTGAAGTTCATTTGGCTTTACTCCCCTTAGGAGCAGTAGAAAACCAGCAAGGTTTTCTTTAGCATTCATATAGTGGTGGTTATCCTCCTTTGTCTGATCCAGCTTTTAGAGGGAGATAAGGCTTATTTTTTTTCCAATAGACTTGGAATTATTTGTTAAAAATAGAGGAATGTGAAAGCTCAAGAATCAAGAGATTTTTTCAGATTCTGAACATAGGGCACATGTTCTTTCAGATGCTTCTGTCCTGTGGTTTTTATTGTCTCACTTTCTAAATTAGCCTAGTCCCTAATTTTGGATCTCTGTAGTCCCTTGCTCTTTCATCCACATCACTAGTTTACACTGGTTTTGGTTTCCTGTTTCACTGGGGTTTTTTTTCCTCATAGTTTAAGTCTGCTCATCGTTTCGCATGCTATCCAGGGAACTTTCTCCTCCTTTTTCTTTTCTATTCTGGCACTCATGGGAAAGTAAGTGAAAACACAGGAAAAAGGAACTCTACTCTGAGTTCTTGTCCTTATCAACAGAGAAGTTAGGAGCAGTTTTAGGAGCAATCTTATTTATACCTTCCAAAACAGGGGTGGAATTATGAGGGAATTTACGGATACTTCTTCAACAAGTAGTCTTTGCTGAAAATTCAAGTTGAGAGGGTTTTTTGCAAGTCTTCAGAAGGAGGATTTGGGCATTTTCATAGGACAGTAAAATGCATATACCTGATTGATATTGCTGCTGTGTTTGCAGTTGTAGCCTAAAATTATGGATGTCCTATTCTTAAATTCAGTATGGCCAAGGAAGATACTCCTCCATCCACTTCTGTTTCCGAGTCTTGCTCAGAGAAACATAACGTTTCCTGCTTTTTTCTTTTTAAATTAAGAATTCATCTCAAACATGAGGAAGGGAGGAGTTTCAGGTTAAGCATCTGAAGTTTGATAGAGCTGGGCAGGTGAAAGTGTAAGTCCATTTAAGGGGATTTCTGGCCATCGTCTTTGGCAGGTATATTAGCTGTCAGTGTTTAGTGAACTTTTCTTTGGGAAGTACAATGAATACATGAAAAAAGACAAATTGCCCTCAGTTCTGGGACATTGGGATGTGATGGATGTGACAATCTCAGACTTCAAGTAACCCGCAGTAGATGGTTCGCTGCCTAAGTAAGCTTCCTGCTTCTCTCCCAAAGGTACACATCACAACTATGCGTAATGGCTGAAGTTAAGAACTTAGTGTAATACACTTGCAGACACCTTTGGATCAGAACATCTTAAGACTTAAAACTAGAGACTTTGAAATTATCTCAACAAACTTAAGTACTTAAGCAATAATCCTTTCTTGCAGTGCAAACCAACTTATCCTAATTATGGTAAATTACATTAGACATGTAATCAGAGATGATTTCCATAACTTCGGAAGGCCCTTATGCTCTGTTGTATGTTTTTTCAGGCCACTTCCTGAAGTCTGTTTCTTAATATAGAAATAGTGGAGATGTTAAATGGCAGAACAGCTCTTATGAAGTCCAGAGTGCAGATAGTATAGATTTCTGCTGCTTATCTGCAAAGCTATAATGCGTGGGTGCCTTGTGGTAAAACCTGTCACCCCTTAGAAATCAGTAATTTATACAAAGCATAGACAGTGCTTATGACAATATGTTAATGTATTGCTAAATTTTGCCAAAATATGCTTTCCCTGGTAATCATGACATCAGGTCATACCAGTCTTTTCTTTTTGCCAATACTAATTAATTTGATGTAATCTAGAGTTAAGTGATCTTTTGTGCAGATAAACAGTAAGTTCTGTAACTCCTATTAGTTCATTTTTTAAAGTACAATTTATACATTGCCATACAGTGTGTGGTGTGTTGTTTGTTTGTTTGTTTCTTTTTTGAGATCCAACATAAAAGTACCAGGTTTTACAAATTTTGGGTCAGTTTGGTTGTATTTTCTGCATTTGTCTTTCTAAAGGTGATCTTTGTTATGTTTAATATGAGTGGTAATTAAAAAGAGAGTGGTAAAACATCTGGAGATCATGATACTGCATGGTTTAAGCAGCATGCTTCCAGGAAAAGGAAATCATATCTTTACTGTGGTACTAGAATTCTCTAATCAATAGAAATAGTGGATACATTGAAACCAATTAACATTTTTCTGTGACTATCAAAACACCTCTTGATGATAAGATCTCTCAAAAGAGGTTCCCACTCACAGGGTCAAAGGTAAAATATCAACATGGATCACAGACTGTTTGGATGCTGAAATTACTCTGATCTCCTTATCTCACAACTTAAGAAAAAGATACATAAAAGGAAAAGTCAGCACATCCAGAACAAAAAGAAATCACTCTTAATAGAATATGTTGCTCATCCTTGGGACTCATTGCCACAGGAAGTTGCCAGCAATGGTAGATTTAGAAAGTGTGCTAAATGCATCCCTCAGTATGTTGTAGACAGAGAGGGCTTCGGTATGGTGGTGTAAGATGTCAATGTAAAATAGTGACTTTCCTTCCAAAACCACTAAATGGTATTTCTGTCACAGCTATTTAAATTTAAGAGTCTTGTAAAATTAAAAATAGAAAATTAAAAATGGTAAAGGTTTTTTCCATCTAAGTTTTCTTTTTTGTCACTTAAAAGCTGTTTTAATTCCTTGTTACTTCTAGGCAAAATGGGTAAAAATCTAATTTTCTTCTCATTCCATCTAACTGAGGATTTTTGGGGTGGGGGTGGAGGAGAGTAGCAAGGAGGAAGAATTTACAGCCAGGGGGAAAATTCCTTCTAACATGTGACTCAACTAGAAGAACAAAGGAATCATAGTTGCAAGTAATCTAGTATTTAGCCCAATTAAAATCTTTACTTTTTGTATTTTCCTCTTGCTTCAGTAAGATTGTCTTCATATGGACTTATGCAATATACTGGTAGTCTGAAAGGCAGTTGCATGATTTTGCTCAGTGCTGCATGCTGAGACAACTGCATCAATGTTTCGGTCTAGCAATAAATGTTTTCTGCCTTCAAGCTGAAGCTTATTTAGCTTGGCTTATCTGGTGCTGCTGTAGCAACCATCAGTCTCCAGGCAACTGAGGCACATTGACCTCTTCGTTGAACTGAGTGTAGCACTACTTCAATTTAGCTGCCTGAGACAATAGTAATGGTGTTGAATGTGAAAAACGTGAAATTTTCTAGTCTGTGTGCAATGGAATGAATAAATAAAAATACTTAGATAAAACCAAATGTTTAGGTTTGACTTGAAAAAGATTTCAAGTTTACGTGGTATATGCTTTGTTACAAGCTGCAAAGTTCATTGCTGAGGTGGTGTCCTTATAGGCCTTGTATAAGATGTCGAGAATCTTGCAAGCATTTTTACACAGCAGTAATTCTCCTACTGTAGGTTTTTGTTTCATCACTTAAATAGCAAAGACCATTGAGGTTTATTTAGAAAGTTAAAATGTCAATGTTTGTGAATAGTGGCTGATTCTTTCCATTTTTGAAATTATAGATGATCTTGAAAGTAGTTACTTTCCTCTCAGATCCATTATTTGCCATATTACGAGCGTCTGGCTTTCTTTGGAATACTTGGGTGAAGAAAATAGATCACTATATGGGTATACTGGGTTTGTTTTCTAATCAAGTCATTCTTTTTGCTGGTCAATATGAGATTGAAATTGTGAGTCCTGATATATAGGTTAATGTTCTTAAGGAAAACAGATTCTTGGGTAAGATATTGCTTCCATTGTCTATGTAGAGCACATACAGGTTAAGTGCTGTGGAGACAGAGGTAGATGGAAAGGATGGAGGAACAAACTTGAGGTAAAAGGGATTTGTGTCAAAATGATAGCTCTGCTTTCAGTTAGGTTTGTGGGGGAGGTGGAAGAATCCCAGGGTCTTATTTCTGTAAAGCCTCCTTTTAAAAAACAAACAAACAAAACAAAACCAAACAAAAACCCCAACCACAAAACCAATGAAACAAAAAAGGCCTCGTAATGATGTAGCATTCTAGTAAGCTTTTGTACAAGTCTCGTTTTTGTGTCTAGTTTATAAATAAATAGATTTTAATTGGTTAAAATTTTATATGTTATTGAGCTTAGTTAACATGGAAGAGATGAGTAAACTGGTAAGTACAGTTGAAGTTATAGCTTTTCACATGATTGGAAGATAGGCCTTCTACCCATGTGGTTTTTAATGACTTGATGTGCCCTTGTTGTACACTGGGCAGAGGTATAAATTAGTTTCTGTAGGTGTGCCATTAATTTTTCATTTTGCCTTTCAAATCCCACTGTGTTTCCCAGTTGCATTCATTCATGCCCTTCTTGGAAAATATTTGAGTGCTGCTGTTTGAAGGTTAGATGGTTTCATTTAATTGAAGGATTTATTTGTACATTTAATCAAAACAATTGATTCTCAAAGACAGTATTTGATTATTTGCTTGTTCATAAGCAAGAGTCTTCATTACTGCATGAAGTTCAAAGTATTTATTTTTGCTAGTAACATAAAAAGTACTAATGATATGAATAACATCATAGGATGATTTTACATGTATACAGTTTTCCTGACAGATTTTAATTGTAATAATGTGTACATTTGTAATTAATGCTTTTGATTGAAAAGTTGCTTTTTTATTCTAAGATATCACGAACCCTTTTTTCTGATTTCATTTTAACTTTTCTAGCCTCCTAATTAAGCTTTTCAGTTAATTCTTTTATTTCAGCCAGTTAATGAAAACATTTATTGTAAAATTGCACCTCGATTATATGTTTTTAAAAAAACCCCAAACTTTAAGGACTTCAGAGTGCTTGGATGGTAATGCTGGTAGTATGGGATGGGTTATCTTTTTACTCCCACTATTGCTTTCATAGAATGAACAAGTAAAAGTGGGTATTTGGGGTTGATGCCCGTTGATGATATATGTATGATAGCAGGTGATTTGAGGTTAGCTGTAAAAAGTACACTTTCCGGTTTCAGTCATCAATAGTGCTGTAGGCTGTTTTAGTCAAGAAGTTGATGTAGATAGTTTGCTTGAAAATTAATTATGTTCAACTTGTAACTATGAAAGGTAAAAAAAAAATTAAAAAGGTATAAATGGAAGTATGGGTTTAGTTAAAATATATAAATAGTGTTTATTGTGCTGCATTTTAATATTATTTTGTATTGTACTAGTTGTTCTGAAAAGTTATATGATGGTTTTCAGAAGAAATGTGGAAATGGCATTTTATTAAGGATTTTTTGTGTTGTCCTCAATTCCATCTTTTTTTCCAATCAATATACCATATTTCTTGTATATAAATTGAGTATACCATACTAAATTTCCATCTATATACCATATTTCTTGGTATATAGGAAAATAAACAAGAATTTGGAATTTGTTTTCATTGGAAACAAGATCTAGATAAGATTTCAAAGCAAATTCCTTATTTGTGGTGAAAATATTCAAGAGTTGTGTTGCAGCAGGTCATGCATGAAAAGCTGTTGATGTGGCAGAACTTCCTCTTGGACTTCCTAGAAATTTGGTTGTATTGCTGCAGTTAACCGCAGTCTGACCACCCTTCTGTGGGTGTGTATTGCTATCCCAGATGAACAGCTAACAGAATTCAGAGAAGGCAAGCGATGATGTGTAGCAGTGGTTCCCCCACATCTCCTAAATGAAGTTAAAGATGGTACCAGAAGTTTTGAAAGAATAAAAGGAAGCAATAGCACATTCTTCCCATTGCATTGAATACCCAAGAAAAGCCAGCTGTTAGATGCTCCCCATAGCTTAACTGGCCTTAAAAATTCTAGGGATAGAAATCACTTTACTAGTCGAAGTTAAGCTAGGAAATGTAAGGCCAGGTTGCTTTTGCTGCTATCACTTGATAGGCAGCTCTTTTTACTTCTCAAGAAAAGCAGTTAATTTATATGTATGTATATTATTGACTTTTTATTATTATTATGTACATAGCATTAATAAGTTTGAATATCTAAGCTCATTTAATTGCAATGCAGGTTCTAATTTTTATGTTATTTTCAATAGTACATTGTTCACATAAACGTTGGTTGCCATTGACCAAAATACATCAGCTTAAAGTGACTTCTAGATGAAGTAAGCTGATGTTAATATTTGGTCTAGTGCTTGAATTACCTTCCATATTTCACGAAGCTAAGACAATTGCATGGAAAGCATTAGTAACATCTTCTCAGAAGTGTAGCAGAATAGCTCACAGAAAATTTACCTTTAAAATTCACCTGCATCAAATTTTTTTTATACTGTTTTCAGTAGTAGTTGGCCATAAGAAGTAGCTGTTGATGATGCATAGTGCTCTTGATTTCTTTACTTAATGTTAATAGGAGCAAGGGGTAGTTTTATGCTTTATATCACAGCACTGTGCTGTGATGAAGAACCTAGTGTGGTAAATGGTATGACCCCAACCACATTAATCTGGTACTCAAAGGGATATAGAGAGTGCAGGAGCAATAAAATGTTTTTATTTTAAACAAGAAATAAAAATTACCTTTGAAATTATTGTTGACAAATAGATAATGGCTGAAGTAGGTAATTAGGCGATCTATCACTAATTGTAAAGCATCGTAATATAATGCAAAGCTACAATATAGCAATGACTCTTTCTATAGCAGAGGGGGAAAGGGATGTTGATTGGATATAAACTGATTAAGAAGCTGTCTTGGAATTGGTTGTTCCAGCCATCCTTGTTGTCCTATCATGAAAGGTGGAGAGTTCAGTAATGGTTTAACTACAATTAAATCCCTCCCCTTTCTTTATGGAAACTCAACTGTAGGCATTTCAGCATTAGCCTAAACAATGATTTTGAATATTTTAAGCCCCTAACAATTAGGGAGCAGTTTGGGGCATTGAATAATGTGGAATGATGCAATTGAACCTGACAGCTTCAACAGTCAGCCTACTCATGGGACCTGAAAGTTGTTCACACTTGGTTTCATCTCTCATCACACGCTGAGTATTAAAACCTTACTGGTGTGGAGCTGAGACAGAAATGAGGCCTGTTATCAGAAAATATTTCATAGCATAAAACTTGAAAGGAACAGGGGAATAGGCATGCTCAAAGGTTCTGAAATTTTTGAGACCTAATCTAATTGCATACAGCTAAGTATTGTCTCATTTTTCTCCCCCCCCCCCCCCCTTTTTTTTTTTTTTTTTTTTTTTTTCCTTAAAGAACATGTAACTTTTGAAATGAAGTAACTGTTTTCCCCTGGAAATTTAAGTAAATGTCCAGTTATGAATGCAAATAGTTGTCAACTTGGGAAACTTTGTAGTCATACTGTTACAGTAAAATACCATTTTGGAGTGATGCAAACAAATATAAAACTTTTATATATTTCAGAGAATATTTATACATATGAGTTAAATCTAGTTAACTTGCAAGTCTTGTTCTTTAATTAGAAGAATATACTTGTACTTTCTTTCTTGCTGTAGAGGAAGTGTTTTTAAGCATCAATCAAATACCAATCATTTATTCTTATTGCACTCGGGCATTCCGTGAATTACAGTGTATCTTCCTTCTGTGGTGCTGCGCTGCTTATTGCTTTACTGATTTATTGAACATGCCATAAATGAAAGCAGTGTATTACATACCTCTAGATGGGCTTAAATCCTTCTGCTAAAATTTTTCAGGAAAATTTGCAGCCTTTTCAAAATAAATACTTAGCAGTTTCTTTATTTTATTAGTTCATACATTTTGATTGTGTTTTGTGTTGACTGTTTGAATAGAACCAGTTGAAATAAAGAATACTACAGCTTTAAAAGTTCTGCATTTTAGAACATTTCAGTCCTGTGACCTTAATATGTATTGACAGGATGATTGTGCATTTTTAATAAATGCTTGCTACAGCTTGTTTCGACTGTGAGTGAAACATGAAGCTCCTATTTCACCATTAAATAATGTAGCACTCCTCCACCTCCTCTACTTTCCTGTCAGATGAAGTTGTCGCATACATAATAAAGCTTCACAAATCATTATTCTTGTCATTTTACATTGCCATTTAAAAAAAAGTATTTTAAAAGTTTTTTTATTTACCTGCAGCTTGCTTGAACATAATGTGACTTTTTCCTTTGAGAGTTGCATAGGATACGTGATGGCACTATAACTGTTGTAGTTCCAACTTGTTGTAGGACACCTTTACTACTATTTTAAAGTATGAACAGGGGTTAAGTTTAGGGTGAGCCACCACTTGTGAAACAACTCAAGTTCTTAGATATTGTTTAAATCATGCTAAGTCTTTTGATCTATCAATCCACTTAGCAAACATTGTTTAATTCCTTTGATGTCTTTTGTTTTGTGATGTGATGGTTACTCAACAGACTTTAGCAACTCCTTTCAAGATACTTAGATGCTTTTAGAAAGTTCTTAAAGCTATTTGGGCATGTTTCAGTCAAATAAACATGAATTCTCCTTGCTGATTATAGCTGCCCTGCCATCATAAATTAATATATAGTTGCTATTGCACAGTTTTAAGCAGCCTTGCAGTGAATTACATGGAGCAACAATAAGCATAGCAGCTTCTGTGTAAGACAAGAGCAGTACACCTACTAAAATTAAATCTTTTATAGAAATATTCTAAAACTAAACAGAAATAAGACCTGGTGTTTGCAGTTTAAAAAAAAAGAAGCACAAACTATATTAGTAGAATTCATAACCTCAACCAATTTATTTAAGTAAAGTATATAGAGATTTTTATATTGCTAGTCTTGTCTCAGATATGGAAGAAAATAATGGTTGAATCTTGTAATATTCCACTCTGTAAGGTTTCTTTGGTGAAAGGATTTGTCAAAAAACTACATTGTTTTTGAAGTTTGTTTTGGTTTTGAGAGGAAAACAGCTGAAGGTTGCTAGTGAATTATAATAGTTGAGCTGGAATCATGCTATAGGCGTTTATTAAGGAAAATAGCAGGAACTTTGCAATATTGCTGCCTTTGTCAGTAAGTGTCACGGTACTAATACGTGTTGTATTTCTGGAAACTTGTTATACCTGGGTAGGTAGAAATGCCTGCATTATTTTTAAGACTTGCAACTAATTCAGATTAATTCTACTGAAGACATGTGGTTCTTTAAAAAAAAAAAAAAAAAAAAAAAGTAGTAACAGACAGATTTGAAGTGAAACTGTGGTTCCATGTCTAGCAATCTTGCACATACCTTTAAACTGAAAAGTGAAAAAAACCTGGTCATTGTGAAGTAATTACTTGTGGCTTTTTCTAACTTTGTGACAGTAGAAGAATGTAAGTATCAGGCGCAATTTCTCACCAGTATATAGTAAACAAAGCATCATTGAAAACAGTTGTGTGAATTCATAAAAGTCTATTCATCAAGTTTAATATGTTGGCTGAAAGCCAGAACTTAATGGTAGTGTGTGATTCTTTCCAGAGACATAGTTTATACTCTGTAATATTTTGCTGTAATAACCAGTATGTTTCCCCTGTCTCTTGTGTGCAGTTATACATGTCAAAATGTCCCACAAATTGAGTTTCTTACTATTCACCTTCTTTTTTCCTTTTTCAAAAAAAGTTTCCTTTGTAAAGGTTGTTTACATTTTCTTAAAAGATTCATTTTAAAACCAGTGATCATACAGGTTGTGTATCTTTGATATCCCCCCCTGCCCCACAATCTTCTTTGTTCTGAAATAATTTTTTTATCAGGTAGGAAAATGCCTTTTTAATAAACAGCCACGCTTTTTTTCTTTGATTGCCCATCTTTGCAACTCAGCATTTGACACAAATCTTTTCTTCGAAAGGGAAAAAGCATAACCAGCCAAGGAAGAAGGTATTTTTATTGCGTTGGATTATGCAAGATTTTGGCCAGCCTCCTTAGCTTCATCTGTTTAAGGGTTCATTTTCGCTTGTTTGGCACAAGTCCCAGCAGAGACCTTCAGAATTGTGGTTAGCAACATGAATGAACACAAACTTTGGGAGCTCTTCAATAAGTAGAGCTGGCCAACTGCCAAAAATACAGTTCCTTATATGGGGTCAGGGCAAAGCTGTGATTCGGTGAGCCCCCTATTGTATAGAAAACATACTTGTAATGGCTGTTTGCGTTCTTTAAAATAAAAACAAAACAAAACAAAAAAACACCAGGCTTCCAAGTCTATCAAAATAGGAAGTAACAAAATAGTGTGCAGGTTTTACTAATGACGGAGTCGAGCAAAGGAAATATGGCTCTGTGTAGTTAAACTATAGAGCTGAAAGTTGGACCTTTTGACCTCCACAGCCGGCTTGTGATGTAAGGAACCCAAGCATTTGTGAGACATCTGTTGTCTACCTGCCCTTATTTTGTAAATGGTTTAATAAGATTAAATAATTAGTAGGATAACCACATGGTCGCCATGCTACTAAGTCCTAGCATTGAGTGCATACTTCAGGATTGCAAGGAAGCCTCCCCATCCTGCTAGACTGTGATTGTTTTAAAATGCAATTTAGGTATTTTTAATATTTGCTGCAGTAATTTTTTTATTTGAAGGTTTTTAAAATAACAGTTCTTGCCAATGACACTTGAAACACACTTTAGATCCTGATATATTCTCAAAGTACTGCAATTCTATTTCTGTACTTACAAATGGAAAATAATATTTTTTTCTTTTACATACATTCAGTTTTTTAAAAAGATTCAACTTAAAAAAATCAGTAATTCTGCCTTAAGAAGGCTTCTTTAAAATACATTTAGCATTTCTCCCCCCTTTTTTAAAAAGGATTCAAGTTTTAATTGTTTTCTTGCAGGCAAACACCCTACCTGGATCTTCTCTCAGTCTGCCTCCATCCCACATGTACGGCAATAGGCTGAATCCAAATTCAGCAATGGCAGCACTTATAGCTCAGTCTGAAAACAGCCAAACAGGTAAGCTTCCCGCTGCTGGTGACAAATGCACAACTCCACAGACTTAAGTATTTTTAAAAAGATTGTTAAATTTTATTTTTGAACTCTGCTCAGCATTTGGTAAATTCTCAGTGGTCCTGCAGAACAGCACAGGTTTTCTTCCCTTTTTTTTTTTTTTTTTTTTTTTTTTTTTTTTTTTTTTGTGTGTGTGTGTGAAATGTAAATGTTTAAGCAGAGCCATCAGCAGGCAGGAATGCAACAATGTCTCCTGTGACTTCTGTGATTGATGTGTTCAGTTCGGGGCTCTTTGCAACGAGAGTAACACAGCTCTGGGTTTTGTCGTGAATAGTTTAAGCCTTTATTTGCATAATTCATGAAATTGCATTACATACAACTTCGTGTGAAAGCGATCCTGTTAGAGAACTTCTGCAGCATTTAATAATCTTGTGAATATTTACCGATTGGCATTTTGTACCATTGGCTCTCCTCTACAGTTTTAATGAGCCGCTGGCTTTGCTTTGTTTCATTCCCTCCGTAAGGATTTGTTGACATGTCGTAGTAGTCATGCCTGTTTGGGGGAAGGGAATGAGTTTAGCAGTTTACCAAGAATGGATCAGTCATGTCTTTGCCCTCCAAGAGGTCGGAGGTCACTTGACTCAGAATAGGGGGAGGGCAACCTTGAAGGGGGCAGATAGGGTTATTTTATTGAGAGGCCATAGGGAAAATAACCCTTTTGAGTCCTTCCAAGCAAAACGTTTTCGTATATTTAATGAGGCCTTTTTTGTTTGTTTTACTACCTTTTTAGCAAGGGACTTTCCTATGCTTCTGCTTATAAATAGGAATTAGTGAATTATACGCTTTCATAAAGTTTTCAGTAAATTTGCAGAATAACGTGTGCTTGTTAGATGGCAGCAGTACGTTTAATACGTTATATATTTTATGAGTTGTTTTGGGATGCAAAGTGTTAAAAAAATACAGAGCATCAGGATTTGCTGTGATAAGCATACAGATTAGCTGTCCACAGCTGTGATTCATTACTTTCACCGTACAAATTAAAAGTGGCTGAGGGGAGGGTACTGCAAATGCAAACCACGCTTCTGTGCTGTAAAACTGAAAGGAATGAAAGAAGTGAACATAATCCATGGCCTGGTACAGCCTCAGAAATGTGTAAGGACAACACCTTACATGCTACAGTTCAGCAATCTTAAACTAGTTACGTATTCACTCTTCAGCAGTAACTACAGATAAAAGTTGAGATTTAAGGTATTTTAAAAATACCTACATCAGTTTTAAAACTCTTATCTAAGAAGAGTCGATTTATCAGCTGTGAAATATTTACACTGCAGATCAAGATCTCGGAGATAATAGCCGCAGCCTTGTTGGCAGAGGAGGTTCACCGAGAGGAAGTCTCTCACCACGGTAAGCATTATTTACATTGGGGAGTGCAGGCAGAGGAAATGTTTTAAGATTTGGAAACTTCACTGTCTTTTTTACTAGTAATACATAAGTGTTTTAAAAGCCTATATATATATGTAGTGTATATATATGGATATTTCCATCTAAAAGAATCCCTAATATGTCCAGATAGCTAAAAATGTGCTGAAATTTACTTTTGTGTCAACTGAAATTAGGTTTACAAATGAAGGACTTAAGAAATGGAGACTTGCTTTAGAGGGATTTATCTATCATTTAATCAACATGTACTAATTATCTCCTCAGATTTGTTACCACAATCATATTTTTAGTCATAGTTGCAAAAATTTCAACATCCCATAGACTTAAAGACTACAGCAATTACAGGAGTAAGATGGTCTGAGAAGTTAAATATCAGTAAAAATTGCAAACAAATATTTTTTTCCCTTTCCCTCACCACTTCAAAAACATACAACAAATCTCTGTGGAAAAAAAGTGCTTTTTTTTTTGTTGTGCTGCAGTTCATCTCTACTACAGAAGTTTGATGTAAGAATTCTGCTGGAATTGTATCATGCTATTTTGTTTTAAACAATACTCGCTGTTAAGATTTCAATATTGAGTTTTAAATACTTCAGTAATATTTTCTGTGTATTTTAAGTCAGTCTTTTTTTTGAAGGGCTTTATTTTCCATACTGGATCCCATATGAATTAGATTTTATAGTGTCATTACTTCTTTTGTTACTTAGGGACTAACCATGGGGATTTTATCTTGAAAAGGATTTTAGGTAGTTACACAGATACAGCATTGTAACAATGAATTTGATTGTTACAGCATGTGTTTATTACAGTAATTTATAATAAATGTCTCCAAATTAGATAATTTAATGTACATGCCTGGTGTTGTTGATCTTGTATTATATTCGTTAATTAATCAAAAGTCTTCTTGTCGAATGGGGTAAGAATATCCATTATAATACTTAGGAGTTATTACCTAGTCATGAACTGGCTTTTAAGCTTTCCAATACGTGCCGCTTATAAAACAATAAATAGAGAATTTACAAATTAGTTTAGACTGCTTTCTCAGTATAAATACATATATTTACATTAGCATATAACTCTTTATATAAATAAGGAACATGTCTGTATATATACAGACAAGTAAGTTAGGAGAATTTTGCAAAGGGAGATGCTCAACAATTAGGAAATTACGGAACTTTTGATTAGATATTAAGTAGTCCTCTTATGCATACATGTTGTTGTAATTACAAGTTTTAGCGCCTTCTCAGTTATTATGCAAAGGCGTGGTCTTTGCAGTAGGCCATAGTTTTGTTCAGGCTGTCTCTAGGTAAAATATTTGGGAAGCTAACTTATTTAAGAACTTGCTTCTATGGAGTGTATATTCAGGGTACTTACAACATGGTTGAATTTCAGCTGGCTTTGATGGGGATGGCAAAGGAGAACTGAGCGATAGAACGGGCACCTCAATCCACAATTGCAGAGCTTCCTTCAGCATATGGAAGCTGTAGCACTTTGCAAAGAGCAGATAGCTTTTGTTTGGCAGTAAAGTTGTTCAAAAACAAGCCAAAAAAGGTGGGGGGTGGGAGAAGGAGAAATCACCGCTGTAGTTCCAGAATTGAAAGAGGGAAAAACTTAGTCTGAAATACCTAGCATGGAAAAAAATTCAGAAAACTTGCCCATTCAATTAAGTTCAGTAGTCAGCAGATTTCACCCCTGGTTTGTGCGATAAGAAAGATCACATGTATGTCGAAGTTTCTAAACTGTGTAGATAACTCCCCACCTTCCCCAGTTAAATAAATAAGTAACTCTGATTACTTAAAATATGGCTTTTAGGGAATAAAAAGCTAACTTCAAAAATCTGCTCTCTGAAAACTTTGCAACTCTGAATGCTACCTGCTTTATCTATTAAAATTATTTTTCTGCAAGTTCTGACTCCATTCCCTTTGAAGCTTATGAGATACATAAATAACACACTTCTCTGAAAGATCCATGTAATTTTCAAATAGTTGCTTAAAATAAAAACACTTGTAGAAACAATTGTTTGCTGTTGATGATGCAGCCAGTTGCAGCTCTTCAGGGGAGACGTGTGTGTCTTATGAGCTGTATGGTCATTTCAAATTCATATGGTTGTATCTTTGTACCCCTATATAGCCAAAGTGTTTGATGTTTAAGCTGTCATATTAAAATTTTAATATATATGAGAAATATGAATATACCAGGTTATATATGAGCTGTTTCTGTTCTGCAAAGCAACTGCTGCTTTTCCCAAGGTAGCACTTAAACTTTTTTTACCCCGTAATTAATCTTAGATTTAAAAATGTGTTATGTAATACCTGTGTTGAAATACTTATCTATGCCTGTATCTAAAAGCAGTATTTCTTATAGTTAATACTATAAGAGTATGAATAACTGTACCCCAAAGTTAAACAAAAAACAGTTGCAAAAGTAAGCAAGGTATAAAACATGAAACAAGTGATTCCCATCTCAGTGATGGCATCAGAGCTGCGCATACAGCACACTTCTAATCCTGTTGGAAACTATGATCAAATACTATTTGGAATAAGGATTCAACCCTAGTATGCAGGAACCGTATCATGTCTAATGGATGAGGTAGGGGTTCAGCTGGAAGACAATGGATTGACTAATGTCATGATACACAGAAATCTAGATATTTTTTTTTCTCCTTCTGTACAGGCTTCTAGTGAAGGATTGCAGAGGTTATATAGTCATGTGTTGCTTTCTTTCTACCTTTGTGAAATTGATAGGAAACAGTCCTAAGCCCAGCAAGAATTTTGTTGGTGATTTATAATTCAAATGGCACGATCTGTTAGAGTAGTGTTACGATCTGTTAGAGTAGTGTTACGCGCCCTTCAGAAACATGCATACAGAGAAAGAAGTTGCTGTGGGGGTCGTGTGGTGGTTTTCTGTATTTGTTTTCTGGTTTTGGTTTTGTTTGGGTTTTTTTCCGTTTTGCTTTGGGGTTTTTTTTTGTTGTTGTTTTTTAAGTGGCTTGTTTGCATGGAGTGTAGTACATCTGTTCAGAATGTTTCCACATAAACCTTCCTTCTTATCACTTCAGCACATCATGTAAATAACTAGTTTTAAGGCTGGTTTTGCCATGTCTGTGCTGAACTGTTAAACACTGTTGGTTGTCATCTCTTGTCAAAAAACACTACCTTGGTTACCCATTCATCAGGGCTTTTTGTTTTAACAAGTGTTTTTTCTTCTTTTATTCTGTATGCAAAAGAGCAATTATTTATAAATACTTACAGAGCTCTTAAGTCACCTACTTAAAACCTTTTCTCGTAAAAATCGCTTTGCTCTGGTGCCTACAAAATGCTTGACAGTCGTTAGGTAGCTAATGTGCTGTGACCACTGCTTATTACACTAATCATAATTAACACACTGATTTCCTGAGCTCTATATGTTGTCCTGTACTGGGACTATGGTGGTCTTGTTGGTAAGTTTGCACTCCATATAGAACAGTACGGCTGTGATCCTCTGATGGCACCAATAGTTATTACTTGCAGTAATAACTAATATATAAGAACCTGAATCTAAGCTCACTGGAGTTGATTTAAAAAACCAGCACAACAACAAAACAAACAAAAGCATTATCCAGCTTTTAGTGGGCTTTGGTGTTTGTCCTGTACGAGCAATGTGACCACACATACATGAAGCCAGAATACCGTGTCAGAAATACACTGAGCATCTGGTTTTGTTCACAGGTTAAATTTTGCCCCATCCAGTGCAAAAGAAGCCTTCTCATAGGACCTGTGGGGTAGCTAGCTTTCTCAGTGGCTGTGTGCTGAATATTTAATTTTCTCCAGAATGAGAAAAGACATGTGGCAAAGGGATTATTCTTTGAACTATGTGTGATCATGAGTAAAAAAGGAAGTATATTAAGTGTGCACAGGACACACAAGAGGATAAGTTCAACTTTCATTGCGTCCCTTGTGAAATAATATTTTCACATAGTCACTCAAAAATCTGGTTTTACATGATTCTTTTTAGAACAAGTTAGACAGTGGAATTATATATGGCCTTTCTGTGTGGAAGTACCATTACCATTACTTTGCTGATTTTAATAAATTGTTTTTATTTTCCCAGTTTTCTCTGGGAAAGTTTTGAAGACACCCCCCCCCCCCCCCCCCCCCGTTGCTCTATGTATCCATATACAGTTGTTTCCTGCTGTAGAAGTATGTGTTGTATAATTTAATACAATGGTGTTTGTCAGGTATTATGTTAGTCTGTATGTGCTTTCTCAGTATAAATTATCATGCTATGAAATACTACATCTTTCTTTTATTAAAGCCTTGGCAGTGAGAACCAGGGTTTCTTAGTGATTTTGATGAATTAACTTAGTCTTGGAAGTGTAAGATATGTAGATGCTAAGGCCTTATATGAGGTAAGAAACTTCAACAGCCTTTTACTAATATATTTCTTTCCATCCTTTTCTTTAAACAATGAATTGCAATATTTTCAACAGATCCCCTGTAAGCAGCTTGCAGATTCGCTATGATCAATCAGGGAACAGTTGTGGGGAAAATTTGCCCCCAGTAGCAGCCAGCATTGAACAGCTTCTGGAGAGGCAATGGAGTGAAGGACAACAGTTTTTGTTAGAGCAAGGCACCCCTAGTGACAGTAAGTACTCACATTCTGTTTATTACTGCTTTTCTTAACTGTGTTGTTCAGAACTGCCATTCAGTAGTTGTCCAAGAATTTAAAAAACCCTTATTTTCTGCTGTGAATAGAAATATAACTGTAGTGTATACTTGTAACATAGTTCCTAATGCAGCACATGGCTTCAGTAGATTACAAAAGAGTTCTCTAGAATTATCTACATTTTTATGGATGGGGAAATTGTGTCATGCAAGAGGAAGTGACTTGTAGATCCAGCTGGTCGGTTGCAGAGTTTGGAAATGAATTCTGGACTCTTAGATCCACTACTGTAAATAGTATAGAAAGTTCCCCAGTTTGCTTTATATTGTGTGATATAAATTGGCGTAATAATTTTTAATCATTACATTTTTCATTTTTTAAAATATAAACTGCCTACTTCTGTTGCTGTTTTAAAAAAATACTTAAAATGTTAGGCAGGTGTCCTACTGGGCTTTCATAGGTTTATTATGTTCTGTGTTTCTCATGAAATTCTCAAAGCAAGCAAATAATTATTTTCTCAAGTTAGGTTTAATAGAGTGGAATGGTCCAAGAATGAATACTTTAAAAGCATAAGTGATAACTAGGTCACTTGGATCTCCATATTCAACAATATATCAGTATCAAAGACAATGATTGAATAAATTTAAAAAACATTTTTTTTAATACCAGGTTAGGGTTTGTGTTATATTTTACTGAACATATTCTTCTCGTTGGTAGTGTAAAGTGGTATCTAGTTGGTATTTTTATGAATGGTATCCTGACAAAAATGCTAATTGTGAGGAAATTCATGCAGGGATAATCCTTTAAACATGATAGCTGGAGGACAGGTTTAGCTAAGTCTTATTGCATCTCATTTGGGCTCACTGAGGGTTCCTTTGTATGTACTTGAAGAGGAGGGATAAAAGCTAAATCCTTGGGAAATGACCAGATGTGCCTATGCCAGTAGACTTATGTCTGTAGTAGGCCCAGAGGTCATGTTAAACAAATACAATTTAGAATTTAAAAAAAAAAAAAAAAAAAAAAAGGCTATCCCTGTGGCTTTACAGTCACACTCTAGTACTAGTTGGGAAATCCAAGTTCTGAAATCAAATCGGAGTTTGAGAAAACTGCTTAGTAAAAATCAGGTTAGTTCCGAAGATGATGCCCTTTTTCAAAAAAAACAAAAAGAAAAAAAAGGGGGGGTGGGGTGGTAACTGCAGTGCTCACACAGTGCTCCCTGCTGGGTGATTTGTAGATCGCCGCTCAAAGCAAATGAGAGCTCCTGCTCCCAACAAGGTGTGTCGTTATAACTTCACGTTGGATGACATTTTTTTCATTGTTTCTGTAAGTTTATGATTCATTGCACAAGGCCTTGAAGCAGAAAACCTCCCTTTTCACAAACTTGTGAATGTTGTTGCTTGGCTGTATTGTTAGTTGAATGCATATTTGTCAAACTTTTTCTGTTTTGATAATGTTTAAAATTTCTACTACTGCAGCTGAAATAGATTTTTTCCAACTATGCAATTAACCTGTGCTGCTAAAATAATAGTATTTTTCTATTCTGGTTTGGGGATAAGTTATCATGTACTGCTGTTTCCTTAAAATTAATGTCAGCCTTAATCATGCAACTTCATCTGTATTTAAGCCAGGGTGTAGATGTATTGCAAAATTACTATCACACGCTGTGTACTTTTTTTCTGCACTTTAAATTACACAAAATGATCCTAAACCTTTCCACTTAAAGTCAAATTTCTGTAATGTATTTCTCAGTAATAATTTTATTTATATTTTTACATATGACTTAATGCTAGTCTCAAACTGTAACACAGAAATAAAAAAATAAAGATGTTATTAAGTCTTTAAATGTTGTTATGAAAGATAACATATGCATTTTTACCTTAGTTTTAGGAATGCTTAAATCATTACACCAACTTCAGGTTGAAAATAGGCGGTTAGAAGAACAGATAAAGAATCTAACAGCTAAGAAGGAGCGGCTTCAGCTACTCAATGCACAGCTTTCGGTGCCCTTTCCAACAATAACTTCAAATCCTAGCCCTTCTCATCAAGTACATGCCTTTCCAGTACAAGCAGGTAAGTAGAGGAGAGTATTAAAGTGTCAAAGTAATTCGAACATGTATTTATATGAAATATCTATTTCATCCACATATGCCATTGATGGGAGATGCATATACATGTAGGATGAATACCGACTAAGTATTTGTTGATGTGTTTAAATGTTTAAAAGTCAGTTGGAAGATTTATGAGACATTACTACTTATTCCAGTGCAGTTTCTTTTTTACTTCAGTTTGGAGCACATCTGTTTGAATTTATTGATTCACCAAGTAGTTAATATTCTACTATTCAGCAATGATTTTTAAGGTTGACTTTACATTTTCTGTGTTTACCTTTGGCATTATTTTGAAGTAATTATTCTGAATCTTTTTACATGTTACAAAAATTTAACCACTGTGTGTTTTTTTTGAAATAATTACTTTAGCACCTAGCACTGATTCCTTGAACAGCAGTAAAAGCCCTCATCTGGGAAACAGTTTTTTACCAGACAATTCTCTTCCTGTATTAAATCAGGTAATTTTTATTTGTTTCTTCTAAACTTAAACTTGTTACAAGTTAACTCCTCATAGTCCTTGCATTGTGCTGTTAGGTGAAATTTTATGCAGCTGAGGGGGTTTTGTTGTTTGTTTTTACACCAGGAGATAACCTCCAGCGGACAAAGCACCAGCAGTTCATCAGCTCTTTCCACTCCACCACCTGCTGGGCAGAGTCCAGCTCAGCAAGGCTCAGGAGTCACAGGAGTTCAACAGGTCAATGGTGTGACAGTGGGGGCACTAGCTAGTGGTATGCAGACTGTAACCTCCACCATTCCTGCAGTGCCTGGTGTGGGTGGAATAATTGGAGCACTGCCAGCCAGCCAGCTGGCAATCAATGGAATTGTAGGGGCTTTAAATGGGGTAATTCAGACCCCAGCAACAATATCGCAGAACCCTTCTCCTCTCACTCATGCAACTGTGCCACCCAATGCAACGCATCCTCTGCCAACCACATTAAATAACAGGTAAGAATTTGCTGATTTTATGTTTTTCCTGATAGTGCCTGCTGTTCTTTAGTTTAGCTATATTTTTAAACTGTCTTATTCAAAAGGTACTGTTTCTTTCTTAGCCTGTAATTGCCAAACTAGGTTCTGCTCCTGATCTGTGAATGAAAGTAAGAAAGCATTTAATGGAAGCACAAATAGTCAAGTTAAAGAAGAAATGTTTTCTGTTTAGTTTTTGCGAATCCTAGTGTCCATTTATTCCTGTTTTTTTAATCAAGTCACATTCCCAAACAAATGTAATTATGTAAATGTGCTTCAGCTCTTTTTTTAGTTCAGAAAACAATATTCTTTGTCCTGCCAATTGTTCTTCCAGGATTAAAGGAGCACTGGAAAAGCTACCATTTGTTGCAGTAAGGAGGGGGGAGGGGGAGAAGGAGAACAGTATATGGTCATGTAATTAAAGGTGTAATAGGCATAACTAACCAAAGTAGTAATACAGTTGCATGGTGTTTTCAGTTCCCTGCATCTGACTCCAAAGACAACAAAATTAGTTTTTCAAGTGGTGTTCCTAAGGATTTATTTTTTTTTTTTTTTTTCCTTAAATGCATAAAAAGATCCATGCTTGAGTATTTGTAACAGCCCTTCCCCAAGACCAGGTATCCTCAGCAGCATAAACTGCTGCTGCTTGAGCTGCAAGGCAAATGGGTAACAAAAGGAGACAGCTGCTTTCCAGGGAGGGGAATGGACTGCTTGGTCTGGAAGTATTTTGGGATGGAGCAGAGCCTGGGCTAAGTCATTCTCCCTGCTCCCCTTCCCCCCACCCCTTGTATTGTCCTCGCTTAGGAAGGAGAACTACAGTTCTATGTAGAAAGAAATGCCTGCAAATAGGGAGTGGATTACTTGTCTTTAAGTAGAGTTTATTTTTGGAGATTACGGTGGATTACCCACCAAAAAAGGCATATGTGATTGTAATGATGCAAGGGATCCCTAGTTTTGTAGCTTTTTTCCAGTTTCTTTCCTTGCTGTTCGTTTGGCAGCTCCTGAATATTTGTGTACCATATCATTCTGTGGTATTGCTTCAATAGGCTCATAAAACCTGATACTTTAAAGTGTATCCTGTTGTTTTCATGTGCTATTATACTTTTATGGAGGAGGTTATATTTTTTCATATTTTATATCATATATGAAAATAAAATATCACAGGTTAAACAAAAGACATTTCGTTAATGGAAAGTTTTCTTCTCTGAGTATCAGAGGTTTGCTGAAAACACGAAATGTGAAGAAAAGTGAGAAATACTAGACAAAATCCATAATATTAACCAGTTGTATAATGCGGTCCACTTTCAGGTAATGCCAAAATATACTGGTCGTGCTGCTGTTTTCTCATATGATTTTGTTAATACACAGATTATTTATTTCTGACTCTTTATATTGCAGAAATTTTGGGTTTGTTTTTTTGTTTTTTTTTTTTTTTTTAATAGCTCTTGAGTGTGTAGCCTATTAGTAAGCTATTCCAGTTCACACAGAATACTGCAACTAGTATCCTGTTTATAAGCCCTCATTCTGACTTTTAGCAGTCCGGAATACTCCAATGATTCCCAGTTTTCTGCTACAACAAGCTTATGATGCACAACTCTGCCAACATTTCCATTTCTCTGTTTCTGTTTTTTCTGCACTGCTCCCTCAATAACAGTAATTTAAAATTAATGTTTATATTAAATTTTAAAGTGCACTTTTCACACAATTCTCTGCTTTATGGAGCTCATCCAGATGATTTGCTGGGCCCCCTTCCTTTTGAGGTGTTTCACAATTGCCCCCGTTTTCTGTGAGTTTTCAGTATTTCTAATTGTGTATTTAGAGGAAAAAAGTTCAGGCCGAGAAAGCACTAATGCTAATCAGTGCTAATATTTTAGTAATGACACATACATTCCTCATTCCTGTTTCTTCCATTACACTTCAGTGAAAAATATGAAAAAACTTCTGTTACTGGAACTAAGTTGTGAAGAGGCTCTGGGATGACTTTGAATGAAGGGGGGGGGGGGAGGGGAAAGTATTTTCTACTGGTTGAGATTATTGGTTCTAAAACTGTATGGAGCACTGTTTGTTCCTGCCACTCTTAGTTCAATGCTGTTTCAGTGGCAACTAGCTGACTATTTCTTTAATGTTAAATGCCTCTAGGTATTGGTAACAAGCATAGGCAGGCATGGAGGTTTGCTGTCATGCTATTGCGAGCTCTCTGAACTTGCTTAGATTGTATGGTGGTGATCAAGTTTGGAGGTGGTTTAAATCATTATTCACAAGACAATGGAAAGCCACATGAGAACTCAGCTCTACTTTCTAACTTTTGTGTGTTGTTCTGTAATTAAAAGACTTCCCGGATGTTCTGTAAGTTGCTACTTACAGTAACTTCCCAAGCTGCAGAATCTGGACAGTTTCATTTGAAGAATAGCTAGATTATTCACCAATACATGAAGACTTCTTTATGCATATTGTCCTTATTCCTGTGAGCTCTTTAACTGTGGGACATAGGGAGGTGAGAAAACACTGATTTGCACATTGCTGTTTGGGGGAATTTCAAATTGTAGGTAAAAGAGCCTACATTCATTTGGCAGAGAAAAATAGTTGATCCTTTTCTGGGAAAAAGATGGCTTAATACAGATTGCTAGCAAACGGGAGATTAAGTGATTTGAGGAAAAAGATAGGATTGTTTCTTTACATTCTCGCAACCAGAGAAGACTGTAGGATGGAGAGTTTCAGACTGATCATATACCTTTTAATGAGAAGCTAAAAAGGATTAAATTTACATTCTAAGCTGATCTGGTTTAGAGAAAGCTCTGTGGTGAAATCCAGAGAACTGCCTCTTTTGGGAAGCCCAGGAGCTGCAGCATTTTGTCTTCTGCAGTTAGGTTTTGTTTCCAGACACTTAGATCTCAGCTGCTGGCTGAGGATATTTTCATTTAAGTGCCAATGCAGAGCAAGAAGGAAGGCAGAGCAAGAAGGAAGGCAGAGCAGATAAAGAGAAAGGAGAACAGCAGCAGAAAAAAGAAGTGCAAAGGTAAAACATGACATAGGAAAAAAAAAGAATGGGGTAAAAGAATGAAAAAACAGTGGAGAAGATTCATTCCAGTATAGAAGAATACAGAAAAAGTGAGGTAAAGAGAAGAAGGAAATAATGGTAATATTAGTCAAACTGAAGGTACTTATTTTTTGCAGTTGTTACAAATATTTTTGATACAATTGAATTTAAAGCTGTTTTAAGGAATTTCAATTAATTGATGAGTGTCATCGTTTGAAAGTCAAACACATGCACAGTTCTAGCTTATGTTAGGTCTGAGTTTTGCTGTTGGTAGCTCAGGAGAAAAAACTAAGGGTTTCCTTGGATAGGTGAAGTGTCATCTCTGCTTTCATCAACAATCAAATATTGCTAGCAGTTATTGGGGAATAAACAGAACGGTGTTATCCATTTCGTGTTCTGTCATGTTAAATCTTTGGTGTGTACGTACCTGGAATATTATGTGCAGTTCTGATTATGCGGTTTCAGAAAAGGATATAATACAAGGGAAAAAACAGCACAGCAAGAATAATCAGAGGCAAAATGGCTTGCACAGGACAAGGGTCAGTAGAATTGACTTTTTGGATAAGGAGAAAGACCATTGACGAGGTTTGAGGACCAGGAGAGTAGTAGAAGTGATAGTAATGAATGTTGTGAAGTAGATGATGAGAAATCATAGAATCATTTAGGTTGGAAAAGTCCTTAAAGATCATCAAGTCCAACCGTACACCTAACACTGCCAAGTCCCACTAAACCATGTCCTGGAGTGCCATGTCTACATGTCTTTTAAATACTTCCAGGGATGGTGACTCCTCCACTTCCCTGGGCAGCCTGTTCCAATGCTTGACAACCCTTTCGGTGAAGAAATTTTTCCTAATATCCAATCTAAACCTCCCCTGGCAAAACTTGGTCATTTCCTCTTGTCCCATCGCTTGTTACCTGGGAGAAGAGAACAACACCCACCTTGCTACAGCCTCCTTTCAGGTAGTTGTAGAGAGCGATAAGGTCTCCCCTCAGCCTCCTTTTCTGCAGACTAAACAGCCCCAGTTCCCTCAGCCGCTCCTTGTAAGACTTGTGCTCCAGGCCCCTCACCAGCTTCATTGCCCTTCTCTGGACACGCTCCAGCACCTCAATGTCTTTCCTGTGGTGAGGGGCCCAAAACTGAACACAGGATTTGAGGTGCTGCCTCACCAGTGCTGAGTACAGGGGAATGATCACTGCCCTGGTCCTGCTGGCCACACCATTTCTGATACAAGTCAGGATGCTATTAGCCAGTTTTTTACCCAGCAAAGCGTATGCATCTCCAAGCCATGAGCAGCCAGTTTCTCCAGGAGAATGCTGTGGGAAACGGTGTCAAAGGCTTTACTGAAGTCCAGGTAGACAACATCCACAGCATCCCCCTCATCCACTAAGCAGGTCACCTTGTCATAGAAGGAGATCAGGTTGGTCAAGCAGGACCTGCCTTTCATAAACCCAGGCTGACTGGGCCTGATCACCTGGTTGTCCTATACATGCAGTGTGATGGCACTCAGGATGATCTGCTCCATGACCTTCCCCAGCACCAAGCTCAGTCTGACAGGCCTGTAGTTCCCCAGAGCCTTCTTCTGGCCCTTCTTGTAGATGGACGTCACATTTGCTGACCTCCAGTCGAGAGGGACCTCCCCGGTTAGCCACGACTGCTGATAAATGATGAAAAAGGGCTTGGTGAGCACTTCTGTTGGCTGCCTCAGTACCCTTAGTGTGGATCCCATGTGGCCCCATAAACTTCCCATAAACATAGTTTTCCCATTCCCTATAGGAGCTAGTAAGTGTAGCCCAGCATGTGTTTCACATAGTACTGAGGCCGTCAAATGAAGTATGAAACAAAGTGTGCGTTGCTTGCTCTGTCCCAGCAGTAGAGAATGGTGATGCTATGGGTATTTTCATACTGGCTGGTTGATACAAAGTAAATGTCAAAGTGATCACAGAGCCGGACTACAATATGCAAATACTATGTCCTAAAGAGCTAAATGATTGTAGCCTAACTGTGTGGATTTGTGGCTGATTTAAGTTAATTTAATTCCATACTACCAATCACACCTGGCAATCCTGTCATCTTGTTGGTCATCGTATGCACGCCTTCTTGCTGGTACTAGTGCTTGTGAATTCACACAATAACCTCATCTACATTAATAGATAATCTTTCAGTGTGTTTTGTATTGGCTTAGGTTTCAGCTCAGTTCCCATGAGATGCAGCTCATTGTGCAAGACCTAGAGCAAGGGGAGGGGACAGAAAGGTACAGCTGAAAGGGAAATACTTAACCTTTCAATAGCAGGATAAACCTATCACGAAACTACACAATAATTGAATGGGCGTTTTAAACTAGTAAAAGCTAACAGTAGTACCGAAAGAATAAATCCAGTTGTCTTCCTGGTCTTCTGTTCCAAACCCACCCTTGTTCATGCTGTTGTTCTTGCAGTGAACTGGCATAGGTGAAGAAACCCTTTATTTTCAGACCACTTGTCAGCTGGAACTGTTCCCTGCCTGTTGTGGTTTAGCCCCAGCCAGCAGCTAAGCACCATGCAGCCGTTCACTCACTCTCCCCCACCCAGGGGGATGGGGGAGAGAATTAGGGAAAAAAAAGTAAAACTCGTGCATTGAGATAAGAACAGTTTAATAGGACAGGAAGGAATTAAATAATAATAACAATAATAAAATGACAATAATAATAAAAGAATTGGAATATACAAAACAAGTGATGCAGGATGCAATTGCTCACCACTTGGTGACTGATGACCAGTTCCCAAGCAGGGATCCCTCCCAAGCCAACTCCCCCCAGTTTATATACTGGCGGCATGCTTATATACAGTTTATATACTGGGCATGACGTCACATACCCCTCTGGTCAGTTTGGGTCCTGGCTGTGTTCCCTCCCAACTTCTTGTGCCCCTCCAACCTTCTTGCTGGCTGGGCATGAGAAGCTGAAAAATCCTTGACTTAGTCTAAACGCTACTTAGCAACAACTGAAACCATCAGTGTGTTACCAACAATATTCTCATACTGAACCCAAAACATAACACCATACCAGCTACTAGAAAGAAAGTCAACTCTATCCCAGCTGAAACCAGGACACTGCCCAATTTTCTAAATAGCTGCAGAAAATTTTATGTAGGCATGAAAAGAGGGACTGGGAGCTAAGTAGTAGGCAAGTGCAGAGGCAGCCTCCTTCATTCCATGGCAGCATCAGTTGGCCCACTTGAAGGCTGAATGTGTTTGCTAAATTACAGACAAGGTATAGACAAAAGTGATAGGATTTGAATATAGCAAAAGATGAGAATTAGAAGGAAAACAAGACAAAGTAAATGCTAATGAACTAAATATTAAAGGTTGGCAAGAGCTGTCTTACATTATAAAATGTGGCCTTTCTGTATAAAGTATTTGAAAAAGTAGAAATGGTAATTGTTATCTGAGTTTAAAGTAATGTGCATGTAGTAGACTTAGGTTACAGGCAAGGTAACTGTTGCTCAGCATAAATGAGATGGGTGGTGGTGGTGGTAATGTCTAGGTATGTATCAAAAACTGCAACTGGACAGACAGACTGTTTAATATTTGACAGTATGCAATCAAAATGCTAAATAGGAACTGTCTGTTCATATATATCTTTTCTTTGTTTCAATGGAAAGCTGAAGTAAAAAGCTCCCATACTTTCATATAAACTACAGTATTACCCTGTCAAACCCTACAGTGCCTCGGGACTAGGATTACTTCCTGACCAACAGAGACAACTTCTACTCCATCAACAACACCAGCAATTTCAGCAATTACTAAGTACCCAGCAACTCACATCAGTAAGTTTCCAGTTAATTATGATTTATTCCTCTGTTATATTCTAGGGCATGGATAAACTCCTGAGCCTAATATAAATACTAGAAATGTGTTTAACTTGATATTACACTTTTTGATAATTTTTTAGCTTTTCAGTTGCTTCAACCTTTTTGGATGATCGTCATGCCAAATGACAGGATATTATTGGGCTGTGTGTATTGCTAGAAGAATCGTTGCCTAGAGCCTTCAGTCCCATTTTGTCCCATGTGGACATGGTGGCTTGTCTCTCAGCATCAGCTGTGGGCAGCAGAGTTTGGGACCATGGATGGATTCTAACAATATCCTAAGCTATTCTCCGATTCCACTAGGACTCTAGAAGAGATTTTTGGGTATCACCTCATGAACTGTCTTTGCTCTGCCTTGCAGTGTTCATATAGGCCACTAGGTTACTGGTTTAACTATTTGTGTTGTTAATTGTGTAGTTTTAGTACTTTGACAAACATGGTTTGATATTCTCCTCAGGTCTGTTTCTTCTGATACAGGCCTGATGAAGCCAGCAGGCTTAGCTGAACTTCTGTGTAGCTACTGATTTCAGGAAATTTTATAGGCGCTTTCTTTCCTTTCCCACAGTCTTGTGGAACTTCATTAGTTCCCTGATTAGTAACCTAGATTAGCTGGGATTAGGTTAAGGGTTGCACTGACTGAAGATTTGGATAAGCAAGAACCCAGAGAGGAACTATTTTTCAGTAACTAATTCTTGATTTTTATTTTTTTTTTCCCCTCCTCCCTGTCCTCGTATTATTCAAGGAACAACATCAGGCCCTTTTGTATCAATTAGTACAGCAACAACATCACCACCACCAACACCATCAGTCTGAAGTACAGCAATTGCAGATTACTGGAGGAGCACAGATACCCATAAACAACTTACTTTCAGGCACACAGGCCTCACCACTTAATGCAGCTACCACCAACCCATTCCTTACAATTCACGGAGATAACGCAGCTCAGAAGGTGACAGTAAGTATATTTCTCACCTCATTTTCAACGTAGTACCTCCATAAGGTAACTAAAAGATAAGCAGCAAGTTATGTGCCTGTATTCAGAATTCAAGGATGGTGGATTTTTTCTTTATTTATTTTATTTTTCTTGAGCCTTGGGCTGCACTTAATGAGGTTCAGAACTCTGTGAACTTGTAGTCACTTACACCTAACCTGTCTGCTGCACACTCCTGTTTCCTCGGATCAGGACACCAGTACAGTGACCCATGCCTTCCTCTTGTAATTACAACTGCAGGCCTAGTCCTCCTCACCCCAACCTTCTTCCCCAACTTTGTGTCCACTATTTTGTAGATCATTTCTTTTATCACCTTACTTGAAGAGTTTGTCCTGGCTAGGCCTCAGGCACTGTGGAGCTGCAGAGATTAGTTGATGACTTGAGAGATGAGGAGCCTGTTGCTGGGAGGTGAAATATGTATTAGGAGAATGGTCTATGTCCATCCTGGTTCTAGTGTGGGAAGATGAGGCTGTATACTGGGGAGGCTGAGCAACTCCTTTGCTTGATAGAGTACTAAAGCCTTTCCTAGACAGGTAAGGAAACAAGACAGATTTTTCTGGCAAAGATGTTCCATTGCCTTCAGCATTTGCCCATAACCTCCACCCCCAAGACAGGAATTCTTTCTTCAAGTATTCAGAGAATAGGCTTCATTCTCTAAGGGTCATACAATTAAGGTAAGAGAGGATGAGAAAGGAAGGAGCACGTGGAACTTGTGAAAACAAAGGCTGAGTGGAGCAGGAAGACAAAGTTCCAGTATTCTTTGGAGAAGACATCAAATGGCAGTGGTAGTGAAAAAAGGGAAGCTTGTCTGCAACAGCAGGCACGAAGAGTGTGGGGCTAGATATTGGTCCCCTCTCTGCTCCCCACCCCCAAAGCCCTTGGCTACTTTAGGGGCACGGTGGTGGAGGACTCGGGCAGCTGGGCTTTTGTGGTACTTCCCAAACATAAGGTGAGTCACAAAACATAAATGATGAATTTTCAAGACAGTTTTCCTGGAAACAGCTCCCTTCCATTCTAAAACACAAGCGTTTACTTTTATTAAGCTTTGTGCATGGTTGTTGTCACTTTCCAGTTTGGTCTGTTGTTGTGATGTTGCAACTGCACTGCAAACTGCAGGACTCCGGTAGGATCACGTTCTTTCCTGGTCACTGACTGTCAGACCAGCACTGCTCTATCACAGGGGTTTGCTCAGTGCCTTGCCTTCATTTAGAAATGTTCACAATTTGTTCTAGTATGTTTAAAATTTCTCTCCCCTCATTTTCTAAAAACTAGTAGTGAATGGAATTGAGACCCTATATTTGGTTTGCATCAGAACAAATTATTCTATATGTGACCTTATTTTGAATTTTTTGAAATGGCTATTACTAGGTTTGGACAGCGTGACTGGGCAGCACTAGTATATTTTACAAATACGCTGTTACAATTTTAGTTTTTGTTCTTATAACAGTTAGCTCTAAACAATTCCAGGAAATCTCAGAACATCTTTTCAACAAAACCCTTAGGAATATGTTTCTTTTGCTTTTTTTTTTTTTTTTTTTCCCTGTTAAGGTTAGAATTGAGACAGATTGCATTGGATTGTTGAACTATTTTAATCCAGAAAGAACTTCTAGTACATTCTTTATTTGCCAAAAGTTTGAATGTTTTAATCTCATTTCCAGCTGGAACAGGTTTTCAAGCATTTCTGAATGCTCAGTGAATGAGATGAGGTTTTTTGCTCAGTCCTGTTCAGTACTTGCAGGAAATGGCTTTATAGCAATTTATGAAAGAAAGATAATTGTGACGGGGCAAAATGGAAATTGTATTTTTATTCTGATGAAGTATAGATTTCAGCCCTCTCCAGTGGATAAAATGTAGCAGAGGTCACCTGGTATTTGTCTTGACCATCGCGCAGTTCTAAGGAGAGGCCAACAGCCAGGAACAGCAAGTCTTGTTGGAATGAAAGTGGAAGCAAAATTGGTGTTTTCTAATGCCAGGTGTGATGACCTTAGTATGAGCTGCTTCAGTGTAGGACTCATCCTTTAATTACTCTTTCCTTTCCTTTCCCACTTTTTAATTCTACAATACATGATTATTCTTTACAATGCAGAAGTTACTATTTAGATAGCTCTAGTTAAATGTGCCTCATCAGCTTTGTCATTTGTATGAATTTAATTTTACTTAACTCTGTATTTTATAATCTGATTTTTAGAAGTATTTTCTCTTACACAGAGGCTCAACGATAAAACTGGACCAGTTGCGTCAGAGAAGAGTTGACGTTTGAATGATACTTGAGAACTGCATGTCCTGCTGTTATAGCACTTCATCTGGCTGCAAACTGCAGTTTTCCTTTCTGCAGATTGAAGAAATGTAACAAGGAACTCCTACTGCACAGCAAAAGGTTAATAATTTTCATAAGGATATTTTTGGTAGGCTTTCATTTGCTTTCTTGTTGCACTAAAATGGACGTACTTTTTAATGGTTCAGACTGTGAAGCAGATAAAATTCTGCAAACCATAATTATTTTGTCGATATGATGGTACTAAGTACAAATTCAGCCACAGAAAAACATATACTTGACCCTTCAGTCCTAATCTTATAAATTTAAAGGCTAGTAAACTGTCTGCAATCATGTGTTACTTTGGTTTCAGAGCAGTAGTTTTAAAAAACAAACCCTCCCCAACCCTAGCCAGTCTGATCTTCTGCTGCAGTTGCAATATATCCTTTTAGACTAAGCTTGTAATGGCAGCCGGGACTCGATGTTTGTCGTTTCTTTTTTTATGCACCTGTTTTGAAACCTGACTCATAAGGGAATCGACTTCTGAACTTTTTATTCCTTTAAATTCCTGTTGTTATATAGTGGGAGTTTTTCCTGAGTAAGAATTACAGTATGGAATCCAAAGTTTATTAATTTTGGTGTAGGTTTTAGAGTTCTGAGGTTTTTAAAGGAACCGGTTTGGTTCCAGTGACAAAGTTTTCTTACCAGATGAGAAGGCCACACTGGAAGGAAGTATGTGTAGTGTTTGGCCTAAACCAAGTGCCTGTTGCTACCTCCATTTTGTTGAAATGGCTGCAAACAGCTGATCATGCACTAGCCATGTCCTTGTTAGCAGCGGGAATATTCTGTGTTGCACCAGCAGCCTTGTTATTCTGCCTTTACTAGAGGTGTTTATACCACTGTAGATAGCTCAGGCAGATTGTTACCTGGGTCACTTTTCACTAATAAATTACCAAAAAAGTGAGTTAATATTTCCCACTAAAATTTACCGGTGGTTGAAACGGGTGAACTTGTGTTACGACACTTCTGACAGTAGCTGATTTCATGGCGTGAGTCTATGCAGTATGGTGAAGGATAGTTTAAATGGGGGTAATGACCACTAATCAATATTAAGGTGGGAATTATTAGAGGAAAAGACCCAGCTGTAATTAGACCTCCACTGTGTACTTATTTGGAAGAACATGTTAATTCTGCAATATGTTTCTTAGTTAAACATTGCACAGTTCTTACCTCATTTCTGTAAATAAAGTTTTGTGAATCTGTTTTGTATTGTGAAGAATTCATAAGAAAACATTGATATTTTGATTTGTAATATTTCTAATTAGTAGATTTAATTGAAAAGTAAAAATAATTTATTTTTATATGTTCTGGGGAATTTTTAAAAAATGTCACAAATCACTTTTGTAGATACTTTACAAAAGTAAACCAGTGGTTTATTTTACTTACTCAACCCACTGGTGGATATTCTGTAACAATTTGTACAAAAGGTAAGATGGAAATGTGCTGTTATTTTGACTAGATGTAAAATTCCAAGTGTATGAAAAGATATGTACAAAGCTTTTGTTAATAAACTTTAATAATGTTTATAGTTGTATACTGCTTGTGTGAAAGTGAGTCTTGTAGAAGAATTGAATATTTCTATTAACATCACATGACAGGAAGGATTTCAGTTGCACATGGCCACTAAAATTTATTACAACAAATTTTTAAAAATGTTTCTCATGTAAATTTTTGCTTTCACAAGACACTAGTAGGGCTGCAATATACCGTCCAGGGACATTTTTGCTTACTGGGTGCAAATGTCCAGTTGCAGCCCTGTACCCATAGTCTGATGTCAGAGTTTTTTCTTTCATCCTTCAGAGAGAAATTACCGAGAAGGAATGAGCTGTTTCTCTAAGGGCCCCAGTTAATTTCGAAACAACTTAGAGACCTCCGTGGAGATGGGATGGGTTCCTTATCTACATGGTGCCTGTGTTGAAGTGATTGAGGCCTTTGGTTGTCGCTGTAATTTTTGTACTGTATTTTCTGTAACACCAGCTCAATGTTTTTTCCAGGAATTTGGCTTATTGTCCATGGAAGTGTTGGTAAACACATAGCTGAACTGGTCTTTTATTTCCCAGGCAGCAAGGAGGAACTTGACCCTTCCTGTACTGTCACTTGAAGATAAAACGTGAGGTTTGTGCAGACAAGGGATGCATTATGGCTTCCTTGCCCTTTTTAGCCCCTTGCTAGTCAGGTGCAGCCTTGGGCTGAGACTAGCTTTTGGACCAAGCAGCAGGAGGATAGTGTTGCCATAGGCCTAGGCCATTTGTATATTACTCCATCTGCTCAAATCCTGAGGACTGAGTATTTTTGTTTTATTTTCAAATGGGGAAAACTGGAGTCCTGAGAGAAGAAAGGTAAATGAGCAAGCTCAGAACAGCAGGGGAATGTGAAACGTCATCTGGCACAGCTAGGGCCATCACTAACCTACCTGCTGTGTGGCTCCTTGGTCATCAGGGCTAGAAAAAATTCCCTGCATTCTAGGGTTAGTTGATGACTCTTTAATGCTACGAGGTGAAGAGGCTCAGAAGACAAGGTATTTCTACTGACTAAACCTATACACTGTCTAGATCAGCTCTAGAACTAGGTACCATCTTTCTGCTGGCTCTGTTGGGCATTGGCTATTTGTTAGTCAGTGCTAAAAAGGGAGAGTATATAGCACATATGTGCTGGGCCACTAGAGTTAGTTACACTTCCTACTGCTAGGCCTGTAGGTGGAGGGAAGAAAAGCCCAATATGCCCACCAGCACAATGCCTCCAGGGAATCCTGAGTGTCCCCTCCACTGGTGTCATGGACTCGAAGGTTATGTTACTGCTGCTTTATTGACGGACCTAAGCTGAAGCCAAAAACTTTATCTGGTAGACATCATCTTGCTCATATTGGAGCAGTACCACAGAAACCAGTAAAAGTGGTAAGCCCTGCTTTTCCTTGTGTGTTTCTTTGAGAGGGACTGCCTAAACTCTGGTATCAGTCTCCTGGTAAGACACAGAGAAGCATGAAAGGGGCAAAGTTGGAAATACTAGTGAAAATGTCAAATTCGGGACATTCTTAAAATCTCAGCTTGTTAAGAGGTTGGTGCCAGAAGCCCAGGACAGCAGTGGATGTTTTACCATAGGCACAGTCCTGATGGACCAACAATCAACAGCATGGAAATAATGAAAAGCACAGTTCTGACATCTGAACAAAAATCCAATTCACTAGCCCTTTAAAGAAAGCAATGACATCATGTGAGAGGGCCAGATGCAGGCAAAACCAACCTTGTTTCAATGATTTTGCGCATCCTGACATCAAAGATGATGGTCTGTGGCTGATTTGGCACCAGTTCAGCAGAAGCCCATACTGCCCTCCCTGTGGAATGCCAAAGCAGCCAAGTCACTGGTTACTGAGCTACCTTCAAATGTGTTGGGAACTGCTCTGGGCTCAGTGTCACAAGAGCAGCACAGCCTAAATGTGCTGCATTTCAGAAGAGTTTTGTGTTAACAGGCTTTTGAAATTTCTGCTGGTTTTTTTCACCGAAATCCAGCTTTACTGACACACCTTATGGCTTACAGGAGCCAACTAATTCTGGACAGCCTATGACTTCTCAAACCCTGGTTTTATTAACTTTAGCCATTCAAGCTGTGTTAGCAGGAGCTACTCTTCCAGCAATAGCATTGTGTGCCATTTAACTGACTGATTTTCTGGTGCCTGTTTTTAATAAGCTGCACTAAAAATCTCACTGTTGGTTCTGCCTAAAGGACAGCTCTTTCAAAGTCAGTCGGTCAAACACTCAGTGTTTCTATTGTCATCTCATAAAAAGGTCACATTGCAAAATCTTCCTTGAAACAGTTTTTTTTTTTAATTAGTTCATACCCTGACAGCTGTAAAGTTGAGAATAATTAATACAGTCCAAACATTTAGAGCTGCAGGACAGTGCAGAACAGCATCTATTAGTCTGTCTTCTAGAACTAACCTAGTCTAAATTAGAGCACTGTTAACCTTTATAGCATCTCAATCATGTTCTACTCATCCACTTGTGTATAGTTGTCAGACTATAATTTTATAAAATTCTGATCCTTTATAACTTGGCATTTGGACTGTATTGTACAGTAACACTGCCCTCCCTGGCTAGCCTGCCACAAAAGCCCCTTTCCATAGCGTTCTGCCTAATCCCATCAACAGGGATGTGCAAAGATGCTCAAAAGAGACTCGGCTTCAACTCATTTGGGTGCAAGTCACAGTACAGAAGCTTCAGCATAGACCCTCTGAGACTGAAACCTTTTCATGCACAAAGTTATAGTGCAAAAGGCACTTTGAGCTACAGCTCACAACTGCCCAGGAAAGAAAAAATACTTTGCTAGCAGGCAAGTATTAACATTACTTAAATGAAATCTGCATTCCGTGTTAGAATGAAAGTTGGAAGAAGCTGCTTAAATCTGAAGCCTAGCATGACCTCGACTTTCATGGACAGAAAGTTTTAGAAAAACTAGCTTTGGTGGTGGATACCACAACGGTGAGAAAACAAAGCCCGGCTACAGTTTACCACTCCTTGAACAAGCATCACATCTGACCTCGGTCATGACAGGCTAGATCTACTGCCAAAAAGGCCAGTTGTCTCATCATCCAGAAGACACCAAGCACCCCCAGGAGAGGACCCTGAGAGGCCCTACAGATCTTGGACTCTTACCCCATACTGCCGTCCTCCCTGCAGCCAAACACAAAAGCTAAAGCTTAGGCTGGGCCAATTCCTTTGGCCCTTGAGGAACCAAACATGAAGACCAGATAAGGCCTGGACAAAGCTTTCACTACATCACTACATGAAGGATCCCTCCTAAACGGGCATCTCTGTTGCAGAGATTAGATCCAGTGATGCTGGACATTGACTCACCACATTCCTCATCCCAGGACCTACACTGCCAGACTACTAGTGTGAAACACCCTTCCAGGCCCAAATAACCCACCTGTGTGTTGCAAAACCTTCCCTGTTCTTGACGATGAGACAGTGGGCCCAACTGCCACCAATTCGTGGTGCAGTTCCACTGTGGAAGAGGCCAATGCATTTCTCTTACACAGCCAGCTCGCCCCTACTTTCAGGCAGCTTGATTCTTCAAGCAATAAGGATGCAGTCCATCAATTCACTTCCATCCAGGCATGAGCAGCACCTGTGATTAGACAATGAGATCCATCGCTTCAGGTACTTAGCCTGACAAGTGTGACAATGGCATGTACAATCTTTGCCCATCCTTAAGGATCTTCCTTCAGATAAACTGTCAGGAGCACTGCTTACAGTTTCTCAGTGTGAATGTTCTTACAAACAAAAAAAAAAGAGAAAAAGTTTCTTACCGGTAAGTTGTGCTCGTCCTTCTTCCTTCGACCCCATCCAGAAAGTCCAGGGCAGGGAGAAGCTGAAGGTGTTGGGCAGGCAGTACATAATTATTGCCACATACAGTAGTGATATGTGCAAGTCTTAAGCAGGTACTCTTACACATGTAAGTTTTTAAGGATTTTCAACGATAAAGGTATCAAAGTCCTCCCAAGACCTTACTACATTTGCCACTGGATTTTTTTTTTTTCCCCCCAATATCTATCTAAACTATTTCTTGCTCCAAACTGAGCCCATTATTATTCTTCGTAGCCACAACAGACAGGCAACAGTTCTGTATTAATTGCATCAGGGAGACGCAGAGATCACACAAGTGCAAGCCTCCCCTTTTACATACTTGAAGATTTCCCTCTTTCTCTCTCTTATGTAGAGCAAATACCAACAATTCCTTCTGTCCTTCCTAGCAAATCAGGCTTTGTAGGCTCTGGATCATTGTCTTTGCTCTCTTCTGGATAGTCTACGCCTTCCTTGAAGTGTGATATACCAAACACCATTCCAGGCAAAGTTTTGTAAATCCAGAATGGAAAGGAAAGATGACTCTTTTATCCTCACAGGCTATACACTCCTGTTACTTGCTTTCTTTTTTGAAACAGCAGAAATATTCCAATTGCCAGTCTATTTTTTTCATGAAAAATAAATCTCCATTCACTAGTGTTCTTATACCCCAGCCCCATCAATGTTCCACGAAGTTAATTTTCACCAATTCACCTAACCATTTCAGTTACCTTGCTTTACAGCTACAGTCATCTGTCTTGGAGTGTTCTGGATTACTAATACCTTTTCAAAGTTAAGATTTCCTGCTATCTCTTGAAAATACCTCACTTGATCTCACTTAAGGCTCTTCCTTCATAGGTGCATTAGTAGCACAGAAGTACTATTTGATCAGTTAGCACACACAGATCATAGTACAGCTTCTAAATACATTGTTTCCAATGCAGTTAACCTGTGACATTCTCTATGAAACAAAATTTAGATGCATTACTTTGTGTCTAGTAAAGTTTCCATAATATCATTATTTCTACTGACTAAGGTTGATTTTTTATATATGACCAAAAAAACCCAAACCCCAAAATGTTCCACTTGGTAAAGGAACACATATGGAACACTTATCTTCCCTAAATACTGCTCCCTTAAAGTTTTATGGGAATGGGGTAAAATTTGGTTGAAATGCTGATCTGTCAGAAGCAACACAATTGGCAAGCAGTTACTGGGGAAAATCAACCATGTAAATGGCATAAAGTTAATGGAGATTTTCAGCCACCAAGTTCCAATTTTGAGTTTGGATACATGATCCTGTGATTTTTCATTTTAATTTTGAATTAAAGCCCCAAAACTTGCTAGAATCCTGATATTAAATCAGAATTTCAGTGGTAAGTAATTCTTTAAAAAAAAATGCAAGTCCTAGGCATTTCTTCCAAAAGACTATGGTGACTGCTGTGATCTATTGATAAAATTTACAGTCCATTAAGTACCCTTTATTCCAGCATTTTAATCTTTGTATAACTTTTCCAAAATTATGAAAAACAAAATAGCAAGTAAGGAATAACAATCCTTATTACCTAGGCTTCAAATATAAAATCAAACTATATTGAATCCAGTGTATACAACCTCCCCCCCCCCCCCCCCCCCCCCAATATGAGAACTCTTAGCCCAATAATGTTAGCTTTTAGGTCCTATTCTGAACTTCAAAACTGGTCATGAAGCATATGCCTTTTATATCTTAATTTCTAATTAAGAAATTAAGGCCTTTAATGTTCTTACCCATTTCAACTTTACCAAATTAACACTGTGTATGAGTCTGCAGGGTTGGTCTGCAGGTGCATATAAATGCACGTGAAAGTTAAGATTAGAAATACTACTTATTTCAAAATATTGCTAGAATGACTAAACATTTCATGTAGCAACAGGCATGCTTATAAGAATTTGGTCGTGGATTTATAGATGCAAGAAAAAAAATACATTCTGAGTCCAGAGTTCCATTACTCTCATACTTGCTTAACAGTTTCAGATCAATTCTCTCTTTCAAAACAAATATAAATTCTTTATATTCTGTATATTCATTGGCTGTAAACCTACCAGTTCCAGTATGCAATTATCAGTGTAGGTTTTCCCTGAAGGTCCACTAATTTTTAAGACATTGTTATCACACATCTGCATAAGCAGCTCTCCAACACAAAAATCCACCTTCATTCTTCAACACACAAAATAGGTAACATGGTATAAGATTTATTAATATTTTCTTTTACTAAGGCACATGATGTATAGAAATACTGAGGTACAAAAACGCAATTTCCTGCACATGAGATTTAAAGCCCCATTTTGACAAAGATCAGCTACATCTCTTCGGCTCAGAGCATTCAGCTTTTAGCCATTTTTTTCTTTTGTACCAGTTCAACAAGCAACTTGTATCTTGCTATACACTCCTCCTAAAAGGAAAAACAACAGTGTTAATTAAGTTTGGTATTTTAGTTCTGCTTTAACTTTTTACATGCTACCCAATTCTAGAAGAAGAGCTAGGTTCTGGGGGTTGTGTGGGTTTTTAGGGGGTCTTTTTGGTTTTGCTTTGGTTTTTGTTTTTAAAGTAGTGCACTGAATTTCAGAGGGAGAATCTATGTCTAGTGAAGAGCAGATTTGAAAAATGAACTTGCAATTTACATTTCTTAATGGATAATTTCTCTCTTAAAAGAGCACACAAACCCAAGAAAACAGTTGCCCAGTACTTCTTGACAATGACTGGAAAAGCAATTATTAAACAGTTGTATTGTAACACCTATTTCAGACCAGTTATTCTGCAGATGGGTAAGAGAAGACTTTATGGTCACTAACATAGCACCCACTGACACCAGATACTGCTGAACAGCTTCAGGGCCAGAGAAACACTCAAATCCCCCACCCACATTTCCTGCTCTCTCACACTGTGCTTGGCACAAATAAAATTAGGGTTTTCTGCAGCTACAATGACTGAAGCAAGCAAACTAAGCTATCACAACTATTATGAAATCTAGCACAGACAAACTATATCAATGACAAATGGCTATTTTAAAAAGATTATACTTACAAAAAAGAACATTAGATAGATTATTGAGCATTTAACACTTGTAGATGGATTACTTATTTTGTTTGTTCATTGAGATGGGTTGAGAAAGGTATTGTAAAGTATAAGTAAAGCAGCTCATCAACATTTGGTTACTAACTTTGAATCAAGATTTGTTTTAAAATCTAATTTGTCCTGCAATTGAAGATCTGAAAGGCAGAGGAGAGGTAGGTATTTTAAATGAAACAGGAGGTATTTCAACATTTTCTATAATAGATCAAACAAACCGAATTAAATGAAAATATGTTTTAAATAAAAACAACAAACATGACAGTAATGCTCTTTAGGTTAATTATGTCTGGACTGATAGGCTAAGTAAAGACCTCACCTTTCTGCACGGACCCTCAGTTCATAAGGTAATCATAAACTGGTAGACAATATATTTCCCCCCAATTTATACTACAGTTCAAACAAAACTAAGCATACCTTGTTTTTTCCAGGAACACATTTTGCTATTTTATCCCAGCGATCTGATGTTCCCTTTGGATACTGCTGCAAGGCCATTTCAAGAAGTTTCTGTTGATTTTGAGTCCACAGTTCTTCTGGGGCACGGCTTTTCTCTCTTTTTCTGCTCTCATCATCACTCTCTTCCTCTTGCTCGGTGTTATCAAAATCCTTCTGGCGTCTTCCTCTGCCCTTCTCTTCTGGTACCTCTTTCATTGCTGGTAGAGTTATTTCAGGTGCTTTGACAATTTTTCGTTTGCGGTGTCTAGTTTCACTTGCAGTGATCTCCTTTTGATCTGTTTGGACATCCATCTGCTCTGGGATACGATTGTAGTTCCCCTCTTCCTCCTCCTCCTCCCTTTCTCGCTGGGTGATTATGTGGTCCGGCAAATTCACGTTGACTTTGACGTTCTTGGAATTCTGGGCCAGCGTTTTAAGCTCGGAGAGCCTAATGATACCTGTTAGAAGTATTGTTGTTACACTTCTAAAAAAATAAAACCACAAACAAGCAGGGAACTGCCCACAAATAAAAGGTACCTGGAATAATGCAGAGAGGAGAAAAAAGCTCTTCTAGATTAAGAGTTTAAGGAAAATGCTTATCAAGAAATCAAGGTACTTGTTATGAAGCAATGAACTTTGCCAACTATGAGCTTATCTGGTATGTGTGAAGTATTAGTAAATTACCACACTGATATAAACAAACATAACACAACAGAGCCTGAACAAACGAACAAAACCCACAATAAACTGAATAAGAAAGCCTGGGAGGATGTAGCTAAAGGGAAATGTTCCCTCAGAACACCCATGAGTTCTTTGTTCAAAGTAAGGCAAGGTTGCAAAAGTCTCTCTGCAAAGCATACCTCGAAAGGTACAAAATGCGCTGTATTTGCATGACTATAATCCAAATACAGTGCTTTTTATACATGTCAGTGAGGATCTAGTATCACATACCTGGTGTATATGTAACAGAATCCTTCAGTTGTTTGGCTTTCATGGTAACCTGCATGAAAACAACAAAAAAAGGAACATTAAAAAATTACATTATTTGGGCTATAGAAGAATTTATTAGCAGCTTACTGCAAAATACCAATATTGAACATACATTAAGTACGTCGAGGCTGATGTTCTTCTGCTGGCTTTGTTCATATATGGATCCCAAACTGGCAAAAAGAAACTTTCTAGACTTTGTCCTTTCTAAAACATTCCTAGCTTATTAAAATAACGTAAGCAATGCTACACACTTCTATTACTATCACCATAATACATCACAGTTGATATTAAAATTTTATTTTCTTTCGTTGTTAAACCCTAATTCTCTAACCTAAAAATACCACAAGGAGAGGGGGAAAAGGAAACAAGTGAGTTATCTTCTATATATTAAGTTTCTCAATACTGAACAAAGGAACAAAATAACCCACTTAAGTCCAGATGATGAAGCACGCCAATGGACAGGCAGTCCCGAACTAAGATGTAACAGTTTGACTGCCAAAGATCAGCAAAGACACCTTCTAAGTCCTGATACTTCAGGATTGAAGTTTATTACTGAGAATCCAAAGGATGGAGACCTGCCTGCTTCAGCCTCTCCATGTATACCAGAATCTGCATCCTGGGAGAAAAGTAACACCAGATTTCGCATTGTCATTTTTATTTAAGTAAGGAAACAAAGAGGCTTTTTCCCCATCTAGAATGAGGAGCTTCCTGATTCCAAACTTCTATACCTCACTATAGATAACAAAGATGAGAAGGTTCATATAAAGTTAAGATCCTTTTAATCACTTGGCATCTGTGTTATATCAAATGACCTACAGTCCAAAATTCAAGCACCACATAAATGCATCTTAAAATGTAGTACTCAAAGAAATATACACACTTATTACTGAAAATGTTTTATGAATACCAGATTCAATTTTAGTTTTTTGAATATGAGGTCTTTGTGAAGAAGCTAGAAATTGAAATCAAGTAGTCTGAGTCACCCAAATCAAATAAAACTTAAAATGTGAACAGGCAACGCACTGAATCAGAACCGATACTGCCTGGGATGGGGTAACCTGTGTTACCCTCTAGTAGCACTAGAGAACAAACCTGCAAGGGGGTTGTACAGCTGCTTCCTGGAAGAAGAAGAAAATATAAAGATTTGGAACTTTTGTTCTATGACAAGATTCATAAGTGAGTACTTCAATAGTTAAAATACTCTGGTATCCGCTTGTAGTTTAGTCTGTTTGGTTCCTCCCACGCACCTTTCTGCCCATGAAATTGCAGGACTTTGCTTTAAAAATAGGCAAGTTCTGGATCTCCTTAACAAAATGACAGCAAGACTTAACAAGGGAAAGTGACCTCTTTTCCCTACAAACTAAGCCTCATTTCCTGGGATGATTAAGTTTAAATGAAAATTCCACAAACAAAAAAATCCCAACTCTAATTAACCAAAACCTTTACCCAGAGGTAGACATTTGGCATAGAAAACTCCAGTTTCTACCATTACAGCATGATAAAGTTTTACTTGTTCAAAGCAAAATCTCAGAATACTAATATGAACAGATAATTTTAAGTAGCACTAACAGTTCTGTGATCTGTGTGATCCTGATTTTGAAACAGCAGGATGGATCCTCCTTGAAACAGGTGATCCACTAATAGAAATTGCCTTCCTTGGAGAGTTTATAGCCTAAAATAATCCAAATTAAAATGTTTGCGTTCCATTTTAATTATTAGCAGAGTGCCTCTATAGGGCCAATGCTTTAAAAAGCTGAGTGGAGGGGAATGCATTCTTGACTGCTGAACAGAATCGATCATTAGTGGTGTCCTGCTATGCATCTCTTAAATAGAAATTACGTTATATAAACCAGATATAATAGATTATTTTGAAAAGAGCAAGAACAACTTGTCATGCAAACAAGTAGCTGATCCTTTAGAGCTTACAGCACTGATGCAGTGGATTCATTGCAAATATGACAAGACATTATCTATGTACACTCATGTATTCCAAAAAACTGTTTCTAAACAATTTTGTTATTTTTTAAAGTACTTATTTCCAAGATCTGCAGCCTACTCATAAGGCCAAGAAGGCAGGAAAAAGACAGAAGAAAAGATTTCCTGAATACAATAGAGCAGAATAAATTGCAAGAAAAGACAAAGACAGCTATACCGAGTTGCTACGTCAAAGCCAATGTTCAATTTTCTCCAGGTTGAACCTCTGACATTTTCAGAGGTTGGCAATCACATTTTATCTTTCAAACTGAGACAACGCATGCAACATAAACTTGGCATTGGAAGTGGTACAAATCAATATGCTGGATTCAAGTTTTCTTTACAAGACAGACGTTCCCAAATTAGGTTAGTGTAGGTATCCCATAACAGATACAAATTTTGCTGCATCTTACATCTACTTGAACTGGAATCCAAACCAGTCCTCTCCACTAGAACAGTGAAGGATTAGGGTTTATTCCTAGATCCTAATGGCACTTCACATTTCCTGCTACATGCAAAAAGTTCAGAAGTAACAGTCTTGCCATAGGTTAGCTTATTTTAGATAACTTCAGCCATAATAACTTGGTGAACCCAGGTGTAGCATTTGTAGTAAGTTACTCTATTTATCACATCTAATACTTCCAAGACTTTCTCTTTTGAAGGCATTATGATATCTGTCCATACTTTGATGGACTTTCAATTTGAACATTCACCAGGTAAGCTGTAATTAACAACTGTGTGTATGGTTTAGATATTGAAAAATCTACAGTTTCAAACACTGAACAAGCACCTTCAGTTGACATAAGTTTGACAACTCATCAAGCTTCTTACAGCTTTACTATCATCATTCACAGGTTACATGAGAAGATTATTTGTCTTTTTTTTTTTTTTTTTTGGTCACCTTTCTTCTTCATACAGATGATTTTTCAAGTCCTTTTCCAGGTGCTATGTACAGTTCATGTTTACTCCAGCTCTTTTCACTTAGAGTTCAGGTATCACTTATTTAGACTTAAGATTTATTTGCCCATCAGCTTCAACTGTCATTGCCGTTAAAGATGCTGACACAGGGCAAGAATGATAACAAGTCAGTATTAAACTGCTGAGGATTATTAGGAATCCAATCTATGGAACATACAAAATTGTATTTCAATTTGATGTGTTTAATCATTGTTCTTTCCACTCAAATTTGCAGACTCTTCTGTTGCCAGTCCCTCCATGCTTTCTGACATCCTTAATATCAATTTAAATTTCCTCTCCAGTGATGAGTAGTGTTATCTACTAGCTAGTTATTAACAGTGATTTAAAAAAAAAAAAATCGCTAAGTCATGCAATGTAAGTTAATCCATTGCTTTCTCTACTCAATTTCTTATAATAACTTGCTTATAATAGTACTTTTTCATTAGGTAACAGATAACATACCTGGAAATACTGTTACTCAAAGTATGAAGCAGTTATAGAATTACTCTTCTAGTTATTATTGCTGACTGTTCCTGCATAATGCTTTAAAACTACAGTTTTCATGTATATTAAATTATGAGTTTTAACATGACTGTGAGAAGTTGTGCTAAAAGCCTGCTGGTATTGACAACAGCTTTCACCAGAGTATTAGCCAGCCCTTAAGAAATCCTGGGTCTGGGGACATCTTGAATAGTAAGGATCAAGGCTGTGAAATTGATTTAAAACAGAAGAGGGCAGATCTCATATTCCTGCAACAGGCACACTGCATTATTTTATAGGAATCAACTTTAAACGTTGCTGTTTCTATGCCCAAATAACCTAGGCATCCCTGTAGTCCACCAGGGATAACAGAAATCACAAAGTCAGGTAATCACATGCACAGTGAAACAGATTTTCTTAGAGAAAGTTGACAAAAAAAAAAAGTTGGATGCAAGCAATCAAATTGTTGAAGTAGAAATCAAACCATTTTACTACAGGACTTATAGAAAGAAGCCACAGGAACAGTTTGCTTCTGAGAACTCCTTTCTGAATTCATTTTCAATAGCTCTTCAGCTACAAAAAGATTTTATTGAAAGCAAGCGGGATTAGTGGGATGATTTTATGCAGTGAAAGCCACACAGAGCTGCTTGCCTCCTGTACTGCTGACAATTAGTCCAGATCACAAGACTAGTTGCTAGTCAACAAGATGCCTAGCGGTAAAAACATTCCTCATCATGACCATCCAGATGTTAAATCTCTTGTTACTCTGGACACCTGCCACCTCTTTCAGATGGGACAATTGACACTTCAGAGATATACAGGAGAAAAAAAAAATTATTGAGAGTCAGCTTAAAAGAGTCTCAGTAGCACAGGCAAAAGCAAGTTTTGCTATCACATGAATGAGAGCTACTTTTCATCCTGCAGGGAAGGCAGGTATAAAAAAAAAAAAAAAAAGCAGAGAAGAGAATTGTGAGAGACCTAGAAGGAAAACTCTCTAAAATCAGGTACAGTGATTCTACTGATGCCGAACAGAGAGAAGCAGCCCTTTTGCATAAGATGAAGAGCAATTCCCCATTCCCACAGCAGCAGCCACCAGCCCATCACTTCAGCTGACCCCTCCAGTGCCACAACCAGCCCAGCTTTGCCGGGCACACACCAACGGGGCTTTGAAGTCTTCCCATTTTGCTGTCTCCTGGCAATCTTCTGCAGGCAACAATCTACCTTCTTTCTCTGTTGAGTAGGATTGCAACAGATACTTACAGAATTAAAATCTCTTGGGTTCTGACAACATTCTGAGAAAATAATGTGGGGTTTGTAGAGGAAGAAATAACCCATGTCATTTGGCTTCCCAAATGTATATAACCTTCTTGCAAGGAAGGATGATACGTTACTGTGCTACTGAAAACTAGAGGTTCTGACAAAGTTGTTCACTATTCTTAGCATCTTCCTGAGCAGAAGTTCTCTAAAAATTTACTAAAGCTGCCACAATTTCTCAGCATCAACTATCAGAAATTTGCTGTCCCAGTAGCAGCATTCTGTTCACCCAGCTGTTACCTTCCTGCATGTTCTCCATCTAGTTATGTCATGCAAAAATGCCAAGATCTGTGGAATTATGGAAAAAACCAATGTGGAGACAGACTGTGAGTAGTTGAGGCTAGTACGCAGCAATGAGGAATTTCTCGAATCTTTGAAGCTAATTTGAGTTATAATCACATTTTTCTCATAAAAGAAAGCCAGACACAGAAAGATTTTAACGCCTTCCTTGTTTTGTCAAAGTAGTAGGTTTTTGCAGATCTAACCTGTGCTGCTTCCAGAACAGCACAGAATAAATTGCCAAACTTGAAGTTCTTGCTTTAAAACTAAAATACTACCTGCTGCACTGAGTTGTTCTTCCAATCTAGATCTAAATACCTTTTTCATAGCAACCACAACTGTATCAAGAACTGTTTGACCCAAGTCAGACAACAATAATGACCCATTATTTTCATGTGACAGACTCAAAATTCATTGCTTTATAAACTGCCTTCCCTTACATACACTAAAAGGGCTGCTAAAATTGTCCTCCAGTTTTAAGATTGGTGAAACTTCAAATACTGAGGCATCAAGCTAAATCATTCTCAATTTTTGAAAGTATTTGCAACTTACTAGATCTCTTGAAATGAAATATTTAAAATATGCACCTTTGTTTTGGCACTGCTTGTAACAGTTTGCTTAGTAGATTGTTAACGATTTTCCCAAAAGTATGTAACGTAACTAGTCTTTATCCACTGCATAAATGACATGTTAAACTTAATGCTAATATAGCAAATGAGTATTTTAAGGACATTGTGCTTTTATTCATGAAAAAACTAAGAAACATATTATGAATTTAACTGAATTTGCTTAGACCAACCAGTTGCATCTGGCAACAGTACAATTTTCTTATGGTTGCGGACTTTGAAGCCATGTGTGATTCTGAACTTTGCCACTATCTCCTGATGGAGAAGAGGTAACTACCTCAACAGAAATCCCCTAAACAACTGTGAGCTTAATTATGAAGCAGTTTAAGATGTGGCCTGCAAAAATGGCAAACTTGCCCTAAATAACCAGATGTAGAACACTAAGCCCTCTCCAGTTTAAGTGCCCAAATAGTTAATTCAAAGCAGCGGCAGAATTCCTCGTTTTTTCAGGACACAAAGAAGAAGAACTCAGCAACTAGAATTGTCATGATGCTGGAGGCTTCATACTATGCTTTTTTTTTTTCTTCCTTTTTTTTCTGACAGTTAAAGCCCATTTTTGAAAGTGTTTAGCTCAATACTATGGGCACCCATGTAGGAGAGAAGATTGGCTCAAATGCCCATTGCAACAAATGCCTGGGCATCTTATTTCCTGACTGTTGATGCAAAATGCATTACCTTTCCTGAGAGTCAGATTTGAATTCTGCAATGGAATTCAAACCAGCTCACCAGGATGTATATGGAATATTACATTAATTCAAGCCACTCAAAGAAGTTGCAACATCACTGGTTTGACCACCCCACAAGCCATCTATTTGAGTTAAAAGTTGGTGTCCCATTGTCTTCTGTAAAAAAAACCCAAACTTTCTCCTCTAAGTAAGAAGAATGCTCTGGTCATGCTCTATGAGAAGGAAGTCAGTCCATTTGCATTTGGATGTAAGATGCATTGTGCTGCCCAATTCTGCAAAAACGGTAGAGGCAACTGTAGAACCGCACAGAGGAAAACTTTTTACAATGAGGGAATTGTAAACAGCAACCACCTTTTCCTCTCCTCCAAGTATCAACAGAGACATTCTGGTGAGTCTGTAGGATTAGACAGGTGTTTTGAAGATTTCACTCTCAGACTGAGGGATCTACATGACCTACATATGATCTAAATCCCATCTTAGATATTCATAACCTCTTTTGGACCTCAGTCCAAAGCTAGGTCATTATACTTCAATAAGCAACTGGAAGAACTATTGATTACATAAATATATGCAAGCTGCTAAGGGTGAATGTTTCAGAATATCCACAACTGGAGAGCACAGCAATTAACACAGACACAGTGTACAAAATGAAATGTAAAACAGACTTAGGAAAACAATCTCCAGAAGCAAAAAACCTAATACATTAATGAACTTTTACATATGGATCATTTCTCATATAGATGTTTTCTTGCTGGCAAGGTAAAGAGCTTGCATTTGTCAAAAATAAGAAATCTAGTTTAGAACGGTGTATAAAGTACAATGAGTATGAACTCATGCAGTCAGGCTTAAACACTGAAACTGTTGTTTGGACATACAAGAGACGCCACAAAATAAGCACACCCCCAAAACCTTATGCTTTTGGGTTTCATGATAATTCAGAATGTCTGCTCAAATATAGCCACCTGTCTGTTGTTTTGCTGTCTACCTTAGTGTTTTTCTATACAGGCAGCAAATTCCAGTCAGTCTGTTTTTGCAACACAAATGCATGAGATTAGTGACCGCAGGAGCAAACAGAATCAGTTTAAATCCTGTAAGACAAGTGAATGATATTACTTCACAAGTATGAAATCTGAGATCTCTTTGCTTTTAATTTAAAAAACCTGTACCTAATAATCACATTAAAGTCTGTTTGGCATGCCAGACAGCTTTTACTTCCTCTGTTATTTTTACAATTTGAACGTCCTTTGTAGTTCCTGAAATTAATTTATGCCTTTCAGCAAATATTTTTTTTAAAACTTTTTATCTATAAAGGTAAGTATTGTCAAGTATAACGTTATTATATAATTTCACATCTAAGTGCTTTTACTAAATTTTTGAATTCAGCAAAAGATGACAATCATTGTTATAAATCTTCATAAGGCTTAGCATTTGTCAAATCAAACAATATCATTTTTGCAGAAATAGTAGCCTTGAAACTCCATTCCATTCATTATTTATACTATGTTATAGGGTGTTCACAGTGCTTAGGAAATTCAAACATAACTTTTAAATTTTGTTTTAAAAGGTCAATTATTTCCTTAAGTATTGGAGGACAGGAATGAGAACTAACCCTGGAGCAAGAAATTCAGCAAGGAAAATGGGTCAAAGAACAGATGTTTAGAGGATGACAGAGAACAGTGGTACAGGTAACCAGGTCAGCAGGCAGGAATCCTGATTAGAGTTAACTGAACTCAGTTTCATAATCAAAATACTTAAAAATCTAATTTATAACACCAGCCAATTGCAATAAAAGTTACTTAAAGAGCTGTAGCAACTCTCAGTTGTGAAAACAGTAAGTTTTCATTATACTAAGCCAGTTGAAAATCATCTTTACAGGAAAAGATTGCTAAATTCCCAATATGCACATATTAAAATGACAATTGGCAATTTAAATAATTAAACATACTGATAAAATGAGCGCAACTTAACCTCATCTATTTTGGGTTGATTATTCATTGGCTGTTAAAAGATATCTTCCTGAAGAAAGACAAGATAAACATATCCTGTATTTAATATGACAAAAGTTAAAGTCATAAGCCTTCTTACAGTATGTCTGCACCACGGTTGCAAGCTTAACCTAGCTCTAAGCTGAAAAGCATAGGAATATGTTGCAAAGATATTTATGCTGGTATCACATGAGGCAGCTTAAATAGAAACAGCAGAGCTGAATGAACTTGGGAGCACTACAGCATGGACAAAACTGTTTGTTGTTGGATTTCGGCTGGCACTTTCCCAGTGGCCTGCATCACATCGTGTGGAAGTACCTGTTTGGACGGAGAATCTGGTAGACATGCCCATATAACGGGCCTTACAGTAATCCTTATTTGTGCAGTATTTTGGGAAATAACAATTAACAAACTTAAATGTCTACAAACCCCCAATTTGAACAGTAGTAGAAAAGAAAAAAAAAAATCTGAAAGAATGCCTTGTTAGGAATTACTGAATTTGAGAACAGTCAAGCTAAGGTATACTATAGTGACTATCTGGCTTTAATTTTACATTTTTTAAGATTAGTTCACACATGCTTCCAATTGTAGGGAAGGTTTTGTTTCCTCCCCTTTTCCTCCTAGATGGCTTACACTTGCTAGTCCAATCATAGACCATATGAAGAGAAGGACCTAACTTCAGGCAGAATCACTACATTGATGTTGTTTCCTGCAGATGTTTGTGTAACCTGTTCTCAAAGGCCTGCAAATACAGAGCGTCCACAGCAGCTTATTCCACTGCTTTATCATCTCCATTGTAATTCTTTGCCCCTCAATGTCCTAACTCTGCAGCCTGTGATAAAATTTGAGGTAATTACTTCTTGCCCTATAAAACTAATACAGTGCACAAGCCCCTTCCTCTTTACAGTTTTCTTTTTATGTAGTTGAATACTTACATCCTCAGTTCATATTTTATTTCAGTTCAACAAAATTAATTCCTTCACAATCTTTCCTTGCAGGTCACACTTAGAGACCTATTATTATCTTCATTCTCATCTGGATTCTCATATTGAATCATGTGTTTAAATGCAATACTGAAAACTAGACACAAACTAAGGATGTAGATGCAGGTTTACCATCCTTCTGTTTGTATATTCTCAGTAAGATGCTTCCCTTTTTCACAACAACTCGCTGTTTGTTGACTTGTATCTAGCTCATTATCTCCGCTAATCCCCACATTCCTCCTGCTTAAGAGCCACCCCTAGCCAGTTGTTTGGCATCTTTTATTTGTGAACCTGATCACCATCTTGCTATGTGTCCTCGCATATATAGTCTCTAACTTCACCCTATTTTTTGCACCTTATTTTTCCAATTTGTCCTGACCTTTTTGAATTCTACTCATCTTCCAATATACTTTCAGTTCCTCTTCGCTTTGTAAGATTTACATGTGCTCACCAGATTCTGGAGTATCAAAGTCATGTTCTAGCAAAATCAAGGAAGAATTTTCCAAGCTGAACAAATATCTCTGGAAATGACTCAGACACACAAACTTTCGGGGCCTTCTTTGTATGTGAAAAAGCAGTATTAAAGCTCCAAGCATTAGACACTTCCCTTTATACAGTTCCAAAACTCATTAACATAATGGCAGGAGGAAAATTCAGAAATATATAAAAACAACTCCAAAACAAATAAACCCACAAAACTTAAGTTAAAACAACACTATGAAGCTGAAAAGTTCATAAAAGCCAAGAACACTCTCCTCAAGTCACTTCATCCTGCTTAAAAATTGCCAGTGGAAATGAATATAGCTTAATGTAAGAATTTACTTCTTTAAAAAAGGATGGAGTTTAAGGCAATTTGAAATGTAATTTCTTTGGGGTAGAGGAAGTGAATTTCACTGATGCTTTTCTGGTATATATGAATGGTTTCAGCTTATTCTTTAAAAAGTATTGAAATATTTTTCTAACTTTTTTTGCTGAGGAAGAAAGCTTTGAGACAGAAGCAACAATGGAGAGAGCATTTTGGACTGGATGACTTTGAACTGTTTTTATTAACACCTATTTAGCTAATCTAATATTAAAAAGGGTTTGAATGCTTAAAATCACATGGAAACAACCACACTGTTACCATGTCAATCCTTTCTACTATAGTTCTCTAACTGTGAAAGGAAAAGCAAGACTTACTGTTCTTGATACTTTACAGGAGAAGAAACACGCAGAAAGTGGTCTCAAGTTTTTAAAAGGTATTTCCTGTGTCAGAGAAAATGTTGGAAATTTGCCCTTGAATGTTTTTCTTTTTTAAGACCTAGTGTATTTGCCAGATAATACACACTTCAAACTCCCTCTGGCTTGACTAATGTTAAATTAGCTATAAGCAAGGGATTCCCAAACTCTGCTACACAAGCTTTTTCAAAACAGCACCTCATACACCAAAACTTACCTCCCTGCACCTCTTGCAGTGGAAACAGGGAACAGTTGTTTGGGCAGCAAATGCTGCCTGCACATGAAACACCTCTTTTTCTTGCACAAAGTTTAACAAAACCAGAAGTCTTTCCTGCAGTTTTAGCGTAACATTTCTTATCCACCTATGGTGATGCCCAAGCAAAATAAGAATCCTTGCTGTAAATTTAGATGCTATTCTATGTCACCTTCAACAAATATAAAGGATAAGCTGTACATCTTGTTCAATAGCTGAATAGATATATCTGAAGTAGTTCCCAGTTTCAGCATTGCTGATACCGGTTCAATAACAGTTTGATATCCAGAGAAGTTTCCAGGAAGCTTTTGTTTAAGCATTTCCTCTTAAAACCTAATTGCTGCAACTCCATGTAATGCAATGATAAAAGTAACAGAAACTCTAATGTAGTCTATGCCAGGAAGGCTGACCCAGCATTATCAGCAGTTGGAAATTTTTAGAGAAGTAAAAACTTGTGTGGAGAACACTTACATTAATCAGAGTTGGAGGTCACTGGAAGTAAAAAGGATTACATGCAGACCTTTCTCCACAAATAAAAATCCCTGAAAATTCCTTTTTTTTCATGCAAGAAAATGACAGCTCATAGAACATAAGCCTTTCTTTCATTTCTCTTTCCAATTCACTGAAACGAACAGCATGTTGCTCAAGACTTCTCAGCTAATGGAAGAAGCAACTGAGCTTTGTTTTTTCTTTCTAGTACTGGATGTGTGGCCAAATATATTATGCAAAGGATTCTTAATAAAGACCGTTTTTACATCTGCATCAAGGAATAGAGCAGAAAATGGGTGCAAAAGGAATCTTAAGACAGTGTTAGTTTTGTGGAATGGTTCCACATATACCTATCACATGTCTGTATTATCAGTATCAAGCAAATTAATCACTTTTTCCAAAGCAATCTTAAAAGTTTTCCCATGCATACCACGTACTACCAAGCCATATGAAATATTTTTGCTGTTAATATCTGCTTAGGAAAATGTAGCACCTTCTTAATAAAGTCACTCCAATTCACTAGTATAAATACTTCAAGGAGTATGATAACAAGACTAAACAGAACAAACAAAAAAAAGACCCAATTTCATCACTTGCATAGCAGGTTAGTGACTTCTTCCTTAGATCTACTTATTTGCAAATAATATGTGTTGTTCTAAAATGATAAGAATGCAATTGGCTTGTTTTCTAGTATATGTAACAGAACTGTATAGATGCATTAAGTCTTTAAAAATAACTTCTAAAAAATATCTTTTTGTGATTATATCAATGGGGAAAAAAACCACTTAAAAAGTATTCAAATTGCCCAGAAGGCTATAATGGGTTATATTTCACACTAGCCAGAGGCTTTGTTTCCCATTATTTAAGATAATTCCCAAAATATAATAAATAAAGAACATCTAATCTGAAAATGTACATGAACAGGTTTGAACATTATTCTCATTAACCTCTCCAGAGCCTATAAAATAGGGTCAGCTGAAAGGGCTTTCAAATGGTCCTCAGCAGACACTACATCATGTTCTAGTGATCTATTGCTTGAAAAGGAAAAGTCTTTTACAGCCTAGCCCCTAAGGATTTTAAGATCATAACACTTAAAATCTGTAAGTACAAGCTTTCTTTGATATCTGGTACAATACTATAAAATATGAATTAACAAGGATATTAATCATTTGACACAATATCATTATTAACTATGCTATAATCCAGAAAAAGGGACTGAACTGGTGTCATATGTATAACTCATTTTAAAGTTGGTAAAGATATTTCATTTTAATTAATGGAAACCACCTGTCTAAACACCATTAGCTCATCTACATCTTTTAAGGACTGGCTTGAAACAGAAATGTAATCTTTAACCAAGTCACACAAACTTTGGCTTGCAGCGAAAGGAGATTGCTACAAAACCCGAAGCGCATTGTTTTTCTGTTATTGGGTTACAGTAGCTCAGGACTTTAAGCACCAGAATCCCCCGTCCAGCTGATCAGTTACAGCTGTTAATTGTGGAGGGAGAAACTGGCTGACATCTGCTTCTTGCATAGTTAGTTAATGGTTCACTTCCAGGTCCTAAAAGGATTGTAGTCCCTCTCAAAAGACAATGTCGGCCCCCATATACGTTTGCCTTCTACACTGCCTGTCTTGTTCTGGTTTGTCACTCTCTATACAATGCAAATCTGAGTGAACTCACATCTGCCACTGATCGACCCAATTCGTGAGCAATCTTTTCCCATCGACCTGGGGTCCCCCCTGGGAACTTAACCATACTTCTTGTCAGCTGGCTGAGGTCCTCCTCTGTCCATTCAGGTGCCTGTAAAACATTTGTAAAACATTCATTACACTAGGATATTGGACATATTTTTGTGAGGTAATATACTGAAAAGACCTTGAAACATATTAATCAAATGGTGTAAAAAAAAAAAAAAAAAAAAAGAGAGAGAGAGAAATAGTTTCAAGTATCTGGCTACCATCTCCCTGTGCTGGTGCTGAAAATGCATGAAAACAACAGACCAAGAGTAAGATATAAAAAATCCTTAAAACTCAAAAAATGCATTTTGTATATTGTACACACTAACACATTTAATTTCTGTCAACATTTATACAATGTACATAACACTACAAATGCAGTAAAAGGCAACAATACTTTTATGGAAGATTAAATCACAGCTTTAGATGAAAAATTTTAGCCATTTATTTAATTGCACATGTAAGATTTTTCAGCAAAGACAAAGAAAATATCCTCGTTCTTACATTTTTAAAAAGCCTCTAAATAAAACAGAACAGTCATTTTAGCTTCTTGTCACTGTAATCATCCCATGTTTTAGCATTCTGATATGATTCAGGAATGAAATCTGTTGATTCTGATACTCCATTAAGACTATTAAACAAACATTCACATCCCTCCCCCCGGCCCTGCCCCACACACGGTTATGCCACAAAACCAAACCGGATGCTTCTACCACCCAATAACCAAAAGATATAAAAATGTTTTGCTCTAACTACATAAGACAATCTGTTAAAAATAACTGTCTTCATAACGGCCAAACAGAGGTGAACAGAGAAGGAACACGCAAGTCCAGCAGTTTAAGGCATCAAGTCGTGCTTGCCTCAGAAGGCAAGACGCAGTGACCATTTGCAGCATCTTTGGCAGCGACCGCAGAGCCAAACGTTTGTTACCATCAGTAGTTTGCCATTTCATTTATTTGTAAGGAATTCTTTATGACATACCTCTTCTAATCACCATTTCCGATAATGAACAGGCACATATCAAGCAGTTTGCATTACAGAGCCATCAGCACAGAACAACAGTCAGAGGTGAGTGACCCCAGGGACCATCTCCACAACTACAGCAAAGCTTCTCCCTGACACTAATCCTGCCTGTCATTCTCCCACTGTGCTCTAACCACGCTGACATCCGCCTGCCGCACCGCAAGCTTAACGGGGCCCTTCCTGACTTTTTACTGTCTCCCCCAATCAATGGTTCAAGCGTGCTCTTTTCACCATGTCCAAATGGCAGCTTCACTCATAATCAAAGTGCATTGCTCCTGTTAAAGGGCTTCCCGAAAGGCTCCACCATTTGCATTCATTTGCAAAGCAAACTACTTTTATTCACTTTGTTCTGCTATCAAGAGTGTTCCCTGAAGCAGATAAATTGGCATAAATACAACCTGCCACTTAAAAGACAGTAAATAATAGCCAATAGTAGCAAGGATTTCATCAATCGTCCTAGTTTGGATCCACGTAGTCCTTTATTCCATGCTGAAAAAGCCTCAGACGTTCATATTCGGATAGTTTTTAATACAAGTATAAAATGAATTGTCTACGATGACTCAAATGCAAGACACTTAAATCGTGTGCGTGTGTATGTGAGAGATCTCACACATACATTACATGCATTATCATACAATTACACTCTGGCCTACAGAAGAAATGATAAATGCATAGAAAATCTCCACATAACACCTTATTAATTCTATTGTAGTAAACAAGTTAATATACTCCATTTATTTATTTGTTATATTGTACTCCATATATATATATTTTGTACTAAAATATTTCTCAGAGATTTTTAGAAGGGAAGATTTGGGGTACTTATTGTTCTACTTACAAAAATTTCCATCACTAATTTAAATAATGAATTCTTCTAAGATTTTTGGTTAAGACCCTTTTTTCAAAAATTAGTCACATTTCATACCTCAAAATTAGCCCTAATAAGGAGTTTACTGTAATTTTAAAATTTAATGTGTATTAAAACTTTGTGATTTTTTTTGTTGGTGTTTTGGAGGGTTTTTTTGGTTGTTGGTTTGGGTTTGTTTTGTTTTGTTTTGTTTTTTAATAGTAAATTCACAGCTATTCTCTCTTACCATATCCAAAGCATATCTAAGCAATTACACACGGAAATCAAGATCATCGTTTCAGTGATATACACATCGGAAGCTTTCTGTTAAGTTTTATTTTCAGACTTTTTTGGCAAGCTTTGACTTTCCTAGGTGCTCAGAAGTTTACTAATGATTTGTAAATATTACAGAACTCACAAGGTTATCTTCCTAAATAATGGACAAAACTACAATCATTCTGTAGCTAATTACATAGCTAATTCACAGCACAAGAATTCATTAGCTACATTAAAATATGAACTTGTTAATCTTATTTCAAGTTGACAATAATTTAAAATGGGATGATCTAAAACATTTATAAATTTGAAAAATCTTTGAAAAAGCTTTTAGAAAATCCACTCTCAACCGCTAAAGCTGTAAAAGAGCTTTTGTGAATTTGCAATTCCTCAGCAACAGTTAATTGTGTCTTTAGATGCAACAGCGCCTACTGTGATCCAACTACTACAAGCAGCTATGAGGGTGGTCATGGTGTGAATGTATTCTCCCCGTTCTAATCTGTAGCCAACTGTAACTGCGAGAGTCAAATAAATGCATAAACATACTGCTTTGTCACCTAAAACCATGTGTGTCCAATATTACTGAAACACTGGGCCAAAATTCATCTTTTCAGTAAAGCAATGGAAGATACCACATGGTGAGGAGACAGCTGTTGTTACTACACAAGCATTCAGATTTTGCATCAAAAAAGCCCCATTCTGGGATTAACTCCCCATACTGAATACAAAATTAAAAGTACAGAGTTATGGTCTACAGTCTTTAAAATGAAAATAAGCTACAAGTGTAGATATAAAAAATTCATAGCAATCCCATAAATAATAATCCTTTAACATGTTTTATTATACATAGCTGGCAATATTGAAGGATTAGTTCACCCAAACCACTATGCACCTTCTACAGAAATGAAATATGAATGTGGTTTACTGTTTAGCATCACTCTTGCATGTGCATCTGCACTTGGCAATTACATACCACCTCTTTCAGCATGACAGAGCTGTACACTATTAGGATTTTTTTTAAATATGAGCAACTCTACTTTCAATTACATTAAAAGAAAATTTTTAGACAACAAAGCATTTGTTTTCAAGAAAACAGTCTGACTTGTTTAGACCTGTTAACATTAGTAAGTATAAAACTATATACCCTTTTATTGATAAAATCGGGAAGTGGCTATTGTTTGAGAGTTTGTAAAGAAACTTTTAAAGTTATTTATATTGACTTGGCAATATGAGTTAATTGGATTTTTTAGATTAAATTTTAGCTTTAGACCATTTCTTCCTGTCATCAATATACTGTAGATTCAATTAAAATCACTGTTGTATGGAAGTTTGGCTAACATTTTCAATCTAGCTAGGACTTTGTGCTATGCTTCATCTAATTTTGGTGATTCACTGATTTCAGCATGTCTAGTACATGACCTTGCAACTAAACTGTGAGGCAGCATCTATTTAAAAATACCTGTGCAGAAATTTGTAGAACAAGGGTCCTAGTAAAATCCCCGAGTTGCACAAATGAGGAAACATTTAACCTACAAGAAGGCAGTGTTTCTATCCAGTAACTGTAGGAACAGAACGTAAAAGTTTTCCTGATTTAATTTCTTTCCCATAATGTCTTATTTTTCTTCCAATATTCTTCTATATTCTTAAAATGTCTTGCTTTACCTATAAGAAGTCTGAAGTCAGTCTTGTTTTATCAAGTCTAATACACATCTGGCATTGTGATCCAGCTGTTGCTGAACACTAAGGATATGCTACAGTCCTGAAGATCTCTTGTGAAGCTCTAAAGATCTGCTAAAGGGTATTAATGATCTGAACTCGTATTCAAAGCCACGTGTTCACATAACCCTTTGCTCCTTCAAAGCTCATACTCAAAACCAACTTCCACTAGTACTGTTTTTATTGAGCCAACAAAACCAAAGACAGCTATACTGTTACAGAGCAATGGTCAAGGTAGGCCAGTAAGCTCATCATTTGTGCTCAGGGAGTGCAGCTGCAGAAAACTTTACTACATACTTTGTGATAACAAGAAAGATTGTGTTTATAATTCGTCGTTTCCAGCCCCACTCTGCTCTGAAAGAACAGGGACCATATGCAGATACCAAGAGTAAGAGGAAGGCAAGCGTATAGGGTACTTATACTTCCCCTAATATTTTCCCAGACTCCAACTATTTTCAGCTCAAGGAATTTCTCTAGGCTGATATATTTTATCTATTTAGTAACTCTGAATGAATCTGCTTTTCAATGTTTTTTCCAGTCTCCCCTGAAACTACGTAAACATTCTGGATTTGCAACATCATCTTCATGAGGAGCTGCACACATCTGCTACCCATTATATAAGGAACCACCTTATTTTGTCTGTTTTGAACCTGGCTGCTGCTAGCTTTGATGACATCTAGCTCTTGGCCTTGAGTGAAGAACCAGCAAATAGTCTATGTGCACTGACTTCCATGTCACTTACAACTTTGTTCAAAAATCCCTCTCTATAGTATTCCCCTATAAGTTGTCTTTTCCTGGCTAAAGAGTCCTCATCTACTCAGCTGGTTTCTCATGTAAAAGCCATTTTACGCATAATACTGCCCACGATGCCTTTTTCTAAACCACCTGCAATTCCATTATAATGAACATCTTTGAAATGAGGTACCGAACTGCACACAGCAGGATTAATCATAAGTTTATCCAGTGGAATAAGGATTCTTCTGTTTTGCTCTCTATTCCTTTCTTAACAATTTCTAACATTCACATTGGTTTTTGGAATGATCATAAGCTGACGTTTTCAATGAACCAGCACTGATAATTCCTAAGATCTCACTCCTCAAGTATCACTAGCAGCTCAGAGTTCATCATCTTGTGCATGAAGTTAGGACAGTCATCCACATATCAACATTTGTATCACTTTGTATTTACATACTGAAGAATTTTTCTGTCATATTATTGCTCAAGCAAACTCATTAAGATCACTCTGTAGTTCTTCAGTGTCTCTTCTCATCTTCACTATTCCAAATAATGCTACCATTGATAAACTCTCTCACCTCAAGGCTCATCTGAAAGAGCTATTTATTTCTACCCTCCATTTCCCATCTTTTAACTAATTATTTACCTGGGAAAATATCCTTCCTCTTATCCCATGACTGCTTTCTTTCCTTACAAGCCTTGTTAAACCCAACTGGAAAAATCAAGCGGACTTTATCAATCAGATTACCTTCTCCCTGCATATTTGTTAATCCTTCTATGAAGTCCAGAAGGTTTAAGGCAGGACTTCCCTTTACAGAAGCAATATTCAGGACTCCATGCAGGTCATATTTACCTGGTTCACTAATTATATTCTTTATTTCAGTTTTTGGTAGTTTTCCCTAAAGGATGTCAGATATACAGGCCTGTAAAGGTCCCTGAATTCCACTGACAACTTAATAAATAAATAGAATGACACATTTGCCATTTCAGTCCTCAGGCACCCATGAAAATAAACAGTTAATCAAATTATTTAATCCTTAAATTTCCTCTGAACTCTTGGTTGCATATCCTCTGGTCCCAGTAACTTAATCTTCAACAGTATATTACATCAGTCTAAAAGAACATTAGAGATTAATTTTAGAATTTTTTGAAGCAACTACATGTAAATATGAAGATACAACTAATTATCTTCACTTATAACATAAGCTTGTCAAGATAATAACCTATCCATAATAATTTTGTCTATCGTATTCCTCACACAGGAATGCCTTCAGTATTAAAAGCATTAAAACGTTAAACAGTTTACATAATGTAAGTAGACAACAGCTCTTGGAGAAGGGTGAGAACCTAAGAACAGAAGCATGAAGTTTCATCTGCCTTAGGATGAGGTCTTCTACCACATGCAGCAGCAAATGTTTCAGGACAGAGAGATTCTTTCCCTCACAGCTGCCCCCAACCTGAATTAGGGATTTCCTAAGTGTGGAGTTGAATCCATCCATTTCTGTTATAAAGCCAATGATGAACTTGTCCACCCTCCTCATCCCATTTTTGCTCATAATCAACATTATAAGCTGGCTTTCTACACACATTCTATTTCTCACTTCTCGCCATACCCTGCTACCTTTCCATTTCTCTGTCCAATATATTTCTGCCCTGCTCTACAGCTCTATACATAATATAGGAGGGAGAAAGCAAAAAAACCCCCAAAACCCCAAACCCCAAACCAACAACAAAAACCAACACTACCAGTAAGCAGTGTGGTTTCTTTAATTTCTAAACACACAGTTGAAGACAATTTTTATGCAGTAGGAGAGTCCATAGGAAAAGACAGGAGACCTCAGGAGAGATTTTTCTGGAACTTGGCTGTTTCAGAATGGGGATTTCACAGACATTTCAATTAGTACTGCCCTGAATAATTCTGCATGACCCCTTGCAATTAAGCACACTATAGACCATTTCCAGTACTGAACAGATACTTGCAGATAGACATGAAACTCCTCTAGTGACATTTTGCAATAACAAAAATGTATCTGTTTTCTGTTCTTTAACTAAACATTAAAGATCCTCCCTTTCATCTTATCATTACTTTTGTCTCTCTAAGAAGTCTTGCTGACAGAACATGTCAAAAGCTTTATAAAATCCAAGTACATTGTAAAGCTCTAATAATAAGGCATAACTTTTCTTTAAATTCGCACTGACTTTTTACTACTATTTTAAAATTTGCACATCTAATACTATCATTCATTTCATAATTTCAAGAAATTACCCGTATGGAATTCATGCTAACCAGTCCATACTTCCTAGAATCCTCAATGAAGCTCAAAAATTGGTATCCTATTTCCATCTCTCATTTCAAGGCTCATTTAAGTAATTGCTAAAATATTAACAGCAATATTAAATGGATTTAATATTAGAGTTCTTTTTAAGTCAACTAATGGTGAAGACCATTGTTCCAAGCAATTTTTTATTTATCAACTTCAGATGAATGCTTCAATCTAAAACACTCCTTCCCTCCCCATTTGTCTTCAATACATGATGTCAAAAATTCCCTAAACTCCTTTGTAGTAAACGAAAAGGACTTTTAACCCTAGCGTCTTCTTGAAACTGCTTTAAATTTTGATCATCCACTACTTTAACAAAATCCTTGTCAGTGTTCCTTCATCTATTTTCTTTAGAAAAAAGTAATAATTAGTAATAATTTTTTGTTCTTGGGCTTATCTTATTTTGGATTTGCATTTGACTTGCAAATCTTATGCTCTTTTGCATAAGCCTTTCCCTTTCTGAAGCTTTTTTCCCCCAATTAAGCAGCTATCTTCACTTTTTAGCCTGAGACATGAATAGCTAATGGGTATATCTTAGATTCTTCCACTGGCTACCATATTGACTATTCACAATTTTGGACAAATTTTTTTTTAAACTTCAAGCAGTCTGTCAACCCATCCTAAATGCATATTAATAGATGATTTTCAAACATTAAAAACAAAAAATAAAAATTTAAGTTTACTTTGAGAGTTTAAGCATATTAGAAACCAAAATGCAAGTACGTTCTGTAACTGCGTAACATCAATGTAACAGCTTCCCCACGTTCTAGGGAAAGCAAAAACAGTTGCCATCTATTCAGAAACATCAACTAAAATCTGTATTTACAAGCACATTTCACAGCTAATGCAGGTCAAAAAGGAATTATTATTCAGCTTTCTCATTCCTAAGCTGTGCTTCTATATGTGCCTATATATCTATATATATATCGCTTACTTAACCTCAGCAGGAAGCCTGAGTGGATAATAGATTCTCCCACCACCACCTTCGGCAGTATTACATGGTGCTGCCAGGCTATTCCTAGACTTACAATAAGCCATACCTTAACACTGAAAAATTTGTGTTCTAGCAGACAGACAAAAAGCAGGGGGGGATGTTGAGAAGTAAATATAAATCAAGTTAAGAACCAACTACATGAAGCAGTAAGACAATTTTTTAAAGTTATGACAATATTCAGAAAGTTGCAGACACTCGAATAACAGTAGTAATCGGTCATCTGACAGAAAAGGTGGCAAACAGTGACTTAAAAATGAAGCACTGCATGAGACACATGCTCACAAGATGATTGCTATTATACTAGATTCATTTGAACGTCTCTGGCTTTCACTTCTAGCTATTGGCCTTTCTGTGTCTTCCTCCCAGACTGAGCAACCCTTTAATAACAAGTATTTTCTCCCATGAAGGCACCTGCTAAGTTAAAAGGTCACTCTCCAAGTATCAGTAGATATCATTTCCAACCTTGAGTAATTTCTACAGATTTTCTCTGTGTCTATTTTCCATCCTTTTTCATGTAAATCCCCAAATTACACAAAGCCATTCAGAGCTGATCTTCACCCCCCGCCCTTTCCAACTCATTATTTATTCCTACTTCGAGAATTCAGAGCCATGAAAATGCTCCAGTTCTTCATAAAGAATCTGTAGAAGAAAGCAATGCTGAGCAGTAATTTTCAGGTTTTGCAGAACAAGAACACCTCAAAAGACATCTCTAAATTACTTTAATAAAAATATTTTCTTGTCAATAGAGCTGAAATTGCTCTAAACTAATGACTTGTTAATGACTAGTCATTGATATGAACAATCATCTGGTTAAAGCTATATCACCTGGAAAAACAGAGGAGGTAAAAAGAATGAAAACACTTCAGTATTTTATTTAAAAAATCTTTAGAAATAGGACAGGAAAAGTGAGAATTTTTAGTCAGGTGTCTGTGGGCAAGATTTTGGTAGCAGGGGTGGCCTCTCTGGAAGGAGGTGAGGGGCTGCCCTGTGCTGGACACAGCCAGCTCCAGCTGGCTCCAGCAGACCCACTGCAGGACACAGCTGAGCCCATCAGCCAAGCTGGTGGCACTTCTAGGGAAACATATTTAAGAAAGGGCAAAAGGCTGCACAGCAGCATGAGGAATGAGGGAAAGCGTGAGAAAGAGCCCTGCAGACACCAAGGTCAGAGAAGGAGGGGGAGAAGGTGCTCCAGGCACTGGAGCAGAGATTCCCTGGTAGCCTGTGGAAGAGACCATGCTGGAGCAGATATCCCCAGTGCAGTCTGTGGAGGACCCCACGCTAGAGCAGGTTTATCCTGAAGGACTGCAGCCTGTGGAGGTCCCACACTAGAGCAGGGAAAAGCATGAGAAGGAAGGAACAGCAGTGAGGAACTGTTACAGTCTGACCAAACACCCCATCCCCCATCCCCTCCGCACCACTGGGACCAGGGAGAAAGGAGAGGAACTGGGAAAGAAGGTGTAAAGTTAAGCCTTCAACTTCAAGGGGAGTGGGATGAAGGTGTTTTAGGTTTTGTCTTTGTTTCTCACCATCCAGCTCTATTTTAACTAGTGATAAATTAATTTTCCCCAAGTAGAGTCTGTTTTGTCTGTGACAGTAATCGATTACTTGATCTCCATGCCTTTACATTGACCTATGAGCTTTTTCACCTTATTTTCTCCTCCAGTCCTGTTGAGGAGAGAGAGAGAGAGTGAGCAGCTGGGTGGGCACCTGGCAGCCAGCCACAGTAAACCCACCAAAGAATTATGAAATAACAAATTACAACATCCTTGTTTGTTTTTGTGAGGGGTTTGGGAGAAGAATTCTTCGGTGATCTCTCTTCAAAACCACAGGAGTAGAAGATTACCAGCACCTACGATTGCTGTTGTTGGTTACAACAGCACAAATAGCAGATTTAAAGTAAAACTCTGCTAGTAATACAGTAGTCTGCAAATCTACCTCCACAAGAAATAAATAAAAAAATTGTTCTCTATTGGGTAAACAAAACAAATCGGTTGGATTTCCTACGCTAACCAATGATAATTTTAGGTAAAAGTTATTGACTTCTAATCAAAAGTTACTCCCTCAGTGATTTAGGCACTTGTGAAAAATTTATTCACATTTTTTCTTTTTTTTGACTAGCTTATAAATAAAGAAAATCTTCCATGGATGTCTACATTCTAAAGATGTTATTGTCACCTCTTTTAAATGGCAGCATGTATTGATTGCCTTCACTGAAACACTGAAGCCCTTTCATGATCACAAATTTTGAAGAGATCACAGATAAAAATGACAATTCCATAAAACACAGATAAAATGAGCATATATGAAAAGGACACAAAAATGAGAACTAAGTTATTAGAGTGCAAATGTCCTCATTTAAAGTTACAGAATAATTACTCCTTACACAGTCCTCAAATAGTATCAGAAGCCTAAGCTAACTAATGAACTTCCTACCCCTGGCTTTCTTTAATGAGAGGTATTTTGAAGAATCATTTCTATTTCAGTTTTCCTTGATCAGGAAAGACATAACTTCTATTTGATGAATAAGATGTTTCTCTCAGAATACTTTCTTTTAGTCAATTAAAATTGACATTACCCTTGCACTCTTTGAGAATGGAGTTAAAGTCACTAAGTAAACGCATACCACTTAACAGTACAGAATCACAGAATGGTTGAGGTTGGAAGGGACCTCTGGAAGTCATCTGGTCCAACACCTTGCTCAAGCAGGGCCACCTACAGCCAGCTGCTGAGGACCACGACCAGATGGCTTTTGAATATGTATCTCCAAGGAGGGATACTCCACAACCTCGCTGGGCAACCTGAGCCAGTGCTCAGTCACTTTCACAGTAAAAAAGTGTTTCCTGATGTTCAGAGGGACACTCGCATTTGTGCCTATTCTTACATGCTGAATCACATTCTTGTATCCTGAATCGAATCACAAAGTCCTGTTAAAACAGTTAAATTTGGGTGAAGGTATAAGTAATTTATAGGTTAGGAAATCATTAACAAAGGGAAAAGATTTTTCAAAATTACACCACTTAAAATTCTACATGGCTTGAAGGGAAAAAAAAAAAGGTATCTATCAAAGTCAGTGTAGAAATGCATCCAAAATCCCACAACTCCTCCATGCAGTCACAACATATACACAGAGGAACAGCCTCCTATAATCTGCTGTTGCACTTCTAGCAAATCCGAGTTTTGTTTTCAGAGGTATGAGGGATGACATTTCAGGAACTACAGTTTTCCTAGTACATCTCTCAGTACATACTCATCACAATTTTTTTGTCATCCTTCTCCTGCTAGCCCACTCACATCAAACTTTGAAAATCCCAGGAGAAAAAAGTATATTTTTTCTTACATTATACTCTTCCTCTTTTCTTAGGCAGATCCACCAGTCATGTTGACACTGCTGTATGGAAGAGACTGAGTTATGAGAAAGACTGTTCTGCGATGACTTCTCCAGCAATGGTCTAATTAAATGATACTAAGAACCCTTCTTGGTAGCAAAGCTGCTGTGTCCTCAACAAAATGAGGTTCAAGGCACAGGTCACTGCAATACCTGAACTTCTTTAACAGGAGGAAACACAACTAGTTATCTTAAGGTTCATTCCAGCCCTAAAATACAAATTTTCACAGAACAGGATTGGACACCAGAGAAAATCCCCGGTATTTTAACATTCTGTTTCTTGGCAAAGATTTGCATAACTAAGAACTTTATGAATCTGCTAATACAAATGGGATGGCATTAAATAAAGCGCATGATCCTTTCCATTTGTATATAAGCTGGAACCTCATCAACTGGAAGTGACATAAAAAGAGCCAGGTTTACTAGCAGAAGCACGACTATAAACTTCTAGTGTTATTCAGAGATCAAAAAAGCAGAAGATACTACCAAATCGATGAAATAATATCCTTCCAGAGACACAGAGGATCTAGCTTTAGAAATACAAAACCAAACAAACATGCTTTTTAGGCCAGGTTTTGTTCTGTATAATCCAGAATGGTTTTCTGATCCTGTTCACACCCGTACACCCAGTTACATGAACGTAACAGACTAACACATCACAGAAGTGGAACATGAGCACTCAGGTGTTCATTTACCACAAGTTTAGGCTGGAAGTTAGAGAATGTTTCTGAGTGATTTTCATTATGCTAAAAAGACCTGGAAGGACTTGGGTTCAGAGGGGAAGAGAAAAAATCCATTCTAATATGGAGTTTGTTCCATAGCAAATTCCCTCTAGTATTGACATAAAAATATGTTATTTGCAATGCATCAATTCAAATATCATTTTCTTTTCGAATAAAGGAGCTAAAGCCAAAAAGTAGTAAAAAGCATCTGTCTCTAGCAATACACACCTGAAAAAGGCCACTGCTCTGCAATTAATGTTTTCACACTTCAGGTTCTACCAGGCTCTGATTCTAGACATAATACGAAGCTTTCTTTAATGTATAGCCATTAACAGGACCCAATATGTTTCAAGTACCTACCTACACTACCATAAAGCAATCTGAATATTCCTCCTATGAAGTAGATAATTTTCAAAAACATGAGAAATAATTCAAATTATGACATATTTTTATGGCTTTTGAAATTAAATTGTTCCATCATATTTACACAAAACCAAGCTAATTTTGTCTTTTTCTGTTTGTTATTACAGCAAACCATGGTGGGAAAAAAAGGTTATTTCTTGCTGCATTCTCAAAATAAAATCTACTTTTCCATCATGCAAGCCAGAGGAAAAATGTCACAATTAAATGGTTCACAAATATAACACTAAAATTACTATTTAAGTTAATGTAATTGAACAGAAATTAAAATGTAGTTTTTAATTGCATATTACAACTTAAATGGTAGCACTTAGCAGAAAGTGTCAACTCATTTATTTTTTAATTGTTAGCTGCTTCACGGCAATTGTTTTAATGCAGAAAAAAGTGGGAAGCTCTTCAGTAAATTTGATTGTAGGACACTCAGGCATGCAGATCAAATAAACTATAGGTTGAATAGGTAATTAGGTTTGGCCTGTGATACATTAACGTGGAGAAAAATTCCCAAAGAGAATAAATGTTTTTCGTTTAACTCTCTCTCAAAACACCACTCTATTTGGATTTTTAAATGCAGTTTGAAAAGTATTTCTATTTGATAGAGAACATGAAATTGCAAATCTTCTAGAGTACATAGGTCAATGGATTCTTCAGGAAAAGAATTTTATAACTTCCATAAACTTCAGTAAATAAGCGCATAGGGTAGTAAGTTCTCAACAGACTGCAGGTGGCAACTTTTTTCATAATTACTTGATACATTAAAAATCTTTGGGCATGCTGCTAAAGTCACCAGAGGAGATGAGCCCAAAGGCATGCAGATACATTAAAGCATATGATTAGTCTTTATTAGTAAGGAGTGTTTTTCCTTGCAAGGTTATTATTTGTCTCATGAAATACTAAGCAGACTAAGCAAGTGTCAAATATTTAACAGCATTGGGCTGTTATAGATTGGACTGTATACTCTTCTTTAATCCACTTCAGTACGACATGGCACGTTACAGGTATTTTGAAAACATTAACATATGGTATTAAAAAACATTCAATACACTAAACCATCCTCAGTCTCACAGACCATGTCATCATGAACAAGATATTACTACACAGCTAATCCTGATGACTGACTGCTCTGCAGTGCTGTCCTCTTCTGTCTCTTCTGTCCTTTGTCCAGCTTTTCTGTCTTGCTTCCTGGCATTATAAGATAGAGATCTTATCTCAATAACTTTTGGATTATTTTTTTTTTTTTAACCTTGGTCTGTTGCTGGCATCCTCTTTCTTCTACCTTCATTCACCTTGAATAGCTTATCCAAAATCAGTTGGGGTTTTTTTGTCCCTTGCCTTCCTTCATAATATAGTTTCAACTGTTTCCATCAGAAGTATTTCAACACCACAGTTTATGTCTAAATAACATTCTTCCTTCCACACCAAATGCAACTAAATTCTTTCACTGGCAGTGCTATCTTGTTCTCCCAGTAATCAGTAATTCCCTAAAACAGCCTGGATATTCTAATCTTAATTTTTAACTCAAATGCAGGAGGTACTCTGTATGCCCAAAATGCACAAACATATTGCACAATTACAGAGCAATTATCTCCACCAGAGGTATTCAAATATTTTTTTCTACACTAAGTATGGCTCATCAAGTTAGGTCTACCAGTATGTTAAAACCCAAAGGAAAAATCCAGCACCCTTCTCCAAATCGACAAGATGCCCAAAGATGATAAAGTTCTGCTAATCAGAATACCAAAACTGGGAAATTTAGTTTCAATATACAAGTTCTCTTTGGTAGACAACAAAAATAGAGAACGGTATCTAGCCTACAACCTAACAGATGTTTTGACATGGCTCAAAGCAGGTATGAATTTTGGCTATGAAGGGGGAAAAAGAAAAGGAAAGAAAAAAAATAATCTACTGTCCCACCAGAATATGCCTGCAACAGAAACAATATGCATTTAGGACCCTAAATGGGCTACCTGGAAAATATCATGTACATGGCCCATGCCAAACTAAATTTTCAGTTCTGTTTTCCAACAGTCCAAGTTGTCAGGTAATAACATGTTCGGGGTGGAGGAAATCTGGTAAGTTTTCATGAATTCAGAAACACAGATCTGTGATGGCAACCTCAAGCAATTGCACTTCCAAAAGAAACCCAAATTTTAAAATTGTTAATTATCATGAAATAGTATACGTGTAATTAAAAATAAGAGCAATACTACTTAAACTGCTTAACATATAAACATTGAATCTGCCTGTCAAATTCCCAAATATAACCACAAAGTCTGGGCTAATTAAAAATTAAAGTTAGCCTTTGCTTTTCTTGTATGTACAGCTTTTCCTTCCCATCATTTGTGGCCACTTGAAAATGTACCATTAATGTCAGTTTCATTCTTCCTGCACTCACTTTCTCATTACTGGGCAAATCTTCCAAACAATAAAGAAAAAGCCCAAGACAGCGACACATTGCTGATACTGGTAGACATCCAGTCAAGACCAGCATAGTTACCCACCCCCCACCCCCCCTGGCCACACACACACCAGAAGTTACTAACTTACTACCCAGATTCTCTGTTGACATTATTTTCTTTATGGAGCTATTGCAATCCAGATTTCCAGTGTGAATTACCTAGTATCTAGTCACAATTGAAGTATTTTGGTTTTTTGCATTCACATGTGTGTGTTTTAACAAAATAATGAATCCGGGCACACAGTTTATCTTATGATTAAAAAAAGAACAAGTAGGAGAACTTTGGATGGTCAGAATGGTAATGTACCCTAAAGAGGTCTATGTAAAAAATCTGATGCTATACAACAGATCAAAACTACTACTTTTTAAAGTAAATGCATTACTTTGTGAAAGTCCAAGGACTGCAGCAAAACACAGGATTTCCTTTCACAGAACAGTACTCAATTGCAAACAACAGGAGAACCTCCACTCCTTCACAATTTACATCTCAAGGATAGTCACCATATTTAAGAAATTCTGCCTTTTGGAAATTACGGGGCATGCCATCACCAATATGACAAACAAACCTCAACTGCAATGCACCATTCCTCATATTGTGCCATCATTAAGAGTGCTCTCCTCTTCTGTAGGTTTGGTTAAGTAATAGAATATCCAGTAGCATTTTATAAAGAATGGTTCAGTCTAAATAATTTGCATCCCAATTTAAAGTGTACTTATGTGATGGGTTGACTCTGGCTGGATGGCAGGTGCCCACCAAAGCCACTCTACTTCTCCCCTCAGCTGGACAGGGGAGACAAAATCTAATGAAAGACTCCGTGGGTCAAGACAAGGAGAGGGAGATTACTCAATGGCTACCATCACAGGCAGAACAGACTCGACTTGGGGAAAGTTAATTTAATTTATTACCAATCAAATCAGAGTAGGGTAATGAGAAATAAAACCAAATCTTAAAACACCTTCTCCCCACCCCTCCCTTCTTCCTGGGCACAGCTTCACTCCTGAATTCTCTACCTACCCACCCCCAGCGGTGCAGGGGGACGGGGAATGGGGGTTGCGGTCAGTTCATCACAAGTTCTCTGCCGCTCCTTCTTCCTCAGGGGCAGGATTCCTCACACTCTTCTCCTGCTCCAGCATGGGGTCCCTCCCATGGGAGACAGTTCTCGAACTTCTCCAACATGGGTCCTTCCCACGGGCTGCAGTTCTTCATTAACTGCTCCAGCATGGGTCCACTCCACAGGGTGCAGTCCCTCAGGCACAGACTGCTCCAGCGTGGGTCCCCTGCAAGGTCTCAAGTCCTGCCAGCAAACCTGCTCCAGCATGGGCTCCTCTCCCCACAGGTCCCCAGGTCCTGCCAGGATCCTGTTCCAGCACAGGCTTCCCACAGGGTCACAGCCTCCTTTGGGCATCCACCTGCTCCGGTGTGGGGTCCTCCACGGGCTGCAGGTGGATATCCGCTCCACCGTGGACCTCCATGGGCACAGGGGCACAGCCTGCCTCACCAGGGTCTTCACCACAGGCTGCAGGGAAACCTCTGTTCGGTACCTGGAGCACCTCCTCCCCCTCCTTCTTCACTGACCTGGGGGTCTGCAGGGTTGGTTCTTGCACATATTCTCACTCCTCTCTCTGGCTGCAGTTGCGCAGTTTTCTTTTTCCCCTTCTCAAATATGTTATCCCAGAAGTGCTACCACTGTCACTGATGGACTCGGCCTTGGTCAGTGGCAGGTCTGTCTTGGAGCAGGCTGGCATTGGTTCTATCTGACATAGGGGAAGCTTCTTGCAGCTTCTCACAGAAGCCACCCCTATAGCCCCCCAGCTACCAAAACCTTGCCACACAAACCCAATACAAGATACCTTCAAGTATGGACACAACTCTTCATTTAAATGGAACGCAGCTGTATGTTTAAGTGTGCTGAACTGAAGATTCAAAGACTAAAGGCGATTTCTTCAAGACTGCATCCTGCCTGTCAAAAACTATACAGAAAATGGCTAATAACTAGATTGAGATTCTCTGAAAATTCTTAAGTGGCAAAATGCTTATATCAGTAGTATTAAATCATTCCTTGGCAAGGCAGGATTACATATTTATCTTTACTGGGAGAAGAGAAGCCAAACATCCCTCACATTGTTCAGTTTATTTTTAGTTGCTGAAGTTTACCCTAGATTACAATTTCTGGGCAATTTCTATAAACAAATTTGACCAAACTCCACTATAGTCATGGCCTCAGGAAGGAACAGAAAGCAGCAGCACTGTGAAAGACGACAAGGTGCTGAATCTAACCAGATTTTAATTGGTTTGTCTGGAAAATAAGATATAGAAACATCAATATTTATTTACATGTACAAATTAAAAGTAGATTTATTTGAAGCTAACTTCATTCTCCAATTTAAAAATAGCTAAACTCATACCAAGAAAAGTAACTGTTTTGCAGCAGTCCAGACTTCAAATTTACATTGAAAAGACGAAAAGAGCAGCAGTGAACTGCACTACAGAAGCTGGTGGCATAAACGGCAAATACTTTCTGATCCCTAAGTTGTGGATCCTGTGAAAATCCCATTTCAGGGTCATTTATCATCCTTGCCTCTCATTTATTGGAAAAATTCCAAGGATACACTGTGTCAACACTGGACTGCCCCCTTTCCCTTCTGTTGGGTGGGCAGGAGAAAGTGGGGCAAGGTCACAGTGATTAACCAGCTTTCAACACCTTCCTCCAGCTTCTACCCCTTCTATGTGCAACTACAGTCTCTTCCTTCTGCTTCTCTACTCTTCATTTTGTAGTTGAGACAGGAGTAACTTTGTTTTGGAAGGTGACAGGGAGGGAGCACTGCCAAGGAAAATCGGCATTTCCACCACTCCCTAACCCCAAATGGGCTAAATCAGAGCATTCACATTGGATGTTTTCCTACATCTCTCCCAGGCTGAGAGGAAGAAAAAACAGTGCAATGAAGACAAATATTTATAAAGGCACTGCACAGCTTCTTGCAAATTTCTGTAAAATGGGTATCAGCTTCAGGATGGAAGAGACACTGACAATGACAAGAGTCAGATTTTCAACGGTTGACTGGGAAAGATTGAGTTCCTGTTTCTCCTCACAGGTACAAGGTTTCTCTTATATCAACTACCATGTCCTTCTGTGATAGACAACTATCATGTCAATCTCAGAAATGGAACAGGACTCAAGACCTGAGGTAAATTAAGAAGTCCAAGCTAAGTTATGAAAGTTAATGTAACAGAAGCCATATAGCCTAGTTTGGACCCAGGCAGCTATCTAAACAGAGGTTATAGTGATGCCCAGTGCAGATACAGAACTGCATTTTAAAAAGCCTATGTGTTTGTCCACACAGATTAACACTTTGCACATCAACTTGAATTCTTGGGTACTTTTCAACTGACAGACTCAAAAAAATGAGGACTACATACAGAAAACACACATATAAAAGCAGTCAGATTAACTTATAGCAGCAAGTCACATCAATCACTTCTGGAATACAGATTCAGTTGAAAAACTACTGAAAGCTAGAATTTGACACCACAGCATCTATAGCATAGTGTTGAAATCAGTGTATTATTCTTCTTGTCTGTACAGGACAAGAACCTATGCTACTATATTTAATTAGACAGAAAGTTTAAAAACTCAATCAAGATCAGGAAATATCAGTCAAATTTCAACTGTATGGCCTTAATTCAATACATATGCACCGCTGATTTTTTTTTTTAACTTTTTTTTAAAACTAGTGTGTAAGTGTTTATATAACATATTGTTACTATCTTTAGGAAATGTCCTTAGGAAAATATATATTTTGGCTGTTTCCTTTGCAATCTAGACTGAATTTTGGTTGTGCAGTGAAACATACTGTTTCCAAAAAACTTTTTCCCTGGCTGTCATATCAAATAATTTCTCTGGATCCTTTAGATGCTTTTTAATATTCTCTTTAAAGGCTCATAGCATGACTTTCCTGCTTGCACAGATTACACCACCTCTCCACCCAAACTAGTTCTAGCCAGCCTGAGCATGGCACATTTGGGACCAGAATATTATTGAATTACATGTTCTATAAATACACCATTACTTTCTGTAAATACAAGAATAAAGAAAGAAATAAAGTTTCCTATACTTTGTTAACCTATCTAACCTAACCAATAGGTTGAAGAGAGAAAGGCAGAAAAGGAAACACAATTGCACATTCTTACATAGCAGTGTTCAGTTAGTGTTTATTCAGTCTTTTTATATTCCTGACCTATTTTAGGCAAAACTCCATAACTCTTGGTTCAATGCTTACTACTTCTGGCATTTGTCCCAGTCATAACAACTATCTTCTCTGAATCCATTGCTAGGAGAATTTATTTTCTTCACTTTTTATTTACAAATACAATTTGTTCTTTGATGTATATCTGCCATAACACTGAAAACACCAACTTGAGATGCTAGTCAAAGAATATATCATCATCATCCTATAACTTTATTCTTCCTTAAGAAAAGCTGAGGATTAAAACCATTGCATGTTTAATACTGCAGATGAAATCAGATTTCTGACCCTAATGATTTGATATTCACAGCTCAACAGCAGAGAGGTCTTACTCTAGATTTAAAGATGTGGGTCATCCTCTCCAAGGAAAACTCAATAATTAAAAATAGTAATTTTGTAAAAGTCACATTTCTTCTCTCCTTAAAGCTATTCAGGTCCAAAGTCCATAGAGGCTTAAACATTTAAGACAGAAGACTGAAAAGAAGGTAATTGTCTGCATTTAAGGAAAGATCATTCAAGGAGTACATATATGTATTGTTTCTAAACAAAATTAAAAAAATACACCAATTGTCTACAAATATGCTAAATACACTCATTTTCTAGAAATAGGCTGCTTTAGTTCAACAGTCACATAAAGAAACAAAAAGATTAACCATAAAACCAACAAAAACATTGGCTGTTAAGTATTATACTTGAAAAATTCGAAGTTTTTCTACTTTTCTTTTGTTCATTAGGCTGACTGACTTGGTGACTAGCAAAGAGGAAGAGAAGGAGGAATAGAATCACTAATATGTATGTATGGGACAAAAAAGTTACACAAACATTTTAGAATAACCAAGGTGCCTGTACTGTTTTGGTAAATCAAGTCCTGTTCCCTACTTCACAAACACAGTATGTAACAAAAGGGTGCCTTCTCCACACTGTCCCAACTGTTATCATCAATATTTTATCAATATCATTCTGTCACACAGAAGAAACATGTATACATTCCTCTGTACCTGTTCACTGACCTCAGGCAGGAGCCCTAGTATGTTATATAGGTAGACTTAAACACCTATTTTAAAAAGTGTATATATATAGGGAAAAAGTAGCTTTTTCATTAATACTAATAACTAATGTAAATATGATAACTGTAGGAGTTACCTATTGGACATAAACTGTAGAGTTATTTTAAAATGCAAAACGCAATATTCTAGTCAGGCTGAGTCCATAACATTTGTAGTGACACAAAGCATAATAAACCACAGGAAAGCCTGGAGTCTTCTGACTTAACACTTTCAGTACCACCCTAATACAGAGGTTTGGGTGCTGGTTTTTCTTTTTTTTCTTTTTTTTTTTTTTTTTAAATGAAGTGTCTTTTCAGTGACACTACATTGCTGAAGAGTTTGGTAATAGAATACTGAGATTTTCACCTCAGGGTTACTAAATTCAATATGGCCCAGATCAATAGTGACTCCAAGTCATCACTATTTGATGAGAGTTTGGAGCTCAGGTTAAAATGTATTATGAGCTTAGACTAGCTCCTAGTGAATAGCTTCATAACTGACACTAACAGGTATGGTTGCTGGCAGTCTCAATATAGAGCCTTAAATTCAATGGGCACACAGAATGATTTACTTTCTCGACCTATAGCAATCCCTCTGGGTCAGGGTCGAGGCACACTAGCAGGACACCATGAAGAACCTCAGACTGCTAGTTGCTTACTTGTACCTATCCCAGGAATAACAGATATTTAGGATATAGACACGCTTTTCAGATATCATATTTGTTTCACTGCTTAGAAAGAGAAAATTAAAGTTATTTCAAAACTAGATGACCTCAGGTAGCACACTGTTTCAGTTTTAGAATAACCCTTCCCCTTAAAGACCAATTTATTAAAACATCTGGTTTACACAGCACCTTAATCCTGCTAAGATACAAACTGCTTGCTTAAGGAATTAACATTTTTTAAAAGCCTGGAAACTGTATTCAGGTAATCCGTCATATGACGTCTGATTAGAACAAGCACCATGTTATTTGCTACTAAAGAAAAAGCATACTCAGATTTCAAAGCAGCACAGATGTGGAAAGATTCAAGGCAGAAGAGAGCAGGTGGCAGTCTAGCTGGCAATTACAAAATGTGCAAGATTATAAGATGAATAAGATTTAATTGTCAAAACTATACTTTTTAAACTAACAAAATAATAATTTAGCATTTGTATAGCATTTTGTCTTTTAACGTTATAAAGCAGAGACACCTCTTTGGTACATTTAAAGTTGGTATTTTATATTGTTGTTCCACAGCCAACTTTTATTTAAAACCTTCATGATTAAAAAGCTCACTTGGTTATCAATATCCTATCTATGAAACACAGTGCTTTGATGGCCCAGGCTGAGAAAAATAAAAACACAAACTGCATTTTAACCAGAAAAGAGTTCAGTACAAGATGACCACAGCCTACAGTTCAACAATTGGAAAAAAGAGTAGCTACAGTTTCCAGCATCTACCAATAAATTGCGTAAAAACAATGCTTACGTATACTTTAGTTTCACAGTATTTTTATTAATCCTAATTTAAGAGTAGTGTAGCAAATGCAGGAGATCCACATTATCTAAGCCTCCCAAGCTCTGTGCACAGAAATAGTTTTTACTACTCCTGCTTTAGTAAAATCAAGCCAGGTGCTCCCGCAATATCAAAACCACCCAAATGCCAAGAAGTGCCGCAGGATAACATGAACAATGAAAATAATGAGAAACATTTTCTATCCATACATCTGGTCCAGCTGGAAGGGATCAGGCACTGTCTTTCTCCACCTTTATCTCCCCTTTACAGAGCAAGCAAATATCAAAAGGTCAAAAGTATTCACCCCTCATTGAGGTAGAACGTGGAACTCTATCTTCAGAGATGAATGAGTCAAATAATGATAAGGAATGAAGAGGAGATTCCAGTGAGAGAAGATTAGGAATCTGTAAACCAAAAGGAATTATAATCCTGATCCCACTGAAGACAACGATAAATCTCCCATTGATTTCTCAAGGGCCAAGATTTTAATGCAACAACAACATTATTCACATAAACAATGAACTCTCATGAAAACAATGTATGTTACAAATCATGTAAAATCAAACCAGAACAAATAATATGAGAGAAATCCCACTGGGAAAGAAATTACTTGGCAATGATTCATCAATAGAATGGTTCCAGAAATGGTAAATATATATTCTTGCATGAATATTTCTAGAAAGGACAGAACAAGATCAGATGTAACAAAACATGTTCTCTAATAAGTTTCTCTTTTTTCTTCCCGCTCCTCATAATAGGTTGCTCAACAGTAAAGGGTTAAATGGCTACAAAGTAATGCAATAGTGGCTTAACAACATATGCAGGCCACAAAATAATGCAACCTAGAAGGAAGCCCATGGTAACATTTCCTCTAAATTTCCCTTAATTCCTAGCAAGCATACACGGAACACTTTTTCCAGTCAATTTTTGGTGACAAAGAAAAGAAAAGAAAAAAAAATTAGAAGCTCAAGCAAAATAAAGCTACTTCTCTCCTCTTAACAACCTGAAAGAAGATCTAATCTGGAAGTACAAATATTCAAACAAAACATTCATATAAACAAAAATAATTTTAGAAATAAACTTTTTCAGTACTCGCTTTGAAGAGCTTTGTTATCAGCATGAGAAAGAGCTTTTAGTAATTCCTCTCAGCTTTGTAATCATGCAGTTTGCATGTATAGTGTAAACACTGCTATATGAATATGCAATTTAGTGCTAGGTAAGTATATGATTTTCTATATAGGAAAAAAACCCCTCACGATTCTCCTTACTTCATTTCCATGATCTCAAATACAATTGACTCTGCTCACACTATTTTCAAGGGATGGAGTTTAAGAACAGGATAGATGGTCAAAGGAAGGTTTCATAAATGGTCTAGGTAACATGCTCTAGTTAGGCATTTCCCCCTACATGTGTTCCCAAATCTCAATTTAAACATCCTGGCTGAAAACTAAATTCAATATTTCTTTCTCTCCAAATTTATGAAAGGCAATAAGTAATGATAAATGATTATCATTTTACCTAAAACAGCCTGGAACGGACTGGAAAAAAACATGCACTCAGTTATTCCCCAACTGCTTCCCTCTTCTGGTCTAAAGCACCATCTATTTAACCTTTCCTCATAAATATTATTTTCTAAATTTCCTTTTGTTGCTGGTCTAGTCTTCCTGTTAATTTTTCTTTCTTTCTGAAAAGTGCAATGATCAAAACTATACAAAAAGTCCTTACAGTGGATGGATCACTGCTGCAGAGAAATGCAGAAAGATTACCTCACAGTTCTGTAATACTGAATATTATCTGAATATCTCCAAATAGCTCACTTTCTTTTAATATTCAGTTTTAAGTAAAGAGTAACAACAAGCCCCCTAGGGACATAAACTTAGTGTGTTCTCAGACTAAGACAGAAGAATAACTACACTATAAGCACATTTTCAGCCAGCTATGTAACTTCATGAAAAATCAGAAAACACTCCTTTTTCTACATTCCTTGGTAGATCATTTTACCTTGCCTAAGAAGGAAACGGTTTTCTTCTCTATAGCCTCTTCCTTATCTACTTCAATACTTAAACCCTATGAAAACAGTAATCAACAGTACATTAACATGTTCTGTATCATATTCAGACACCCGACAGGAAAACCCCAAATGTTTCTAAGCAACTATCAATTAAAATTAGTAGACCAATCCAAAACACACACTGGTACTCCAAATTGCATTTTATATTATTTTCCATGTACCTTTACATTGCTGCTATTTCATTTTGAACTGACAGTTAGATCACTTAATAGGGTGACAGTTGTATATATTTTTTCCCTTCTTAAAAAGAACAATGTCTGCTCTTTGGTAAGGATGATACTTTAAATGAATTCTGGGGTGAGGACTAGCCTATAAAGCCTTCTGAATTTGAGATTAAAACTTTACCTCCTCATTAGAGATGGTAGGTCTCATTTCCAAGCAATTTTCATTAACCTTTACTTTGAAGATCATCTTCAATAAACACTGAAGCAAATTATTAATTTTATTTGAAGGGCAACCGTACCCTGGGCTGCATCAAAGAAGCATGGCCAGCAGGTCAAGGGAGGCGATTCTCTATTCTGCTCTAGGGAGACCCCACCTGAGCACTGTGTCCAGCTCTGGAACCCTCAGCACAGGGAAGACATGGACCTGTTGGGGTACATCCAGAGGAGGGCCACAAAAATGATCAGAGCGATGGAACAACTCTCCTGTGAGGAAAGGCTCAGAGAGTTGGGGCTGTTCAGCCTGGAGAAGAGAAGGCTCTAGGGAGACCTTAAAGCAGGCTTCCAGTACCTAAAGGGGGCTTATAAGAAAGATGGGACAAACTTTTTAGCAGAGCCTGTTGCAACAGGACAAGGGGTAATGGTTTTAAACTAAAAGAGGGTAGATTTAGACTAGATATAAGGAAGAAATTTTTCACAATGAGGGTGGTGAAACACTGGAACAGGTTGCCCAGAGAGGTGGTAGATGCTCCATCCCTGGAAACATTCAAGGTCAGGTTGGACCTCTGAGCAACCTGATCTAGTTGAAGATGTCCCTGCTCATGGCAGGGGAGTTAGACTAGATGACCTTTAAAGGTGCCTTCCAACCCAAACTACTCTACGATTCTATTCCAAAGCTATTCCCAGGTCATAATTAATCTTAATTCCAACTTCTCTGCCCAATTCTTCTTGACCAATTTCTTTACATCAACATTTACCTTTTTCTTCTATTATTTTACAATATCCAACAGCTTAACTGCTTCCAAGTTGCACTTCATTCTTACACCTCCTGACTTATCAGACATATTGAAAAGATCAGCAAAAACTTACATCTTTCCAGACTAGCAAACAAAAGTTTTTTGGGTTTTGTTTGTTTGTTTGTTTGTTTTTTGGGGGTTTTTTTGAAACCCAGGACACTAGCCTCTGGAACCACCAAATTTAAACCCATCAAACCCTTGACAGAAACACAAATATCCTTTTTTCTTTACAAAATACAGAATTCCAGTTATCATCAATAATTAGTAATATTTTATGAAGAAAATTGTCATTTTATTTTTCTGCTGTGCCAAAGCCACACACTTGCTCTACAAATAATGAAACAATGGCGAGTCAGATACTTCTGAAAGCCATTGCTTCTCCATGTTGGCAAATCTACTTTACATAGCTATTTAGTCTATGATAACATCACTTCCTAGATTAATATCTGTAAGAAAAAATATCCAGATGGAGATGGAACAATAAAAATCTGAATTTTTCTTTTATACAGCTTTGATGCATCTAAATTCATAACCTTAGACTTCCAAATTCACTCTTTCAAAGAGCGCAAATGTACTCTTCCCAACTGGAAGAAACATTAATAAACAGACTAATAAGGACTGTAGCCCGTGAGCCATTACACCAGCGTTCAAAAAAACCAAAACAAAACCTCCTACCAAAATGAAAGGGACCAGAGTATTCAAATATCATCATGTAGTAGAAAAAACCCCAACCAATCACAGGGACTGACTTCAACCTAACAATATAATCTATTTTTTTATCAAACTGGGCACTCTAGCACTTCCAAAACACTAGTCCATGGATTAGTGGGACCTCCTAAAGTACAAACATCAACAGTGCAAAGCAGTTCATGAACAATATGGAATGAATTGTAAACATCTACACTCAGGATACCAACATCGGGGACAGCAACTCCACTTCCTTATTTCTGGATGGACGACATAGTAACATGCTACTTTATCAAGCTACTTTGATCTTTCCACACAGATAACTGCTCTCAAGCCTGGTTGGCTGTACATGGTCCACATCCCTGAGCTATCATGAAAGTAAAAAGCTAACAAGCTTTCTCATGAGTGAAGCATGACAATCCCAAGAAAAAGCCTGATGGCAAAATGATTTATGAAAGAGTAATTTTTGCCTAAGACAAGTGGAACTGAGAGCTGAATGTTACACACCGCTTTATTGCATGTCCATGCAAGAAGCAGAAGAGGGAGGTAGAAGAGGAATGCTGTTCCAGTTCACATCTATGATGTGAAAATACATCTTTCTAAAATAGAAAATGTATTGAATGACAGTTAAGAACAATTCACTTCTGGTACAAACATTTTCCCAGTGATCTTATTACAAATCTATGACACAGACTTTCTCATATTGACATACAAATAGCTCCTACAAGCTACTACAGCCATAACATATATTCTCCATTTCTTTGTACAGTTTATGAATCTGTTTCTCTCCACTACTGTATTAAATGTCAATGTTGCACTGTGGTAACATATTAGCTGTCAAGGAAAGGAAGCACACCTCATCACAGTTTGTTCAGGTCAAACACTTTATCCAGACAGTATACCTGCAAATTGCCTGCTTGTCCCTAAAATGTTAACCCCATTTGTAACAGAATATAATTCAAAAAATAAACTCATGAATCAAAGGGATGAGATGCAATACTGACCCTCCAGGTGTAAGTGTAGAAAAACAAGTTACTTATCTTTTAATACCAGTTCTTTGATATGTTTTAGTTTCTGTGACTCCTGTTTCTGAAAGGATGCACCTACAACTTGTTCTCTTAGCAGTGTCTCTGCAGACACAACTTCTATATACTCTACGCAGGAGAAGCAAAATTATAGATGGAATAGGCCCAGTTTTATTCAATTCCTTCATTTTCATGGAAATCCAAAGACAGACTTAATTTCCATCAGAGGTGAAAGTGAATTTAGGGATCCAGATAGTCAAGCACACAACCAACCCAATCTACTGTAAACAAACATACATCTTTTCTCCTTTAATCATTTGCCCACACAGCCTGGTAGACAAAGCTGGTTCACAGAGATGCAACTAACAGGAATGCACCCACAGGCACTTCCTGAGTTAAGGTAAACAAAGCAATGACTGTACTCTTAACTCCCAGGCAACTCATCTATAGAATTAAGGACCTGAGTTCCTACTTTCTCCAAGTGTGTGAAAATATGCTCCAGTGTTTACGGATTCAGAGTGTCCATCCCTTACACAGAAGTCAAAAGCTAAGCACATTTGCAGAATGAATTTGTTACCAAATAATAAAAGTAAATATAATGCAGATGTACTAAATAATACAGAAAGATAAAAGTAACGGCAAGAGACAACTGACAACTGGGAAGTTGTGAAGCTTAGGAATCAAATAGCGGTAGATGATTAACAGGTTATACAAAATTCAAATTGTTTTCATAAAAATTTTAGGTCTGGCTAAGAATGGAAGGGAGTATTTTTCACAGGCTCAAAAACAACTAAGGAGTAAGCAAGTCTGCAGCACAGAGGAATCAAATGACAGCAAGAATTTCTTCCACTATTTTGACACTGTCAATGTGTTGCCCTAACTCCACTCCAAACACAACATTCTTCTAATCTCAGTCTTCCAAGCAAGGCAGATTTTCAAGTCAGGAGACTGATTCATAAAATTTCTTGTGTCACCTGTGTATCTCAGTTCTAAGATGAAAACTACACATTGTCAAGCCAATATGTTTTAATAAAATTTACCAGAAGATAATTACACTAACTGCCACTAAGAACTCTTATCTCTAAGTAGAAAGAGCCTTAACAATAAGCCTAAGTTGAATTCTTAGGACTTTTCCGTAAGTCAGATGAAATCCACAAGGTGCATAAGCAGTTCCATAATCAAAAGATACTACACCTGGATGTTAAGAAACAAAGGTTTCTTCTTTCTCTTGCCTTTGCCTTTTTTTTTTTTTTTTTTTTTTAATAAAGAAGAATCTATTCTTGCAAGCAAAATGTTATTAACTGCAATTAAGAGAAAGAACCAAGCCTCGTAAAACTTGACAGCATTATGTTCTACTAATTTTTAGTGAACAAGGATAGTATTTATATTAGAAACCATGGAGAGCTTTCATATATTTTAATCAACCACATCCTATTAGAACAACATTTCCAGTATCATTACACAAATTACATTGAACATTGATATAACCTTTTCCATTATGTCCCTGCCTGACAATTAATACTTCTCTACACTTCAATGCTATATGAATATTGTGGTGGTATACATGCAATATTCCATTTTCTTAAGAGGCAGGCAAATGAATCAACATTTAAAATATATAACAACATGAAAGATTTTGAACTCACCTTCTTTTTTTGTGTTCTGTTCCTGCCTCCCAACCAATCATCCATCTGTTCCTCAACCTCTTCAATTGAAGCTCCATGATCATACAATGGTATATATGCACTTGACTCCAGAACAGTGTACACAGGGAATTCTGATTTTGGTTTCTTGACTTTAAGCTTCTTCTCCTCTATACAAAAGCAAAAAAGAAGAAGTAGTAATGCTACTAATAGTGCAGAGAAGTATAATTCAGAAGCAGGCTTAGGTCCTCAACTCTTAATGCTAGATTAAAATTTCCACTGAGGAAGGGGCTTTAATTTCTTTGTTAAAAAGAGAATTCAGAGTTTTGCATAATAATTTTATTTTTATGAAAATAAATAGCAATGCACCCACTTAACACCTCTGAAATTTGCCTTAAAGGGCCAAATGAGGAGTCCCTCAAAAGCACAGTTAGCTCTCGTCACTGCTATACCACCTGGCAATTAAGATTAGTACAGGCAAAAGCATAAGGAGCTGTTAAAAAATTTCAAAAGTCCAGCTGGCTTCAAAGAAACCGGCAAAGGCAGAAAGGTGAGGTTTAGACAGTTTTGTATTACTTTATTGTCAGCTGTGCTGAGTAAAAGCTTCTGAGTCAATAGATAGTTTGTCTGTCCTCAGATTTCTGTAACTACAAATAGCTCTGTTATAGCACTTATACATTTAGGAAGATTTAAATGTTGGCCCTAATTTCTCAAACTGATCACTGTTTTTTGTGCTCTCTGGCCTTCAAATGGTATTAAATGGGAGCAGCAAACTTAGGAGACAGGAGGGAGGGACAACAACAACAACCACCACCACCTAACCCCAGCAACTGAAAACATATCTGCTATATAAGATGATCTCAAAAGATTTAAGATTAATTGAAAATTGCTAGAACTTTAGGAAAGACAAGAGGATGAGGATCAGAAAAAGAAACTTGAACACTTGGAAAGCATCCAGAAACCTCAGGTATGCCAAGTGGGACTCTCTTGGGTTTTCCTCATTGTTTTAAAAATATGCAGTACTCTCAATAAATGGATGCTTCTAAGGATGCTACTAAACTGAAAGAACTGATCAATGGCTGGCTGCAGCCAAAAGGGGAAAGTAATACTCTGCCTCCACCTTTCCACTCTCCACTGTGTGCTTATGTGGGCCTCTCTCTTCTATTTGTGCTTCAACAGTCATCCACTCACTTAGCAAGCTAATTCAATTCACTAATCTAGTAGAAAATTACTCCTTTGCGCTCAAATGAAAAGAAAAAATCCAAGATGTTTAAGGGTGGTGGGCAAGGAAAAAGACAACCACACTTCTCAGCAGCAGTGGGCCATTAGTTCAGCTTATCTGCCTTTGCAACCATGCCCCAATACTTTTCTGAGCACTGGAGGAGAAATGTCTGTTTTTCATGAAAACCTTCTTAAAAAAAAATCCTAAAGAGGACAGAAGGACTGTTCCCTACACACTCTGATGCAGAATTCCTTTTCCTAACAGTATGTGCAGAAACAGCACAGTGAAAAGACTCCACAGACTTGACAAACTCCTAGGAACTGAATATTTAAGAAAACAATAAATGGAGAATGAACAGTTTTGCGGCACCTTTCACAAGTCCAAGAAGAACAAGAAATTCATACAGAACCTGAAAGTTAACAGAATTACTAATAATCTTTTAAATGTACATTGTGCAGAGACCTGCTTCTGTGAAAAATCTCTAACTTTGCTTGTAACTGTCAAATTACTCTCAGTAAATGAAATATTAAGTAAAAGCTTGTATTTGGAATTTTTTTTAGCAACCTTCTATAGGTATGCATAGTAAATGTAATGAAATTACATATACTCCCAAAAAACAAAACTAAAAGAAAGCCCAAAAGTGTTAATCAGCATTTCTCTCATTGTTCAGATGTTATTAAAGACAATACTGGTGCAAAATTCTTTTTGTCCATTTCAAGAAGTAATTTTTATAATCAAGTCACACATATTAACCATTATCTCATTTTTGTCCAAAGTTGGCATACATAATAGCTTCTGGAGTCAGTTAAGAACTGCAAGGACAAGTAACAATGGCTTCACCAGCTATTTACTGCAAACACATACACTGGCAAAAATATTCTAGAAGTTACCTTAAATGACAATTTCCACTACTGTATTTCAATCCTGCAAAATAATCAAGCACAGTGAGTGTGTTCACTTGAAATTACTTAACAGTGGAGACATACCAAGACAGCTGGATTTCCCTGTATCTTCCACCCCATCAGCTACTGTTTACTAATTTTCCTTCTACAAATACGGAAATAGTTAAAGCCTGAATGCATCTAACATTTAAAAATGAAAAGCCTAGCCTGCAAATAGGTCATCTAGGCTCCTCCTGTAGTTTTAGGAACAATTCTGTAAGAGTATTTTCAGAAGACACTGCACCCCACTTTAAAATAAGGTATCAAATGAGGTACCATATCAAAATGAGGTATCTAGGCTTTCTTCAGGCAGTTAAGTGAGAGGAAGACCTAACATAGATAACATACCTGGCCGTTTGCTGACTATCAAAGGAATGAGAGATCCCACCTAGAGAAGATGGCTGTACAACCTCAAACAAGCACTCAACCAAGATTAAAAAAACCTCTTCTCTCTACTGTCTCCTGTGCATATAGAAAAAGATGAAGGAGTTCAGCATATCCCTTACATACCAGAATGGCTGTCACATAAAAAAAAAAAAAAAAAAAGTTGAAGTCACAGCACCCTTGACATAGGGCTCCCAATAACCCACTGAGAACCCAGTTTCACCTCAGAATTTTTGAAAACCACTTTTTAGAATATGAAAGCACATAACAGTGGTTTAATGGTAACATCATAAAGGGTTTTAGATAGGGGAAGTTCAGAAGTTATGATGTACACTGCAAAGCCTTAAGGCAGCCAAGCACTGTTGTTCTTTCAGGTGAAGGAGAAAGCAAAACAGATCACTGAAATTATTTCACCCAAACAACAGAAGTCCACAGCAGATACCTAGGAAGAAAACCTCTCTCTTTCATGTTATCTTTTAATTATCAGCAATTCGACTGGCAGCCCAAAAGACACTTCCAACCTGACATGGTGCTTTCCCCTGAAGAGAATAAGGATCAGGTTTTCCAAATAGTAGATGATGTCTAGACAGCTGAATCCTACATCTGCTAAGGCTTGACAGACAGCCAAGAAGCCAGTGCTGCCACCACCACCACAACCTAAAGCAAGGATGTGTTCGATGGTGCTGACAGTAGCGACAACTGCAGCTGTGACTCAGTTTTGAAACCCAAGTGTTCCCTTAATACTTAGTGTCATCTTCTAATGGTGCTGGGTTTAGACTATGTGGCCATCCACTAGAACAGAACAGGCTTTTAAAATGCATTTTTCTCCTCCAGTCTCAAATATCGTTCTAATATTGTTCTGTATAAACCTAACGGAAATGCAGGAAAAACACACAGAAAAATATTTCAGAGGCTCCTCCCAGTTTTGTGACAGCCTACTCAGTGTCCACTGGAGACCCAATCAGACCACTATGCCCTACGTGGGCACCAATATCCAGTGGACCTTAACTATGACCAGAGTTACTGATGATCATACAGCTAAGTGCAGTGGAAACTTTCCTAGTAAAACCAGCACCTGACTTCAAGCTCAACAGGATAAATGAGTAACTTACTCTCACTACTATTTTCTGGGAACATTACATATTGTAATTGCCAAGTTACAGTGTAGTAACTTTTCTAGTTTATTAAATAGATTAAAAACAAACACACAACAGCAGAAAGTAAATGGATAATCCAAGACCGTAAGCACTATGGAAACTGGTATCTACCACTCCAGTGTAAAATGATCAGTATTTTACATGACTTAAGACTTCTACAGAGTTCTAGTCCTTCTGTAGCAGAAGAAATTTTATCATTTTCTGAATTCATACTGCAAGGATACTAATTTTCTATGAGTATTTTCCACCTTTAGAACTATCAAGTTCTTTACCAGAAAACTAAATTTGATTGTGTATTTAACAAATTAAGAGTTAAAAAGGAGATATAATTTGTCCCCTATGTTTGAACAGCATATAAACATACCTATCACTGGGATCCCTAGACTTTAACAGATAACAATTAGCTAACTCTCTTAAAGTACAGTACTTTGTTTCTAAAGGCCTCCAATACTATTACAGTACTGGTTATACGTTTTACTAGTTTATGGTGCCATGATCTGGGTTTTGAAGTTTGATGAATTACTTGCACATAATCAGATACTTTGACCTTTCTTGTTAGTCCTTCCACCTTGTTAATAAATTAAGTTTATCAGTGGCAGAATTAATAGTATCTGGCAAGTGGTTATTTGCTTTAAGATATATCAGCTGTCATTTTGAGAAGATAAGGGATCAGCTAGCGTTTTGGATCGAGTGCCATGTAATAAAACAGTGGTGTTTTTTCCATACTAAATATCAGAGGTCCATATTTTAAAGTTTTCAGAAAAGTACATAGTGATTTTACCTAGCAGTTGATGTAAAGAATTCAGAGAATTTTTCACAGAAAAAAATGACCGCTTCATATTGAAAGAAGCAAAGGAAAACAAAAACAAGTGCTGCAAAGAAAATATGACACATCAAGCTGGAGCTCCTTCTCTCTGCAAGGCTTCTAAGCTTTAAGCGTAAACAAGAATTCAGAGACTTCACAGAAAACATGGTCAAAAGAGACAGTGATGCCTTGAAAAAAAATCACAGAAAGAAAAGGGACAGACTGACTGATATCTCATGCGTTGATAAGCAAGAAATATGACCACACGCAGAGGTAGACAGCAATCACCTTTTTGCCAAGTCAATAAGATACTGTTCTGAGATCTCCCTTTCTTTCAACATTGTTCACTTACCTACATAACTATGAAAGACAATAAAAGCATTTACAGCATTAAAATTTGTTTAAAACATGACAGAGAAAAATTCACTTGCATGTACACCACCACCAGATAGAATACATTAAACCCAAAAGTCTGGAAAAAATTGCACTTAGGTTTTGACAGTCTATTGAAAAAACAGAGCAAACTATATTCAATATTAATGCAAATATGGGGCAAACATTCATATGTTTAAAACATATACATTTCTGTACTCATAATAAAATCAATAGGTTTATACGAATGCATCGCAAGTCAGAGGCAGATAAGTACATCTGCTGTACTGAGACCTCGAGGCTAGCTTATTTTTGAGCAAACTGACTAAAAAACATGCTCAGTGATGAATATATTCTCAACTATAAAAAAACTTCTCACAAACTGTAGAGTTTGATGTCTTTCATCTGTTTCTCTGAGTATCTAACCTTCCCAAAACTTCCTATTGCCCCCAAATTTCTCATCTCCATAACATGAGAGGGTTAGAAATAAACCTCCAATATTTGAGAGCTAATTTGCTTTCCAACAAACATATAATGAAACACGCATGCCTCTTTCAGATGAGCCTCATAACACTGTATGTTAGTGGAATATTTTCCATAAAATCTGAAGCAAGTTTTGTAGGGAGAGGCATCATATAGCCTAGTTGAAACAATTGGAAAAAGCACACAAGCTTGCAGGTTCAAAATCCTTTCGGCAGGCCTGCCAAAACAATCAGTGAAACAGATGATACTTAGTTTGCCATAATTAGGCTTCAGAGGTAACAATTAAGTGATCAGAACATTCACACCCACACCGGCCAAAAAAGCATGCATTATATGAATTAATTTTCTCTGAACCTGCCTGTCAGCAAATCATTACTGAGCAGGAATGTGAACACTGCATTTTGGCAGGGATTAATACTAAACACAATTATCCAAGGTATTTGTCAATTATTTGGAAGTAAGCATAAAGTTACCTTCAGTATAGTGCTAGATTACATAAATTTGGTCAAAATGGTTTATAGTGAAGAGAGAAGTACAGGAAGAAGTAGGAATATGGACTGGCTGGTAGTCTGGAACCAATCAAATCAAAAGTATTTTTGAGCATGACACAGTTAAGGACCTTAGGCCGTATCTGCACTTAGGAGTGACTGTCCGCAAGGAAACTTACTCATGTAAGAGCTTGCAGTTATGGTGGACAAGAGATCTGAAATGAGCTATCAGAGCAATGGGAACTAAGGGAACTTGTGATTCTGTAAACAGAACAGTAATAGGAGAAGAAACATGATTTTTATAATCAGAAGATGACAAACGCTAGAACACTATATACAAACCCAGGGTTCAATACTTACAGCTACATTGGAAAACTAAATAGAGTACAGAAAATCCATAGAAATTAAGGGCTGAAAAAATGCTTTATGTAAGAAAACCATGAAGAACAGAATGTTTCTCAAGGTTTTCTGATCAATACTGTAACTTGCATAACAAGATGCTAAAAGCTAAAGTGCATCACTGGTACAAGCCATGCAAGACAAGTCATGAGAATCAGTATTTTTCACTGATTTTTGCCTGTAAGGGTCTGAAATAAACCCATTATACTAAATAGTCTAATGATGTCTTCTATCCCTAAGTTTCACGATAAAATATAAAAAGCTACCCAAGCAACATGCTATATTCCAAGCTGTCTGGAAAGGGAGAACCACCAAGCCTAATCAATCTTAATCAAATGTATTAAAGGTTTCACTACCACTCTGGATTTTTCATGGCAGGTACGTAGGTAAGGAAGGCATGTCTTATTATAAAGCCCTATAGAGAGATATAAATACCACTATAAATACCATCATAAAGCCCCAATACAGAGAGAAGGCTAGTCATGCAGCCATAGGGCTAGTAACTTCGTGTTTCAGTTAAAGCTTGAATGATGGGGGATGAGGACCCGCCCCCCCCAAATTAGTACTATTCAACATCATTTATAACGAGAAACAAAACAGCTTCTTGCCATGGATTGTTCCAGATGCCTTGTACATCAGGGCAAGAATTCTAGATTTACAATGCAAATATGTTTGGTAACTGGGATGCCAGTGAAAAGTTCACCTGCAATATCTAGCAGGTGCTATTTCTTTAAAAAGACATATTTTAAAAATAAATTTAAGTCTTCATATTGAAGGTCAGGGAAAACAAACATAAGAAGAACAGAAAGTAAGAGAACTACCAAGGCTAAGTATAAAGAAAGAAAAACAGACGCGTTTTTCCCCCAAATGGACGTGGTTGAAAGTACTCTATGCCAGAAGATGACCAGTAGAGCTGCTAGAATTTGTCTTGATAACTAATCAAAGTTTGCAATTTAAGTTTAAAAACTGGCAGACTCATCTGTCCTGACAATATATGCCTAAGTCTTCTCAGTTCAGTTAATACATACTCTCTTTTACATCCCATGACTATGAAGAACAGGACTCTCTGTTGTTACAGAATCATTTCCTGATGCAGAGATTATATGCATGTGTGACACTACAGGAGCGGGAGAAGTTAGAAGAAAGTTTATTAATTAAAGTGCTTTAATTTTAAGATAAATTTTCCGTTCTGATATCTACATGTGAAAAGGGCATCAGAAAATGTAAGGCAAATTTTTTTTTTATTATTTTTTTTTTTTTTTTAACATAAAACACCCAGTTATCTGTGATTCCATACAAAACTGCATTTCCTCGCAACATAAGGTCTGTATTGTAAGTTGCTATAGTTTTGTAAGGTTAAAGTTGTAAAGTTGCTATATTTTACTAAGGTAGTAGTAACAGTTTTGAATGGACTGAGAAGTGACAAGAAACACTGCAAAAGTGCCAGAAAAATAAATCAAAATTGTGCATAATATTGACCTACCAAGAAATTACTTTTTCACACTCCTTAACAAATATAGCACTTTAATGATATCTCAATACTGTCCTCTCTTTCCCACTTTGGAAATTGTATTTTCCCCCTCCAGTACCTTTCTCTGGTTTTACTTCAAGCCGCCTACAGAATACAGCACAATTTCAGCATGAAAGCAGATAGACATGGGGATAAACTACCAATTAGGTCATGAAAAAACAAGCACTGTAAAACAGCTATTGCTAATCCGCAGGAGATACATTTACTCAGTCAGATAGATGGAACTGTTATTATGAACTCGCATTCCACGGATGGTCTCTAAAATTAAGAAGAATGGGGACAAACAAAATGCACATTTGGTGATTTACAACCTTTCTATGCTAATTGTGAAGCGACAACACAGAACAATATAACGAAATAAGCAAATTTAACAGACACTTTGCATGCAAGCTTCAGGAAAAAATTACGTAATTTTTTTTGGCCTACAGTAGCATAGATGTATCTCTTGTTCTTCTCTTGGGAGTCTATCTTCTTTTAAAAATAAGTAACTGACAGCTCAAGTGCTGCCCAGCAATAGCACTGCTATGGCTGACCAAATTACTTCCATGCCAAATTTCAAACTCTGCTAATTACAGGTCGTGACTCTCAATCTTCCCTCTTGCTCCCTGCCAGCAAGGCTACCAAGGGAGGGCAGGATGCCAGCCAGCGAGTCTGGTAAAGACTGGCTGCTGCTCACACGAGTGCCCTCACGTCAGCTGGCAGACACGGGGGTCCCATGCCACGTCGCACCCAGTAGCATGACAGGGGACAGGGTGGTGCTTCTCTGAGAGGTCAGGGATGACCTGGAGGGGGACGTGTGCCACACCTGCACATCTCTCACGTGGGCACTGCTACTGGAGATAACACAAAAAAGGGACTCTCACGTGACACCTGGCGGAGGAGAAATACCGGAAATTTCACTGAAAGACCACATGTGAACCACAGGAACAGGCACAATACAATTTTAATGACTTTATACTTTCACTTGCACTTCTGTTTTCAAAAACTAGTCCTTTTAAAACAGTAGTTCACAGATTTCAGTGAAGAGTGTATGCCAGCTATTTTGAACAATGGCAGTATGTTACTATCTGACAATTTAACAAGTTCTTAATAACCTGAGTCAAGACCCTTTTTCAGGGCCCATTTTGTGGTAGGTATCTCAAATATAATGGCAAGCCTCCCTAACAAGCATTAAATGCACTATTTTTGCTAGATTTGGCCTGGGTCCACAATGCTCACTGAGGTGCTGAATGTTATCCATTTTCTCAAAATAGATTCACTTACAGATAAGTTGGGAATTATCACTGAAAATGGATCTCTTTGCTGATTTTACAAAATTAAGCTAATTGTAAATATAAATAAAGCAGCTGTATTTCAAATGCCTAAAGGCTTATGCATACTCAAAGCTAGTAAATTATTATAGGGCACTCAATGCACTTGTCAGAATAAAGGAACTTAAAAGCACACACTTAAGTACAGTAAATAAAGCAAGCACACATCCAAACACAGACAAAAAAAACTTTTAAAATTGTCTTCAGAAGAGGGTAGGTTTAATCATTGTCAGAAGTAAACAACTGAAAGAAGAAAAGGAAAAGTCACCTATAATTATTCTGAATACTTTATTAAGGGAAATGCTAATTACCCTCTCATAAAAGACCAGAAAAGGAAAAGACTTTAAGGCATTTATTTCAACAATAGCATGAATCCATCTCCGAAGTCTGCATCTATGCTTTTGGAAATTCAAATTATGTTCGATTTCTAACACAAAAATCAACTCAATATGCACAGAAAAATTATTAAACATTATTTTAAAAAAATATTTACGAAGAGAATACAAGAATGCTCAAAACGCAAGAGGTCACTTTAAAAATGTATACTTCAAGATCTATACATTTGAGATTTACCCCTCCTGTAAAGCAACATTTCTAGCAAAGTATGCTTTTGTTGCTATGATATAACAATCACCTGTGTTTTATGCTTTTGTAGGAACAAACCAGCAGCCTCCTGCAAAATTAGTCACAAAATTAAAAGCTTATTTAAATTTAACAGCAGTACAGAAATATATAAAGCATGTATTTTATAAAATCATGAAAATGTTTGTTCATATACATCCTGTGTAGTAGGTATATCATATTACATCTTTGTTTATTAAGACAGTGGTAAAAACTCACTCTGAAGTGTTTCAAGTTCAGCCTTAGCCAGGGCATCTTCTTTCGCCTTCATTTTTGTTTCTTTATATTCTACATATAATTGTCTGGCATCCTTTAAGAAAATGTTGCAATGGCATTAGCATCCTTATACAAACAAGTTATTGCAATGGCTCTATTTTAAGTTCTCAATTAACCTTGCAAAAAAAAATAAGATACACTTGTTTCCTTGAGTTACAGCAATTTTCAGCATAAAAAGTATTTGTTTAGAATGTAGAATTTTTGTGTAATAAAGGTTCGAATGTAGTAGCATTGGTATTACAGACTATGATGATCATTAACAACCTGAAAAGCAAACTGGTTAGAAAAACATTTCTTATTGCTACCTACAGCTTTGTAAGAGGCCATATACCCACTTTGCTCATATCAGCAATCTAGAAGTTCAAGGAAGAAAGAAAAGTTTTTAATTAGATTAGTGTGTGCAGGGAGAAACAAAGGCAATTGCTACGCAGTAGTTGTCTTAGTGTAAACTCATTACAACACTAACTGCAAGTTCCAAAATCCAACTTGCTCCCCCTCCCTTTTTTTAAATCAACTTCTACATTACTATTAAAGCTTTGAAAATATATATTAAGTTTTTTCTCCAAGGATTAGACTAGATTCTAATCTGAAATCTATTTGTCAAATTTACACATAAAACTAGAAGTCCTGCCACAAATCTCACAATAAGGTACACATTTCCAAAATCTGATGAATTAGTAATTATAGATTTGCATTGAAAGCTTTCCAGTATGAACAACCAGACTGCTGAAGTAAGAGGTACGGAGAGTTTTCTTACTCTCACTTACCAGTTTAAGAGATTTCTATACTCATTCAAAACCAATAAATCTATAATAGAAATGCTGAAATAGACAAATTATTATTTTTCATTTCCAAGCATGAAGAACTTCTACTGTACTAAATTGATATTAATTATAGTATTAGATAAACCTAATTTTAGTTCTTTACAGTCAAAAACATTGTTATTCTTGTTATTACATTAACAGCCCCACTTTTTACATATAAAGGGTAATTTAAATTTTAACATACAATGTACTATAAAACATCAGTAAATATTTTTATAATCTCAATTATAATCCCATAAAAATTGAACAAAATCTGGTCTCATTAAAAATGAAATATGACATCTTAATAAATTTTGAAAATAAAAACTGAGTTAAGCAGTCATTGTTGCTGCCTCTAATGGTAGAAATCATCCAAAAACATTGCTTCCTGCAAAGATACTACGACACAACAGTTGTTATTTGTGTTATACTGGCATCTACCCCTTCAAAGATACTTGAGGGAGGTGGGAAAGCATAGGACAGAATGATGATCCAGCTCTGAGCATAACTTCTTAATGTTTTGGAGACATCTCACTGATACAAGTCAGCATGCCTGAAGAACAACTCCGAAAAATTCCCACAAAAGTTCAGTAAGGTTTCATCTCCTTCCAAAATACCTCTTCTTACTCCCTATTTGTCTCTACATTTGGGTATGGAAAATGGGAAGTTATGTTCCTCTGCCAGGTTTATGTAGAACACTGCGCACAGAAGAAATTTACAGAGTTTGCTGCTGGAATGTAACAGATGAAAGCATCTCACATGCTTAAAGTTTTGGTTTTGTGGGTGGGGAAGCAGGGATTTGGTGATTTTAGTAGAATTGGGGCTAAAAAAACCATGAGTAGGTAGAGGAGAAGTACCATTAACAGCAGATACAAAGGCTTTGAGGAAACATTCAGTTTCTGTGTTAGAACATCGAATTACAAAATTAGGATCAACACTGGTTCTCTTTTCAGTTTACCCAAAATATGAATTCCCTACCACATACGGAAACCGTCCTTGTACTCTCCAGATCTGGACTATTTGCTTCATTAAGAAACAGAAACAGCCATAAGTGTAATACTTAACTTCTGCTGTAAGTTTGAGACATTTGGGTTGTGTGGCATACACAGGACTCAGACATACTGAAATCCAAAAAATGCTTTTGTTTAAGGCTATGATTTCAAAATGGCTACAATTAACCAGCATTTAAATTTAACCCATTTGACACTGAAAGCCAATATTTGATGCTAAATTCTGGTGTAAAATCCATTATTGCTTGTGGGATCTCCAGACAGCAGACACTAGGGGGTAACTGTCAATCTCTCCAGCACGTCAATCACAGAACAATTGGAAATGTGGCTCAGATGAAAATGAGACACAATAGCTGAACAACAAAGAAAACTAGTCAGAAGCACGTAAATGAAATTTAGTAGTATTGTTGCTTTATAGATATAAAATGGATTATCACTGCAAATAGAGTAATATGCAGGTAACAAAGGCAACATTACTCTTATCTTATTAATCATGGTTTATTGTGGCTGATACCATAATCACAAAAAAAGGGGAGACTGCACATTTTAAAGCACACATAAAAATGTATACATATGAAGTAAAGCAAAGAAAAAAAACAACCAAAGAACTTAATCAAAATGGATTTTGAAGACTTGTGGGAAGGATTTGATTTTCAAAAGCATAAGAAAAGGCTCTACAGGTTGCAAAGAGAAATTAAAAGACATACCTGAGTAAAGATTTTAGCCACAGACACAAACTATATGGGTATTAGACCTTATAAGTCAAAATGAAAAAACACTGGAAAAGAGTTTAAAATAGAAGATGACTCCTGCCTTAACATAAATAAGCACATTTCAATTTACTCTTCATTAGTTTTCGGTAGTATCAGTATGAACAGGACTATTCATTTTCAAGCATATTCAGATTTGGTAGTAGGAGTATTTCAAAACAGATTTATGTTCAGATTTTTTACTTTTCCAAAGTGATAAATTTAAGCAGTCATTTTGCCTCAATACAAACATTTTAGGGCCCTGAAAACACTGGCAATATAGATACAGCCTCTTCCAATCTACTGCTCCTTCCCCAAGATTCAGTAATGATTTTTCTTTTAGAGGATCTTTCCCCAAACAACTGAAAATATGTGCAACATCAAAATTTCATACCTGATGTATACTTCACCTTCAATAGGTAATAAACATAAGAAAAACAACATTTTTGTCCTTCAGGGAGTAGAAAGGCACAGAGGAAAGACACACAAATACACAGCTTGGAACTGTTCTAAGTAAAAGCTCCAGCTTACCTAATCAGAAATACTTTGTTCTCATTTGCAGGAGTTTGAGAGGTTTTTCAAAAAAGACCATGAACACAAATATATTACTTTTCTTCAACATTAAAGCAGCAACATGCTTGTAGTTAAGCAAAAAGAATAATGAAGAAGGCTAATATATACTCATTTATTATATTGATTTTAAATATACACTTTCCAAAAAGGAACAGAATGAAAAGAAGTGTATTAGAAATGCAAAATCCTGCTATTAGTATTTCTAAATTATATTTCAACTGCCACGTATAGGATATTCCTGTGATTACCCTCGTATTTAACCAAAAATTTCAGTGTTGCAGAATAAAAAAAAAAAAAAAACACAAAAAACCCAAACACTTAATTAACATAATTTCAATATTTTAACCACAAATAAGAACCATGAATACTGAAAAATTCTTGTATTTCAGTTCCTCGTTATATCAGTATTGTCTCATGTCAATAAATTTGAGGTTGCCAAGCCAAAGCTGAAGTCGAGTTATGCAGAAGTACAGAAAGTCCTGATCCTGGACTTTTAAGGGGTTTTTTAATTTGTTTGGGGGTCTGGGGTATTGGTTGGGGATTGGGGGGTGTGAATTTTTTTTTTTATTTTGTTTGCTATTTTTAAATCAACGGATACCGTATTTATTCAAATTGTACTAATTCTGTAACTAAAAATTTCAGTTTTGAGTAAGACTCAGTCACCCTGGCCTCTCCTTGACTTTTGGGGAGGGTGATAAGGTTTTGCATGTTTGTTTGCTTTGTGGGGGTTTTTTTTCCCCTCCAGTTAATCTTCCTGGCTTTCTGGTCTACCTTAGAAAGACTAGAGATTAGGAGAAATAAGGCAATCATTGGAAACAACTTGCTATATTGGCCATATGTGAATTTTCATTCCAGATTTTGTGACATAATCAGCTTTACATTTTAGTGACCTGGGTGAGGGACTGATAAAAACAAAATGCATCCCCCTCAGAATTTACAGTTAACTGGAAACCTTCCCACAAGCATACTTAAGATCAGTATACTGAAATAATTTTCTTTGCATTAATCCTTATTAAACCAATCTACAGACTTAAAGAGAAATTTTTGTATGAAGGTCCTGAACTAATTTTTTGTCGTTTTGACTACAGTGGTTTTGTACCATTTGTACAAAAAAAAAAAAAAAAAAAAAAAAGAGAAAAAGGAGTCAAATTAAAATTACTGCAACATCTGACCTTCAATTTGCTATTTCTACTCAATAAAAATGCCAGCCATTATACCACAGCAAAAACACTTTTGGTGAGTTTAAAAACTAGTAATATGGTAAGACATAATGTTAAAAAAAAAGTTAAACATTATGACTGATATTTCTCTTTGGCATTTTTACATGTTTACTCAAGGGCAAACTAATAAATAAATAGGAATTGCATTACTTCCTCCTTTATAAACAGAAAATCATGCTTTGACCTTGGAATAATACCAAGTGTGGCCAGGCTCTTCAGCTGTGTATAGCCTGTGGGCAGTTGAAGCGCAGCTCCCAAGCCTCGGAGGCACCAGGTGGACTGACCAGCAGCAGGCTGTGCTACTGCAGTATCTGCCGGGTATTCCACATCCACAGTGGTGAAACAAAGGCAGACAGAAGGGAGAACTGAGGCCAATGCTGCAAGGCCTCCCTGGGACCCATTCACACCCCATAAGACCTCATACCACAACAGAACAGTATCACTAATTGAGAGCCAGTATCACCTCCCACACACGAGCTACTCTTGGAGCTACACTCTAACCTGTGTGCTGGGATATGCAGGCATACAGTAAGTGATTTGAAGGAGCTGAACAAAATTGGCTGCCACAGAACAGCAGGCAATTAAAGGCAAATTTCTTCAATGTCTTACGTTTACTTAAAACTTTTACTATGCAGCAAAGCCCATTTTGTCTCCAGAGCCTCAGACGGTACCCTGTTAGACACAAATTATTTTTGCTCACTTGTATACACCCAGAATACTTGTTTTACTGTCCACTCTCCTCTGACCTGCTTCTAAGCTTCTAATTGACCTCAGGGTCAAGAGCTTCATCCCTACTTTGGTTCTCCCAACAGCTGCAAAATAGCAAGAAACAGAGCAAATGGGTAATCACTCGTGCCACACATCCTGCAATTGCTCGCTCCCCACAACTTATATCAACATCGGTGCTGTACAGTAAGTTAGAACACATCAAAACCCTGTAAAGCTGGGAATTAAGGAGATATTTAACCTTACTGACCTGAATAAATCCCTTAAAAAAAAAAAACAAACTCTTTTTTTAAGGCATATGTTATTAAATGCAATAAATTTTATTTTAATCTCACATGATGATTTTATATAAAGTCATATGTGAAGACAAAAATAACCCACATAAATGTTTGCTGACCTAATCAAATCTTGCTTAAAAGCTAACTTTGCCAAAGGAGATGCCCTGCTGGCAAAGCCTCTTCAGTTTAATGACACATTGCCAATCCGTTTATGGCCAAAGCTGAACCATCTCTAAACAGGTGTTGAAATGTAATCATGGATTAAAAGAAAACCTGAGGAAAAAATGCCAAGAAATTAAACACCTCTGGGTCACTAGTTTGAATCTATTCCAGGCTACTAAATCAGCTACAGTAATTACCATCTGGTAGTCTACATAAAAATAAATTACTGGCCTTTTTGTTTTAATTCACTTCGTGCTACACAAAGGTCTTTATAAAGAAAAGTTTCAATTGTAATTGAAAGCTTTGTTGATAATCTCACTAGGTTATATCCAGTGCAACGACGTATTGAGCTTGAACTGCCTTCTCATTACTGGCAATCCACCAGAAGTTCTTCCAACAGTTCACTGCTGGGTTGTATGCGCTACACCTACACTACTATAGATACAAGATAATAGGAAACTTTATTTTCTTAATAAAAATCCATTTCTGTCTGAAACAAACAAAAATGCTTTCTGTTTCATTACCCTCAGGACAACAGCAGGCTTATAATTTAACTAATAAAATTTCCTAGCACTGACTGGCATTAATGAAATTGGTGTAAAAATAAAGACATTCATTGCTAAGCTTCACCACATCAAGGTAGAAGAAAAGTAGTTGATGGGAATACTAACGAACACTCCTATCTTCAGTTTTCTGAAGGAAATATTTTGTGAAGAATAATTAACATATTTAAGACAGACCACTTTTCTGAAGTTATATGTCTGCACATCCAAAGAAAAAACTCTAGTCAGCTGCTTTGGGAATAAACTGCAATTTACATATGACTGTTCTCCCACAAAAGAAAAGTACACTTAACACAACTGTCTATTCTGTATTACATTCACCATTTCAACTGAAATTCTTGCACACTATATTTAGCTGGTTTATTTCTTTGTAAGAACAATTTTCAGTTCCAATAAGCATTTTAATGGAGTTTTGTTTCTTTTTTTTCCCCCTTTTTCTTTTATTTATTTTTTTAAATATATAGCCTTCTTCCAGGTCATTCTCATGAAAGAGTAAACTATAAATGACCTTAGAAAGAATTTGCATTCTTTTTCTATCTTTTTCTTGAGCCTACATTATAAGAATTAAACTTGGTAATAGTAAATGTAATTTACATTCCACTTAAAGTTTCTTTCACACCACAGATATTTGATTTATGATACATTTTATGTATTCTTTTCCTTTCACTTCTTCAAACAAGCATAAAGATGCTGTTTTCACCCCCAAATTTAACTAAACTAAATGCATGGATATAAGGACCTATGTATTCTCTCTCAAAATACAATTGTCAACAGTTTAAAAAAAATAAAAATCATTTTTTAGTTTCTCATCCTCCTCTCACCCATTTTTTCTTCCGGTTTCTTGACATAAAATGCAGACTACAATAAAATGGCATAGGCCATCACAAGGGCATGCAAACAAAGCATTTTTCTTCAGTAAAGGCCCACCTTAATTATTTTAAGTGCCTCCTTCTGAAATCTGACATTTTGAAGGAGGAGGGCAAGTAGGAGAAAGACACTCAATTGGATAAATGAGAGCCAGGCATGGGCAGAAGCTCAGCAACCGAATCCTCAGAGCTGTTGTAAGTGGAATATTCACATTTACTAATGGGAGGAGAGACGGATGCTAGGTTTTTCCTTTTAGGAATCAATACAAGAACTGGCAAAAAGTTTAAATTGAACTCTCGTTGTGGTTTTTGTTTTGTTGGGTTTTTTTGTTGTTGTTGGTTTGGTTTTGTGTTTGTTGTTTCTTGTTTTGTTTGTTTTTTTAATAAAGTTTCCTTTGAGGAAGAACTTGTGTACACAGGCATGTGGTTTTGTTTCCTTAATTTGAGGAAGCAGTTCAGCTATTTCACTGACAGGGCTTTGAAAAATTCAGTGGCAGAAGCAACGTTTAATTAAAAGTATTGCTAACTCTTACCCTTTTCTGTCGCAAATGGGGTTCATTTAAATATGGATGCATTTTTAGAAGTTAATCTACAATTGCATTAGTTGCAGATGAATGGCCACCAACTTTGAAAATAATTTGTTGGCTCTTAAATGACTGAAGAAATCATTTAGATTAACTCAATAAACGACTAAAATCTGTAGCAGCCATCCTTATGTCAACCACTGTAACACCTTGTTAATTAATTCGCATGTGTAACTAGTACAAATAACGCTACTCTGTATCTGTAGGAGTCTTATCTTCTAGATAAGCTGCCCTAGTGATTCTACTTATACTAGAAGCCTGAAATATTCTGAAATCTCAAGCCTATGTTAGTGTACTATTGAAGAGAAAAGCACTTATATTCAAAACAGGATCTCTGTACCAGGATATAATCATATAAGTAAAGCTACTTTTTTTGCCATATGTTGATAATTGCAATTAAGGCAGAACTTGCTAAAACTTTAAATATAACTCAAAAAGAGGCCAGAGGTGTCTCTGTCCAGCTAGCTACAACATACAAGGTACCTTTTGCACTATCATTTCAGAAAACATCTCCAACATGAGGTCACAGCTGCTCTTATGCTCTTCAGAAGAGGTAATAATACTTCTTTAAGTACTGTTAACTAATAAGCTACAGTAATTTATTTCAGTTACCTGAAATCATGAATATTCCTAATATTGAAGATTACTTACATTTTATTGCATTTTAACTTACATAATTGGTAAGTCATCTTAAACAACAACAAAACAAACCCTGGAGTTAAGCAGTAGTGTATTTTATGTACGGAGCAATTTACTCTAGAACCTCATCTCTTTGCTTCCTCCTTATTCCAAAGCCTTCCTGCTCTGAATTCCTCTACATCATGCTTCCCCTGCCACCAAATCCCCACTTGCTGGTCTCCAACTTTCCACCAGTTATTGGATAGTTTTTTTTCCCACTACCATTAATTTAATGGATTTAAAAATCCACCACAAGAGGTACTGGCTATGTGTCTACAAAGCGCGAAACATCACTTCTGTTGTATTCATCTTTTCTGCCTATTCTGGCAGACATAGGAGCTGTTTTTTGAACAGCAAATCTGAAACCTGTTATACTGACTTCTTAACAGACTATCTTAGAATCACAAAAATGAGAAAATGACAGCTTAGAAACATTTTTCATTAATCTTACTATATTCTGTAATATTTTGAATATTTTGCAATTAAGGCAAAAAGGAAAGTACTATAATTATTAAGAAAGCTTCAAAAATGCAGCAACAGCAATTGCTGAACTTAATTCTTTTCCATCTGACTCACCTCAGTGAGGGATGAACATCAAAGCTTAATTTGGATACAACAGTTGATTTAATTAGCATCACCATTTTTGCTTTAAAAAATTGCAGAAAGAGAGGTTTCTTTATTAAAATAGCCACACAGTTCTGATGAAACTTTTAAAAGAGGAATAGATATTAACTTTTGCATCTCTTTGTAGGAAAAGTTAAAGGCTATAAAAACAGATGCCGAAAGACCAGACTTTATTGCATTTAAAACTTTCACAAGCTTTTTGCTAACAGCAAATTATATGCTTTTTCCCACTTGAACACAGACAGAAACTGAACATTGATGCCATTTATACTATCTATACTTCAGAATTAATACTCAATATTTTGGTAGACCAAAGTAAAATCCACCTTGCATTCCCTGATCCATATTCATTAGCAGTGACAAGGGTATTAAAAACAAATGGGTGTATTCAAAGGAAATTAAAAGAAAGAGCATGTGATATTAAAAAAGTTATTCTGGTAACTCGTCTGACAATACTTACACTGGCTGAATATCAGCTAAATGTTACAGTTCATAGTATTGGATTAAAAAACCCACAACTGTGGGCAAGTCTGCCACGTTTATGTTTATCAGTTACAAACATACCTTTGTTACTTTACCTTAGTAATTTCAGGTATCAATTTATATCATTATCCAGTGACTAAAAAAAAAAAAAGCTTACCTAATCAGAAAAAGTAATTTCACTGTTCCCCCAAATGTAAATGACATTAATATTTGCTATGAAAACATAGATTTGCCTATTTGAGATAAAAATACTTTTGTTAACAGATCGCTTGAAAGACATTGCTATTCCTGATTAGATGGATATATATCACCCCTCTCCCATCATTTATACTTGTAGTTTTGCCTAACAGGAAGTGGTGCTGAATTACTTAGCACATTAAGATTAATATCAATTTAAAATATATTCATATTTTGATGAACTTATGATATTAAATTTGCCTGCAAAGAGTAATTTTTTATATATATACACACATGTGTGTGCATATATATATACATACACACAGAGTGTGTGCTTGAGCCAAAAAAATCCTAAGAACAAGTGCTATACATCTGATTATGCATAACAACATGATCAAGAAAAATAAAGTGATATAACTTATAACTTAAAATCATTACTATTACCTGGAATAGCCGAGGTAAAGCTTTCACAGTGAGACAGAACCATATTCCCAACTTGCATGGAAGTAAGTCATGCCACTGTGGTTTGTCCAGTACTCTGCAGTCAAATAAAATTGTAAGTTTTTCATTACTGCCACATAAAGTCAGAACTTTCCCATTATCCTTTAATATGATTAGCATTTGTCAACTCCTATAAAAATGTGTAACTACATAATATTAAAGACATATTTTGAATATTTAATTCAACATATCTAACAGCTAACTTCTAATCATTGCTGTATTTTAATCTCTTAAAAGGGGCTCTTCTTCAAGAAAATAAATTTCTAAGCCACATAATTACTTCAATTTAAAAAAACCCAAACCCAAAAAACCTCTGAAGCCTCAACCAAGCGTTCACAAGTGCTGACAACCAGATATGAAGACTGTAGCATAAACAAAACAATACATAAAAATTAATGTCATTTGCAGTTCACTGGAGCATTACTCACTGATGTCATCAGGAAAGACGACAGGCAGAATGGTCTCTGATCTCCATCCTGCATTGATCCAGTTCATGCCCCTGCTGTGTGAACTATTTAAACCCTTTATTTCTTTCTATGAATCAATAGAAGAAATGGTGGTATCTTTTGGAGTGTCCTGAAAGTCACTATTTCCCTATGTGTTTCTTAACAAACAATGGTGTTAGAAGCCTTTACCAACACACTTGTTTTTAAGTTAATCAGATAAAAAGCATTAAATCAGACAAGCATTAAAACCCCATTAAAACTCCTTGCTTGGTATGGTAATAAACTAAAGCTTAAATAAACTGAAATTTGTTAATTGTAATCAAAGGCAAAAATCTTCAAAGATGGAAAAAGTTGTAAAATCTTCTAAAATCAACTTGCAGAAATAGTATCCTTCTATAAGCCAGATACCATTAATTCAGCCTTAATCTTTCAGTTATTGTTGATCTGCTGAATGAACACCACCCATTTATTTACAAATGAAAACCTGAAAATACATCTACACAGGCACACTTGATATCAGCAATGGCTGTTACTACAAATACACTTATTTTTCTCATAAAATATTTCAAAGATGCAAGGAGAGTATGATAAACTAAACCACTAGCTGATACAATGTTTTAAAATGCAGAAAACAAGAGAGTTCCTTCCCACCTTTCATTTTTGTCTAGAGCAGCAAGTTTGGCTTCATCTGTACTCCTGCCGCCTGTTTTTTTCTTCTTCTCCCTCTTTTTTCTGCTAAGCAGTTCATCCTTGATGTAGAAAGAACTACGGTTACAGGTTATCATTAACATGTAAACCACAAATGTTACTGGGACTCTTCTGTGAAGGGTAAACAGTAGAGTAGCATTTATGCAAATGTATCTAGGGGTCCTACATGATTAAGTAAAATGATCTATCTTAACAATAACTGTTGCCATGGTATCCAGTCTTTAAACACACATGAAGTCCAGTTCTGTCACTCATGTGTATCTCCATAGCAATCAAAGTTTTCTAAGAGGAGAAAGCATTCAACTTGCCTCCTTTCTCATTCATCAACTTCAATAATGCAGTGGAAAATAAAAAAGTAAATAGATGCTAATGTATGAATATTTTTCAAATTGTGCTTAGGTTTTTTTCCTCATCTACTAAGTGCAACAAATTTTTATATGACAAAAAAATAAAAAAAAATAAAATAACGTGGTTTATGCTGCTTACCAACGCCTATCCTGTTAACAAAAACCAAACCAAAAAAAGCATTTAGCTAAGAACAAAGGCAAAGCCAGCATGACATTTAAATGAATAAAACCTGATTATTTTTAAAAAACATTTAGGAAAACCGTAGACATAACTACAGTAGCATATGATTCTGCACTAATAGATGATAGAAGAGTTTTTACTCCTTCCTTCCAGTTAAAAACCAAAGAACCATCTCCTGCTATTTATTACCAATTCTAGAAAAATTAGGTTTTAGATTACTATTTCTGATATGTTGAATATCTCACTATAATTATCACCATTTAAAATATAATCCTTTTAAAATATGAAAAATCCAAATTCAAAACAAGGGAACTGGTACAGATCCCTATAATATGCAAACTTCTGCAGGAAATTCAATACTAATAATTGAAGCAAGTTTGATTTATTACCAATACTTACCAGCTGTTTTTCCAGGTAGATTGACCAAACCACAGCATAATGACCCACTGTGAGTATAATGAACAAGAGTAATGCCAGCTCAGCATTGCTCATTTTTCTCACCCGCCTGTAGTAGAATACAGGCTGTCGCCAATCTGGTAGTCCATTGATCAGAATATCATCATACCTACAGTAGCAAATATAACAAGCTTTCATGGAGAGCTAAAAATGAAATAAGCCAAACCATCCAATTATAAAACAAAACAAATGATAATCCACAGACTGCTTGAATAATAAACACACAAAAGATCATTTAGTATTTTTTTTTTTTTTTAATAGAGCAATGCCTTGTTTTGTCAGCTGCTAGGCTTGCATCTGGAAACAAACAGAATCCAGAACCAAACGCTGGGGAAATGTATCTAGTCTTTTGCAAGGGGGGGTGGGAGGTAATTTGATTGCTCCTGCAACACCCACTTCATCCCCCCCAACCCCCCCACCCCAGTTCATTCACTGCTGAAATAACAGACTTCTAGAAATGTATTATGTGTTCTACCTGCCTAGTAATCAGTGGGCAGGTCTCCATGATAGAAGTAAATAACAAACTACTAAATAAGTAGCAAAGAACAAAAGTCTCAAACAATAGAAATCTTTTTTTCTTTACAAATTAAAAGCACAAGTGTTGGGGGAGGGGAGAGGTATTTTTGCTTTTGTTTTGTCCTTTAGTAGCGCAATATCCATTAGGTAAAAACACTGCCAGACTTAATTCAAACCTGACACAGAATGGATGTGAAGTTAAAGGCTTGATTTTGATGTTAGAAAACCAAATTCACCACAGCTAGACAATTCTGATTTTCTATTTGAAAAGCTGTCTCCAAAATCAATCTGGTTTAAAACTGTTTAATTTTTACTAACACTGGTAACTGTACAGAAACAATTTTATGACAATTTGACAGTTTTTCTTCACACAAATGTCTTGAAATTTCTTAGTATGTCTGGGTTCTTTTACTTACAGTATGTTATCATCAACTTCAAAATAAACAAATGACAAACATGCAAAACAGATTTTTCTATTTGTTAACTTTTCAGAGTAAAGTTTCAAACAAAAATCTCTACAGTAAACTCAAAAACCTGTATGTTCAAGATGCACAACCTGTTAATCTTAAATTGAACACAACTCATTACACATTCTAATCACACCATTTCCAGAATTAAATCTGCACTGAAAGGCCTAATTTGGTGCAACACATTGACCAAAATATTTTAATTAAAAATATTCTGAGTTAGTCGCAGGCCTAATTACAGGAATAGAAATAGGGCCTATATTGTCATGCAGGTCAGTAGAACTCAGTAGTAGGTTTTTCTCAAGTAAATTGACCAATCCAGGAATAATAGCGCAGCTGCTAAACTGCCAGTCTTGACATGTAAATCAATTTAAATGCAACAACTGCACTAGCTACTTTGATAGTTATTAAATTGATACCTTGGAGATGTACTAAAAAAAATTTCCACAAGCAAATTCATTTTTTTAAGCAGAAAGAGGCAATGTTTTTCAATTTAAAAAAAAAACCAACAAACTTTAATTCAGCACATCTAGAAAAGCTGACTTCTGATAAAACATTTGTTCAAGTTGGCACTATTACTTCTGTACAAAAGATTTAACACTTCAGGATTCTGCAGTGTTCTCAATGCTACCAGAAGTAAAATTCATATTACAAGATTCCATCTTCCATGACAATTATGAGAATACTAAGATTAATATCCATTATTGTAAAATTTGAAGTAATAACTTTTTCCCTTTCCCAGTAAGTCAGAACAAATTAACTACTAATGCCTTTACACAAACTCTGTTCAGAAAAATTGCTTAAGGTGTTACTTCAAAATAAAAACTTCTACTTTTTGTTTAAGAAATAAGTAGAAGTTTTAGCATTTAAAAAACAATGCATTTGCTAAACATTTTATTGTTAGAATACAAGAAAATTTTTAGAAACAAAACCATTTAAAAAATAAATCAGGTTAATAAGATTTCACAAAAGGTGCTCTTCCTTTGAAAGCCTCAATATGTGTAGAATCAAGAAAGAATTTTTTTTAATACTACTATAAATTTATTAAGCATTTGACTTTCTTACACACTATGGCTTCTTAATTGATGTATTTAAAATGTGGCTCCTGATTAAATAAGGTCCATATATGCTAATGGTAATAATATAGTAATATGTAAAACAAGATTGCAAACTAACATTTGGCAACCATGTTCTATTATAAATTATCTGTTAAGAAAAAATAAATTAAGACAGCAGAGTCTTGCATTAAACACTTTAAACAGCACTCTGTATTTACTAGACTATGTCCGCTGTTCTGAACAACAGTCTCCAAGGATTAAGTCTCAGAATCAATGCTCTATTGATTTTACTATCAATGAGCATTATGACTCACACGACTGGCCATTTTAAGGGAAGATAGCTTCTATTATAACCCACTTTTTAGAATATATACTGTTAAAAGATAGATCACTGCTTTCAATAGTAATTAAGCTCTGTATTTGAAAAATAAAGATATCAATGATTTTTAGGTTTTCAACTGGAAAGTGATCCTACTGAAACTCAGAAGCTTCCCAGAATTTTTAAATCTTAATTTCCAAATTTAGGATGTGGTTTAATTAAAAGCAAATTTCTCATTAAAGAATTTCTTTATAGAAACCTGTATTAACTATGAAAGACAGTTCATCCATGTGCATCAAGAACTACATTCAAAATTTAATTACAAAGCATTCTTCTTTTGGCAACCTATATTAATTGTTACTGTATGTAAGCAAAAACAAAAAAATCAAGCTGAAAAAGGAAAAATTTATCTGCAGTATTTTTTCCTCAGACATATGTACACAGAATGCAGAAAGTCTTTGACATATGGGTATGCCTGCCAGTTGTATCTGAAATGTACCAGTCAGCAAGCTAAAAAAACCCCAAAGCACCCGTACAGAAACAAAAATACCAAAAAAATTATCGCCATTTATAACTTAGGTTGAATCTTTATTTTAAAACGCAAGATTCTATGCAAGACTTGTTAGTCTTGTACTAACAAATAACCAATTGCAAGATTACTAAAATTTCATTCTTCTGTAAAGTTTCATGAAATAAGTTTTTGGAGCTCTGTAGAATCAACTACATTGCAAGAAAAAAATATCCATTAACTGTAGTAGCTAATTACAGTATCATCTATTTCAATATAATTTACTTTTCCATTCAAAAGAGCCATAGCATTTCATATTTCAAATAATTTCAGAGATCTGATATACTTTATATACTATAACCTTGAATTAATGAGGTCTATTCTAAACTATGGGAAGACTGCACTGGCATTTTTTATTTTGGGGTCTTTTTTCCTCAAGCTGTCAAAGACATCCAGTGCAACATCAGCCAGAACAATTTATACCTATGAATACAGACATTTAATCATAATGAGAGCCAAGATAAACACCTTGCTTACTCTAAACAAGTATATCTTGATTCCTTTGTAAATGCTTCCTGTAATCAAGCCCATATTGTTATAGAGGATAGGCCTGGTCGGTAAAAAAGGCTCCTTAAAATGGTAACAAACAATGAAATTAAAATCTACGATTTTTGCCTAATTACAATTAATAGAAATGCCTAAAACTATCTACTTTTTCATAAATTAAAAATAATCAAACGCTAATAAAGTTTATCATCATCAAGCTGATTTACCAATAAATGCCCTAAAGTATATTTCAGAAAATGCACCTATCTCTACATACCCTAAAGATAAACTTTTCTGTAGAATTTCACACACTCTGCAGTGTGTATACAAACCATAAAATATTATGTTCTGCTCCATGTATGTTTAATTTAATGTTAAACACTGCTACATTAAACAATGCTGCATGTATGTTTAATGTTAGACTATCAGAATGTTTTGATTATGTATCAGTGTGTAAAAGAAAAGTACTAACACAGTAAGATTACTATATTCTGCAGTAGTACTAATAATATTAGTATACTTCACCAACAACTATATAACTTTCTCAAAAAAGCAAACCACAATTTAATTGTAAAGCCCCGTATTATAATTGTCAGTAGAGGAACTATACTATTTTAAGAAAGGCTTCTGATATCAGATAAAGTAAAAATTCACTGATAAATATGAAAATATAGAAGCTTTACAAAAGCAGTTACATATAGCTGGCCAACAGATCTGCCTTTTTAGAATGCTCTTTCTGCACACACACCTCTGACATTAACACCTCTGACATTCACCAAGACATGGAGGAAGGGTGTAATTAGACCCAGTTTTATTGTTTCAAAATGAGTTAATCACTCACTTTTACAATGCAGGACCTTGTTCCTGCCTTTACTGGTTCCACTCTCTGTACACATACCAGGACCAATGCCGGATTACATCACTTTTGAGATGAAGCAGGTAAGAAGCAGGTACGACTGACTTCACTGTACAGAAAGCAGAAGCCTGCAGCTCACTTCTCGATGTTGTGTGATCCCATGCTTCAAACCACTTAGGCATCCAGTTGTGAAAGGATTCCCAACTAAACTGCCAGAATTACCAACTAATTTGTAAGAAATGAAACTAATTTCCATCTCATCCCATCAGGTCTTTGAGTTACTTCAGAAATAAAAACTACCACACTGCCATGGGGGGTGAAATCTGGCAGAAAGTCTTGTTACTGCAGACCCAAATAAGTATCTCTGGAATCAGGATAAAACTGAGTTGATAAGCCCTGAGACACAAAGGGTGCAGCATAGTTTCTCCCCAGTGCATGCACATAACAGTAAACTCTGAGCCTCTTCCACTAGGTCCATCACCTCACTCAACACATAGCCAAATATCAACATCTAAAGTAGGAAGATCCCAAAAAGTGATGACTCCCCTTTCCTTTGTCATATGGTTTCAAGAAACCCATGAGTTACCTTACAACAGAAACAATACTACAGGGGGAGCCTCTCCTAGCACACTTACTTAAGACTTGTTTTAAAGACATGCTACAACAATGCCTTACAGGATACAGGAAAGACCACCCTCCTTTTACAAGCTCAACTGAAAGTTTATCATTAGATTGTATAATAAATCTGATCAATAAAGGTTTTCTCAAAGCAATGAGGCCATATATGTCTGCTACTCTGCATGTTATTTCTAAACTCTGCATATTATTTCCAGAAAATTCTCTGAAGGTAAACACTATTTAATCCACTACATTTATATTTAATCAACTGTAGAAGCAATATCAACCACACTGTGCAAGAAAAATACAACATTGTCTATGTACAAAATAAGTTATTGACAATGAAATCAATCTAAGCTACAAGTATCTACTGCTGCTTTAAGTTCTCATTTGTAATCACTATGCTGCACTAATTAACAATATTCTTACAAACAAGTTGGGTAAGTTAGTCACATTCGTAATGTATACAAGGCTTAAAACCAATTTTTACAAGCTACTGCATCACTGTTCCATGCAAAAAGCTGCTATTACAGCTGCAAGGAAATTCCTAGAAGTTCTATGCTGCAACTAAAGTTCCAGAGAGGCAATATCACAAACTATATGTAAACAACATTATAAACAAAAAGGTGGTAAAATTTTGGGGATAACTCACTTTAAGTGGTCTGAAACCACTTAACTAACAATTTTTTTTAAGCTTCCCTTGACTAGAACTTCACAATGAAACTCTCTTGTGAGACATGAAATAAAAAAAAAAAGTAATATAAATTTCCAAAAGTACTTCTATGAAGTACATTTTCATGACACTTCAAGAGAGGATTATCAAAAAGTAGATAATCTGTACTATAAAACCTGGACTCCTGCCAAGACATCTACAAAGCCAAAAACCCTTCAAGAAATGTCTTTGTGAAGCCCTGTTTAAAGACTTGTAAGCCAAAAGATTATTTACTAAAACTTCAACCCCAACACAAAACTCTTTCAGTGCCCCAGTTTTCCTGATAATCATTAGTTTAAATGGTCATCTGCTTAAAAGAAGGAAAAAAAAAAAAAAAAAAACCACAAAAAAAACAACAAAAAAAAACCAACAAAAAACCCCAAACAAAACAAAACAAAACAAACAAACATTCAAAATAGTCTTCCAGAAAGCAAGTCAGCCCCAGGTTTTCAGTTCTTAATCCTATCCCCTTCAGGTACTGCTGGACCTGCTCGTGAACCAGCAAGGACAGCTATCATTTATTAAAGAAAAATTATGCTATGTTTATCAAAGTTTACAGTATAGATATACATCTGAAAGAAAAAACAATGAACTAAACAACAGAAAACAATGTTGAAGATGACACACACTGGAAATTATCCCTAAATATCATGCAACAAGCCTTTTATTGATATCGTGAGATACAACTGACAGTTGAATCAGTGACCTACATTTTCAACCACAGCTTTAATAAAACAAGCAATGATAATTGACACAACTCAATAAAAAGTGATATATTGTTAAGTGTTAAAAAAATTGCTCCAACTAACAGCTAGATTTAAAGTTCTTTCAAATACTAGTTTTAAAGGAGAATAACCAGCATATCACACAAAAACACACACCAGCTTCCCCTTTAATACACATACAATCTTTAAGTAAACAGCTACATAGGAATTACAAACTTAAATTATGCAAAAAATAATCTGAAGAGTTACAGTTAAGTCAAACAGGACTTCAACATGCTTTAAGAACGTTTGCAAATTAACTCACCTCTGCCTCCTTTCTTCATCCTTTAAAACCTCATAGATAGCCACCAACTAAAACAAAAACAGAAAAAGGAAAAAACACATGAAAGAGTTTAGTTTAGGATTGAGTTTATAAAACTTTAATAGTAGTATATTTTACATTTGCCAACTAATGACCTTTGCTAGTTTTCAGTTTTCCCTACAACACTGAGAAGCAAACTCAGTATGTAAGAGAAAGTGACATATTCATATACAAAGTTTCATAAGATACACAAACAAGCAACTCCTACAAAAGACTTTTCTTCCCCTCCTCACATCTGTCAAACTAAGTCTTGTCTCAGCTACACCTTAAAACCAAAAGGTATCATTTGTTTCATCCTAAAGATCTTAGTGAAATTAAGTAGCCTGTATTTAGTCATTAGAAGTATATTTTTAAAGGTAGAGCTAATTAAAACAGTTGCGGTTTCACTCTGTAAAGATTCAAAAGGTGAAAAGTCAAAAACTAAAATGAATTATTTTTATTAAATTATGCCTACATATGACTTGCATTGAGAACTGAACTGAAATTTTCCCTATTGCTTTTGAAAAGGGTATTTATAAACAGTCTTACCTAAAGTGCAAACTGTATTTTCCTCCTCAGAGTGTAAGTCTAAGTATTATCTTCAAATTATTTTTAATAGACAGGTAAATACTAAATCTGAGTTATTCAACAAGTTAATTCCAAAAAAGTGTAATTGTTTTTAATCTAGCTACATCAGGAAAAATGTAATTCAGGGTTCAACTTAGTAATTTCGAAGGTATACCATTGCTCTTACTAAAATGACATAATCATAAAAAATTCTGATTCTATTTTCCCTAGAACTTTTATTGCCACATTACACTTACTTGCCTAAACTGTGTTTCTGCATTTTCATCTTTATTCTTGTCTGGGTGTAAAACCAGTGAAAGCTTTCGATATGCTTTCCGAATATCTGCAGCCGAAGCATCCTGAAAAAGAAAAACAAAGCAAACTGTCAGAAACTAATTCCCAGAACTTTGTTAAGATGTGAAGACAGCCAACCAAGTGCAGGAACTAAGGCAACGTAATCTGAGACGATGTCTAACAACCAAGCTGTGCAACTAGCCTAGCCTAAATGCCTGAACAGTCATTCAGTCCAATTCACCTTTCATTTTAACTTCCTTCATTACCATACATCCATTACAACTATATTTGCCAAACTTCCAAACACTTTTTTGCTTAAGAACTAACCCAGGCACCTTCTGCACCATTTAAAAGTTCAAATAAAAACTGAAAATTATTGCATCTGCATATCTTCGAGACAGATGTCATTTCAGCAAATTATCATGTTCAATTTCCCAAACTCAGGACTTGCTATGAACTCTTCCCTTATTAATATTTACATGTAATTCACCACTAATAGGACTTCCATTCAACTTCAGCTTCACCATGTCTGAAGAATTGTGTTTTTCTAACGTAGCTTCAAATTGCAGTCTTGAAGCTATACTGTAGCACTGACATCAATTTATACCTCCTTAATCATTGTAAGAATTGCACGTATTTGGGGAGAAAAAAATAAAACTCGGATAGTAAAATGCATCAATGATGTACCAACTCAGCTGCACAATACACAAATTTCTGAATTAATGACTGCTATTCAGTACATGCTATAAAGATATCCAGAAATGAAAGATTTCAGTTGTATTATAAAGTATATAGGTGTTACACTCACCAGAAGATCCACAAAGTATCACATTTAAACAGAACTACTTACATTCTATTACTAACGTGTCCGAGGCAACATTTTAGAAATCAACTGTTTATCTGACAATTTTTGTTTCTTAATTTTAGAAATATTGTTCCCCAGTATATTCTCTCTCTCAAAATTACAGTGTCAATAGGAATTAAAAAACACCAAAACCTAGATCTGAATTAGCTGTGAGAGGAACAGAGCTGAAATAAGATAATAATTAATGCAATACTGTAATTAGTCTGTCAGGCTTTTTATTATAAATCATTATTTTCATTTCAAAATTTTCAGTTTTATAACATGAGGCTATAATAATGCTGTATACAAATTTGGGCCAGAAGTGAATATTGCAGAAAGACTGGAAGAGAAGGAGAAAAGGATAAAGCAGGGGGAAATACAGAATTTGAGAAAATTCAACTTTGAAATTATATTTTAAGGAAGCTGGTATTATCCCCTAATGCAAGATCAAAGTTTCCATAGTCTTTTGTCTGTCAAAGGAAGGTGCTTTTATTACTCACAGGGAAGATTTCTCCTGAAAAGACCACATATGCATTTTTTAATTTTTAAGTTTTCCAACAGTTACTTCTAAGGTGTGTGCACACCAAAGCAGAATTCCTCTGGTTAAGTACCAGCTTGCTTCCAGCTTGATTACTGCCAGTGAGTTGCTCCATATTGCCATTGTTTTATAGGTTTATTTTTAACTCTTGGTTAAGGGGAAGGAAGAGACAGTGATGAAATATCTATTCTAAGCACAAAGAAACATTAAATTCTTGAGATGTAGACTTAATAGAATTATATGAAATAAATGTGAAAATGCAAACTAAATAACTCTTTTAAAAATTAGGGATTGAGACCATGACAACTTCAAGAATGAGTATCTCCAGATCGTGTATTTGCAATAAACCACAGCTTATTCCTTCTCTACCACACATACATATGTGCTTGGTATTATTTTTGGAACACTCCTGATGAAGAGTTAAAAACCTGATAAAAGCATATTAAAGAGTTGTCCCACAGTATTTTTCCCATTACTTCAAACAACAAACAAGCAAAAAAAAGTTACAGCTTTTCAGTTGTATTCGAACAATTTAAACCTTAGTTTTATTTGGGAGCAGTATGATTATTTGTGTAAAAGATCAGGACAAAAGATAGTTTACCTGTTTCATGCTTAAGCAAAGCAAGAGATCCCAAGTCAACTCTGAAAAAATAAAGCTCCTTAAATATTTCTGTTGCTTCACATTGAGAAGTTGAAACAAAAAAATTACAAGACCAGAGTGTTCATCTTAGTTACCAGAAATAATTTAGAGATTGTTTTGTTTCCCCTCATCCACCAACCCACTCAGCCACTTCATAAACAATGTGGGCTTGTCTTCAAAACAGAATACAATATTTCAACCCTACTATACCAAACAAAAATCAGGAAAGAGTTTACTGGCCACAGTTTTAGCTGAACCATGAAAGTGATCTTCATTAACATATCAGCTAATTGTAATTAAGCCCTAAAAGGTTGAAAAGGGGACAGTAATACCAATAAGTAATTAAATATGAGATGTTCCTGTAAATTATTTAATTACAATTGGTCCATATAAATTTCTAAAGCAACAATAAGTCTGCCTGCTAATCAGTACTTCACAGTACTGTCAAACACAACACAGGAATATGTTGTATGTTCCAAACTTTTTGCTAATTAATGCTACCTATGGGTAATGTTAGGCATCTTCAGGCAAGGTTCCAGATCCTCTAAGAGCTGCCCTGAACAAAAGTGGTTGGTTTTTTAGAAAAGCCTCTCATCACTACAGAACTTCTAGCAGTGTTTGACCCTAAATAAGCGACAAAGAATGATTATTTTCAAACTAATGAAGAAACATCTACCATACTTAAGTCAGCTGTTCTAAGAGACTTTCATTTATAAACTAACTGATTCTGTTAGCCACCTTCAGTGACATTTCCATAGAGGCTGAGCAACAAAGCACTGAGTTAAGAGTTAGTGTTTTCTACAGATTGATATACTATTTTACATACTAGGGCAGAAGTCTGAAGATTAGAGACAGAAAGCCACAAGCACACTAAGGTTTTGTTTGTTTTAAAGAAAAAGCTCAGAAGATGTGTTGGATGGCTTCGTTTACAATTCAGAAATCTCGATCTCAGTTACATCCAAGGAGGGAAAAATAAAATCTGTATAGGCATATCAGCTAACAGCAGAAGGAGCTGGTAACATTGGACAGCTAGTGCATTCAGCGATTTCTCCAACACTGTGCTTCAGGTTGGCAAGTTTTGCCACCAATTAAGGCAAACGAGCCTGTCACACTGTCTCCCTCATGTGGATACAAACATCAAAAGCATCACCCTATTTCTTGATAACTATCTTTTCAAAAGCAATGTTGTCCCATCATACTTCCAAGGTTGAACATCTCCTTACACACCTGTTTCCAGTTAACTTACAAGTTGAGAACTAGTCGCACTGCAACAACAGCACATACTTCCACATAAAGCATCTAAGCCCATTTTCATATGAGTCACTGCTGTTGAGGAAGAAAAAAGGCAATACTCCATCGTGTATATTTTGAAAAACAAAGCATAATATAAGCACTTATATTAAAAGATAATACAAAATGAATGCTCTAAGCTAAAATAAAAACTGCTCAACTGTCAGCTGCATAGCTAGAAAAAATGCACATAGTAGACAAGTCAAGGGAGGAAAAGGTGTTTTGTGCTAGCATTAGTTCTCAAATACAAAACTGCAAGTCTATATTTAGGTAGGCCACAGTTTGGCTTCTTATGCATGTAAATATGCAAGTATTGATGTAGGAATTTTTTAATTGCTAACACTTTATTGTACAAGCAGAGTGTCCATGAGTCTAGTTACATGACCTCTAGGTAGAAGTTAAAAGTTCAATCTTTTACACTTTTTTGCATAATCCTTGACACTACAAACAAGTATTTTAGCACACAAACAAAATTACCACTTGAAGGAATCAACAATATGTCAAAAGTTAAACACATTTCTTCAGGTACTCTGTTAGAATTTTTAATTTTTGTCTAAAGAGTGATACACATCCAGTTCCCAGGGTGGGGGAGAAATAGTGAGAAGAATGTTTCCACTTATGTCATTTACTTTTGGCAGCTTGTTCAATTCAGACAATGAAAAACACATTACTAAATTTTATTTTATTCAGCATCATTTTCATATTCTCTAGTATTACCAAGAAAAGTTCTATCATTAGACTACAAATACATAAGGAGAAACAAAGAAAGGATTTTTCCACTACACAAAAAATTAAATACTCTAAACAGGCATTTGCCTTCCATACTTTATTTTTTTTAATTTAATCCTTGCTGAAAATGGACAAAGATTCAAATGTGGTCTCCTCCTCTGTCTATACAAATTCAGACTCCCACCTACGGAGTTCACTTCCACCTTTACAATAAATAGAAAAACTGGTGTAGTACAATACAAGTATATTACTGCATTGCCTTCTATTCCTAATGTAACTATGATTACTAATGAAGCTAAAAAAAGCCTTATTGTGGTCCCAAGACAATTCGTGGTGAACACATAACGTATCAGATATTGCCATAGGCAAACAGTGATTAGGTCAAGGGGAAAAAAATAATCAATGTCTACATAGTTTTCACTTACCAACATATACAATTCAAAACCTAAATTGTTCCCTTGAGTGCAATGCAGTTATACAACAAGACTTAGTTACTTACAATTTAGCAACTGCTTCTAACGCAGTAAATGTGCTCAATTCATCTTGGGTTTTAAATATGCCTGCCGATGTCTTCAAATAGGTGGCATTATCTTTATTAGCAATAGGAAGGCATGTGGTCCAGAGGACCAAGTAGGTGGATAGAAATCACATTTCTATTTACTTGCAGTTTGTCCACTCACTTGTTAATGGGTGAAAAGAGAATGACATCAGTATATTTCATTACAGTGCTGCTGAATAACTGTGTAGAATTTTCCATCGCACGTATTACCGAAGCTATGTGGCAACCAAAAGTGACAATGGCATAGAGCACCAGCTGACTGTATTTCAATGTGAATCTTAAATAACATCAGCACAGGCAGACCTTCATGAGGCCTTTTTCAGTCTTCCCAAATTATAAATCAAACTTCTATAACTCTTGGGTTTGTTTTTTTATTCAGAAGCAATTCAAATGTATATGGTTTCTTCAACAAAATATTCCATTCAGAATTTTTGTGTAGAAGAAGGTGTATAAAGTCACTACTTTCCTTTTGGTAGCCATCAGGAATACAAGTTGAAGCAGAATTGTACAGAAAAAGAAACAAAAAGTAAGCTCTGTAAATTCACAGTCAGATACTTTCCTTCTGTGATTTGAAACTGCAGGATGCACAGGCTGTCCAACAAAAATTCACAAAACAAGCAGGGGCAGATAACTGGACAGAAGCTACAGCTGTCTGTTAACCATCCTGTCAACATTGCTACCTTCTACCTGGTTGTCTTCATGTAAAGTCCACAGAAAACTAATATCCATCAGTGTAATCTCTGAACTAAACATCATCTAAACAAACATGACTCTAGGCCAACAATTAAATATCCACAGTCCTCATTCCTTGAGCAACATCAAGGCACACAGTGTGACCCTTCTTAAGTGTCTCATTCTCATATGGGTACAGAACAGCAACCACTATTGCTCCATAACCCTTCTCTACGTAATTCTTAGGATGGAAACCATAGAGCTGTGACCCTTCTTCCAACGCGATCCTCACCTCCACTTTGGTTCAGCATAGGCTGACACATACCTCTTCAAACTGCTTGAAGGCCATTATGACTCTGGCAGCTTACCACCAAAACTGTGTAATTCAATGGCTTGCATTTGCTCTAGACTTTGTACCCTTTTAAAAAAAAAAAATCAAAAATTAAATGAGACTCTCTTAGAAACAAACAATAAAATTCCCACCATCAGTACCAATAGCCTTAAATGTCACAATTCGTATCTTCTGTGCACAATCACAAGCATCCCTGTTTCCATGAACACCTTTTCAGCAAGTAATTTCGGGGGGGGGGAGAGAATCACACCTGCATGCTGTTTCTACACACAAAAATTGCTCAATAGCACCAGAAGGAAAAGCAACAGCTACATAAAGCAGACATACGCATGTCCAACACGGTTGCTCCTCTAACAGCAGCAACAGCACAAGACTAGGAAATAAATGAATCTTCACCTACATCAAACTTGATTAAAATACCACTCCCATATTTGCTTCACATGCATCCACTGCAACCTGGTCCTAATTTAAGTTCCCATGACCAAATTAGTTCCAAGAAGTACACCTGAGTTTGCCAAGTTTGCACTTGGAAAAACATCCATGAGGGAAATAGAGTCTTGTAGCAGATTCCAGAGGTGGGAAGGACCTGCTGACAATCCTGAAGAATATAGCTGTAGAAAAGAAAAGCAAGTGTCTCCCAAAAGACCAAGCATTATCTGTGAACTTTTATAGTTAACAGACGCCAGCTGGGTTTTGGCCTAAATTTCTTGCTGCATAGCCTTTGTTCAATTCATCCTTAATTTTTATTGAGTTTCTTTCTAAGACAGTCATCTTTTTCAAGGATGTAAAATGAGTTAAACTCAAATTTGCTGCTTCTCTACAGATGACTGCTCCAAGTATACCCAGGCAAGAGGAGAAATCCTGCTCTGCTGCAAACTGAGCCATGTGTGTCACAACATTCCGTTGATTTAAACTGAGTAACAGCACAGCAGGGAAATACATAGGAACTAAAAATAATGCTAAAAAGGTGTTTTAATGCTTTTTTATGTTGCTAAGTTTTAAAGCAATTCATGAAATGAAAATGAATACAAACCAGCACAATGTATTCCTGTGAGCTTCTGATAACTGGCACAATCCAGTCACTGGCATGTTTGTTTCCAGGGGAGTGTGTCAAATGAAAGAAGACTCTGTTTTCAGCCTAGCGTGCCAAATGAATGAAAATTCTGCTGCCTCATGCTTGAGAAACCAAAAAAGTGTTCTCCTCAGCACATGTGCACAATTACACAGGCTTAGGTTTTCTTAACCAATTTTAACAACAGTATTTAAATGTAATTTTTTTCTTCTGTTGAAAATATTTTAGCCTTTTACCTTTTGTACTTAGATTTTCAGAAACTGATCATTTAGGAAAAATTAGATTGCCCAAGAGAACACTGTCATGGATAACCACAAGTTATGATTTAACATAAGCTTTGTCTCCGAGATGTTAAGAACACTCACCAACTCTCAACATTTTTAGAATTACTCTTCAAATTCAAATTGGAGAAAAGCTATCAAACAACAACTAATGATATTATTCAAGCCAACACTGACTAATTTGAAATCCTGCCTATTGTTATAGTTTATTTCCATTTAGTTTTTCATTCTGGTAGTTCAAAAGGAAGGAATGAGTATGTATCCTGTATTTATTTCACATGCTTTTCCAGGAACACTATTACATATTTATTTTTATTCCATTTTTTACATATTACATTTAGTGTTTACATATTTTTATAATCTGTTATATATTTTTTTATAGTATAGATAGTTGTACATATTTATATATACCTGGGTGTATTCCCTTATAGGCTAAAGAAAGTTGTTTCTGGGGAGTTCTCTTGAAAATCTGCCTATTGCATCAGTGATTTCCAGTCTACAGCTCTCAGTTAAAAAAAATATTACCTACAAAATTCCTGATCCTACAACATATTCACAGGACCTAAATTGCTACAAAGACAGACCACTGCTTTTACAGTCCATGTTGACAGGGAAAACAAAATGTGGCGTCTCCTGCAGTGCATTTCTTGCTCAATGCCTTTGCCGCTAGATAGCACAGCCCCCTGATTTACAAGAGAGGTGACACTATACCCAAGGACAGCTGAATGCAGTCCACACCCACCACTGTGGAGCATCAGTATAAGGCAGTGAAGATTTTGGGGTGTTGGATCTGACAAGTTCCAACCCTTCCTACAACGTAATGGCCAAAATATGCTGCTATTCGATTGTTTATATAGTTTTCTTGCTACATTTCAGCTTTAGTATGCTTTCAACTTCTTTCCAGAGGGTAAGGAATTAAAGGAAATCAGAGAATCAGCAAGGCTACATCCATACCAGGTCTTTACCTCCTTCTCTTGCTTATCCTGTTCTCATTATGCACCTGACATTACTGACCCACACACTCCTACACACCTAGCCTGTCTTTTCAAATAACTGCTTACCAGATCTCAATTTAAGTGTAATTTTTTGGAAGGAGATTACTAATGACCACAGACTTAGGTCTTAAAGAAAACCAGAGACCAAAATAAATAAATAAAAATACGCCCCCTCCGAAAACACCTGGGCTACTAATTACTGAATTCTTGTCACCTGAACTGTTGCTATCACTTTTGTGACTACATCTTTAATTGTCTTGTAAGCTCTAAACCTTTTCATATTTTTGAAAGGTTACCCTCCCTTCTGATGCCCAGTAAATGAGGAAAGGGCATATGAGCGACTGGATATCGAATGTATGGCTGATAAGAAGATTTTATAAATCCATATAAGAAGCCAATAGAGAACAATTAACTCCAGCACAGAAGTTTTCAAAAATTTACCCGTTATCTCATGAATCAACACAACATTTACATGGTGAATAATCCTCACAGGCATCAACTTTCAGAATAAACATTAGCTATTTATTAGCAACTCCCTCAGCCCTATCAGCAGTGAAGGACACCAATTTATATGCCCATACATCCACACACATCCATCATATATCTTTTCATATACACACACACAGATGCTAATACAAAAATATGTGTAAACAAGTGTATGTCCCCAGCAGTCCTATATGCTTATATAATGCTCTAATTTATATTTTAATTGTTGCTCAACTTCACAAAGCATTTTAAGAACACAGTTACATAAAAGCTGTTACATAAGCTTTGAATGAATAGGCAGTGATATTTAATATCGTAAGTAACGTTTTTAATGCACAATGTTTTTTAAACAAATGACAAAAACATTGGTATCATGAAGCTACTCTTGCAGGTGCACAACAAACTGGAAACAAAACAAATCATACCTTGAATAAAGGATCTAACTGTCAAAAATGAAAAGGTATATTAAACAGGATTTTATAAGGTCTGTCCCAGGCCCACTGCTATTCAGTATTTTAACCAGCAATTTGAATTACAGAATCACTATTAAACTGGTAGTTAACACTAACTTGGGAAAACCCGCAAAGATGTTGTCAAAGAGAATTAGAATTTTAAAAGGCCTGGACAAATTCGAGAATTGCTGTAAAAAAATATGACATTATTTCCTAAGTGAAAGACTCATGGTCTACATCTGGACAGAATTCATCAACTACACACACACAGAACAGAAAAAAGCAGTTAGGCAGAAGTGATCAGCGAATCACAAGCTGAGCATGAGCCAGTGACATGATGTTGCCTTTCTGTGCAGCACAGCCCACTGTGACATGAACAGTACAGCAACAAGCAACCATGCCATTTCACACAGCAATTGTTAAGACCTCAGCTGATTGCTGCATCCAGTTCAAACAATACAGTTAAAGAAAGCTATAAGCCTGTTCAGAAGATAAGCAAAAAAATCTGAATAATAAGTAGTCCAGGAGGAAAAAAATAGTGACTTCTTCAGAGAAACTGAAAGAACAAGAATGACCTAAGACTAAAGAAAAGGCAGCTGGCACAAGGAAATAACATCTTCAAATATGTAAGAGATAGCTGTAAAGAAAAGTGGAATAATTGCCTTGTCTGCTCTATTAGGGCTAACCTGTAACAGTCAGATAACAGCACAGGAAGATTCAAGTAAAGCTACCAGGAAAACTTCCTAAAAGCATCACTAGCATATCACTGGAACAGACTGCTTAAGTCTCCTTTACAAGCAGGTCTTGCATACACTTATCAGGCGTGACTTAGATTTAACTGGTTCTGTCACAGCAGGGTATAGTAGGTCACTAACAGTCCTGTATTTGAGAATTTAAATATCCTTTTGATGATCAATTTAATAATAACTCTGAAAATATTCCAACTGGATGTACTGCATCTGTTTATGTAGTTTAAAAGGTCCTGGCTGAGAGACAGTATTCTTGTCACACTGAAGATGACAGATGCTCATGCCAGAAAAGAAAGAGTCAATGAGATTTTCACAAAACCTAAAAGGGCTTTGAAAGGAGTGGCAAGTATCAAGAGGCGGCAGAAAACACTTCTTTACTATGAATTTGAAGTCCCATGGGGCCCTGGCTCCAGGACTTGGACTGCTAGGCATTAGGCTTATTTTTACTGTTACACAGCATGAGTAAGAAAGTCATCCTGTAGTAGATGATCACTAATAAGTCATCCACATAATTTGAGTTTAGAATACTTCCTCCATCCATTATAAGCTTTAGCCTTGAAAGATAATACGGAATAGATATGATCAGCAAGGTTTCTTGAGAATGTCAGATGAAAATAAGGACTAAACTGAACAAGAAAAGCAAGCAGGAATTTCTACAAGTATTAATAAAACTTTTTAAAAATTACACTATACCTTTACAAATGGGGTCTGTATTTGGTTTATTACAAAGACATACTTAATTCCTGCAACAAAAACACCTAAATAAGGATATGGTAGAGCTGCTGTAGTAAACCATATCCAGGCACAGCAGTTATAATTTCTTCATTTATGACAGAAAGGAGGAGCACCTCTCTCAAAATCTTATATATATTTATGTTTACAATATACTTATAGATATTTATTTAATATATTTTATATTTGCTTCTACTCTCTTTTTCCTGTTGTTTACCCAGCTTCTGTACCATACTATAATATTTCTGAAGTACTCATTTTGTAGAAGTAATGTTATTTTTCTTAGTTTAAGGACGCTTAAAAATAGCCCTGTCCACTGAACTTGAGCTCTGAGATCTGGGTGTACCTGAGTCTGTATTCTTGCATTTGTTTGTTTGTCCTTCTAGAGCCTGGAAGAAGACATTAAGCATTTACTAAGATCAAGATGTTCTTCATGTCACTGCTACAAAATCCACATTGTTCAGTTTGGATAAATCCTTAATACTTTTCTCCAGAAAATAACTGTAGTTAAATGAAAGGCATAAAAAAAGAAGATCTCATGTGTGAGGTGGTTATGTTTTCCACAAATAAAGTCATGTTAGCAGAACGTTACTCTCCTCCTCTCTCAAGGAAAAATTGTTCCACCCTTTATTTTTGACATATAGAACAGAAAATGTCTACAAATATCAAGATCTTAAAAAAAAAAAAAAAAAAGGGCAACACAAAAAAAAAAAACCAAAAAACACCACACCAAATTTAAGTAAATAGGGGAAAAAAAATTGTGGTGTTTTTTTTTAATAACTTCAAACCCAACTGATCACAAGTGGCAAAATTATGCATATTTTTAACCAAAGATGCTTCATTACAAACCATGTTAAGGTAACTTTGAGTTTGTATAGGATACTAATACCTCTGAAGGCCCTAAAACATATTTACAAACCTGTATTAATTTATTCAATATGTATTTCTGTCAGTGTTTTTCCAAATGCATTGCTTTAAATAGCTAAGTTTATAAAGAACTACCAGCAGCATTTATCAAATTCATTCCTTCTTTATTTAGAATACTTTCTACTGAACTAGTTAGGATTTAGTGCTACCCGCCATGTAGGAGAGTCGCATAATGATCCCTTTATACTCATTAACTACCATTTTAATGAGCTATTACTACCTCGGGACTCAGAAGACCTCAGGGAGGTTGTAACATGCCACTACCTATATAGTAATTCACTGCTGAGTTAGTACATAGCCTCCTTGAAGAATATAGGAATGCCCTCCATCACTCTCTGTAGTACAAATGCCAGCGTCAGCAAAATTTCTGCATGTAAGACACATCCCAGCCTGAAACTTAACAAACATCTCAGTTAAACTCCAGTAACCTTAACAGATTACCTATTACTATGGCCCACCACTTTGCTAAAAGTTATCACACTCCTAACAAAGTGAGCTGAAAGGATGAGCATTGCCTGACCACCTCAAGTCACAGTTTGATGGCATAAAATGTGGTAAATCTGATAAAGGGCCAGGGCAGAAGGCAGGGGACGCTAACATCCCAAAAGACTATTCGCCAAACCTGCCCGAGTCTGTATGAGCCATAAATTAGCCAGCCAATGTTCAAAGCTACCTGGATAAAGAAATTAAGTTTAGCAGTAGGAACCATCAATTAAAATTCATACAGAAAATTAATTTATAAGCAACTGAAAGCTAAATAAAATTAAATTTAAAAAATTGTGCCCATGTTATAAATTCCACATATATGCAATGACTTCTGATGGAACTGACTTGAAGACAGCCTTTCCCATTCACTAGCATTTTTTTAATGGAAAACTGGTATTATAGTCGCTAAAAATGCTTATCTGACATTATTTCTAGTGAGAATGAGCTAAATAATCCTTAAGACAGACAATTACACCTCAAGATTTATGGCAGCTGTGGGCAGATACTGTTACACACAGTGGCACGCTGTTCTGTGAATTGCCCTCTATGTTTTTCAAATCAAAACATTTGAACTGAACCATGTAGGCCCAACTGAGAGGCAGAAGGATCACTTCCCTGCTTTTCATAAAGCCATCCCTGCAAGCAGTTACTGCTCTTCTCTTCCAGTGCTACCTTGGAGGTATTGTTTGCATCAGTGAAGGAGGGGAGTAAATCACACTGATCCATAAACTGCCTCCCTCTTGGCCTGCAAGAGTGGGAAGAAGAGCAGAAGACAGACTCTACCCAAATGGGGAGACCCTTACAACAGGGCATTCCCCTAAGCAGCAGCCTAGGGAACAGCTGGTAGAGGCAGCACATGCCAAGCTTCTGCTCTCACAGCAATATCCACAGCAAGGCTGCAGCTGAACCAGATGCTCTGAAAACCCAGACAAGTCTGGAAGAGACAGAGGGCGGGTCTGCACAAGGAGGAAAAGCTGGGAAGATGAGCGTGAGGTAAACACTTCTCCCGATCTACTTTAAGCATTCTTCAGTTAGGTGAGTGCAACACCCAACAACCTCATCACTACGGAAGGCAGTGGGTATCACACACATGTATGTGCCTGCTTCTTCCCTTACACAGACGTAAAAATAATTCAGCAAAAACAAGCCTTTTTTGCTGGGAAGCTAAGTAGCCTGCCACCACCATCAGAGGACTAAGAGAGGTACAATAATAGCTCTTACCCAATATTCCCTCTGAAGTCACAAGTGAAACAGATTGGGAAATGCTCCCTGCTCATGAGAGAAAAATAAGTAAAGGGGCAAATGTAAGGTCAGTTCTTCAACCGCTGGTATTAAAAGGCAGCAGTTATATGGAGTGTATTTGCCTCCCATCATCTCTCATCCACCCATAGAGACCTATTCTCAAGTCTTGACAGCAGAGTAGGAACTGGACAGCTGAAAAGAGGAGATCTCTTGCTTCCTCCATCCCCACCTTCATCTCCCCATCACAAGCAGAAGTAACATATAAGAGGAATTTTTTTCTGACACCTGTATTTTAAGGATAGCTCCTCAGTCTGGAAGCAGTACAGGGAAGGACAGAGTGCAATAGCCAACTGCAGGAACTACAAAGTTGAGTGAGCAGAGCTGGCAGCAACACAAACACTGCAAAAGGAGAAAAGACCGAAATAAAGGGGAAAAGTATGCTTCCTTCTATGCCTGTGAAAAAGAAGAATCAGCAGTTGAGTGAGCAGCAATAAAAACTTGGCACAGGTTACATCTCATTAACTATGCTACCAGAAATCTGTTTCAGCCAACTGACTGCAGAAGATAGTGGCTATTACCAATTCATTTACTTGCTTCTCAACATGGGATTACAGGATTATCAGCATCAAAGATAACAGTGAAAGTCAGAAGATAAAAAAACTGTGGTCCTACTGCCTCAAGTAGAAACATTGACAAATGTAGAGTATTTCAAATGCAAAAGCTACAGGAAAAGTTTTGTGATCACAGGACCTAAATGAAGCAAAGATAAATCCTAACGTGGGTTCTCCCTCAAGTTTTCAAGTTATAAAATCAAGACTAAAATAAAGATCAACAGACAAGTAAGAATATAGTTAGCATTTTGACACAGGTGGCAACAAAAGGACTGAAACTGCAAGTCTGCGAGCTACTACATGGAAAAAAGCATTCTGTTACTGAAAATCCTACAAGCATCAATAACAGGGCAAAGCCACACTTCGCTCTGTCTCATAACCCAGCCATGGAATCAAATCCAAGAAATTAAAAAGGATTCCATCAGATGCAATTGCTTCCTCTCATAACTTGTCTTTTTTGGAAGGAAAAAAACACCCAAACACAAAACAGTGGTGGCAGAAATATTGCAAAACTATTTCTGAAAAAATACATCACAGTAAGTACCCCTGGACAAAATAAAAAAAATATTTACTGCAGGGTGAAGAAACTGAGGAAGCAGGAAGAAAGGAACTAAAATTAGTCCTTGTCTAGCTCCTCTCTTCCAATTAGTCCCACACAAATCCTCAGCCAACTTCAGGCAGATGCCAGCAGTGGAAGCTGTACACCCTGTGGCAATGTCGACAAAGAGCATACTGTTGGCAAACAGACCAAAAGGGTAAAAATTTTTGGTCTAGGTCTATTTTTGTTCTTTGACTCAAGAGCGAGGATGGTACTTTTTTTAAGTAGCAAAAGAAGCTATTCTTAAAAAAATAATGAGATTCTTAAAAGATAAGATTTGAGTTTAATTAAATCTAAAATATAAACTGTAAGTTTAAAAATTAAGGGATAACAGAAACATAATAAAGATAATACATGCTACAGACAATAATGAGCATTCTGAACAGGTAAAGGAGATTTGGGAAGAACTCAGTGATTCGCTGAAAAGGAACTACAATCTGTTGTCATTACTCCTGCCACTCTGTCTCTATGCAACATAGAAGATGACTGCTTACCCAGTGAGCAGCTATTCAGTATTTTTCTCCACACATTTGTTCATGTGTGGTGTGAGAAACTAAAGACTAGAATATTGTTTATTAAGATTTATGTTAAGCCCAATATAAAGATTAAATAATTAAAGAAAAAAAAAATAGCCATAATTGTTTATATAAGCCTAATTAGATACCACTTGTATAAGTCAAAGCAAAACTATTTTGTGAGATTGCTAAAGATAAGGATGTATGAATATGAGAATCAGTTATTGCTTTGTTTAAAGAAGTGTCAAACCGCAAGATGCAAGAATACGGGAAATAGCTATTGCTTTGCTTAGAAGTGTTTGCTAAAGGAGCTTATAACACAGTTCTGAGAAATACCACACAGCAAGTTGAAGAGAAAAGTTATCTAAAGGTAACTGAGGAAGACTTCAAGCCTTCGGCCTCAACGACCACCAGGAGGCAGAAAAAGACCCCCCAACAACAACTGGGACATGCGCAGAGTGAAGACCTGAATGCGGAACTGGATGACTGATAAAAGGAGACTGTTAGAACTGTTTGGCGCGGCAGTTGGCGGAACATAGACTCCCCTGCCGCCCAGCGCTGTCTTTGCTCATATTCTACTTGCTACAATTAATAAAATTTTCAATTGGATTATGATCCGTTGTAGTCTCAATTTATAACAATTCTTGGTGCCGTGACTCGGATAAGGAACGGTGGGCTTTGGTCCTCCGGGGAGGCGCGCCCCGCGACAATTCGCGGCCCCGCGACCAACAGCCTACCCCAACCTTACCGACGAACCTAAATTCTAGAATAGTGAGCAAAGGGAAAACCGGTAAAATCCCATAAAAATTCTGTGCACGGGAGTCCGGACGAAGACGCAGGACGCGTAAGTATATTGCGATGTTTGGTCGCGGGTTTGCCGTTCGGGCGGGATTGGGTTTTCCTGGACTATAACAAATGAGAGGTTCGATATACTGAACCAAGTGAATGTGGACCCTTTAGTACTGCGGTTCCCACCTCCCGCGAGGGACTGGGCCAGGAATAAGGGGAGTGAGTGAGTGTGTGTGCGGATAGTCCAGAAGATGGGGGCGAAGGGCAGCAAGCCTTCGACTCCCATGGGAAGGGTACCTACTGTACCTAGGAATACCCCTCTGGCATATATCTTAGACAATTGGAGATATTTCCCTGGAACTCTAGGGAAAGATAAACAGAAGATGATAGAATATTGTACTAAGATATGGGGAGGGAAGAAGATTTTTAAAAATGTCTTCTGGCCAGTCTATGGGTCAGAAGAAGATTGGATAAAATAACAATTAAACCTATGGGTTAATAATAAAAAAAAACTCTTAACCCAGAGGAGAGTCAATATGCGGAAGTTTGGCTGGAAAGACCGGGAGCTAAACTTTATCCATTGAATGAACTAACGTAGTAGTAAAGAAGGAACAGAGATGTTGTTTTTACTGTGGAAAGAAGGGACATATAAAGAAGAATTGCAGAGAAAGGATCAAAGATGAAGAAATATTAAAAACGGAATAGGAGAGTCAGGGGCTCTATATCTTAGGGGACCGAAGTCATCACGAGCCCTTGATAAAATTAAAAATAGGTCCCCATAAACAAGAGTTCACCTTTTTAGTAGACACTGGAGCTGAGAAATCAACTATTAAGCAAATACCTGAGGGATGTAAAGTTTCTCCTGAAAAAGTACAAGTAATCGGGGCAAAAGGAGAACCCTTTAAAGTCAACAAAATCAAAAATGTGGTATTTGAAACTGAAAATAAATTTGGAATGGGTGAACTCTTGCTCGTCCCTGAAGCAGAATTTAATCTACTGGGACGAGATTTAATTGTCAAATTGCAATTAGAAATTAAAGTAAAAAATCAAGAACTAACAGTGTCTACTTATCCTTTGACCGTGGAAGATCAAAAACAATTCAACCCCGATGTCTGATACTCTCCGGACACAATTAGTAGACTGGAAATCCCACCAATTAAAATCTAAATTTCTGAACCCCACATACCTGTGAGGGTAAAACAATATCCCATATCTCTAGAAGGACGGAGAGGATTAAAACCAGAAATTGATCGATTAATAACACAAGGCATCTTAGAGCCGTGTATGTCACCCTTTAATACCCCCATTCTGCCTGTAAAGAAACCAAATGGGAAATATTAGCTCGTACATGATTTAAGGGAAATAAACAAAAGAACTATCACCCGGTTCCCTGTAGTAGCAAATCCATATACACTTCTAAGTAAGTTAGAACCACATAACTCCTGGTATAGTGTGGTTGATCTAAAAGATGCCTTTTGGGCCTGTCCACTGGCAGAAGAATGCCGTGATTATTTTGCCTTTGAATGGGAAGATATAGAGACAGGCCGCAGACAGCAATTGAGATAGACCGTGTTCCCCCAGGGGTTCACTGAGTCCCCTAATTTGTTTGGACAGGCCCTGGAAGAATTCTTAAAGGAATACCAGGTGCAAAAGGGAAATGTACTTTTGCAATATGTAGATGATCTGCTTATAGCAGAAAATAATCAGGAGGATGTAAGAAAAGAAACCATTCGACTTCTAAATTTTCTTGCCCAAAAAGGACTACAGGTATCACAAGAAAAGTTACAATTTGTGGAAGAAAAAGTGAAATACTTGGGGCATTATTTGTTTAACGGCAAGAAGGTATTAGATCCAGAGCGCATTAAAGCAATTCTGGAATTACCTATGCCTGTCACTAAGAGACAAATTCGGCAGGCATTAGGGCTATTTGGGTATTGTAGGAAGACAAAATACCCAAATGGACCCCGCAAGATCGAGAGCAGTTTGTCAGTCTCAAAAAAAAAAAGAACTAAGCCAAGCACCGGTTTTAAGCCTACCAGATTTAAAGCGGCCATTCCATTTATTTGTTAATATACATGAAGGAACGGCATTCGGAGTTTTAACTCAGGAATGGGCTGGACAAAAAAAAAAAACTGGTGGCATACTTATGAAAGCTGTTGGACCCTGTAAGCAGGGGTTGGCCAAGTTGTTTACAAATAATTGTTGCTGCAGCCTTATTACTCAAGGAAACAAATCGCATTATTTTTAATGGAGACGTTGTCTTATATGTGTTTCATAATATCAGGGGAGTGTTACAACAAAAAAACAGAAAAATGGCTTACAGATAGCCGATTATTAAAGTATGAAGGAATACCTATAGAATCCCCTAAACTATCTCTAAAAACGATTGGAACAATTAAACAGAGTTTTGGAAAAATATGGGAGGAAAGGGGATTCGTTAACTCACAGGGAAAAGAACTGATACACCCAAAATTAATTCGACGAGTTTTGGGGACATTAAAAACGCCGAATAAAATAGCAGTTGTACATATAAAGGGACATCAACGGGGTACAAGTTACCAAATCAGGGGAAATAATGCAGCTGATACGAAAGCAAAACGAATGGCAGGCAATTATAATACGATTTTAACTATATAACAGACATCTATTAATAAAAATTTGAGTTTTGAGTCTGTAGAAAAAGAAAAATTAGAACAAATGGGAGCTAAGGAACAGGATGGTAAATACATATTGCCAGATGGGAGAGAAGTTTTGCCGAAGGGCATAGCACTCGAAATATTTTCAAAAATATATAGTAAAACACACTGGGGAACCCAGGCATTAGTTGATCATTTTAATCAACTGTTTGCCTGTATAGGTGTATACAACATCGCAAAAACAGTCACAGCAGCCTGTGAGACCTGTCAAAAGGTCAATCGAAACAACATGAGACAAAAACCTCTTGGAGGACGTTCCCCAGCATATAGACCTTTTTCACACATACAAGTGGATTTTACTGAACTACCCAGGATAGGGCGTCACAAATACTAAAGTGTTGCTTGAAAACATTATACCTCGATATGGAGTACCTGAAGTAATTGACTCGGACAGAGAAACACACTTTGTGTCAAAAATTGTTAGAGATCTAACAAGAAACTTAAGAATTAAGTGGGAATACCATACACCATGGCATCCACAGAGTTCGGGAAAAGTTGAAAGGATGAATGGGGAAATCAAAACTATCCTAACTAAATTAATGATAGAAACTAAATTATCATGGATTAAGTGCCTATCCATGGCACTATTAATTTTTTAGAACTAGACCCCGAACGGATGTGGGAATATCAGCATTCGAAATGGTGTATGGAATGCCCTAGTGGATTGAAAGCCCACAAACAAACATTTTAATTTGAGACCGTGCGATTAATGACTTACAACAGAAACACCTGTCCGGACTGCTGAGCGTGGATGGACTCATATCAGTCACATTAAAGGCCCGGTAACAAGACCCCATTGGAAGGTGGTCAGTGCACCAGGTGACACCAAGATTATATTAAGAAGATAAAGTAATGATATACACTTGGTTTGATTATTTTGAAGCCTTGCCCTTTGGTGTAAAGTGTGTGATTTGTTTTATAATTGTTTTTATAGGATTTTTAGTGGTGTATTACTTGTGGAAACATACTAAGTGTGGTCGTAAAAATTGTTAAATACTCATACAACCTAATATAGAATATAGAGATTCTACGGGAATAAGGAACAACTATATACAAAACTTACAATTAAGGTGTAACAACCAACAGTGTGATTGTTATCCATTTGTATGTTTTAAATGCAAGGTATGCCAGGACAAATGGTGGGTGCATTGCTATGAAGGATACCCTCCAAACGGAGTCTGCGAGCAGTGCTATAAATTTGAAAGATCATTAACTGATTGGAAATTGAAACAATTCGAACAAAGACGAGAAATAGTAAAGGGATCCCTCCAATGGTGAGATATCTTTACTAAAAGAATCCCCTTTGTAACTGAGATCGTAACTGTCCGGTGTCGGAGGGAAGTACTAACCGTGCCTTGCCTGACCCGATTAATTAAAGCTGCGAAGTGGGAGGCCTATGTACACAGGCAGAAAACCCGAAACAGCTATTCTCCTGAAGAATTCCCTTGCTGCCGAGAAGATGGTACACCCCGTGGCTCGAAGCAACCGAGTCGACGGGCGAGGCAGAAGAGAAACCAACTGTGGAGAAATGAATCAGGAAAATGGGATGCAAAGGCAATCATGGCTGAACTTCCCCAGGACTGGTAAGAGTTTACTAAAATTAATTAAAAAAAAAATTAACAAACACCCTTTTTCCTGGTATACCGTTAATTGTGCTATTGATAGTAACCCAGGCAGAAAGAGGAAACCCACATGAACCATTTAAGTGAAAATAAAAATAGCGTCTAATAAACAATAATAGGATAAAAAGAAAAAGGGGGGATTGTGAGAAACTAAAGACTAGAATATTGTTTATTAAGATTTATGTTAAGCCCAATATAAAGATTAAATAATTAAAGAAAAAAAAAATAGCCATAATTGTTTATATAAGCCTAATTAGATACCACTTGTATAAGTCAAAGCAAAACTATTTTGTGAGATTGCTAAAGATAAGGATGTATGAATATGAGAATCAGTTATTGCTTTGTTTAAAGAAGTGTCAAACCGCAAGATGCAAGAATACGGGAAATAGCTATTGCTTTGCTTAGAAGTGTTTGCTAAAGGAGCTTATAACACAGTTCTGAGAAATACCACACAGCAAGTTGAAGAGAAAAGTTATCTAAAGGTAACTGAGGAAGACTTCAAGCCTTCGGCCTCAACGACCACCAGGAGGCAGAAAAAGACCCCCCAACAACAACTGGGACATGCGCAGAGTGAAGACCTGAATGCGGAACTGGATGACTGATAAAAGGAGACTGTTAGAACTGTTTGGCGCGGCAGTTGGCGGAACATAGACTCCCCTGCCGCCCAGCGCTGTCTTTGCTCATATTCTACTTGCTACAATTAATAAAATTTTCAATTGGATTATGATCCGTTGTAGTCTCAATTTATAACAGTGGCCTCATCTGCTCTTAGATGCATGCTGTTCAAACGCATTTGGAAGCCATGGTTATTTGTTTTAAGCCCATCACAATGGCATCAGAATTCATCAATAATATTATTCACCATTATAATATCTTGAGACAAGCGTGCATTACTTTCCTTTTTTTATAGATTGCAAAATGAGGCACAGATTAAGGTAAAATCTGCAGTAATCTCAGGTGCTAATTTTATCTCAGATATGATTTTTCCAAGTGCTCAGTATCAAACAACATTCCATACATTCAGGGCACAGACTTTGATCGACTTCAGCTGCAGCTGCAAACCCTCAGCATTTCTGCATATAAGCCCCTAGTATCTCAAATTATGCAACCAGAATTGCAGAGCACTCAAATCAATTAGTCACCACTTGGGAAAAGTTTCGTTTAAACGACTTGCCTAGCATCACACAGGAATTCTGTGGCAGAGAGAGGAACAGAACCCAATCCTCAAGGGCACTTTTCGTCTGACTAGCTTGCCCATGAAACCATTTTTTTTCCCCTGCATTCTCCCCCACTCTCTACATACCCTCAACATCTACAGGTTAAACAGTTTTTACAGACAACAGTCTCTTTCAATACATAAGCCTGAAGCTGCACTGGGGCCAGATCTCTCCCTGAGCCTGAATAAGTAAAGACCCTGTAGAATATAATGTAGTGAATTAAAAATCATCACAATGAACAAGCACAAAGAAACCAAATTAAGATTTGAGACATTCTGAAAACTGACATTCCCTAATTTTACAGTATGCAGTCCTGGAAATTTGTTACTAGTCTTTAAAAGCAATAGTAAAGTACATGGCTGTTGTACAAAAAGACAGAGAAACAAGTAGATTCAAAATGGAAAAAATATTTGCATAAGCAATGCAGACCTGCTTTATAATACTAACTCACAAGCAGTGCTTCCCCCCACCCCCTTCAAATAAACCCCAGCTCTCTGAAGAATTATTTTGATTCTAACAGGCTCCACTAAATTGCAGAATGATCTGGCTAGTTATCAGTTTGCCTGTTTCAAATTACAAATCTTAACACAAATGTAACATAAAATAGATTAGTCCTTAAAACAATAAAAGTGTAATGTTTCTGAGAGATATGCAATAGTAGACTGGTATCCACACAGAACTAAAAGCCAGCATATGCAATATCAGTTTAGAAGGGCAGGGAAAAATCAGTAAATCAAGTGCATCAATTAGGAAGGGGAAGGAGACTGCATGTAGTACAAGCAGATGAGCCCAGGTGTAGACGGACAGTTCTGAAACACGCAGTGTCCAGGCAACTGATTCTCTCACAGGAAAGTGTATGTTTTGTCTCAAAAGACCCAGAAGTATTTACCAAGCACTTTCTGCAAGGCATATATATTTTTACCATCTAAGACAAAGAAGAACAAGACCCAGAACCTTGCAAAATCTCTCAAATATAATGAAAGTAATGAGATTCTAAAAATAGTGGCAGCCACACAAGAAACTGGCTAAGCATTTTAATTACCAATTCTGCTATGGTACAACAAAGTTCTTCCTTAATAATTGAGTAGAAGTTCTGTACACATGCGTTCTCCAGAAGCACAAATGGAGAGGTCTACTTTCAGACCACAAATGACTGCAGCTATTCTTTATCCAAATTACTTTGAATCTTGCTGAAATACAATTTGTGAGGCACATTTTCAGAAGTTATAAATAATCCAGAACTGTTTTGCTTATGTGAATGGCATTGCTAACATTTATCAATACAAGACATACTTGCAAGATGTACTTGCAATACTTTTATATCACCTTTATCTCATTTTATCACCACATTTAATGTAAAATATTTGTCTAAGAATTAAAAAGCCTTATATACCCTGGAAGACAAACTCCATCAAGCTGAATAAATATGAATAATCCAAGTCTTTTCTTAAAGAAAAAAAAAAAGAACAAGAATCTAAGTATTTGTAGTTGTATTTTTGAAACAATATTTCATGTATTTTATATTTGATGTCGTTTTCCTGCACTATGTAAAAATAAAATAATAACTTAAAATATAGAACTATACTATTCCCACATGGAGCAATCAAAATTTGCATGCAATTAAAAACAGTTTTAAAGATTAAAATTCCAACTCCTCAAGTTTCCAGGAATCCTCAGACTCATGCATGTATTTACATGGGAGTCAAATGTGACTGCTGCCTGAACACTGGTAGAATTATGCTCCCAAATAAACTGACAGGCACACTAAGTTTTTATTCAATAATATTTATAGATCTAGAGTCAGACTTAAATATCCATGAACTGAAAAATTACAGGCATCTTTACAAGCAAGACAACTTTACATATGGAGAACAGTTTATCTTACCCAAGAAAACCTTTCTGTTTATATTGATCTAGAGTTGCATGAAAGAATCTTGTTTATAAAGGATTCTTAGCATAGCAAGCGTTCCATGAAAAACTGAAATGAGGAAAATTTCCATAATCATCTTAATTTAGATGGACTTTACACACAAGACATAGGTTATAATCTATATGCATACATACTTTATGTTCCTTCACCTGAAAGACTTTAACAAGTCTTCACTACCACTTGCCTCTTTTCAACTAATAATGTTAGATAAGACCAAGCAGGGATCTAGGGGAGAGAAACAACTCTCAAAAATGAGAAACAGCAAAAGGAAACTGGGATATGGTCCACCAAGATACAACTATAATTAGTTTCCATATTTCTCTATCAATATTTGTACAAAAAAAGTGAAAAGAAAAATATTTTTAAAAGACTACAAGTCAAGAATATTTGTTCAGTTAATTGTTATTATTAACATAAAGTACAAACAAAACCATACGTAAGAAGTAAAAAAGCTTTAGTGATAAAACAACAAAAAAGGAAATTTTTTTTTTTTGCTTTCTTTACTGAATGATCTCCAGAAATCTTTAATTGGGTATGAAGTTTAGGTGAATATCCAATAAGGGCACACAAACAAAAAACTTGCTGCTCACTGCATTAATGAGTTGCAACACAATGAACTTCAAATTCTGAAAGGCTCTTTTACGGCAAAATAAAACAAAAACATGAAGAGTTAATTCTATGAGCAATTTTAAGTTCTTCATACTTATTTATTCTGCTCTCACTTTACAACAAGAAATATGAATCATTACACAGTTTTATATGATCAGTTGTATCAGCTTTTTTCCTATGATTCTATGACTTTAATAAAATAAAATTGTTTAGAACTGTCCACAGAAGGGAAACTTCTGATTATTTTCACTAATTCAGTAGTTTTAATTAGTGACTCTTCCATCGCTGTTAAAAAGTAAGCCAAGGTAAAAAATGAACTCCACAATAGTATCAAGTCTTCAGTTCTGGTAGGGCATTTTTACATTTTTACTTTTAAATGACAAAGTTATGTATTGCCTACATATACAGAATTAATTTTTTGTTCAAAACACACATCAGCAGTGTATCCAGGAATATTCAAGGAAATTTACTCAATATATTGGTTGCTAATTTGTGCAATTTTATGCCTTTTCCAAGAATTCACTTGTTCCTTCAACCCAAACAGGAAGTAACCATTTGAGATTTGCTCCACAGTCAAGGATAAATAAGAATGCCATCAACGAAACTCAAAGTTTTAATGATAAAGTTAATGTAAAGGTATAACTAAGAGACAATTTCAGGGAAAAAAATGACACCAAGTGTCAGCACAGTAAAAGAAAAAAGCCAAAGGATTTTTAAAAGATGCATATGAATTTGCTGACTAACAGAGATGAAACCTAGAAATTGAGACCTTTACTATTATCTGCAACTCTTAACCAGGTAAGGAGAAATAAAAACAACACCTTGCTTCTGGGGAATTGCTACTACTGCACTGATTAATATAGAAACTGTTTAGTACAAACCAGTTACCCTCCAGGAAGTGAGAGTTACATTACACCCACAGCCTCCCCCCACACACACACTTTTATAAAAAGGGGATTTCTTGAACACAAGGTTTAACAATTGTATGCAGTCATATAACAAATCCCTGAATGAATAAATTGCCCACCAGCTAGGTAAGTTTTCATCTTGGGTAAAAACCAAACCAAACCACCCTCAAAACAAACAAAAAAAACTAAAAACAAAACAAAACAAAAAACAACCAGGTTTTTTTTTAAAGTTACATTTGCTAAAATTCTCAGCAATGACCTGGAGGAATAAAATGTATTTTGCACAAATATATGTATTCTTCCCATATCTGATTTTTGGCAATTATGCTGTTCAGCATGGCAAGCAAATAGAGCAAGATTAACACTAACTTCCTAAAACAAATTGATTTCATGTTCCAAATGCCGCGATAATTTTCTTTGTACCTTTCAAATTCCTTTAAATCAAATAGTAGCAGCTGGAAAAGCTTGCACTAGGTTCTCTTAAAATTGTATTGCACCACAGTAGCTAAGTTTTTCCACTGACATTAAAATAAATACAGCCAACCCGTATCACGTAATGAAGTAAAATTTGATTGTTTTCTAACAAACCTTCTCAAAACAGCATTGACAAGAAACTCATTTCAATACCATTTTATGCCACACAACAAACTAATGCCATAGATGAAGAAATGCTACAACCTCACAAGGGCATTTCCAGCAAATGAGCCTCCACTGGCTGAAACGATCATTCTAAATACTGCAATATCTTCAACTCTGTCTTCTAACCCTTTTTTTTTTACCACTAGACAGAATACATATTTGATACTTATTTGATAAGATAAACTTGAATTTTGCCCAATAAGTATGCTCTGGCTGCCATTATATTAAACCAGCAACAACAATCTGTCAATTAGGCTAACAGATGCCAGCTAATACTGGAAAGAATAACCTTGAATGCTTTTTAAAACTAAGAATGGCATCTGAAACCAAAGTAAATATTTGATAACTCCAGTAAATTTTCACTTCTTTTCAACTGTAAGTTTGTGTAGTACTGCCTGTTATAGAACTATTATAATGTTACTAATGATCAAGATATTTAATAATTATGGAAACTTATAATTTGCTTTTTTGATATTTTCTAAAATTAGTAACAGGCTGTATATTCACAAAACTTAGCAAGCCAAGTTCTTTATTTAGTATTCAATCAAAAATATAACTGCAAAATATTAGCTATGTGTATTTTTAACAAACGAGTTCAATCAAGTTGCTTGCTATCATCTGCATGGATGTTTTTGATACTCCTTCAAAATCACTTACATGTCAAAGACACTGCATGAAATTGAAACCTTTACTAATGCCAAGGTTTGACCCAGGATCCAAAATAAATCTGCATGTACAGACCCTTGTACCTACACAAAGCACCAATTACTTCAAATAAGGTTTTGTCTGTGCACTAGAGTCCACCCATGTGGAGCCAATTACTATAGCAGGGCCATTATATGGTTCATTTCCCCATACCAGCTTGGCAAGAGGTGTACATGGGTGTAGGAAGTGCAAAAGAACCTTCACTAATAAAGTGCCTCAAACACACGTCCGTGCATTGTAATATTTAATGTTACAACAAATGCTTCTTCACTGGGACTAGACCATGCAAAACAATAAATACTGCAGGGCAGTTTCCAATTTGAACAGTATTTTTCAAGTTTCTCTTTTTATCCCACCAATAAAATCCAATTATCTTTTTTTTAAAAAAGCTTGAATAATTACGCTGATCCTTAATCTATGTTGCACATTTCTAACAATACCTGAGAATTCCTAAGAATGTTGAGATGCTGCAAGATTTGAACAGAAGGTATGAGAAAAATGCCAGAATTGCATGCTTTTCAAGAAGTATAGTATGTTTATAATAGCAGAAGCACTGATATTACTTATTGATTATGTCTGGTGTCATTCCATTCCTAAATGGGAAAGTTGTTGTTTGAAATAATTATTATAAATAGGAGCAAACCACTTGAGTATAAAAATCTCTCCCCCATTGGAAGTACTGAAGCTCCATCTAGAGGCTTTTCTTCCTCTACTGTCATTTGTGGTATATGTAATATCACCTAGAAATGTGAACAATATTAAATGTCAGAGGCTTCTTTGTACCTCCTCTTTTGTTATTCATAATGGGTTCTTGCCCTGAACCTTTGCCTGGCAACACTAGCTCCTTCACTGCCATCAAGTGGTAAGAAACCATAACTGAACTTAAAAATGTAAAATCTCAATAATCAGATTAAATGATCAGTATAGTATAGAGACAACTACAAATACTGAAAATTTTTATGGTTCTTTTCATTGAAGTTCTGGTATATCTACTCCAGAGCACTACGAAGCCTCACACAATAAATTCAGCAATGGTTTCAAATATCTTTTTGTAAGGTTCATTTTTATTTCAAATTGCACAGAATAAAAATCTACATCCATATTCCCCAACATTATATTTAGAACAAAAAGGTATCACAATAAAAGAATTTTTAAGCAGTAATATATGTAACGCTTAACACTTAAAAAATATTGAATTTGGCAATTAGGCGGAATTCCATAACATAATTAGAATGAACAGCACAAACGTCTCCTCAGACTTAGTGTTGCCTATTGGCAGTATCTCAAAAGAAAGGGCGAAAGAGCAGCCCATCTCTTCAGCAGTGTCTAATGCAGCAAGTATGCAGCTATGTCAGTATCTCCCTTTGTGCTCCACAGCTGTAATCAACTGTGGACGTTTGTTGCATCAGGAGAAGTCTTAATGCTCTACAATCGGAAGTGACCTATGGGGAAACAAGCACACAACACACCAAAAAACTGGGAGGTTTGTCTACATCAAATAAATAGGAAGAACTAATAAAGTAACAGCAGAATGGAGTCAGGTTGCAGGACCTTGATTACTTCAATTTCAATGTCTTGAGTGACTTATGGTACAACTACTCCCACAGTCACCCATCACTCCCATATACAATACTTCGAATTACAGAAACCCCACAAGGTCTTCATCATGACTAGGAATGACTCTAAAATAAACCTCCTAGCATACATACAGTGCAATTGCATTAACTGCTTCTATCTGCTTTTCCATGCACACAATCTTATTTCACTTTCTCTTCAGCAGTTATTCCAATTGGGTATTTTGCCCATGGCAGAAGATAAAGTACAAAGACTTCTTGGTTGTTGTCCTGTTAGACAGAACAGTGACTAGTACATGCAATGGAGCTTAAGAATCCAAATTCTGTTACAGAAATTTAAAAATGGAAAAAGGAATAGTTATCAGATTAAAATTAGCAGAAAAAAAATAATATTCTCTATACCAGAGATATTTTATGCCTTATCAATACTTCATTGGTAAGGAAAGAACTATTGAAATATTTCTATCAAATCCTGTGTCTACCAGTCTGCAGGTTAAATCTGCATTGTGTTAAGTACTGGGTAGCTGCTTACCTACTTCTAACTTAGCAGAGCCAGCTCTCTGCTGAAAAGCAGGCTCACACAGAGCAGTCTGCTAAAACTTTGCCATTGGCAAAGCAACCTCCAGACAACCAAACTTTCCAGCTGGAAAAGGTCAGTCTGAAAGATCCAACCTCTGTGTTTGCTTGGCCTGGAACCCAGCCTGCTCATCCAAAGACACTTTGTTTCTAGACCAGCAATTTTCAAACACAGTTGTGAAAAATCCTCCTTCAAAATCATCATTGGTATAACACCTACATATTGAAATTGAGATCACATCAAATATTTGTTTAAGAATTACTTAAGAAAACCACAAATAATAAAAATATATATTATGAAACTTAGGACAATTATTTCTTCTGCAACGCTGGGAAAGGAAGAATAGGACTGATACTGACATGCAGAAGTAAAAATGGATCTTCAAAAATTACACAAGAAGAGACCAAAAACTGAACAAAAAGGGCCTAGAGATCAGTGAACAAGCAAAGAAAAGAAAAAAACAACACAAAAACCCAATAACAGCAAAAATATGTGAGGATTTTAAAAAAGGCAAGAATAAAAAAAGGGAATATACAGAGGCACTGTAACATGCAGCCTAAAGCCACATGCAGCTTTAGGCTCAAGGCAAAACTAACTGCCTGTTGCTTGGCAATTCAATCTCGAGGTCCAACTGAAAAGCCAAAACCTATTTTAGACAGTCATTTTAGTTACAGAAAGCATAGGGATTAGACAAAGAGGCTGTTTCTGAGGTAATTGAAATGTAAGTTAACCAGGGTGCATACAACCACTTTAGCTCCCGAGCTGAAAGAAAGGACTGAATTTATGATGAGCAGTGAAAGCCACAGTAAAATCTGATGGCAGGAGGAATACTTTTAAAAACAAACAAGCCAACCATCCAACGAAGAGAAAAGATGACCTCCAGGATTGAAGATTGAGTGACAAACAGAAGTAGGAGACATTGGAGATTTAAAAAAATAAAAATAAAAAAAAAATTCCTTAGTTTTTCTTCCCCAACATTATTACATGTAGTTCAAGCTCATTGCAGATCTCTCAAAAGGATGTATCAAATACACTGATAAGAAAAAGTAACCAGAGAAAGGGCATTTTAAAAGTAACAGATATCCCTGTATAGTATCCCTGATTGATAACTATAGTTTTTAATGAGGGGACAAAAAAAGGAAAAACAGGAATCAGAAGACAAAGTACAGTATATACTCGAGCAGGACAGAGAAGACTGTCAGACTCTTCACTCTTTCAGCCTCTGAAAATTAGAACAGCAAAAAAAATCTAGCACAAAAGCCATGGAAAGTGTCATCAAAGAAGAGAGAATAGTTATTAGCTCCAGGAGCTGCATGGACAACTACCGTGAACTGCAATGCAGAAGGTTCCTAAGAAGTATTTACAAAGCCCTAACAATACTCAAGCATCACAGTCAGCTCAGCAATTCTCAGCTGTGGCCACCAGGGACCCTATATACTGCCCTCATTAAAGAAAAACACCTAGTGCAGTCCCAGCAACAACAACAACAAAAAGCTTTAGGCATAGCAAAGAACAAGAAGCCATTTAGGTAACTGTCTTGTTCTCCATCATTATTCTAGGACTGACAGTTTGAAGACAGGGATTTAGTTTGGGGCGGGGGGGGGGGGGGGGGGGGAATCTCCATGATGTCCAGTTTGCTAATAGCTAGTGAAAACTGTAAACCTCTTGCCAAATATTAATCTAGAAAATGAAGCCCTGATAGGCAGGTCTAAACAGATTTGCTGTGAAACCTGGAGAGGAGTGGAGAGATGAAGGGGGGGGGGGGGGGGGCGGTGTTAGCATAGGTCATTCATTTTGAGGATTTGTTTGCATCTTTTCCAGGTAAAGGAAATAATGAAGAGTGACTAAAACAAAATACAGGAAGTCTACGGCAGGTTTCTGCTTCCTCTTTTGGGCCACAGGTGTCATATTCTAGTAGTAGCTGGAAGGAAACCTGCCTTTGCCCTCCTTTGTCAAGATGGGAATATCACTAGGACTCTAGAAGGAAGGCTATAGCCTAGAGATCAACTCATCCAACACATTGTCAGGACCTGGCTTTGTCAGAAAACGGGGTAGACTTTCATACTTTATCCAAATAAAACTACCAAGGTCCAACTTAAAACAAACAAAAATATCGAAGAACAGCATAATAAGCAAGATGCAACTTAAAATGTCATCAAAAGATCAGCAACGATTCCTTTGAAGATTGGCTCCTTTCCTTGGGCTATATTAGCAACTGCAGTACCTTTTCCAGATTACTGATGCTTGAAACAAAACACAATTTCAGAACATTTATACCAGAGCACATGCAATAATTCTTGCTAAAATCACCAATTCAATATTTACCCTAAAAATTTAATACAAAAGAGCTCGAGCCTGTTAAGCAATTATCAAGACTGACCATAAGAAACTTCTCTGGAGTAACCTGCCATTTCAAGCACAAGCTGGCTCCACTAGATTCTCTTGCTTTCGATCCTCTCGCCAACGTGTTGGGACTCAGCGAAGTGCTATCCCACACTGTAACTCACTTAGTCAAGTGATAGATCTTACACTAGTATAACTCATCTAGAGTATTTTTTCACCTCTTGTAATGATGTTTTTCTTCATCCAAGGCATTACAAGACAGGTCCTTGTGAAAATGAGTCCTGTTTTCAAGGTGCCTACTGCCAGTGTATGAATCTGTTACTACCGACACTCAATAGATCCCAGAGCACAAGCGTTGGGCTGAGAGTCAGAACAGCATTTTCTAGACTGAACAATTACCTCAAATACTATTACCATAGCCTAGCACAGAAATCAGCTACTCGCATATTAATTTAGTCACACAAAACCCCAGCAAATATTAGGGAATGGGGGAATCAGTTAATGCCCACATTTCACAACACACTGGTTTTCTTTCATTTTTTATTCCTAGGGTATCTGAGAAATTAATGTCCTTCAGGGAGTCTTTCCTTCTTCTTTTGACCACTGCTGCAGGACTCATACCATCTCATCTTTAAATGGCATACTGGTCTCATTACATAACAGGACAAAAGGCCAAGTTTTTACCATGAAAGTTTAAATCTTATTTTCCAGCTTTGCCAACTTATACCAGATACCATCCCTTTAGGCATTCTTACCTTCATGCCCAAATCCATTAAAAGAAATTGGGGGGGTGGAGGAAGTGGGGTTTTTGTGCATGCTTTTTTTTTTTTTTTTTATCTGCTCACCCCTTACCAGTGGAGAGTCTAAAAGGCACCTCTGCTTGAGCAAGCTACCCCTTAAGAATAACCAAAATAATTATCTTACTAAATTGTCCTGCAAATCTGATACTCAGGTGAAGAATGGCAATGACTGCAATATATGTACTTCTTTAAGGCTTGCAGTCACACCGTCTGGGACTCCACAAGCAACCCTTGTGCAAGTTGGGAGGGGTGTTGGGTTTTACGCTAATAGCAAGTTCTTCTCCTGCAGCTGGAATGGGAAATACTCTGTATATTTATCTTAGCTGGACTACAAAATATTGAATACCTGATCAAGACACAATTCTATCTTGACTGAGGAATCAATTTCAGAAACCATCCCAGTCCAGTACTGTCTTTGCTGGCCATAGTATCAATCTGATCACGTCTAACCAGCTGTCATGTAAGGCTCTCATATCTCATGACAGCAGACAGGATAACCAATACCCTGATAATAATGGGATACCATTAATTCAATGACAGTGTCTTCAAGTTAATCTGTTAGAAAAGAGCACAGAAGCTACGGGAATGCATCTTAGATATTTCAGAAGTGAATAAACTCACTTTTTACTGCCTTCTGCTTTCTTTAGGTCACAAATTTAAGAATATACCATGCCCTTGTTAACAGTTCTCTAAATACCAGAAAAGTTTTCTTTAAAAAAAGAAAAATAAGAAAAAAAAAATAAAGCAGTGTTTAAGCAGCATTTATATTCACAAACACATTTACAAGAGAAGTCAACATTCTGCAATGCAAAATGGCAAACTATGCAAAAGCACTTTTTAAACAAAGTGTCCCAATTTATTTTCTAGACTTCAAATACTACAAATTGAATGCAAACACTTTTTGTGCTGAAAACTTTAAAATATCATGGTTTAAAATAGGAAGTGTAATATCAAGATTAAAGTTCTCTATTGTTAGGGTATGATTTTTACTTCAAGTGCATTTCTCAAACTCTATCCCTTTTATGGGGAGAATATAGTATTACCTAAACATTTTGGATTTAAATACAGTCTACTCAAACTTACATCTTCAGACACTGATAGAATTAAACATTACGGTTTTATGCAAAAATCAAGATAAAGCTAAGACGTGATAAAAATCAGCTGCAACACTAAATATTATCTAATTGTACCTATATATTGCAATTTGCTGCCACACTATGACAAATCAGAGCCTACATGGGACAATCCTAGGTCCAACTGTTACGGTAGCTCAGAAAAGGAAATATTCACCACCACTACCTCTCCCATGAAATTATCCATCTGAACTCTGCACCCAATACATCATACCTACAAAACTAGACTTCCCAGAAAATGAAGTCTGATTTAATCTTTCATTACCCCATACTTTTTTCTAGTTGCTGTTTCTTTGGGTTCTAAAACTTGATTTCTCAGTGTATCACTGCAGATATGTAGATGTTAGCGAAGAGCCAAAGTCTACCCCAAATTCACATCTCTTGACGTTAGTCAAGGCACATGCACAGCATGGAAGCGACAGGTAGGATTAGATACAGGGTTTAATTACTTTAGATAGTATCTAGAAGTATGAGTTTATCAGGTCCCTGAACAATAAACAGATCAACTCTAGCAGAAAAAAGAAAATTTATTGTACACTAAAGAACTAAAGCCTTGCGATTCAATACATTTCATTCAATACAACTTTTGGCTTTAATATGTTCACTTAAAGTTCCTGAATTTCAAACAAGTTCCCTGCTACAAAATTTATTTTGGCAAGTTTCTATCTTTTAAAAACTTCTAGAAGTGAGGGCATTTCATAAAACCCTGTCATGTCTTTCTCCTCACAGTATTAGCATTCAATAGAAAACACAAGATTTGACATTTTCATAGTGATTTATATAACTGAAACAAAGCAATACCAAAATCTTGCTTAAACCAATAGGAATGAGCAAAGACATTGCTAGTAAGTAGTACCATCAAAATTAGGATAACTAGTTGTTTCCAAAACAATAAACTTAAATACACAGTAAGAACTTTGCTGGGAATTAATAATTCCACAAAATTACTATGGTATAAAGGAACCATAACTCAAAAGGGGGGGGAGGGGACACGGGGGACACAGGACATACACAAACCAACTCTGCTTAGTCATAACTCAAGCAGTAATACAAACCCAAGTCCTCCATTTTACCTTCTGAAATGAGAGCTATTGTCCAAGACTGAGATGTTACAGAACTAATACTAGTTACTAGAGCAAAGTGACCAGAAGCAGATGATATATTCCTGAACTCCTTCTGGATATCTCAGAGGCCTAAGCTCCATAAAATGTGCTTAATCACACATCTGTAGCAGTTAGTAGAACAGGCAAACTGTGTAACAGCAGCTATTCTTCTTTCTAATTAATGATCAATAACTACAATAGCAACATGGTGGATTTTGCGCCAGTTCCAGTAGAATTTGTGGGATGTATAGCTAAAACCCCATGTTGACTACTTCTTTCTAACTTGTTAATATGGACTTTTGTATTTGTCCAAGCAAACTAGAGTGGCCATTTATTTGATTTTCAAAACCTTTTTATTCCTTTAAATGTAATCAAAACCAGGATGCTAGCTACAGCCTGCTTGATGATGAAAGTATCAAAAGTTTCATTCAGGAATAAAGCTACAGCCGTGCAATTTAATAATTCATTTAATCTGTCTTTTGTGTTGGAAATGTTCAAGAGATTCCCACACCAACACATTCTTTGCAGTAGACAGGTCAAGAGATATTAATTCAACTTGAAATAAATATACAGACACATTACTCCAAATGGATAAATTCAATGCTAAGAAGTCACCAGGACCATGGCTTTCACCTGAGATTGCTGCATCAAATTCACATACAAAGCTGCAGACCTGCAGGTGAGCAAGTTAACCCAGTACTGCAAAAAACTGCCAGCAGGGACTGGGCAGGCTGCTAATGTGATTCCCATCCACACAAAAAAAACCAGAAGAGATCCTGGGCATTGCAGACCAGAAAGTTTGTCATCCATCCTTAGTAAAGGCAGTAGGGGCTATAAAAATAAAGTCATTGCAGGCAGGGATAAACGTGGTCTCTTGGACAAGATGTTGCATGGCTTCTGCAAAGAGAAACCCTGCCTCACCAACCCAGCTGAGTCATTGGTGTGCATCAGTAAGGACAGAGAGAGGAGGTACAGCAGACACAGTACAATCCAATTTTGAAAAAGATTCTGGCTAGGTTCCACACCAAAGGTTATCAAAGAAATTAACTTGCCACAGGATGGGAGGAGAAAGTCTTACAAATAGAAAATTAGTGAACAGAATACAAAAAGCAAGATTTAATGGCCAATTTTCAGGGCAGAGAATAGGCAGCTGAAAGGGCTCCTGCTGTGGGATTGGTGCTGGGACTGGCTTTATTCAGTACTTTCAATGACAACCTGAAGAGCAGAGCATGCAGTGAAATCTCACGGTTCATAGGTGACACTATAGGTTTTGGGTAGATACCAGACACTAGCGAGGGAATGCCAAACCAAGTCATGTGACAAAAAAAAAAAAAAAGAGAGAGAGAAGATTCAGTGTAGGTAAGATTGTTGCCTTAAACTAACCATGCCTACACAGAGCAGAGCTTGGAGCTGGCAATTACAAATCATTAAGTGATCCAAGGCACATTGCTAACAGTTCTCCAAACCCACTGCACAGCACCGGCTGACTGAAAGGCACCACCAGGAATGGCATCTTTTAACATTACTGATCAAAAACTGTGGAGGCCAAGAGGTACAGGGGGCAAATAGACCACAAAACATGGCTAGGTTCACCTGCTCTCCCCAAGTAACACCATCTATTGCCACTGGCTTTATTATCTTTATTTAAGAAGAGTGCAGTGGTTATACAGAAGTATATAAATAAAAACAAACCAGGGTGGAAACCAGTGAAAGCACGTTGACAGCATCCAGCACTCCCTGAAGGCATCCAAGGAGCTTGTGGGTGATTTGGAGAGGTGCCCTAACTGGAGACCAAGACGACCAGGGAGTGGAAACGGGCCTTCACAGGCACCAGGATCCATTGCTTGAGACACAATACAAGACTATTATTAAACAGTTGCGATCAAGACAAGGCAAGGGTGTTTAGTATTCTCAATTGCAAGTAACATTTAAAAAAAGAAATCACATTATTTCTTAACTGATACATATTTATGCAAAAAAATAAATCCTCTTCAGAAGCCATGCTGCATGACACGACTCGGGAAAAGATAACAATTTAAAAAGAAATCAGAAGTAGGTATCTCCAGTGACCAAAAGAGTATCTACCTGTATATAGACAATGATCAAAAGAATATATAACTACATGGAGATAGATAGTGATTTTCAACCAATGAATCACAGGGCCCTGGAAACCAGTAAGCTACTGATCTACTTCAGCTATTGTCCTTAAATCTAAGTTCACTAAACAGTGGTCCACAACTCCACCAGAAAATTAAGGTGTCTATAAATCATATACTTACCTTTCTTACCTACAAATGGGTAAGTGTATGAAAGGCATAAACCATCATGATTGAGGAAATTAGTAAGTCAGTAACTCATTGATAGGTTAGTGTCTCTCTGTCCAGCAGAGGATTCCTCCCTCCCCGCAAATTAGCACAGCTTTCTGGTTAAGCTCCTACTATTACTCAAACAGAAAACACAAAGACCAAAAAGATTTACTAAATGGACTACTGGTGCATTCCAGCATGGGAGCTCTGTACTATGTAACTAAACATGAATGTAAGTCAGTTATACCTAATCTTTAAATATAGTACATAAGTTTTGTACAAAAGAGGTTTTTTTCTTTCACCACTGTAAGTTGCAAGAAACAACTGGCTGATACCCTCAATCTGTATTTCAACTGTTGAAATACTACTCTCAACAGATACAGTCCAACATTTTAATTCAATACTTTGTTTTGAATGTTGCTGGGTTAGCTTATAATGTTGAAAAGCTACTGAAGGAGAAATAGAAAGAGGAAAACATTCAGTAGAACAGAAACTACAAACCACACAGCTTACAAATTGACAGAAGAAATACTTTCTGTTCAACAGATAAGTAAACTTGTTTTCCAACTTGAGTCTATTTCAAATATTTAATCAACTGAAAGAAGTGCTTGAATTGAATAAAACTTCCTTTCCATTGAATAAGATTTTAAATAATTCCTAGTAGGAAATGGGAAGAGGCTTCCATATAGGATGAAATTTTACAGACTTTTTTTCCTACTGTAACATTGTAGTAGCCACTGTTAAACACAACATCCAGTAAAGCAATTACTAATGTGATTGTAAACTGTCACAAAGTTAAATGGCATACAGCTCTTCTACTCTCCCATCACAGCATTTATACCCCATAGAAGAAGACTATAGGAATCATTGACTACAAAATGGTGATTATTAAATATAAAAGCTACTCTAAATCAGTTCAAAATTTAATAAAACATTGACCAATCGGACTACAGAATCAGGGGTAGGTAAAAACAATTATTGCCCTTAAAGGAGAAGCTATTCACCCCAAATCAGTGCAATAAGGCTACTTCACAGGTTTCTCATGTCCTCATCAGCACTGAATGCTTCCTTCAACAAGCAAAAGCACTTCACAGTGTTGGAGACAGCAGCATTTCAGAATGACAGCCCATGTATAAAAGCAAGAACTCTCTTTAATCAGAGAAAGATAGCAGAGTGACTTTATTTCAACGGCTCCTATGCACCTTCTGGTTTTCTCCACAAGTTTTCCAGATTAACATTGAGAAGGAAGAATTTCTGATCTTGCAGAGATGAAAGACTGCTTATGAATTTTCTTCTCTTCTCAATCCACCGCTCGTTTGTTTGACATCAGGAAGAACAGTTTGTAAGGCCAGCAAGCCAGGTCATTTAAGAAATTTGCACTTAAGTGATCCATCAGATGAGAGCCCAGTAATGCACTGTCCTGCTTTAAAGTGTTACATTCAAACTGTATTATTGTTTACATAACTGTAACATACACCACACGTATAACACATTGCCACGTACATAAGATTGTTTAAAAATCACTTTTATATAGAGCTAGTAACATCCAAACGAGGCTGATGGACAAACAAATGAGAAGCAAAAGAGACACAGAAACCCCAAATCTCCTCATAATTGAGGGCAAAACAACAATTTTAGGCTGTGGGTGGGGGGAATTACTAGTGTTTAAGAACCCAAAATTGAGAGAAACAAGAGTTTTAAACAGGCACAGCATATAGCTAACCAAAAGCACAAACACTAACAAGCAAATCAAAAGCAAAACTGCAGATTTTCATATGCCGCATTAATTTCTTTAGCCCAGTAGGATGCTGTGGAAAACCGAAATATTTCAGATATACATTAGTTTCCTCCTTTTATTCATTTTAATATCAGACCTATCCTTATAGATGAAAAACCCTTTGTTATTGCTTATACTCTCATTCTTAACTGGCTCAGCTGCGTAACAGCACCACAGGCTCTTTGTTACTGGCTCTGCTGAGAACACGAGGAACACCAACCCAACTAGGAAACATTTTATATGCTCGATTTTCATTTTATTTTTTAAATTTTACCAAATACTTAAAGTTAAAATAGCACCTAGATACCTCCAAATGTCTCCCTTAAAGCTATAGTCTTCTCTAGATCCGATTAGAAAACCTTGTTAATCTTAATTGTAAAATGACTCTAGATGGAGCATAAAAGGTTTATCATTCAAGAGAAGAAAATTAAGGCTGCCTCTAACATTTTTCTTCACACAACTTCACAGACAAACATGATGACCACAATCCACAGCAGTCAAGTAGTAAAAAGCCCACTAGCAAATCTTTTACAAAACTGTATGTTAGATTAATTATTGGCTGTTTTAGATACCAACATAGGCACATACATGAGAACTTCAGCAAAGATGATTTTGAAACAAGCACAAAACATACAGCCTTGTGTAAGCACCAGAGACCATCAGCACAGGTTACCTATCATTCCTCACCAATAAATTGGTCACTCCCTTCAATGAATTCCAGGTCAAACACAGAACTTCTAGGAAGAAAAATAGCCCATTTTTTATTTCTGCAATTTGAAGATCAAGCTGTTATGGACACATCCTTAGAGGATTAACAAGGTTCTAAGTATAGAGAGGAAGAGCTGAAACATTATTGCTGCTGCAGACAGGAAAAAAAGAAATTCAAGACTGCTTGTTTTATCCTTTTCACAGCACTTTGTATACTGTTAGTTCTCTTGGATTCCCAAACACAGCAGTTTCCTATTGCTATATGTCCTTCTACACAGCAAGAAAGAAGAAAAATATAATCTGAAAGAAATCAGGAAAGTATGATATGAATAAATTGTCAGGAAGAGTTAACAGTAAGTGTCTTTAAAACTACCTACGATGGTAGATTCTGAACACTTTTGTGTCTTTAAGAAAGGAGCCAAGAACAAAAGCAAAAAAACCCTGGATTCCCTTGGACAACTTCCAAGCAGAATTTTAATAGGAAACAATAAAAAAAAAATTTTTTTTATGGAAAACACAAGTTTTACAAGTCTAGATGCCTTAATTATTTTTAAATGCAGCAACTGTGAACAAAAACATCAGAGAACATTAGGTATACATGATACATGTCAGGGCACTTACAAAATGGATTACATTATGTATCAGCAGCTTACCTGGAAGTTCGGCACTGTTGAAAAAAAGCAAAAACAAAACACACACATGAACACCCATATCCTGCACCATCCTCAGTTACAAATCTGAGCAGTTATCATCAGTGCTTCTCTATGGTGACTCTTGTGAGCAACTAGACTACTATATAGTTTGGAACAACTTTGTTCTATAGGATCCAAGTGAATAATCTCAACAATGACTTCATAAAACTTTAATGTATGCAGAATTTCCAGAACTGCTGGAAGTCTCACTTCCATGTATAATTAACAGACTCAAATAGTAAGTTTAAAACCATGAAGGGTTACAGAATTATGTCTCAATAACATACCAAGAAAAAACACACAATTACTTTTATGGAATGAACTGAGATTACAGCTAAAGCCACTAGAAACAAATCTGGATTTTCTAATGCTATTTTTGTTTGAAATAGTGCAACGGAGTCTATTACTGCCTCAATGTTGATAGCGTATTTGGGGGCTTTGGGGGGCTTTTTTGGCTATCACTGCCATAACAGGAGCAAATTCTTACAGTAAAAAAAAAAAACAATTTTGAAGAACGCCTGCCTCATCTATCGCTTAAAAGAAACGTACAGTTTCAGGAATTACCAAGATTTCTCACTGTCCAAATAAAGGTCTGCTACCACTATCACCTAGTTGTGTATTACAGAAGTTCATTATTTTTGACAGTTTGGAGCAAGAAAGTTGAAACATATTTCATCTTTCCAGCTGAGAACTCTAATGTTGTGATTGGCAGTGCATTAAAATTTAATGCCTTCCAAAACTACTAGACCTGCTTAGTATATATTTTGAACAAGAAGTAGAAAACAGTCTTGCAATAGGCTTAGGGCATTAGACAAAACGTTCAATCACTAGCCCAAAAACTTTGATACCTCAAAGATGAGTAACTGAGATATCAAGCTGCCACATGGCTCTGTGTCACTTCACGGCACAAGACTTTTGAAGGTCACAGAGAATATCCTATTTGTCATGCAAAGACAAAATAATCTTACAAAGCAAAGCAAGAAAAGCCTACAGCTGATAGTTTTGACACAGTCATCCGAAAAAGTGATGTCGTAATTGCATGCGTGTGAAGCTCTATCTCACTGGATCAAATACTTCCAAAGCATGGAAGACTGAAGCAGTATTACCAACCTAGATTTTCTCTAAAACATTTGCAGATGATGCACACTCCACGATTTTAGTAACACTGCACCCACATATGTTAACCTTAAAAAATAGCAGGGAGAACAGCCTTAAGTGCTAGAAGAACAACCAAAATAAGTCTTTGGAGTGTGATGCAGCTTGTCACTGGGAAGGAGAAACAAACTGCTGAGTTTCTGGGCTATCCCTCCTTATTTCCCCTTCCTTGTCCTCCTTATGTGTACCTTGCCTGCCAGGGAAGACAGAAGCCCTGTATGGGTACAGGTAGATTGTTCTTGCCGAGGACTTGAAAGCATTCCTTGAATAGATACAGCTCTCCCTCACATGCCTCTTCCCACTTGAGGGGACCACTCAGTGTACTCAAAGTTCCCAAATAGCTCTACAGTAAAAATAATTTTATCTAGATTTTTTTTTTCTGGACAGTGACCCATTCAAAGCCAGAACTATGGCAGTACCAGACAATACAACACTGACAGCTCCAGAGACTGCCATTCTTTCTGAAAAATAGGTTACCAAACTTATGTCCAAGAACTTTATTTATATAACATATGAATCCACAGCTTTAGAACTGCAGTGATGTACGCACTACATGTCATCAGTCAATACACTTGCATAAAACAGACTACACAAAAACCTATTACTGAGAATTTTCTGAAGTCTCCCATAATGCCTCATAATACCACAAAAGCCACACAATTTGTCATGGAGCTCACTCCTGGTAAGGTTCTTACAAGGCAATGACAAGACGTAAAACTCAGCATCAGCCATTTCCTATAAACTACAGTCTTAAAGGTGCATCTACCTCAATTTTTTAGTGCAGCTCAGGAGTGCACATGTAAAGCAAACTTCCTTACTGTACCCAGTGACTGTGCATCATGAAGTGGTCCTGGAGTGGATGAACTGGATTCCTTTTGGATAGAACTGAACATTAAGCTGTAAAACCAGGAGCACACATCAACACAAACATGCATTGAGTCCATGTAACCAGACTGGAATTAGTTTTAAAAAAAATATCCCTGAAATGCAAACAGTATGGACACCAATTCCTCAGCACCAAACATTGCATTTTACAGACACAACACTGTCAGACCCTGCTACTTGCCAAGGTACACACAGCTCCTCTGTTCCAGTGATCTTGAAAGGAGCTATTAGCCCAATACATCCAGCTCATCTAGAGGGGTCATGGCTTCCTGCAGCCAAAGAAATCTGACTCCTTGGTTTTCAAGTCTTGCACTTTCTTGGAGTTGCTAACATACCAGCGTCTCACAGACTGCAGGACCAAAATTAGGTTCTGTATGTGCAGTTCTGACTTTGTGCTGCAGCATCATCTAGCAAACCCATCGTCTAGCAATTACATGGATACAATGTTCCTAGTTCTCTACAGTAAAGCCACATGAATGGATTAGAGCCTGGTTCAAAATAAATCTCATGTGCCACAAGGAAGGCATAAACCAATGCTGAAGAAAATAATTCTCTCAACATTTTTGGGGTGTCATATATTTATCCATAGTGTTGGCTGGCAAGCCCCACCCATGCCTTAACTCTCCCTGAGGAACTTGAGTTCCCAGGGCCTCTTCTACTACCTCAAAGGGCACTTAGACTAACTTTCTGTGTTTGCTTTCATACACTGCACAGGCCTAGCAGAACTTTCAATACAAACCTGTTCCCTTATCTGATTACCAGTAGAAGCCAAAGCCTTATTCAGAAATGCCTTGGTCCTTAACTGATACATAACGTACTGCTCTGCACTGGCCATTTCTAGCAGCACAGCTCATGCACTTTTAACACATCTTCACATCAAGGTTTCCTAAAAGTTTCTTGATCAGATCCCTTGTATCCAAGAACCCTATTACAAAGTTTCAAAAGACATTCAGAGGCCTGTAGAGCCTTCCTTACTGCAAGCCAAAAAGAGTAGAGGAGCAGGTAATTCCCTTGAAGCCATATAAACAGTTGTAATCAAAAGCATATTTTGGCAAGGAGATCCACAGGTTCAGCTGACGCCAAGTTGATTCACCCAGAGCATATCATATTTATGCAGGTATCAGCTATTGAAAGCTGTAAGAGACAATAAAATTAACTTGATCAGTTCGTTTGTCCACCATACAAGCTTGTAGCCCCCCAGATCTTCCTGGAATTTTTCCAAAAAGTTGACATCACATTTGCATGTTGTCATTCTCAGGTAACAGGGTAGTTTTATTACTGAGACTGCATAGCCTCTGGTTTAATGCTGCTGCTTCATCTGAGTTTTTAGATTAATACTATTTGATCCTGATCCCCTTGTCAATTTGAAACTGGCTATACTGAAATGATTACTGAAACGATTATTACATCTGACCTGTCAAGAGTTTATGATTCTATTTTCTTCAGTAACCACTTGGGGGACACGGAAATGTAATATTTTCTCAAGCCAAAGGTTATCCTATCTTCCCATTCTGCTACGTCAAACTTCTTGAGAACAGCAATATTTTAAACGAGCCATTCAAGTCAATCACATCATCAATTTAAGAACCACCAAAGAAACAGGAAGGTAGAGCAATCCCCAAATTGTTCAGAACAGCAATAGTAACAACATAACAATGCAAAACTTCTCATATATGCTATGTTACCATGAGATCTGATGGATTAACAAATAGATAGATTGTGTCTTTGTATAAAAATCAGATACTTCTTAATCTAGGTGCTCAGCCCTAACACTTGGGGGTTGAAAAGATGACCTCCAGAGATCCCTTCCAACCTCAACCATTCTGTAAGCACTTATAGATTTTTCAGCCAACCCCTCCTTGAAGCCAAGCACTAAGGAGTTATTCTAACAGCCAAGACAGTCACAATCTTACTCTTCCTCTGTCATTCCACATTCACAACAAAAGTCACTTCCATTAGATCATCCTCTGTCTCAATCACTGATCTTGGAAAACACTACAGCAGCTTCTTGCTGGATGACAATTACCTGACAACACCAGGAGGCTTCCACAAGGCCCTTGAAAAGAAAAAACACAAAACCCTTACTTCCACAAGCATACAGCAATGAAACAAAAAAAATAATAATATTGTAATTTCTATGTAATCCCAGGGAAAAATCCAGCAGCCAGAGGCTTCATCAAAGCAGGCTAGAGAGCTACAGGACTTTGCACAACACCTTCTGCACCTTGTCATTTGAGGTCAACATCAGCTTCTGACATCGCATACAAGATTCCACAAGCAGCCAGTACCACAATTCTCTCACCAAAACCTAAGCTGCTTTAATGCCTTAAGGAAGCATTGGAGTCATTCCCTATATTTTTTCAAAACTCAAGATGACACCTTTAGAAAAAAATCTAGCAGCCTTGATACACTACTGTTAAGAAACATGGCTGAGCATCCGTATCTCTGACAAAGAAGTTACACCCTGCATAAGGGAGAAGTACTCTCTCCCCCAGAATTACATAAAGGAAGAAGGGATTATCAGGACACGATACAAGGCAATGAACACCAAGAGGAATATGGAGGAGGAGAAGAGGGGAAAGCAAGCTTTGATGAATGAAAGATTATAAAGCAGTCCAAAGGCATGGCCACAAAGGCTGTTGTCATACACACTGTCCCTCTTGTGCTAAAATGCCAAGAAAAACACCTGAGCACAGAGAATAAAACCACTAGCACCAGAACTACAAAAAGTTAACCGCAGCATTCTACTCAAAGGCATCCCAACTAAAACAACAGTGACATACAGAGTAACCAGTAAGCTCCATTAAACCATAGTTTTAAAAAATAGCAGAAAACCTGAAACAACACGCAAACAGCACTTAGAGGCGTTCCGGTAAAAGGCAGCTTTGTGTAAAGACATCCAAGCTAGGATACAACACACCCGAGATTTGCACACTTCCCTTGACCCCATTACAAGAGCAGTTACCCTTCTCATACGGTAACTTAAACAGCTGCACCTGCCTAGCGAGACACTGCAAGTCATAACACTGCTTCAGTATCTTGTTTGAACCTTCAGGTATAGGTCAGAGCTGGAGAACCAAACAGCAGGAACAAAGGATACAGTGTGGAAGAACCTGTAAACCTATGCAGCCTCTTCCAGTGCTTAAAAATTTCTACTGAAGCTCAACTTCAACTTTGTATACTCTATTACTGTACTAACAGGTATATTCTGCTGCATGTGCAAAGCATCTAATGCTATTTACACTTCAAGTCTTGGCTATAACGACATTGTGAGTGACTAGCATATACTTATAACTAACAAAACTTCATTTGTGTTGCACTTCCACCAACTTTTTCCCTGCTCGAACATTACAAGTGGTTCGAGTTCTTCATTAAGATTAGAAGTAGAGTAGAAGTGTGAACTAGCAGAATATTTGCTTGCTAAAGGTAACATTATATTCTGCTAAGCATATTGCGCAAGGTACAGATTCAGCCCTAGAAAAAAGGATTGTGGAAGATTTTAACAAAGGGTTGCATACTAGATCTGAACATTACTAACTGAAACAAAGTTTTGTAACCCTTCATTATCTAACACTAAAATTGCCTTTGAGGAATTAAAACCTAGATTTTTAGGCACATGAAAGTGAAACTTGAGTAGCAGTGTTTGCTGTGTTGTATATATGATGGTGTTCCATAGCATTTAACACCAGATGCTTAAGGAGGATTAAAAGAAAGAAAAAGATGAAACTGACTCAGAATCCCCCAACTATCACTAACAACCACAGCCAGTAGTTTCCAAAAGAGGACCTTTACATATTGCAGACACCTTCCCTCTTTTTGCAGACACAGCCCTAATGAGATGCACCTGAAAATACAGCTATTTTTCTCAAAAACTACAAGAACTACATCAGAATAAACTTTAAGGTTGTCAGGCAAGCCATTTGAATAGCAGGATCACTCACCAGAATGTAGAGATGCTAGGAGACAAACAAAGAACAAAATGTCTTTTGTGGACTCTGGGTGAAATAACATATTCTAGAGTTGCATATTTAATTACTGAGGAGAATAATACTGACTGGAAAGAGAGATCAAGCAAGATCACACACACAGAGCAGAGCATCTAGAGATAAGGAAGGCCATCAAGTGGGAGCCAGACCAAGTAATACAAGTTGAAGATGCCAACTGGCAGTGAAACCAGCAACCGCATCTAAAACATACACAAGAAACATGGGATAAAAGTGTGTGGAACAGAAGTTCCTGTCTTGACTACACGTGCATGAAAGTTAACCGAAGGTGCATAATAAATGTTTTAAGATAATCTCAAGTGTTGCCTAGCAAACAGAGGTGAAAACCACACACAATAACCAAGATACATGGAAGGTAAACAGATATAACAATCTACAAGCCATTACCATGGCAAAGGGTCACAGTCTACCACATGGCACGCGTGAGAGAAAACAGAAGCTGCAACACATGGCGATCCACGATCTTAAGCAGATAAGGAACCAGCAAATACGGCAGAATGAGAGATGAGAAACAGCCATACCCAGGATATATGTATGGGAAGTGGGAGAAGCCCACGAGCTACTTCTGTCTAGCCGTAGACGCATTTGGAGAAAAACAGATGCATTCAGAAGAGCAACAGGCAGCAGGAGCACACAAAGGTACAGTGGGGAGAGGAAGGGTTGATGTATGGTGGGCCAGAGAGATGAAAGAAAGACAGAACGGCACTCGAAGGAGAGCAGAGCCCCTACAGAGTGAAGGAAGGGGCTGGGGAAGCGACAGGAGCCTTGTCCTAAGCCTCGGGAGTCGGGGCACGGCGGGGGGGGGGGGGGGGGGGGGGGGGGGGGGGGCGGCGCGGACCGCAGCGGCAGAGCGGGGCAGCCGCAGTCGTGCCCGGGCAGGAGGCGGATGACAGCGCCAGGCCAGAAGGCAAGCGGCCGGCGGCATGCCCAGCGCCCGTCTGCCACGGGGGAGCGGCCGGGCGGCGGCAGCGCAGGCGGGGCGGGGGAGGGGGGGAGCCGGGAGCCGGCCAGCCATGTTCGGCGGGGGCAGGGACGGCGGTGACAGCCGAGGCCCCCGCCCGCCGCGGGAAGGCAGCGGGGCAGGGGGCGGCGGGGGAGGCGCGCCTCGGGGCCCGCGCCGGGCGGGCGGCGGGGCCCGGTCCCTCGCTCACCTGCTGCACCCCCAGGAAGTCGTAGAAGTTCCGCGGCACCTCCTCCACCAGGTCGAAGAGCTCCAGGTCGCCGCTGTCCCAGGCGCGGGCGCGGGGCGCCAGCAGCGCCAGCAGCGCCAGGAGCGGCGGCAGCAGCCGGAGGCCGCGGCCCATGACCCCCGCCCCAGCGGCAGCGGTGGCGACGACGTGGCCGGGGAGGCACCTCCGAGGCCGCGCACGTCCCGGCGGCGGCTCCGCACTGAGGGGAAAGGAGGCAGGCCCGGCTCCGCCGACGACGAGTCCCACGGAGGGGCGGCGGGGGAGAAGAGCGCTCTCCGCCCGGCCAATCGCCGCCTCCGCAGGCCGTGACGTCGGGTATCCCGGCAACCGCTGGCGCTCGCGCAGTCGAGGGGCTGCGGGGGGGAAGGGCGAAGTGGAGTCGAGTCGCGGGGGCGGGGGGTGCCCGCCGCCGGCCGGCGTGCGCGGGGGAGCGGTAGCGGTAGCGGTAGCGGCAGCGGCGCGCGGGGGCCGGGCGCGAGCTCCCTCCGCGCGGCCGGCGGGGCTCGCGCGCCCGCCCCGCGCCGCCTGCAGGCCCTTGCCCTTCCCCTCCCCCCCCCCCCCTTCCTCCTCCTCCTCCTCCTCCTCCTTCTCTCCCCCACAGCCTGCCCGGCCGCGGCCGTCTCCGCCTCCTGGCGCCGCGCAGCGCCCTCACCCTTCCCCGGGGCTGCCGGAGCCCCCTCGTCGGCCCCCTGTCACCCGGGTAACCCCCCCGAGGGTAACCCCCCCCCACACACACCCCGGCACACCTCCCCCCGCCCCGAGCAGCCTGCCCTCAGCGAGGGAGCGGGGTCCTGAGGGGCGACAGCCGCCGCCCCAGACCCCGCCACCAGGCGCGCCCTCGGGGTCCGGAGCGCTGGGGAGGTGTGGGGGTAACCCCTCCGTCCTGCGCGCTGGGTGCCCGCCGGAGGGCAAGGGCGGCGGCGGGGGGCGGCCGGCTGACCGGCGCGGCTCCCGCGGGAGCCCCCGCGTTGGGCCACGGCGGCTGCGGTGTCAGCGCTGCCCCACGCACTCCATGCCCCTTAGAAACGCGTTGGATTTACTAGTTCCGTGAGGGTGGGTTTGACTACCGTAGCCTGGTTTACCCTCAAGTCACTCCAGCTCATTGTCAGCACCGACTCGGTTTTTAAGCTGTTTTCCCTGGACCTTTCATTCTTTCCTTGCTCAAACTCACGTTAAACATGAAGGCTAGATGAGAAATTAGATGGAGGCTTAATGGCTTAACGATACAAATTTTCAGCATTAAATCGCTTTCCTCTGGTACGGTCAGACTGCTTGGAACACCCTATCTGTTTCGCCTCTCGAAGCTAGGCCTGGTTAATAACTCACTGTGAGAGTCAATCTTCTCTTTAAGAAAAGGCAGTTTCACTCATCCCCAAAATATCCATAAACTGAATCAAGTTCAGAAAATAGTTTTTTTCCAAATTAAAAAAAAAATCCTAACTGCCAATCTCTATATGCACCTGAATTTACCCAAGAGGAGCTAGGCACCGTTTACAAAAATCACTGTCCAGTAGAGCACTGCCTGGGATGCTCTATGGGAATAGCAAGACGTGGCTTTAAGATACACTCTGCTTAATTCAGAGTGAGGACTTGAACCGACATAACCATTATCAATTTTCCAACTCATAGCGTAGTCTGAAGTATTCTCTTGTACTGAAACTGTTCCCTTTTGTATAAACTATTTAAATATTAAATAGATTGATATTTAAACTCATGTTTCCATAACCCATATGCATGCCCACTGGGCTGTTAGGATCGTGATTCTGCCTCTGGCTCTGTTTTCTGAAAAGAGACCTAAACCCACTTGCCAGGAAATGATAATTTAACCAACAGTGTCTGATGTAGACTCTTTTTAATTCACCCTTCTCAAAAAGGAGCGCTTAACTGTTCATTCTGATCATCTTAAAAAATGCTTCTCCCATTTGATCACAGAGCCAAAAAATAATCCTTTTCTAGAGAATGACAAAGTAAAGACAAAGTTATGGGCTCATTAATTTATCAGCTGCTTTGTTTTGCTGGAGTAACGGAACCTGGTATAGATCGGTTTCTTCCCTCGTCCTTAGTTCCTTAATCTGTTCTGGTTTGCACACCAGTATTCATAGCATAAATTCCCTTTGTTGCCTGGTGTATCTACATTCTCATTGCTTTCAAGCCTCAAGCTTTATTGCACAAAAATACCAGCTTCAGATTAAAAAAGTTACCTACTCGTAAGGTTGTAGAACAAAGTTTAAAGATGCAAAGTACCCTCAGAAACTAGGGGCAAATGAAGAGTTCAATAAGGTAGTATTATTTTTAAACCAGGTGAAAGATTTTTTTAAATGTGAGATTAACAGTACTCCATTCCCCTTGATAGATGCTTTCCAAATTCTCCTTCCCTTCTGACTTACTGTGTATTTCCCATATCTACTTCATCTTGCCTCATTAGTTTCTAAGCCTCCTTCGTGAAGTTGATCTAGTGCAATGATCAAGCTCGAAGAGAAGCATTTGTTATTTTGATCTTATTTTTCATCATTCAGAATTTGCTGTGAAGAATGACCCCTTTCAAAATCCACCTCTGACTGCTCTTGCTGAAACTGTTAAAACAGCCTTCAAAAAACCTGATAAAAGCAGGTGATCTATTCCGTTCCACTGAGACTAGGAAAAGCTGTTCTAAAACTGACCACGAATTGCAGGTAGCTTGTGGCATCAATCCTTTTGAGAGCAACAGCAGATGATAGCTATTTTGAAAGAAACATCTCAGAATTCTTCAGATAAATTATGGTTTCTTTCAGTCAAGAGGAATGTGAATTTAGAAAGAATAATAGGAGAAAAAATGCGCTAATGATAATGGGATTATGATTATTTAAGATACTTATTTAAGAGATATCTTACATTTAAGTCAGCATACTTAAATTATTCCCATTACTTTTAACAATGTGGGAAATCTGAATACTCATTTTTATTCTGCTCCTTAAACCATTAGAAAAGGCGGCCTGATACTGCATGTAACATTGCTAAAAAGGATTTTTTAAAATTCTAGACTATGAGATTGGTTTAAATGTTTCCATTAAAATCATTCTGTACTCCAAGAATAAATACTGAAATTTTGGGAAGAAAATGATAAAAATGCTATTAAGATGCTATAAGCACCACCGTAATAATGACACATTATCATCATCTTCTTCTGTTTTCCTCTTTAAAGTCATGAGAAGTTATTTCTTCTTGGTGAGTCATTAATGAGTCCTTCCCCCTTCTCCAACACTTCAATTAATCCAAGTCACTCTAGGCTTCCACAATATAAAATAGATCAGTTAAATTAAAGTCAGTTTTCTCTTCTGGTTTCAGAGAAAGCCTTAAAATACAAAACAAACGTAACCAAATTCAGCCTTTGCTATGAGCCTGCGATGATATACGTGAGAAATTTCCAGTGACATGTGCAATGACTGGTGAGCTGGGTGACCGGTGACGATGATTTAAATCTTAGTATTGCACAAAGGTAGAGGAGAGGATTACATACGGCTTTTTTCATTACAGTCTAAAACTACTCATGCTGGGAGGTATTAGTATTTTTGTCTGTGACTCAGATGTGACATTTAAATGGTTAGAGGATCAGAGAAAGGTTTTTAGTTCTGTATGTAGCCTCTGCAGCTGGGCAGCTCCTTTACTTTAAGAATATGGAGAGCTATGAAGGCAAGCATGGCACTTGCTTTCTCTGCCCCGAGTTTGTCCACAGATATAAGCGGGTATCACTGAAACAGGTACACTCGGTTATGAAGCTGTGCTTTGCAAACCGTAAGGGAAAGAATCATACAGAAATAACTTGTTTAAATAAATCTCTGTTCTGATGCTAATTGACAGTAGCACCCAAGGCCTGAGGCATGAACCAGTTATTATTAGCGTTTTTAACAGCACTGAAAGACCAACATGCTTCATAAGCCCAGTAGGATTCACACGATCATACTCTGAATAGCTAAACAGCCTGTGATTTTGATGTCTCAAATGAATAGAAGACATCTAGGGGAAAGAGCTTATTAGGGGACCACCCCTTTTCTTCCTAAAGATAAAGCCTTATTTCCAGCAATTCAAGAGCCTGACTGCCCTGCAGTCTATTCCAGTTTTCTATTCCTGCTGTTTAGTTTAGGTGCTCTACATGGTTTTGTACAGTAACGGTAGTTTTCTCTGTTAACAAAGCTGGCTTAAGAGTTTCCTGCGCCCTCCCCCCAGCCCAGGCGCTTGATCCCACCTCTGCTCCACTGTTTGCTGCCTCCTCGACTGTGCTAATTCAACTCTTTGTGGGCCACGTTACAAATCAAATGACTGAAATGATCCAGGGTTTGGTTGTTGTTTTTTTTAAAAAAAAAAAAAAAGCTGTTTGCGCACACATATATAGACATGTGCACACAAATCTCAGATTTATTTCAGTGATCCGATTTACAACACAACCACACGAACAGCTGCATTTGCACAATCAAGGAGACAGCGAACCGAGATGAAGGAGAAAGAACAAGAGGGCCGAGCAGGCAGGAAACTGCCTGGCTTAAACTGGCTTTCCCATTGGAAAAAAAACCTTTGTATAACTACACTCGGAGAGCTGAAAGCAAGCTGTCCCCCGAGCAGTGAGGCTAAGCAGAGCGGAGGGAGGAATTCTGTTTCACAGCTGGCAGGAACGTTGAGGACGCGCCGTGGAAGAGAGGGTTCTCCTGGAAAAGCGGCCAGCGAGACAGCAGTAACCCTGCGCCGAGGGGTCCCGTAGTGCTCCGTCCCAATAGGCAAGTGGTCTGGTTATTGCCTCTTTAAGGGAATTTTTTTTTTTTTTTTTGAGCCAGATCATTTTGCAACTGCAGTTTAGAGTGTAGCCACACAAACAGATGAATGGAGTGGAGACCGAGGGAAGGTAACGTCCAACGTGGCAGTGGGAATAGAAGGGGGATCACTTTATAGCAACTGCCCACTGAAAGATTTGTAAGGAATATGCCATTTGTGTAGACCAGCTGTTACCTTAGGCCAGACATAAGTCAAAGTAATGAGAAAGAAATGTGGGAATGGAAAGAGAAGCAAAAGCAACAGAGCTAAAACCAGAAAATTATTACGGTCCATCAGACATGAAAGAATATTATTTAGGAAATAGCTAATTTGTGACTGGTCTGGGCAGCTCAGTCCTCTCTTTTATCTAAATTTATCTTTTTTTTTTTTTTTTTTTTTTTTTAACTTTTTCCTCATGTTACATCATTAGTGCCAAAACCCAAACAATCCCTGCCTACTAAGCATGCCATACCCTGTGATGCTAGTTTCCAAACTGAAAAACTACCTGAAGCCACATTAACATCATACAAAATGACTCAGGCTGTGGGACAGGAAAAGAGGGTTCATCTTCAGAATATCAGCCATATCCTAATAGTATAAAGCCAACATACGAAAGCCTTGATCGTTATAAATGGCTTTTTCCAGTATAAATGAATAATGCTTTGCAGCATGACATGACAATAGTCTGTCATTATATTTTAATATGTATTTTCCCAAAGAAGAACATCAACATGGGGAAGCACTGTCTTAGGCAGAAGTTTAGGAGGCACAAGAATTAAAAGACAAAACGAAATCAGTGATTAGAAGGCTTATGCCATCTTTTTAAACAATGTATTCTTGACACCTTTCAAAATGATCTGTGGCTTAAACTGCAAGTGGATGACTTCCAATGTCAATTTTGTTGTTACTATGCCAAGAACGACATCCTGGTACTCTATTCACATATGGAGATGCTCAGCATACACAAGCTGAAAACCCCTTAGACAACTTTTAGAAATACGTACAGCTCTTTCAAAATTTTCATCCGGGGAATGTTATTCTAGTTTCCTAGAACGAGGGCTCTCAGTGTATAGACAACGTTACTAATCTCCAGAGAGGGGCATATCTAAAGATGCTGTGCAGACAAATACAATTCCCACAGTCCATAATATAAAAACACTGGAAATCAGGGATTCTCAAGACTACACTATGTTCTCAAGACATTTGTGTTAACCTTCCTCAAAAAAAGCAAAATAAGAAACATGACTTTAAAATGTTGAAGGTCTCAAAGTTTTCAAACAGTGATGTTGATCCCTTTTGTTCTATTCTTCAGTGTCTATCAAAGATTGATGGAGCTTGTTCGTAACAGGATTTTTCTTAATTATGTTTGACACACTAAGTGTTGCTTAGCAGTTTACTTTTACTCGTATTCAATGAAGCAATTAGTATCTCTTTTTAATTTCAAGTAAATTTTCCTAAAAGTGTTTTGTAATATTTTTCAAAATTAATTCACCACCAGGGGGCAAAGAACTATTTCTCCAGAGAGAATATTTTCTATCCGTTTCATAGATGCATGACCCTTCCAAGGTCCTTTTCTACTTCACAGTAATTGCAGATGTGATTAAAAAAAAAAAAAAAAAAAAAAGCCATGCAGACCTAAAAATACACCAGAGGGACATCTTTACCATTTTTTCCAACTTTGCTCCAATGTTAAGACAATAGCTGGGAGAGCAAACTGAAGGACCTCAAAGAGGTGGTACAAGATGGCTGCTACGCGACAGCTGCTTTGGTCCTCTTTGTGCATGTGGTTTTACCATGCCTCTGTCAGGTCCCACACTGTGCTGTGTCTTGTACGGGAAAAAAGAGAACCATCTAGGCACTAAATAAGGTGACAGTAGTAATTCAGTACTGCAACTAGTATCCTAACACTTATCATAGAATCACAGAATCATTCTATTTCAGTTAATTTTAATTCCCTGCACAATGCTTTCAGCTCTGTTTTGTTCCTGCTTGGTCCCTCCTCATATTCGTTGTTTTGCCACAAAGGAACTGCTGTTAGGAATAATTTTAAAAAAGAATTTGATTTGGCAAATGAAAAGAACAAGTTTAAATATCATCAGAGAATTTGCTTATTGTTAGGAAGATGATACAATTCCATTTGTCAGTAAGTAACACTCATCTCCCATTTATTAACATGGTAGGTATGTATGTTTGTGACATCTGCTAAGGTGTCCTCCCAAGGAAGGAAGATACTAGCACCGTAAAATGTTGGAGAAGAGAAAAAGTCAGGCAAATCCAAAACCAAAAATACATCACCATAAAATAAATTAGTATGTACAACTATGACCAATGCGCAGAGAGACTGTGCAACCAGAAGCACAACATACTAGCAGTACAGTGGAATAGCTTGTTACCGCAAGTGTGTGTAGGAATTCATCATGGACAGCATTTGGTTTGTGGGATATCATTTCAATAAAAAGATTGAGTCCATTCAGAGAGTGAATTGAAAGCTATGAGAGATGAGCATAAACTGCAACATTTACTCAAGACTGATGTTTCTGTACCATAGATTTGGGATTTTTTTGTGATAAATTGCTGTCCAGTTCAAAGTTGAGGATAATACTTTGACATTTTCTCAGGATGCTCAGAAGGTTTTCTTCATAAAATAAAGTTAAATTCCAAGTTATATAGTTTCCAAATTTCAGGCTTGCATTAACAAAGTTAGCAGATTGTGGTTATACAGTGCAAAACCAGCAGAACTAACTAAACATATGAAGACCGTGTGTGAAGACACAACATGATGTATGTACACATGCCTTTCTAAGAAAGATCCTGTAAAAACGCTTCAGATTCCATATTAAATATAACAGTGCACTTAATTGCAAAGGGGGTGGGGGTGGGGGGTGGGAATCCATTGGTGCCAGAGGAATTCCAGTCTATGCAGATACCAGAAAGAAATTCCTAGGAAGGCCAGTCTGGATTGGATTGGATAATTGCAATTATACACACAGCAGAAAAATTACGTAGCTTGAAACCAATATAAGGAAATAAGATTGGATTATTCCATGATTATATTTACCAAAATGATACCTTTGAAGTCCTACACACAGCTACATATGCAAACACATTTCTGCTAAAATAAGCATTATAATGTGATACAGCTTTTCTTACATTTATATGATGTCAAGTAGAGATATATTTACTTCTTGCAGTCACTTGCTTTTATAAAATGTTCAGTGTTAAACTTATCACAGCACCTTGCTGCTGGTAGATTATATTTGAGTTTTCTTCAAATTGTAACATAAATGCCAAAATCCTTCCTCTACCTGTGTAGTTGTGTCTTCTATTTGCTCTCAAGGAATATAGTTCAGAAAATAGAGCAGGGCATGTTACTTTCATTACAAGTGCAAAACATTATTTTCAGAAAAACAAATTACTGTACAAAGCACTTTCTTTGCCAAAATTCTGCAATATAATTTCTCACAAAATCCCATTAGCCAGTACAATTTCTCCATAACTAACCTCTCCAGTAAGTAATCTTTAACAGAGTTTTAACAGTTCTCAGCAGTGTGGGGGTTTTGTTGTTGTTGTTATTAGACTTTGGTGTAGTATGAATTTCACTCACTACATCAGGAGTTCTCCTGAAGCAATATATTTTTAGACAAAGCATGTCTGCTGTGTATAGTCATTTACAGTCCTCCTTAAATATTATTTGTTACTTAAAATATTTAACTTTTAAATTCTAAAATCCAAATATCTGAGCTTGTCTTTCTGCTTACTTTTTTTCAGAATCACTGTAGTCATGTAGAAATCTTTCATGTTCTATGTCATTTAATCACTTTTTCTTCCTCCTGTATTTGCATTCTCTCTCACCTCCCCTGTGTCTACTGTGTTGTGCTACCAAATAAATATTAAATATGTTGTACTCATTTAGTTCTTCTTAACCAGGCGTTCAATTCACATAACAAATACTTCTTCTGTGGGCAAATATTAGGCAAGGAATATGTAATATAGAGTGCTATTTAGCAAAATATATTTAATGAATTCTATCAAGTGTGAGGTATAAATATTGACTTCTCCTCCATGTGGCATGTACAAGAAGAAATCACTTACTTAGTGGATGCTCCCGATACATATTCTCAGTCACTGGCAGGCTGAGAAGGTAGCTTGCAGAGCACAGAGTAGGAACTTGCACAGTAGTATTATCTGGATCCGCTTTTATGTGAGTCATCCTGATGAGTCATACTTTCAGCACAAAGTATCAAAAAGTTACAAGACGAAAAAGACTATATTCAATAGCTTGTCAATAGCATGGCAATCCTCCCAAAATCAAAACTACCTGTGAAAACTGGGAAAAGCAACCACCTTTAATAGCTGTGCTAATGGATGTGATAGTTAAATTACAGATCCATTAATTTCTTTCACTTGTGTTGCAAAGGCCAGACATATTTTCTTCTTTTTTGACCCATAATGCAAGCTCCAAAACTCAACCAGCCTGCAAATATTAAGGAATTTGATGTCAAAGTCCCTTGCATGCTTTTAGGATGTCCTTGAATACAAATTTTAATGCTGAAGAACAGCCCTCTCATCCTTATTACGTTTCTCCCAGATTTGCTTTTATAGTCAAATTCTATTTTTCAACTTTATTTTTGTTGTAAAATATTTATTTCAAAACACTAAACAAACATCAGACTAACAGAGTTTTAATCAGTGCCAGACCAAAGTGCTGTTATCTCTGTCTACAGGCCAGCGAAGGACTCCATTATATCACTTAAGCACCATTTACAGCTGAGAAGGTGATTTATTCTAGCAGCATGTTAGAGGAAAGGGCAGAAGGAATTCTCCATGCAGTACCTCCTGCTGGGTGCAGGCTGCCCTCCCGCAACTCGCATGTCAGTGACAGATACTTCGTGTGCCACCAGCCATCAGTGATTGCAGTCCTATCAAACGCAGGGCTAGAGACTGTAAGTATAGAGCCAGGACGGTTCAAGTTAACTGCATTGCATGTGCACACTTTAGCGCACACACGGCAAATCATACACATGGCAGGTGAAGCAGACAAACTGAGCACGTCCAAATGAGCTGCATTTGCGAGGCTAATTGCTATCAACATACAGGAGAGCTTGAGTCCTACATGACGATCATACGAGATGCCGAACTTTGATGCTGGATGCTCTGTGTTACAAGGGATGCCTGTCAATCCTAGCTAAGGAAAGACGTGGTGCCTGCTCTTCCCCGCGCTGTGTGGCGTGAGGTTTGCCGGCGGGGAGCTCCTGATAGCGCAAGAACAGCCATCCTGCCTGCCCTTCAGCTTCAGAGACCACCAGCAGCTCCCTGCAGCCGTGCTCCCCCTTCCTGCCACCTTCCCCCACCGCTTTGCACAGCCGCCTCTCCCCCCGCCCCGCTCCCCGCTCCCCATCCACCCCAGCCCCTCCGCGTTCCCCTGGCTGCCCGCTCACCCATGACAGCCTCAGCCTCGCCTGCGGAGAAGGGACCTGGGCGTATCTGTCCTCTGTTGGCACATCCACATGCAAGGCAGCCCCCGCCCGGAGCTGGGGCCTCCCTTGCTCTCCCCTGATACCAGCCAACAGCCACTCCTGCTGACTTTTCCGGGAGAGAAAAACTGATTTAGGCCGTGCAACTTGGGAGCGAGCGCTTGGTAACCTTCCAAAGGCTGTTCATAATGGACAAGTTCTAGCCAAAAGTCCTACACTACCATCCAACTTTCCTTTAACAAGGTAGCTCTTCCTTTTAAAGAACTGGACTTTGGGGCAAAACCACTCTGTTCTGCCAGCAGGCCCAGCTGAGAATGGATCGAGTACTCTGGCCATGAAAAACAAGCCAAAGCAGGTCAGTGGAGCAGTAGATGCGTCTGTGACCACCTGCCCTCTGAACGGCTGACGGAGACGAGGAGGAGCCCTCCGGATGCTGTAGCTCATGGCAGGTATAGGAACAATCCTGTCGTAAGTATTCTGCTGAAGTTTTACGTTGAAGAATGTAGTACATTCAAACACAAGGGGTAAAAAGTAATGAGGTTTTCCAGTTAAAAGATTAACTGTTTTTTTGGTCTGTGTTTTGATTTCGAATGATTTTTACTCATCCCTCAAGTACGTATGTGACTGTTAATGTTGTCTGGTTTCCCTGGAGTACTGAAAAATGTAACGTAGGCCTTTCTGCAATTAAAAGCAAGCTACCTTGCCACAGCTGCACCCCATGTTCAGGCCCAGTAGCAGGCTCTGCCCCCATTCTCCACACTACTTTTCCTGTTTCCACTGGGCACAGGACTAAAATTCAGGAAAATGGTGGCACTTCCATAACTACAGTACTTCCTGTCCGTGCCAAAATCCCATCATGTCTGCAGTCTTTTCACTGCACAGGAATATTGAAAACAAAACCTGGAAAGGGTGCAGCAATGGGTCCCTCCTGAGATGGAATGTCTTTGTGTCTTTATAGAAAATGTTAAATACTGTTGTATTTAGCTTCCTAAAATTTCACTCAAAGGCTCACTGCTGAAGATATAAATCTGTTAATTTACATTTAAAAATATATTTGCCTCATGGAAAAGAATATTCAGTGAACATTTTGCAATAGTATGTACGGGACAACTAGACACACCATCTCTTCCGTATTAAGAACTGCACAAAATAGCAGTGGCAGTCAAGGTAAACTATAAATGATGTTCACCATGACGTACTCATCTGGCTATCATTTAAATACACCTCAGTTATCATATCGTTGATTCTGTCACTCTTTTACCCATATTTTTGAAGGCTGTCTCCTGAAACTGCACCTCACTCCAGAAAATCTTGGACATGCCATCAATCTATGTGCCTGTTAAGAGAGTGGTCTTGACCTAAAAGGAGAGAAATCAAGCTGGTCAGTTTATATGTCTAAATTGCCTATAGCCATCAGCTCTCTCAGCCAGAGAGCTGTAATTACCATGAAATACCCAGGGAGGCACTTACCATTGTTGCTTTCTTTTTGTACTTCTCTGTTATATTTGGAATTGTGACAGATTATACTACAGTTACTATAAAGTAATATTTCCCAAGTGAAAAGACTCTTCACAAACTATTGTCTTTCTTCCTGTTTTCATTTTTGCCAGCAAGTCACCAAAACATTTGTTAGAAGGCGAGAGAAGCAGCATAAAGATTTATTTTGGAAAAAAGATTTTACAGCTGAGGAATGAAAAAATTCTATCTCATTGTTTTCTGGATACATTTTGCCTTTTTCATGAACAATAAGTGAAACAAAATGGTGGTTTCTCAGCTATGATGATTTTAAAAATACAGTTTTTAATTAAGTCTTTTTTATAGCAAAGTATTGTACCTGTACTCTTTGTGCTTCTTGTAGATCAGAGGCTTGCCAAGTTTCACTCAATTAGAAGGACATCAATCATTCCAGAACTGAAAACAGTTTTCTGGAATATCTCCATAAAAAACAACATTGAATAACTTAACTGAATGTAAGAACTTCTAAATAGTAAGGCATTACAAGCCAATTTTTAACCTTGGTCTTTTAAATTTGGTGCATAAATATACCATTTCATTCCTTCCTCATTTAACTTTAGAGACAGTTTTAAGTACATAATACCTATGAACATTAAATAACAGTCATGGTAAAAGGCACATTAAGAAGCATTCTGGTTTGAAGTGGTTCTTGCTACACTGAGTCAATGCTATCCACCTGATGGAGTAGAACACGCAGATCTTTCCCCAGCAGTAGTTTCTCTTTAATAATAATAATGATTTATTGTACTTCTAAATCCTGATTTGGAGTTCTGTTTCACTGCCACGTCAGAAGACGATGTAGTACGAGCAATGGAATAGATACACAAGTAGAAGAAAAGATAGTGAGTAAAGGATAACTTAGAGAAACCAGTAGTGACTACACTATGTCTCTAACTTTTCAGAAATACACTAGAAAATTGAAGCAAAGCAGGGCAAAAATTTTTTCTATTCCCAAGAAGATGAAAAGTTGGCCTAAAAAATAGTGCTGGTCAGGCCTACGAGTTTAGACAAATAGCCTACGTGCAGGTGAGAAAGAGCAAGACAGCTGTTACACAGCTCTGAAGAAATGAAGAGTATTCTTCAGTTACAGGAAGGTAAAGTTGAAGCAGTATCAGTTTCCTATAAGAAATCAAAAAGGAAATGTGTGATGCTTTATATGATTAAACTGTAAATCCATAAAGAGAGACAATTGCAAAACAAAACTGAAGACTCTATAGAGAAGTCCACAAAATACAGTCAGAATGGATTTGCAAGAAGTCACATAAAAGATTGCACAAAGGTTTGAAATAAAATATATACCAAAGCAGCCTTTGGGCAAATCCTTTATGTTTGTAAGAAGTAAAATGATTCTGCAAAAGTCTGCAGATGAGAGCTGAAGAGAAGCAAAGAAGAGCTAGAAAAAATGAATTATAGCAGAAATTTTGCAAGAGACTGCTACGTGCAAAGACTGGATTATCACTTTGAATATGAAAAGACTACATACTATTTACAGTTGGACACAGCACACAAGTAATATTATATTTGAAGTTACAGCAAGACTTTTGAAATTAAAATCTAGTTGTGTTGAATACAAACAAGAAAAGCTCATCTCATAGGAGGTATGCTGTGGTGAATGTGAACTGCAAGCCAAGGCAAGACAAAATTCAGAAAAGTTAACATTTGCAGCTGTTTCAAAAATGAAGCACTGTCTCCTTTTTAGGAGTGGAAATGTCAGATACTAGATGATAAAGCAAATACTGAAGAAAAACAGAGGTCCAGAAAACAAAAATATAAAGAGAAAGCAGAACATAACGAAATGGATAATTGAATAGAGAAGTAACTCTTTTTCCTTGAGGTATGTGGTTGAATGTCACTCATACTGTCAGCGTAACTACATCCAAGCACAGTTAGACAGATAATTTTTGTCTTGGTGCAAGAGACACAATATCAAAGGTATGCCAGACAGCTCAGTCTGGAAGCATGTAGCTTAGGAACAGCTGACAGAAGTCACTCTCCCAACTATGAGAGAATTCTGACACTACTTAGTGAGCTATTTAGGATGAGTATAAAGGGTAAACTCTAAAAGATGTAGTATACAGGAGCCTGTTTGTAAAGGCTACCACCTCCTTTTACACTCCTGGCTGAAAAAATTGCAAAGCTGATTTCACTGAGAAATGAAGAATGGAACAAGATTTGGAAAAGTGTTCTACCAAAGATAGAAAGACAAGCTTACAAGGCAATGACGAGCAAGCCCCTGATGCAAAGAAATTTGCGGAGTTTAAAAAACGTTCAGCAAACCCCAGTGGAAAACTCTTCACTTGTTGACACAACGTGGGTGTGACTGTTAGGGGTGTTTCAAACAAGCTGATCAAAAATTCCTGTCTTATAAATCATCATACACCAGCACACTTGCTGCATGCACTCACTGAAATCTTCACTGTTGTTTATCATGGTATCACCAACCAGGATAAACAGGTAAACTGTAATCCAGAGAGCCATTGCCTACTGCTGACTGGAGGCAAGCTCGGCACCAGGAGGTCTTGGCACTGAAAAGCAGTGTTTTAGGGAACTGTACCAAAAGCTTAGGAGTACTGGAAAAAAACCTGCCTTAGGCCATGGAAGAATCACTACAGTCATATATTATCTTACTTACTGGATGACTATGGTCATGAAAGAAATTTCTGCGAAGGCATATTCCTCTAACTGAAAAATCAGGAAACCACCTAACAAGAACTACAGAGACCAACCAGCTCTAGGGCAGAAAGACCGGTACTTCCTGTGGACATCGAAGGCGTAGGGGACAACCTCTGGCTGGTGGTAGAGGATATTCACCAAGTTGATTCAGTGGACTTCTTTAAAGGGACATAAAGTATCCTTATTAATCAAAGGAAGACTTTCAAATTAATGATGGATTGAAAGGGCTTGGTCTATACAAGGAACAAGTCAATCTAAGTCCACACAAAATTCCTTTGGCCATGTTAGGGTGGAGGAGTAATGTGATAACATACCTCCCTAATTGTGAGAATGAATGAAAGATTTTCAATCTACTCTTGTGTCTTGAAGAACACTGTGGAAGAAGAACCCACCGAAAAAAAGCTCCTTTCCTTACTCTGTCCTGTTTCAAAAAGACAGATAAGTGTATAAGGAGCCCGTGATCTTTGCCTTGTGCTTTTGCTTATGGAGTTAAGAGTTCCTCCAGGAATATTTAAGAAAAGAGAGAAAAGCCTTCTGGACTCCCAAGGAAGATGAGAAAGAGCTCATGAGCTGAGTCCTCTGACTTCTCTCCTGAAGGACTTTCATTGTAAAGGAATGCTCAAGTTATAAAGGTAAATGCTGTCAAATCAACAGCCAAGTCACTTAATGATACAAAGGGAGCTGGTAAAGCCTGGAATACAAACAGAAGATACAAACAAATACTATTTGAAGAGAGAGTCAATATTGTGTACAAGGACCTCCCTATGAATGCGTCTGGAAGGAACAAAGTGCATACCATTGTGGATCTCAACAATGTGTGAGTCACAGCTGTTCTGGAGAGTCTCAAGAGTTTCTGTTCCAAACCAGGAGGTCTCAGAAGACACAGTCTAAGCTAAAGGTGAAGAGCCAACCTTTGTAGACCTACATCTGACCAAACCACATCTTAAGAGCCAGCAGTCTCTTTGTCAAAAGCTTATTTCTTCTTTCTGGTTGCAGAAACATGAACCAATCCAAGAGGTGTCAGCTGGACAGTTTGTTCTCCAGGCTGTTCAACTCTGTAGAACCATCTGATTTCCTCATCAAGTGTTCTCAGGGATAACACCAGTGATCCCCACATGTCCAGGACTTGAATCCAACTGTGAACGTCTTGCCAGGGATGTGCACTTCCCTAGGGCAGTTAAGACAACAGCAGCCATCAGAAGTGGAAAAACAGGTTCCCCGGGGGAAAGTCCAGCAGTCTATGCCAAGTAAGGGAAGCAGGTAACAGCTGGTGAAGTTTTGGCCAAAAAGAAGCTGAAAAATCAAGCAAAGTTTATATCTATATGTATTAATATTGATATGGAATAAAAAATCTGTACTTCACATCATTTACATATGCATTATGCACACATATATATCCACATCTGTTTGTGCATATATACATTCTATAGAGAAACTATTTTTATAAATAATTATATATGTACAGAACTTTAAACAAGGATCTGGGCTCTTGCTCCAAATCAGATGGGCTACTAAGATAGGGCCACAAAATCTTCAACACTGAATGCCTGCAATGAGAACAGGGCTGGGTTTGTGCGTCTTTGTCCTGGTTTTTGGCTGGGATAGAGTTAATTTTCCTTCTAGTAGCTGGTATAGTGTTATGTTTTAGATTTAGTAGGAGAATAATGAAAATAACACACTGATGTTTCAGCTGTTGGGAAGTAGTGTTTATACTAAGTCAAGGGCTTTTCAGCTTCTCATGCCCAGCCAGTGAGAAAGCTGGAGGGGCATAAGAAGTTGGGAGGGGACACAGCCAGGGCAGCTGACCCAAACTGGCCAAAGGGGTATTCCATACCATGTGATGTCATGCCCAGTATATAAAATGGGGGGAGTTGGCCTGGGAGGTGTGGATTGCAGCTCGGGAACTAACTGAGCATTGGCCAGTGAGTTGTGACCAATTGCATTGTGCATCACTTGTTGTGTATATTCTAATTCTATTATTATTATTGTAGTTTTATTATTGTTATTATTATCATTATTATTTTCTTCCTTTCTGTCCTATGAAACTGTTCTTATCTCAACCCATGAGGTTTACTTTTTTTTCCCCGATTCCCTCCCCCATCCCACGGGGTGGGGGGGAAGTGAGCGAGCAGCTGCGTGGTGCTTGGTTGCTGGCTCAGGTTAAACCATGAGAATCTCCCACCTGGATAGTTTTGCTTCTTCATCAGTACATGACAGTGTAAAGACATAGGTAGATAGGTACTCAAAAGAGAAAGCCAAATTCACAGCAAATTGACAGAAAACATAGACACAATAAGATCATAAAAATACTGATAAAGTATGCCAAAGAAAAAAAAAAGGAACGACCAGAACCTGATGCCAGAGACCAAAATGTTGAGTGTAGCATTTTCACATTGTAATCCTCATTGATTAGAAAATTGTATCAAAGTTGTTAGAAGATGATTTGAAAAAAATCCTTGGAGCTGCAACCTCTGTTTAGCTCAACTAAATTACAGAGCAGAACTCTTGAAACTGAGATTGTCATCTGCTGAAATACCTAATAGAGATCAATAGGACCACCTCGTTATGTAACTGTCTCTATTAAAATGCAAGTTCTGTGGAACTCTGTGGAAATGCAAGTTCTTTATAAATATCATAAAATCACTACGATAAAGTATATTTAAGCAACCACAAGACAGCATGTTTTATATATATTTATATATAAAATACATAACAGCCAAGTAGGGGCTCAAAAGGCAGTATTGTCTCATAGAGATGGTCTTTGTCACACACAGACTGCAGAAGGGTAGGAGATATCCACAGCTTCTGATGGAAAAGAAGGAGGAAAATGAGTAAGATCCTGACTTTACAATTTCAAAAGTAGAAGAGTCTGTAAAAAAGCCAAAGGATGATCAGCTAATATGAGAAGATGACTATGCGCAGCACAACACACAAAGTAAAACCTGATGGATGCTTGCTTGCTCTACAAGAATTCAACTGCAGGCTCCATAAGTCGGAGAAGGCCAAACTGACATTGTTTGAGAACTTGAAAAACACATTCTTCTTTCAGAGGGGAAAGACATACGGGTGGCTGGCCTTTTAAAGCTTTCAAGATCCTGGTTTCAAACAACCCCTGTTAGGGTCACTAATCATTAGCTGCTTGACAGAATGGGGGTCTTTCTCTCTCCCTTGCAAATTTCTCCCCCCTTTGTGTGATAGTTTAAGTTTTACTTGCAATACGAATTCAGTTCTTCTCTCTTTCACTAGCACATAAGAATGTGGATTAAGTTGCAAAATTTAATACAACCAAAAGATGAAAATATTAGTGTTCACTTTCATATTTCTTTTTTCTTAGCTGTAAAATGGGGATAGTAAATTTAACAATGCAGCTCACATGAGTCATTAGGCTTCATTAAGATTTCCACAGATTGTCTGTTTTAGGTACCAAGTGTTATTATTTTTATCTCTCTCCCTCTGATGAAGAGATTTAGAATGTCTTTCAACTTATTTCTTATCGCATTTGCCTTTTTTTTTTAAACCCAGATATTCAGAGTCCTGTTTCTTGAAAGCTCTGTATAATATCTGGGTTGATAACACATCTTGGGGCTCTTCTAAGATAGCCCCAAGTGTTTTATGTATACACTAAAATTAACATACTTTGGTTTAGATTACAATACAACCCAAAATCCTACCTCCTCTGCTGAGAACCACAAATGCGTGCACTAGTTCTCGTGATCTGGAGGAGCCTGCAGTTTATGGGTCGGGTCTGGCTAAATTCACATTGTGCCTGAAGATGTATTTAAGGAATATTGTAGGGGCTGTGAAGACAAATATTCAAAAGTTAAATACCAGAATTAGGACCAATTCCTGAATAACTTACTACCCATTCATTTGACATTAATTTCTAGATACAAAAGTAAGAGTTCTGCACTAGGTGCTTAAAAGTTGCTTTATAGGACTTGCTCACCTGAATGTTGCTGTACCTTCATGTGTCAGAACAATTTTTTTCAATTCTTTGTGAACCACACTTCTGCATAATTCAACACACACACACCAGTTCATGAATGCCATGACAAGCCCACTGTACTCACTACACATGCCTTTTCTAAAGTAATTGAGTTTATTATTTTGATGCCAAAATGAAAAGGTACTATGGAAATTATGCAGTGTAGTTTTCTTTTGTGCACAATAATATTCTAGACTGTGCTGACAATTTTAGGGCTTTAAATTACCAGAAGAACAACTAACAACTCTTTATGATACCACAAAATGGCTGTATTGTATTCTGACTGTAAAAGGCTGATGTGAAAATTATAGCTGAGGTTTTACCTCTGGGTTGGGTTTTTTTCCATTTCATTTGTCTGTTTTCAGGCTACTTACAGATGGATTTTCACCACGACATAATAAGCAGTGGCAGTGGTTTAACAGAACCTTTCTTTAAAATGAAAGTTAATATCCTTCAGCTTTGGCTAATTCTGAACTCAAGGAGGTTCCTTGGCAAAATAAAAATCACAAAAATATTTATTAAAAGAAGTACAAAAAAATTATAAACAATCAGCTTATTAAATATTTTGAGCTCCTTTTTCCTGCTAGCACTACTTTATTTGCAAATTTTGATCTAGCAAAGCTTTCATGAAGGAAGCCCTAGCAGGCTACAGGGATAAAATATTTCTCCTACTTACTGGTTTCCCACTCAGCATTATCAGGCTGCATTATCAGTCACAGATTCTCTTCCCTCACTTTTTTTAACCCTAAAATTCTCCCATTACATAGCACCCAGAGGTGCTCTATGAACCACTCATATTCCCAGTTAAGCTCTATTTTACATGCCTTTAGTGGGTCTTAAATGATATACAGATGCTAGCTTGACCTTTTGCCCATTATGCTGGTGTGGGAGCACTGGGTGGATGGATCATTAAAAAAATCACAAGGCACCATAGTGCAGAGAACCTGCCTCACCCTTCGTCCCCAGCCCTGAGGGGCACCCTGACCAAGCTCCTCGTATACTGTCTTGGCATCCTACCAAAGACATGAGGAATGGGAAAGTAAAGACTTATCAAATAGCTGTAAAAACATGATCCAAGATGAAAGTTGGAAGCTAACATTCAAATTTATATGCCTGGGTTTTGGGGTTTTTTTGAGAAAAAATAAGTCAGATTGCCCACATCTGGACTGCTGAGTAAAAGCACCTTTTTGGCAATCTTGAATTTAGATGAGATTTTTTCAAAAAATGCTGTTTTCCATCCCTAAATCTATGGGGCAAGCTAGATACTTCACTTAGATGAGCAGCTTTTGGGCATGAATGACAACAACTGTTCATCCGGATTTTTATTATGCAGATTAAATACTGTCTAATTACACATAGTGGAATACTTCATAACAGTCTGCTGTGTTATGTCAATAATCCATTACGATATGAATAGATGCTTGGTAAAACTTCTGCTGAAAGCAAATGAGCGCTTATAATCTTGTTGGAGAAAGCACAACAATCCTATTGACAAGAGCCCGATGGGATTGCAGAGATACAGTCTCATGAACTGCTCTTGAAATCCAGAGATCGGCCCCGTGGTGCTAAAGAAACGTAAATACTAAAGGAAGCACAGAACTTCAAAACGAAACTTCACATTTTTCCAGATTCATTCTTCATGTCAGTAGGAGCAGCTCCACTAAACCCCATGCTGCTTTATCTCTTCTTCCCACAAACAAGCTTAGACCTAATTTTCAGTGGTTTTTGCCTTCATCACACAGTTAATCATAGATGAATAATTTGTGAGTATCCCTCAGTTCAGATATAGAACAAGGGCGGTTTGAGAGGGGAACTGATTCTGGAAGAGGTTGGAGGGTATCTTTTGATACCCATGTTCTCTTCCACTATTTGCTGTCTCCAGCGCCTGCTGTTGCCACCACTCTGGCACTGAGTCGAGCAGGCAGGGACACCAGTTAAAAAGGGACAGGAAGACTAAAAGCAGAAAGGATAGGGGATGTTCAAAAGCCACGATAAGCAAGAATAGACATTTTAGAACATTGTCCTGACCTGAATCTTAAGCACATACAAAACAAACTTAAATCAAATATAAAGTTATTTGTAGTTCATATTGGCTGACCCAAGATCAGCCAGAGGTATTACCTTAGAAACAGTAAAACTCATCAAGTGCTGATATAACTATCCTGTAATTAATGGAGGCATGGCAAAGCCACTGTAACTGCACAGTCTTCTGTGCCCCTCTACCACCCTTCTTGTCCATCCAAAAAGGACAAATTCCTTGGGAAAACTTTTACAGAGTATATTAGTGTGCTACAGGGTCGAGGATCATGGGATGTATCCCAAGAAACATTATTGCCATAAATAGTTCTCTTAGTACTGGCGTAGACACAGCACCCCAGACAAAATTTTACACTGCAGCCACTGTCGCTTGAATTAGCCTAACCTAGGATAAGCAGCTTCAGTGTTGAAATCCGAGTTAATTATGTTGTAAAAGGTTGTGAACACACCCAATGGTGATCTTGAGCCACTTCCGTGAGCCAGCTAGGAGGATGGCCCCGTAAGCAGTTGCACCAGCGGAACACGGGGAGCAGTGAATTCACGCCTTGGCAGGAATAGATGCCTGGGGATCAAGAAGCAGAGGGAACAGTCAGGGCAGGAGGACCGACCTTCTCAAGGCAGCTTTGTTTAGCTTTTTGTGTATGTTCGCATTTCATGAAGCTCTAGATCTAGGGAATTGAACAGATCTCCCGAACGCAAACATACACTTTGTGAACAGAGCATGCTCCACCTCCTTGTGGCTCCGGTGTGACTCCAGCATGCACGTGCCACTGCCCACCTCTGCGCCACAAAGTGTTCTCCTTTGCTTCCAGACTCCTAGGTGACTGTACCGTGCGTCTGCTGTCACTGGAGCATCTAAGCATGCTTTTCCCAACCAAATATATGCAGGTGAAGTTGTACTTTTCCAGCATTAAGTGCTCTGAACAGGTAGCGAGAAAAAGCAGCATGTCATTTCTGCGTTTACAGTGACTTGCATTGCTTTCGCATAAGGTGCAGGAGGAAGGAGCCACTTGACTCAGGGCAGAGCGAGCCGGTGACTGGTGAAACTGGGACCGGCCAGACAAGAAACCTGGGAGCAGAGAGAGATGACAAAATGGGGAGCGGGAGGCAGGAGAGACTGGAGTTAGAGACTAGTTGGCTTTGCCTGAAGGGAACACACTGGTATTTGATGAAGAGCTATGTGAAGAGGACTTGACTAAGTACTGCATATGGCTATTCGGTAAAAACATAACATATCTCCGATTCAACTGTATCAGAAATACTTCTGAAGTGAGATTTCCAGTCACAGGTAGTATCTTTTATGAAATCAAATTATACTGGTTGGAGAAAACAATTTTGGACAGACAAACACTTCTTTAGATCTTAAATAGACCAATCTTCAACATTAGGTGCAAGTGCTAAGATTTATTAGCCATGCTAGTCAAAACTTATATACAAGCTCATGAGTTACACAAAACCTCAATTGTGGCACTTCCTAATTTTGGGGTGCTTGATTCTGCAACCTCAGTAATGCTGTCATTATTTATATATGGGTTATAGACCTGTATGATCCCCAGAACTGATCAGAGAGAATGCTGAAAGGATACCCCAAAGTTTCAGAGGGGTAGATTTGTGGTAGTTCTTGGAAAAAAACCCTCTTGTTCTTTGATAAAGTCACGGAACATAGTATGCAAAAATAACAGAGGAGAAAAGACAGGTGATTTGTCTGTTGATCCATCATTTATTGGGTTCCTTACACACAGCTGCTAATGCATGTGGATAGTATTTTATTAGTTGGAAACACACAGCAGTTGGGTGGATCTTTTCACTGGCATTAAGGTAGATTACATTTTTGCTCTTACCTCATTAACCTTTATTGCCAGTGGTTTCGTTTACTGAGATAGAGTTTGTCACTCTGCAGTCCTGTGTGAAATTAAATAGAATTCTTTGTAGGTTGTCTCATTTCACTGTTCCCTTCTTTAGCTCAGTATTGTATTGTTACTCATTTTGAATAAAGCAGTCTCCAGATGAAAGAAAGAAAGCTTATTTACAATCTAATAGCAATAAAAGTCTACACAAACAAAAATTTACAGGTTGCTTTTATTTGTCTTTGGATTTCTAAGTCTTTAGAGCATACATGAACATGGCTTGGAGTGTTGTTCTGCAGGCAGGGACTTACTTCAATTTAATTAAAGTTGGAATTCCCATTGTAATCATATGAATTTAAGAGTTGGGCCTTTAAGAAAAATACTAAATATTCTCAGACTGTCAGCTGAGTCATGTGTTATCAACACTCAACTGCAGAGCTGCATGACTCACTGTGAAATTAATGTTATCACGTGGTTCCACAATGCATCCCATGGGGTTTTTTCCACTTTTTCCATTCATTTTTAATACATTGCCTGCTCTTTGGGTACAAATTCCTTTCCCTTCAGCAAATTCTAACTTTCTAAACAGCTGAGCAGTTTCAAACACCTGATATCTAATTTTCATCAGCCTTCTAGGGAAATATTTTTTTCTTCTTAAATGTGGATATTTTTCTGCTAAAATTATACACTTCTGAGGTGCATTATTCAATCTCAAAATATGAGTAGCTGAAGGGCTAAAAGTTACATCTCTATCATCATAAAAAAGAAATAGGTATAGTTTCCTTATAGGACTCAATGCTTGCTGGTAAGTCAGTAACAGGTATCCGCCATTTAAACATTCACACTTTCATTAATAGAAGAGCCATCCAAAGTTATTGGTTTGCCTTCAAGTTCTGCTGCTTAAACTCACTCAAATATCTTAAGTGCATCTTTTCAGGCACATCAATTCTATTGACACCAGTGCAATTCCATGCTGTAACATGCTTAAACATTTTGCAGAATCATGGCCCTACAAACATGGACCTATAGGTGGAGAATCCCCAAACATCCTAACTCTAATACAGCAAAAATCGTGACAAATAAGTTTTATTATTACTTGGTTGGAAGGATATATACCTATATATAGGATATCTATACACACACATGACTAGCTGAGTTTTATAGAGGCTGCATCTATTGTCCAAACACACAGTTGCCAAAACACAACTATTTTTCAATGAGCAGAATAACCACACTCCCTATTTACTTGGATAATTGGCTAAATGACCTAATTCAGCTTTGTATTTTAAAAAATGAGGGGTCTATATTAAATAATTTGAGATAAATCATGGACCACTTGAAGGACTGTAAACAATTAATAATGATAAATAGGCTGCAATTTGTTGAAATAGATGCAAAGAGGTATCTAGGGAGATGCTGAAGAAGTCAGTGTTGAAACAAATTTACTACAATTATAAATGTTCTAAAAGGGGCAGTTGACTAAATAGGTATATATTTTTTTAAATTTCAGATGTAAGCAAAGACGGGGCAAAAAAGAACAGTGGCAATCAAAAGAAAGTAGCAACATGAGGTTACTTCAACTGAAATGTAAGATAATAATATGAGAAAGAGCAATTACAATCATAATTATCTTCCTTTCACACAATTCTCTTCATATATAGTTATGATTTAAAATACGGTCAAGAACTTAAGACACTGTTGGTATCAGGAGCCTGATATACAGGCTCTTAAAATGGAAGGGAGTCTTTCCCTGAATGTCAGCAACTTTGGATCCAACCTTACAGGAATCTCTGGATTTGAGATGGAGTTAATGTAGAGAGTAATAGAAACCAAAATATGTTAAGGAATACAGAATAAGGACATGGTAATCAAATAATGGCAAATTATCCCTGCAGTGATACAATAATGGTATAATTGTAATTAAGTCATGTCAGTATTGGTGGACACAAGTTAGGGTAAAATGCTTAAAGTACCATTATATTGCTTAGTCTTTTTTCTTCCATTATAGCATGAGTATGCACAGATCAGTGACAGTTCTGGGATTATTATTTAACATGCAGACTTCAGAAAACAAAGTAATTTGTTTTCTATGGATTTTCTTCAGTTGTTGGAGGACAGGGCTATAGAAAGTCAAACAGCTGAAGAGAGGTCTATGTTAAAATATGAATGTATGAAATTTAATTTTCAAATAATATAATCTTCCTGAGTCTGACGTGCTAAGCATAATAAACGAACAAGCACACAGTACTTTATGCATAAGCAAAAATAAATCAGTGCAAAGTCCCTGTAATTCATCTGGTCAAGAAGACTTATTAGACAAGGTCAAATTATATGAAAATCAATCTTCATAGACCGAATCTGATTTGCATTAGTAGATAAATGTTTACCATAATTCCAAATCAAGAACAAGACTATACAGTAATTCCTTCATCCACGCTCATGGTCTGTCATACCGAGGGACATACTGTTAGTTATGTAGGCTGTGCTTGTGCTCTGCTCAGCTAAGGGGAGCTGCTCAGGAATGCTGCTCTAAGCAGAGATATGTAAATCATTTTTGTCTGGCTTCGGAAAAAAACTGTCCTGAGTTAACCTGAAGCTATTTTTTACTCAATTAAAACCAAGCCTAAGAAAATGTATTGTTTTCCTTTGTCTTCTCTTTTATCTCCAACAGGGAGGAAAGCTGCCCACCGATCCCTATTCTCACTTGACCAGATGAGGAATTTGACCTGATCTCCCATTTCAGAGGGCTGTCCTAGACATGGCCTTCAGCTTGCAAGTATTCTGTCACCCTGGAACAGACCTACTCTTCCTAAGTTATGTGAGCTGCACTCAGGCGTGCCTACAAATCTAGTCTGAAAAAGCTTTAGGAAATGGTTTAGGAAATGTCAAACTGACCTATTTCAATTTTTTTGTCATTTGTTTTCTTTTTCTTTTTTTTTTTTTTTAATCTGAAGCTATCTGCCAAATTCAACTCATGCTTGCAAATAACTTTGGTTGTCCTCAAATTTCTTTTGGTGGATGAATAAATCATTGAAAATCCTGAATCCCAATCTTAGTTCTAAACATTTTTTTTTCCCCCTTCAGTCTTGGTCTAAGTAAAGGCCAAAACAGCTTGTAGTGTAATTGTAGTACAACACTAAGATCCCACTTCCTAAACTGCTCTAAATTATGCTGCGGCAGAAGGCTGAGTGCGCAGTTTCAAGTGTTAATTTGCAGTTCACCGAGAGGTAGAAAAGTGTTTGGTGAGAGATAGTCACGTGAGGGAGTCCTTAAGTAATTTTTAAGACAGCTTCAGCACCCAAAGCAGCCAGATGCCAGGTCCAGAATAAAACTTCCACATCTCAGTTGCAGCTTGAATAAGACTTACAACCTCTTTACACTTACTAGAAAGTTTTTCCACATTGGGCTCGATTCTGATCTTTACTCTGATATAACTTGACTGGTGGGAAATAGACTTGCTCTGCATTTCACCTGGCATCAAACCTCTCTGAGTATGATGCTCTGTCGACAGCTGTAAGATAGTCCTGGGTCACAGGCAGGCACTTACCCTCCCGAGTTGTAAATTTAAGCTATCATACGACATTAGCGCTAGGAGAGACTGCACACTTGCTCTCAGGGAAGCCAGGGGGCTGGAGGGTGCTCATCACCCTCAAAGGATGAAGGCTGCTGTAAGCACATGCTGAACATCCACCTTCCAAGCCCTGGCCGAATTCAGCAGTAACAACTATACTGAATTTTCTGTCCTAACCTTTTACTAATTAAAAAGCTTTAAAACCCGAACTGTGACTCCACATTTCTCAAATAAATTCGAATAACAGGGCTTTTTCACATTCAGGCCAAACTCTAATGCAAGCTGTCTGGCTGTGACACAAACAGTGGACCCATGCCAGTGAAAAGCAGCGTGCAGAGTGCTGCAGTCCGAGAGGTCTTCTTGGGAGGCTGGAAAAGCCTGGAACAGCTGTCTCATTTTAATTCGCTTACTCTTTCCAGCATTTTTATAACACAACCCGTACTTTCTGATCTATCAAAAGGCATGATAAATAATTAGAACCTACTTTAAAAATTAACGAAAAGATGTAACACAATTTTACAGATGCTGGCAAACTGATACTGGAGACCCCAGCCTGCTGCAGGAGGGCAGATGTTGACCCAATCAGTGCTTCCTTGCTAGCTTTCTCCTTTTTTCCTCCTCTTCTCCTGTCCCTCCCTCTTTACTCTTTTCTTCTCTGTACTAAAAAAAAAAAAAAAAAAAAAAAAAAAAAAAAAAAAAGGACCTGGGACAGGCTGTCGCACTGACTGGAGCCAGTGGTCTGGGGAGGGCTCCATCTCTCACAACACTCCACAGGACTCTGTTAGATTAAGTAGTTTGTAATTAATGGAGCTAGAAATTACTTGAGAAAAGACAGTTGTCACCTACAACCTGCAAAGTACGCCCTGTAGAACTACCTCTTTGTAATTAACAGCCTCCTTTGTTAGTTGCCTAAAAGACCTTTCCCAAAGCAGAGGAATCAATATACTTCACCTGTAAAAACCGGCACCTTGTTTAAATAAGAGGGCTGGCATGGAAGCTTTAGAATATGCGGCATCTATGCTGTTCTGCTAACAGTTTCTGTGACTCCTCTTCCTCATCCCACAGGAAAGGATTGGGATGGGCAGGGTTAGAGCAGAAAAATCGAAAAAAAGCCATCAGCAGGGCTGATAACAGTGATTCCACCCACTTTCTGCTGAATAGTCATGCTGGCTACATCCACAGTGTTTAGTAAGCCCAGCTGCATTCAGGCTTAGGCGTGATGAGCCAAATGGCAAAGATCAGGTGCCTGCAAACTATCACCTCAAGTTGTCTTTGCTTACTGTGGTTGTATCCATGCTATATTTTGGCAGGAACAAACCTGGGCTTAGCAGTCAATATGCTTTTGTATTGCCTCTGGCAATCACACCATTTTGAAAGCATTGCTGAAACTGCTCAGGGTTGGCTAGAGAAGGCAGAACTCTGCCAGGTGTCTCTTTAAGCAGTAAACCAGCAGAAGATAGGATTTGGCTTAACATCTGATCTCTGCAAAATCCTTACAATGTGGAATACGTGCCTTGTACTACAAGAGGACTATTTCAGGTCCTTGGCAACTTAGGAGACCAATTTAGTTTTTTTATTTTATATTATATTTCCACTGGCCAGACAACCTTTGAAGACCATACCTGTCATGAACAATGAGATTTCATGGTTTTGTTCGTGTAGAAAATTTATCTCACAAAGAATATTCCAGGCGGTGACAGAGCCTTTCATCTCCTCCTCCCTCCAGATTCCCACCTTCTGGGCAGCCAACACAACTCCCAGAGAGAAGTACCTTACAGGACTGTGTCCTTAAATTTAAATCCTTAAGCAGTTTTTTAACCACTCCATCCAGACAGAAGCAGATCAGTTCTCCCAACAATGCCAATGCCCACCTTTGTCGTCCACCCCCCCCCCCCCCGCTTTCCAGTTAATTTATGTGGGAGGAAAGACCCTTGGGAACTGCCCTTTAATACCGCAGCTGTAATCTGCTCTGAGGCCAGGACAGAGAATCCTGCTCAGGGATTTGATGTCTGCAGAGCTCTGTGGTAGTCCTGTCTGGCTTTATATTGTCTCTATAATTTTTTCAATTGTTTTACATTGTCTTTCTCTTATCACTTAAAGAAAATTAAAAATAGGGAAGTGTTTTTTCAAATAAAGAATAAAATTTACGTATAGATAATTATTTCCCTAAATAAGAGATCAGTAAAAACTAATAGATTAAATTTCTGATGCATATTAGAAAAAAAAAATAGAGGATGATATATTTGCTTTAACCTTGAAGACAGGAAAGTTACTGACAAATTAAAAATTAAAATTGATTATTTCCTATTGTTCTTAAGGTATCAGAGCACAGGAGGAAATAACAGAATTTTTCCCAGCCTTCAACATTTGAGAGACTGCAATTGCATTGCTGAAACATTTGCTGTTCAGCCCCGCTGCTTCCGCTCTGTAACACAGTGACTGAGCCCACCATTAAATGTTTAAGACAGAAATACTTTATCTTTTTTTTTTGTTTCTTTTTTAGCAAATCAGGATCATTCTGGCTGAAACTCCACGTACCTCTCTAACAGTAAAAGTTCTGTTCAGATGTCTTGAGCTTCTGCCATCTCCTCCAGATTTTCTGCATGGCTTGAGTGGTGGGCTGTATATTCAAACCATGTACAACAATATTTCTTACAGATGTCAAACATATGCAGTAGGAAAATGAACTGTATGGCAGGCTTAGTGACTGTGTAAAAGTGACTTTTATGTTAAAGGAATTCCCTTTTTACAGGAAATAGAAAGGGCTAATAAACAACTTGGAGCTACAGAAAAAAGTACAGGTCCTTGCTGTCACATTTCTGCTGCATTCTGGGATCAGGACTCTCTGTGCACAACCTTTGAAAAGAATCATAACAGCATCAAAGAATTACGTGATTCCACCAGCAATTTCTTATTTCAACAAAATACTCTTATGAGGCTGATTTTTGGTTAACCACTCAGGTCGAGTACATGAGTAACTCTTTTTTTTAGGTCTTGTCTTATTAGATGCTAAAACATGTTACCCGATTGCTCCCTTTGACCACAAGTAAGGGATTTTTTCTTTCCTTCCCTTGGTGGTAAATGGGTGTGATTACATTTCTTCACATTCATCTGAGATGAGAGTAAGACTGGAAGCAGTTGGCTGGGGAGGCAAGGCACGCTCTTACCCCTGACAGCCGCGAAGTTCATGGCCTCACGTCCTTCTTGGAACAGTGACCTTGGCCAGGCGCTCCCCTGAAGTCTCATGCTTGTTGGGACAACCTGTCAGAGCATAGCTCAAAAAAACCCAAAAGGGACAACCAGAGCCATACAGGCTTCTGAGAGTGACTGCAGCAACTTTAAACCAAAACTTGTGGTTTAAGAGGTGGAGCAGAGCAGAGCAAATTAGCACGATGTGTTTCCATGAGTAGATAAAGGTATTGCTAATGTTTTTTCCATAGATACTGAGTGACGGTAGCTCGGTCTTTCTGTCTTTGAACCTTGTGTGTGGTCCAGCTTTTGCTGGCCATTCAGGCTAACCCTCAGTTTTCCACACACATCTTAGAATGTATTATGAATTATGTGTCCCCCTTTATAAGGGTCTCTTCTTCTTGCTCTGATTTTAGCCCTTCATCACTTTGTAATTAAAAATAGGTTCTGTATTCAGCCGTACAGTTTACTACTATGTTTCCAAACTGTACACAACTTGCGCACTATACAGTTTAATTTCCTTGCAAATTCCTGGCCCATTAATGGTTGTCTTTTTAAATAATCAATTCAAAGAGGAACAGAAACATCGTTTTTGCAATATAATATAATTTATATGCATACAAGTATTACTTGACCCTATTGCATGTCTTTTGTGTGCTAACATGAAGACTGTAGCTCAGCTGTGGTCTTATTCTTACACAAGAGCAAATGAACAATTGAGTGCTATACATTTGTGCATTTCTCTAACAAGTGATTGCCTACAGTATATGACTGACACCTATTTCGTTCATACTGACTCATAATTAATATCCCACTGCCTGTTTATACTGAAAGCTTGTTCGCTGAAGATTAATATTAGAAGATTGCACCTGAAAATGTGGCATTTGCCCTGACAGAGTGGGCAGGAAGGCAGTGCTGCTGGCATCTACGCTTCTGCCCTAAGTGTCTCAATTCTCATTCAGCCAAGGAATGGAAACAAAACCTTAATCGCAAGACCCTACACGATCACACCTAATCAAGATGACACAACTCCCAAGCACGGATTATGGAATACTTACAAAGAACTCTCAAGTCCCCTCATAGCGATTACACAAGTTATGCAAATACAGGGGAAAATGAGAAATTTATCAACATGTTTGAAAAAAATGGAGCAGCTCTCATGAGTGCAATGAAAAGGCCAGATCAAAGCAGCAGCTCGTGAGTCAGAGCTGGCTGCCAGGACTGTGTCAGCTGGCATATTACCTCCCCGAGCACCTCCACATGCCCAAACACTTACTCTGTAAACTGTCAGCCCACCTGTGTCGGAGGAGAACCCTGCTCCGATGGAGCTCCAGAGATTGGCTTACAGAGGTGCCCCGAAGCTGACATTTGGCTCACGGCACTGAAAAGGCTAAGCCAGCCTAGGCTATGGCTGGCTTGCTTTCTGCACCTCTTTGTCACCTCCAAATCAAGAATTACTATAATCTTTAAAGATTATTTATTATTAGCGCAACCAGAACTCCTGTTTAGAGACCAAGGCCACCTGGCACTGACACAGAACAAAAGACAGTCCCTACTCCAAAAGTTTACGAGCTAAGTATGTTCCCTGGTCTCCTAATTGAATGAATATCCACAAGCTGACTTGCCTTTCTCCGTGTAAATCGTATGCTCCAAAAAGAAGAAAAAGGGACCCATAAATGATCTGTATTTTGCTGTCTGTCAGTGGCAGAATTCTGCAACCAATGCAGCTGACCTGCTGCAAGTCAGACCTGCTGCAAGAGGGTTGTACTTGTGGAAGAACTAGGAAATATTAAAAATGCACAACCTGGCCAGCATTTTTTGCATATTTACGCTCTTCAGGTCTTTATGTCTTTGAGGTGGCAAAGGACATATGGTGAATTGACATAAAATTTAGCTCTTTATGTGCAAACCGTTCATTTTTTATTTCCTTTTGCCAATTTAGCTGGAGCAGCATGCTTTATATAGTCACAGCTGATAGCAAGTGAGTCAGTTTTGTCTGACGCTTGTAAATCTGTCAGAATCTCACTAACAGTTATATATTTTACCCCAGCATTATCCTTGGACAAATAACAGTTAAGCGTTTTATTCTTCCCTGTCCTTTTCCTTTCTCCTCTGACCCCATCCCCACTCTACCAGCTACTGCAGTCTGCAGTGAGCTGCTCCTTCCTGCTCTTCTCTACTTAGTCCTGACATCCACATCTATCGAGTCTTCTGTCTCAGTGGGTCTCTCGTGGGATGCCCTTCTCACTCTCCTTAAAAGCGTGTGGTCTCCTTAGACTGCAACTAAGTTGATAGAGATGCTTTCATAACTTGCTATCAATATGAAATATACCTTTGCTTTTTGGATTCTAACAAGATACGGGTAAATAAGGTATTTGCATTATTTTATCTCAGGGCTCAGGCTTTTCTGAAGTTTTCATTTCCTAACAATTGTTCTTTCAGTATGCTATAAACAGAAAGCTATTACTTTGGGACTGTGACATTATCTGTACATCAGTAGACTATATGACTCCAGCACCAAACAAAGGAAACTGTGGTGGTAGCGTTGTTAAAATAAGTTGCAAATAAGACTTAGCTTTCAAGTATATGTCTGGTTTTATATTTTTATCCTATTGTCCAATGGCTGATAGCACTGAAAAAAAAAAAAAAAACAAACCCAAAAAAACCCACAAAACCACCCCAAAAACAAAGAGAAATATTCCATGCAGTTGTATGATTTTATTTCCATCCATCAGCTGGATATACTAACACCTCCTATTGCAAACACTTCACATTCTACTTTCTCCAGAAATAATGCTTAGACTTATGTAAAGGTCTTTAAATTTGATTGTAGATAAAGTTATAAAGCACGATAGTTGCTCAAAGGGAAAAACAATCTTAACTTTGAAGAGCATTATCTTTGATTCTAAATATGTCTTAAGTTTCTGTGTATTAGCTGAAATTCAGCTGCATCTCACATTCTAAAGGTGCAAAATTGTCCCCATAGCCAAATGAATATTCAGTTATTTGTATTCTTCATATAGTAATTCAATGACAGTGACTAGAAAAGTGGTACTGAAAAGCTCCTCAGCTGTAGCTCTGGCTATGCAATTGAATACAGAACAGATGTGCTCCAGAAGGTGCCCTCAGAAAGAACGGCCGCTGACCTAGCATACCTTCTCCATAGTCCAAGTCAAGGGAGCAAGGACTTCTACCATCCTAACCAGGAAAATAAGCAATATAACCAATACAGGAAAGCTCTGTATTTTCTCAATATTCAATTAAATGTATGGATCTATGTTTTCAGTTTCCAGCATGCCAATGTATACTGGCAACTGAAAACAGTGTTAGAAGTTAACAGGGTGGAAGCTGAAAGTTATCTTTTGAACTGGAAGTCATTTTCATGGCAGAGAGAGAACTGATAGGCAACTACATCTAGTAAAAGCTCATGGTTTGAATATGTTGCTAAAATGCTCAGGTACTGAAATAGTTAATGCAAATGCAGCTGTCATAATTAGGTTTCAGATTTTAGCATTCTGCTGAGATGAGAGGTCCCTATTTTCACACCATCTGCAGACTCAGGAAGACAATGCAGCAACTCTACTGTCTGCCGGTGTTTTGACAGTTTCCCTCCCAAGAGCATGGAGGTAACATCCAGCTCTCTGTAGCTGCACCACGAGTGACAACAGCACCGTCACGAAGCTTGGCTGAAATCTGTTGAATGTCCATCGGTGAAAAGCAGCCAGTGAGTGACTATGACAGGCATCATGCTGGTAGGCAGAGAAAAATACCTGAGAACTTTGCAACCATACCTCAGGCTCCTCTGATTAACATGCTGCTGTTAGCCGTCAGACTGCAGCTAGCAGCGCTCCTTGACTCCTTCCCGAAGCTGTACCAGGAATGGATTTAGAGCAGGCAGAAAGAGAGTGATAACTAAGGGAGCCTCAATTCCTTTGTGAGCCTCAATCCCTTCTTTTATAGCGCTGGAGCTGCTTGTGATGCTGTAGCAGGAACGAGAGTTACCGGCTACCATCTCTTTCTCTCCAAGAAAGACCATCTCTGCCCCGTGTTCCTATATGTGATGATGCTCATGGTAGGGCTGATGGTCTGCCACTGGGGAAACCCCACAGTGGCCAGCATGGAGCTAAGCGTCAGGGCTGTGCTCCCCAGGAGGAGAGGGAGAGACGTGTTACTTGCGCCAGGTAGGTTACAGAGTGCGTGGGCAGAAACGGTGGCCATGGTATAATAACCCAAATTGAGCACAGGGGACTACACACTGCAGGGTTTTTTCTTAAATGAGAGTTCAAAAGACGAAGCAAAGTTCTGTAGCATGACTGGATTCCGCAGTCAGCGTCCCTGAATACTTAGGAAATGCTTCATATAGTCCCCACCTAACAAAACTCCTAAGTGACAATGATGATACCGCATGCCCACCTGTAGGGAAAGATTTCTCCACTGTGTATAATCCTCCTCTCAAACAGAGACACATAAACTGCATCACTGCACGTGCAGGGGGGGTCCCAGCAAACAGCTTCATTTACAGGAGGCAAAGTCTCTCTGTCCCGTCAGGCTGCACACTAGTGACCGGGGCTCAGCCTTTGCCATGTAGCTGGCACTTGCTCAAACCTTTCTAATGAGACAGGAGAGGCAGAGCACATCTATGAAATAAAAATTATGCCAATTTTATCCCCTAGCTTTTCAGAGTGCCTTGCACTGTGATACCAGCATGTGCATCCTATGCTCACAATCTCTGACTTAAAGCTTCCTTGGCCAGAAGACTCTGTCCAGCCCTAACCTAACTTTCTTTCTCCCCTCCCAGCCCTTTTTTCTCTCTCAGTCCAATTTGAGGACCCATCCCTCAGTGTTTGTCATCAGACTCTGTCCTGTATCCCTCTGTGCCTTCAGGGTGTCTTCTTTTTTCTGTGTTCCAATAGCTCCAAGGTCATTCACTGCTCCTAAAGGAACCTGGCGTTTTTCTTCAGTCCCCAGACATCAGACATCTCTGGTCCCCTCTGTCTATTCCTCTGTCTATCTTCCTTCATGGTTCTCTCTTTCAATTTGCAAAACCTTCACTCTATCAAGTTTTAAGCAACAATATTTCAAGGGAATGGACAGGAAATTCCCATGCCCGTAATTAAATTTCACATGTAGGGCTGTGCGTGCCTTAGTGTCCACACTGACAAATACTTCTCATAATGAGCCACAGCTAGTACAAATCAAGTGACACAAAACCTGAAACGATTGGAAAGAAAAGAATGTGACTCAAATACGTAGGACCTTTCTTTTAGCACAGAGAGCTTTTCATTGTTAAAAATATGCTTGAATACAGCATTCAAAACCTGAACAAACTGATTAACCAGGGACCAAGTCAGTAAAGGAGCAGCGGCGTTCTGTGTTATCATGTGAGAGGCCCCGTTTTGGGAATGACAGAGGCTGATGATAAATGGCTGCATCACGGCCACGATGCCACAAGTCTCAGTGGAACAATACTGGCTCCACTGCCCTTACTTGACAGCTGCACTCAAATCTCTGCAAACAAGAATTACTCCAGAAGGCCATTTGCTCTTCTTCTGTTGAAAAAGTTATCTGGGGAATACACATGGTCACTAGCTATGTGGATACACCGAAGGGATCTCTGGTGCGCAGCTTCACTGTACATTCCTGTCCCCTTCTGTTGTGCCTAAGGACCTCTGTACCAGGGAATGGGCACGGAGACGTTACTTTGCCACAGGAACGTGTCTACCAAGTGACTTAGCAAGCAGTCAATTTGGTTGTGCCAGCAAAAGCAACGTGTCTTCTAATACCTCCCCTTAAGAAAAGGAAAGGTCATGATGATCAGCTACAGTGTTGGAAGGGAAAGGGCACAATAATACTCAGATCAATGAAGTTTTCCATTCTATATTGCCCTGAGTAATATTTTGTGTTTGAATTCTTTGTGAGTGGAGACAAGAGAAGGAGGCAGAGTAAGTGCTTGAAGTCCACAGCCATCCATGTGCCATACCATCTGTACGTTTCATGAATTCCAACCTATGGAGCTGGCTAGAAACAATGCCTTGTTTAAAAAAATAATAATCATGCTACAAAACTTTCTGTTTTCAAGTTTTAAGAAGTTTTCTCTTTTCTCCCCCTCCCCTGCCCTTGTTTTAAATAAAAGAAAATTACTTTATAAAAGAAAAGGGATTTTAGATGAGTCCTGGATCCTACAGTGTCTCAGCAGAGGGGTCCTGTGGAACCAACCACTGGCTTTGCTCCCTTTACCGATTAACATGCTTGGGACCAGCTCTCTGTCCCAGCCCCTGTATTATCAAATGACAGCCTCAACTACACCTTAATAAGAACATATTTTCCACTCTTTTAAGTTCTTTAACTTGCATCTTGAGAAGTACATGGCACCCTATATAGGGATTAAATTGGGTTTTTTAAATGTAGCCAGTGATTAAGGTGGGCATTTATGACCTTCTTACTGGCAGGAGCCAATCTGTGGGAAAGCAATCTGCAACACTAGCCCTACAGACAAGGCAAGGTGCGATGCTGTAAACCAAACCCCATTCTGTTGTGTTATTCAAGAAGCCCCATCAAATTATTACCATTATTTATACCCTAATAAAATGTAGAGGTCTCATTCAGGTTTCAGGTTCCATGGTGCCTGATTCCTGCCACATACACAATGAAACACTGCTCTAAAGCTGATGGTAAAATGAAAACAGTTGGGAGAATTTAACAGAATTTGTAAAGAATTCTTTTCAGGCATATGCTTGTTTACAATGTTTTCTCATACCTGCTAAGTATAGCAGAAAAAAAGATATGAAACCAGCCAGGAATTTCATTGTCTATAAGTAAACAACATGACATAAACCCAATTTTGATAATCTCAGATTACAGTGAAGGTGGTAGCACTGGTCCCATCCCAGACTGCCTCTCCCAGTCCCAAAGTGGGGGCAAGACACTTCCTTCCTCCCACAAAACAGCACAGAGGATGGATGTCCCGGCTATAGTACTGGCTCTGCATGCCCTGAGGTTTTACACATATGGCAACACTTTGTACAGGTGCTTGTAAACATGATACAATTTATTACTGTTTCTCCTTCCCAGTAAAACAGAATGAGAACTCTCATTTTCAGACAAAATTCCTTTTTTCCTAACAGCTGCAACACTTAACAAATTTAACTGTAAGCTTTTTTCTTCTGATTTCCAGAACTGAAATGATTCCCAAAAGTAAAGACATGCACTCCTCTTTTCATACACTTATCTTTATGTATATATGTAAGCATCTATTCTGATACCTGGTTTTGCTAAAGAATGTGCTAGGAATCTCCTATGTTGAATAGCAGCTTTCTCTTAACAAAGACGCAAAGACTTCTCCCAAAAATCTTATGGGCATTGGAGTTATGTAAGTATTGATAATTAAACAAGGACATTTTATAATGTTTACAATCTTGATGAAAAATAAGCAGGAAGATAAATCTTTTAAAAAAAAAACAACAACCAAATATCACAAACACAGTTAATGCCTCTTTCAGGCATCATAAAAAAAAATACAGTTCTTGCTTTTTTTTCCTTTTCCATGTTATTTCAAATGATTAATGGTAAATCTTTATCTACAATTAATGCTGACTTAATAGGCAGGTTACAAAAATATATTCAGGGCTTTAGCTTGATTTTGGAATATGAAGAAAATTTAAGGAAAATATTTCAAAGTATGAGGGAGTGGGTTAGAAAGAGGCAGCTCCAGAGTCCACATTGCACCCTGTGGTTGATACAGCTCTCCAACAATATCCCAAGAGGTCTGGCATCCTTGCACAGTGTGACAAATCCTCCAGCCACTTTGGAATTTAACTGAGACACCATGAATGGAGGGTGAGATACAAGCGAGGTTACTGAGATTGTTATCAAGAAAGAAGGGTAGCAAGCCCAAGAACCACATTCGGATTATCTGTCCTTGTGTCAGGTCTGACTGGCCCCGTGCAGAGCAGGAACTTAGGCAGCACAGGACCGCAGAGTCCTGGTCCCCAAACCTAGGAACCGCACTTCTCTCTGGGCGCTGCTGCCAGCTGGCCCAGCAGCCACAGAAAGCCATAGCATAGCAGCATGCCTTTTTCTGGCTGCTGCAGAAGGAGAGGAGCTGGAGTAAATGTTAAAAACTAAATCCAAAGTATATAAAGGTCTCGGCTTCAAACGTTAAAGCTGTTCAGTATTTACGTTCCTCCTATGCTGACCTGCACTGTACCTTGAGCCACAGATCCACCAAGTTCTCGTTCATAGATTTGAGACCAGGGCTCCACACAGCCTGGAGACCAGGCTTCATCTCAGGCTTACCGGCAAGCAAGTGAGATAAGGGTTCAGAGAAGGGCCACACCATCACCCATACTTACCAGAAACCGCTGCTGGCACCACCTGAAGGGTACGCTGGCACAGTGTGGAAGCCCAGTTTCCGTGAATGTCTTGATTTGGGTTCACTCGTTGGAAGAGTGGAAGACCATGGTTGGAAGACCATGACCATCTCTGCTTATGAGGTGCTCTATATCGCACCTTGTCTTCTGGCAGACAAGCACAACACAGGTACAGTGCTCAGGGCTGGCTTCCAGAGCTGGACAACCCCGCTTCACTCTGCTGCGTGCTGTTTACTCACCAGAGGAATAGTGAGCAGCTTATTGGAGAGCATCCCATACTCCATCTTTGATAACCCTGAACCAACTGGAGAACATTTCCACTTTGCAGGCACTATAGGTTGCCTTGCCTGAGGCTAATCCACAATAAAGTAAAAAAATAGTATGCAAGATGCTACCGAATAAAAATGGCCCTAACTAGGATCAAAATACAACCATACACCGGGTGACCACTATCACCAGACCCAGCACATGCAACAGATGACATGGCTCCACATGCAAAATGATTCTAAATACAGTAGGAATATGTTTCCTGATGAGGTGGGGGTGTGATCAGTGCAGATGACATGGGAGCCTGCAAGGATGGCATTGAGGACTTTAGCCACCAGTGTACTAATGGTTAGGTTAAACTGGTTGTCTAGCACTGATCGTGAATAACTTCCCATTTGGAACATTCTTTGATTGACACAGTGTATGAGAAAACTTGTGTCTATTAAAAGATAAAAAACAGTAAGTAAACTGAATTGCTTCTACAGCCTTGTGTACTGGGCATGTTTATCTTAATATAGCCAGGTGTGAAACCAACATGAGATGGTGTAAGAGGGCAGTATAGAACTGACTGAGAGTGCAGACTGCTATACTATAACAGATTTTACTGCCTTCTCAGGAATAAAATATAAGCAATATGCTCTACCAGTACCTGAGCTGCTATGCTAGCAGGTACTATTTGCAAGTGACAGACCTGCAGAAGAGTGCAGCAGGTGAGGTGAAGCTTTCTGGTTTTGATTCAGAATGCTACCTTGACACTCGCAGTCTTTTCTGCACTCCGCCTATCCAAGGGAATAACCCAGTTCCTTTGACAGCTCTTCTTCAGACCATGTGTTTCCAGTGCAAGGACCTTGCCATCCTGTTTATGAAGAGAACCTAGTTTCTCAAGAATATGCCTGGGAACCAGCTAAGTAAACAAACAGAAACATAATACAGTGCTGCCTGAAAATACGCTACGGTTAATGCTTGCACATGACAATTCTTACCTACAGCAAATATTTTAGGACTTTCTGATTACCTCCACTTGCTGTGGCAGATGTATCCTCCCGGTATTGCATCACCCTGCTGTTGGAATATTACCAGCAGTGGTAGACTGCACTGGAGTTTTATTCCCTTTCTCTGGGCCAGTCCTTTCATCTCTCTTTTTTTTTTTTTTTTTTTTTTTCACTCTGAAGGTTATTTATGCAAGTGTGACATGCAGTTACAGTAAAGTTCCTTGCAATGAATGGAGTGCAGGACAGTGGTAAATTCCATTCCAAAATCATTTTGAATTCTAAAGGCTCCATTTAAGGGATAATGATGGGAGCAAAGGGCATTTCTCCAGGATTAATCACTGGCTGGGTGAGATGATAGCCCAAGGCAAAGCCACGGGCCATTAACCCCTGCAGGTCACCTTATCCCTACAGGAAATGCACTGGGTCAAGTTCACTGTTGCTATTATAAACTCTTATTGGAGAAAGAGGTTACACTTCTATGTTTATATATGTCTTCCATTCCCATGTTTGTAATGATAGTGGATAGCTTTTGGCAATGCCTCTATATTGTACCACGGAGAGATGTAAAAACAGTTCTATTGTTACATTTGATGCCAAAGGCACAAGTGGATTTTTAATGTTTACAGGGAAACATTTAAGATTCTTGGTAAAAGAATGAAAAATGAAATGACAGAAAAATACCACATAAAAAAGACCCAAGGAAATAACATTAGAAAGAGGCACCCTCCTTCTAGATGATGTAAATCATCACATCTCCTCTAAAGCCAAGGGAGCTACATGAATCCACACCAGCTGAAGAACTCAGCCAGAAGTTGAAGTTGAAAAACACCAAAGTATAAATTTTAGGCTTGTATCATATACACCATCACATAGGGAACATCACATAAAGTAGCAGTTTGACAAAAATACTGCTAAATGGTATTTATGTGCTCATGAAAACAGCGTTTTAAAGTGGTGCCGAAATCCTCTATTATTTAAATAGCTCCCAGTCTCACGAACTTTAGTCAGGTCCAATAGTTCCTAGCCAGGACACCAGGCAAAAGTTTTCCAAGCAACTCATGCAAGGGGAAAAGCCAGCAGTGTAGCTACGTGAGGTGGAGCAGCAGGAACTTTCACCGTGAAGTTTTTCTTGTGCTGACATGAATGGTAGCCCCAGAGTTCAAACCTGGATCCAGACTGAGACCATGCAAAAGCTTCAGGATATACAAATTTGAAGATCCTCCTGAACAGAAAGAAAGGGAGAACAGTGAAGGTCAAATCAAAGCTAGGTTTGTTTATGTGCTTCTTGCCTGCCTTCCGAGCCTCTCTTGAAACATGTAAGAGAATTTAATCTTTCATTAAAGAGCAATCAGTGCTTAGCCCTCTGCTAGAGAAGTACACTGAGGACGCGAGCAGTTCTTCAATCCCACCGCTTGCGGTGGCTGCTCGCTTCCCTTGGGGCTGCCATGAGTACCTGTATCCATTTGGGAAGCACAGCCTGAAACTCTGTCTCTACCCTCAGCCTCTCTTTCCATAGGTGGAGTAGGGATCACTGGTTTTATGATGCCCCTGCAGTTAGCAGCAGTAATCCCTTCTATAAAATCATTTCCTGATTGAGGACTTGCACAGGAACAGCAGATTTAGGCTACTTCTCCACAGACCGAAGGGAGTTCAAACCCTCTTAGCTCCCATCTACAGGGCAAATCTGTTTGGGGGCATTTAACCCCTTCATTCTGAAGGTGTGCTGAAGTTCAGCAGAGAAGGGAAGATCCCGAGCCACAGAAAGCGGCCAAGAGCACACCTCCGTACCTAGCAGCGGAGGTGATGCCCGAGATGAGGAGCCCTCGAGTCCCGCAGCTACTCCTCCAACAATTCCTACATTTATCCAATTACAATCATATGTACAATGCATAAGCAGCCTTGTAGCAGCCAGGGTGTTACGCTCTCCCTGAAGTAAATAGAAATTTCACTGCAGTACGGAACTGTGGAGTTTCCCCCATTAATATGCCTTTCTCTCAGACACTCTCCCGCTGTCTCTCTCCCCTGGGGAAGGGAAGGAGCGCGGATCGGCACAGCTGCTTATTGCAGGCGGCAGGTCCCCACACACGAAGGAAGCTCCATCCTGACCGCAGTCAGGTGCTCCACTTCTGGAGAGAGCTCGCATTTCAGACGGAGCCCTGTCTCTCGCACTCCCAATTTATGAGCGTAGGTGGCTCCCAGACCATCCCATGCGTTTGTTTATACCCCATTTGGAGGTGCCTGCCTCTCGTCACACGCTGTACACAGCATCCAGACAGCTAACACGCAGTTCTGATTTCCCTAAAGAGTTGTAAAGTTGCGCAGGAAAACATACTTCCATCATTTCCTCATTTCAGAATACTACACTTTGCAGCTTTAATGGTCTTTTAATGAACTTTTTAGGTGTAATATAAACATACAAACATTTTAAACATATGGTAATAAACTGCAAAGTAAATATAATTACAGTAGCTCTCACCAAATTGAACGCTTTTTATTTTACCAGTAATTGACTAAAAGGATTTGCAAATGCTGAAAAGAAAACTTTGGCATCAATATTTAATAAAATACAGCAGTAAGATACAAATCAACTTAAGGGATCAAGTAGCTAGGTTTTAGATCATATGATATATGATCAAGTGTACAACTGCTGATGCCGATTACGCTCTAATTAAAACCTAAACCAACATTAAAATAACATAAAAGGTCTGGGTTAGACCAGAAAGAAAAGCTGTTACCTCCATTCGCTTTCTTTACATGTTATTGTGAGGGAAGACCCATTATGTGAGTGAAAAACAACTGTTCTTCACGTCCCCGACCGCTGTGAAGATGGAGACCAGTGCAAGGCAGACTTCAAAAGGAAAACCCCGGCAATCTCCTTAGCGGGGCCAGCCAGGAGGAGCAGCGTAAGGCTGCCTGCTACCTGCGCCTGCCGGGCCAGGCAGCGGGCACCGAGTTTGCCACCGCTTCTCCTCCCACGAGGAACATGTGGTCATTTTGTGGCACCGACCCCTCCAAAGCAGGTAGGAATGAAGTAACTGAGGTACCACACATGATCTCTCCTCCTTCCCTCACCTTCCCACTTGCTTAGGAAGGCCAAGGGAAAATTCTTGCAGAAGAGCAACAGAAAATGACAATTGCGGCTGAACCTGGGCCACCTCCAGCACATGATCCAGCGGAGGAGAGGAAGCAGCGGGAGATCCAGGCAGGTCTCTCACTCCCGGCACAGCTCGCAGGTACCACAGCTAGCATCAAGCCCCGGGGATTTTAAAATGCTGCCACGTCACGTGTCTGTTCAAGTCTCCAGCAATTACCAAGACTCAGCGATTACCAAGTAGTGGTCAAATCTCACCCTTCACAGTCACACAAACAACAAGCAGTGCCGTTACAATGTCTTCCCTGCTCTGTTGTGCCCACCTGTCCCCTCTCCTGTATTCTTGTATTTGCCAGCTTTCTGGAAGCAATTGTCTTTCTGTTGTATGGGAACAGTCGCTCTCGATTTCCAATCACTGGTGCCTCAGTGCTGCTGCAGTACCTAACAATCATTATAGTAAGAGAAATCGTCATGCTTGGAAAATGAAAAAGAGGCTGAGAAAAACTATCTTTTAGTCTTAAATACTATAAAAGTTAATTAAAAAAAAATTGAGATAACTAGAATACAGTTTGTTGCATATTTAGATGGCCAATACTTGGAATGCTCACTCCAATTACTCATCTCCTGCAGAGGTTTCAACCTATATATGTATTTTATATATATATATATATATATATATATATATATTGCTAGCAGTTTTTCATCTGACTGTCGAAAATCTGTAAGGATCACATTTTTCATTTTAAATACAAACTTCTACTGAAAAAAAAACCCTGATGGGTAATTTTCTTTCACATCTGTGATGGGAGACGTATTATGTATTTGAAGTTTGAGCCAGGAATTTCTCTTGCCTTTTTTTTTTTTTGCTCAGAAGAGCCAGCAAGTAAGAATGGTTCATTTTACTGCTCTGCAGTTTTAAAAAATGAAATGGGTTGGACCATCATGAAAAGCTGAATAGTTTGATCTTTCTGTGCTTTGGCTAGGTATTGCTACAGCAAGAGGAATGCAGCTCTCCCCACAAACAGTGCTCTAATGATAGGGTACCACAGCCTAGCCCCAGTGGCAGGGGAGCTCCACTTTGGCCCTTACTCACTCTGACATGTTTAATCCAGGCTATAATTCTTTCAGGCATAAGATTAGAAAATATGCAAGTCTGAATCTCTGCCCCATTGCACCAGCTTTATACTGATTTAACTGTGTTAGACTTACATATGTTGCATCACACTACAAGGACTGGGGATCAGAATCAACACCTTTTTTCGGCTGCCTCCATTTTACGCTATGTTTGTTTAGCCTGCAAGTCCAGGCCACATTCAGAAAGCCAGTTCATAATATCCATTATATTTTCAGTTTTATTGGTCAACTATTTTGATTTGCAATGAATACAGTAAAGAATGTTACCTATATATTCAAGCACCAAAGGAAAAACCCCATGAAGAAGAGCTATCACCAGTTATGGCATATACAATAGCTTTGGACACTTGAACCAGAAGGAATTTCATCCCCTCTCTTCTAGGACTTCCAAAGCCTTCATTAAAGCGTATGGGCCCCATCCTCCACTCTCATACGTTGGTACAACCTCATGAAGGTCACTGGAAGTCAGGCCAATTTAAACTAGCCCAGAATCTGGAAATGAGAAATGGTTTCCTTTTATACCATGAACAATAGTTTAGACACAAAAACTGTAGGTAACCATTTACATAAAATGCTAGACTTAAAAAAAAAAAAAGATAATCCCCTTAAATGTAATGCTTGTGTGTTGCTTGTTACATTACTTATTATGTCAGATGATGTCAAACTAAAAAAGCTCCAAATATATTTGTTTGATAAATATTTTCTGTCCTTCTTTTATGACATCTTATTCTCAAACAGGTAATGTGCTTGTTTTGCTCAGATAAGTAGTGTGATGGATCTGACACAAGAGAATATTATAGCACATGGCAAAGGAATTCTGCTGCTCTTCAGTGATGCTTCTAGGTGATCATCTAGTGATGCTTTGTCTTTAAAATGTTCAAGAAAAAAGCCAACAGTGATAAAGAATCAAATTTACATCGCTGTATTTAGGTTTATATTCCTATTCACAAACAATGGGGACTTTGTATCTTAGAACAGTAACACGCTTTATAATGTGAGCCAAATATATACTTTACCTAGAGTTACTACATAAAAATACTATAGATCATCCAACAACATGAGAAAATGTCACCGCATTCATTTAAAATAGCTATTTGTGAAATGTGTGTTACCGTGTTTTGCTTGGGGCAATATATTTCCATGCTTTATGAAATTATTAATTCTCATTAAATTCTAATGATCCTGTCTGAAAAGAGCAGACCTAATTAACTGCTCCATTAAAGTTATTACTTACTCCTGATGAGGTCTGTAAACGTTTCTACTTTGTTAGGCCAGTGAAAGTTTTCTGAACTGCAGCTCCTGGCCTTACAAGGAAATTTCCCCCATCAGCAGCTTATTCAATAACAGTAAAATTACCAGGTCCTAACAACACCCATGTAGCCTTTGAGACTTAAGTCTTATGCCCTGAAACAAATATTTTCCCCCTCTTACGAAGAAAAAAAAATGGAGCTCACGCTGGTGGGAAGGATCTGCAGGACCCGCATCAGACAGGGGACGTCTAACTGGGGCCGGCACCGGCCGAGCACCAGCCCCACTCTCCTCCCCTGCCCTGCCGAGGGCAGATCGTTCCCTCCACGTCAGCAGCGAGGGTTTGTGGTGTTCCACCGAAACTTTGTGCGTGTGACTGTGTGATCCTTTGCAGCTGGCAACCCCTACTGGGGCTGGACCGGCGTTTTGGCAGCCTGTGTGGGACCTGGCAGACCAGGATTCAAGTCCCTATTTATGCCTAGATGGAAACTAGTTATTTAAATATCTTTGAGGATTTGGACAGCAGTGGCTCTGTACCTCTGTTGTCACTCGTAAAACGGAAATAACTTTGCCACCTCACCAGAAGGCTGTGAAAAACGACGATGACCCCGTGAGGAACTCGCACGTTCTGTTTTATTGGGGCTTCACCCACGTACCTCAGGACAGACGGCAGGGCTGTGAGCAGCAGCAGTGCCTGCAGGGCAGCATCTCCCCCCCAGCATTTGCACACTGGCCTTAAGGGCTCAGCATAAACTGATAGTTTTAAAAGGTTACATGGTCACCTCCATAATAAAAAATGGTATCTGCTTGATGATCACCACGGCTGCAAGAAGTGAGCTCCCTGACACACACTAACGACGGGTAAAATTGCTTTGGCAGCTCTCAGTGCCAGGGGGGTCAAGATCACCGAGACTCAATGAGACATCGACTTGTCCCCAGTGAAAACAAACGAGGAAAAGCATTAATCAGAACTGCTAAGAAAAGCTTACTGACTCACACAGCAAGAAAAATGCAACAGTTGCATTTGCAACCCAGTAGTGCTGAATAAATAATGTACAAACATTCATATGTGGGAGAGACTTTGAATCTACAAGTGTAAAAATCTCCCATGATATGCCTGTATGCTCATCAGGCCGAAGAACTGGAACAGTTTATTATTGCCGCTACAAATCTGACCAAAAGCTACTCAAGACAAGTATCAAATGTTTTAATCTATCCAATAATAATTAAAATACAGAGATATTAGTTTAAAAAAATTGAAAAAAATTATTACTTTTGTGAGCTATGGTTATTACATTATTTACATACTCTGAATAAGTTATTTTTTTAATTATTTGCCCAGTTGCATTATTAAAACGTTTTCAAAGCCTAACTGGTTGGGGGCGGGGGGTTGCTGGGTTTGCTTTTTTCTATATAAGGGCTGAATTTTTTGAGAGAAATTAAATACTTCTTAATAATGGTCCCCAGATAGCGAACACAACATTTTGTAAACACTCAACTGCCCAAGAAATCCCTCAGTTTGCATAGGCTTCTGCCACAAAAAAATGGGTTTATATTGTTCATTGATATGTTGGAAAGGATCAGAAGTTAAATTTGCAGCCTGAATTGGCAAAATACACCATATTTCTACTCATTATATGCCAATTTCAGCTGTTTAAGCATTGAGGATTGGCTGAGAGTTTTGGATGCTTCTCTATAATAAACTAACCTAATCTGAAATACTGACTGCTCTGGAAATACCAACACTTTTTCTTTTCCGGTGTCATCCCTTCCTGTCGCAGCTAATAACTGGAGATCAATTCTTAAAATTAGTCCCTCGTTCCAGCCCCCTGGAACAGATTTTGCCAAACGTCAGCAGTGGCAACATTCGATAGCACAGGCTTTCCTCAAACACCTCACCCTTCTCCGCTTTCTTCTGGACTCCACACATACAGGGCGCCTCAACAGCTCGTTCGTGTGAGACAATGTCCCTAGGTGGGTGGCCAAGTGCACTTTGTTCAGTGACGTGCAGGAGGGATGGTCCGCATCGAGGCCCGTAACGCTGGTTTGGGCCCTGAGGCGACTGCGCGAGGGAACACCAAATGATTTCCTCACCAAGGAAATGATTTTCCACAGAGTGAGGAAACACCAAATGATTTGAATTTTCCCAGCAGCAGAAGCAGCAACAGGAGCTACAACACACTCAGGCGCATCGGGCTGGGGCTGGACCCCTCCGTGCAGGCAAGCACCCGGCACGGTCCCGGGCTCAGCTGCTTCTTGGTAGAGGCATCATCGTTCCTGGGGGGGGACCTGGCTCCGTCACCCACGCCAGCACGGCGTTTCCACCACCCACATACTCCCCGGAGAGCTGTGCCACTTGCCGAGAGCCTCCAAAATAGCAACTTCCCAACCCATAACGTTAGAAGTTTTTTAAAACATTTGCAACCAATTTTATAGTTAATTAAACCCAGATTTGCTCTATTCAGTCATTTGTTCTATAACTTTTAAAGCTTTTTGGGTTTAAAGTTTAGGGGTTTTTTCTAAGTCATGCGTAAGCTTTAACGGTAAATAGGTTAATTGCAGCTCTGATCGTCCTCCAGCATCTGCCAGTAAAGACAAACAATTTTCAGACACCGAGGCCTAACATGGATCACAACGTTTCAAGGTGGGACCGGTCTCGTGGCGCTGCCAGCAGAGAACCCCATGCCAAATCATACAGCTAGTATATAGTATGGCATCAATTCCTCAAAAATTTCCATAGCAAGAGTTTTAGGAAGAGATCCAAATACCCCATCAGTAAATCTCACGGAGTAGGTGATACATTTACAGTCGCCAGATATTTCAAATGGCCTTTCTCTCACATATGGTTACAATCTACGAAACCAAAAGTTACACAAACTAGTTATGCCACTACGTTTGAAGCCATTCTCTCTCCTCTGTTCAGAAAAAATGTAGAAAAATTGTATGACACAAAATTGTCACTCATTTTTTTCTCAACAAGACAAGAAATCATTACTCATGCTTTTCTTTAAAAAATCAATATTTCTACCAACAGAGAGGAATAAGTTGTCATAAGAAAAACTGTCTATCTTGAGTTTCAAGCCAGGCTTCTCCAAACTTTGGAGCACAGTCTTCCCAACGATATCCATTTCTCTGGCTCCCAAGCAGCATCTCTTATGGCTCTTACCTTGGGCATGCAAACAAGGAAATCTCAGTTGAAATTAAGCTCCTGCTCACCAGAGACCAATTGTTGATTTTTTTTTTCCTTCCTTTACTCTATGAACAGAGCAGACAGAGTTTAAAAAACATTTGGGAAAAAAAATAACCTATTAAAAAACAGCTACAGTGAATTGAAATTTTCAACACCGAAAAGATAGCCATGTCTTGCCTCCATTTCTGGTGACTACTATAATTTTGTTGAGAAATTAGTGGTCTACATTCACTGAGTAAGGTCACAGAAACGCCACTGTGCCTTGAAGGACAACTGGGATCACAGACATCCTTGGCAGCTGCAGGCAGCTACACTCAGCACTAGCCCTGGATGAATGAATTCATAGTACAAAACCAGAGGTAACCAACTCCATGACGTGCTGGTATGGCCCCGAGACAGGCAGCAGGTGCTACAGGAGCTATGGGCTGTCCTTTGCAGAAAATAATGGCCATTTTACCTAAAATGAGGGTTTAAACCCTCCCTACACCAACCTGTGAGACATGAATTTATGTCCAGTAAAATGAAAAACCATCGTGTGAACCCCAAGTTAATTGTCTGCCTGGTCTTGAAAGCAAACAGTGATTCATTTATTACTACAACAGATACTAGCAAAACCCATTTATGCATTAGAATTATCTCAATGCCTTAAACTGACTTTCAGAAAAGCTTTCCTAGGTAGCACACAGTAAAGTGAACGGTTGGAAATTTCATATTCAACATACAGAAAACATGCTGGTCTCTAGTACCTTCAGATTGTTACTAAATATTATTATAATTCTTTAAAAAACCCTCTGCAATTTCTTGAAACAGTATCGGTATCATTTAGCATCATTTGCTGCTGCTGGTAGGAGCCCGCGCGTAGGGAGTGCAGATGCCGATGAGCGGCTGGCTCAAAGGGCAAAGTGCCATCCACCCATACAGTCGTCCTGTAACAACAGCCAGGATGAGATTTCCCAAACCCACATCCAAGCACTCGGGATCAGAGATCACTTGTCAGTCATTACACACATCAGAGAAAATGGTTAGTCTCTGAAAGCACTGTTCCTTTCTAGCAGTTTTCTTTCTTCAGTAGCACACCCTAACAGCCACTTGGTTTTTCAATAGTTGTTGCCTGCATTCTGCAAAACCCACCCTGTCTCTTTTAGGTAAACCTGCACCAGACACTAATAGACCAGAAGAATTAGTCTGATACAATCCCATCAAGCTGAGTAAGTCTAACTAAGTATACAGCAGCATTTGTAAAATGTGCAGGATATACAAAATCCACATCGTTCAGAAATATCACCACAGTCTTGATATAAATCAAGATCCACGACTCTGTGCCATGTATGCGTAACTCTCCAGCTTAAGTCAGTTTGAGTCCTATACAAGGGCGAGACTTGCAAATTCTCCTTCTTCCTTTCATTTGAAGAAGTGTGCAGGGCTAGACATAAAAGAGTCCTAAGGAGGGATGTTTAACCTTAGTTTAAAAAAAAAAAATCCATGAAGGAAACCTGCAGATCCTGTATCCAGAATAAATATATTACACCATTCTCACAAACATTCACTTTTTGAACCTGTTCCAAAATTCACCAGAACGCATTTTTTCTTGACTTTAGGCACCATGTTTAAAGGCTTGTAGAATAGTTACCCGAGGAATTTAGTAAAATCCCATTGTTTTAAATTGTAAAGTTAGATTTGACTAGTCACTGGAATCTGACTGCAACCTTTTTAGCCCAGCATTATTATTTCTCTCATTCCTACAAAGACAATGCAAGCAGTTGTCCACCTCCCATCCGCAGTTGACTTTCAAGGCCAGTTGCTTTCTGCGTCAGTGAGACTCATGACCTCACATATAAGGCCACTTTCCTCTCTGACATTTTGACATCATCATTTAAAGGCTGGTGTTATCGTGGCAGGTTCTTTAAGGCTGGAACAAAGAAACAGTATGGTTTTACTTCTTAGGAAGAGCCTTCACTGCACGTTCTGAAACCAGTCAGCTCCTAATCTGTGGAAACCAATGGCTTATGTTCCGGGGATGGCAAAGGATTTGTGGCCACGTACCGTGCAAATCAAGGAGAAGGAAAAAGCATATAGAGCTTGTCAGAGAAACTGGCAGCGGTTGCAATTAAAGATGAATGAAAGCAATGACAGAAATCAAGAATCACCAAAGAAGGGAGTATCGGGTAAGTGGAGGGGTAAAATGTGCCTTTTTTTTAAGAGAAAAAAAAAAGTATTCATATTGCATTCAGCCCTCAAGCTGCTGACCAAGGTGCCCGTACGCAAAGATTACATATTACTGAAACAATTATAGCGCGGGAAACAGAAATCTTAAAAAACAAATGCCACACCGGCACGGTGCAGGACTCAACTAATTTTAAACACTTTATTTTAAAACGATGCAATTTACCTATCTATAAATCTGATTTGCCAGGAAAACATGACAAAAAGAGATTTTCTACAAAGTATCTCCAGGACTCATTCTGGATCTTTCAGGTGCCTTTTTTTTTATGTTAATAAGTGTAAGGTATTATGGCCCAATTTAAATTTAACCAAGCACATGCTTGCTAAAATTAACATTGAGAGTTCTTATCAAAACATCAACATTAATTTTAAAAAAAGCATTATATTTTTAAATTTCAAAGTTACAGTTAAAAGCACAAGAAGTCCAAACTGTAGACAGCATGCAAAACCATATTCATTCATGAATATGTTGTTTCTAATGAGAACAGGTAACATAATTCTATGATTGTACTTTGAGGTTATCTTTTAGCAAACATTCCTGTCTTTAAGACCAAGACTGTATCTGCAAAAATTTATCACTAATTTATGTTCAAATTTGTAATTAAAACATTTTCATAGAAACGCTGATATTTGTCCTATTGTTTTCAGGTGCTCTGATACCAAAATAAAGAATAAAATCTAGTGAAAATAACTGCTTATTCTATTGCTCTTCAGCATGTTTAATGACCGCATTTCTGAGCGCTGTCATATAGCTAGACATACAGGAGCTATGAAATGCACTTACAATTTATTGCCTATAATTAATTACACTCACAATCGTTTACAAGGAAAAAATTGTACCAATAAACTAGAGACCTTTTAAAAAGAACTGCGCATTACTTTGAAATGATAGGCTTCCCTAGCAGTTTCACTACTGCACTTTGGCTAAAACGGTTCTTGTTCATACAGTGAATTCCCCACCTGGGCCCGTCCCAGCTCTCCTGAGAGCTCTGACCTCAGGCTTGCGGGGAAAGCTGCATTCTTCAGCAGCGTAGTGTTAGCAACCCCCAGGATTTTGTTGTGAGTCTTGGTATAGCTGTGGTCTTGTTATTAATTTTTTTAAAGCTTCAGAGCTCAGAACGAAGAGATTACATGAAAAATTCAGCTTGCTTTTAACAAATTTCCAACCTCACAGGAGAAAAGGCTGAAAAATTATTTTTGTAAAATCTTAGGGACGCAAAGGGCAAATAAAACCAAGTTTTTTGGCAGCAGACATTTTCTAGGCTGTTATGTTGGGTTTCTGTCTTGTTTCGTATTTTTAATGCTCAACATTGATGATACTAATAGTGGGATTTTATACAAAATGTTAAACACTGCAAAAAAGCAGTGACCCGTCAGAACCAGGAGAACCTCTACAGGTTAGTAGAGCTGAGCTCCTCCTGCACCCCTATTAGCAACCGGCTGCAAAATTCATTGCTTACATAAACTGTTGTGAAACGGGAAAGGGATTAAATATAGTGAGGGCTTTGTTTTGGTGGACGTTTCAGTGGAAAGCCAAATGGTAGTTTTGCTTACCCACTTATCCCACTTATTCAAGAAAGTGAACTGGGACAACAGGAATCCCCCAAAGCGGGAAATGTGTTTCCCCAAGGATTTTTTTCTTTCCTTTTTTTTTTTTTTTTTTTTTTTTTTTTTTTTAATGTAAGGTTATAATTTATTTAAAAACGTGATTCCTAACTTCCCTAGTGCAAACCCTGGCCAATGTCAAGCCCCGAACTGTTGTCCTCTTGAGTCTGTAAACAGACAGAATTAAACAATAGCATCGCTAAGTGCGAACTTTCTCCATTCATCTTAATGGACTGTTAATTATGACCACTTAAATGCCCACAGTGTTAACCATTTCACTGCTGACTGCATTTCACCCCAAAGGGCAGTTCATAGATGTTGATTTATCCACAGGCAGGTAGATGTAAAACTCACAATCGATATACAGTTAAGTGGACTAAACGATTAATAAAGTTGTGAATATAGATTATGCAGCCAGCTGAAAAATCTAATAATCATCTCCTGAAGTTTATTCTTTTCAAGGCTTCGAGCAAAATGATGATTTCAATGGCAACACTGCAGTGTTACTGTTTGAGGGTTGTAGGGAATCAAATAGCATGGTGTTGGTTTTGCAGTGCATTTTCATATAGCAGAAAGGCTGGTGAACTGTAGTTAACTGATTGACATTGCATATCTTAAGTGATGTGAGAATATGTAATGTCAGAATATAATAAGGGTAGCTGACTGGTGTTTAAGTTCAGAAGTTTCTACAAAGCTGTATGAGAAATGAAAGAGAATTTATTTTTAAAAGCCAGGCAAATCTTGCAAAAATTTCTCAAAGATCTTAATTATTCCTGCTTATAAGCTGATGCCACTAATTGAAGTAACAGATATTACAAATTAAATCACTTTTTTTGGGGGAAAAAAACCCCACAGCCAAAAATCCCAGTGGTTTTGAAGAATTTAACAGAACAGAACAATATTTGGAGTACCATCCTGACAGGAATTACATTTTTAATATCATATGTACCGCATAAATAATAATTACCACAAGAATTTGAACCAAATTAATTTTGTACTACTAATTTAAGCTCTTCAGAAGTTCTAGGGCTAGTTTCTTCTCTCTTGAGCAAATGGATCTGGTATAATATAGACAGCCTTAGATTTCACTAAGTGTCCCCGGTTCCCCACATTCCCACTGGCATCACTGGCTCTTTGAGGAAAGCCTTTTAGCCAAAAGGGACCATGTCCATTTCTTCTGTCCACACCACAGGTTTTTCAGTGGTTCCTTCTGTCAGATCCTATGGTCATCCCGTGTTTGCACAAATCCCAAGTGTGGCCAAGTAGATCTATTGTCAACCCAATGCTTGCCTACAACTTTGTTTTTAATAGCTGCATTACAGCAGCCACCTGGGAGTTTGCGGTAGGCTGGCTAGCACGGGGAAAAGCAAGAGTTCACAACATTTACAACATGCAAACCCCTCTTGCACCCTTTCTCAGCCTGTGCTGGTGGTTACAGCCACTGCCACTGCACTGCCACTGGCCACCCTCGCAAGGCGGATACTCATTTTTGCAGCCTAACACGTTTCCAGAGTACGTGAAACAGCCAACACGCGGCTCCACGACCACTAGAAAACAACAACAGATCTGCCAAGTAAAGCAGCTCTGAACACAGAAACCATCTTCCAAAACCCTCAGAACCCAACAACTATTTGCGCTCAAGCGCGCAGTTTGTTTTCCCCACCTAAGCACTTTAAGGTATCAATATTTTTTTTAAATAAGGAGTAGTTGTAAATGAGCAGTCAGGCCCATGTGGTCAGCACGTAACGCTGGCAAGAACAACAGTACATGGGCTGGTGCATTGGGTCTACCACCACTCTCGAGACCCCCCTGATAGTTACCATAGAGATAGTAGGAGCCACAAAGAGCTTCGATCACATTACTGGCTGGGAGGGGGTCAATTTGTATGCGCGAGCCCTGCTGGGATTGAAAGAATGCAGAGGAGGACAGGAAAGATAATCGAGAGAAAAATAAGTGAAGGGAGAATACGAGAAATGAGAAAAATGAAAGAAAGAAAGGCAAGGCGGGGAGAGAGACATGGGGGGGGAGGGGGGGGGGGAGCAACCAAAGGGAGCGAGTGATCTCAGAAGCAAAAAAAGCCAGCAGAGAGGCCAAGACGAAATTAAGAGAGAAGGAGAGAGAAAGCGAGTGAGAAAATTCATCTTGCGCAGACAGCGCTCGTGTCGCTGCCCAACAGGAACTGCTGCTCCAGAGGAGCTAAGCCAGCGGCGTGGCCGGCTGCAGGAGCAGTGGGGATGGATGGATGGGTGGATGGATGGATGGGTGGGTGGATGGGTGGACGGATGGATGCAGCATCTGACCCACGCCAAGAAAAAGGAAGGAAACAGGATCACAGCGAGGACAGGGAAATTTACTTTCATATGCCCACAGGTGAAGAGCCTGAATGTGGTGCTGACTGAGCCAGTGCCACAAAAGCAGACAGGTTCCTTTCTTCTTTGGACTCCTGAACCCTGGGCACTGAGGGCTTTGGGCTGGACAGGTTTTGCCTCTGAGAGCTGTGACTGCCTGGGGCTGGTGGGGCTGGAGCTTTGGGGGTCTCTGGGAAGAGCCACGGGAGCCTCTGCAGCCCCAGCTGCTGTCTGCTCCCCTATACTTACCCTCTCGTATTGCTGCGTATGCCTTCAAAGACACTGGAAGACCTTTCTAAAGTAAGACAACACCTAGATCCATACTCCAGAAAGGCTGAGGAGAACACTTTGAATGACTATCTAAATCAGCAGAGTATGCAAAATATCAAACCCTGGAACCAATCCCTTATGGATGTCGAAGAGACTGGTGTATTGTTGCAAAAATCTGTTGTTCCTCTGCAGGTTAGTGATGGCACAGCCAAAACCTACTTGTCTGTCAAGAGGAATCCTAGCAAAGTTAGAGAGAGAGGTAATAGGATTCAACACATAACCAATAATAGTTAAAAGAAAAAAAGTCTTATTTGGTGGCACGTTCATTGGCCCTGTACCTCCCAAAAGGTAAGGGTAACAAAGAACGTCCTGCTTCGGTGGTCTCATCAACGCCATAGCGCTGCTTCATGCTGCAGCAGCTCACCTTCCAGGTCTTCCCAGGACACACAGAGCTTCACAGCCTCTCGCTGGTACTCGGCTTCAATAGTGGGGTTTCAGTAGGTCGGTGGAGGAATGCCCCCAATGCTGGCAAAGCAGCAGGCTGCTGTGCCGGACCATACCCTCATGGCTAAGCGACAAAAGAATTTTTCCTGGGGAGAATGACGATCTGCTGTTTTTCTAAATCACACCTTTTTTTCCTAGCGGGAGCATCACAGCACTCCTCACCTTCAGGGCCAGCCCATTCAGCCCCAGGAGACTAAGGCAACATCCCCTACATTTTCTTACAGAGAAACAGATTTAAATACGTTCAGTGAAAATCAGCATGGATTTCAGAGGTAATCCCCAGTGGCCAATAGCACCCACTGGCCTGACTGCAGTATCATGCGCTAAGTATATTACATAGGCCAGCCTAGAACAGATTATGAAGGTGTTTGGGTTTTTTAATGAATTAATATTATTTTTGTATCATTCCACTTTTCAAGCCAACTGTCAAACTGACCATAACTTAGATATCTCCCTTGCATATTACCACCAAAGTTGAGTTACCCCTGAGATCAACGGCATCGCCTTTGAGTTAAAAGCACACAGATGTCTGAGTAACAGTAAAATTACTGAAGTATGTAAAAGCCTCTAGAAACGCTGTAAAGCAGCTTTTCTGTATATAGCAATGTCACCGTTTTAAGTCAAATACATTGTGATTTTAGCTTAAAAAGCCCTCCAAAGCAACACAAACTAAATTGAAAACACTTTCCGTTCAGAGGAATATACTCTTTATGTAAAGCTGTAAACTATAGCATGAAAATGGCATGTATAAAATTATAAACTGCTGTTGTAGGAAAACCTAAAGAGTCTTATGCACAAGCTCCCAAACTGTCCTATGCATTAGAGCTACTCTTTTTTTTTTTCATGCAATTTATAATACAGAATCATCTCTAAAATAGATGGTGTCGACCCAGCCATAGATATAGTCAAAGATTTCAAAGCCTGGTTCCAGCCCTTTCCCTTCCCTTATCACCACCACATGCACAGGGAGAGGATCCTCCAGTAAGCCAGTCCAGTAGTTTCCATCCAAGCCCAGCCCAGCCCAGCCCCAACAGCCTCAGGCTGCTGAAGTCATTAAGATTTTTATGAACATCTACTAGCCAGATGAGTCCTCATTTCCAAAACGCTTACAATTTTTTCCACTACCGGAAAACTTTCCAAAAGCTGGGTAATAGGCCCCAAACGGTTCTTTCGGCACTAATGTGAACTGGAAACTAAAGAACCGTCCAGCAGGTAATTTGTACAAGTCTCTTAAATCTTGAAAACGAGGCTATTCATTTTCTAATAATAAATCTTTACTACAGCTAATCTTATCTTCCTTCCACAATAAACTCCTAATTATTACCTTTCCAGCCAGCATATCTGTGATTTTAAAAGTGTGTGACAGCAGTAAAAACAAGCGCTGGATCTTAGGACTGAAGTAAGGAAATACTTTAGGTTAGGCATACAGAAGATCCTTGTTTTTTAAGCTCTGAACAACATGATATAACGGAACAAGTTACAAGCTGGGAGTGAACTATTCATACTGGAGAAGTCAAGGACAGGCACCACTGCTCCTGTGCCTGATGGCTCTGGGGAAGCTCCACCTTCTGCTTGACGAGACCAGCACTGCCCAAATGAAAACAAAAGAGGAAAAGTACTTTTTTTTTTTCCTTCTTTCTTTCTTTCTTCATTTTAACTTAGACTCGGTCAAACCCAGAATCCATTACTGAATACTAAAGGCAAATGAATAAAACATTTTTGCAAATATTTGTCTAAACTCAGAACTTTGCACATCATTAATTATGAGGTTTATCTCTCATTTATACTGGAAGTACCTCAGGGCCGGCAACCCTGTGAGGCCCAAAAGTACCAAGCACAGTGTGTGTAATGGCACAGACCTTTTCTGTATCACTTTCACTCCGCTGAGGCTAAGCAAATTATGGAGAGTATCTGCAAAGCTAATTTTTGAGTTTCAGAATATTTATATCACCCAAGAAAAAAACAATGTCAGATGAAGTATGTCCTCAAATAAAACTGAAGATCTGAATTTTGAATAGCAGTGACTTGTCACTGCCTATTCTCAGTCAAGCTATAGAAGAAGAAATATTTAGAGAAGTGATCTGAACAACACATCCGTCTAAGAAAAGCAGAAATGTTTGCAGGGAATCTGTAAAAAGAAAAGGAGACCAAACCTGATCACTCCAGTTCTTCTGCCATTTTACAACCCTCTTTTAAATAGTACAACGGATTTAACTGCACTGGTTTTTAAACAGATATATTTACAAACAACACTCAGCTTGTTAAACCAATTATTCCTTACCAATATATGCACTACTCTAATAAGCACTTAATAGTTGTTTGCAGAGTCTGGTGTGGCAATGACCCAAAAAGAAAACAAAATAACCAGAATATCCTGTCCATTCAGAGTAAAATATAAAATCATCAGTCCCTTTGGCCTTGGTCATTTGGAAGTTCCCAGATATTCCTTGCCCTTCTGCAAGGTGTGGAGAGAAGTAACCCCACACTTTTCCCTGCCTGTTTACCTATTAAGGGGCAATCTAGCCCTCAGGTTTTGTCACCAAAGCTATGATGATGACAAAGGAATATAATACTTAACAGAGAAAAAAAGTCTGAGCCCATCTCATGTAACAATGCTTTAGGTATATTAGGGCAAATGAACTTTATGAATAAAAGCTTTATTCTTTACAGGAAAAAATATTATACTGTTATTTCTTCTCCTGTGAATACATTTTTTTCAGGCAAAATATATATTCTGAGCCACCATTAAAAAGACATTTTTTAACTTACCTGCTTGGTAAGTTAAATTCATTTACTTCTTCTATTTATTTCTACAAAATTTCTTTGTCCTTCACATTTGATGGACAAAATACAGAGGTGTATCTCCTTAGTCCTTCTTCGCACCCTGTTTCCTCCCTGGAACCTTACATACCTTTCCCACATAAATTGGAGTTTCATGACATTGAAATAAAGTTCCTTAAACTTTCAACAAATTTGATACGGCTTTCCTCTCTGGGCCCAGAACAGTCCCCAAATTCCCAGTATTATTCAATCTAGTTGAAATCTTCCTGTTTCTTAGATAACGCTAACAATTTGAGCTGAGTGTTGCTTTCATTTTTAGAATAAGACCTGCCCATTAAGAAGCCAGTGCCTGCTTTTCTAGGTTATTGTTTCTAGTCTATGCTTTTTTTTCTCACAAACACAAGTTTGTAATTTTAGCCTCTGATGGAGCTTGTCATTTGCATTTTAATAATTTTGCTCACTCCGCTTTTCACAAATACTACTCTTTCGAGATTCCTACGTGCTCCAATTGTAAAAAATTACCAGGAAGCTGCTTGACTTCATAGTGCCTTTTGCTCCAGATAGTCTCAAGAAATGCCGTACAAACATCAGGATGCCTATGAAACAGATGCTAAATATATTTCAATGTATCAGTCCATGGGGGAAAGTATGGCACTGACAAATTAAAGCAAAAATGTTCAGACATGAAAAGTAAAGCTGTAGCAAGGTACTGAAATAATCAGGAACTGCATATGCAATACCTCAAAATTTCCTTGAAAAATTAGAAACTTTAATAAGAACAATAAAGTTCTCGACAGGAACCTTATCTTTAGCAATTAGGATTAGAAATGCTGCCCAAATTGACATTCAAGAAATCAGTAAGTGGATAAAATCAAGCAGTTCTGCCTTGCAATCCTATTCTTCAATCTTCAGGCAAATGCTCTCCAGCCATCCCTGCATTATTTTTATTAGCTGTCTTTGGCTTTTTTAAGCACGTTGTTTCTGCCGAGCTTATCTGCAAAGGAGTAGGTCCAAAGTAAGCAAACAGCAATGAGGAAATAAATAAATAATCCCAGGGAAGGAGACTTTCTGGGCCTGTGTAGCTGCACCACTGACTTATTGTCTCTGCCCTCACCACACACACCCGGTTGTTCCTTTTTCTAAACAAATAATTTATTTTTAAAATTTGGGAAGGCCTAACCAGCATTAATAGCCTTACAGTTTGTAGTAAAAAAGGGAAAGCTATTTTACAGTTATATGAAAACAAACGGCATCTGAAATGAGCATGTTGTATTTGTTTTCACTACCAGTTTGGGGGGGGGGGGGGGGGGGGGAGGAGGAGGAGAGAAAAGATAAAGACAGCTGTTAATCCATTTTAGTAAAAGTGGAAAAAATCCTGGGGACTTTCTAAGCCTAATTTCAGCCTAGAGTGATTTTTATGGCCAAACAATGAATCCTTAGAATAATTGGTTCATATAATGAATACACAACAAACTCTGAACCCAAGGCCTGATCCAATTTCCAGGGTAATCGGTAGGAATACCCCTTTGACTTCGGTGACAGTAACAATGTACGGTATCATTAAAAATAAAAAATCTTTACAAATGGGTTCTGGGTGAACACAGACCAGTCGTTTGTTGATGTTGCACGAGCTCTAAAAGTGGTTTTGCAGCATTGCACGTGACTTACATCGATGCACACAAATCAATATAAATCGTGGGGGGGAAAAAAGCACCATCACTTAGAGAGGTACTAAATTTCCAGACCACGGTATTCAGATTATGATTATTTATTGCCATTGTACGGAGATGAAAGGCTGTGGCGTTCCTTCCAGTTTCATTGCTTCGTGCCAGCTGAATTCTGCGAGAGGGATGGTGTTAGAAATGGAAGGCTACAGTAATGTTAACTATGCTGTTTCCCTCCAACATCCATTTTGTTCCAAAGAAACACTTGCCAGAGATTAAAATATTCAAGATGGCTGTTTTCTGCACCCTTTCTGCGAGCTCTACAGTTTTTCACGTTCCACGTATTCCGGGTCCCCGTCTTTCATTCAGACTACGGCTATTCCATTCCCCACCGCCTCTGCCTCCCAAGTCACTCCAGACTGGCGAAACTTCAAAGGGGGTTGCTTAAAAACTGCCCCCGTTTCCAGCCCGGACCCCGACGCGGCCCTCCGGACGCCGGTTCGGCCGGATGCCTCTCCCGCACCGCGACTCGCCGGGCGAGGAGGATGCGCCGCAGCCGCCGCCGCCGCCGGAGCGGGGCCGTCCCCCCCCCCTCCCCCGCGCGGGACACCCCCGGGCGGCGCGGCGGGGCCCTCCGCCGCCGCCCCGCTCGCCCCCGCCCGCCCCCGCCCGCCGGGGCAGGCAGGGCCGGGGGCAGCGCTGCGGCTCGGCGGGGGTCGGCGCCCCGCACCTGGACTTCCGCGGGGGCCCCCGCCGTCCCCTCCCGGGCTGCTGCTGAGCAGCTGCGGGGCGGGGCGGCCAACGGCGGCGCCGCGGGGGCCGGGCGGGGCGGCCAGGGCCGCGGCTCCGCTGCCTGCGGCGGCGGCAGCGGCAGCGGCGGCAGGGGGGGGGGGGGGGTCCCGGCTCCGCGCGGCCCCGGGGGCGCCGCCGCCGCCCCGCCCGCTGGCTGGAGGCGGCGGGGAGGGGAGGGGGCGGCACGGATCTCCCCCCTTCCCCGCCCCCCCCCCCCCCGGCTCCCACGCACAGCCGCCCTCTCCCCCGGGGCTTCCCGTGGCGGGGGCAGAGTATTCTTTTGTCCCCGCGTGTCCCCGTCCCCCCACCTCCCCGGAGAAAAGGCGGGGGTCGGCTCGGGCCGGGGGGCGCCAGCGGTGCGGGCAGCCGTGCCCTCCCCTCCCCCACCGCGCCGCCGGGCGCGGCGGGAGGGGGCCCCGCACCCACGGGGAGCGCCGGGCTCCCACGGGCCCTCCATCCCGCCGCGCCGGGCAGCGGGCGGGGGCGGGCGGGAGGCCCGCGGCGGGGGGCTCCGCCCGCCGAGGTGCGGAGCCCCCCGCCCCCGGGCGCTCGCAGCCCGCGGGGCCGGCGGGGAACGGCGGCAGAGCCGTGCCCTCTGCCTGCAGCTTCACCGGCGGCTGCCCGGCCCGAGGCAGCGGGCTGCCCTCGGCCCCGCGTCCCCGTCCCCGTCCCCGTCCCCGTCCCCGTCCGGCCGCCGCGGGAACAAAGAGCCGCGGCGCGTTGCGGGTTGTTGGGGTTTCTGCAGGCGGTGGTGGCGGCGGCGGCGGGCGCAGAAATGCCGGTTGTCCTCTCGTCCTGGGCTCTCTCGGGCGTTTCGAGGGCGACTCTTCCCCAGCTGCGTTAGCAATTGGTCGGAGTACCGGCTAGAAACACTAACGCTGCAGTTGCCCTCGGTGTTTGTTGGAGGTCACGCTGCATACGTCAAGTCCTCTCCCTAAAAGTATCAGATGATGCAGCCCCTTATTATCCTTAGAGCAGCGTTTATGCCAAACTGCGTATAGATAAATGGATTAACGTCAGAATCGGGCGGTTTATCGGGGTGCATCACACAGCTATGGGAAGCTTTTTTTCAGGGCTGAGAACTGAAAGCCTCGCTGACCTCTAAAAAAAAAAAAACGCGCTTCATACAGAGAGAGCTTCGATTCCCTATCTTCTCCCCAAAATGTATCGGGTTTCCCGTTTTCCACAACCGTAATTGTAATTAGTCAGCGAGCAGATGGGACGAGGCGCTTTCCATGCACGAGCTTTCCACCTCCACGAAATGAGTTTATCAAGCGCTGCCTAAACGTCGCTTTGCGTTATTGAGCCCATGGTGTGCATCTGAAAGAGCCTCCTTCTGCAGACGCACCTCAGGAACACGGCGTGGATGCTCACGTACCGCATCCATTTTAACAGGTTTGATGGTGCACGTTCGCACACCAACGTGCGACCACTGGAAGGAGCGTTAACAAACCTCGTGGTCAGCAATAATCGCCTCTATAAAACGCATCTGTGACTTGCTAAGGGACAGCAAGACTTGCTTTATGGGACCAGAAACGCTTGTCCTTTCTCCTGAAGTATCAGTTCGGTGAATTTTAGCTCCTAAATTGTTAGTGCCTTTCCAGCCATTGCTGCTTTACACTGACATGATCAATTTTCTCTTGTTGTTGTTGTTGATTCCTGGAAGCTCTTGATGTCTGCCTGGCAGCGAGGCAATCCAAGCACAGACTAATGCAGATTTTTAAATTTCTGTCCCCTGCGAGGCTTTGCTGGCTGCAGCGAATGCAGTGCTACCGGGCTGAATTCATCCTTCCGCTGCAAACAACATGGAAATATCAAGAAGGGGATTTATCAAAATGACTCCAGTTAAAATAAAATTCCGCTGATCAGCAGGAGGTATTTATGGGTTAAGTGTGCTAACGATAATAGGTGGGTCCTGCAGCAAGCTGCACCTACCCTGGTGCTAAGCACACGGCTGGCCGTTTTTCAAAACGTTTTACCGAAATGTACAAGATGCGGGTGACAGAAAAAAAAAAAAAAAAAAAAAAAAAGTCAACGAACTGCTGCAGCTCCAGCACACCAACGATTTAGGGTTTATTACTTTCAAAAGATTCTTCGGTGTTTCTAAATACGTCTTTTCTCCCGTATCTTAGCTAGCGAGGGCCGTATCTTGTCATCAGTGGTAAATCAATGGCATAGCCTGACCTTTAAGAGGGCTATATCCTTTATTCAAAACAGGCGAGTTGAAAAGAAAGATCTGTGAAATGCAGCTTCACTGGGGAAGGGGGCATTTTTAGTACGAACGCTGTTTTCTATAAACTGTAAATAGATCCTCGCGGAGTTGGCAGAAGTCGGTCTGGAAGGCAGCCGTATTTCACACGACCGCAGCGCTCGCTGGAACCGGCTCAGGGGCTCAGGCACGGCGAAGGTGCCAACTTCTAATTGATACGTTTAGGCGAAGCTCCCAACGTAATTGCTTTTAACATTCATTTATGCAAAGCGGCTTCGTGCGGGCAGGGCGAGCCCGCAGAGGCGGCGCTGCCTGCCAGAAGGAAACGGGCCTGCACGCACCGCCCGCCGCGGGCGGGAGAGGGACCCGCGGGGCACCGGGGGCGCCGGGCGGGCGCGGGGGGGGGGGGGGGGGGGGGGGGGGGGAGGGCGCCGTCTTGCCCGCCGGGCCCCGGCGGCGCGGGGGAGGGGGGCCGGCCGCGGCCGGCTCGCTCCCGCCCGGCGCCGTTCCTCCCCGGCGGTTCGGGCGCCGGCCGTGAGGGCTGGGGAGCCAAACGGCGCTGCTGCCCTCCTCCACCGGGGAGGGACGGGACTGCCGCGCGTGGGCGCGGACCTGTGCGGTAGTGCGCGCCGGCGATAGCCGCGCACGACAGGAATTGTAACGATCCTTCTCGCGAGCGGCATTTCGCCCCCCCCCCCCCCCGCGCCCACGGCTCCAGGCCGGCTCGTCCGATGGCGATGGGTAGCTCGGGCACCGGCGAGCCGTAAAGGCGGTGGTGCCTCCCGAAGCCAACCGTGCTCGCTCGGCGTCGTCGCTGACGGTCATCATGCAGCTCGGGGAAGGTATTTGCGCCTTCCCTCGCGGGAGCACGGCGTAAAGGAACTCCCGGAGACTCTCGTCCCCGCCAGCCTCAGGACGGAGCCGGCCGCGGCAGCCACTGCCCGGCTGCCCGCCCCACGGCGGAGGCAGCCCCTTCTCGGCCGCCGGCTGCAGCCCTCGGAGGACGCGGGGAGCCGGGCTGCGGGAACCCGCACCCCTCCCGCGGGCGGCAGGGGCGGGACACGACCCCACGGCGCAGGCCAGGAGCCACCTCGCCCCACAGGCTCAGGGAGCCCTTCGCTGGCAGGACGCAGCGCGGGAGGGAGCTGCCGCCGCGCTCCCCGCCGGGGGCCCCCCTGCCCAGAAACACGCGGCGCCTGCCCGGCCGCCGGCGCTAATCTCACATCCTCCCCCGGCGCACACGCACAAAACGACGGCCGGCTGCAGGGAAAGCGGGCGAGCCAAAAGGGGAAGCCGTCCCTGGGTGGGCTCGAACCACCAACCTTTCGGTTAACAGCCGAACGCGCTAACCGATTGCGCCACAGAGACTCGCGTTAGGCGCGGTGGCCGCGGCGCGACTGATGTGCCGCGGCGCCGTGGCTGGCCGCGCGCCTCGCCGCCTCCCCGCCTCCGTCCTGGTGACCCGCGGGCCACCACGCGCCCAAAGCGCGCGTACAAACCCCGGCTCCTAAATCACGAGCCTCGCGAAATGCTAAAAGAGGACCGAGAAAACAGCGGAAAGGGCGGCTTGCTTTCTTCTAGCCTATATGAAAGACTAATTCCCCAAATCATTGTTCACAGCGGCGTTCTTTTTCTGGGGAGTAAATTCACAACTCGGAGTTAAAGCAGCTGCTTCTTGGCCGTTGCTAACTCATCCATTACACACGCAAGCCAAAATGTGATTCCCAAATACCGTTGCAAAATCGCCCCAATAATATATTTATAAAAGGTAATTTCAAGGGAGGCAGCATCCCTCTGCATGTATGTTAGTAGGTAAATTATATTTACCTTTCTAAGCGACTGAAAACAGCAGTGCAGAAAAGCTAACGTTCCTATTACCATTTATCGAAATCCGCTTCCCACATTACCTTACAGTAAATCTGTACCTACAGCTCCGCCAAGTACAAAGTTTTCACATCCAAACCTGGGCAAGTGTTTTCCCCTTTTCTTTCACAGACCAATACTGTCTGAATCTCTTTGACGTCTTACAATATCAGTTGCTTCACTTTGTCCGTGTGGCTCCATGAAGCTCTGCCTGATGGCTCTTCTGTCTGCTGAAAGCCTTTGGAGCTGAGCAGGCACATGACACCCACTACACAAGGACGGGTGCTAACTCCTTTCCAAGCAGATGGCTGGCTATCTCCTAGTCTCTGCCCACCCAAGACCAAGAAGTCCCAGCTCACTCCTGAAACCAGAGAGTGAGTCTTCAGCAGCAGGAGTAAAAGCAGGACCATGTTACTCCAGCTCTCATATTTTGTGCAATACCTCGTTCTTCAACACTGTAAGACTTCATTCCTCAGCTCAGTGAGTAACTTTAAGCTGACCCTTTATTGTCCACAGCTCAGCCTTTCCAGTTTTTCCAATACTTTGAAAAGAGCTACATAAATGTCAGTATTATCACAGTACTGCTCAATTTTTTTACTGCATATTGTTGGTACCTTACCGACCAGCATCTTTTAAAACATGGAGGAGAAAGACAAGATATGCAAGCCCTCAACAGTAATTAAAATAATTGTTTTAAAGATTGCTTTTGAGGGCATCATGCCCACTGCGGCATGCTTTCCTACCCAGACCTCTGCTATTCTCAGCGTCAGAAGAATCAGTTCGCAGGCTAGACCGCTTCTATTTTCTCTGTGCAGGAGGACAACAAGGAGACAGTCCTGTGATTTTATGCACAAGCAAACGGGTATTTAGTGGAAACAGCACGATTCCAGTCTGAACAAAGGCCTAACCCATAGACCAGTAGATGAACATTTGGGCATGGGTTTTGGGCCCTGAAACGTTTTACTTTATATGCATGAATATTCCCATTAGTTTTAATGAATGTAAAATTGACTGTTTTCAAAATCTGTGTCTAGAGGCTAGATCTAAAAAGGGACTTTGCTATGCTGATACTGACCACAAGCTCTAACTTTGAGGTGTCTGAGAGGAACACAGGACCTGGCATTAGACATCCAAGGCTGCCTATTCAATGCGTCGGGACAGTGAGAGTGCTGCAGGTGAGGCTACAGAGTTACTTGGCACCTTTCTTCTCAGCATTCTTCCTCACTGAATCTTGGAGTCTTTCATTTAAAGTCTTACAAGGTAAAAAAGAAAATAAGAACGTATACAACAGCCGATGTTACCTCTTCAGCTTGAAACCCACAGATCAGCAAAGGATCTGAACATGCGTGACTTTCGCTGACTGTTGAAGCACTAACCAGTGAGCCATTATACCAGAGAGCAACATTATCTATCACTACTCTGTAAATGGAAAAGATTAGCTATCTACCCTTAGGAGAAGGTTTCTGACTGTATCTTCAGTAGAAAGGAAGAGGCCAAGTGCTGTTTAGAGCATTCACAAACCAGAAAGGGCTGCTACTTCAGATTAATCGCCCTCCCTATCAGTGTTTGGTTGGTTCTTTATTTCTGGACAGCTCTCTTCCTTTATACACTCTTTCTTGTGGATGGTATCTGGAGTTGCTTAGGTTTTTTTCCAATATCCAGTGTATATAATTTAAATACCATTATTGGATTCACTAATTATGGATTATATTTTGGTTTCTATTTTTATAAAAACATAATTATACACAAATATATTGCATATTAATATGTGAAAATATTATACTATGTGATTAAAAACTATTATTTTATTTTTCAATATTTAAATATTTTAAAACATTATTTTATTGTTATTTTGAGATCCATGAACTTACCATGTTCATTGCTATGACATCTGTGACCTTCTTCAGATACAGACTTTAGTTCCTGAATGTCAGAGAAATATAGGACATAGGGTGAAACTGGGTATTGTTTATGAATTTTATAAACATACAATATATTCATCCTCTGTTCAGAAAAATTATTCACCCAGAACTGTTTCTAAAATCAGTTCAGCAGGATATAACAGAAACAAAAGTATCTTCCCACTTATATCACAGAATTACTTCATTAACTACTCTATTTTGACAATTTCTCACAGGAAAGGACCGTTTACCCAACAAGCACATGCACCTATATTATTTCTTATTCTGTGTGTCCTTTTTGGTCAACTATTTGTCAGGTCCCAAGCTGCAACTCGGCCCAAACTACAAAAATTCATAGTCACAAAAGAATTCAGAACAGCTGCTCAGTTTCTGCCCAAATATATTTCTGATTGCTTACTTTGTAACAGAAGTCTGTAAGTGCAGAGCTTACCATCCAAAGGTTTCTGGTGTTTTCCTCTGAAACGTATGATTCTAGTCCTGAATAACTGAAAGGATATCCCTGCAAATAGGATCAATTTACTTTAAAAGCAAAGAACAAGACTGAACAATAGTATTTTACTGACCTCTCCAGTTCACTTAGCTCTGGCTTCTCTTATAATGCAAGTCACACAAAAGAAGGCTAGATAAGAAAATCCAGAAATCTTAGGGTGTTGCTAATTGCAGACTGTTGGGTAACCTAAAAGTCAACTGTCCTCCCAACCTCCATAACCATGTTTACCAAAAGGAAATGGCATAGGGTGCCTGGTTCTGGATCATGCAATATATAGTTGCACTTAAGTTCAGGAGAGACAAGAAGCTGTTTCAGTGTGACTTGCAACAAAATTATAGAACAGCCATCGTTATTATCGGTAATTTGGAATACAGTTTGCAGCTGTGGCAAAAAAAAAAAACCAAGCCAAGCCAAATAGACAGGGCTACATTCAGCATCGATCTTCAGATCTCATCTGACATACTATAAGGGAAATTTTGCATTGCAGTTCCCTGAAATCTCTCTGTTCTGAGTGACTACCGAAAAGACTACAACCTTTATGGCAGTCAGTTTAATAGTTTCCACACAAAAAGAAAAAAAGAAGAAAAAACCCCAAAACAATCTTAAGACACTGCTTCAAAAAAGTGAAAAGAAGAAAATTTTACTGGCATAAGAAGTGAGCATAACACCAAGGAGATGCTTCTCGAATAGCCTTATTTCTCTCAAGCACTTCTTATTGTCATGGCAAGAAAGGGAGACATTTCCTGTCCTTGCAGGTTTTTTGAACTGCACCTATTAAGAATGATTAAGAGTTCTTAAAGTAATAGTGAATATCATGAAGATAAAAATGAATCTTATGCGACTGAACTTTAATGTTGTCTCTACAGAACACACATGAAAGCAGAGGAATTGCCAGCCTGTGTTTTCAGGAGCAGCAACCTATTTTAGCATTTTCTGAAGTCCAGGATTCAGATTTAAGTTCTAAACATAGGCCTCAGTTCAGGAAAGCAACTGTATTCAGAGCGATATGAAAGCTTGTGTTAACCTCAAGTACAATCAGATTACTAACATGGTATAAAAGTATTTTCTTAAATAGATTAAGCTTCAAAAAAAAAAGTGAAGGGCAAATTTTAGAGCAGACTCAAAAGCCCTGTTTGTTAAAAAATTAGAAGAACACAGATTTTGTATCCTTGCAATGCTTAGGAAAGCACATGTCCCTGACATATTCTCACCAGAAAACATCTACCTCAGTTCTAAAAGTTATTTTGCAGGTGATCACACTGGTCAGCTTTACATCTGCCCAAATGCTCTAATTCAGCCAGAACACTAATGTTTGAAGGAAAGGCAGTGAGAAAGGAAAACGCAGGTAAGCTTTGTGGATCCACTCCAGATGTTTCCAAACAGGAATCTGACATGTTCAGCCAGACAGCAATCTTAAGAAACCTGTGCTGACAGGTTGCATGGGCAACACCACTTCTGGAGGCCTTTTCTTAATCAGACTGTTTCAAAGAGATCAGGCATCAAATTCAGGTATCAGTGCTCTTTTCAGGATGCATGTACAAGCTCAAAATGTTCTAGCATTGCCTTCCAGAAGAGGTCTGTATGAAAGATGACACAGGGGGTCCAAAGAACCATAGAGTAGCCATTTTAGTTCCTCCAGCTACATTTATTACCAGCCATCAAAAGATTAGCAGAGGTTTCTAATCCTAGAACTCTGTTGCCAAAATGGAGGGAGGTTATGATATCCCACCATCAAAAGAAACTTGAATTCCTATGGTTACAGTTAGTTCCGGGAGAATTCTAATGCTCTCAAACACCTCTGGAGCAAGGAAGCTTCTTCCATTGCTGTTCCCTGGCTGTCTCTTGCAATGCGAGCAGCATCCTGCAGGACCCCAGGATACCAAGCATGTTGATGGCCTGAACTTGCAATAAAAACCTCTTTCTTGGAGTTATAATAGGAATAGTATACAAGAGATTCGTCTTGTTCCTTATAAGGATTATGTAAGAGATAGTCACAATATTCTTGGTAATACACAGCAGGGAAAAACTAAAGGATACATCTCTCTCTCTCTTATAACCAATCCCTTTTCTTCATACGGTCTCAGACATGGACAGATGCTACAGTAATGGGGCCTAGATCAAAAAGCAAAAGCAAAACTAAAACTAGATCTCACTCTCCTACAATTGAATGGGAGAGGAAAAAATTGAGGAGGTTTATAATTACCTTGGTTGAAATAAGGGACAATGTATTTCCATTGTTCCATGAAATTTTATGATCATTTAGCATAGACAGGAATTCATGTGGGTGCTGGAATATTTAAAGAATAATTAAAAAAAAAAAAAAAAGAACCTTTAAGCCCCCAAATTAAATATACCTATCCTAGTGCCAAGCCTTGAAATGTATGAGGTAGAGGAAGATAAGAATATGGAGAGTAAAGAAAAGAGAGACAGGTTAGGAAGAAAAAAGAGAACAAAGAGGAGTGGGAGCGAAACAAAAGGATAAAAAATCAGAAGAGTGAAAAGAAGTCTGAATTAGCTCATTTTTCAGACAGGCCATATTCCTGCTGCTTTCAGAGATTTTACAGTGGAAAGGAATCAACATATTTTTGCAGTTTCAACAGCCTGTGGTGAGACTGAAGGCAAAAGGAGAACGCAGAGGGAACTGACCTCTCTCCAGTTGCTCCTGTCCTAATGGATGGTATAATCTCCACTACAGCAAAGGAACAGAGAAGGCACTTACTGAGTTACTCACAGCTCCCTGTCCCCTCCTCCTCCTCTTGGCCCCCAGCTTCTCAGATCTTTCTATTAAACTTTTAATAGTGGGGACCCCCTCACTCAGGGCAGCACTGCAGTCATTCATTAGTGTCCACCTAGGGAACAAATAACTCTTTAGCTGCACTGTAGGTGTCCAGCTTGCTTTGTGCCTGGAGGGGGATTTGTAATCGAAACAGGGAAGTGCAGGAGCAAAGAGAAAAAATGGGCAATAATAACCCGTGAACTCGCCTTTCTTTCAGGTAACACACAAGACACATGTTAATGATTTCAGCTTAAGTACCAGGCAGAGAACTAACTGTACACTAACCAGGCAGAAACCACCTGCATGTGCCAACGTAGCTAAGCAGGGACTTCTTGGAGAAGGGACAGCAAGAAGTAACTTGCTGAATTTGCAGGGAATTGTTTTGTTCTGTACTTTACGGTTCTTCATTTGCAAAGTCCCTTTCCAGACTTCACCTGAATGGATCAACAAGCTAAGATTTTTCTAAGGTCTTGTACTTTAGCCTGTCTGCACAGAGTATTCCTCTAACTGGATTAGGAGAACCCATGAATATCGAGACAGAATGCGCTGGGATTTCAGCAGCTATGCTGTCTAATGGGACTAGAATATCAGCCAGTTTTGTGCTATCTTAGGCAGAACTGTTTCAGACCTCGTGGCTTAGATTGCCTGGATCGTTAAGATAGTTTTTAAATACAAATTAATTAAAATGTAGACAAATAAGAAATATATATATATTTCTGTCAAAATGCATGTGTGTGCAAAACCAGTCATGCAATCTTTATCTAAGCTCTCCCCTTCATTTGCCTCTTACAGGTTTTTGGGTGACTACTGGCCCCAGCAGGGTGAGGCAGCCACTTGCCCATCTTGCCAGTACCCTTGGATGAACACATCAGCCTGCAGCATATAATAGGTAGAATACAAGAGAAGAAAGGTCTCTTTAACAGAGAAGAGGGGACTGCAAATACCTTTGAGGACAATGTTTCCTTTTTCATCCCTAAATATTTGCAATCAATACAGCTTCAGTATTTTGCAAGCTAATCAATAATGCAGTGACAGTGAAAGAGATGTGAGGGTCTTTTTAGTGGCTACAAACTGGCAATGATGCTTTGATGGCTCCTACCGAGGATTTATCATTTCTTGGATAATCTCCTGCAGAACAGTGTGGGGCCTGAGAGTTTAATATACAATATGGCTATAGGAAGGAGACTGGACAGATGACTGCACTTTATCTTAATTCCCTATAGCATCATGTGTCAAGGAAATCCAAGGTAAAATAAAAGCATGATACTTGTTTAAAAGTATGAATACAGTGTACAAAAACTGTTTGTTTGGACATCTAATATAGCTAAGCTGGTCCACAGAAGGTAAGACAGGGCAAGGGTGTTATGAGGAACCACAGTCTTGTTTTGCCATTGCCCTTGCCATGAGGGACTTCAGAGGGACTTCATTATTAGACTACTATTATTAGACTATATTACAAATTATTTCTGAGACATACACAAGCTAAATCTCTGTCCCTTTCCACAAGCATGCAAGTTACTAACTGTGAATAAAATGAGAACAACTTGCCCCTAAATAATCACATGCAGTATTTAATAAATAGGAACAGAAGAGGTCACATCTCCGAAGTTTAATACATTTTGGTCAAAATGCTCCTGGCTCAAGTGACCAGAACATTTACTGAGATGTGCTACCCCTGAGGGAAGGGATCTTCCATTCAGGCATCTCTACTGCTACACAGAACACTGCCACTCACACACAGCATAATCCTCCCAGGAAAAGGAAATACAGGCTGTGCACAGCAGCGTATTCTGACAATAACAAAGTCGTCCTCCTTTTCCTTGAGGCCGTGATGTAGGGCCCTAATAATAAGTCCAAGAGCAATCAGACAACATGTAAAATCTCATCAGTTCACCTGCCCAGGAACCCTCTAGGCCTGAAAGGACTAAAACTATTCCTTTTCCCTTCTCCTTTCTCACTTTTCATTCATCACATACAAGCCTTTCTAGATTTCCTCAAGTTTGTGTTGCAATTATTGAGTGCCTCCAAATAATTATTATACATATATAAAATTATACTTAAAGAAAAAATGGTATATTAATAAATACACACTGTAACACATCCCAATTGCTACTGAAGAGACTCCCAATCATCCTGCATTACATGCTAAACCATGTATTTTTCAAAAGAACACAATCCAGCATTTTCAGTTTTTCATACAGCGAAGCAGTAATTCCAGTATCATCAGCTTTTTCATTTTTTTCACACTATATGTTAATACACTGTACATCTGCTCAATTTCCACAAGTAACTACCTAAGTGTAAATACAAAATATGAAAAACATATGATCATGTACAGCATATTTTTAAGAGTTATAGCCCTTCCTAGTCTTGTCATTACATCAACTAGCTTCAATTTCCAGATTCTCAGAGATCTAACGTTTTTCTTCTTTGCAGTTTGTAAAAAAACCCCAACAACACACAAAAAAAACCCAAACAGGTGTGCAGGAGTCTGTCAATGCACCTGGAAATTTTCAATCTTTTTTTTTAAAAATTAAGATAATCAACACAATTGTACTGTTAAAATCAGCAAATTCTCAATTAAATTGTCAAGCAACCTTAAAATAGCTCATTTTCTGAAATTATTTCATTTGTTTTTAGTTTAGGATTTTTTAATGCTTGTTAAAATATTATACCAAAACCATCAAGCTAAAACACGTCAAAATGAATGATGATAATAACAACAAAAATTATATTTATGGTCTTTTAGAAATCACAGTATCCTATTCAATGACACACATGCAGATTTATAACAAAACTGGTCTCACAAGACTACAGAACCCTTTAAAAGCAGCATTTCTGCCATATTCAACAGGCTTTTGCAGCTTGGTAGGTACAGATAATTTGTATTTCATACAACCAATGGTCATTAAAGACCCCCCCATATCTCTCTTAAATTGCATTAATTGGAAAATTGTTCATTTCCTCTTCCTCCAGCTCTGTTTTCACATATGATGAATTTAGGGATGTTTTGCTGAAAATGGGCAAGATATTATGCTACATACAGATACGCCTGCTGAAAACAATTCAATGAATTAAAAATTACCATGGACTGCAACTGACCTTTCATATAAACCATATATCTCTATATTTTTTACATGCCTTAATCATTATTATAGTTTGGCTCAATGAAAGCAACTGAAGAGTACAATATCTACCATTTGGTTTATGTCAGTTACAATTTCAGTGTTCTATTTACAGAGGTTTATGATCCCCATCCTGGAAATCTTACTCAGATGAATAATCCAATCTCATGTAAGTATTCTGAATGAGAGATGCAGGACTGACTCTTGCATTCTGATATAAACACAAGATAAATGGGTAGACAAACTATATAGATCAACTTAGGTAGTGGATGCCTCCTTACTGGAGACAATGTGTCTACTATCTGTACAGGGTTTTTAGGCAGATGACCACAGCAGTGTTGAACCCGAAGTCCTTACAAGCTCCAAGAGCTCTGCAGTACTTCTGATGGAAACATATAACAATCAGCTCTACACTGTTTGTACCCACCCCTCCCAACAGACAAAAAGTTCACTATTTCCAGCACCACAGTGTGCATAACCACATTTTTCAATATTATGCTTCAAATGTTAATTCTAGTCAATAAAAAGATCACAGCCTAGGATGTATTAAATACTGGTTTACCTCTATGAGGACAAGGGATATATATAACATCATTTCCATCCTAAGTCCAGTTTTTTACTAAAATTACCATGGAAATGTATGTTTTGCTCATTTTGATATTAAATAAATGGAGAATCACAACTGTGAAAAATAATTCTGTGGCTAGTGGCTTGTTTAGTTCTGAAAATTAAATTCTGTAAATACGTATCAAGATATTATTCATAAGGATTTTAAAATAACAAATCTTAACAACACATGGAATAAGTATACATATAAAAATGCGTTAGAAATTATACACATTTCTAGTTCAGAGCAGGTGCAACTATTGCCAACATCTTCCTCATTGGTACTTTTTCTCTTCACTTCAAAGGTTTGCAGACAAGGTTTGTGCACATGGATTTTCTGACTTTTTCATGATCTGGCCTTACAAACGCTCAAGTAACTTTCACTAGAGGTATAGTCCAACTCTGCTCCAAAGCTTCCCATCTTCGTCAAGCTGCTTACACGTTTGCAGAATGAAGCCTTTGGTATAGACGCAGATACACGTGGCTAAGTGAGATTTGGCTACCGATTTCAGTGTGGTGTTCTGTATCAGACAAAGCAACAAAGGAAAGGTGGCTTGTTCTCCTGTGTGAGCTGTAAATACCAACCATCACACCACTTAATAGATTTATTTTATTAATAGCATATATTTAAAGTCTTCAATGAGAATTTCTTTTGAACGATGAAAGGCTGGTAAATTCTTAAAAGATAATAATCAGCAGTGCAGCAGTTCTTTGATGGTCTGTAATTACCCAACTGTCCACTGTTTGAACGATAGCAGCAAACTACCACTCACCATTAGTTTATTTTTATTTATAACTTGTACTTTAGGTAAGAATCCATGAATTACAAGCAAAACAAATTGCTTACTCGAAACACTTCCCACAGAGGCTTGTTTTTTTACATGCATTAATATAGCTGAGATACACATGACATTTTAAATGGAGGTTAAACTGATGTAAATAAATGCAATTATTTGAAAGCAAACAGGATTCAGTCACATTTATTTCTGCATGGGATTACCGTACGTTTTCCCCTGGTGTGTATCATGAACAAACACTGAACCACAGGAATTCCAGAAGGCTGTGGATTTTAAAACTTCCTACCAACGTGAAATTTGACGATATGGCACTGTACTCTTTCTTTTAATTTTATATGATTTGCCTGAGGTAACATCTTGTGTAATTGTTTTTAAAATAATTACCCGTAGAACCGCTTAAGCTGGAGGGATGGCGAAAGGTTTGAATTTCACAGACTTTTGCTTTGCTAATAAAAAAGCTACAGATGAACCCCACGCACGCCTGAGCCCCGCACCCAGAACTGCTGATCCTGACATGGCGGCAGGGCCACAACGACCTCCCCACCTGGGAGCATACCCTGATGGCCGCCATCACGGGCCTCCCCTGGGGGAAACCGCGCCCCAGCCAGCCTGCAGTGCCCACCAGCACCCACCCCACCAGGCCCTGATCCCTCTCCGGGGAATCCTGCCCTCAGCCAGCCCACCACGGCCCTCGGCCGCCTCAGTGGCCACCACAGCAGCAGTGCTCCTTCCCGCTCTTCTCCGCAGGCACCATGTGGTGCCGCCCATCCCACCGCTGCCCTTCCCTGCCTCACACCCACCTCCTGCCTCCGGGCCAGCTGCTCTCCGGCCCCGCGGGCTGTTTTCTCCCACTTCTTTCCTCAAAGTACCACCTCCACCTGAGAACAGCATGTGGCAGCGGCTCCTCCGCCTCGAGACCCTCCGGGAGGGGTGGCGGTGGACAGCCCCTTCCTCACCCGCCTCTTCTTCACCAGCCCCTCATGCCGAGGCAATGGCCTCTCGCAGCAGCCCCCTCCCACCATCACAGTCCACAGCGGATGGGCAGGCCTCGGGCTGCCATGGTGGGGAAATGGCGGCGGCTGCCTGGAGACTCCAAGAGGCACGGTGAGTCCTGCTGCCGCAGCCCCAAAACCACCCGCTCGTGAGATGAAACAAAGTATTGTGTGCACATATATGTGCATATATACACACTACATCTGTGCAATACCGTTCCTTTGTATCGTTCTTGCAAAAATTTATCAATTTATGTGTAAGCAAAACCTGGCTGTCACCAAGTAATGCAAAACAAAGTTACCCTGATCTAAGGCCAGAGACAGTTCAAAAGCAATTGTGGACCAAAAAGACACGCCAAAATTAATAGATGTAATCTTGCAACCTTTTGTAAAGGATTTAAATTTCAAAAGTGAATTTGTAAAGTTTTTGTATGCCTTTCTCATACTCTGTACTGCTTTAGTTTTACTCTGTGGAGCAGCCCTCAATGCAGCAGTTTGAAACAAAGAAGAGTGAAAAATCACCGTACACCCGGAGCGACGCTGAGGAGCCGCCAAATTTCCATGCTGCAGGCATTAGGCAGCCCAATTCTGCTTCTGCTGAAGACAAAACAAAAAAAAGAGTTTTGCCACCAATATCACTGGCAGCCAGATCAAGCTGCCTGCAGCAGCAAGGTTTTGCAAACCACTTAGGTAGTATGATAAAGACTCTGGGACACAGTGATCTTACTGTACTCAGCAGGGACAAAAAACCCCACTCAATTTAATGCAACAAACCATTTCAGCCACTATTTTTGCCTTTTGCTCTCGCACAGGTCTTCTGGAAGTTGTTTAAAATAGTATATAAGCAAATACAAAATGTCAATTTTACACCATGCTGATTTCAGCTAAAGTTCTGTGTAAGGAACAAAAAAGAATTTCATAAAATCTAATCAATAATATCAAAACAGCCAAATAATTAACCTTCTCTGTGCTGACCAGTAGTCTTGATCATGGTTGTTTCAAACAACACAAGTTAGGAGTAAATGCAAAAGGAACAATCTTTCCATAATCAAACCAACGTAGGGACATTGCTGGCTTACAGCACCTTTAGGAAGGCATTGACTGTTCTTCCTACCTTTGTGTCAGTGTGAAGGCATAAGCATGACCCTCTCTTATTCTTGAGGTAACCATTGAAGAGGTTACCCAGAGGTTAGGGGTGCTGGGCTCCCAGAAGCAGTTTCCTACGAGGCTGGATCTCACATGCATTTGCAGCAGCGTTACTGTGTAAGTCACAGTCTGGCCCATATAATCCATTAACCCAACCAGAGATCAATTCCTGGGAGAAGTCTATTCCATTTTTTAAGAATGACTTTGTCGCCAGCATTGTAAATCTAGCAATAAACTGTTGCGAAACTCTATCCTCTCCAACATTTAAAAGAGCTTTGCAGAAAATGAATCTTGGGGGACAGGGAGACACAGGGACATATGTCTCCAAATATTTCAGAGAGGAGCTTTTCTACCTGGGACTAAGAACACATTTTTGTATTTTTTAATATTTATGTAACTAGTACATGTTTAGAATATTATTTTTACCGTTATTCCAATAAACCATAGCTTTGTATGGTCACCTCCAAAAAACATAGGCAGGAATATCTTTGTCATAGTTGCATATTACCATCAGACATACATATTTATAACTCTCCATTTCCTTGAATACTCCACATAAATAGATGCTCAGTGCTTGTCATGTTACATGTCTTGCAGATAGTAAGAACAAAAGAAAAACAACAAAGAAACAATACCAAAAATAATTTTTAAAAATCTAAGCTGAAAACATACAAGATAAATGTTCAGGCATTCACTGGTAACAACCACAAATTTGAAGGCAGTGAGACTGAGCTGTTTTGCTTTCTTCATGCTTATGAATACAATATGATAGATGTCATGTGAATGGGGAGAAAATAGTTTAAATCTAGTATTATTCTTTGTGTAAGTGTATTTTATATTGATAGACTAATAAAGAAACCAGTCACCTTTACCTTTATAATAAAGTTCTAGCGTGCAGGAGCTCTAGTGAGAGACTAACCTCAATTTCTTCGCTCCAGTCACATGAACATGGTCAGGGTCACAAACAGTTATATATACCCTGTCATATGGCACAAGGGTCAGTATCTACTAATTCCAGTGGCTACTGTTACAATATTCAACCACCAAAAGTTTCAGATCAGAAGTTGAAAGTTTGAGACATTTACGAGTGAGAACAGAGGCTCCTAATTTAAAACGTGTGTGACCTTAATATAGCATTTGGGGGTTCAGAATGTTCTTAGGTACTTTGCCTAATGCTGCAGTTTTACAATACTCCCTCACTTCCAGTCATAAAACTATGGCTTGATTTACCTTATCTGTAAATTATGAAGAATAGATATTTGATAAAAGCAAATTTCCATGACTATTTGAACCAGTAACAGGCAAAATAGTTTTCCTTAATGCAAAAGCAGAATAAAAAGAACCCTTAATTCCAGCCATAAGTTAGCATTTCTCACAGATGTGTATATTTTTCAGAAAGTACTATAAATCAGAATGATTCTGTACTTGTCAATGATAACTCTGTTTATGTAAAATAATCTTATAATGGGACACCAGAATAATCTATCTTAATCAAAGACAGATTTATATCCATACGGTCCAGTTATTCACAGACTGTAACAAAACATAAAAATGTAGATCTGACATCATTGTAAGTCTTGCATACACAATTGCCTTCTTCATGTGTGATATAACAATGAGAAACTATCACCTACTCCTGCTCCCATTGAAATCAGGGACACATTCCCATTTACATCACTCACAATTAGATGAGAGATCAAAACTAGTGTCCAGCTTTTCAAAAATCCTTAAAAACAGGTATCATATGTATTTGACTAACTCTGATTTTTCCACAGCTTATTGGAAATAACACTTTTTTTCTTCATAATTAGCCCAAAGAATTAAAACAAAACTAAGAAAAGTATGGACATGCACAGTATCTGCCATAATTTCTGTAATTCTATCCATAAATTTTTGCATAATTACAGCTTAGAGTACAAGAAACCAACTCAGAAATCTGCACATCTAACAATTTTCATTAGGAAATTACTTAATAAATGGCAGTATGAAATAGAAATGGAAGACCTTTACACTGTGATATATCTCATTTTCTCTGGTGGGAATTAGTATGTTACTGATGAGTGATATCTGGAGAAAAATCTTTCTTTATTTAATCATGTGTACTCTTTCTGAAGCCAAAACTCAGTGCATCTACAATAATATAACTACAAAAACTGTGTGATCAAATATGACCAAACCTGCAGCCCTTATACAGCCAAAATATCCATTATTTCACCTAAGGTTCTCAATGATAACGTTTCAGCAGCTTTTTTGATAGAAGCAATATTAACAAATGAACTGACAATAAAATCATTAAAGAAACAAAGTAATGTATTTTTTAATAGTATGCAAAAGTTTAATGCAGATAACTTAGTTACCTAGTCATGGTTTTGTATCAATGTCAATGAAATTTCAGAATAGTAAGGTAAAGTCAAGAACAACTTGAATTCTTTATACGGATTCTGCTTCAGATAGAAACAGCCACATTTTATTCAAAGTATAAAAAACAACAATAAAGTTTTAGTGAGACAGAACAGTGCAATAACTCAAGAAAATTAATGCCATGAGCAGTTTTTCCTCTCTTTTTGACTGCAATGGTCAACAAAATAAATGAAGAACAAGAGAGAATCAATGCAAAGGCCTAGAGAGTAAGTCCAAGTTTTTAAACTATTAATTTTGTGCTCGGTGTCAAAGACAATGACAGTAAGCACTGAATAAATACAGAACTTCTTTGGGATTGCTATTTTTTTCAAGATGAAAAATGCACTGGCTTGGAATGTTTATTTGAACCAGCTGTATGGTATTACTATAGAGAGTCAGGAAGTTAATATATTCTTTGGAAGTCCAGTATCATAATAAGTTATTCTAGCAGGCATAGTGAATGAACAGAGGACATGCAATGTGATTTGGCAGCCCAAGCACAGACACTGCATACACTCCTAAATTCAAGCTACACAGCAGCTATAAGTTACCAGCACTGGTTCTTGCTCATAATTAGAAGAGTGACTGGTAGAAAGGGGACAGAATCAGAATTAATCGATATTTCCTAGCACATGTGATAGGACTGATCCTCTCTGAAATTAACAGAATGAAATCTTCTGACTGAGATCTATCATCAGGCTCATCATGTACTACACCTCTTTTCGTTCAATATAGCATTTTATTCTTGGCATTTGTCTCCTGTGATTTATGCAACCATATCCTCATTGCTATAGTGCTGGCGATAGAGCAACATGTTGTGATATGAGCACTGGAAAATCAAAGAATTCTCTCTTTTGACAAAAATTTCCATGCCAAGCTGATGTGCACAGGTTGTAGGGAAGGAATGGTATATGTTCAGATATTCCAGTTAAGAACAGCCATGAAATCTGTTTATATGCTGAATGTCTCTCATAAAACTATTAATAGTGAAATCCTTCATACCACTACAATCAATCTCTCTGTAACTACTTAATAGCTATGCTGAGGCAAATCAAATTATTCTCATAATCAGATAAAATACAACATATTTTGCAATCTATCAAGTAGAAGATCACTTACTTGTACTATTAGTGACTAAAGATTGTGGTGGGTTGACCCTGGCTGGGCACCAGGTGCCCACCAAAGCTGCTCTATCACTACCCCTCCTCAGCTGGACAGGGGAGAGAAAATATAATGAAAGGCTCGTGGATCGAGATAAGGGCAGGGAGATCACTCACTGGTTACTGTCACGGGCAAAACAGACTTACCTTGGGGAAATTAGTTTCATTTATTACCAATCAAATCACAGTAGGGTAATGAGAAATAAAACCAAATCTTAAAAAAACCTTTCCCCACCCCTCCCTTCTTCCTTGGCTTAACTTAACTCCTGAATTCTCTACCTTCTCCCCTCAAGCGGTGCAGGGGGACAGTCAGTTCATCACACGTTGTCTCTGCCGCTCCTTCCTCCTCAGGGGCAGGACTCCTCACACTCTTCCCCTGCTCCAGAGTGGGGTCCCTCCCACGGGAGACAGTCCTCCACGAACTTCTCCAACCCGAGTCCTTCCCACAGGCTGCAGTTCTTCATGAACTGCTCCAGTGTGGGTCCCCCACGGGGTCACAAGTCCTGCCAGAAAACCTGCTCCGGTGTGGGCTTCCAATGGGGTCACAGCCTCCTTTGGGCATCCACCTGCTCTGGTGTGGGGTCCTCCCTGGGCTGCAGGTGGATATCTGCTCCACCGTGGACCTCCGTGGGCACAGGGGGACAGCCTGCCTCACCAGGGTCTTCACCACGGGCTGCAGGGGAATCTCTGCTCCGGCCCCTGGACGCCTCCTCCCCCTCCTTCACTGACTTTGGTGGCTGCAGGGTTGTTTCTCTTACATGTTCTCACTCCTCTCTCTGGCTGCAGTTTCTGTGCTTGCTCCAACTTTTTTCCCCTTCTCAAATATGTTATCCCAGAGGTGCTACCACTGTCACTGATGGGCTCAGCCTTGGCCAGCAGCAGGTCCGTCTTGGAGCATTGGCTCTATCTGACACAGGAGAAGCTTCTTGCAGCTTCTCACAGAAGCCACCCCTGTAGCCCCCCCACTACCAAAACCTTGCCACACAAACCCAATACAAAGATGAACTGCTGTGCTTCAGTAACATTAATTTCATGATATGAAGTTTAAAGCAAATTAATTGAAAGTTAGTGCTGAATTTCAAGGCTAGATGTATATTTTTATGGCAAGACAATGCAGGAATGTAAGTTATGACACTGCAACATCTAGGAATAATAGGGTAAGTTAAAGTTACCATAACAGATGTTTTTATTTTAAGTCTGCATTCCCTTACTCCAGCTAATGTTGTCACAATCTTCTGGTTGCCTAAATATGGATTATTGTTATCAGCCATATCCCATCATCCTTAGGCAACTTTCCCAAAATGGGAAAGGGGAATTTTCTTTGAGTGACAGATGCGGAATAGTGACAGATGCAGAATTCACCATTTTTTATCCTCTGTCTGCCATGTAAAATACAACGTGGAACAGTTCTGGAACACCTCTTCTTAGTAGACAAGAACAAAAGCCTCTTCCACAAAATATCACTTTTACCTAATTTTTTTGCCTTCATAGAGCAATATAGACATTAAAAATGAACTGAAATCTTAGAATGTGTAAAGAATCTGTCTAAATGTATTTATACTTAAAAATGGTTTATGCTTCAAGCTACCATATCTTCACTTTCTTTAAATTGCATAAACAATTTCTTTTCCAAAATATGAACAGAAGCATATCATAGGTTAGTTAATTTAAGTAGTCTATCCGTTAAATATAGAAAAACACAAAACTGTTGTTCACTGGTACAACTGTCACAGCTCCATAGATCTAAACAGGGCTGTACCAGCTTGTGCTAGGAGATACTTTAGCCCATAATATTAGTCTAATACACTGTGCTGTAAATAATAGATTAAGTTAACAAGTACTCTCTTATGTACTTACATTTTAAAACACATATTATCTACCTGATATAACAACTCTTTTAAAGTTAATCAGGTATTTTACTATACTCACATTGTATTTAAAAACTGGACTAGATAACAGTCTTTTGGATCTGGTACAGGATATTCAAAATTCTGTCTTTTTTTTTTTTTTTTTTTTTTTCCAGAGGACTGTAATGTAATGATAATATATCAACTTAAAAAATTAAAGTAAATTACTGCCATAAAATGCATGCTTGACTCCTTTTCTATATGCAAAATCCTTATGGAATTTTTCCAGTAGAATGTGGCACGGTGATCCTAGTGATGTGGGTGGATGGTGGGAAGCACAAAGCAGGACTCTACCTCCAAGCCTGAGCAGCATGACTCACCCAGCCTAATTAGCTCCCTAACTTCCATGGTGTGAACAAATTTCAGCATTGGGAAGTTCCAACGCTAGCAAAACTAACAGGTCATTCAGCCCCAGCATTCTTCCTTTCTCCTCCGACTCCTGTTCTTCATAGCCACATTCAAGAAATCTTGGACTTTCTGCCAGATGATGGTCTCCAGTTTTACTCTGTCCCAGGAGATGCAGGGGAAATCAGACCAATCCGAATATTAACTAAGGGTTTTTTTGCACTTAGAGTCAGGCCAGTGGCTGGGAAATGAAGGTCACAGTGAAACAGGGCAGAGGGAAAAGGTTTCTGACAGTTTTCCCTGACACTGGGAGAACTCCACAGATGAATGCACTCTTTTCAGTCTCATCATAGAGCACGAGAGAGAAAATCCTACCACAGAACCTCCCAGGGTTTCCAGCCTCTCAGATGGGCTTTGCCTCAGAAAGGACGCCTTGACAGGAACAGATGTGATAACAAATGACCTTTAGAATTGCACCCTGAGAGCTGTTGACCGTTTCCTGAAAGCTGTTCATCCTTCTGAACTTCTGGCTTTAGTTTGGAAACCTTGAGATCCTGGCATACAACTAAAAAGGGTCAACAACAAGAAAAAGAAAAATAGAGCATAAGACTTAGAACCAAAAGAAAGTGGGGGCAAAACCGGAGTACATACATGTTTTAAGAGCATTCCCACGCTTTTAATGATAAAAATCGTACATCTAAATGCAATACCAAAACTCAGTATTAACTTCATCTCCAAATCAAGGAAAAAATTCTGAGATGAACAAAAGTCTATCAAAAGATAATACAGTAAAAATTGGGTTCAAAGCTATTTCATTTTGATTCCAGTCCAAATTACACCAAATGTATAATATTAGATAACATAATATTTGTATATTCCTGTGAGTGTGCTCAGATTTGCATACAAACCCGTCTTTCCCAACAACAGCTTACAGGATAAGTGGTGTACGCAGAAAGCAGTGCATCTAGGGAAGTCCAGAGGAGAGGCTGTGGATCACAGAATCATAGAATAGTTTGGGCTGGAAGGGACCTTAAAGATCACCTAGTTCCACCCCCCCTGCCATGGGCAGGGACACCTTCCACTAGACCGGGTTGCTCAAAGCCCCATCCAACCTGGCCTTGAACACTTCCAGGGATGGGGCATCCACAACTTTGCTGAACAACCTGTTCCAGTGCCTCACCACCCTCACAGTAAAGAACTTCTTCCTTACATCTAATCTAAATCTACCCTCTTTCAGTTTAAAGCCATTTCCCCTTGCCCTACCAGTACATGCCCTTGTAAAATGGATGCAAATGTATGTCCACAAGCATGAGAGAGGAAGATGGGAGATTTTTTATTTGTTCCTTTTGTACTTCACCAACTACAGCGAAAACTTTCTCAGCACTGACTTTTTGTAAAGCTCCTTGAAATCAAGACTATGACCATATCCCATGACCAGCATGGAGCAAAAGTCACATTTTACCCATATGCTCACTTAGGATGACTTCAGGATGTCTCAACTAAGTTTTCTCACTAAAAAAAAAGGCTGAAAGAATAACAACATACTCACTGGCATTCCATTTTTAAGGCAAGTTTGGGAAAAAAAAATGGCCCTGCTAATACAGTGATATGCTACATCTCATTCATTGCCTGTGAGAGGCAGAGAAGAGAAAAAGGGGAGGGGGAAGCTGGAGATGGAATGAGACGGAAAGCAGAAACAAAGATGCGGTATCTGGAGACAAAACAAAAGGAGGGATGACATCGGGGAATGTGCAAAAGATGCCTCCTCCTACATTTGTTAAAACTAAACATGCACACAAACTATAAAGCTGAAATGAAAAGCACAGGCAGGCTTATTTGGTTTTATCCTTCCGAGCAGTGAAATTATTTTCTCTATGATTTTTTCCCTGTCAATTCCTGTCCTTTCCTTGCTATGCCTTCTCCTTTCTCACTTGTCTTTTCTCCTTTTTCTTTTCAATGCCATCTTGCTTTGTTCCTTTTTCTTTGCTTCTGCCTGCTTGTTTCTTCCTCTTCCATTCTTCTCTTGCTCTCCCTTGTCTTTTTTGTCTTGCTCTTGCTCTCCCATGTGTTCCCCGAGCACATGAAGAACATGAGCACAAATAGTGGAAAAGCATTATTTCCTGATGCTCCTTTTCTATCCCCATGTGGTTTTGACTGCTGTAGCTCTGTTAGGTTTTAAATACACATGGAGAAGCCACTTGTACTCCCATGTGGTTTAGAACTATCTACAGTAGCACACTGCAGGAAAAACATGTGGGAAGGGAATGTGTCGGAAAAGTTGCTTGTACTCCCTCCAACACGTGGGCCACATTTAACAAGGTCAAGGGACAAGTGTGGCTCACAGGCATTAGTTTGACCGGTACTATAAAAAGGATCATGCATTCTTCTTTCTTTTACCTGCACACACTCTGCAGTTAATCACTCACCCGAATACAGCTTAGGGAGTTTCAATTGATCTACTTTTATTTTTAGGCTAGATGATCAGATTAACGTATTTTAGGAACAGATTATCACATCTTTTTGCCTGATTTGACAATTCCAAGATAATGAATAATATAAATGTAACAAGAGGAAACCTTTTTTTTTTTTTCCCCTTTGTCTTCCCTCCTCATGAGAGCATCACGCACGCTGTGACTGAGCAGACAAGGGTATGCCTGTTAAGCTGGCTGGGTGTTCCTACGGCAGATACTTTCTACAGAGGGTTCCTTCTGAACTTTTCCTGCTACAAGTCCAAATTCACACAAAATGTCTGTGAACTGTTGGTTCATGTTATGCACATTTTGACACCTTTCAGCTGGCTTTCGCAGATTTTGAAAGCACCTGTTCCAATACAACCTGGTTTTTTGGCAGCAACCAATACCAGTAAGCCCCTGATTTTCTTTCCTCCTTCACTCAACCATTTCTAAGAGTGTACTTGTCAAAAAATATAATGAAGTGAAAGGAGGCAAATGCTGTCCAGCTCTCCTAGATAATGGACCACACTTCCTGCAGGAAAAAAAATTGTTCGCATTGTTACACAGATTAACTAAACTGTTCTTGCCTGTCACTCATTTCTTAGGGGAAAGGTCCAGCTCACTTGCAAGTGGGCTGTTTGCCATGTGAACAGATGGGCACGGGGTTCGACAGCCAAGAAATGATGGATCAAATTTTGAAATTTGTTGCTCGCTCTCCACTTTAGTAGTTCCTAATTGGCCTCAACGGAACTTTATCACTCTAAAAATGGTATAATGGCAACAACATTTGACTGAACAAATACACATCCCACGTAGGTGCTGCAGGCAGGCTTCCTGGCTGACAAAATCAGTGACACCATCAGTGAATGTCTGTTACAAGCTGACGTAGCTCTTTGAGGTTAACATGTTGCTGTGTGAGCCTACAGTGGAGATGAAGGGGAGTATCTAATGCTTATTTTGAATGGTGGTCTAAGATAAAGTCTTTTGTGTGATAATATCCTTTTAATAAATATAACCATTTAAACAAAGAATGGGTTCACTTATGTCTTACAATAAGCATAAGGCAAGAGGTAAGAGGTTTTTTCAATGATGCACCATTTATAATATATTGTCTAAAATTGTTACCACCTATATAACCAATATTATTCAGGATTTAACATAGCAAATTGACCAAAATTAAATTATACTTGACTGCTACTAATAGAGCAAGCAAACAAACTTTCTTTTAGAACAACATTGTCTCCCAGCTTTCTGAGTGCTGCTATGGCAATATATATTCACCTCAAATTCCTGTGTACTCAGTGAAAATATAGGATGTGAAAACAATGTAGATTTTATTTTGCATCCTATTGATGCACTTAGTTCTGGGTTTGTATCATCAGCGATTTGAATTATTACTGAAGAAAAAGTGTCCATTTTACCTACGAAATATAGGCTTCTTACACTTCTTCATATTGGTTGTACATAGCTTTGTAATTTTAACTCTCTCTTTCTGTTATCATTTTGACTGTATCAACATTGTATTACGTTAACTAACACCAGCAGTTGCAAGCCAGGATCTTAACATTTTGTTTATACGGTAATGGAAATTTCTTGCCTTGTGCCTCTTTCTTGCACACATTTTGACAGGTTACTGATGGATTTGCAAAAATAGTCGAAGAGTTCTATGAGTGCGCTGATAAGAAGTGATGATGATCATAATTAGTGTTACCTTTAGAAATACATTATATTTTTAATAAAATTGCATGTACAGTAAAAGTAGATAAAATATTCTTATAAGCATCTACACAACATATTTCATTAATTATCTCAGGGAAAAAAAAAGCAATTTCCCAGGGTCTCTTCCAATTTTTCTCCACCACCTCAGGCCCCGTGCTGTTTCGTATGGGCATGATGATTCCTATTGATTTAAATGTCGTGCTAGGAAGCCTAAATCCCCAAGAGCAATAGAATCTCCCCTATCACTATCCTACTGCTTATTGACCTAATTCACTAACCAACCATCAGGGTTTTCTCTCACAACAAATAAATCTTGCATGAAACAGACCGTACATGGACAGTCGTAGTTTTCATTGGTGTTGCCAATATCATAAACTTAGGGTCACCAAAGCATTCCTCTTTCTTTCTCAGATTGACCGTAATGTCATTTGCCATTTAAAAATGGGCAGAAACTGCACCTGTATTTTTAATATTAAAACTATTTCTACAATCTGAAATAAACTTGTTGTCATATAAACAATGCAGACAATTCAGCACGTGCAAAATTCCAGGTATTCCAATGCTCTGATTTGCCTGTAAGTTATCGCTGGAACGGCTGCTGAACAGGTCTAATGGTTGCAGCATTATAACCACTAATCGAGATATTATTTAGACCCAGTGTTTACTGCTTAGAAGTCTGATAATTAGTAAACGTCCTCTTTCATTAATTGAGCCAAACAAATGAAGAATGAGCCAGTGTTTGTTATGTTATTCTGAGTCTCACAGGGCAGTCTTTTCAACTAAAACTTTTAACTTAGGACTCTGTATCTGTATCTGAACTTCACTCTCGGTGATTTTACTGGGTTGAATAACATGCTTGTTTATATGTTAAAGCCAGGAGTCTAAACTTAAGAGTGGCTCTGTAAAATGTGGTTGTCACTAGATATGAAATACATTCACCAAAAAAGAACACAAGAAATACACTATTTAAAGAAAAAAACTCCATACTACTTTGATAGGCAGATCTGCTTCAGAGAAGAGGCCTAATCCTGCTCCCAGTAAAGTTAATTAGAGTAACAGCAAGATCCTAAATTACTAGTCCTCTCATCAATATCAAGTTAAGCTTTTATCAATGTAATTTGAAGCAGTATTAAAAGCAATAAATGCTAATTTATAATTGTTGATATTATCAAAGCAAGATCATTTGCAACCATACGAAACTGTGCCAGATTTTTATCACATTATAAAGGTTAACATAAGTGTTACAAGAAACATCAATGAGCTATGCACACTACGTTTGCTTTTGGTTAGATAAGTATGCTTTGTAGTAGTTGATATTCCCTCTAGATAATGGATATGGGCCAGATTCTCTGCTGACACAAAGCAATATAAGTAATTTGAAGGCAGATATGCTGATTTACACTAGCTGCAGATCTAGCCCTAATATCTTTACATGTAATAAACCATCTTAAATAAGTCCGTTTCCTAACCGTTACTCAGCCATTCCTCACTATTGCCAAAAGGGAACTCTGAATGCCAAGGTCTGCAGGATTTTATTTATCAAAGCTTCTTTTAAGGCATCTATCATTTTGGCATGCAAGCCTTGCTTTATGACCAGAATCAAACGTTTTCATGAAACAGCAGGATTAATTCTAGCAAAAAATGCCATGTAGTGCATGTTCTTGCTGTAATATCTCTTCCAACTAATTATTTTATGAAAACTGCATATTACGTTAGCAGATTTAGATACTTTTGCTGCTTGCTACTGCTGAACTGTATAAAGAGAATTTAAAATGTTATACCATGCGTCTCTTTAAATACTGGATTACTGATAACTCATTGTTTGTATTTCTGTATTTATCTACCTTGATGAGAAGCTAACTAAAGGCAGAGCTAAGAAAATCACACATCTGTTTGCTATAGAAATACAAAATTATTTTACCAATTAGGTGCTATGCTAAATAACATTCGAGTGTCCTGACATTAAACATCTGGAGAAAAATAGTACCTAAAACATACAGCCTAATTGTCCTTTGAGGTTTATCTATTTTTACTTACATTTGCTGGATGTCAGCTTATAATAATTACCTTTCTATACACATCTCTAGCACTAATGTGACAGACTGTGAATGCTTCTTGACAATAGAGTATAATATCCTCCTTACAGGCTTCCAACAGCTAGGCTACAATCTTACTATCGAGTGTATAAACATGTAAAAAAGCTTACTTAAAACATTGACAAATTTCAAATATATTTGGTTTACTGTTTAAAAGCCCATCAGATTAGGCATCTCTCAATGTATCTAAAAAATAAGGCTAAATGTAAAGAACTTTGGGTACTATGTGTGATGTCTGTATCTGAGTGCTGCCTGAGTAGCACAAGCAGTAGGTACAACTCTGAAGTATTTGTAAATGATGTCAGGTCATTTGAAAAGTAGCAAAAATTTCTGTTTAAAAGCTACTACCAAAAAATGTTGCTTACAAAGACAGAATAGCAATATAATCACTAAAAAGCATTTCCTAGTATTTTTGTAAGTATGACAAACTATGTTCATCTGTGACACAGGACTAGACATGGAATTACAGTAGTAGTTCCACTAAAGCAGCAGGAATCTTTGTATTTCTCCATCTGACATTAAAGGAGACCTCTATTCTGTAGGCCTCATTTATACATCTTCACAAATGTAGTCAAAGACACTAGACTTTTATCTTAAGAAAGAGCAAACACGTTATGATCTACATAGCTTTATTTCTCTGTGAGAGAAAGACAATGACTGCAAATTCAGTAAATACAAGTCTTTCACTTAATTAGAAGGACTTCAAACTATGTTAAAACACCCAAAAAGACAAAGCTGCTGTCCTGGAGGATGCACTATCTAGTACATCACAGTGATGCTTGCTCAGATGCTTAAATCCTTACTCAGTTTTTTATGTGATCTTAGACATAAAGTGTACAAATTCTCCCTGTGATTTTCTTTATTTGACAAGAAGTAATAAAATATAAATTAAAATAAAAATTTTTAGAGTTTTGATCTGATACGTGTTTTAGTGAAATAAGGTGAAAATGGAACTTTCCTAATTTGTAAGATTTTCCCAAACTGTTAGAAATCAGAGGAGCGATGATGTTTTAAACAACTGGTACTTGTCTGGTTGTCTTTATTCCTGAGTACTTAAATAAGGACTGAAATATTAATAGCCTAAAAGTGTATAATTTAAATGTGAAAGCTCTAAGTTTTTTTATTTTTTTACAGCCTAAGAGTATGTGGCTCTTTTCATGTATGAGGGGCAAATCAGAAGATTTTAAGTTTTGACAAATAGAAGCTTAAAACAAGTCAGAAGCAAGCTAATCAAAAGGTAAATAGATAAGTCCTTTTTTAAGAAATGAATGTCACTTAATTCCAGAAATACTACCTAGTAGCAAAAATTTTTTTTCAGGTTAAACTTAGAATAAAAAATATTAAATACCTGATCCAAAATGTATTCAGCTACTATAGGTTTTACCTTACTGAAATAAATCAATGCTTTCACATATTTAATTAAAAAGCTAATTTCCTTAACTGTAAATCAGAACTATTTGTGAGCAAACAAAGTATGTTTTATTGAATAGCCCTTGTCTGTAGCCAAACAATGCATTTATTGAAATTAATACATACCAAAAAATTCTGGAAGTAAAAAATATTTTTTAAAACATGTGACAAGTACTGCACTTTCACCAGATATGAGGACTGTCTACAGCAATCATACCAAATAAATAATCCACATAAGGGCTTGGTTCAAGGCAGTAGTTTATTTGCTGTATTGCACTTTTGTGCCTGTGAGATGAGAGAAATTTTCCTGGGCCTTTTGGGGTATGCAGACTCCTTTTCTTTGATGCTGTGATCATGTCACTGACTGATACACGAGTATCATGTTTTTTCTTCAGATATGAATCCAGCAAAAAATAGATTTTGTAGAAAATTGTTACTTATTCTTTACTGTTCTTATCTGCTTCAAATATTTTATTCAGTAAAATATATTTCATAATAAAAAATACTCGATACTGACTTAAAAGAAAAGTTCTAGAGGCATTCCATTAATGTGTGGATGAAACTCTTGGAAGTCAGTGATAATTCCACAGAAAACTGACATTGGAATATCATCTTAAATTACTGCCTTTTAATTCTGTGAAGAGCAATACACAGAAGAAAAAATGCCAACTCTTAAATTTTATGAATTACTCCTCTGGACACGCTAAGTGATTTCCCTTCATTTTGAGCAGCTGCATTATTTTGTTTTGACTAAGAAAGTGCAAGCTGTAAAAAATACTAGCGTGCATGGACTGAGGTAGTTTGTTTCCCTGATTAATTAATATTCAAGTATTAATGCATTTCCTTAATAATTTCTTTGTTCAATACACAGTTATCTTCCTCTTGGAAATTGTAATGAACAGTTTTAAAATGTGTATACACTATGCACAAGTGGTAAAATCTGATAGCAATCTGACAGTCTGAATCCATCTCATGTCCTTTTTGGAGGGAAAAAGAGAGAATGAAAAAAAGTCAGGCTGAGGGGTTCGGGACGAGAATTGAAAATATAAATTTTGTGATGAAAACTAGTTAAACTTACAGGTACTACATAATCTTGCAATGAATCTTTAGCAGTCGCTTTGCCTCTAAAGCTAGATTTTGATTTATAGCAATATGCTATAAACGATATGGGGATGTTGAAGAATAAATTTCTGTTAACGTGCGATCACGCCATATGTGTACATTTCTAACTTTTTTGGGGTGACTATTCTCTTTTATAGCCTTGGTCTCTTTACCTTTGTAATGCTACAGCTCAGAGCTTTGTCCTCTCCTCCATTTTATGTTTTTTCTTCTCCTCCATTTTATGCTGTCTCTTCTTGGGTATCGTGCCTGTATTTGACAACCATACCAAAAGGTAGAGAAAGCCTTATTTTGTTAACCCACCTGCCTGTTGCTATGCTTTTCTTGTTTCTGGCAAGATAAAAATTACCAGGACTCCTGTCAGCCAGAACTCTGAAGCTCAGAGTTCATCAGTTCAGCGGTATTAATTTTTATGCTAAAGTATCAGGCCAGTGATATTACTTCAGATCACACAACAAAAGTCTAAGCATTCGTCCTTCACAGTATCATGAGGCCTAATATTGCATGTACATGGTGTGTTAGAATTAAGGGCCTGATCCTGTAGCCAGTATGATGTTCCTTTTGACCTTAACTTGGGCATAATTGAGACGTAGGTATACAAACATGTGTTTTTACAACACAGTGACCAGACAACTCAGGGTGCCAGGAAACTGAGAAGGCAGAATCACCCGATCGCCCGTGCTCTGTGTCTGTACTGAAGGAGACGTACACGCTGCCAAGTGGGCAGCTGGATTGGCATAGAAGAACTATATTAATATCACAAAAAGTAAAAAAGAAAAGAAAAAAAATCCAGTGATGATCTCAAAGATAGCGTGGTTCAAGTAAGCATAAAATGTGATGCAGTGAGATGTGATAAAGCCTAATCTTACCATTCTTACGGCAACAAAACTTGAACTGGCCTCCAAAGCCGGACTGAGCTCTTAGATGACTGACCGTAATTAGTGAGAGCTATGGATACAGATACAAAATTCCTAACAGCTTTTTGATTAAATCAGCTACCAGTCAACTGCTGTGACTAGTTCAAATGAAATGAAATGTGTTCGTTGAAAGCACTTTCCTAGTAAGAAGTCCAGTCCTCTGACAGCGCCGTCAACCTGTAAATGGATTGCGGCACAGGTCGGCAAATGATCGAAAGAGCAGACTGTACTGGCTATTTTAAATTAAGTTACTCTGGAATATTATACTTTATAAGTACTGCTATCTGACCTGCTCTTATTAGCAACACTAAGTAAGGCAAGTAACTTTAAAAATGTAGAGGGGAAAATGCCCTGCTCTTTTTGTACATTATTTGACATATTTGGCAATAATTTGCAAAGTCGGTTGGTTTTGCACTTTGTGTTGTCCAATATGTATCTGTAGCAGGAAAAAAACGACTACCTTTTTGACATTATAGAGGTGTTATTTCAAAATCATTAATCTGGCAGAGGCCTTCAGCTTCTACTCTTTTTTTTTTTAGGCTGAGCAGCTTTCAACACTGAATTTCCCTTTAAGAAATGTTCACGTTCAATAAAGAAGGCAAGATTACACAGAAATGTTCTTGCCCGTTCAGAATAGCCATGCGTGAAGAAACAGGGGATGTCTAAAACATTTTGCATACTTCAACTCCAAAGGCCGTATACATCATGTGGCATGGTAAGGCCTTTACCTGTGTTTTATTTAGTTCGGTCCTAATTTGGTCCACAGCTGAGATCTGAACACATGTAACTTCATTGTTTACTTGTAAAATATTAAGATCTGGGGGGGGGACTATGGCAATGTTTCAATATGTGCAAAATCAAACGTTAATGCAACAGATTAATTAGGCGTCGATTAGCTTAACATGGAGATGTTTTTAGGTAGCATTTCTACATCTTTACTAAATCACCAGTGAAGGCTGTATGGCCTATCTGTCACTACTTTATGTATGCCAAAACGTGCAAAGCCTTTACCGAAATGCTGCATCCATCTTAGTTACAAAATTATTTTGATTGTAAGCTCGCGTTTCAGCTGGCCATAACCATAGGGAAAAATAACATGTGGTTTGATACGCATAAACCTCGGGGCGGGGTGTGTGTGCGGGGGAATACCTTGCGACACATGTTATCGAAGGTAGATATTTCAGAAGCAAAATAACCGACGGGGAAAGCGCCATGACTCTATTCCTGACGTTTTCGGTTAGCGGGCGGCAGGTCTGCAGGAACGCATCGCTCGAAATTTGCGGGCTCTCCAGCTTCCCACCGATGGATGCAGTTTAAGGCTGTATCGAGATAAAAGGACTACAGGGATTTGAGGAGATATAAGCGCTTTCACGATGTGGGGGGGGTTGGTTTGGTTTGGGTTTTTTTTTTTTAAAGAAATATAAAAGCCCTGACGAGCCAAACACGCCCCAAACAGCGTCACCTCTCACTTCAAGCCTCAAGGATTTGGGGCGGGAGGGAGGCATTTCGCCACCCGCGAGCAAAATACGCGGGGGGGGGTGGGGGGGTGGGAGGCGGGAGGAGGCGCCGTTCGCCGAGGGCTCCGCGTCCGCGGAGCCCTCGGCGAACGGCGCCTCCTCCCGCCCCCGCCCGCCCCACGGCGGCGGCTCCGCCTCGTCGCGGCGATCAGCTGCGCGCGCGTCACGTGGGCGCGTGTCGAAGGTCACGGCGCCCACAATGGAGCTGTCGGCGTACGCGCAGGGCGGGTGGCGGTTGTTGGGTGACCCCCGCCGTTTCCCCCGCCGTCCTTACGCCGCTCTCCTCCGCGCCGCTTTCCGCAGCCTCCTCCATCACCCGCAGAGCGGGTTGGGTAAGGCGTGGGGAGAGGAGGGCGTGAGGGGGGAGGGGGGGGGGGGCGGTGAGGGCCGGGTTCTTTCCTCCGGCGTCGCCACGCGTGTCTCCCGCGCGTGTCCGTGGTGCGTTGGCCGGTGGCCACCCCCGCCACCACCACCCCCCTCCCCCCCCGCCGAGCACACGCACACGGGGCGGCTCCCACCCGGAGCGACACCCGTGGACGGCTCCAGGGTGCCGCTGCGCGGGGTGTCATCGCTAATGCGCGCCTGCTTCATTACAGCTGAAACCCGTCCAGAATTATTGGGGGGGGGGGGGGCGGGGTCCCCCGCGCGTTCGTGTCCGCGTGGCGGGGCAAGGAGGCGGCTTTTTCGCTGCGAGCGTGTTTGGTCGGTTCTTTTTTTCGCGCGTGGACGCTTCCCGCGGCAAGCCCGGCTTGCGAGTACAGGGCGGCGCGATTAATTCGGTGGTGTTAATGACGCCGCCGCCGCCGCCGCGGACGGAGGGAGCCGCCGGTGCCCGCGGCCGGGGGCGGCGGGCAGCCCCGGTCCCCGCCTGGCCGGGGGCTCCGGCTCCGCTCCCCGGCGTTGGCGACGGGCTTGCGAGAAGCGCGGACGGGGCTTGGAAAGGAAATTGAGGTTTTCCTTCTTCTTCTTTTTTTTTTTTTTTTTTTTTTTTCCCCTCCTCCTCCTTTTTTTAATGGGAAGGAGATGGAGAGGCGGCGGGGCGTGCATCGCCGGGCAGCCCCGCCTGGTACGGCTTGCAGCAGCCAGTGCTTCAGCCCCTCTCCTCCTCCTCCTCCTCCTCCTCCTCCTCCTCCTCCTCCTCCGCCTCCTCACACCTTGCCTGCTTGCTCCGTCCTTTCGCTCTAAAACACCAAATGTGTTTCATTTTGAGGTTTTTTGTGGGAAAGATATCCCGTTCAAAGGGCGCGCAGCAGCTCTTGGTACTGCGTGCGAGGATTTGGCAAATAAGTGTGTCATCAGTAATTCATTTATTTTAGACGATCCAGACCTGAAAGATATTGACCCTACGATATTAAAACATTGCCATGCTGCGGCTGCAACGTGTATTCTGGAGGCAGGAAAGCAGAAAGCCGACATATCTGCTATAAGGTACTAATACTTTGAAGCTACCCCATTTCTCTCGCGGTTGTTACTTGAAACTGTACTGCTGAGTTAACAGAAAACTAATAAATTCTTTCTCCTTATAGCACGTGTCTTGAGGACTGTAAAGTGGACAAGGAGAGAATAGAACAATTTTGCTCCGAATATCAGGTTTTTAAACCAATTTTAACCTATTTATGTTTTCTTTCTCTCACAGGGATTTATTGAATCTAGCAATTTTTTATTTTTTTTTTTCCCCAGAAAAACAAGGATGCATTGGAAATCCTATTGGGAAGGTAGGTCTATCAGTGAACACAGACAGCTAGTTTCAATTTCAGCTACTTTGAAGCTGTCCTGGGAACACCTATGCATACTTTAGGTGATGAAGAAATATTGTTCCATTAAAAAAAAATAATTCTACATTTTTAACAAACTTCAGACAACAGCTCTTGAAATTTATCTTCCTCCTTTCAGAAACTTTTTGAATTTTTCAAAAAATGTTACAAGGATCATAAAAAAGTTCTTTATTAATGGACAGCTTGAGAAAATGATGTTTTCTTTTAGTGTAGGGAACTTGTAACTGTTGTGTCTTTCAGCATAGGCAGATCTCCTCTCCATATAACTGATGTGTCTTGGCGCTTGGAGTATCAGATCAAGGTAATTTTAACACATCAAGGTGTCTGTTCAGTCTGTTTCAGTGCTGAGACCTGACTTTTTTCTATGCTCTTTGTTTTTAATTTAGAGCAATCAACTTCATAAAACTTACCAGCCTTCCTACTTGGTGACCTTAAACGTAGAGGTACTGTATTCCCAGCACCCTCAGGGGAAAAAATGCAATTTCACGATATTTTTTTTAATAAAACATGTATTGTTGGTTGTTTTTTTCTTCAGAACAGTGATTCAGGATCACACCCAGATGTTAGTTTTAGTTGCACGATGGAACAACTACAGGTACTTCTTTCCTTCATCATTGTTTCTATGCTTGGCTCTAGTTGTATATGTAAACATTTTTAACAACTTGCCAATCAAAATGAAATTATATATACTGTTATTAAAAAAAAAAAAAAAAAAAAAACAAAACAAAAAACACAGGACCAGGAGGGTAGGGGAGAAACTTCTATAAAAATTATCCAAGTGTAGTTTTCCTGTCTACTCAAATAAAGTTGCAAAGTAACTGATTTTAGTTGCATGGGGAGTGTTTTACATATGTGCATAAATATTTTGTCTGTTTTCATAACTGTAATATATATATATATATATGGGAGGACATACATAATTTTTCTGAAACCCTGATTTCCCCGTGCTATAGAGAAATTATTAAAGAAGCTGGTTCAATGATTTAAGTGTGTCATGGTTAAAAATAGAGAACGAGCTGAAGGCTCTTCAGTGGTGTTAATGACATGTAAGAAACGTACTGAAACAAATGTTGATCTTTGTTTAGCGATTTAAATGTGTAACTGAACAATAGGGGTATTGTAATGCTTGGAAGTGACCAAACCGTGGAGGATTGGGAAGAGGGGTTGGGGGGAGAGGAAAAGCAAGATATTAAAACTTCAGGTTTACACCTCTGCTTTTCTAACGTGTGCCTCAAAAGTCGTCCTTTTCTTACTAATGTGTTTTTAATCGGTTTGCTGACTTAGTTAAATCTGACGTGCTTTGGTCGGAGAACGGTCCTAGTACAAAATAGCATTCCAAATATTTTCAGTATTTTAGAAATGTATATAGTACTTCAAAGCCTAGAGCAAATGTCAGCGTTGGCCATCTTAACGATACCGATAAAATCTCCATGTTAAGAGTAGTGATCTATTTTAGTAGATAATGTACGTTAAAAGGTGTTTTCCTTCAGTTCCCACTTTGCTTACTACATTGTAAAATAGGGAGCTATTTAATTACTTGCTGGCATTGTTCATCAGTTGCAACGTTTCTTTGTGGTATAAGGTGCTGGTTTCCCTTGCCTCTCTCTCTCTCTGTGTAAAACAAATATTCCGTTCCTCTAGCTGACCTTTTAAAAAATGTGTTTATCCTATCCTAAGACAGTATTTCATCTCTTAGGATTTAGTTGGAAAACTAAAAGATGCTGCAAAAAGTCTAGAAAGAGCGACTCAGATGTGATGGAAGGAAGGTGTCAGCCTGCTGAGCTGAAGTACTCTCATTCCTGAGTGTCTTCTAAATGACAAATGTCTTTCATCTCTTGATGCAAACAGTTCTTTTTTTTTTTTTTTTTTTAAGTAAGTCCTTGGATGCGAATTAAGTGAAATAACTTTTTTATGACCGGACTCGGTATTCCTTGCTCGTGTCATATTTTTTTTTATTAACTTTTGTTAAATAGTTGCTTAACTGTCGTGTCTTCAAAGCATTCCTTCTATTTAACTTTGTGTATTTTTAGAATTGTCACGGATTATTTTTCTGTGGGATCTAATAAAGTTTATTCGCTCCCGTTCTGCAGTTGCTGTGGGTGAATTAGCTGTGCCTAAAAGTAAGATGCTAAACGTTAGCCCGGCTCGGTGAGGCGAAAATCCCTTCCTCCCGCGCCGCGGCGACGGCGCGTTCGCTAACCTGCCCGCCGCGGCTTTGTTATTCCACTCCAACCGCTCCTACGTCCTCCGCGCGAGTCCGAGGCCGGTCCCGGTCCCGGTCCCGGTCCCGGTCCCGGTCCCGGTCCCGGTCCCGGTCCCGTGCGAATTGTCGGAGCCGGGGAGCCTGGCGGAGAGCCGGGGCTCCGCGGGGCTGAGCGGGAGAGCCGGCTGCCGGCTGCGCCTCGACGGCGTCTCCCCCCCCCCCCCCTCGCCCGGCGGCGCGGCCGCCGCCCTCCTCTCCCGCTGGCCCTGGGCCGCCGCGGCGGCTCCGGTGGCCGCCGCGGAGCCCACCCGCACCTGCCGGCGGAGGGGGGGGGGTGGAGGAGGGGGAAGGAAGCGCGGCGGCGGACGAGCACTGGCCGCGGCGGCGCCCGGCGCGGAGCAGGGCTCTTCCCTCCCCGCTCCTCCGCGCCCGGGCTGCGGGCGGCGTCCTGTCCTCGGCGGCGGCGGCGAGCGACCGCGAGGGCTTCTCCGCTCCGGCGGCGGCGGCGGCGGCGGCGCCCGGCGCTCCCCGTCCCCTCCGCGGGGCGGGGGACGCGGCGGGTCCCCGCGACGGCGTGTCCCCGCGACGGCGTGTCCCCGCGACGCCCGCTCCCGCCGCCGCTCCGGGCGGGGAAAGCGCCGGCGCGGCCCCCGAGGGCACGCGTCGCCCCGACGGCGGCGGCCCCGGCGGGGCGAGGGGCGCGGGGCGCGTCCCGCGGCCGCGGGCGGGCGGAGGGCGGCGGGGGCGCGAGGCCGCGGGCGCGGTCCCCCGGTGGCGGGACAGAGGCGCGCGGGGCGGCGGCCGGTGTCGGGGGCCGCGAGTGGGAGCGCGCAACAAGTGCGCGGAGGGAGGCGAGGGCTGCGGGGGAAGGGGGACGGGCGGCGTGTGGGGCCGGCGGGTGTGCGGGCGGGCGGGCGGGGGAGGGGGGGGGGGGTGCTGCTGCGGGGCGGATGGAGAGGGCAGCGCCGGGCGGGGCGGGGCGGGGGACGCACCTCGCGGGCGGCGCTCGGAGGCGGGCGGCGCTCGGGACCGACCGGGAGGGGGGGGGGGGGGGGGGGGGCGGGCGGAGGGGGGTGTCGCGGAGCCCGGGCGGCAGCTGGGAGGGGAGCGGCGTCGGCGGCGAGGGCGCGGGTGGCGGGCGGGGGCGAGAACGGGAGCGGCGTCGCGGTCGGAGGGAGCGCGGGGAAAGGAGGGCGTCGGGCCGCGGCGGGCGGGAGCCGCGGGCGCGGAGCGGGAGCGGGGCCGGGGGTCGGCGCGGCGGGGAAAAGGAGGCATCGGCGGCGCGCGGGCGAGCGCGTGCAGGGCCGGGGGGAGGGGAGGGGAGGGGGCGGCGGGCGGGGGAGGGGAGGGGAGGGGAGGGAGGGAGGGGGGGGGGGAGGCGGGGGCGGAGGGGGAGGAGGCGGCCGGGTTGCGGGATTGGGTCACGGGGAGGCTGCCGGGCCCCGGCGGCAGCGCCGCTAATTCCCAGGCCGCCCTTAAGGAATGAGGCGCCCCACGTGACGCTGGCGGGGCGGGCGAACTCCGAGCCATTTTGGGGACGGTGTCAGTTTCCACTGTGTGCCTTCAGCGTTGCATTCTTCCCTCCTCCGCCCTCCTCCCGCCCGCCCGCCCGCCCGCCCTCCTTCCCTCCCCGGGTCCCCGCCACCAACTATGAAATAACAACAACAATAATACTCGTAATAATAATACTAATACTAATAAAAGAAGGCACGCGAGCGAGGCCGCGAGGCGGAGCGGGGGGCAGAGGGAGAGACAATGGGCTGGTGGAGAGAGGACCCATCCGGACCGGGGAGACTTTGCGCTCCCAGCGCCTGAGCCGCCCGGGCGGCGAACTCGGAGGGAGAGCGAGGGAGCGAGAAGGGCCGGTGGACGAGAGGAGGAAACCCGGGTGTTTTGTAACTAAAATGAGCGGAGCGCAGCGGCGGCGGCGGCAATAAGCTTATTGCAATTGACAGCGTCTGCAGTTCATTTCAAGATGGCCGCTTGGCTCACATTCATTTTCTGCTGAACGACTTTTAACTTTCATTGTCTTTTTTGGCCGCTCCGATCGTCACCCACCGGCTCCGCTTTCCGGGTACGTATGAAGCGAGGTGTCGCCTTACCAAGGGCGGGGGGCGAAGGGGGCTCGGCGGCGGTTTTCGGCCGGTTTGGGGGCTGCAAAGGGGAGCCTAGGTGTCCCCCGAGCTCTCCGTATGGGAAAAGCGCTGACAGGCTGCTCCAGCCACACGCACACACATATAGACACGCAGCAGCAGCAGCAGCAGCCTGTGCACTCGCTCGCGTTACGCACCCACATTTGCAAATTTTAGTTCCTTTCTTTCTCCAGACGCCCCCTAAAACCTTTCTGTGCACATGGCCCCCGAGGAGAATATTTATATTTCCAGACCCTGCTGCCAGCCCGGCCTGAGCGCCCTTTGTTTAAAGGCAGATTTTGATTAAACAGGGGCGTTCGTGAAATCTGGAGCTGCCTGGGTCAAGTGATTTCAGTCCTCCCCGAAAGAAATGTGTCTGGGGGAGGTTAAAATGTCAGATAATGCACCCATTTTATAGGGATAGAGCCAGCGGGGGGTAGCGATCCTCCTGGAGGGGTTGTTAGGCGTCGGGGCACCCAGCAGAAAATGTTATTAACTTAAGTTGGACAAGTACTTGTGTGAAATTGGATGGGTTGTAAGATGGCGGTTCCCAGTTGTTTCCAATGTCTCCTCTCGCATTTCTGCTCTAAATGCTAAAGTTTGGGGGTTTGTGCCTGCTGGGAGGGGAGAGGGGTGGCCAACACCGAGAAATAACTTTTGGGGGGGCGTAAGGATAGCAGTTTGGCTGCGATCTTGGGGACCTGGGGCGTGCGGTTTGCTGGAGCCTTTGGAGCAAAGGTGATGTGTCTGTGGGACGCGGGGGGGGGGGGTCTGAATTTCTTTTCTCTGGGTTGGTGGTTTTTGGGTTTTTGTTTGGGTTTTTTTTTTTCTTCTTCTTCTTCCCCTCCTCCTCAGCCCGGGAAGGGTAAATTTACATGAAATCCTTTGTCAGATCTTAAAGGTGTCACGAGTGGGCTCCTCATGCTGCTTATGGGCACCACTGGAAAGTTCCTGGTGTATGTTTTTGTAATTGTATGGCCTTGGCAATATATAACGCGGGATGTTTCTCTGTGTTTAATGTAAATATTTGCAAATAATCAGGTAAAAATAATCAGAAAAATCGCATTTCTGTAAAAGTGAGAGAGTCACTTTTCAGCCTCTAGAAACTTTGATTCACTCCTGCACTCTCAAGAAAAGTCGAGGAAAACCTAGGCGTGCGTGCCCATTTGCAAGCTTGGCGTTAAAAGTTTTTTTTTGCGTAGTCTGTAGTGGTCACAGCAACTTATTTTACGGGACTGTCACAAAGACCAGGGGGATCCTGGAAATGCAGTCCAGTAAAACTACTTTGAGTGACTCTGTGCAGTGCGTCCTGGAAACTGAGACAGACTTGTGCTGCAGTTTGCCAGAGACACGGAGGCTTGACCTACCTGATCGCTTAGATAGTACAAAAAATAACATTTTAGTGTGGGTTGTTTTTTGGTTTTGGTTTTGTTTTTGGTTTTTTTTGAGTAGACAGATCGTATCCTTCACCTAGTTCCAGGGAGGCGATTTAAGGGATTGGGGTCCTTTTGCACTGCGTTGCCAATATCCAGGTCTCTCCTCGCTGCGGCGAGCTGGGCAGAGATATTTGAGCTCTGTCTGCCTTCTCTGAAAGAAGCAGCGTCCCCCCTTTAAAACATACGTGGCCATTCTTAAGCGAAAGAGTAATAACAGGCTCGATAGTAAAAGTGGCTCTGACTGATAATGGGTGAAGACGTAGAATGACGGCTGCTTTATTCCTGATGAGAGAGTTTTCCAAGAGGAGATGGGTGCAAAGTACACAAACCTACCCGAGCGATGCTTCTCTTTTTTATGTATGTATTTTCTGTTAGAGACCTGTCGAGCAAGGTTTGATAGCTTATTGCCTTTACAGATTTTTAATAATGTAGCTGATTCTTAGCAGGAGAACGCACTTCTGTTTTTCTTCATTTTGACATAACCGGTTTAAGGCCTCTAAATAATCAGCTGGCTGGCAGTGTTTACTTCTAGCGAGTATTATCTCCGTATATTTTACGTTTAGTTGTTCCGTGTGTCAGTGTGCAAATATATATTGTCCTGGTTAAGAGGCTGTTTGTATTGACTGTGTGAAGTGTTGGTATTCGCCGTGCTATCAGCAGGAGCAGAAAAAAAATCTGAAAGGGTTTTGCTCGTACCAAAATATTAAGCTCAGGCTGCTGCAGGAAAAAGTGCTGCGTTCGTGTTACAAACCCGCAGGCACGGACACGCGTGTGCGTGTGCCTCTACGGGTGGCTTTTGGGGAGAAGTTAGGCGCCTGGTTCAGCTCGCTGGAGAAAATCACTGATTTCAAAGATAGCTCATAGCACGTTGAAAATGTGCTAACTTTGGGCAATAAATAATCCGCATTTAGGGGTTGCTTCGACAAAACAGGTTTCACGGTTGAATTTAATCCCCCTCTTTTTAGGAAGGGGCTACGCCTGCGTGAAATAAACGCGTTAATGTCTTGAAAGGTTTGTCCCAGTCTGTCAGGGCTGGGAAGGAATTCTCGGTCAGCCGACTTGCGTGACCTCGGTCACTGCTGGGTTTTTTGGTTCAGATATTTATGAATCATAAGGTAGTGACTTGAACAAATAAAACACAGAACCGTGAAGGCAGCTTGCCCACGTTTAAGTACCTAAAGGGACCTCAGAGTCGCCGGCTTCAGGGCGCTGGGCTTTTCGGAGAGGAGCGCAGAAGCCCAGGCTCTGCCTTTTCTGGGAAAAGCAAACCCTCGGTGTCAGTTTAAAAGTAAGAAGCGGGGAGGGTCAGGGAGCCTGGAAGCGACATTTAAACCGCAGTACAAGGCAGCGGGGGTCTTGCTTTCCCGCACGGGGCTGGGAACAGCTTTGGGGACGTGGTCTGGCATGGTTCTTCTTGCACTTTGCTTTTCTGTGTGCTGGCCGGCTGCGGTTTGATGCTGGGGGGGCTTATCTGCTGCTCACTCGAGGGTTCTCCTGCAGCAGCAAGAGAAGTTTCCTAGCTAGGGTCGCTCGTTGGCGCTGTGCACACTTCTTGAGGAATATTGTACCCCTGTCCTGGGCAGTCTGGCCGAAATTCAAAGCTTTCAGAAAGCTTGGTGTGTTGGGGTTTTTTTTTGGTTTGGCTTCCCCCCCCCCCCCCCCCCGGCTGCCTAACATCGAAGTTTGCCAGTGGCTGGGGAGAACCTCGCACCTTGAGACATCTCTAGCTCGCACGGTGCTGCAGTGAGAGGTGGCTCGCAAGCCCTGCCTCGGGAAGAGTGGGGACCAAGGATAGTAGCTGGTGTACTGGGAGCGCTGACATGGGGAAGTGAATAGCTTGCGTGGGAGCAACGTTGTTACGTTACGTTTTTCAGGATCTGGTTGACAGAAAATAATGTTCTCTGCAACTGATGTGGCGGACCGGGTTTTTTCCCCCGGTGTACTTTCCCCTTTACCTCTTAGTCCCTCTCATTTTAAATAGTATGTGTGCGTATAACGTTGGTGCCAGTGCATCCGATGGGGGTTTATGGGTTTCAGACTGTGAAAATGACATTTGTTTTTCACTCTTGTCGCTGCATTGTGTTGACAAGGTGTTGATTTAGCTTTAGGAATGATCTGGTCACATGGTCCCTCGCATGTTGTCACTAATGTACCGTTTAAAGTCGGTTTGGGCTTCCCCCCCCCCGCCCCGGTGCGCTTTATTGCCGAAAAGGGGGTTTGTTTAAGGATCCGGAGGCTTGTTTTCTCCCGTCCAAACACCTTACCCTGGTGCTGCAAATCTCTTTCCACCTCTTGCAAAACTTTGCACGGCGCTCGCTTCGTCCGCGGGAGGCTTTTCAAACGAGAGTCAAAAGAGGGGTGGAAGGAAAGAGAGAGAGAGAGAGAAAGAGTTGGGGGGGGCGGGGGGAGAAAGAAAGGAAGGAAGGAGAGAACGGAGGAAAGGGGAGAGGGGATGCCGGCGGCGCGGAGCGGGAGCTGGGGCTCGGCACCCCGCCGGCGGTGCGGGGGGCTCGGTCCCCGGGAGCGCGGCGCAGCGCGGCACGGCTCGGCTCGGCGGAGGGAGGGAGGGAGGGAGCGGAGGGGGAGCGGAGCGATCTCAGACCAGCTCCTCGCACCGAGTCGACGTGGAGAGAGGCCCCTGAGAGGATCCGAAATGGCCGAGGCTCGGGAGGAGCCTCTGGCTCTCGCCTCCGCCGGGCTGAGACCCCAAAGCCCGGCTCAGCCCCGCGCCCGGGGCCGCCCCCGCCGCCCCGCACCGCGCACCGCCACCCTCCGGGCTGCGGCACCCCGCCCCCGCCCGGGCCGCCCCCCCCCCCCCCTTCTTCCTCCCGCCCTCCCCCTCCCCTCCCCTCGCAACGGGGCTCCCAGACCCCCGCGGGCTCCTCGGCTCCTCCACCCCCCTCCGCCAGCCCCCGGGCCCCGCGTCCCACCCCCCCGGCCCGGCTCGGCTCGGCCCGGCCCGCCCCCCCCTCCCGGCCGCCCCCCCGCCCGGCTCTCGTGTGTTCCCAGCGGTGGCAGGATGCCAAGTGTAAGTGTAAGTTGCTATAGCAACCCCCTCGGAGAGCGGAGCAGATCCGGATCGGCACCGAGCAGCAGCGGCAGCCGCCCGGACCCCCCTCGCGGGCCGGCCCCGCCGCCCCGGTGCCCGGCCCCGCTCCGAGGTGCGTGTGTGTGTGTCCCCCCCCCGTCCCTCCCCCCGCCGCCCCTCCCCGCTCTCCGGAAATGCCAGGGCAGCCGCACCGGGAGGCGCTGGTTCCCCTTTGTGCTGCTCGCCGGCAGCCCGGTGCCCGGCCGGCCGTCGTCGTCGTCGCCGCCGCCGTTCCCCCCCCCCCCCCCGCCCCCGCCCGGAGGTCCCCGCCGCATCGCCGCCGAGCCGCCCGGGGAGCCCGCGCCGGCCGGTGCCCCGCCGCGCCGCGGAGAGAGCCCGTGCCCGCCGGGGAGCGGCGCGGTGGGTGCCGCGGAGCCGCCGCGCCTCCGCGGGGCTGCGCCCAGGCCGGCCCGGGGCGGTGCGGGGCGGTGCGGGGCCGCCCCGCCGGCCTCGGGACCGGCCCTCGCCCGCCGCCCGGCCCCGCGCCGCCGCCTTCCGCGCTTGATCTCCCCCCCCGCCCCCTGCGCCGGGGGATGCGGCTGGACGGGGGAAGGGGACGCGCCGGGTCTCGGCACCTGGGACGCCGCCGCCGCGCTCGTCCCCGCTGACCGGTCCTGCGTGTGTGTGTGTGTGTGTCTTTCAGAGCCGCCCCTCGCCACGCCAAAATGCACCGAACAACCAGAATCAAAATAACCGAGCTAAACCCCCATCTCATGTGCGTGCTCTGCGGCGGGTACTTCATTGATGCAACAACCATCATAGAGTGCCTCCACTCCTGTAAGTACCATCGGGCGCTCCGCGTTGTTCCCCCGCCGCTTCCCAGCTTTCCCGGGGGCACAAACCGCCCCCTCCCCGGCCCTCCCCCCCCCCCGAGCCAAGCCCAAACCCCCCCGAGGTGCTGGGGACCGCCGCCCCTCCGCCTCCCCGACGGGCTGGGAAATCGGTGGCCCGGCCGCGGTGCAGTTTTTCTGACGACGGCCCTACGGTCTTTGTTAAAGTAATAATATATGTACTCTAAGCGTCTCCTTTTCATGGTAATTGCAGCTTATTTGGGTATTTGTTTAGCTTAAGCAGCGCGCTGCTGGCAGTGGACGATTTGCTGTAGCTTGCATAGTTTAGAAAATCGCGCCTCTGTCTATGCATATCTGAGCGTCACCTACGACCGTCATTAAAAGGCTTTCGTGTTTGACTTACAGTCTGTAAGACCTGTATCGTGCGTTACTTGGAGACCAGCAAGTATTGTCCTATCTGTGATGTCCAAGTTCACAAAACTCGACCGCTTTTGAATATAAGGTAGGAGAAAGATGCAATGTGCACCCTGCATCCCTTCTGTTACTTTATATGGGGAGACCTGCGGTAGTCGTGTCGATGTTATCTCTTGGTCTGCGATTTAAATCTGAAAGGACTTGTCAATTTACAAGCTAACTTGTGTCTATGCTCTCTCTTTGGAGTTTTGTCATTGATTGAAATTGAAGATTTCTCTGGAGGCGAGACTGAAAGTTTCTGTTGGTCTTTTTTTGCATATGCCAACCCTCGATGCAATGCCTCTTCTCTCTCCCCCATTCTCGTCTGTACCATCCCGACAGTTTTTACCTCCGCTTCCTATATCTCCCAGACATGCTTCAATCCCTGCCTCGCTCCTTGTCACGAAAACTTTCCAATGCCGAAACTTTACAAGCTAAGGGGCAAAAGCCTTTAAAGCATGCTTCTCCTTTCAGAACTATTTTTCTTGTCAGCGTTACTCTTAGCTCTCTTTCTCTTCTAGGGAGGACATGTAGTTTTTGAAGGCCTTCCTTCAGTCCGAGAGAATTATTTTTCAGTTGTGGTAGCACAGATGAGTTTTGTTTTATAGCGGTATTTAGAGCAGTGTTAGTTTGATTACAAGGGCTTGTAAGTTAACTTTTTATGACTAGCCTCCCACTTTGTAGAAGATGCCTCATTGTTGTGAAAGATTATGAATGAGGAGCTGCCACTTGGATTAAAGGACCGCTTCATCTGCTTAATTTTATGTTTTGGGGTTGTTCTTTTTTCAGGTCAGATAAAACTCTCCAAGATATTGTATACAAGCTAGTACCAGGCCTTTTCAAAAGTAAGTAGTTAAATCGGCTTTTTTTTTTTTTCCTGAAGAGTAGAAAAACAAACCCAGAACTGCTATCCTACATCAATACCAGGAGTTACAGAGTATACACTAAAAGAAAAATATATGCTTTTCCATCTAGATGAAATGAAAAGAAGAAGGGATTTTTATGCTGCTCATCCGTCGGCCGATGGTAAAAGCTACTCGTTCGCAACTTTAATAAATGTAGCATTGACCTACATGCTTTACTGTTTCCTTTTTAACTTACAAATTATGTATTACTGTGACAAAATTTTAAGAAGTAAATTCAGCATTAAAAAAGTATATTGTTGTAACAGTTATGTAGCTTTAATTCATAATCTTACTATGGAGATTTTTTTTTTTCTTGTACTGAGAATTGCCATTCTTCCTGATTTGAATTTCAAAATGTAAATTATTGTGGAAATTTCTGCGCAGCTGCCAATGGCTCTAATGAAGACAGGGGAGAAGTGGCTGACGAAGACAAAAGAATTATAACAGACGACGAGATAATAAGCTTATCCATTGAATTCTTTGACCAGAATAGGCAAGTTCCAGAATGGCAATATTTTATGTTTACCTGACTGATAGCAGCTATATTTATTATTTGTTGTAATTGTTTCATTTCTTCTCACAGACTGGAACGAAAAGGAAATAAGGAGAAAGAAAAATCAAAGGAAGAGGTAAATAACTTTTTCTTACTCTAGAAGAAATGTAACACACACAAACATCTTTTGGGGCAGGTTTGTAGCTGAAAAGAATACATAGGTATATGTGTATCTAGAACAAAAGCAGCACACCTCCTATTATGGCGCTAGGTAGAGAAGAGGTCAAGCATCTTCATACAGCTGTATATGTAAACAACTTTTCGGAATAAAAAATATCTGACGTGTTACTTTTAAAGTGGAATTTGATTTCTTGACAGATTCTGCAATAAATTATTTATTAATTAATTTTAAAAATCAGTATGTAATACATATATTCTAAAAAGAGATTTACCGTGAGATAAAAATCCTTATGTATAAAATTAGTTGCATTTCTAATTACTTATCCTGGAACTGTAATTTGCCACTTCTGTTGTTCCTTATAAGGCAGCAGAAATTGTTATCACTCATAATCTAATAAAGTGCATTTTTAAAAAAATTAACATAAAATGTTAGAGTACAGCTTTGTGGGAGTAATTGCTTGTTCTCAGTGGACTGATTTTCTTTACTGTGCCATCAGGTGAATGACAAAAGATACTTACGCTGCCCAGCAGCGATGACAGTGATGCATCTAAGAAAGTTCCTGCGGAGTAAGATGGATATACCTAACACTTTCCAGGTACCTGTGGGGAAAGAGTGATTTTAATTTTTTTAATTTTTTTTTTTTTTTAAATCAGTCTTGCTATTTTAAGCCTTCTGCTGCTGGTTAGCACTCATTTTCTCATTACAGCCAGTTCCAGCAAGTGCTAACTACCAAGTATTTCTGGTGTGTGCAATATGTGGATGGGATCATGAATGTTATTTTTAAAATACCTATCTGGAGAGTTTGGTGACACTCTGTAATTTTTTAATGCTGTAAATAGCGAGGTATCAAGAAATTGCTCCTTAATGTATTTAAAACATATCCAATAGATATGAAAATTCCCTATTCCCCACTGGTTTTGGCATAGCATTTTTTCAGTTTTCTGATATATATGGCAGCGGGGCAACTTCTACCTCGGAGCAGTCGTACGCTAGGGGTAAATGCCTGGATGCTCTTTAATGCAAGGATTCATATCTTGAACAGATCGATGTGATGTACGAAGAGGAGCCTCTGAAGGACTACTACACCCTAATGGATATTGCCTACATCTATACCTGGAGGCGGGTGAGTATGGCCAGTGTGCCTCCCCCGGGGAGCGGGGAGGTGGTGCGGGTCGTGGCCCGGGGAGGGCGCTTACCAGGGTCTCCCCTTTGCCTTGCAGAACGGGCCTCTCCCCCTCAAATACCGGGTCCGACCTACTTGCAAGAGGATGAAGATCAGTCACCAGAGGGAAGGCTTGAATAATAGCGGGGAGCTGGAAAGTGACTCTGGGAGCGACAAGGCGAGCAGCCCGGCGGGAGGCATCCCCTCCACCTCCTCCTGTTTGCCCAGCCCCAGCACGCCGGTCCAGTCTCCTCACCCCCAGTTCCCCCACATCTCCAGCACCATGAACGGCACCAGCAGCAGCCCCAGCAGTAACCACCAGTCCTCCTTTACCAACAGAGCGCGGAAAACGTCGATAAATGGCTCCTCGGCCACTTCGTCTGGTTGATGTGCCTACCAGGCTACTGCCCCCACCCCCCCCCTCCTTTATATAGGTCTCTCCATGCCATTACAGCTTTATAGATGCTAATCCATGTGACTATCGTCCAAATTGCTTTCTTTTGTAGTGACACTGAACTTGGCTATAAAAGGCGGACTAGGTGACATTCAGGATGGACGTTAATGGAAACGCAAGATTGAAATGTAAATTGTTTTCAGAGGACTGGGAAGCAAACAAAAGTTACACCTTCACCTGTTCTGAGTGATGCGGAGTTGTTTCCGTCCCCATCATCTGGACTCGGGAGTCTCCAGAAGTCGATACAAATCCCGGGAAGTAGTTTGTTAATCCAGACTAACTCCTCCATTGCGTTCTCTTCGATTGTTATTGTTCTTATGCTGTTTTGTGAACCTGTAGAAAGCAAGTGCTTTTTCATCTTGAAATCCAACAAAATGGAAAGAATATGCATAGAATAATGCATATATGTAGCCATGTCACTGTGAATAACAATTTTTGCGTATTAGCCATTTTGATTCTTATGTTGCATCTTTTACTTCTCTGTTGCTGCGCAGAACCGATCAAAAGAAAAGTAAACTTCAGTTTTACAATCTGTATGCCTAAAAGCGGGTATTACCGTTTTATTTACTGACTTGTTTAAATGATTCGCTTTTGTAAGAATCAGATGGCATTATGCTTATTGTACAATGCCATATTGGTATATGACATAACAGGAAACAGTATTGTATGATATATTTATAAATACTATAAAGAAAATATTGTGTTTCATGCACTCATGATATGGTTGTTAAATTTCTAAACTGGTTCGACCCTTGCAGATGCCGCCTGTTTGAGCTTTGCTCATACTGCAAGAAACACTTTGCGTGTGAGAGCTACAGTATTGGGAAAGCACATTCAAGTCTCTGATAAGCTGGAGGCAATTGGCAATCTTAAAAGGATTTCACTGGCTTTGTCTTTTTTTCCAAGTGATATATTTTTACTTTACCAAATGTTGAAGTGATGCAGTGAAGGAAAAAAAAAAAAAAAAAAAAAAAAAAGTTAAGGGACATGGAAGTCTTTGACCTGTTTGATTATCTTTTTATTATTTGATGTGGTGGGACTGTGTTTTTAAAAGCACATGGAATCATTATAGAAGCCATAAACTATTTGGTATAAATTTTAAGGAACCAGCAAGACGCTGGATGAAGGCATTTTATCTAAATTTGTTTTAATATATACGTATATGGTACAGTACTAACTTCATTAAAATTTAACAGGTACTTTAATATTTCCAATAAATTGTGGAGAATGCCTCCTCTTTAATGGCCTGCAAATAGGTGCATTTTATTAGAGGCTTCTAAGGGTATTATTTTTTTCAGTAGAAGGAACTTTTCCACCATAACATCCAAACAGCCCAGAACACTTTTCAGTTTGTGCTTTGCTTTGGTCGAACTTCGTGTGTGTTCATCACCCATCAGTTATACATTTGTGAGGGTGTTTATTCTATATGGATATTGTTTCATGTTTGTACGGGAAAATTGTAGTTAAACATTTCATTGTCTCCAGTCTGCAAAAGAAGCACAATTCTTATTGCTTTGTCTTGCTTATAGTCATTAAATCATTACTTTTGCATATAAATTGCTGTTACTTGTCCTGCGTGTTTTTATAGACCAGGTGATTGCAAATCCTCCACAAGGTTATTGCTTATTGATGTATAATGTCTTGTTAAACAAGAGTTGATATTTTTTCCTGTAGTAAACATGTACAGTTCAATTTCAACAGTAAAAACTTCAGTTTTATATACACGAATAACTTTCATTTATAGCTGATCAAAGAAATAAACAAATAAAAGGGATAATTCATTGAAAAATAGCAAATGACCTCTGTTGATAATGTGGTGTTAAAGGACAAACATCTTGTTCTCGCCGGAAGTCTTTCTGGGTGTGCAAAAGATTTTAGTGAGCAGAACAGCAAAGTACTAAAATAACAACAACAAAAATTGCCTAGAAATCGCTGTGATTTGTTTTGGTTGCCTGCCTCGAAAACATTTGCTGTTCTTTATTTGACCCCGAATTATTCTTAAAAATAAGCAAATGGTGTATTCTCACATCCCAGTCAGCCAAAGGTTTTACCTCCTATCTGTTCAAACTTAGCCCCTGTTAAAAAGCACCGGCTGGGAAGGGAAGAACGTGGTTTTTGTGATGAGGGCGAGTGCCAGGTTCCGCCTGTGCTGCTCTGGATTGCTTTTTAAAGTCTCGGTGGAACTAAATACGTTTTAATGTAAAGATATCTCTCCATGCGACCGAGTGTCTATCTTGGCACGATTCCCTCAACTATGTGAGTTAATCACACGGTACTGGTTGGATTAATTCACCCAAAGACCAGCACTGAACCTGCAGCGGAGGCTTGTACGTTAGCATATTGACCAAATCGCGCTTATTTATATTGGGAGTAGCTGATAATGACAACTTTTAGCATCAAAACGGAACTATTCTCGGTCTTTGTAGAGTGTCCGCGAAGCACAAAGCAATGAAACAGGAGCTGGATAATTCCCGTCGAGGTTTATTAAGCTCTTACAGCACTTTCCACGTCTCCCAATTTGACATCTCCCGTCTGGAAAAGAACAAACGTTTTCAGTAGCTCTCTTGCCGAGCTGCAGAAGCCGCTGAGGATGTTTGTGCTGCCACGTGAAACTTTTGTTTTGCTGCTGGCCCTGGGCAGATGGCACTGCGATGCGCGTATATTGCTAAGCACAACTGGGAGGACGATCAAAGATAGCATCTTGATGTTCTACTCGCGAAGCTGCTGTGTCAACCTCCACGGTTTCACAATATTTTCCTTTGCAGCTACAGAGCGAGCGGGTTTCCCTGCAAATGCACGTAAACCCTCCCTATTTGGAAAGAAATCTCAGCTCGCTATATGTAAGAGGAATCTTCGCAGTATCCGACGTTGCATTTATACATACAGATCGAGGGATAAAGCCGAAGTCTGCTGCGTTTTTCCGAGCTTGTTCGACAAGCGATCTGATCAAAGGTAGAGGCAGGGGCGGTCTGCGCCCGCTGGAAAATGGTGTTTTTCTGTCTTCGTCCGAACAAATTTTCCGCCCTGCTTCAGCTGCCTGCGGCTCCAGGCAGCGCTTCTGTGCCCGGCCGGAATGGGGGACAGGCGGTAACGATCCAGCCCCGGGGAAGCCGAGGGAGAGGGAGCGCGAAGAGCTCCACGGGCTTCTGGAGAAGACGGGCAGAAACCGGGAGAAGGAATGCAGAAACACGCAGAAAGAGAAAGAGAGGGAGCATGGCGAGCTTGCTACGCCGAGCTGTTCGTGCGTCGTCGTCCCCGCCAGCACCGAGCGTTGCTCAAAACAACCTGCGCCGCTGCCCTTCAGCAGGCCGGTGCCGGCGGGCGGGCACAGCCGGGAAACTCCCGAAGAACCGGCAGCGTCCCGTGGGCAGGGGAGGAGAGCGCAGGGCGGCTGCCGCCGCGGCGCCGGGGGCCCGGGCGGCCCCGGAGGGAGGGACCCTCGGGGAACTCCGCTCAGAGACGGCGTTCTCCGATTTTCTGGTAGTGGAGGGGGGCGCCGGGAGCGGCGGGGGGAGGCAAAGCGGGCGGCAGGCGTCCTGCCAGCTCCGGCGGTGCCCTCGGTCCTCTCCCCCGCCCCGCGCCGGCCGCCGCGGACGGACCGCTCGCCGCCTCCCCCGCCGTACGCTGCCCGAGGATTCCCTCCTTTCGGCGGGGATTGTCAAAGCGCGGCCAAAGCAAGTCCTCCCGGGGGCCGGCACCGGGAGGAAGCCTCCTCCCTTCCAGCTCCGCCGCCCCCGCGGCTCCGCTCTTCTTCGCGGCGGCCTCGGACCGCCGGTCCCTTCGCCCCGGTGGCAGAGAGCTGTGCTCCTCCTGCCTCCCAAACATCACTTCTGGACTGTTCATCTCTCACCGCGCAGGAACTCCTGCAGTTCCGATCTTTGCCACCAAACCGGTTCGCGAGGATCGGGTCGTCTCGCTGTGCCCGGCTCCGGTTTCCAGCCCCGGCGCGGGGCGGCGGCGGCCCCCGCCGCCAGGTACCGCGGCGGGAGGCGGGTGGCCGCGGCCCCGGCGAGCACCTTGCGCCCTCCCAATTTTCATACGGTGAAATTCTGAGACAATGTTTACTCAGATAAGTGTTTCCTGTTTCCGCTGTTAATTTTTAACGTTCTTGCTTCTACTCCGGGTACTTGAAACGGATTTCCTTTATTTTACTATAAACAGTTTCTTTTTCATGTTTTCTGCCTGTCTCCCACCAAGAGGACGCCCTGAGAGGAACCGGCTCTCCCGTCCGAAGGGCTGCGGATCTCCGCTTTTCTCAGTTCAAAGTCGTTGTCCCGCTCCGAGAGCTCCACCGAGAGCCACCGTTGCTTTGTCCTTTATGAATTCTGGACTTGCAAGCGTTCTGGCAGCAAGGACCTTGCCCGGCTCTGGCTCCTTCGCTTCCTTCCCCCACGACTAACAGAGGAGTCCCACCGGGACAACAGAAAAACTGCTAATGCCCGGTGGGGACCGAGGCCACTTTTCGGTCCCACCGTCTTTGGGGATGGGGTATTCGTATTTATTTAACAGGGATGATGTGGGCTATTAAAAAAAAAAACCGAAACAACCACCCCAAAAACCCCCAACAATCAGTCGGTAACGGGTAAAGCACGAAGGACACGCAAATCCCACGGCTAACGGAGGTTTTCCCTGCCGGGGGCGGGCAGGGAGAGGGACTCCCATCCCCGGTCGCTGCCGCGGAGCCGCGGGCGAGCCGGCCGCGACAGCGGCGGCCGCGGAAAGGCCGCGAGCGGCGGTGCCGGAGGCGGGCACGGCCTCAGGGGTTCGAGGGGCCCGCCGGCCTCCCGGCCGCCCCGCCGCTGCCGGGGCGTGCGGCCGCCGGCTCCCCCGGGCCGCGGAAGGCCGGCGGGGAGCTGCGGGTACGACCGCGCTTCGCTCCGCGCCGCCTCCGCCGGCGGGGACGCGGCTCCCCGGGCCGGCGCGGAAACGCGGCGCTCGGCCCCGCCGGCGCCGCGGACGAGGCCTGGCCCCCGCCGGCCGCCCCCGCCGGCCGCCCCGCCACCGGGAGGGCCGGGCCGCCTCCGCGCCCCCCGCCGCCGCCGCTCGGGCAGAGGCCATCTTGCGCCTGCGCAGCTCTCCCGCCTCGCGCCCGCGGAACTTCCCCCGCACGCCGCCAGATTCGAACGGGGCGCGCGGGGGGCGGCGCGCGGGGACCCCCCCCCTCCCGGGCGCTCCGCTCCGCTGCGCTCCGCGCAGCACCGCACTGCCCCCTCCCCCCCCCCCTGCGGAGCACTGCCCGCTCAGCCTCCGCCCGCGCGGGCGGCCGCCGCGGAGTGCGGTGCCCCGCTTACGCCGCCGCGCCGGGCCGGGCCGGGCCGGGCCGGGCTGGGGGGAGGCGGTCGCGCCCCGCAGGCAGCACACCCGGCCGCCGCCGCCCTCCGCCGGGGCGTAGCGGTGCGGCCGGAGCCCCTGCACCACCCTGCGCTCCCCCCCCCGGCCCTTCCCCCCACCGTCCTGCCCTCAGGGCGGTCCAGCGAGCCCGGATATTTGGGGATGCGGCTGCCGGGAAGGGGGCACCGGGACGTGGCTTTGCGGCATCCCCCGGCCGGCCGCGGGGCGCCGCGGTCCCGTGTTCCCGTCCGCCCTGCCTCGGGGACCCGGCCTCCCTCAGAGGCCGGCCGGCCCCAGCCCTCCCCAGGGCCTGGCGGGGCCCCGGGGCTCCCCGACCTCCCCCAGAGAGGGGAGGGGGCCGCGGTAGCCATTTGGCGCCTGTATTTTCATGGCACGCAGCTGAATATCGCACCTCGTCTAGAGAGACAAAGGGCTGCATGTTCCCCAGCGCCAGGGAAAGGCAGATGCTTTCCCCGCTCCCCAAGCCGATGCTCTCATCGGTGCAGCGGGGGGCTATCCCCCAGGGAGCGGCCGGGTGAGATCTCCCCGGTGGCAGGGAGGCACTTTTCCGATAGCAGAGGCGGCCGGCGGCCCTTCCCCCTCCGCGCCCGCCGCCGGGCTCTCCGCGCCGCCGGTGCCTCTCGCACGCCGCAGCCCCGGTGGAGGAGGCCGAGGCCGGGAGGCGCCAGCCCGCATCCCGCGGCCCCCGGGCAGCGCAGAGCTCCCGGGCACCTCTACCAGCACCGGCACTGCTCACTCCTCCCTCTGCATGTGCTGGGGATGCTCGAGAGGTGCCTCTTCGACGAGGCACTTTCTGATCTGCGAGAACACACTGTGCCAAAGATCTGCCGAGGGCTGTTGGAGGCCTCCGAAACGGGCTGATCCTGAAAAAAAAAAGAAAAGAAAGAAACAAACAAAACCAACCCACTTCGAAACAGCCCCGCATACACAACCCCAAAACTTTAAATGGGAAATGCGAAAATAAAACAAAGAACAACAACCAAACCTCAGAGCAAAACCCAACGAAAACCAAAACCAAAAAAACCCTAAAGCGACGCGAAAACGGCGCTGCAAGGGGAGGTGTTGGCACGGCCAAGGTGCAGGGGTGCTGCGGGAGTGATGCCCCTGGGAGGCAGCTGTCGCTGCGTGGGGCGCAAGAGCCTGCGCACACCCTCCGCGGGTTCCCGGCGCCGGCAGCCCGTCTGCCGGCGCCGGGCTGCGCGGGGCGCGGAGCCGCGGCTCCGCCCGGCCGCCGGGCGCTCCGGCGCACCCGGTCGGGACCTGTCCCATCCCGAGGGACGGGCGTTTGCTTTCCAGGCTGGGTGGGCTGGTTGCGGAGGGCGAAGGGCAGCGGCTGGACTCCCGGCGGGACACCGCGTGGCTGCTGCCCGGGCCGGGGCGCTGCCCCCGGGCCGGCGGGCGCGCAGAGGGAGTCCCCGGGCACGGAGGAGCGGGCAGCAGGGGGGACCGGCGGAGGCGAGGCAGGCGCTCAGCGCCGAGAGGGATGCCTACAAGCCACGAGCTGCCATTTTGTCTCTTTTAAGTGGGTTGCCTTTCCCCTCTCCCGGAGCGCAGTGCGCGGCGGTGGCAGCAGCGTCTCCCCTTGCCCTGGCCCTCCTCGGCCGCCCTCCGGGGAGGCAGCCCGGGGCTGCACGGGAGGTCCCCTCGGGAAAGCGCCCACCAGCCTCAGCCTCCCCAGCCCTGGCGTTTTCCTTGCCACCTCCGCCCTAGGTGCTCGGGGTTTGCAGGCTGTTCAGCTGATTTGTTGCTAATAGCAACCACACGACAGCGATTTGCAGCCTTTTCTGCTGCTGGTGCCTCTCGTTACACCTTCTTCTGCAGACCGGGATATCGTCGTCTGGCTGCTGCGTGTCCCCACCCCTCTAACCACAGCAGCCAGGGACAATGATGGGGCAGGAGGACGGGGCGGCCGCGGGGCGAGCGGCGGGCTCCGCCGGGCACCGCGCAAATTTGGTCCTTCCAGAGCAAAAGCTAAATACCGGCCAGCACCCCCCCCCCCCCAAATCCCTTCCGCCGCAGCCGCGCAGGCTCCGCGTATTTCGTATTGTCTGGGAGCATTGTTGTGAGCTGCCAGCGCCCGCAATCCTACCGGCGTGGGGGGGGGAGAAGCGCTGCTGGGTTTACATATGTAGATGCGGGCAGCGTTCAGCGCCAAGCCGACACACACCCTCCCCCGGAGCAACAGACACAAAGGAAGACCTCGTTCCTTTCAAGTCCTCAGAATAAATTAAGCTCCGGCTTTCAGTTTTGGACCGTCCCAAAAATATTTGTCTTTTTTTTTTTTTTTTTTTTTTTTTTTTTTTTTTTTTTTTTTTTAATGGCACTGCACAAGCGCTGACGGTTCCGCAGGAAACCAGAGGTGTAACCATATGCACGTGGTAAAAAGGGCTCAGCCCTACCAGCTAATATTTCCTGGTCCCATCCTGCAAAGTCAACCTGAAATGTTTTGCCTTTTTCCAGTTTATTTATCCCTTATAATTTTTGTTCTGTCTTTGCCTGGTGCAATGGCGACGCACCAATCTCCACTGGCCAAATCTATGCCGTTTAGATGTTCAGGGTTACAAATGTCCGCTCAAATGCCAGCGTCGTCGTCTTAGGCGAAGAAAAAGGAGAAGTCCTCTTTCTAGTGGGTTTGAAGTGCCTCGACGTTTCTGTCTTCGCCTCACAGAACTAATTTACTCTATAGAAAGGTCTCACAAACTAAACTCACTACCGAAAATCCGGAGAGGAGACCCCAGAAGAGCGTGAATCGCTGGAGCCCCGAGCCAAAGCTCAGGGAAAAAGAGAGGGTACTCTCCACTGCTGCGGTCCCTTTGACAGAGTTTTTGCTAAAATCAGGTAACGGCGAAGCCCAACTTAAATTTGAAAATTAAGTTACCCAAGAGTTCAAATACCATATATTAGTAGAGGCTATACACGGACTTGGGGATCCCTCACTCAGTACACTCTCTTCGAGAGACCACTTCAGTTCCCTACATCCCATTCACTCCCAGGAACCTTTCCACGCTTAACGTCCCCGCTTTCAAAAGCCCAGCGCTTTCAACTCCCAGCCGCGGGACCGAGTGGAGGAGTTTGCGCGTTGCTTTTCCCACCGGACGCCCTCAGTCGTGCGAGCGTGGGATTAAAACCCGTAATTTCTGTAACCCTGCAAACACTTGCTCGAAGCCTCGAGCAACCTGCCAGGCGTGTGGCAAGCGGAGGAGACCCTCCGGAGGCAGATCGGGCGACCCGGCGCCGTGCCGAGGGGCGCGGGGGGCGGCCGGGGGGCGGCTCCGGCTCCAGCCCGGCTGGCCGGCAGCCCCGGCCGGCCGTCCCGGGAGGGCATCCCGCAGCCGGTGGGGAAGCCGCCACACCAAACCGCGGGAAGACCTCACCTTTTAATGAGCGTCGCGCAGTTTCAAGCCGTAGAGGAGCAGCCACGGCTTGGCCAGCCGCGGCACCGCGGGGCATGAGCCGTCGGGGGGCAGCGAGTCCGGCCCCGACCCTGCCACCCAGCTCCCTTCTGGCCGGGGGGCGGGGGAGGGGGCGGGAAGGGGACCCGCGGAGGAGCCGGCTGCTCCCCTGCAGGGGCTGAGCCACCTCTTGCCTCGCACCCGCGGGGAGAGGAGCAAGCCGGGAAAGCCCCTGGGAAGCCCGCCCGGCACCCCTCACCCCCCCGAAAAAACTCCGGGAGCAACTTCGCCCTTCGCCGGCTTGGGGAAAATGATGCTTCCCCGCCCCGTTACGGGCGTATTTCCGAGCGAATCAAAGGCTGGGATTAAAGAACACCCACCAGAAAGCGAAGGCACGTTATTAATTTGGATAATTGTTGCCTATTGCCCTGGTCTCCGGTTTATTTTTTAAGCTGACGTGTGTCGTAACGCAGTTGTTACTAACACCACCCGCCTAAGGATACAGGTTTCCTACTAATGAGCACCCCAGCAGCAGGCAATGAAGTCTCACAACTACGTCATTTCCATAAATGATTTTCCGTCTTCAGTACTTTTGCGAGAACGGGTGACATTTCCGTAGACCGCATTTGCATGGTGTTTATTCCTCATTATTATTATTAACCATGTGAACAGACTCTCAGTATCAAGCAACGAAATGTAACAGCAGTTTTGGAGGTACTCAGGGTGCGTTTTGTTGTTTCGCTTATCCGAACATTAGACTTAATTAGACAGATAAATCAATTTATCTGTAATCGACACATCTGCTTTAAAAAAAACCCCAAAACTCTGGAAGTAATTCATCACCGTTTGTTTATTTTTTTTATTTAACTTAAGAACAGAAATAAGTATAAAGAAATGTGTTTAACAGCTGTTCCCTTCTCAAGTACACATGGTGATAATTTCCCAAAATATTTTCTGTGGCAAACGACCGTCTCACCAATCTGATTTAATTTGCCTCATTTATTTGTAAAGAACAGCACATCGCCTGTTTTGTTTGTTTGCTTAAAGAGAGATTTTTTTCACATTAAATACTCCTGGAAACACGTGCCTCATTTTAGACCGTGATATTGTTTACTTTAGCCCACCTCTTTTCAGCTGAGCAAACCCAGAGATGGTTTATTAAAATTAGACGTCTTTCTTACACTTTCCCAAACTTTTAAATGCGGCTGGAGTAACTTCAGCCTTTCAACTTGGAGGTATGAAGCAAAACTTTATACTACCTATCAAATAATGTGTTTGTGTAGTGTCAGTCACCTGATTTTGTACATTTAGAGCTTTGCAGAACAAAATGCCAGCCTATGAAATCCTGAAGCCACTATGCGTTAGAGGGTGGCTACAGAAAGGGACTTTTTTTTTATTGAATAGTAACGCTGTTTTTTCTGCTGTGGATCACAATTTCACTTGGAGCAGCCTGATCGATAGCAGAGCTAACCAGTAACTTCGTTCACAAATATCCCGCGTCTTGGGAATCGCCCTCAAAAGATACTGGAGGAGATGTAGAGTCTATTTCCATTCAAATCCTGATAACCCTGATTTCATTTTGCAGTGCCACCGTTTGCATTAGTTGCTATACAGACCTCCAAGGTTGTGTTTACTCATAGGTGCAGCCATGCCTCGGCCGGCCGGCTACGAAGAGAATTATTCGTAAATAGTCCTTACAGCCGGAGACACCAAGATGGGACAAGTGGAAGGCAGTGCCTAGCTTCTCTACCGGAGTGATACGGTCTTGAAAAAAAAAATGTTGAAAAAATACTGTTATGGTGCACAGGAATAACTAGTATCTGTGCTTGGCAAAGTCAGGGGGCTGCCGCCTGACCGTGTGTGTGTGTCCCCCGAGCCCCCTCCCGCGCTGCTCCCCCCCTGTACGGAGAGGGCACAAGCCGCCCCCCAGCCGCCTGCATCTGGGCGGTGCAGGCAGCTGCCGGCGCTGCGCGGATGGCTGCGCTCGGGCTTATCATGAGCTCTGCGCGGGCGTACGGAGCCAGCAAAGCCTTCCCCTCCAGCGGGGACGGCGCTTCTCCCGCGGCACTCGCCCCGTGGCACGACAGGCGTGGCTGCCGGCAGAGGCGGTGGCCGTAGCCCACGGGCTCGCCCCTGCCGCCCGCGCTGGCCGCAGCGCTCCGCGGCTGTCGGTGGGTGGGTGGGTGGGCAGGCGAGGGCTCCGCGGCCCTGCGCGGGGCGAGTTCATTCCCCGTGCGGCGTGAAAAAACCCGGCGTGGGCCGGCGGGGCGGTGTGAGGCAGCAGCGGAGATCCCCGAGGAGAAGTCGCGGTGGCGGTAAGAAGGAAAAAAAAAAAAAAAAAAAAAGGAAAAAAATTAAAATGAAAGGGCCCCTCTCCCCGAAGAATAAAGGCGCGGCGGGGTGCGGTGGGGGCAGCTGCGGGAGCGCTGCGGCTGCCCTTTTTTTCTTTTTCTTCCCCCCCCCCCCCTTCCTTTTTATTTCTCCCCCACCCGGGGAGCGGAGGGGGAGCGGGAGCCGGGCAGGCGGAGCGCGGAGGAGCCGCCGGGCGACGCGTGGGACTCAGCCGGGGCGGCGGGGCTCTCCCCGCGCCGCCCGCCGGGCCCTCGGCAAGTCGCGCAGCAGCGGAGCGGGACGAGGCAGCAGCTCTCCGGGCGCGGCGGGCGGAGCGCGGCCCGCGGAGCACCGCGCCTCCCCCCGCGCAGCGGCGGGGCTGCCAAATGTCAGCGGGGGCGGGCAGACGCCCCGGCCCGGCCGCCCGCGGGGGCCGATCCGCCGCGGCGGCCCGGGCGGGTCCCTGCGCTGAGGCCGGCACCGTCCGGCGGGCGCTGCGCGTCGTCGGCCCTCCCCGGCGCTCCCGGGAACGACAGCTCCCTGCAGGGAGGTGAGCCTGCACGGCTGCGGGTGTGCGCTCTTGCGTAGAACTTCGCGTTCGTACGCAGACCCGTCGGTGCGTCTCCGCGCCGCTCCGTGCGTATTCGCGGTACCGATGCGGTACGGAGGCGCGGAGTCCTCTCTCCGCACACCTACGGGTCCGCACGCCCCCGCGCACCTCCTCCGCAGGTGCCCATACCCGCCCCCCCACCACCTATGCCACAGGTTGAACGCACGCGGGCAACGTGCCGCCAGCCGGGCACAGCCCGCCGGGGCCGTATCATCTGGTCCCCGCCGGCGCCCGCACACCCGCCGCGGGGCGCGGAGCCGCGGAGCGGGCGCGGGGCGGTGGGCGGCGGGCGGGCGCGCTGACGTCACGGGCGGCGTTGGCGCGGCCCCGCCCCTCCCCGCGGCGCGGCTTCCGCCCCGTTGCCAGGGCGACGGGTACACAGTGCGGCCCTGCGCGGGCGCGCAGCCGGCCGCGCCGCCGCCATGAGCCAGCGGCAGGTTCTGCAAGGTAGGCCGGGGCGGCGGAGGAGGGCCGGGGCCCGAGGGCCGGGGCCCGGGGTCCGGGGCCGTGCGGGGCGGCCGCTAACCCGGTGCCCCGGCGCTGCCGCCCGCAGTTTTCGAGCAGTACCAGCGCGCCCGGACGCAGTTCGTGCAGGCGGTGGCCGAGCTCGCCGCCCGGCCGCAGAACGTCGAGACCCTCCACAACGCAGGTACGCGGCCGGCGGGACCGGGCGGCGCGCGGCCGCGGGGACTTGCGCGGTGCGCGGCCGCGGGGACTTCCGCGCCCCGCCGCCGCTCCGCTTGACGCCCGGCGGCGGGGAAGGGCGTGGGCGGTGGCCCAGGGCCTGGGGCTCGGAGCTCGGGTCCCGCGGAGGGCCGCGCCGCCCCCGGGAACGCGGGGCTGCCAGGGCGCGTCCCTGTTTTAATTCCACACCCCCCCCCCCGCCCCCTCCCCCCTCCCGGTTGGCCGCTTAGTTTCCAAGGGTTTTTCTCCCCGTAGGAGAGATTTGGCCCCGGTTCCCCGGCCCCGCGGTGCGAGGTTCCGAGGGGTTGCCGACTTCGTTACGGGGAAAGTTAGTTACGCTCATCAGCTGCGTGCGCGGGTTGCCCTGCTTGCCTGCAGGGCTATTCCTGAGTTTGCTTTGAGGTGGATGTCTCTGGCTGTGATCTCATAACTTATTTTTATTTCAGGGAAAATGTCTCAGTATAACCCACTTCTTCATTTACTTCCTTGTGCCTCCGATATAGCTTTATGTAAAGTATAGAAAACAGGATTGCCTGCGAAGCCAGCGCTGACTTGCCAAGGAAAGCCTACTTTAGAAGTAACTATTTTTATACTAGCTTTACGAGTTGTTACTAAATTCTTCAGTGCTTTTCACCAGCAGATTTGCTCAGTTCAGGAGGGAATCGCTTTTGTTATATTGCTGTCGCGGGATGTCGTGAACCAAATTGAGCATTTTTAGAAACAGGAGCTGCGGGAGCGCTTCTACCAGCTGTTGTGCTGCTGGCATCTGGCAGACCCACTCTGCTTGGCCAAAGTTCCTGAGCTTAAAAGAGGAAAAAGAAGTGCTTGGTAATTGATTACCTGAAAGACAGTTTGAAAAAGTGCTATAAGTCAGTAGTTGGTTTACCATATGGTATTAATGAATTGATTGTGTTTTGGTTTGTCCTGATTTTGTTTTTAATACTTGTTTCTCAAATCTAGTGAAGCTGTCAGTCTTTTCTGAGATACAATGGGATCAAACAAAAAAGAAAACCAATCACGTAAATACTTTCAACTTTCTGTTGTTGTATTTACAACTGTTTATTAAAATGGTTTAGTTGAAAATCTATCACTTAAATTCTTGTCAAAGAAACATTTGCTTTGATTATGGGAGTGACACGTTGGGACCAGGCCTTTTGTATACCTTGTTGTGCCTCTTGATATTTTTTTTTTGTCATCTTTCAGTGGCTTAATGCCACTGCTTTAGTTTATACAAATGATCTTTGTTTACCGAAGAGACATCTTGGCCATAGGAATAATTTATGTCCTATTTGTAAGAAGAGGTCCCTCTGTATCCATTTGCAGTTCTGGTTTTAGCTGCTCACAGAGAGAGGTCCCATTTAGGCAGGCTTCTTACAGTTCCCTCTTTTCAGAAATGCAGAAAGTTTCTACTTTAAGAAAGAAAACAAAGTGGCAAGCTAACTTTAATTACATTGTATTTCTTCTTAAAATAATTGATGTAATCTGGTTGGTAGTTACCTCAGAACTGATTTGTTGCTTGTGCAGAAGAAATAATCAGTTCAGAGGCCTGAAACTTTCTTCTGTGCACAGCTGGTGTTGGTCTGAAGGCTAATTTTACAAGGATCGGGCTCTGGGGTAGTAATGTGGAAATGTGCATTTGTGTAGGTCATAATCCTTCTTGGCTCATTTTGGTGCTGAGCTGCTTTCCTGCAGGCTTTCATTTTTCAGATGCTAGAAGAGAAGGGAATGTCTGCAAATGTAGTGTTTCCTATTACAATTTGTTTGAATGGCTGGTGCCTGCAAATATTTTACTGTCTTCCCCAACCTGTGTCTTTAAAACTAATTCACAGTTATATAATTAAAAAGCTAACTGTCAGTTTTGACCTTTTCTGGATGTGCTAGATACAGGTTTTAAAACCTTCTCCTTAATGAAATGTGATTAAGTGGTTTTTAAAATCTCCCACCAAATAAAATGTAATTTGGTCCTTTTTTAAAATACTTACACAAATATTTTGAGACACAACTGTCTAACAAATAACTGGTGTACCTTTCATGGTCTTCATCTGGTGAGCTCTGGAGCAATGATTTGAGAAAGATGTCTGTCTATACCTGTATCTCTGTATAAGTCCATATATAAAAGGATTTGGGGGCTCATTTCTTATTCTGGTAAAGAAAGTTAGCTATCCCTTAGGGAGATCACAGTTTTGAGAAGATGTGGAAAGCCTTTGCCAGCTGTCATTGTCCATTAGCTTTACGAGTTAGGGGGCACCTTGCAGTGTTCTTCGGTTGGATCTCAAAGGTTGTCAGGGTTTAGTCTTTTTCTGGCTGAAGCAGAAGGCAAGATTAGAGTGATTTGAACAAAATTGACCCCTCAAAATGTACTGTAGCATACTCCTGCATTGTTGGCCTCGGTCTATATTCCTGGAATATCCAAGATTCAGGCTGGTAGCAGTGAAAGATCAGTGCTCAAGAAATAAAGCATTTGGTCCCATTTTTAGAAGACCTTTCGATAAATACTTAATAACTTATAAGGAAAATGGGTACTAGTTTGTTCTTTGTGGAGGTGTCTCTGGGCACCATGCTAACATCATGAAAGATGAAAGTGTGTTTAAAAAATATTTTTTTGCTACACTGTAAGTCCTGCTGCTGTGGTATTAAACCAGGTACAAGCAGTGGTGTTGCTGCAAATTAGGAGATGGCAGACTGCAGCACGGAGGGGAGCAAGCGGCCAGGTTCAGAGGTGGGAGTTTCTTACGCTGGTTTGGCTGTTGAGAAACCATAAGGTACCATTATTGTGGAGACTCCTGTGTATGACCTGTAAGGAAAACTGGTGGCAACTGGCAAGCTGGAAAGAAGGTCAGAGAGGGCCAATAGAAAACCCATCCTTTCCCAGGGCATCTCCCTTCTGAGGCTTCTGTATCTCATCAGGCTCTGGAGCTGCCTTTCCCACTGAGCAGAAATCCTGAAAGTGGTTGTAACCAGGGAACTGGAATCTGGCCCTGGACGTTGACACGTTTACACGGCACTGTTTCTCTTGCGGTCAGGAATGTCCTGTGGGGTTAGTGCCTGGGAGCTCAGCAGCTTACTGGTGGTGGGGAAGTGCTAGGAATGATCAGAGACACTCCTTTGTCAGAACTCATTCCTGTGTGTTTTCCAGCTCTGTGGTTGGCTTCGATAAGGTTGTTCCTTATGATTAAATACTACCATGAATAATAATTGCAGGATTTGTCGTTTGAATGTTTAATTAATGGATACTTGGGGGAAAAAAAAAATATCTCCAAAACTCCTAAACTTTTTCTCTTTAGTAAATATATACTTGGAACAATGACAGACAATTGATTTATCAAATCTCATTTCTGGAGGGCTGTTGACTAATGGTAGAAGCTACTTTGACAGTAACGATTTTAAGCATATTCTTTAAACATAAATCTATTCATTTGGCAGCTACAGCTCAGGAAGTTTGGTACTGGAATGCATTATTGAGCTCCAGACCCCCTCATCCATCCAAAATTTTAAATCCTAGAAACAGACTATTTTCAATTATAACAGCAGATGAACTTAAGCTGTCTTTCTTGCGCTGAGAAGTAGGCAGCTTTCTGTCTCTTAGAAAATTTAGGAGAAAATCTAAACTGGTTCCAGTATGTTTCTAAAAGCAGTAGTCACTGAGGGCCTAATTCTTCTTTCTTCATCTGCCTTGTGAAGTGCTGAAGTGCAGCACTCTGTAAATAAATACTCCCTTTGACATAGCATTTTGTTTTGATTTTTTTTTTAAGAGGCATTTAAAATTCAGCATTAATAAATGTATCAGAATAAGACTTGAATTACTTCTGGGTATTCTTTTTTGTGTTCTTTCATAGTAGGAATTAAATTTTTATTTATTTTGCATTAGAGCTTCTGGTGATGGGATTGTTGCTTTTAATTTGTAAATTATTTAAGGATATCGTTGGGATTAAGAAACAGTTTAGTCTTGCAACTTAGCCTTTGACTTTAAAGATATTACAAGATCACCTCTTTAACCCCTTTCTTGGGGCTGATCACATTCTTAAGCATAATGTGGAAGCCATAGGGAAAGCTGAGTCTGGAACATGGAAAAAAGAAATTTGAAGCTGTGTGGTCTAGCATCCTGTGTGTCGCCACAGGACTCCGTGTGCTGGGACCCTGCATACCCAGGTTCCCTTCTCATTGCTGCTGGGGTATTTTTATCATCTTGGGCAGATAACGTCAACTTCTCTTCCTCTGCCTTACCTACTTGCTGGCCAGTCTGCAGGGTTTCAAGAAAGTTCCAAAATGTCAGTGTAAAGGGAGACCCTTTCCCAGTGAATCTCTTCCAGCTGTCCTCCCACCCCATCAGCCCACAATCCTGAGCCTAGGTCTCCTTTCCATTCTGTCTGGTATCAAGCTAATTCTGAGGCCTTACACACAAGCTATGCTCCAGGACCGGGTCCTCTCTTCTTCTTTTACCTCTGGGCATCTGCTCTGGTATTTGCTCCTCACAGTCTGTGTTGGCAAGAGGCTATAGCTTGGGGACAGGGCTTTTCTGCATCAGACTAGGTCTCCATCATAAACCTTTGTAGCATGGCAGATTTTCCCCTACTTCATGATCTGTTTTTATGCAGGTAAAGGATGATGTCATGAGTGTTAATTCTCTCCCTGCTCCAGAGCTATTCCATTGGTTACAGGTTTTAAAAGCTGTGTTTCCAGATCTTTGGAGTGGTTTTAGGAGTCTTTGTTTTTGAGAAAAGGCTATTCAAATTTATTTCCTTCATCCAATTACATTGAGTCTTTTTGCTCATACTTTTCTCAACTTCTCTTTCTAGTGTACGTATTTTAAATGTACCTATTTTGAATGTGACAGTTGGATACTTGGCCCTGTGTAAGGAGGATCAGACTCTGGGAAGGGATTTCAGGATGTAGTTCCACATTTTAAATAGTATTAAAGAACGTGCTCTGATAGCACAGTGCTTTTTAGAAAGCCAGCTGGGAGCATAGGGTGTGTAGGGAGGATGGCTGTTGAGTCAGCTGTGCAGAAAAAGAGCTGCTCCCTTAAAGCATCTGTGTTCTTGCCCTATCTGGACCTTGCAAGTAGATATGCATGGACAGACTCCAGTGCCCCCATATAGCCAGTTTCAACATTTGGGTTTATGTACCTTCTTTTGTGAAGGATGCACTTACTTTTTTTTTAAAAAAATTATTTTTATTTTGAGTTAAAAGCTTTGCTGAGCTTTAGTGGGAAGAAAAGTGGGAGAGAAGTATGCAATGTGGCATGAAAGGCAGAAGGTTACATTTGGAGTTGTAGCAGATCAAGTGAGGACAGTGGCTTTCCCTGAGGCTTGATGACGTGGTGGTGCCTGATGAAGGGAAGAAGGAGGTTGTGTATTAAGGAAAGTACCAGAGAGATGACAGAGAAGGAGAAAGTAAATGCAGCTGAAGCTGGAGGACTGGCTGGCTTTTTCTGTAACTCAATCAACTGAAAGCTCAACTCCTTCAGGATTCTTCCTCTTCTCAGCCTCCTGGCCTGTTTGGAGGCGATTTGCAAGTAGAATTTCAAAGCCAGAATTTGTTAGGAGCTTCACTCTCATCTTAACAAGTCACCATTAAAAAGAAGCAGCACCTTGTGACTACCTTGGTTTTGGTGTGTCTGAAGGATTGTGTGGTGGCCACTAACTAGCCCCGTGAGCGGCATTTTCAGAACTTCAGTCCTCTTGGAACAGGATTAGTTCTGCTCCATTAATGCAGAAACAGGGTCTGGGAAATGTTCAGCCAGATCAGCTTTTAAGGAGGAGAAACTTACTGCTCCTCGATCCTTCAGAAATCTCCAGCCCTTCTATCAAACTGAATCTGCATTATGTCCCACACTATCTGGTAATCACTGTACGAATTACTTGATTACCCAGAGTCTCTGTTACCAAACTATATTTATGTTCCCTTTGATATTTGAAGGATTGTAGTTGTGTTGTGCATGGAACTGTCATGGTGAGGAGTCCTTTCTTGGGGTGAGTCACACTTGAGGACCACGTACTTGAGACATGTGTACTGCGTTGTTTTGAAGAGGCTGTGTCAAAATGAGTGAGTGTGAAAGTTCTCTCTTACCATTCTTCTGGGAAATTTGTTTTAAGTTTCCTACTTAAAACTCGCTGCTTCTAGGAAAGGGTAGTTGAAGATAGGGAGTTGGGGTGAGGCAGCAATGAATTTCCAGTTTATTTCCTTGTCAAATTCAGCTGATTTAACATCAGGACCCCTGAAAAATCAAGGTGATATGATGAATGTTTGAGTGCTAACATTAGCTTATTGAATGCTCTTAGTATAACAGGTAGCACACAAAAATGAGAAGACAACGTTATATTTGATCCAAAGCATAAATTCAGACAGCATCTGTTGAGAGACAACACTAGCATAGAATGACTTTTTTCCACATTTACATTTTAAAATGGAAATAAATTTTGGGTTTAAGGAAGGAGAATAGGGCAGAAGTGGTCATCTTCAGGTGCAGAAATTGAGAGAATTTCAAATGTAGAGTGATGTTTCTCTGACTTGTGACTAGTTAAGTTTGACAAGGGTTTGGCAGGGGGTGGGAGGAGAGTAGAGGAATTCTGCGTGACTTCCAGGTGGTATTCCCCAAGAAATCAAAATGACCAAATGAAGATTGCTATCTCCAGAATAGTGACTGTTTGGCTGCAGAAACTTGGAATGAAAAAACTTGGAACCTGCTGCTGCCTTGAGTGGTTGTTTGTTCCAGATAGGCAGGAACCAGCGCTTGCTTGCTAAAAGAAAGCGCATCAGGCCTGTGCACAACAGCTCCACTTGAGAGGTACGTGTTCAGGGTGATTCAGCTTCTAAAGCGTGTCATTCTTTGAAACAAATCTGAGTGGGAAACTGAGGATAGAAAGGGGAGTCATTCCTTGCCCAAGGTCAGTCAAGGTTCTGTGATGCAAGAGAGAATATTTGGCAGTAATTCTTTGTTACCCTGTTTCCAAGTTTCTAGTGGGAAGTCTTCCAAAACAAATCTAGTCCAATGGTCTAAATGCCTTATTTTGTAGTTTACTTTCTGTGTTGCTGCCTTTGAATTAGAGTTAATGAATTTCCTACTTCTGTCACAACAGACTTACTTAGAAGGCAACCACAAAGTTCTCCTAAAGTTTTCTCCAGCAAGACACTACTGCTCCCGCGCTCTGTATGGCCCTGTTCATTTGACTGAATGGTAGAGGTAAAAGGAAGTTTTTAGAAGGTTCTTACCTATTTTCCTGCTCTAAGATAATGTGAAATACATTTGGATTTAATTAAAAATGCTGATAGGAATCCTGGCTTGGACCTCTTTGGAGAAGAGGGGTAGACTTTGTTGTAGACAGAACAGTCAAAAGAAAAGAAGAGATCAAATAGAGGAGCTCATCAAATACAGCTGTCTCTGAGAGAAAGAGCTGGGCTGGGCCCAAGGCAGGAAAGCCTCCTCCTGTGTAAGGCACATCTGTCCTTTCCAGCACTATCTTCAAAAGTCATAGAAGGAAAGGTGGACATCTTGGTTTTCCTACAGGTGTTTTAGTGGAGACCATATAATCTCTATGTAGCTGTTTTACGCTCTCAGGATTAATTATTTTTTTCTAAGTGCTGTAAAGAAAGAAATACTTGGTTTGCTGAAGATGTAAAAATCATGACAATGGTGAAAACTCTTTGAGCAGTTGGTCTTGCAGAGTAGTCAAAGATGATGGATAGCATCTCGATGCAGAGAAAGAAACTTGTTTTAGAGAAGGCAGGAAGTAGAGGTAGAAGCTTTTAATTATGTTCAATGCACAGGCATAATCTAGGCCTATACACTTCTCTCAATTCTCAGTTAATTTGATGTCAATATAAGGTTTGTACAGCAACAGGAATTGATTTTTCTTTTTCTTGTTCCTCCAAAGCTCTTGTCATGATAATTATTTGTTCACTGTCTTTTCTCACATTCAGACATCACTTTGGGAAAATACAGTCTCCTTGAGGATCAGCACACTTTCTATCATTTCTAAATGTTTTCCATCCATTCACTGTTTTTTTTTCAACCCTATTTTAGCACCTTGTGTCCTCTCTTCAAACAGTAACTCCCATTTCACTTTTCATCTCTTTCCTCACCTTCAGTTTCATCAGCTAAAATAATTCGCAGTAGAACGTTCTGTGCTGACACATTGCTGTCATCACCAAGCTTTACATGGTTTATACTACCATGAAATGAATGGTATTGGTCATGGGGAGGCATGCTGCTTGGAAGCATTTTCAGGCTCAAGGCTTTCTAGCCTATTCTGAAAGTGAAATCTGTATCAGCTAATCTTGCAAATACAAATTATACAAAATCTCTCATATTTGGGACAACTCAAAGCATATATATATGTAAACTTTCTTAAATGTGGTTTTACATTTTGCAGTGTCTAGGTATGTCATGCAGGCCAGAAACATGTCACATGGTCTGGATCTAGCTCATGGGTTCCTCCTGGGTAAAGTGAATCTAGTCTGTTTAAATTTCACTGGATTTTGAGACCATCACCAGAATTGAACTGTTTGCCACATCCTGGTTGAATGTTCCACCCATCAGGCCTTTGGCTTTTCTAGGGTCAGGACACTGCACACTGAAGTGTTCCTTTCCCTTTCCCCCAACCACTTCTAATGGTATCTTTTATATCAGTAAAACTAATAATTTTCTTTTTTTTTTTTTTCTTTTTAAAATTTATTAAACTTAACTTGTTTTCATATTATCTCAAGTTAAGGGCTCAAATGTAATGTTTGTTTTTACTGTTAATTTGTGATATAAAGTACTTGGTGCATTTTGATGTTAAGCGTAACTTGCTAATGAGACCATACCTGCTATTTGGGAGAGTTTGTGAGAAGATGTCAATATGATGACCACATTCTGAAGTAGTGATTTCTGCAAAGTGCTAAACGAATTCACATTGATCTTACAATACTGGACGATCTAGCTTGTGTCTGCTGGTACACAGGAGGCCTCTTTCAGCTCCCGGTGGCTTTGACAGAAGTGCGAGCAGGCCCCAGCTATACTACAGACCTGTTTCCATAGGTTCTACATGTACATGTTTCAATTAGTGCATGTTACAGCGCCATTTTTGGTGCTTCTGTAGTGGTATTGGACATCACAATTTCATATCATTTTTCTCCTTTTACTGTGTGCCCCCACAAGACCTGTGTTATTTTGACTTGTGAACACCCTGGGAGGCCATATCTCTCATGGCAGTGCAGCTTCTCTCTGGAATATTGACCTTCCCAGACCTACAAATCATATTTTTTATGTAACCACGTGGATTTTATTTATATCCCTATAGAAGAGCCTTAGCTTGACTGTAGGAAGAGCTTCCACATACAGAGTGGTCGTCTTTGATCATCCTTGTTGCCTTTCATTCAATCTTTTTCAGTTCTGCTCTAGGGGAGGGTATTACATGTAGGATAGTTTTTACCATAGCATAGTGATGGTCTCTGCTTTGGTCTCTATTCCTTTCCAAATAATTCTGAGCAGAGCATACTTCTGTGGGTAAAGTTTATTTTCTGCTACCAAACAGTGAGCTCGTAACTCTGTGGTACTATCTGTTCTAACATCAAGATCTTTCTCCTGGGTGGTAGTGATCTGTATGGGGTGCATCACTGCATATGTGAGGTTGGGACTGGCTACCCTGTATGTGCTCTGTTTCACTTGCCATTTTGTTATCCAGTAATTCAGTCTCTAGTTCCGTGTTTCCCTCACTGGTACTACCTGAATAACTTTGAGTCACCAGCAAAGTCTCACCTATCTGTTCATGCTGTTCCAGATCATAGATGAATACCAAACGGCACATCCCAGCACGGAGGCCTGCAGAACTGCACTGTGACCTATGGAAAGCTTACTCCTCCCGCTTCCTATTTTTAGCCAGATGTTTGTCTATCGTAAGGACTTTCTTAGGCTGTAACTGCAAATAGTTCATGTCACGGCTGCTCACCTCAGCTATAATTTCAAGGATGTATTATAAGACCACCTTAGAGAATGGACTTTCATGTTCTTTCATGTTTAACTGATACACTGTGGATGACTCATCAGTGAAAACATGTCATAAATAATAACATGATAAGAAAATCTTCAACTCTTCTATCTGGAGTGTAATCTATTATGGATATTGGTCCCCAAATCAATCATTGCTTGTAATAGATGAAAAATTATTTGGTGTAATTCAACGTAGAGGTTCTGCTGGCATGCTGAATGAGTGACATGACAATGTCAGCTCACCAGGACCTCCAGATGGAGTTTCCTGTGCATACTTTAACACATGCATTTTATATAGTTTGAATCTACCTTATTTTCTTGTGTATACTTTAAGACATGTATTTTATAGATGTTTGAATATAGCTTATTTCTACATGTGACTTTTTTTTATATTTCAGAAGTGTTTTGTACCTATGAAAAAAGAGCAGAAACATTGGATAGCACTGCTGACACATAGCAAGTGCTGACTTCATTTCAGTGGGACACCTGGATTTCCTACAAATTCTTACTGCCTGGAAGAGTAATTTAATAGGTTTTTATGAATAAAGGCAAATGTTTAGAAAATTTCTGCTTACCAAATGGGCTTTTCTCTTCCTGGTGTAACTCAGGTGTAATGTCTTTGCTGAGACCTCTTTTGCTGGATGTCATCCCAACTATTCAACAGACTGCTGCTTTGGCTCTTGGGAGACTTGCCAACTATAACGATGACCTGGCAGAGGCAGTCGTGAAGGGAGACATTCTTCCACAGCTCTTGTGTTCATTGTCTGAGCAGAATGTAAGCCACCATTGTTTTCTTAAGTAATCGTTTTTTTAAACTATTGCACAGGGAAAGGGAAATCTTTCTGTATCAGCTATCTGCTGTTATTCTAATATAGCAGTAAATGTTGTGAAGTCAGAGAGAGCATGTATGTTTTGAACCCCCAAGAGATCAATGTGTACTGTGTACCTAAGTTTTACTTCGAATAAACTTTACTTTAAAATATCATTTTACCTTTTAGTGCACTATAGGAAATATATTCATGGCACTGTTATGTTTTTAAAATGTTGAGTGATACTTTATAAAAGTCCCTCTTTAAAAATGAGACAATTTGAAAGCTGTAGTGATAATTGACTAGGATTTGTTGATAGTACCAAACACTTAAAAAATACATATAAAACCCTCTGAACTTCTGTAATGAAATATTAAATATCTCCATACATAGTCTTTTGGAAATCTGTAGCATGAGAAATCTCAAACCACTGGCACAGAAAAATACACTGGAAGGTTTTCATCTTTTTAGTTGTCAAAACCAAACAATGTGTAGTCACAATTGCAATGAGAATAAATCTGATGGTCTCTTTTTCTCCCTTCTCACCATTTTCCCTCAAGTTTTGCATATATTCCATCTCTGATTTTCCAGTGATCCTAACCTAGATTAACAGAAATACTTTTAAATAAGGTTCCTAATAACTGGAAAAAGAAAGAGACAGCTGAGAGTTAAATGCATTGATATCACAGCCATACTTAGGTTGCAGTTTTGATTTATTAGATTTAGGAGAAGTAGGATTTCAATGGAAATATATTTTGGAAAACTATATATTTTCATTTGCAATCTTTTGAGGAAAACATAAATGTAAGTACTCACTGCATATTTTTTTGTGCATATAGGTCATTGCCTATACAATTAATCTTAAAAAAAAAAAAAAAAGCTAAAGAAAAACCTTGATGTCAAGATACTAGTATAGTATGGAAAGAAAGTTAAGGTTTTAGTTAGACAAGTTTATAACCATTTCAGTCCTTTTATTTCTATTTTTAAAGGAAGAAGTGGAACAAAACGTTTTCCTCTCTTTTGGTTTGGAAACTATCCCCCTGCTACAACTCAAAGCCCTCACTAAATTAGCTTGAGTACCCTGATTTATCTCTTCCATGTTACTGCCCATGCTGTCGTTACATTGAGATGGCTGTAATTCAGAATCACTTGGGGCAGCAGCAAGATTAGTGTGAGGTCATGGAAAACCTACTATGCCTTGGTGACTGAGGGCAAGTGAAGGAAACTCATTATCCAGTTCATGCAGAGTTTAGCAATGCGTGCAGTTTGTTACTTCCCATAGGCAAAAAAACCCCACCCAGATACATTTCCATTCCACTCACTCTTCATGTATCAACATCTATTTTAAGGAGCAGATTCTTTGAGCACACAATAAATACTGATTCTACTGATTTATGGAGAACAGATACAGGGTCACATCCCAGATCAATGTTTTGTCAATTAAACTGAGCAAAACACTGTTTTACAGTGTGTTCTGACTGTGCCTGAGAATATGGTTTGTAAATAAATGTGTTTTGAATAATAAAAACAAAGAAATGTTTTTCTTTGCCAGGAGCATAATTACTTCACAGAAATAACATACCCATATTTGCACAGACATAGCCTGGTGTGAACAGCTAGAGCTCCATTGGGTTCAGCAGAACTTAACGGTAACTTACATTAGCTAGGGATTTGACCATTTGTCTGTACTGTTTCCCTTAACTTTTGTTCGCCCTAAATGATGTTTAATGCTTTGCTTGTAAATTATGTTTAATGTACTTGCTTGTAGGCCTTAACTTAGAAGACTAGATTTTTGGCATTAAGGAATTATATCAGTACTGGTAAACTAAGGAGGGTCAGGGCATGCGTTTGAGCACTGGAAGATACTGTGCTCTTTGATTGTTAACGTGCTCTGTGGTATGGTTTTAGCTAATGCCAACCATCAATTCCTGCACATGGTTTATGTGATAGCACAAGGTGGGGACAGTTTCCAATAGTATAGATGAGGCCATTGTGCTTTGAGGGACGAAGAGTTTAAGTGGATGGACGTGGTGTGCAGTATCACTTTCCTTCAGGGCCAGGGAGTGGGCCTGGGTCCATTTTACTTCCTGTGAAGCCGTTGCAGATACTCCTCTATTGCCATACCTTAGTGCTTTAGATCAGACTTTTGAAGGTGTTTGGTTGTGCCTTACAGGATGCACAAAAGCACTCACGTGGTTCTTTGTTTCTCTGGACGTGATCCAAAAGGGATGTGGGCTTTGCATTAAGTTTTGGGTACCTTGACGGTCAGAAGCTAGCACTGTAAAGTGCCCAGGCTCCCTGTACAGAGCAGGGGAGAATCAAGCATCTTGGAATGAGATTAAAGCCAGCTGGCACACGGAGAGAGAGCCCTCTAGAGCTTGTCCGTAGGGATGGATGGTCTGTCAACTGCCAGGCTGGAGAGCATACTCTCTGGGCAAGTGGACGTAGCAGTATATTACTTGTGTCCCAAGGAATCTTGCACTCATTGCTGCTTCATGAGAGGGAAGAACTGTCTTTCTCACAACTCGGTTGTCTCTGGCCAGAGTACTTTAACTGGGCTCTGAATTTTGAAACGGTAAGGCAGGGGAAGAAATTTAATATTCAGCTTCCACATCCCAATGATACTTACGAAACTGCAGGAGGAGACTCAAAGGTGACTTTTGAGGGGAAGACTTTTAACTGTGCTTTTAGAAGAAACTACAACCACCACTGCACTTTACATGGAACCCCATGATGTGTGCAGCATCATATGTTATATATATGCTCAAAACATGTATTTGGCCTAGCACTGAGGGAGATGGGTAGAACTGACACAAGTGCTTGGATTTTGCTTGAACTTGTGACAGAAGTGCCAAGGTGCTTAGTCCTGTTGCTGTGGGCTTAGGCAATATTTAGGCATTTCAGGATTCAGATCCTAAACCCTTCTGTTGGATCGAATTCTGTGTCTCGGTTTCCTGTTTGTAAGTGTAAACAATGTGTTCTCATAGAGATATTGTGAGGGTGTATACATTAGAAATTGTGAAACGTTGCAAGTGTCAAAGATGGGTAGAATTATTTTAGGAGCTTGCCCTGCATAACATCTGTAATCTGGTTAAATATGTTAAGAGCTATTGGTTTTGCAGCTCTTATCATTCAGTACTCACTTAAACAGACTTATCTAGATTATTATCTTTTCCCCATATCCTCTTAGCCCTCTCATTTTTTTCCTGTTTGTTTATGCACTTACTGCAAATTTTATATCATGAGCTCTCTCAGAGAAGGTCTGTAAGTTCATTGTTTCTGTGATGTCTGATGGTCATGATTTGGATCTGTATGAGAGACTGCTGCTACTAAAAAAGTCTAATTTATGGATGTCTGTACTGTATTATGCTTTGAACTACTTAATGTTAGTAAAAGCTGTTTTTTTTTTTCTTCCTTTTCTTCTGATTTGTATAGCGTTTCTACAAGAAAGCAGCTGCATTTGTGCTAAGAGCAGTTGGTAAACATTCTCCACAGCTAGCTCAGGCAGTAGTTCAGTGTGGAGCACTGGAAATGCTTGTGATTTGCTTGGAAGATTTTGACCCTGGAGTCAAAGAAGCTGCATCTTGGGCACTTGGGTATATTGCCCGACACAATTCAGGTAACAGGTTTCACAGGTGTTATCTTTCAGCTTAATGCTATGTGACAGTTACAATAAACTGCATTATTGTAATGTTCATAAATAGAACAAGATGCTGTTTCTTCTCTGTTATAAAATTTTAAATTTGGAATAAAAACCTACTCTAACTATACCCTTTTGACAATGCTGTACCTGTTGTGGGAAACTGGCATATCTGACACCAGCAGTGCCCAGTTACGAGAGGTGCTCTAAGAAGAGATGTTTTAGGCCTGTGGCCAGGAAAAACCACTCTGCTTTATTCTCCATCGTGAAGAAATTTCAGAATCTTTATGTATTGTGTAACTGTTACTGTGGAACAAAATTTTTTTTTCTTGACATTAGTTCTTATTTTATATACATAGTAAAATGGAGAAACCTAGGCAGAACCAAGTTTCATTCAGCTTACAGCAGTGCCTGCAGGATAAATGTGCCAAATTCATTGCATTGACTATATTATCATTAGCCAGCAGACCACACTATTTTCTGAGAGTCAGGAATAGATCCTAGGAATCCGATATCGAGCAGTTCACTGCTCTCTCACAAGCAGTTGTATAACTCACTGGCAGTGTCATGTTCCTATTTAAAAGCTGATCCACGTGGTTGATAATTCTTTTAGCAGCTATTTATATAGTTCAAGTAAAAGTTTAGAGCTATGAATCAAAGAACTGAGGGAAGAAACTGCTGGCTGGAAAGGGTGGGAGAAATGGCTTGTGTTCATATTGTTTAAAGTTAAACTTATTCTAGGATCATAACATTAACTCATGCATTTATGTTTGGTTTTGGCTCTAAAATGTACATAGACTGAGTTTGGAAGTTATTTTCTTTCTTTTTTAAATTGATATGGAGTGTTGCACTGTGGAAGGTATGATTTCCCCTTTCCACTTAGAGAGAGGGTTAACTTACTGGGACAGACTGCAATGTTGTCAGCATCTTCCTAACAGACTGCTTTTTCTGGAGAACAAATTAAATCTTGGAGCACCTCTGTGGTAAAGATCTTCTTGGTCACCGGGTCTGAATCCCACCCTTGGTGGGAAATAATCGTTGCTTCTGTCTGAAAGATACTTAAGTGTCATTTGAAAGTGTTTGTTTGTATAAATGTGTGTATCGAACACACCAAATTCCTTGTACAAATTTTTATTCCATGGTTATGAATTATTTATTCACTGACAGTGAATGGGTGCATGTCTCGTGTCAATTTACACCAGCAATAAGAACACCACTTTCAGAAATCAGGTTGAAATTTTAAGTGCTACCAAGCTGCAAGCATCAGGACATAGACAGATCACTAGATGTAATCAGTTAAAAACCAGAACAAAACAAAAACCTGAAAAAAATTGTTGTTCTTCTGCCTGGCTACAGCCAGTTTGGGGGATTTACCTTCCTCTATAACACAGTCACAGGAAGTCTCTAAAATGATTACTGAAAGTAGAGGAGTTATACTGAAAAAAGATCACTCTGTGCATGGTATGTTTCTTATACTCCTACAAGCATGCCTTTGGAACAGGATATTGTTGGAGATGGGATACAAAGATAGATGGACCTGTTCTTACCAACATCTGGTGTTTACTGTTTGAGAAACTCTGGATTAGACTCCCATGCTTGTGTTGACAAAATTTGGCAGTTAGGATTTTCTGTCATTGACTGTCTGTGAACACATACTGCAGTTTAAACTCTAAAAATAGTTGGGTGTGAAATGGTTTTCCCCACCCACAAAAAGTTTTTCGGTTTCAAAAATTGTTTCAGTTCCGAAGTGGGACAACATTAAGACAATTTTTTTTTCTCCCCTGAAAAGACGGGGGGGTAGGGAGGCTTATTTGCCCCAGCAAGAAAAGTTCAATAATTAGGGCATATGTCTGGGACGTACGTGGGAGACAGATTGAAGTCTTGATCTGTCTTAGGCAGGATGTGAACTGCTGTCTCCCTGAATGCAAGCAAAGGCTCCCAGCATTTGGTGATAACTGTTTGCAATGGGAGTATCTCTCTGCTTTTAATCAGAAATTCCATCCATGACCTGGTAAAGCTGCTCTCTAGGAACTGCGGTGTATGTTCCCATGAAAATACTTCCAATCTGAGAAATCAAGACGACTTCTCCCCTCGATGAAAACATACTCTGGTTAGCAAGTTCCCTACTGTCTTCATACAACAGTCTCTTAAAATGCAGTTCTTCTGTGAACAGATCTCTCCAGAAGACCTATGAGATTTTAGGTCAAGACAGATGTCTCATGAGATTTCAAGACACTAGAATTCTTGCCAGGTCAGATTCCAAAATTTAGGAACTTACTCCAAAATATACAGAGCAGTGTGCTGTAATTTTGCCATTCATTATTTCTACTATTTGTGTTTGAAAAGATGTGTAAAGTGTTCCACATACCACCAAAATACCATCAGATCCATGAAAAGTATTTTGTAAATTCTTACTTATACTATATTCAATTACTTTTAAAATGCAAGATTCTAATGTTTGAGATATGCAAATAACTTAGCTTTCCATTTGCTTTGCCTACATAAAAGGTGTAATTTATTAATCATCTCTTACGTGCTTCAGCATATTGTAAATTGGTAGGAAAACAAAAATAAACAACACTATTTATACTCAAGCATACTGCTGAGAGTGGAATTACGCTCATTTTCTGTCATACAGTGGTATTCTTAGGATCATAGGATAGCTCAGCTTGGAAGGGACCTCGGGAGGTCTCTAGTCCAGCTTCCTGCTCAAAGCAGGGTCAGCTACAAGCTTAGACCAGGTTGCTCAGCTCTTCAGTGATTTGAGTCTAGCAGTAACTTTGTCTTATTCCAGGATATAAGCCTGTCCTGTAATTAATGACCTCCAGCCTTCTCCTGATTAAAGGTTTTCCCACTGGTTCCAGTGGAATCCTTAGGTCTGTGGTTGTAGCAGTGTGCATAAACCTGTGATTTTGAAGTGCAGTCTTTGGACTGCTTGTGGGGATTAGAGTCTTCCTATGTGGCCATTACATGATCACATAGTCCTCAGAAAAATACAGTATTGGTGGTTGTTTTGGATAAAACCTGTTATTTCCTGTGGATGCGCCTGCCACCACAGCAGGGTCTGTTGAGAACCCTGGTCTGGTCTGAAACTTGCATTTGCTTCCAAGCAAAGAAGGTTTTGCTGCTGCTCTGGTATGTGAATATGACATTTGTTCAGAGCTGATTTTCCTTCTTTGGGGACTACCTGCACACTCACTTTCTCACCTTCATCTTTTCTCCCTAATCTTTTTTTTAATCCATACTATTATTGCCAACATGTTAACATAAATATGGATTATTTTTTTTTTTGGTAACACCTTAAACCAGTTTAGATCAATCCTGTAAGACTTCCCATTGATTTTAGTGGGTATGTAGTCAGGATCTTATTGACTCCTCTTTGTTCACTTCCCACTCTTCCTGATCACATAAACCCATGACTAGGGCTCAACTTAGTTTGAATTAATTTCTTAGTCCCTGATAATTACTTTTGTATTGAGACAAATCTAATCTAGTACAACTTCTAGTTGAACTGATGACATCTTAAACTCCAATGTCTGTCTTTATCAGTCTTTCTTCTACCTCCATGTCAGCCTGTCTTCATGTCTGCAGTATCTCCATTTGCTAAAATCTTCCTCATATTGTTCTGAACAAAAGTAATTAATTTATGGTGGGTTCTGAGTCTTGGCTCTCTTGTCTCTGAGCATATGTAGAATAACATTTCCTACTTTCACTCACATAGGGAGAAGTCCTACTTTATCATCATGTAGTTGGATAGGTTCCTTGAGCTGTGCCCCAAACTGAAGTTCCAAGCCCAGGGTTTTTATAACTGTCTGTGGAATTAAATGAGGTTCATGAATCAGTTTTTCCCTGCTGTCTTTCTCTTCTTCAGCTATTGGTCTTGTCTTTGCGCTTATAGGGCAGTCTTGGCATAGTGTTCAGAAAAGTCTTTTTGTAATTTGTACCAGCTATTTTAATTTCTTTGACTGAATATTTGTTTTTAGAAATTTCTTCCTGACAACTGTATTTTCTCCTTTAACTCTTTCTCAGCTTTCATTTTTTTTTTCACCTCTTTGTTTTGTAATTGGATGGCAAAGTTTCATGAATCCTTTGGTGTATAGTCCGAATTAAAGATGTTCTACCAAGTGGGAAGGTTGATTTAGTCTCTTTTTGAGAGAAAAAAAAAAAGAATTACAATTGTCATAGAACCATTAATACTCAGAATTGTAGTTTGGGGCTGTTTGCAGGGGAATGTGATGGGAAGATCTATATTTTCTTTTGTCCTTGCCTCAGCTTTCCTGTTTTTCTGACAGTCCATTTACTGCTTGTCTGTCTTTTGACACATGGTCCAGCCCTCCATGTGGTAAGTTATTAGCCATGAACCTTATAAACACCACTGGAAGAACAACCATTTAATTAACCATGACCAACAGTAACCATCAGTATTTAAATGATAGCAGCCTTCTAACAGCAAGAGCTGATCTAAATTGAATCGGATTTAGTTTCCTCTTTTAAAATAACTTTTATGGTTACTTCTGCATGCCTGGGCGTAGCTGTGACCTTAAAGTATTGCTCTTTCTCTCCCTACTTGAACTTAATGATTTCAGCTCACAAGGCATCAAAGAAACCCATTCTTCTAGTAGTATCCTGTCCTTCTTGACATGATTTTCCTGGTATTAGCATCTCCTAGCAGACTGTAGGCAATTGAGTTGGTTGCTCTGAAGTTGCTTCTGAGGCACAGTCAGATGGATTAATCTGGATTGTCCGTCACATCATGTGTTTCACTTGGTCAGTGTACAGCATCAGAATACAATTTGAAAAAATCAAGTATGGCTTTTTCCATGAAAAGCTGAATGTAGCTTATGCCACTTATATTGATTAGCTAGTTTTCAGGTTTGTTTTCAGATATGTTTCAGGTATATTTAATTTCAAAGTTGTAAAACTGAAGGTAGAGCATTTGGGTTTTGTTGAAATCTTATGATGTGTGTGTATTTGGAGGATGCACACTCTACATTTTCAGTCAAACAGTTATTTGAAAAGTGAACCTTGAAGGGTTAATTTTGTATTAGTTTAAAAATTACTGCATTATTTATTATAATTTTGAGAGGTAATATTTATAATTTTAAAATATTATGTAATAAAATAACATACAGTGTAAATATTTGACATCACATGTATTGGAGTGTGTGGCTATAATTCACTAATTGAAAACAAATCTGGTCAGGAACATTATTTGGGTATTAACAACGTAATGATGACATGACTTACAGATTTCATGAAAAACTGTATTAGTCTATGTATATTTAATGAAGTATGCTATATTTTTCTTAGTATGAAAATCTCTTTATGGATGGACTATAAATCAAAAGCTAAGTTAGAGTCTTGAAATACAACAGCCATATGTTGCCATGGTACTATAAGTCAAGATAAATGTTAAAGATAATAATGGATATGCATAATAAGGTGTAGCAAAACTGAACTAAAAACCTAATGGATTATTGAATCCCCCATGATTTTTACCACTTTTTCAACACTATTTTAAAATAGCACCGCTTGGTTATAGTATAAATTTTACTTCTGATATCCAGTAATTCTTATTTTAGGATTGTGATTAATGCTGCATACACAGAACTAATGAATTTCTAATAGTGTAATTTTTGTCCATGTCAGCTAATCATATGCTCAGATTTTTTTTTTATTTTTTATTTAAGTGCAGTTAGTTAAGGATATTGTACTGATCTCAGACACACAATATCCCACTGATGATATTTCTCATTTGTCTAATTGTGTATGATAACATTTTCATGTCATTAAAGTATAAATTCTGTCTTGTCCCATGTATGGTAGCAAAGCCTAGTTTTGATCAGCAAGTTCCATTTTTCCAGTCTTTTATGTGAGATAAATCTTTTATGTATGTTTTTTGTATTTCTGTTTTTGGCATTTGATCTATGCTAATATCTGCTTATCATTTAAAGAGGGTAAAATGCTCTCTAATTAGGTGGTTGGTAAAATTTTGGTACTTTGGCTTTCTGTGTTGTTGTTAGCCATGCATAAAATGCTTTCCTATTGATCAGTGTAGAATAGCCAGGGTTTAAACAGCTGACATCTGCTTACTTTAAAAAAAGAAAAAGAAAACAGAATAACAAACCATTTCAGCCTAATCTACCTCAAATGTGTGCATGTAAATGGGGGTCCATCTATTGACCTGCATTCTTTTCAGTTGTGGATTGGTCCACACGGTTTATGAAACCAGGAGGGCTGATTTGAAATGCAGATGTCGAGACAGTGAACTACACCCTCCCCTTTTTCCTTTGCTGTATCTGTCAGGGTGAAAAATGGCTTGCACAAGGGTCAGTCACCCATACTCACTTAATTACTTTCCTTGGACCTACAGAACTGTCACAAGCTGTGGTGGATGCAGGCGCTGTTCCTCTTTTAGTGCTCTGTATCCAGGAGCCAGAAATTGCTTTGAAAAGGATTGCTGCTTCAACTCTCAGTGATATTTCAAAGCATTCTCCAGAGTTAGCACAGACAGTAGTGGATGCAGGAGCTATCGCTCACTTAGCTCAGATGATCCTGAACCCTGATGCTAAACTGAAGGTACCTTTAAAAATTATTTTCTTTAAATCTCCATTATACCAGTCATTACTTTATATTGAATCAAAGACACTGATGTGCGTATTTATTTAGGAAGCTCTTGTTTGGTGTGTTAACAAAATGTAACAACATAGTTAGTGACAAAGAGTTCTGAACACATTCACAGATTTAGCTACTAGATAAAAACTGCTGCTCTGTGAGAAACAGCTAAACTAATCTTTAAAGTGGATAGTATGAGGTTTTTTTAGAATTATTTAGTATATGAAGAATGCAACAGATATTTTTAATAGATAAAATTTGCACAATTCAGTTACAAAAAAGGTTTTGCATACTTAAGGTTATATTATAAACCAGTTAATATTAAATGTATTATTGTATTTTAGAATGTACTATCTGATGTGAGTGGCTGTTGTCAAAGGTTTAATCACTAGGGTTTAACTGACAAAAAATTGTTTCTTAATACAGTTTTTCTGTCTTACTCTATCAGAAACAGAAGACAACACAAAAATGCCAATTCAAACAAATAGATAAAAATGATTTAATATAAGGTCTAACAGGCCAAACTTATGCAAATAAAGATACTTTCTATATTTTTCACTACATTTTAAATTACAGTTTTAAATGGTATATATATATTTTCTTTTTTAATACATAGCAAGCTTGAATGGGATAAAACAAAGGAGAAACTTTTATTCAGGAACCAGCGAATGTTCTGTGCCATTATATTCGTGCATGAATTGACCCAGTGAATTGTAAAATAGCTGTAATTGTTTTCCCTATCCTGCTTTGTTTTCCTTGATGCAATAGATTTTTGTGTGCAAGAGGAGTGTGTGTTATGGGATGTTTGCATACTATTGATTTTATAACAATTTTTATTTACTAGCGTCAGGTGCTGTCAGCTCTAAGCCAAATAGCAAAGCATTCAGTGGATCTTGCAGAGTTGGTGGTTGAAGCAGAAATTTTCCCAGTTGTGCTCACATGCCTGAAGGACTCTGATGAATATGTCAAGAAAAATGGTGCAACTTTAATTAGAGAGATAGCAAAGCATACGCCTGAGGTAAAAACCTTGAAAATGCAAATACAAGGTCATATCATTAGATTTTACACTTTAAATAAAATACAGGATTATTCTGTCATTTGCTTTTTGAAAGGGACAGCAAATAGCTGTTTGGCATGTTCATTGGAAAAATATGGAAATGCTTGCTGATATTATGAGATGTGTATTGAATATGAATTGGGTTTGGAAACTGGGAATCATATAATGTATACCTAGCTACTTCATTCCATAAGATATCTGCACAGAGAGGGAGTTTTAGGCTGACAGTATTGTCAGTCCTATGTATTAAAAATACCATGAAAAAAGCATCACGGAAGTCATGATACTAGCTAATAAATGACAAGATCACCCTATAATAATAATAATAGATGGTGAGTGTCTTTTTAGAAAATCTTCTGGGGTGCTGGGATCACATTTTAATTATTTTTCCAATGACAGTGAAGGTCAAAATTCTCTTATTTATTATTAAACTGATGGTAGCTTCTTCTATTAGCTTGAGTTTGTAATTTTAGTCTCAGCATTTGCAGTGTTTTTGCCAATAATTGATATAGGAATGTGGGGATGTTTGGCCGAGGCAATACAAAACAAATAGGAAAACCAAATAATTATAACTATGTTAATGTGTCAGACCATAGACATAATTAAAAGGCTCTAAATATGACTCTGGAATGAAATACAAGCAATGTATTTGTGGAACGCACTAATGCTGAGCACAGCCATTTCAAAATCGTGATACTAGATTAACAATTGAGAAGTGTTTAAACATGTATATTGTGCTGTTTCTTCAGCCTGCTAGTCTTTAAGCTGCTGGTGATTAAAGTTTGCAGTCTTGTCACATTTCCTGCTCTCTCTCTGCACCTCATGAACAGTGCAACTTCACTTTCTCAAAAAAGTGAAGAAATTATCATTATCAAAGGGGGGCACTAGAGTCGGAAGCCAGAGGCCAAACTCACAAGACTGCAGGTAAAGTCAGAAGAGCTGCCAGCACAGGATCCTCCATGCAAGGAGAATTGGCTGTTCTAGCAGCTCTCCAAAGGAGCTGTAGGAATTATCTTGGTAGCTCCCAGTGGGAAGTCACAATCCACGTTTGACTTCAGAGTGACAGTGATCTCTGTCCATCTCTGAGCAACTCTATTCAAGCAACACATGTTGCAGCAGAGACAGATTGGCAAGTGATATTTCTAGAGGAGATGGCTGTGTTAGTCATGTGAGCATTGTGGCTTTTGGATCTCGGCTCTCTATCTGCATACGCAGTAAAATTCATGTGAAGGTTGGGATCTGGGGGACTTGCAGTGGGGCCTGAGGGCCACAGCACTGGGGAGCGTGTCTGTGCAGGAGCTCTGTGCGTCCAAAGTGCAGATGGCTGTGCCCAGGTGTAGGCTTGGTCGTCACTGGCTGCATTTCACAATCATGTGAACAGTTTCTCCTAAGTAACAACTTTAAATTCTACCTAGCTGTTTCATGAATGAAACAATCCCCTTTTAAAGGCTCTAAGGCAAAGGTGGATTTCATGTTTGTACAAATCAACTGGATGGGAAATCCACATGCCTCAGTTTTGTTCATTTAATTTTGACTTTTAAGAACATGTTTCATTTGCTTTGGAATCTTTGGGAAAAATGGGATATACCTAACAAGATAGAATCAAATAATCATAATATGAAATTATTTTAATTTCTATGCATTGTTGATATCATACATGCTTTATTGTTGTCCCTCAAGTGATGTAAGAATTGATACCTTTTGGAAAGAAACATGTTGCATAGCTTGATTATCACTTGAAAGGAAGGCTATATAATTTGGCATTCTGGGGCAAACTCCATCACCCATCAAGCGTGTTCCCTGGACACCTCCCTTGCAGCACCCTAACGTGGCAGAATGGTGTAGTCCAAGTCGGTTTTGCACATCCATGACAGTTGTCTTTGGCTTCATGCCTCTGGGGGGGGAATCCAACAAGGCGCTTATGCTGCAGAGGTTATCTAGAATGCAGGTAAGAGAAGAAGTGGGCCTTTCCCTCTGTCCCTGCACAGAATATATGATGTTGGCCTGGGAATGAATGGGCACTAGTATGAAAGAGTATCTGGCTCAGTAGGTGCATCTTCAAGGGCATTAATGTATTAGGCTGTCATTTACATGTTTCTTTGGTGTATACTAATGGAGTTGAGAGTATGTCATTCCATGCTATACAGCATCAAGAATTCAGAGTCCTGATTTCCTTGCAGTAAAGTCAAAAACAGAGTAGCAAACCAGCTTCATTCCTGAGAACTTCATGCTGCACTTAGCGCCCAACAGTCTGTATGACACATCACTCTTATTCCAGCTTTATTTTGTAAATCAGGAGCAATACATTTAAAGACTTTTCTAATGTAGTGCTTTATGCCTGTTGATACCTCACAGTATCTAATCTCTTCCATTTATCTTTTTAGCTTTCACAGCTTATAGTAAATGCAGGTGGAGTCGCTGCTGTGATTGATTGTATTGGCAGCTGCAGAGGGACTGTCAGACTGCCTGGCATCATGATGCTTGGTTATGTAGCAGCTCATTCGGAGAACCTGTCAATGGCAGTGATTGTCTCCAAGGTTAGCTATTACTTTGTCGTCTTCCTGTAATTCTTCAGTGGTATTCTGAGAAAGAGATACAAAGTAACATAGGCAGAGAAAATTTTTTGTGACAGAATTATATACTTGCTGTTGACGAATGCACTTTCTCCAAATATTGCTGCTTGCTATGGCTGAAATTATGTGGTAACCTGATCAAAGTGTGTCTTTGTGAAGTTAAACCTTTTATAAAATGTCCTGGATTAGTTTGTGAGTATCCATTTGTATTACAGCACATGATTCTTCTGTGTTGCAATTGCATGGTTACAGAAAATAAGTCAGTGAATGTCTATGGTCTGTTTCCTCTTAGAATGAATATTTGTGGCTACATCAAACCCCTTTTTGAAACAAGAATGTTTAATGGCACGTTCTTCATTGCACTAGCATGACTCTGCTAGTACCTCTAAAGTAGTCTGGCAACAGAAATATTCAGACTTGAAAAGACCTTAGTAGTACGGTTTGATTCAGTTGTGCAAGTGACATTTCAAATGAGATAAGCAACACATTTTCAGGTTTAAATAAATTCTGCTGGACAATGATATAGAAGGGACAGAATGTTCAATATTCACAATAGGTGAAATTAGTTCCTGACATAACATTATCCACATCAGAATATTAACTAATGAGAGGAGGAAGGATGTAATTTCACTGAGCATTGTTGGCCCATTTTCACACTATGTCTGTCATTTAAAATATACTGTATGAGTGGAAACAACAAAACAATAAAAACAGAGGAACAGAAATGTCTTCTAGTAGGAATGTAAGTTAAAAAATGGAAATCGCTACAATATATCATCAATGAGTATGCAGGGAAGGTAGCAGTGATCAAAAACTTGCTCTTCTGCATTTGAAAACTAAAGAAATAGACAATTTTTCCTTGCCCTCTCTGGAGACCCTTTCCTTGCCCTTCTCTGGATGTGTCTCTGTCTCTCCACTTTCAGGGATGCCTCAAGCAAATATGCTCCTGCTCTTGAGTGCTTGACATTAAGTAGGATGAATCCAGGATTAAGTTCATGAGGAAGCACCTAAGGATAAATTTTTGAAGAGTAATAATGGTTACTACCATAACTGAGTGGGAGTGCAGTGAGAGATGTTGTAGGGATCTGTGTAAACTCTCATTAAATTAAATATTTTAATGAATGTTCCACAAAAGAAACCCAAATAAACCCAAACCCTGTTTAAAAAAAAAAAAAAAAAAATTGCTTCAGGGGAAACTAAGCTTGTGGAGTGGTACTGTGCTGAGGACAGGGCTTGGTAAACTGGAACCATTTGAAAGAAATGCACTGTGGCATAACGACATGCAGTTACACATCTATGATGTTATGATGTAATGATGGAAAGTGATAGCTCCATTCTGCAGTACTGTATCCTGGAAAGGATGAATTTTGAAAAATGATTTTTTGGATCATACTGGACAAATACGTCATTGTGGCCTTCTGCTGCAGTGCAGTGGCAAAAAAAAAAAAACAAAAACAAAACAAAAAAATTCAGTCCTTTGCAGTATTAAAGAGTGGAAGATGAAGCATTATTGGAAAAGAGAAGTTAATCTATATAGTTCTGTTATATAGTGCATCTAGTAAATGATTCTATGATTCTATAGTATATACTGTATATAGTATATTCTGTATATAGTGTGTATAGTTCTGTTGTCTGTATTTGAAAAGGATCTTGAAAAAAAATCTGAAGAGTGTACAGAAAAGACTAAAAAATGATCCATGGGATGGAGAAAAAGGTTTTCTAGTTAGAGGTTTAGTAGCCTTGCCTTACCTAAAGTAGCATGAAATTATTCCTATTGAAGTATCCTGGCATAAAATACCAGCTACTAAGTAGCTCCATAATCCTGTGGAGAAAGGATTAAAGACTGTGACCCTGAACCAGAACAACTTCAGTAACAGCTGGATGTGAGTGAGGTATTCTCTGTCTCTTGATGTCTTCAAATCAAGAGTTGAAATATTTCTGGAAGTTATTGGGTGAGTCAAACATGAACTATTGGACTCAAGAAGAGGTTAGTAAGTTGAAATTTAGTCCTGTGGATTAAAAAAAGACTCAATGATTGAGCCCTTCTGGTCTTAAACTGCTTTGATAGATTCATAAACACTCAAATTCTTTCCTTTTCAGTCTGACAAAACTGAAGCCTTTACTGTTAGTAGAGCCCGAATTGTCATGTATTCCTTTTATCCCTTAAATGTGTGTGTTAGCTCAAACTGCCTTCTGACTTAGAACATTGAATCTGTTTCTTTCTTTAATCAGATTTATAAGGTTTATTAAAAATCCTTGCTAGTCATGAAGTTGTAAAAATATGACACCACTAGCATGTGTTCTCTTATAGCTTATTTTAGAAGAAGAGTGTAAACAGAGAAACATTTTCTAACAATCTGTATCAGTTTCAAGTTGTCCTTCCCTGGTATAGGTTTATAAAGGTTGTGCTTTTGATTAATGCTACAGGGAATACCACCACTGTGTGCCTGCTTGATAGAAGAACATGAAGATCATATTAAGGCAGCAGCTGCTTGGGCCTTGGGACAGGTTGGAAGACATACTCCTGAGCATGCACGAGCTGTTGCAGTAGCAAATGTACTACCCACACTGCTTGCTATGTATATGGACACACGCAGTTCAGAAGATCTTCAAATGAAAGCAAGTATATTTGTAGTATCTGCAGTATGAGATATTTATTGTAATCAACAGGTATAAGTGCTTAAAACCTACTAAATGGTATGTGCTTTTATTGATGTTCATCAAGTCACAGATTTCCTGGGTGTAGGGTGTCTGAAGGCTGTGTGTCATTTATTAGGATGGGCTGGTCTTAACAGGTGTGCATATGGTGCATACCAAATCATATAGTACAGCCACAGCAGTCTAGTCCCTCATTTTCTTCCCAGTTTAGAACAGAGTTGCATACATCCCTAAATGCTGTAATTTCTTGTGAGTGACTAATTTCTAATAATCTATTTTTTTTAAAGTGTAAGCTTGTCCTTGTAGTAGATTTGCTTACATTTTTATTATTATAATAAAACTGTAACAAATACTCAAAGCTCTGCTCTTGAAAACATGCAACTGTTCATGTTTAAGGCCTTTCTTGTGTGGGAGCTAGTGGAGTTGTAGTTTGGTAAAGTGTATTTTTGAGCAACAGTAAGTGAACCAGCTGAAGAGTATAGTATGACAGGATATGGTCTCCCATGTTGTACTATGCTTCCACTATGTACATTCCACTGAAGTATAACATTCCAGATCTGTAAAATAACTTTTGTGTAGTCATTTTCAGTGGTACCAAAATATCAAGGCCAAATTAGCTGTAGCTATAATCCTACCCAAGAAGGTCATTACTGCTTGTAGCAGTCAACATTAAGTCTGTTTTCAGAAACTAAGCACTGATGTACAACTGTTACACTCTCTCTTTCCCCCTCTGCCTGGATGGTAGTGCACTTTGCTATCCCAGACCAGCAGACTCTCCTAGTAAGCCACTTCTAAAATACAATCTTTTAAAATGTGTTTTGACTTAGCTTTCTTATTATATTACAGTACTTCAATTTACTTAAAGGGTCTACTCCTGCTTCCATTGTAGTCAAAAGAAAATTGCCATTACTTTGACAGTAGATAATATAATAAGAATATGATGCACTGTAGGTTCTGAGGTTTAATAAATTTAAGTAGAAAATTGATTCTTCATTAAGTGACCTGATAGATATCATAGTTTTTGTTCAGAAAATGCTCTTTGAGAATTCTGATCAATTTGCTTTTTTGATCAGACTTCAGTGATATGACATGAATTCTTGCTGTTTTCATTGATGTCTTACTAGAGAAATTTTATTTTGCATTTCAATAGACTAAAAAAGCCTTAAAGAACATCCTTCAGAAATGCACGTATCTTCCAGCACTTGAACCATTGCTGCATGATGCCCCTCCCAATATTATGAAACACATTGTTGGGCAGTTTAGTAAGGTAAGAAAAGGCTCTGCTTGATAAGTGATGTTAATTGTTTTCCATTTAGCAAGGAAGCTATCTTTCCAAAGATGAAATCTCTCTAAAGGTCCCAGTTGTTTTCTCAGAATCCTCAAGCATTCCCTGCAGAAGCAGTTTGGAGCATCCTGTTCTTTTGTCCGATAAAGCTGGATACTGTTTCATCTGGAACCTGCCATAATTCATCCTAAGACTGGGAAAACAGTTGCTTATAAGCAAGGTGTTTTTTTTCTTCCTTGCCTCTTGAGATTGAGTGGAATATTAACTCACGTGCAAATATTTTCACTGAGCCAATGTATCACATAAATCCTAACCACATCTGTTTTAGATAAAGTACAAGCTGTCTGTACAGGAGTGACTTAAGTCAGGTATTTTACAATAATCTAGAGTATAAAGCCTTCACCACTTTTATCCTCATTAATTTTCAGTCTCAATTAAGTAAGTGTAAAAATCCCAAATATTTTCTCTTGCCTCTCAAAATTTGAAACTGTTTGTTATTAATTACATTGTTGATTTGAGTGCAGCATGTAAAAAGTGATACAAATTAATAAAAATATTTCAAATTATTTAAGTAATTGCTAACTAATCAGGAGATTTCCAGTGTGTGCAATGTTCACCAGCTGTTGGGAATCCTGCTCAGCTATAGACTATCTTTAGTGCAATACTCTGCTGTGTAATCTGTTAGCAGGGGGTACCAGGCTCTCTTGGTGAGGTGTTCTTTCTGGAAATGGCCAAGTAAAACGTGCTTGATATTCAGTTCTGATTATCACAGATCTGGAAGCACTATTGTTTGCATTGCAGATTCCTGATTACATTGCCACACTTAGGTTTGTCCCTGTCTTCTTGCGAAGACAATACAAAGATTGGAGATTTGCACAGAATCCAGTGCCTTTTGCTTCTGTGTGCTGACTGGAGCTATTAATGAGCTAAGTGCATAGTAACTGGTTACCCAGTGTATAGATTTGAAATTTGTTGTTTGCTGTTGAAGTGGTTTTGTATCCTTCGTATCAGCTGATGTTTTTTTTTGGTTTTTCTTCTTCTACAAACAAACTATACTTGTCTGGCATTTGCTCTTCTGAAGTATACATTTAAAATTAAGTTCTCTGTAGTAAAAGCATTTTTCTCTCCTGTATCATAGCTTGGGAATTTCCTATTCTTAGAGCTGTGGTGTATTACTTCTGTGGGCTTATTTATAGCACAGTAAAAGCCTTATTTCTGAGCTGTGCTTCAGAGCGGGATGCTATCCGTTCTTGGTGCTGGACTGTGTCATTTTAGCATTATCATCTTCAGGGTCTGTGCAATTCTGTGCTGTCTCAGTTTGGACTGGGGGAAGGGACTGTGTCTCAGAGGTGCCGTCTGTCTTTAGGGCCTCTTCCAAGAGAGCTTTCTGCTGTCTTATCCAGCCTGGGAGTCACAGTGTGGAGGAGGAAGGCAGGGAAAGGGCCATATCCTGTCTCCTTGCTAGTTCCTCCTTGGCAGTTCTTGTTGTGGGAGATAGGTGGAAACAGCCGTCTTTTCAGTTCCCACAATGAAATGTTCATAGTTGTTCCTGACACTTCTATGGAGCATATAAGAGGGAGAAGTCTCTATGCCCCCCTGTTTTTTCTTTACCTGTCTATTGATTTTGTACAGCATAGAGGGACAAGAGAAATGAAGGCTGTTTGCCTATATGCATGGCAGAAATCTCATCTTTCTTTTCCTTCATCCTTTTAGGGAGTCCCTTCCTCCTTCAAGGCTCTCATTTTACACTGAGATACAGTCAAATTTATGGCTTGATTTGTGTGACCAGTGTGAAGGCTTACAAAATGCTTTTGCCCCCACAGTATGTAACTCTCAGAGTTGGTTTTGAAACTATCTGGTTTTGTTGTAGATGCAGCTGATGTCTTGCATTATGTCTGAACCCCCCCCCCTTTTTTTTTTTTTTTTTTAATATTATTGCAGCCCTTGGGCCTATGGACTACATGCTGTCATTCTCCCTCGCCTGGCCCAGCCCCCACCGCCCTCCCTCCCTCCTGTCCTCTGGACAGAGCTGCATATTGGCATCACTCAGGGAGCACAGAATGTATTGTCTGATCATTTCTGCTTCTCATCCCCTTTGGCTGCAGAAACTTCACATTTTTGCTTTTTGTGTGTGTGTGTGTAAAAGGCTTCCATGGCTACACAGTGTGTTGTAAGATTTTAATATCTAGGAATTTAATAGTAGCATGTAATGCTTCAAGGCTGCATTGTTCACTTGCAACAATTCTCAGTATTGTTTTCATGCACTAATCTATACTAGATCATTATAATGATATAAAATTCCGCTCTACAATTAAACTGTGGGAATTGACATAAAAGACCTGAATAACTTGGTTTAAGTGGAACAGATGCTGCTGTTATTCCATGTTAGTGTTCTGTTTTTATTATCTATTTAATCTCCACAATCTTATTGTCTCCATAGGAATAATTCAAGAAATATTATTTATGTAAAGATAAATATTCAATTCATTATTTTTATATATGTTATGTATTAAAGCACAATTTAAATTATGTTATAACCATAAAGGGCTGGTTTATGATTTTTTCCTGTGCAACTGGGTGTTAAAATACAGTAGTCATTACAGATGTTGTACCTCTGATGTTCCATTTTATCTGTCCTCTGAATTAAAAACAGATAAGCAATATTTGAACCTAGTAGCATAGAGATTCCTTTAAAAGAATATTTTTTTAATGTACTTTTCTGTGTGTAGGTGTTACCACATGACAGTAAAGCACGTCGTCTCTTTGTAACAACTGGTGGACTTAAAAAGGTTCAAGAAATAAAAGCAGAACGTGGGTCACTTCTTCAGGAATATATCAACACTATTAACAATTGCTATCCAGAGGAAATAGTAAGGTAGGGAAAATTAAATTTAAAAAATTCATCCTTAGAACATTGTTAGATGTTTTTCACAGGAACAATGCAAAGCAAGAATTTAAAATATTAATTTAACTTATACATGAATTTTGTTTTTTAGTAAAACAGCATAACATTTGGTTAACTGCCCCAGTGGTAACACAACTGCTAGACACGTACTTTTGACCACCTTCTCTTTTCTGATTGTTTTTGGAATCAAATTTCTTTGTAAACAAAGCCCAAATAATCAGGCTTTTGCAGGAAGCTGGGAAGAAAAGTCAGTCCTGCACTACCCAGACAGACTCTGAAGCTTCAGCACAACCACTCTCATATTAATGAATGTCTGTTGGAAGTTTAGTTCATCTTGGTAACTTATTTATGGATTACTCAGGCTCCAAAATACATGTATTGGTGAATCTTTGGTTGCATCCTTGACTTCCCTAAGAGCCTGTCTGAACTAGTGTGTTCAGAAGCTCCTTTGAAAGTTCCTCTGATGTACAGAGGGTCCAGAGGCTCTCTTGCACAGTTGCTCTGCCCACAGCTGCCCTTCCTCCCCCAGCCTCATCATGAGGCTTAAGTGTTATATAAAAGGACCATACACCAGCTGTCTGCACCAAGTTGAACTTTGCCCTTAATGAATACAGAAACACTATTAAATAGCTTACAGTCAAAATGTCACCATCCTAAATTGTAATAATGAGAGAAATGCCCTCCTAGATTCTAGATATCCATTTACCAGTCCTTCACTCCATCAACACATCAAAAGGATGTTGCACTCATGCGCTCCCTCTACAGGCTCTGAAAATTTGCATCATCAATTTTAATTATAGCAACAGAGTTCTTCAGCTAATAGTAGCTACAAACCAAGTCACACAAAATGAAGCCCTGTATGTCTCCACAAGGAAAAGCCAGTGGCTGGCAAATGGGTAAAAGCAAAATCATAAAGAAACTTCATTCTGCAGCTGATACTTCAGAGGGAAAGAGGACATTTGCTTATGCTTTTCTGGATATAATTATTGTTTCTTTGTTACAGCTATCCCCCCCCCCCCCCCCCCCAATGAAACAAGGTTACTCATGTAGACTGGGATGTAATAAAGAAAAGGGCCCCTTCGAGCATCTCCTGCTTGCCTCTTTGTGCTACTGCCTGATGTTGGTTGTGCTGCCTGAGGCACAGCTGCTATAATAGACTCCAGCTCTGGGTTTGTCCTGGAGACCTGTTATTTTAGGCTGTTTGCAGACTGAATATAATAATGCATTGAAAAGTTAGCTTTACAATGAGAGAACTAATATGAGTTTTAAAAAGGGTTACATTATGCAGAAATCATCCAGAAAATGAAAATCAACAAGGTAAATGGATCTTTCTTTGGTGTGAAAACGTTGGGGATTTCTACTTGAATGCATTTTAGGCATGCATTACATGCAAGTATGTTCCTCTCTATAGTTAAAGCTTACAGGGCTCAGAGATGACAATTTACATGCCTGCAAAACCAGAAATATACTGAGATGTATGTTTTTAGAATAACACAGTAATAAATTTTAGATACTCTTGACCTGGAAAACAAGAACTAAATGCAGCTTTGGTGATGCTTGCATATTGGAAGCATGTAGTTGGTCCATTGTGGAAAACCAACTGAATGACAGCAGGACAATAATGGCACCATAGAGTCCTACTCTAATGAAACCCTATTGGATAATCTCCGTCCTTGAGTTGGCATTGGAGACAGAAGGTCATTGTGATAATTTTTTTTGTTCCAGAATCAATGTGTCTCACATTGATGTAGACTTCACATTAGCTTTGGGGTGTGTGCTTATGTTTGATGAACAGCTGTAGACTATTGTTGTCTGGCAGCCTATGGTTCTGTGTAAACTCATGCTTTTTTATTAAAGGCCATAATTTCAAAAGAAGTTAACATCTACATTTCTCAGTAAAGACAATGCTTATGACTGCTGAACTTATCTAAAAACTAGCCACTTACTTACGTGCCCTAAAAGAAGCTAAACATATTTTTGAAAACTTGACTTTTAAGTATAAATGATAACATAAGATGAAAAGCAGGCTCTTAAAACATTGTAGAGGAATAACTGTAGAATTCCTTGACCAGTGTTTAATGCTAGGATTTTTTCCTGATCAATAGAAATATGAATAGTGTTTCATTACTTAGCACAGAACATGCCTTGTAGTCTAATGCACAAACAAAATGTTTCTCTTTCAGGTATTATTCCCCTGGATATTCTGAGATACTTCTGGAAAGGTTGGAAAATTACCAGCCAGTTTTATAAACTTCATTTTTTTTATTAGAGCTGTATTTCACATTTATGCCTTTATGACTATAATACGAATACAGCTGTTGAAACTCTTGTTTGATTCTGAAATCTCCTTCTACTGTTTGAACTACTGAAAGAGCTCAGCAATTCCAGCAAGCTATATTTTGTTCTTTATAAACTTGTTTGATAAGTTTTTGTCCTTTTTGTTTTTTCTCTAACATTACTACCAGATATTGTAGCATATATGAATGGAATTTCACGCAGGGGTGATGATTTATCACAGAAGCTTTTTTAGAATCAGTCATTTCCTTTTCCTTCCACAAGAAAGGTTTGTTATTATCTCATTCAAATTTTACCATTCTCAGTACTGTAGCCATTTTCCCCTTTTGCTTTTGCATATTGTTTAGAGCTTCCCAAGCTCGATGAAGGGGAAAAAGCTGGCCCCTGTGCTTTTTTCTAATTATGGAATCCATTCTGCACTGAGATATCTCCTACTGCTACCTTTCAGAAAGTAATGTAATGTGATTTTGCATCTCCAAACATGTTAGTAGCTGTTAAATAAAGAAATAATCAGATCTGATGATGATAAAAGGGCTGAATTCTGCATGATATGATAGTGTGGTGGTCCTGGCATGGTAGATAACACATCTTCTGCAAAAGTCTTCCTAATTAAGGCAGGATTCACTGTGGAGGGAAGGAGCAATACACTGTTTGGTGTATGCATTGTTGTTCCTCTTGGAAAGGACAGAGTGAACTTAGAAGTTCCATGGGCACAAAGGGAAGGACGCTGGGAGGTTTGGCTCCATTTGAGTCAGCAGCAAATTTGTGTGGCTCAGAAGAGAGGAGAATTACTTGGCTGCAGGAACACTGTTAGGAAAGTTCTGAGCACATTCAGAGGAAACCTGAGGACACTGGAGTCCCACTGATTGGAGTGATGGGACCAAGGCTGCTCAGTACTTATTCTTCAAGAGGTGAAATTGCTGCAGAATTGAACTGAAGCACACTTGGAACTTAGTCTTGAAGTTGCAGATCACATTGATGTGGAGGTTATTGGAGGTATGAGCTCTTGTGTGTCTGTAGAACATCCTTGAAATATTTTTGCCTTCTTATGTAGAGTGAAAAGAATTTTACATTCTGCTTAATGCTCTGGTATACTGTAGCAGCATACAACCCTTTAATATTCCCTAATATGTAACTGTCTTTTACCATTTTTTGTTGTTCTAACCATTTTTGTTTTACTATGCAGCAGTTTTTTGTGGTTTGTTGTTGTTGTTGTTGTTGTTTTTCCTAAAGAGTAATAAACAGTGTTTCTGGAATGGGATGTTGAAATACTGGCAGCCACAAGGAAAGACAATTTTTGAAAACCCCCGCAGGAGAGAAACTTGTCTACTTTCTTAAACATATTAACTGAATGAGTTTATAAAACAGGAATAGTCTCTTCTATTACTCGTAAAACAGGAGCAAAGACTTATTGCAGTTGGAAATGATTTAGAGTGGCTTTTCTCTGCCAAATTCCAAATGACTATTTTCTTTTATTCTTGTCAGCATATTTTTCAACAGTTTACAAAAACATGGATGGGCTATCTTGTGTTAAGGTTTAATTCTACAGAGGGCTGTGCTCCCGCTGTGAGGTATTTGGTGCTCTCAGACTCTGCTCTTCAGAAGGAGCAGGGGATAGACAGCCTAACTGAGATGGATACCGTTGGTGTCATGAATACCGGTATAGAAGCCACACCAGCTGGGTTAGCCCACATCAGAGTGAAAAGTCTTGGAACTGACTAGTTTCTACCAAATGCCTTTTCGTTTTTGGTGTTTATATTCTGACATTATTAATGCTAGGACACTAGTGGAAAAACATTAGGTCTATTAAAAAGATTGTTGTAATACTCAATAATTTTCTCACGTGCATTATGGATATTTAAAAATAAAATCTTGTACAATCTCTAAAAGAATATGTAATGGAAAGGCTTCCAGACAGTCTTGAAGGATCTGAAACCTTTATTTTCCCTAGCAGAACAGAAATGGTGCAGAGGGCTGAATGCAGTTGCAGTGCAGATGGGAGCAGGGTAGGCATGGAGCTGTGTACCCATAGCTGCATCATGTGCTTGGGAGCACACCCACACCACACAATGCTAATGTATATGTTTTGTATGGAGAGAGCAAAGAGGCTTCAGTCCCCTGACAAATGTGCTCCTGCTGTGTCACACTGTGCTACACTGTAAGGATTCCACAGGGTTAAATTTCAATGCCTAAACAATTTGCTCACAGTCTTTTCACAGTCTTTTTCTGATTCCTGACAAAGGAAATGATTGCACAAGGCAAACCTTCAAAGCGATCTGATTGTGCAGAGCACAATCTAAATCAGACCTAGCAAAAATACATCTTTACACCAGCTAGGCAGTTCTGTCCTAAGCCAGTGGCTGTTTGGCCTTTTGTTGCAGGACTCTCCTGGACGATGCCACATCCCATTAGGCTGTGGCAGCACAAAGTCCCCTCCCGCATACTTTGAGACCCCCTCAGCTCTTCTTTGCTGGCAGGCTGCTTCCCTGCATTGTACTTATAGCTTCTGGCTGGAGGTTTCTCAGGAGGTATGTGTCTGCACAGTGCAGATCCTAGCCAGAATTATCACTAATTTGTATTTTAGGCTTACATTACTAGGGTAAGAGTTGCTCTTTTCCTGTAGTGTTTCACGAGTTCCGATGTACAGCATTTCTATTCCATCCTCTTATTTGGCTTAAGTCATCATCTAAAGCTATATTAATGTTTGTAATTGCTACTCTGGCAGGCTTCAAGAGTTTATCATTTGCCTCGATTACATAGAATAAAATGTAGATTTGCATTTTAATTAATTGTGTAAATGCTGTTTTCATGGTAGCTTGTGACTGATCCTAGAGAAGATGAAGAACAGGCTCATTTTGCAGCTTAAGCCTGACACCACCTTGGATGTTTGTCTCAGCTTACCACTCCACAGTGCCTACTTCTGAGCTTAGGACATACAAGCATTTCAAGTAAGAGTCCCTCTCACAGAGGTGGCTTATTAAGACACACAAAGAAAATTAAGCCAGTGCTTTGGCAGAACTAAATGTAAGCGGAGACAGCCCTTAAATCATTTTGCCAGTTCCTTTGAGTGCAGCATTGGGACTTTTCAACCCAAGTCTTTAAAGATCTTCTCTGGGGGCCCGAGCCATGATTTTTGTCTACATTACTACAGCTATTATTACATCTACAGATGTAAACCAGGGCCTTGAAAGAACATGTGGATGTGTAAAACTTTACCATATTTCATTCAGTGGATGGATTAACTGGCCTACAAAAGCTCCATTCTTTATCTGAATGACTGGAAACCAAGAGCATATGAAAAGGGGAAATTCAAGGAGTTCAACTCTTGTGCATATAATATGTTCTGCATTTCCAGAGGGATTTACCAGGGGATTGCTTTGTCTCATCTGAAGTGATCAATCTGCTGGAGATCTGCATCTTAACAAACAAATGAACAAACTGTTGAAGGAGCTGAATGGAACTGGTGAAGGAAGAAATGAATCTCATTTTGTGAAGTAAAGCATAAAGTTACTGTAATTAGAAAGCAGATGGAGTGTGGGTAGATCCTCAGTGTTCTTGGTGAGTTCTAAAGGGGTTGTGAATTAGCTTGGCCAAGAGGGAGTTTTGGGCATGGAGGATGCCATGGGATAGCCTTCAGCTTCTGGTGTAAATTGGAGTTCGCCGATTTTGGGGCATGTAGGGGTGGCTGACTATCCTCCCTTCAGGTGAAGAATCCGTGAAAGCATGCTTGCCTCAGTATCTTCCTTAATGGCTGCTTAGTGTCCAGTGTCTTCGTTGTTAGACTTCTGGATGTCACTATGTGACCAGGGCAGAAAAAAGATAGGGAGTAGTGCTAGATTGCAAAGCCAGTGGTTCCACTTCTTGTACTGACATAGGATTGCTTTTATGGTCTTGGATAATTACTACAAATCCCTATGTATCATCATCTTCAGCTGTGAAGTATCTGTTATACTCCTTTGTTAACTTGCAGAGTGCTGGGAAAATTAAATTCATATGAGAGGTCGATGCAGCAGAACTTAAGTTCTTTATAACTAATACCATATTCAGAAAGGAATATTGTTCAAGAACCTACAAAAATTCACTTAAGAAATCTTCAAGATGCTGATTTTTAGAATTTGAATTGAACTCCAGTGGATTTTGTGAGTTTCCTCATCTGACACAATTTGAAGGGATCTTGGAGAAAGAGAAAATTACAGTGTCTCTCATGACTATACTAAAACTATTTGTGTCATTTTTGTATAATACTTAACTGTTAATATTGATGCTACTATGCTGTATTCTGTAGTTACCTCTATAATTTAGCTAGTGAAAATACTAATTACGTTATTACCGCTGTACTGTATTTCTAGATACTGCACAAAAGATTGAATTAGAAAATACATATAAGCAATACTAAAGCATACTTTGGTGATGAGAATGCTTTTTAAACCAGGAAATGGTATTGTGCTGCCTTTCATAAGAAGTTACTCTTACTTGAGTTAAACACGTTTTGTAGTTGGTTGTGTACCCTCCTACCCAGAGGACCGATTGTGAGGTTTGCTGAGTGCTCAGCAAAGTGCTGAGGACCATGATCTGTAGCAGAAACCAGTTGTGTTCACTATCATGCATCAGCAAGCTATGGAGAGGAACGATGTGAGGGTACTAATGTCATCATCTTAACAGATTTCCACAGAGATTTTGAAGGCTTGCTTTTTCTTCATAAAAATATGCTTGTTCCTACTAGTTCCTACCTTCAAATTGAGTTAAATAATAGGTACCCAGATTAACTTTAGCTGTCTATATTTTGTTCCTTTTATAACAAAAATTAAATTTTGGGAGGGTGGGAAGTGTGTTAACGTCTTTCTTTAAAACAAAGTTCTTGATTATTTTTTGTGTCAAACTCAGCAACAAAACTCTTTGTAATCTTGTGACAAGATCTGTGCCCTTTGCTCTCAAGGAAAGTTTTGTCTTCGCTGATACAGACTAGTGATGTGTTTAATCCCTGTTGTCCTATTTATAATTAGGTCTGATGGCCTCTATACATGTTCACCTTTCAATATTAGGTCAGTGTTAAAGCCATTATCAACCTAAAAGGTTGGGTTACTACCAAGATTCAGCCTTTGTTGCCCCACAGTGCTATAAATTATATTACAATCTATTACTAAAAGTTAATAATACACAATATAGAGGTCTGATGGAATCATGTTAATGAGAACACTGAAGCTTCATTGACTTGCAATATCATTAGAGCTCTGAGACAGGTTTATAGCCTTGTACAAAGTATATCTGTGTTGGTTTAGACACAGTATTTATTTGGTCACACCCAGCCAAATGTTTCCTTACTAAATTAAAATAAATGCTGGTTAGTTCAATGAGCTACAAAGATATATAGCATAATTTCAGGTTCTCAAGTCACAGAAAATAAGCCCCAACAATGGAAATCAGTAGAGGATCAAAAATGATGGCTATACTAGAGTGAATATGAACAAAGAGGGAAGGGAGTTTACTGAGTTGGGTGAAGTTAATTTTTTATGACTCAAGCAACATATAAAATTTGGAAAAAACAGCTCCCCTTTGTAGTCTGCTCTGATTTTTATGTAACCCCCTCCCTGCATACACATATGTACACACTTGCAAGCATGGTCAACCAAAACATAACAATTTCTGTCTTTGCTTTTACAAGACTTGCCTCTCTAAAGCATCTTTAGTGACTGAAGGAGAGTGGGCCATTGACAAGTCCTCTGCTCACTGATGCCAACTTTATGGTACTAATTTCCATTAAGGTCAGCAGCACCCACCTGATTTCCATTGCAGTGAGAATCAGACACTGGATCTGTATCACCTGTACTCCTTTGTGCTCAGAACAGCTCTGCTTCTTGCTGGAAACAAGGCAGAAGTGATAAAATGATTTTCTTTTTTTCTTCCCCACCAGTGCTTCAAGTGAGGCAATGGTAGGAAAATCTTTCTAGCACTTTCAGGGAATGGCTCATACTCTGTGTTGGAGACTGAATCCCCAGCCGCACAGGGCATTAGGTAGGAAGGAAGATAGAAGAATCAGTAACATACTAGTGTTGCAGCTATTACCTGCTTTGGGAAATGAATATGTAAGGAGGCTTCAATTTTTCTATCTCCTTTCATGAGTAATACCTCCTTGCTGTAGCCATCTCTGAGTTTGGTCATGGGGTTTGTCTCTGCCTCCTGCTTTGGGGCCAGGCAGTTGCATCATTTTGTGTTTATGCTAATATAGTCGTGCCATGGGAACGTTTGGCAAAATTGCTGTTTAATCTACAATATAAGAATGCTTTAGCAGCTGTTTTATAGCAGTTTAACTACTCTGACCTAAATGACTGTTCTTAAGAGATTGAAGAGTAATTGAAAAGGTGAAAAAGTCCAGGACCGTCCTCCCTTTTTTTTTTTTTTTTAAAATGGCTTTATAAACAATTTGAGTTCCTCTGCAGAATTCAGATGAGAGAGAAAAGAATGCCAGTTTACTGGGACTTGTTCTCTGACCACCTGAGAAAAATGAGGTTTTCATCATCTGGAGTTATAATAAAACGTGCTCTCAGCTGGATTCCTTCTGTGTGAAAATAGACAGAGCTACATCATTGCGCACCTGAAGGAAGGGCACAGGACTACAAAAGCAATCTGAAACCTGGATTTTTTGCTGCTCTTCTGACACCACAAGTAATTTTCTGTAATCTTAATGAAAATTATTTGAATCTTGAAGGAGGGATATACATACCTCTCCCTTCCCCTCAACCTGAGTAGTGCAAAGGACCAGAGCTAGAAATCCCTTTATACACAGCATAGTCACCTGTCAGGATCATAGTGTGAAAACCTTTAGCAATAGCTGTTGAAGGAACTGAAAAAATCCACAAAACGAAAAGGTAATTTAGGAAAATTCACTAGTATGCTAATAAAACTTCAGATGAATGTTCATCTGTTGCAGATGAATGAAATGTGGTGCTAGTGTGTTGGAATCCTGGGGTGATAGACACATGAAGAATACATAAAAGATGGATGTTAGTTAACTAGTGCTGCAGACAGGCCATCCTACTTGTCTGGGGAGCAGGTCCTGAAAACCCTCAGCCAGGCAAAATCTTTTGTTGATTTGAGGGTGACTGCACTGAAGGAAGGTTCCCGGGCCGGGGCATATGGCAGTCAGATGACAGCGGTGCAGCTCCCGTGATGTGCTCTGGACTGGTGGAATGGTTAGATGACAAAACTCTGCAACTTCACACAAGTGTGGTGTAATTTGAAGCCATTCTGCAGGGAAACCATAGGCAGCAAGTACAATTTCTAAGCCTGATATAAATTCCATCCTGTTTAACTGCCATCAGTTCTACTGCTGCAGATTAGCAAACCAAGTGAATGAACAAAGCGATGGAGGGATTTGATCGGGCTTCATAATGTGATTGAAAAACTCCTCATTAGAAGAGCATTTTCCATAGCCCCAAAACCACAGCACTGAGGTCTTCGCTGTCTTCTGTTGCTGTATTGTTATGCTCTGAGCAGGCAGCTCATTCATTTGCTTCTTTCCCTTTCTCCTACTGAACGAAACAGTGGTTCAGTCACTTCTGGATTTCCTTCATCTTGTCACTCTGTCTTTTTACTTCTTTCATTTGCTTTAACTCAAATTCACTGATGCACGTATCTCCTACATGACTTTATCTGTGGGAGAGATGCAAGAATTTCTCTTTTAGTTCCTTCCAGTGCTTTTCCAGATCTCAGGTACTCCTGGTTACTTGATTCCAGGTTGTGATGCACTTAAATAATGTGTCCTGTGTTTTTGTTTATTTGGCTAATTAATCTTCACATCTCCTCCTGCCCTTCTAAATTACCACTCTACACACTGCTTGTCATAGTTCCCACTCCTTTTGTTTAACTTTGCTTTTTCCAAGGCTAGTTACTGAGTCTTGGCAGAATTGTTACAGGATCTCACAAACAGCTGTTTTTTGCTGTGACAATAGGCTGATGTATGCCTTGAAAGAGAACACGCAGGCCTGCATATTAAATGCTTACAGTGTCATGACAAGCACAACCGATTTTTTAAAATCCGTTTAAAAAATTAAGGTGGAGATTAAAAATAGGAAATGATTGAAAAGAAACATTATCAAACTGAGGGGCAGGCATGCTTGAGATGAGCCAGACAGTTATCGGCTGTGAGGAAAATCTCAAAAAAGATCTCTTGCAGTGAAAGACCTCAAGAGGAGAGGAAAACACCACAGGGCCCATGACGTCCTGCGCATAGGCAATGTAACATGTGGGTGCCTGCACCATTTGTGCTGGGTTGTATCCTAGTGAAAGGATCATGGAGCAAATGCAGCTCTACTTATCCAGCAAGACAGGGTGTTCTTATTTTACAGAATTCATTTATTGCTTCAAATAAACTACATCGTGATCACTCTGAGCATGTATTTTAATGACTGCTTTGTTCTAAAGCTGTGGGGAGTACACTACTGTCTTCACCCTTCTCTCTTCCCTCTGTATCTTTCCTCCACCTTTCCTTTACTTTTCCCCATCAATGTTCGATGCACGCTGTAAGGTATGTCGGTGGGTATTACTTTCACCAGCTTTTCTTTGCAGTAGTATGTCTATAAATGGCAGGCAGCATCATTCCTAATTACATGTTGCCCCCAGATGCTCCATGGGTGATGCTGATGGATTGCTGTGTGGGTGGTGTTGAAGGGGCTGGGGGAGGGGGAGCTGGGATGCAGCTCCTCTAAGTGGTAGCAGAGGTCTCTCTTCAGGCTGGGCTTGCCATTCCTCCCTCAGTAAAGTGAGCTCGGGACCCTTGGAGGTGTGCATCGGGAAAGGGGTCTGGGCATCGGGAAAGGGGTCGTGATGCAGGACAGGCTTCAGGATACAGCCCAAACAAATGGGGAAGCAGGAGGCGGTGGCAGAGATGGAGATTTCACCCTTTACCTATCGCTGCAGAAACCACGGAGGCTGACAGAATACACAAGCTGCTAAATCACACTTTCTTGTTTCAATCCGCCCTCCCCAGCCCTTGACGCTGTGCCGGGCGGTGGGTGCTGCAAGGCAGAGCCTTGGCGGCAGGCGGAGGGCGTCTGCCTCGCCGGCTCCAGGGGCTCAGCTTCTTTTCCTGTGTGGGATTTCTGACGATGACCTTCCGCACGGGTTAAGATAGCCCTGTCACAGTCGAGGGCAGACCGTGCTCTGGAACTGAATCAGGCCATTTTTGGCTACCAAAAGCGTGGCCGTGGAGCTGGCGGACCAAGCCACCGAGTTCTACCAGTCGCCTGCTCCGAGGCAGTGGGTAGAGGAGAGGCTGGAATGAGCATCAGCAGACCCTGCCTTTAAAAGGGACAGGCCTTCCTGCAGCACACGGATGGACGTGCCTGCACTAGCAGACTGAAGAGGAAGGATGGAAAGCTGAGTGATCCTGGCCCTTGAAAGGCTGCTCTCCAAACCCCAGAGAAATCCAAGGAGAGGTGAGGTGGTGGAAGCAGGGATTTCGGGTCAAGCGTCTGTCGTTTTTGCACAGACCTTTCCTCTTCAAGGGCTGCTAATGGAGAAGGAGGAACTGAGAGACTGCACGTGTGTGAAAGCGCATCTACAGTCTGTTTCCTTCTGTCTTTAACTGTCCTGTGGTCCTTGACGGGTTTTATATTTAGCGTGCCTAGCAGGTCAGCCTGCCAGCAGGTCAGCTACTAGGGAAGACACGGATGGAGGCAGGCAGTACTGTACTGGCTTTGGGGACTGAAGTAATTGGACTCCATGGGTTTTTACATCCCAAGCTTAGTGCCAAGCCGGGAATTCGCCCCATCAGAGTGTGCACTGAAACTAGGAAGTGTCTTGGGACGGTGTGCAGAAGCACATTCAAGAACTTAAGACCAGACCAATGGTCCATCCAGCCCCGAGTCTGTCTCCAGCAGTGGCAGGAGGCAGTGCTACCTACAGAGAGCAGGTGAGCCTGGTCACATCCTGCAGCCCGTCCTCTCTGTACTCCCCCAGCATCCCCAGCTGTTGGATTTGGATCTTAGAAGCTCATCACTGCCTAACCCTTCTAGTATCTGCTTATGGACCCATTGCCCACTCACTCCATTTTATGAAGCCCTTCTAGAGTTACTTGCCTGAAAGAACTTAGTGTCACATACAAACTTGAGGACTACACTGTACGTTCCCCTCCAGGTACTCACTGAAAGTGTTGAGTAAAGCCAGTCCCACCATCAGTCCCACAGCAGGGAGACCTTGCTGATGCCTGTTCTCCACCCTGAAAAGTGACTATTAAGCCTTATCTTTTGCTTCATGTCCTGCCTCAAATTTTCTATCTGTAAGAGTCCTCCCACCCTGTGGCAAGTTAGTTTCTCTGACAACCTTTGGTGTGGAACCTCATCAAAAGATTTTTCAAAATTGGACGGTACTGTGTCTGCCAGACTCACTCTCCGTCTTTACTGACGCACTCTGAGAACTGTGGTGTGTTGGTGAGGCAGGGTTTCTCCCTGCAGAAACCGTGCTGCCTTGTTCCCAACAGACTATGTTTATCCCTGTCTACACTGGCTTTATTTTTTTAGACTCTACTGCCATTAGCAGGCAAAGTTCCTGGTCTGCAATTCCCAGGATCCCTTCTAAAGTCCTTTTTGTGGCCAGGAGTTGCAATGGCAGTTTGCCAGCCCTCTGGCAGCCTGGTGCTTGCCATGTGGGGTTACCCTCCCTGTCCCACGCAGCCTGAGGCTGAAGGCTGAGGATGAATGTTAGTCAGGGACAGTGCCGAGCTTTACTCAGGAGTGGAAACCACCATCCAGAGAAATGTCAGTAACTCATTTTTTTAACTTCAAAACTGTTGTGGTTTAACCACCGAAACCAGGACAAAATCATATTTGGTCAGCTTCTCAAGTGAGTACTTATGTGCCAGTTATTCTTTCCCACTCTTCCCTCCATAGGGACAAGGCATTTTACATGGCTTCTCATACAATGTTCTGCAAAATACAGAGAAGGTATATAGAGATTAGGTGATAATACAATTCCTGTCATAGGTCTTATACCTGCTATTGATATATAATTGGTAACTGATGGGATATTCCCTATGGTGTGATAGGAATATCTGCATTGGCAGTTTATTGGAGTAAAGGGGGGGAGAGAGAGACTGTGACTCTACACTGAAATTGTATAGATTAGGATTTAACAGAAGAAACGAGCACAAAACTAAAGAACATGGCTAAATACAGACCCTTTGGGCTAGAGAAGCACCACAATGAAAAATTTTTGGCCCAACTATTAAACACAGGTATTTCTTACATGACATCTGATGAGGGACAAATGCTGCTAAGGAGACTGAGAGGATCCAGCTCAGGAAAGAGGCTGGAAGGCGAGGAAGCCTTTTCTTGTGCCCACTCACAGGCAATGCAGTGTTGCAGGTAATGCTCTTTACTGATCATCACCAAGATGGGGAGAAAGGAAAATACAAAACCAAAACAGAAATAGTGAACAGAAAATAAAAACACAGGAAGCAGCAGTAAAAGATGTCAATTTTTTTGTTGGGCTCAAAGTGACTGCCGAGGAGCTTTGTTCTGGGAAGAGAAAGTGCCGCAGCAGGACGGCAATGCTTGGCTTGGGCAGGCTGTCATATCTGTCATCATTATAAGCACGGACAGATGATGATGATCTCTCCATTCTGTTTCTGGTTTTTCTCAGTCTCCAGAGATGCTCACCCAGCTGTTTTCACCACAAAATTTATTCATCTAATTTGTCCACTTTCCTTTTTTTTTTTTCTTACAGTGCTTCTTACCTTCATCAAGCTGGTAGCATCTTCTCTGTGCCCACTGCTACTTTCAGCCTTGCCTGTTCCTGGAGGTGCTGACTACTTTCCAGTGTCTGGTGGTGTGTTACTGTCTTCGTCCTGCACTGCTTTTCAGCTCATCTTTCCCGCACAACGTGGCATCCCGCACTGCGCGAGGCAGGGGCAAGGTGGGGGGGAGAAAAGCAGGCAGGGGCCGGGGGCTCTTTATGTGGGTCACTTCTCATAGATACAGGCTTCTTCCTCTCCTCTTATAGCTCCCTCTCTGCAGTCATGCCTCAGGTACTGACCCCACATTTATTTTCTAGCCTGCAGCAGCAGTGTGTCTAAAACCAGGCAGCTGACAGCACAGCTCGTTCAACTACAGCTATAAGATTTTGAAGACAAGGAGGTTTTGCAAGGCTGCAGCTGAAAAGAAAGAATTTCTAGAAGCTGGTTCCTCTCCAGAGTTTTTGGAGAAGATGTGTATGATCACCGAGGCTTTCCAGTCTCAGTTTTTGGTAAGTGAGTTGAAGAAAGGTACTGTAAGTCCTTTTTTTTCCCCCCAAATGATAACTAGGATATAGCAATCGTACTGAGTTATGTAGCACTCCGCACCCTCAGCTTGTCACAGCCTGTGTCTGAGGAGGACCACTTGGAAAGAGATTTACGTGCGGGCATTTTATATAATTTGAAACAGACTGAAGCTCAGTATCAGGGCATTTCATCACATGTAGAGCCTTAAAATTTTGATAGAAGTCATCTGGGGACCCGCACTGACAGCGTGCAACCCTTCTTGCCAGAGTTGTTCCTACCTGCTTGCTGCAGCCTGTGAAACAAACCACCACCCATGCAATTGCAGCGCAGAGAAAATGCCGCTGTGATGAATGATGTCCAGGTGTGACCTTTCACCTGTTACGGTAGCCAAAAATCTTTGCGGGAAGAGTGCATGATGGAAGATTATGGGATAATAAAATAAAAAAGATCAATCAGGTGGAGGATTCTGTTGTTAAAAAAGTATTAACTGTTTTTCAAATACACAGCCATCTGACAGGCCAGGCCACACCTAAAAGGGCTAATGATAAAGCCACAGTTGGCTGGAATGATTCAGTCCAAAGGGCAGGCTGGTTTGTTGGCAAATGCAGAGCATATCTTCAGTAAGCTGCTACAACGGATGCAAGAAACTGAGCACACAATCTATTATCAAATGCATGGTGGAAACTTGACATTTCAGCAATGTAATACACTTGTTTTTCCAGCAGCATGAGACTAATATACTCCTTTTCTGTGCTTGATGCAGCGTCATTCACATCTGAGCAAAATAAATGGGGAAGAAGATGATTTTGGTATCTATTCTTGGCATTGCTAATTTTAGCGCCACAAAGGAGAGAGATTTTTTTGCCCTTTTTTTTTTTTTTTTTTTTTTTTTTTTAAGAAAATGTAACAAAGGACATGAGTCTTAGAATAAAAATAATTGTGAAGGGCAACATCGCTGCTGTTTCTTTGATACTGGCACTTCAGTAGCTGCTGTACATCCCTTATGTTGTCTGGAACAAAAAACAGCCATCAAACTCTGACACAGTGGCATTATGAAATCTTTCCAGCTCCTCTGAACCCCCCAAAGGAAACCAGGGTTTGTGTAGGTGAAATAAATATAGAATGACCATGAATGAAAGCTTCTTAATTCAGCCCTATCAGTACAAAAGATTACTTCTTTAGTCTAATTTCTATGCTGCGTGCAGGAGGGTTTGAATCCCAATTTTGGAATCAGTTGCCTTTTTCCCTTTTGCAACACCTCCTTCTACTGTTGTGGTAGTCTGTAACATACAGATCCACCTATCGAACTAAAATTGTGGAGAAAGGGTTGTGCTTGTGGGTTTTTTTGCTTCCAGCCCTACCTTCTCTGAAATGCATGCAGATGTATTTATTCGCCCTATGATATAGCTCCTATTATGTGCTTTGCACCTTTAAATGTGCGAAACATCATGTCTGCCTGGCAGGACCCTGAGATTCAAGATGGAAGAGAGACAGGCTTTGTTTTCTCTCTCATGGAGATTTTGCATTCGGTCTTCCTTTACCGCTACATTGGCTTGCAGAGAGGGTTAGTAAACGACCCTGTCCTGTTTCCCAGTTTCCTTACATTTTCTGTACACAAAGAACAAAATACACATTTTCCCCCTGCACGGGGAAACAAAACGTGTACAAAACCTCTGTGCGGGAAGCAGCGTCTCCTCCGCTGCAGAGCCTTCTCGCAGCAGACAGGCAGGCTGAACGCTTGCATTTGAAACTGCAAAACAAAGAAAATAAACTAGCAGGCACACATTCTTGAGTGCCCAAGGACTATTTCTGTTCCTCACCAACCTGCTCGCAGCCAGTACAATAATGAAGGCGCGCTGCTGTGTGGAGGCCCCATACATATATGACTGCATTTTGCAGATTAGGCATTTGCCATTGCATTTTCAGATCGTTTCATTTTTCTACCTGATTCATCCATATTCCAGAGTACAAGAAAGTAAGAATACTACGAAGGTCATTCTTCACCCATGGTAGGTTACTGGTTAAATTGGTTAAGCAATGATCTGATTTTGTAACTTGTTCCACGTGAGCAAGTGAAGGGGCTGCAGCCAGCAGGGAGCGAAGCTCTGCAGCGTCCGATGGGGTGCCTTTCCTGCGGGGTGACGAGTTTGGAGCCCTGAGTTTTGCGAGGATAAGTTTCCCTTTCCTCACTCTCACATGGGCTTCAGAAGCTGTATGGTGACTGCTTTCTCAGGGGAGGTGAATCTAAGGCAGGCCAAAGTGAGTGAAGCCACATTAGTGTTCGGGTTTGTTTGTATGGTCAGAGGCTTACCCATGCTGTCAGTTCTGATGAGTTCATGAAGAAGTTATGGCAATCTGCGGGGAGGCCTCCAGGCTTTCAGATGAGGTGTGGACTGACTGTGGTTGGAGCTGCATTCTTTTTTCCGCCATACAAGTGACCTCCTTGGGAAAAAAAACCCCAGGACTTATGTCAGAACAGTATTCTGCATTCATTTAATAGAGATGCAGCTGCCGTGTGTGTAGATGTATGTGTACATGGAATAGTAGCGTTCGTACCAACATCCTCCCTCAAGAATCCTGTTGCGGGAGGACAGTTATAAATAACTCTTTGGCCACTATAATTGTTCTGCCAGTACAAGCTGCCAGAGAAATACATTGACTCAGCACATGCCTGAACAAGATCCTTCCCCAGGCAGCACCTCCCACCACATAAACATCCCCACAAAGTCATGTAGGTGCCTGGTGGGGCAGCGAGCCCCATCTGGCTGCTGCTGCAAGCTGGCAGAAGCCAGGGCTGAATCAAAAGTAATGTTTGTAAAACTTATGGAAGAGAAAAAAAAGCATTGCTTAGGCTAGCTAATACTTTTTCAGTACCCCCAGTTATAATTCTAACTACTGTTGCAAGAACTGCAAGTGCCTTTCCCCGCAGTGGTACTCTGGGTGTTTCTCGTGGAGAAATGGATGTTCTTCTCCAGCCACTCGCACGGAGCCACACTGGTCTTTACTGAGCCAAGTAAGATGATCTTGTATGTGTTCACTGACAAGTGGAACAAAATCATCCCCTGTGCTAATGTTCTTAATGTCTGCTGCTACAATGGTTTTTATGCCTCTTCTGCCTGCCACGGTCTTACCAAAGAAAACTCCCTGGCTCCGTACCAGGTAGGAGGCTACAGTCCAATTTTTTGCTGCTGTTCCTGGAACGATATTAATTCTTTTTGATAATTACATGGGAGATTCTTTTTCTTATTGTAAAAATTACCTTAAAAATAGTAATTAGGAAGCTGTCATTATTCTATTTTCAAAGCAGATTCTGCATGGAATAAAGGACCTAGAGATGTGATTTGCTTTTTATCTTTTGGAGCACCAAAAGATGGCTATAAATGAATTCAAAAGTAATTTTCATGAGAAAATAATTCCTCTGTTATACAGACCCTATTTACTGTTCTTCTCAGGGCCTGTTGTACCTGTGTAATTTGAAATTATTCAGAAAAAACCCCTGCCTTTTTTGTTTGTGCAAATTTCAGTTCTGCCTTTTTATTCTGCTAATTCTGTGTCTGATACTGTTTCTTCTACTATTATTAATTCCTACAAGTAATTGTAAAAGACTTACATCTTCAGAATATCACTCTCTAACTTTCCAAGAACCTCTTTGAACATACACAGTATGTTCCCTTAACCACATGGCTCCATTTAAACCAGTACAATTGCTTGGTAGGTATGTAGGTATACTAGGGTGCTATTCTTACATTGCTGTATCTCTTTCTTCAGACGGTGATGGCATAACATATACTAAGGCATCATACCTTTATATGAGGAAAATTGCATATGCAGTAAATGTTTTACCAGTATAACTACTCTGGTAAAATAAAATTACACCCTGCCTAATTATAATGAAAGAATACCAGGGTGTAGACCAAGACTCACTGGTTAATTCTTTATTACAGTATGTTTCCAGCTGCAACAGAATTTAAATATCACATTTTCCCTTGTGGGTTATTTTAATTTTTTTCCATAATGTCACGGATTTATTATTTCTAAATGCAATGATGACATAAATTACAATGGGAACATTTTTATCTTTGCCCTGCGTTCAGTAGAGACAAACCTCTAGAAGTCAAACAGTGAGCATTCAGAAATGAGCTTATCTCTGAGGTTAAACAAGATGTGGCAACCTTGACATGGGTGTCCTGCATCAAGAAAATGTCATTTTTCCAGCCCCTAGTAGTCGTCCTCATTCTGAAATGTGAAGATAGTTTTGTAGCTGTGTATTTACATATTTTTAGCACCGTCATATACTTTGTTTTCAATGGAGATGTTATATTTAGAAGTTTCTCAAAATGTGGAGCATGTGTTAAATTTCTTTTGCGTAATCCATCAAGACTAATTTGATTTGAGACCAGTGCCTTTTCCCCCCCCCCCCATCTGTTTGGAAAAGTGCAGTTGTAGAGACATCAGTCATGTAACACTTTCTGTGAAACAGCTTTACTGACAGTTGGGAGTTGTCAGTAACCATGTGGATTTCAAGCTCTCAGTCTGGCTATGATGAGAAAACCCCCCTGACACATAATTTCCACAGAGCCACAGAATTTAAGGCCGGAAAGACCCAGCGTGATCATCTAGCTGACCTCCCGCTTAGGCAACCCAGGGATAAGTCATGTTTCAAGCCTAATAGCTGCAGAAAACACCAGCTTTTGGGACAAATGTACACTCAATTTAATAGCATTTGCTCGTCAGTCAGCAGTAATTTATTTCAATAGTTAATGACTGTTATTTAGTTCATATATATGTTGTGTACATAACTGTGGCTTGTTTCTGTTTCAACTGATCTAGCTTCAACTTCCAACCTTTGGGAAATCTTTAAGAGATGCTGAATCTGTGTTCCTTGTCTAAATGCACAGAGACCAAAGCCTGTGTTGGGTGAGGGTAGAATAGGCAGATGCTCCAGGCAGCAAATTGCTGGAAGCAGCAAAACAGATCTGCGGAGGGAAAACCATGTCCCTGCTGCCCACAGCCCCGCTTTGAGCGTGCTCCCTCAGCACTGGGGCAGAGGCGGGAGCAGGGCTTGCAGGGCTTGGCATGGGCTTGCAGGGCTTGACACGGGCTTGCAGGGCTTGCTGGCCCTGCCTGTGTGTGGGAGGTGGAGGAAAACATGCCACAATGCCTGTAAAAGCTCTTTTCTTTTCAACTAGGAAGCAGCAAAACTCAGGTTTGCCCTTATGCCGCTGAGAAATGTGCAATCACCTCTCTTCGAACCAGTGCAGAAATCTCCATTATGTTCACGTTTGAAAAGCTGCTATACTGAAATGTTTCAGTCTCTCACCATAAGACATTTTGTACCCTCTAGGACTCTCTCCTTTTCATTTGTATTCTGCTCAGGAGGTGGCCAGCGGAACAGCCCACGAGGGCTGATGTCAGAGGTGACGTAACCTACTGTGTCACACTTGGCGTTTCCTTTTATCCTCGTTGGTGTGCACCGATCTTTGTATATTAGCTCCTTTTGTGACAGCAATATGCTCTGAAAATTCAAATTCATTTACTGTGCTCGCCAAGTCTTTTTCCCTAACCTCTGCTGATCAGCATGGCATCTCTTCTGCTGTAAATCTTTCATCGTTGTAAATGTCTGAGCTTGCTTTTGGCTGCATTGGAAAGCTTACGGTTTCACTGTGCCGATGCAAATGATCAAGTTGACTCTTTGGGTTACAGTCTTTCCTCCTTGTTATTTACTGTTCCCCCGATCTTGGAGTTTTTTAAAACATTGCTCAGGAATCATTGTATAGTTTCTTCTAGTGCAGTGCAAAAATACGAAATAGTGCATATTCCGCTACCTTCTTCTTGCAAATTGGAAACAAATCCACTTAATCTTATTTATAATCATATTTTGTTAACATTTCACACAGTTATTATTTCAGTTAGGTAACTGTAGAATCAAGGGACCTCTGGAGTTCATCTAGTCCAACACCCTGCTTGAAGTGGGGCTGTCACCAACACTGGACGAGGTCAGCCATGGTCCAGCTAAATCTTGAAATATCTTCAGCGGCAGAAGTTCCATAACCTCTCTGGACAACCTGTTTGAGGGTTACACTGCCTCCTGGTGAACATGTCTTCTCATGTCCACACCTCAGCTTGTGGCCACTGGCTCCTTTTACAGCCTCTAGCACCAAGAAGACAAGCTTGGCTCTTGTCTGCGTAACTGCCCTTCAAAGAGCTGTGGGCAGCTCCTCCAGCAGCCCTTAGCCTCCACTTGATCAGACTAAACAAGTACAGCTCCCTCAGCTCCTCTCACATCCCTCCAGGCGTCTCAGGAACCCTCCACTGGACCCTTTCCAGATTCTCCACGCCCCTCTTGGACTGCTGGACCCAAAGATTGGGTGCAAAGCTGAAGAGAGTGAGATAATAACTTCCCTCAGTTTTCTGGCCACTGCCTTCCTAATGTAGCCCAGGATGTGACATGCCCTGTTCAGATGAGAGGACACTGGTGACTCACATTTGGCCTTGTGCCCTCTGTAATCTCCAGCTCCTTTTCGCCAGGATGACCCTTCAGCGAGGTGCTTCCCAGCCTGTAACGGATCATGTTTCCTTGCTGAACCTCATGAGGTGTCTGTTGGCCCAGATCTCAAGTTTATAAAGGAGCCTCTGCATTGAAGCTTTGCTGTTTGTCAGTCCAGACAGTTTAAGTCATCAGCAAATCTGACTGTGTCATCATCAAGGTTGCTGATGAAGATGCTGAACAATGTGGATCTCAGTACTGACCCTTTGGGTGCTTCTCTGGTAGCTGGTGACCTGCCAGGCATCACCTGCCAGTTTTCAGCCTCTCTTACAGTCTGTCTTTTTAGCCCACACACTCTGAGCTTCCAAATAATGATGTTGTGTGAGATGGCGTCAAAGCCTCACTAATGTCAGGGTAGCTTACACCCAGCGCTTTCATCTTCCTCACACATTCAGCCATTTCATCCTAGAAAGCAGGCCAGTTGGTCAGGTTCAGTTTGCCATCAGTAAATCCATACAAACTTGTCCTTTATGGCCTTGGAAGTGGATCCCAAGAGGGACACACTCATTGATCTTCTAGTGACTGAGTTGCTGCTCACCAGCAGATAGTTCCCCAGTTTCCTTTCTCGCCTTTTTCAAGATAGATGAAGCGTTAGACTTTTTCCAGCCACCGGGGACTTCCCCAGTCGCTGCAGTTGTCACAGACAGTAGACAGCAGTCTCACAATCACATTGGCCGCTTCTTTCAGGAAACGGGTGCTGTCCCTCATGTCCATCTCTTGCATGCTCCCTTTTTGCATCTGGTTTCATCAAGAAGATGCTCCCGTTGCCAATCAGGTCTTCTGTCAAAATTCTATCTTCCTGCACAGCAGGATTGGTTTTTGCTGAGCTCTCAGTAAGATCTCTTTAAAAATCATTCAGGTCTTCTGGGCACGTTTCCACCTCATGGTTGCATCCCAGGGGATTTTATTTAGCAACTCCCTGAGTAAACTGAAGTTTCTTCTTCTGAAATCCAAAGTCGTAACTCTGTCATTACCTTCCCAGCCTTCTTCTAGAGCCTGAATTCAGTTACAGTGACAGAAGATCAGCCCAGGCTGATACTGTGACGACATTCACCACTGGCAAGACAAGCAGACCGTAACCCCCAGCTGGGCCCTCCAGCATTCACGTGATGAAATTACCACTAGCGCAGTGTAAAAAGCTCCTGGATTGCCTGCTCAGTGCTGTGTTGCACTTCCAGCAGATGCCTGGATGGTTGAAATCCTCCATAAGGATCAGGATTGGTAAGAAGGACGCTTCTGCCCGTTGTCTGTAGAAAGCCCCGTTCACGGGCTCCTCCTGGTCAGGCATGCTGTGAGAGGCTGCCCCATCTCCAGCAGGACTGTCCTCTCTGCTCCTCACCTAGAGACTCTCCTGGTCTCAGCTTTCCCACTGGAGCTTGGTACAGTCAGGAAGCTCCTTAACACAGAGCACAACTCACATCATTCACATTTGATTCACTGTGATTCACATCATCTTGATTCATTTTGAATCTCTTGATTCATATCATTCTTGCTTCCTAATCAAGATGTCGCTGATCTTTAACCTTACAGTCAAATGCAGTTGAAGATAAGAAATCTAATTCCTCTTCTTACTATCCGGGCTTGGTATAAAACTGTAATAATAATAATAATAATAACAACAATAACAACAACAACATGTATTTCTTTATCCTCAAGCTCTTTGAACCTGACCTGCACAGATTTTAGCGTTCTCCAAGTCAAGACATTTGCACATGATGACATGAGAAAATGAAGCTGTATTTGCCATAGAGCGCTGCATTTGCACCCTGGCATGGTGCAGCTGTGAAGGTGGAAGGTATTAGAAGGGGATGTGAGCAAATCTTTGCGGTAATGAAAGTACCACACCAACACTAACATCAGGCTGAACAAGCAGAATTTTTTTCTTTATTGGTTAATCCCCCAAAGCCCCAAACAATCATGCAAAGAATAGATTCTTTGAATGAAAGTCACACATTAACTTTATGTTTATATTTTGCTTCCACTCCAGTTGAGTGTTTTTTTTCCTCCTTCTCCCATTCATTCATTTGACCAGGATTTTGTGTAAAAGAAGAACACAAGTGAGGATTATAATTTATTTTTTTTTAAAGCAGAGAGCTTGATGCAGAACTTGGGCTGTTCCTGTTGCCAGAAGGTGCAGCAGCCTGGCTGCACGGTGACTCATGGCCCTGTGCCACATCGCAAATAATGCTCTTATTAATCTCTCCAGGCTTTGTTCTGGCCCCCCTCCTAGCGGTGTCTGATTTCATGGTGCGGTGTAGCCAAAGGTCAGATAAACTACATGATGGCCAGAGCTGCTACTGAAGAAGGAAATCGGAAATGCCTCTCCCAGCAGTTTCAGCAATGAGAATGGAGAGAAAAATAATTTATTCTGCTATTATCTTGCCTGATGTGTCATCTCGTGTTGCTGTTTCAGTAGAGGAAAACTGTGGTACAGCAGTAACCCAGGGAAGCAGCCAAGGCCAGCTCTGTTGCAAATGCTTTTGGGTCTGCCCGGTTCAGTACATTTTTTTCAGCAAAAATGTTCTTTCTTTAGGTGTTTGATCATTTGCAACAACTGACAGTCCCAAGCTAAAAAAGATGCTGAGCTTTGTCTCTAACTGAGCTGATGTCATTGACTGATTCATTAATTACCCACTTTTCCCCAGATTTGATTCAACATACTGTTCACAAAGAGATAACCAGTCACAAATTAGTCAAGCTAAGTTTGATGTGCTTAGCGACAGGGCCGTTTTTTTGTTACCAGTTTCAGATGAGTGATTACTCCTGTGAAACTAGCAAGTGCTTCTTGCAAGTTGTTTCTTTTCCTCCATAGCTACCCAAAGTGTTTTTATTCAAATGAAATGGAGCCCATATGCACTGGGCTGGAGCGCTTTGCGAGCAGCTAGCATGGCCAGATCAAATACGTATGCTTACTGTAAACGTCGCATGGTCTTCCTTGCTCTCCTTTGAACCAAGCTGTCTGTGGTTTCTGGTGACTGCTGCCTCTCTGCTATCGGCTCTGGGTAACACTGACACAGATAGGACTTATCTAGAAAAAAAGAGAGGAGCAGAAGACATCATCACTTCCTGCACACGCGGTCCTGTCCGTTTCTATCAAAGGTTGAGACCTCATCAAAGCTCCTTTCAAGAAGTCCCCTGGGTCATATCTGAATGATTTTGGGGGCGAGGGGACCTACCTTTGGCCAGAGAGATGGAGGAGAGCAGGAAGATCGTTCTTCTAAAGCTTCATAATTTCATGGACAAGCATTGAAATTCCAGCCTTGTATTATGACCTTCAGAATCACATTTGGGCAAGCCTGTGGCGTGTGGGTCTGTGTTTTCGCTCTGTCACACGAAGATGCACCAGCCCAGCTCTCCACCGCTGTGCGAGGGCCTTCCCTCGCAGCGGAGCTCTGCCGCCCACGTGGGCACAGGGCTGCTCTCGGCCGACCCAGCAGCGGTTTGTTCCCAACTCCAGCAAATGCCAGTGATTGCACAAAGCACGGAAGAGCGGAGAGACCGATCCAAACGGTCTGCGTTAAACCCGACCTCTGCGACAGCCGGGGCTGGGCGAGGCTTTGCAGTGACCAGATTTTGAGGGGAATAGCCCCCAGCTCACCGCCCCGTTCCTCACCCTGAAGCTCACCCCGTTTCTGCACGTCAGCTCACTTGCTGCACCACAGGCCGTGGCAGGGACTGGGGAGGTGACAGCAAGGGCCAGCCCTTCTGTCCCAGCCTCCGTTGTCCCCTTTTGTCACCGCCTGTCCCTGATGGGTCTCCTATTAACCCAATGGCTGGCTGGTGGCAAACTCTGGGGGAGCCCTGCCCTCTTCGGTTCGCTTACCCAGGGGGGTTTACTTTGCGGAGAGCGGTTATTACTGGTCCGCTTTTGTTCTTTGTCATTGGTCCTGCCTTATTTTTACGTGGATTAACTGTTAATAATAATGTGAAGCGTTAAGCTTTGGCAACCAGCTGAGCTCTGCACAAATCCGAGGACAACGTGGCCGCTGGCACAAGGCTGCTGGCCACCACGGAAGCCGGCGGGACACGCCGAGCCGTCGGTTCGGTGGCCGGCATGAGCGGCTGCTTCCCACCGAGGCGGGAGGCGGGGGGCAGCCCGGCACATGCCGGCTGGCGCAGGGGTCAGCGCCGGCCCAGCTCCTCTTCGGCCCCGGGCTTCTCCCAGTGCTGCCCTTCGGGGCTCCTTCCCGCTCTCCCCGGCTCCTCATCATCCCTCAGGAAGGTGGCGGGAGGAGGGAGGAGCGGCGGGATGAGAGCTGGCTTTGCTCATAAACGCTGCAGAGAGAGGCACCGCCACGGGAATGTAGACGGACAGGCAGAGGTGATTAATAGTGATACATATTATTTTAATTGAGTCATGTTTGGCCTCTCGCTTTTGTCAGTACTCGATTTTTTGCTATTGTTACGGTGTGAATTTGGAATTAATGTGAAGTATAATAAGAATCCCTCAGCTGGCAAATGCAGGCAAGACTGAAAATTAAAATGCTATGTAAATCTCACAAGATTAGGGCATAAACTGCAGCAGGCAGTGGAACGGCTGAAGCTTGAAGATGCTGGAAAAGCCTCTCTCCACATTATTCCTGATAATACAAAATCAATTTACATTGAATGCATTTTTTCCAAATAACCATCCACCACATGCTATTTGATATTACTAATGAATGCAGAAATTGGATCTTAATACATTCCAGGGACATATTCTGCAGAGGTTTTATTAGTTCTAAAAATACTTTGTGGCATCGCAGTACTTTTTGTCATTAAAATTGCCAGGTTTTGTGATACAGACACCGCGGAATTGTAATTAAAACGCTGCGGCGCTGGCGGTGGCAGCATTTTGTTTGGAAATCCCAGGTCCTCTCCAATGGCTTTTGAACCACCGTTTACGAGATCCTACCACGCTCCCGCCTTCACGCCAGCTGTGGCTGGGAGAACGGCAGCCGGCAGCAGCCCACTGTAAGGCAGGATGGTGAGGGCGCACAGGACCCAGGCAGGTGGCGGCCAGACTCACGGACAGCACTGAACTCATGCGCACGGCTCTTCCTCGGGGCCACCGCGACCTTCCCCGATGCCCCTGAAGAAAAGGCAACAACAAGCGATTAGAGGAGTTTCTCCCAGGTCGGATGCAGCGCGGGTTCAGGGCTGTGAACGCCGCCGGGTCTTCACCTCGCGCCCTGGGGGGCTGCTTCTCCCAGAAGTCCCAGCAAATCCCATTGAAATGAAGGCCTCTAGCACGTGGAGGGCGAGAAATCCCAAAGGGCCTGACAAGGAGATAAGACCTCAAGCGCTGCAGTGCAGCCTGGGCTCACCGTCCCTCTGACAACCTAGATGGCTGCCGAGATGAAGCCGCGCTGGCAGCGCGGCGGTTGGATTGCGCTGGGGTTGGGGAAAACGCTGCAGAGCCCTCTGCTTGTAGGTCACCAGCTTAAATCTGCCTCGAGTTACGAGGAGGTGGAAGTCCCCGCGCTTTTGACAGTTGCTTGGAGCTCCATCTGCAGCACTGTTGGGGAAAATATCATTTCTCCCGCGCCGAAGCCAGCCCCAAGCCATTAATTCGCGGTGGCGGCGGGAGAGCGATCCGGCGCGCTGCAGAATCTGACCCGCCGTGCGGCAAGAAAGCTCGGCCGGCTCCCGGAGAGATGGGCCTGGGGCTCCCAGCGGGCCCGTGTCAAGCAAGAGCTATTTCTGACGTGCCAAAAGATGCTTTTTATCTCTGCAGATTAAAGCCAGCCTGAGCGCAGGGCTTCCCTGGAAGTAGGCCTCTCCGCGCGGTCTTGGGCGGTCGGGCAGCACCACCCCCCCACCCCCCACCCCCCACCCCATGACTCAGCTTCCTCGTCTCAGGAATTAGGATAATAATATCTGCCCGTGGGAGCTTCATCGCTTACAGCCAGTGGCTAAAATTGTCAAACTAAGTGAGAGAAAAGGGCCACGTATTGTTAGATTTCCCATCAGGATTCGTTTTTGATTTTTTTTCTACTTTCCAGTGATAAAAACTAAGTGAATTGAAAACAAGACACCTAGAAGAGAAAAAAATAAAACCCCACCGGATCTAAATAAGGCTCTACTTGTGTGAAGCTTCCTACTGTCTTTAACTGTTTTGTTGTGCATATAGGCAAGCAACCCAGCTTTGGCCCAGAAGAAGGTTAAGACTCCCGAAATGAAGGCTATCAGAGGCAAAGTAGAGAGATGAGTTACAACAGCAGCATTAATATTTTTTTCAAATCCTTTTCAGCTGCGGTTACAGCTCCCATTTATTCTGCCACTGATTAATTTGATCAAACATTGTGAACAAATAATTTGTATTAAAAATCATGCAAGTTCCACCCTTTGCGTAGTTGGCTTCAGGCAGGTATTTATTGGATAACATAGTCTCAGACTAGTGAATGTTGACATTTAATTAATATGGAAGCTTAGCATTGTGAATATGAAGAATAGAAAAAGGCCCAAGAAAATCCTGTGATAATGAAAGGAGATGACAACTAGGTTCTGGTAGTCAGACATTTCTGTTGACATTGAAGGGTCAAATGTAGATATCTGGTGGAGGGCTGCAAATAACACACTGCAGGTCAGGGTTTGCATGTACAAATAGCTCTGTACGACGCCTGACTTATACCTGCTTGAGCTGCTTGCACTCACATTGGCAGTGCTGTGGTGGATATTTTTGTCGTGCCTATACTAGGAAGATGCTACCGAAATAGGGAGAGTGGTATAACGTACTGGTAAAGCGCTACGGCTGTGAATGTGCACCACACAGTTACGGGATTGCTTTCCACAGACTACACTGGTGAAAAAAAAAAAAAAAAGCAAAATTAGGCTAGTAAAACTGCATCTATATTAGGGGATTAGCCACCATGACCTACATACCTATGCCAGCAGAACCCTGTCGTAGCTCAAAAGCACTTGTGTCCTGTCTAACTTGTGACGGGTAACATCCGCCCCCACAAAAAGCAAACAAACTGCAAAGAACTTGATTGTAATAAAAGGAAAGCATTTTATCATAGAAATCTACGGGAACTGTTTCTCTTGTCATGCATAAATCAGGAGCATGAGGTTGCCTGAATTTTCCATTCCATTAACTCCGTAGTTCTGGAGTTGAGATGAAAATAGTTTCAGAGAAAGGAAACAGAAAGAGCTATTCTGTGCTGTACACCAAGGATAGCACAAGGCACGCTAAATCGCCCAGTCACTTTGTTGGACATAAACCTACCACTAGCTTCTGTTTATTCTGTGGTTTACCTTACAAAAGTAATTGTGTTCAGAATCTAGTTTATTGCATGTGCAGGAAGGATACTATTTTTTCCTTACATTATTGGGCTTTATAACTAAAGCCCTATACTTTCATCTACTTCATGCTGAAATTTGACAAAAAAAGAGGTGAAAGTCTGTCTTTTTCTCTGTTTCACGTTGAGATTCAACAGAGAAGTTTCTACTGAGTGGAAACAGATATTCCATTAAAAGTCCACTGCTGCTGTATAATTTAAATGCTTTTTCAACACCACAAACTACCTCAAGCCAAACAGCTGGTGTTGACTAAGAACAGTATTTCAGCCTGTTACATGCTGTGATTATTACTTCCCAAACAAGAGTTTATACTTCATTTTCAGTGAAGATTAAATTAATTAGGGTGGCAATGTGATATGGGAATAAGGAGGCGAGTGAAATTAACAGTTTTCACCTACGCTGAAGTTTGTTTAATTAACTATTTCCATTTGGAAGTGTTCTTCTGGGACTGTATTTTAGCAGTAATACTCCTTTTTGAGCAAATATTACACTTTGCAGGTCACGCAGAAAAACACAAGCTCATCAGAAAGAGTTACTTCCATTTTGACTATGTATGACATACTGAAGGAAAGAAAAAAAATAATCACACTGAACAGACTTAAAAACTCTATCTGTTCATAGCACGTACTGAAAATTAGTAGTACCCTCCCAATAAGTGGGAAGAATTGTAATGTGTGAAGAAATTGTATTCTGCTCCTTTATTATTTTTGAAGAAATTCCTTTCTCATGTTGCAGGAAAATCGTCACACTAGAGAAAGCTACTAATTCCTTTTTTCTCCATTAAAATGTAGTGAGCATTTGCCTAAACCATCAATATTATTGCAATGCTTCTTTCTCCACAGATCAGGGATTATTCCTCCACCATCAACAAAGTTTAGTGTTCAAAAGCTTAGTTCTGCATTCATATTGCGCTGTTGATACAAAAAAAATCTTCCCTACCCTTACGGTTGTCTCAGTATTTCATAAGTCATTTAAAAAAAGAAATAAAAATGAAAAACATCTGCTTTAGAGACCAACCCCTAAGAATCTGATTCTACAAAAATGCTGGTTGCCCTCACATGCCCTTAATGACCACTTATTGGCAGTAACATAACTTAAGGTTTTAATTGATGCTTTAACCAGGCTTTTGACTTCACAATAGTATTTGTAAAGATTCTAATTATCATGATATAGTAGAAATTAGAAGGCAATTTGTAAATGTTTAGATCAGTGTGATTAATACAGTAAAACTAGAGCAGCCTAAACATGTATATAGCCTTACTGATGGGAGCAGTCCACACTTAAAAGAACTATCTAAAAATAACTGCAGATTCAGGTCTTAAGAGATAAAACACCATCAGCCTGACCAGGTTTTCATTGCCACAGAAATGTGGTATGTAGTACAACTTGTATTCCATCAATCCTGTAAGTATAATTTGTATTCCATAAACTATACGAACAAAATTAATCTCTCCTCCTATTTGAATGTTAACTGTGAGTACGTATTGAGAGAACTGAATATATTTGTTATGTTAAAATATATAAGCAAGTAAATCTTAGTGTACTGTTTCTTCACAAGAAGTTTCTGACAAGCGTGTAGACATCTGAGGTATTTTGACTGGACCCCAAGGAATGTTTCTTTCCCTGAAACACAGCCCTGGAAATCTGAGTTTCCACCATGCACTGCAGTAAATTCCAGATTCCCTTTCTGTGAATATTTTTCCACTTTTGGTTATAAGTGACTGTATCAGTGGTCTCACAAAACCTGGACAATATTTTGTCCCTCTGAAGCACATTTGAAAACATTGGATACAAAAGGAATGCAAACAGAGTGAAAACAAATTAATTAAACAGCAGAACCGTTTTGTAGTATCATTCTAAGGCATTCCCAGCCTTCTGCCTTAACACTCACCATTTAAAGAAAGAGCTATTTAGAGGCTGCATTTGCTATTCCAAAGGAGTCAGAAAAGCTTTAACTGTGCATTAAAATTGTACAGTTCCTTAAAAAAAAGTCACTTAACATTTCCTGACCATAGTATTTTTGCTCATCTGTCAAACCGTGCTCTTTGCCTGCGAAAGCCAGCTGTCAGTGTTTGAACAGACTTTTTCACACAATTCTTTTAAAAATTAGTTTCCTTTTGTAATTTTGATACAACCCGAGGCACCTATATTTCATAGAGGCGGAGAGGACAGAAGCATTTTGTTTCTGGGCAGCACGGAGTACCTGTTTTGAGTTAGCTCTTGCTTGTCTGACTCCCCTGAATGATTCTATTGATTTCGAGGGGTCCACTTGCATGAGAAAAGTGAGCAGCAGGGACTGGATGCTCGTTTTATTGTTTCATCCAGTGCAGATTCATTTTCTAGGATCAGTTATTCTGTGTGATGAATGGGAAGTGCAACTAAAAAATTGAGCCTAGAAACCTAATGTTAGCAGAGAGCGTATGAAAGTCTGATTGTGAAATATGATCCAGAATGCATTTACTAACAGACAAAACTCGAGCCTCATTTCTCACACAGGCAAGATTGTTAAAGTCAGTAATACTTTGCTTTTCCATTATGGCCAACAGGATTTCTGCTGCGCAAGGGCTAAGCAGAGCAAAGATAGGAAGATCTGGTACTCAGAGCAGCAATACCTCCATTTACTGAAATCTTGTGCGTGCAGAAGGTAGAATTAATTTAATTGCAAATAAATGTCAAGAAATAAATTAATGAAACAGTACTAAATTTTGCAACAAAAATATGCTCTGGGTAAGATATTCTTTTGTCTTCTTAAAGAGAGGGAGACAAAGGAAAATGGGTAGGGGAAAAAAAGGCTCTACTGAAAGCACATACAGAAATCAAACACAGGAAAACTGTTGGGGACTTAATAGTGCTAGAGGTAAATTGGCCACTATTCTTTCTATCAGAAAGAGACCAGAGTATTTGATTAAGTTAAACAGGAGCCATTTCTTTGTTCCTGAGAACAGAGAAAGAGGCATTTCAACCAGACAACTGAGACAGAGAACCCAGGGAAAAAAAAAAAAAAAAAAAAAAAAAAATCTATTAAAGAGATAACAAAAGAGAAAAGCACTTACACTAATTCTGTCAAAACTCATGAAGCATCCTGAGAGGTTTATAAAGGTGATATTCTTCTAAGGCACATGGAGACTAGGCTATAGTAGAATATTTGAGGTAGGTCCAAAGGATTGCTGATTTCTTGGCATTTTTACAAGTTAAAGGCCCAGTAATGCCTATGAAATAAGCTAAACAGCTAAATCTATGAGGGCCAATGAAACAGCACAGCTGTGTGGATTAGAAATTAAATGTTATAAAGACAAAAGCACTCAACCTCTGTAACACTGAAATTATTTCAAGAGGCGCTGTAGAAAGGCAGGCCAGCAGATTTGATTGATATTTTAGCTGTTTTACCTAGAACAGGGAGCTCTCATGTTCTAAAGAAGGGGCCGGCACTAGTATTGCTATAAGTAAGGGGGTAAAAAGCTGTGATTTCTCGAAATCGGTCACATCAATCAGTATCCTTTTATCTCCATGATAATTTATCAAATTTACCAATCAGAGTGTAAAATAGAACAAAACCCTCACCTGCACCTATATTCACTTAAATCACTGTTCACCTTCAAGCAAAAAACAATTCCAGCCATCTGCTGTTATTCTTTAGATTTTCATATGTGAAGAAATAATCAGTTATCCTTTGGAAAAAAAAAAAAAGCCCAATTCTTCTATTTCTGACAAATTCACACAGAATGTATTTTACAACAGTTTGTATACTGAACACATTTGGGGCAAATACCTTGATCTTACTGGGGCTAATTTAAGGTAGATACTGATTTGAGAGCAAAATATGGCCCACCAGCTTCCATATTTAGGTTAATGCAAAGATTTATTAGTCCTCTAGGTAAACATTGACCTTGGCTTCACCTTGGTCAATATTTACTTCTCAAGTTAATAAATCTTTATATTAACTGCAATTGAAGTCGCTCTCTGCTTAAGAGATAAAGACCAAACAGGACCTCATATGAAGACAGCATTCATCAGATAAACTCTGCAGCTTGATTTATCTTCTTGCCCACTTGTCTTAAAAAAATGGTAATCCATAGATGGTGAAAGATGTTCCTCTCTGGAGGAGAAGGTTTTAGTTTTTTACCTGTAGTTTTGTGCACTGTGCTTGCATTGTAAAGTAACGGCGCAGCTTTTTGTCTCTTGCACTTAGGAATGGTCAGAGTTTCCAGGATATTATGCTAAAGGATGTTACATCCCTACACAGTCTATTTACCTATGGGCAAGCCTGGAGACTATTTTACTCAGTGAACAGCCCAACAGAGTTGGTTGCTATTTAGATTGAACAAGGTGACAGGTCTGACTTATTGGAATTCATAGTTATTTTGGAAAGAGGTGCTGACCTGGGGTGATGAGAATGACACTGCAATCGAACACCAATATTAAACAAATCAACTAATGTGAGGACCTTGGAAAAAACAGGAAACATTGAACTTATCAGAAAAGAGACATCAAAGACTTGACTTAACCCAACTACTGGGAAAGGGAATCTCCATTACTGTAAAAGAAATTGTCTTGAGAAGCATTTTGATAAGTAGAGGATGAAGTTACAATTAGAGATTTCCTTGAAATTAAAAGTGAAAAGGAAAAGCAGACAAGAACAGGTTTATACATCTCTTGCCACGATTTCAAACACTATTGCATCCATTAAAATCTTACCGTGCTGTTTTCTCCACGTTTAAGTTGTGCTTTTGAAAACCAAACCAAACAATGTACGTTTTGTCCATGGGTCTCTCTGATTGAGCCCAGACTAGGTAGTACCACATTTCACTTTTAAGTGGATTCTGAACAATATGATTCTGCTTGACAATAAGTTTCTGCTTGACTGTTGTCCAAAAATTGCGGACTCGTCAGAAGATAATTACTCAGATTACAGAGAAATTAAAAATTGAACTTTCTGAGAAACAGAATCAAAGCAGCATTAACCTTAGAAACTAAATGGCAAAGCTGTTTCTTTTTTAAAAACATATTTCAGATCTCACTTAAATAAACATCAACCACTTCACTCGTGCAGGCATTCCCTTTGAAGTCAATGGGATTAGCCATGGATAAAATTCATCCTAAATTCTATGTAGAAAGACAGGTACAAAGTCAGTGAGTCATTTAAATCCCACAGATTCTCAGCATTAGGCTGAAAAGCTGCAGAGGTCTCTCGTTAGTCCTTTGGACCGGGGTGTTTCATCGCCTGGAAATCTGGAAGGGCGGGATTTGCCCTCACTGGAAGGTACTTCTAAGACTCCCCACCTACGTTCCTCTCCTCCACCGAGTTGCAGTTTCAGCATCCTATTGTTTTTCTCCATGCAGCGCTGATGAGTTTACAATGATGTCGTGATGCCTTTCTGCAGGCAGTGCAGGGAAACGTCATGCCAACTCCATTAATAAATCATCCTATTGGCATAAACTGTTTGAACGGCACAGCCAGCTCTACTAGCAAGACAATATATTTGCATGGCATTGTGTGCCTGTGTGTACAAATCCATACAAGTATATATACTCATGTTCCAAGCCGCCCCCAACTGATCTGCACCTCTTTTTTTTTTTTTTTTTTTTCCTCCTTCGCTGAAAAGAGTAGCTTATTCAGTAAATGAGAAGGCATACAAAAGGATACAGGCTGTGTAAAGCCAGTGGTGACTGGTATAATATACCTCTGACTTTCATTGTAAATGATGTAACGATTCATAGCTGTACTTCTCTCTACACTCTCTTTCTTATTTGGAGTTCCTGAAAACAAAACACCAGATAGCGTTTCGACACGGCTACAAAATCGTCCAGGATGTTAAAAGGATTTTTTTTAAAGGATAAACATAAATAAATAAAGATGGTTTTCTTTAATTTACTGGCGTGTGAACCGAGGGTTGAGAATTTAGCTGTTTGAAGGCTATACTGCGAGTAAGCGGGAGTCCTCAGAGGGGGAAACCCAAACAAATTACGGCTGCCGGCTCCCAGTATTCTACTTTAATTGGTGGGGGTTGTCTCAGAGGGAGAGACACGAGCCTTCCCCGGCGGCAACAAGGATTCTGACACGCGTGACTGCAGGGCAGCCTTTACGGTCGGGATCATTCGTGCCCCCGCACCGCACCGCACCGCACCGCACGCTTGTGCCGGCGGCAGGACCGTGCGCCCGCCGCGCGGGCAGAGCTGCCCGCGGGAGCCTGGGCTGCGGGAAGGAGAAGGGCGAGAAGGCGCCGTGCCTGCCCACGACCCCGCGGCCACGGCTCGGACCGCGGGACCGCCCCCCTCCCGCAAACGCCTTGCGGGCACCGAGAGCCACGGCCCCGCCCGGGCGGCTTCTCGGGCGCGGCACCCGGCCGGAGGCACGGGAGGGAGGGAAGGGGGGGGGGGGGGGGGGAGAGCCGCTGGGCCGAGCCCTTCCCGGCCGGCCCCCTCCGCCCCGGGGCGGCCCGGCGGGGGGCGGCCGCCGACGCGGGGCTCGGCCTCCCGGTTGCCATGGGACCGGCGCGCCGCCGCCCCCGCCGCCGCCGCCGCCGCCGCCGCCGCTCTCCGCGCCGGGCTGCGGCTGCCGGGCACCGGCGGCCGGCCCGGGGTCGGGGGGCGCGGGGGGGTGTGGGGGGAGGCTTTTCCCCGCGGCTTGCCCGCCCTCCCGGAGCCGCCCGCTCGCGGGGAGGGCGAGGGCGATGTCCGGGCCGCGCGCCCTGATTTTTGAAGCCCCTTCCCTCTCCGAAAGCGAGGGGCCGAAACCGGCGGAGAGGTGCCCCCGCCCCGCCCCCCCCCCCCCCCCCCCGCGCCGGGGCTCTCGCCTTTGTTGTGCCGTGAGCCCGGCACCGGCGAGAAGGCGTCGCCAAACGGAGGGCGAAGGGTCTGGAAAAGGCGCCGGCAGGTGACGGGCCGTCCCCGGCGAGCGGGCGGCAGGAGGCGCCTCGGGGAGGGGAGGGGAGGGGAGGGGAGGGGGGACACCCCCCCTTTCCTTCCCCCCCTCCCCAGTCCCCTTCCCACCCTGGCGTGGCGGCTGCCCCCGCGCGACCGCGTGCCGGGGGAGCCGGACGCACGGGGTAGTCAAGGGCGCATGTGTGTAATTAATAAAGTAAATTAAAGGGGGTTTAAAAATTAATTCTACTCATTTAGCCGCCAATCTGTTAATGAGGCATGGAAAGCCCCCGGGATCGATAGTCGGGAGTGAAAACGAAGTAGGTGAAGGAGGCGCCTGCTGAACGGTAAAAGGTTTATAGAGGAAGGATCCGTATCTCGGGCGGGGTAAATGCGTAGGAGAGGACACGCATAAATCTCTGCCGGCTCTGGCGGGGTCTGGATTCCATCAGCGCAATGGAGGCAGCCGCGGTCTTCCCGCTTGCGGGGGCTCCCGACCTTCCCTTCCCCAATACCGCGGGGCTCCAACCTTTGCTCCGCCGCGTCCTCCCAGCCAAAGCAGCCTCTGGCTCGTACCATAAATATTAATACCCTGCGCTGGCGCGAAGCATAATTATCTTCCCTTAATTGCAGATTCAACCAAAAAATTGAGCCCGCTGTCATTCAGGCACCTCTAAATTATTGTAATTAGGGCTTTTTTCATGCCAAGTGAATCCCTGGGCTGAATGTTAGTCCTTGTATGCGGCAGCGCAACACGTAAACCATATGCTGTGCCGTGCTGCTCGGGAAACCCCGCCGCCGGGAGAAGCCCGGCCGGCCGCCCCCGGTCCCGACTCCCGGGGAAAGGGCTGGGCTCGGCTCGGCTCGGAGCGCTGCAGGGGGGGTCCGGGAGGAGCCGGCGAGCCCGCGGAGCGGCCCGCTCCGCCGGGGGACCCGCCGGGCTCCGGCGGCCGGACGAACAGCGTCCGGCAGCGGAGGCGATGCCCGGCCGCGGCTCTCCGGCCGCTCCGCACCGGCACCCGCGGTTGCCGTGGACCCGTCTTGTCACCGGCCTCCCGTCCCCCGCGGCCGCCGGGCACCCTCTCCTCGGAGAACCGACCCCTCCGACCGAGCGCTGTCCGCGGAGCCCGGCCGCGGCGGGGGAGGGGAGGGGGGCCGGGGCCCTCCCGGGGGCGGCGGGGGCCGTTCCGTGCCTCCCGGCCCGGCCCCAGCACGCTGCGGCCGGCCCCGCCGTGCCGTGCCGTGCCGTGCCGTGCCGTGCCGTGCCGTGCCGTGCCGCCCGGGCGGTCGGGAAGGACGCGGGGCCGGGCGGGGTTTGGCGAGGGCCGCCCCGGGGCCTTTGTTCGGGGGCCGGAGGGGCGTCCCGGCCGCCCTCGGGCCCCGCAGGGCCCGGGCTGGGGTCTTCGAGGCGGGCGGGACGGTGTGGGCTCCTCAGCTGGATGTGGGACAGCGGCCAGCTTCTGTTCCAGCAGCGGCGCTGGGGCCGCCGTCCGCAGGCGCTGCCCCAACTCGGGTCTGTGCCCGTCGGTCTTTTGGGGGTGAGGGAATGAGTCGGACTCCCCCACAAAGCTCTTGACTGGCCTGGCACTGTGTGGCTGAGCCGTAGGTGAGGGGCTAGCGGAGCGCTCAGCGCAGCACCGAGGTGTGCAAAAAGAAGTGGTGCGGTCGTGCCGCTTTCCTCAACGCGCCGTCCGAGAAATGGGCAGAGCGTCATCCCCGCGGCCTGGAGCCTTTGCCAAGGAACCGGTGCCTGGGCACTAGGGCCTTCTTCAGGCTCATGAGATCAGCCTTGTCTTTCTCCCCAAGCTGGGGGTAGCTGAGGGCCCTCCTCCAGCCGAAGGACGTGCATCCTTCTGGATGAAGCTGGGGCGCTGTGCAGAAAGGAATACCAAGTTGGTTGGGCCGGCAAGACAGCAGATAAGAAGGGAGCCCAAAGTCCGTGCCGAGGACCTTCTGCCAGAACGGAGGGAGCCTGGGACTCTGTCCCCTGCGAGATTTAGGCGCTGCATGCAGTGATTCTCACTTCAAATACATAAGCAGCCTTTACGTCAGATGTTAGGGCGTGTCCAGTTGCATGTGGTCTGCTGGTGCTACTGTTGGCAAAGCCTTAAATCCAGTGTGCTGCCTTCCAGGCTGAAAGGGCGAGAACTAACATTTTGTATGGAAATGTGGCATCAAGCTTTCAGAAAACTGCTTAAAAATGCAAGTTTGTGCTCAGGAAGCGATCTGCTACAGCACTAAGTAGAAAAGCTGTGTGAGCACACTGTGTCGTTAGCCAGAAAGGAGGTGCTGCTGGCTCCGGTTGCGCTCTTGCATTTGGTGGTAAGGCTGTGTAAGGAGCTCTTCCCCTCCTATCTCCAACTTATTCATTCCTGCCCTTGTGCTGCCTGCTGTGCTGTGCTTGCAGAGCTATTTGTGTGGCTGTGAGGGACACAGATCAAAGAATTGTTACGGCTATTTTTTACACCCCTCCTTCGCCAAGTCTAGTAACTCTGAATTCTACTGGTAAACTGTGCACCTCCCTTCCCTAGGCACACTCCTACACTGTATCTTCATTAACACAAGTCACACAGGACTCACCTGTAGCTTCTGATGTCCCAAGACAGGTGATGGAGTACAGGATAGATAGAATTATAATCAATGAAAAGTTTATTTTTTATGATGCTTAGTGTTCTCAGTGAGAGGTTTTTTTTTTTTCTGAGTAGGAAATTCATACAATAAAACACCATCAAAAGAATCAGTACAAAAAATCAAGCACTCAAATGACAAGAAATGACAAGATGGATCTTTTCCCTACAAGTTAACGCGGCCTTACTGTAAAGGGCTTTTTGTCCATTTTGATTTTGAGATTTTTACATCATCTTTGCCACAAGACTCCCTCATTTAATGCTGAAGATGCCTCATGCGCTGCAAATGAGTCTGGTTTGTGTTTCAATCACTGGCCTTCCCTCGCGTGGGCTGCGGCGTTGTGTGGGCAGCAGGAGCAGGCAGCGCGGGAGGGGAAACCCTGCAGGCAACAGATCAGGGCTGCTGGGGGCACGGCTTTGCCTCTGCTGCAGAGATCATCTCCCACCTGGGCTGGGCCCTGCAACAAACTTTCCCGAGATGGCCGTTTCGTGCTGTTGTTATTTCTGGTCCTCAAAGAGCAACTGGGACCTGAGCTGAAGGGGATCTGATTTGGGAAAAGCTTCTGTTTAAGTTGTTGAGAGCCACGCTGCAAATCCATGAAGTACTATAGAACATGAAGGCATCGCAAGACCCAGCTGCCTGTGTTTCCAGTTGGGCGATCCAAAACTGAGAGCACTAACAGGTCTTACTGTCCCTGCCCAGCCTCACCTGCGGCCCCCCCCACTGCTGCCCACTGCCCAGGACCCCACGTCAGTCCAGGCTGTGACCGTCAGTCCCTGCCCCAGCGATGCTGTAGGATGCCATAGCCCCTGCCCTGCCGGCCCCGAGGGAGCCGCCACCCCTTGTTGCTCCCTGACAAAAACCCTGCGAGAGATCTAACGCTTCAGCTTTACAATTTCGTCTTTCAAGGTCTTGCATATACAGCTAAGAGAATAATGCCACCTTGCCTCGCAGTGATGTAGTGCAAATAATTTAGTATTTCTAACGAAATGAGCTAGCAAGGTGGGAAGACCAGAGAAAGACCCACAGAGAAATTACTGGCACCGTGAGAGGCTGGAGACCCCCACTAGAACATGGTGACAGAAAGCAACCACATGGGTGTGAAGAACTGCAAGCTTCTTGTTTTACTCTTTGCTGTTGTCTCGGGCAGCTAAATTGCTTAAAAACTAAAAGGTCCTTTGAAAGTTACCAGGCACGTTAGCTGTTCTGTAAAACTTAAAATAATATTACACTCTGTAGTATTTTTCAGTGCATAGCCTGTTACTCCTCTCCTCCCAAAATTTTACTTGCTCAAGGGGGATACGGTGGCAGAGATGACCCTATCATGGCCCTATTGAAGTCAATGGGAATTTTCCCCTGACTCCATGACAGTCAGCGTTTCACATGGGACAGAAAAATTTGCATTCCTTTGCCTCCTTAAATTCAGCCAAGGTCAGTGTGGGTTTGGTGAGCCCTAAGTGTTACAGAAAGCTATTTCCTTGAGCCTGCAGATACTGTCCATGTTTTAGGTAAACCAAAATTGTGTTTTAAATTCCAATTTCAGAAGCAAACACAGATGTGATAATTACCACCAATGGGCAGGAAACTAAGATTGTGTAAATGCATCAACATGCTGCCTGGGCTTGAGCCAGAGAAGCGTTATGTTACAGAAAGCATAGTTTCTTTAGAAGGGAGGTTTTAGATTAAATCTTAGTCTTTTAGGAATAGGTATAGTCAGTAAACCTTGTGCTATCACTAGTTCTCGATCATTCTGCAGAGATATCATCTGCTGTGTATTTGTCGTGGTTGAATCCCAGCCGGCAACTAAGCACCATGCAGCCGCTCGCTCACTCTCCCCCACCCAGTGGGATGGGTGAGAGAATGGGAAAAAGTAAAACTTGTGGGTTGAGATGAAAATAAATTAATAGGACAGAAAGGAAGGAAATAATAATAATTATAATAATAAAATGACAACAACAATAAGAAAAGAATTGGAATATACAAAACAAGTGATGCACAATGCAATTGCTCACCACCTGCTGACTGATGGCCTGTTAGTTCCTGAACAGCGATGCCCACCAGGAATGCCCACCTGCCCACCCAGGCCAGCTCCCCCCAGTTTATATACTGGGCATGACGTCCCATGGTATGGAATACCCCTTTGGCCAGTTTGGGTCGGCTGCCCTGGCTGTGTCCTGTGCCAACTTCTTGTGCCCCTCCAGCTTTCTCGCTGGCTGGGCATGAGAAGCTGAAAAATCCTTGACTTTAGGCTAAACATTACTTGGCAACAACTGAAAACATCAGTGTGTTATCAACATTCTTCTCACACTGAATCAAGCACATAACACTGTACCAGCTACTAGAAAGTAAGTTAACTTTATCCCAGCCGAAACCAGGACAGTATTTTATTTGCTTCATACATTATTTGCAATAGTCTTAGTAACATTGTTTGCAACATTAATAATATAGGATTGCTGTGAACTTTTGCTTAACTGTGTGGGAAAATGACTTGAGATGGTACTTAGCCAGTAACACACCACCCGTGAATTTGCAGATATTACTTATTAGCAAGTTTGATTAGAAAGCCCCACCGTGCAAGCGTAATTGCCCTTGCCATCAATTTGAGCTTTGCCCCGGCAGCAGCGTCCCACCCTGACGGGCGGACAGTGCAGCAGGAGGGATCCTTGAGGAGCAGTGCTGGCTCTGTGGGGTCTGGAGTCGGTCTGACAACATGGAAATGGCACGCAGGTGTCTCTCGCCTGCTTGGTAGCGGAGGAAGGAGTGAGGGTAAGTTTCCAGAGGAAAGAGGACGCTGTCCCTGCAAACGTATTTTTGCGCTGATAAAGACTTTCCGCTGAGTACCTTCGCAGCAATGAAAAGCAGTTAACGAGATGCAGAGCTCCCCTTTGCCCAAGCTCTCATATTGTGCTCCTTGCCGGAATCCAGCCCTTGCTAGCTGTGCTAGCATAGTCTCAACCCAGACTTTCTCCGGGCTGAAAAAAAAAAAGCAATTTTGGTAAGTAAGCCTTGTGCCCCGCAGCTCAGAAGAGGAAGGCAGGAGAGGGACCGTATCCCATGGAAACTGCAGGGGGCACAGTGTCATTACTAGAGGGCCGGGATAATTAGATGCTGTTAACTTGCCTTCCCTAACGGGAAAACGACGATGGGATGTTTAGTGGCAGAAAATCAAGTCCTGGCCTGGATTGCTTATCTGTGTAAAGGTGCTGTGGTGTGGTGCTGGGTTGGTGCTTTAGCTCACTGCCAGCCCAGAAGTGATACCTGCCGGAAGCACTTTTCCCCTTGCCGCGGCGATGGGTTGCTCAAGGAGCTCCGTGGCCCAGGTGATCCTTCGGCCTCACGGTGTGTAGCACGGGGTGGTACGGCTTGCAGGTGTGCTGGCAGCTACAGTGCCGCAGCGGGCCTTGGAGCACGGGCCAGCCGGAGCAGGCAGCCGGCGGGGCCAAGTCGGCACGCTGCGGAGCCCTCCCGTCGGCGGCCGAAGCCAGCGCTGAGCCGGGAGGCAGCTCCACGGGCACCGACGCAAAGCGACAGCGAGGCCCGTCAAGAAGCCCCATGTCACATCAGGGACACGGCCCCTGTCATCCTGGGACACGGCCTTCGCGCCCGTCCTCACCAAAAGGGAGGTGAGGCAGGGGGATTTGCGAAATACGCAGCGCTGAGAATTTGAGGGAACAGGTTAGGTTCGCTTCGCCTTTTCAAAACATTAAGAAGCACTGAATATAAAAGAATTATTGCTAACAGAATACTTTCCGCTAACACATAATACTTTGAAATGTATTAATTTGGAAGCTGAATATATTTGATGTTACTTTTGGTGTATTGTTCTTACAATCAGGTGAGATCCCTCTCACCTGTTCTAGGCCAGCGGAATGAGGCATTTGCTTTCAATGTGAGGACAGAGATATGCCCATTCGAATGGTATCTTGTTGTTTTTTTTTTTTCTTTTTTTTTTTTTTTTCCTGCAGAAATGCCTTGCACAGCTGACATCACCAGTTCAGCAATCTACAGTGCTGAATAATCGTAAACATGTTTGTCCTACTTATTCCCCTGGAGGATTTTTCCACTTAAAATATTTAAAGGAATATGTACTTGCTGTGACACAGGTCTATTTTAGAAATACTGTCCGATTATACTAATGCTAAAGGAAATTTAGTAATGATTTTCCCACAATTAAAAACCAAAAGGTTTTACCTGTAGATAAAGAACTCTTTACCAGCTGAAAAATGTTATAACTGTCTAAGCAAAAACATTTGTTTTATTTATAGAAAATCTTCCTTTCATATTAAATACATATGTGTGAAGAGACTGCTTTGTGGTTTTAGAACTGATAAATTAACTCTAGAAACATTTGTTTCTCAGGTGTGTCATCTCTGTGAAGTGCGGCTAGGTAAATAAGGAGTTTGATACTGCTTGAGCACTCGCTTTTTCTATACACTTAAGATGATAGTGTTAGATTTTGTAAACCTTTCACCTCTAATATTTGTCTGAAGGGCTCAGAACAGAAAATACAGATTTTTTTCAAATGATGTCAATGAAAATGAAAGTTAACAAGAGAAAACCACTAACAATTTTGAATAAAAATATAAGGATTGCTTACTCTTGTGTAAGCTTAATGTTTATCCTTGGGAATAAAGGAGAAAAGAGAGAGTGACTGGGGAAATGATGTTTCCGGAGCTGCCAGGAAGCACTGTTAGTAGTTTAATAGAATTTATTTTAGTATTTGTTAGAATTTCAACAAAAATATTAAGACAGAGTTGATGTCCTGGTTTTGTTTTTATTTGGTACCAGTGGTGTTTGCAGATTATCAGTCAAATAAAGTGTCATGATTTATTCAGGTACTTTACTACGAAGCTAGTTCATTAAGGAAGTTTATTAACTATTATCTGAAAAATACCGTTTGTAACAATACAGTGAGTTGGATCATATATCCTCCTAGCAAAAAAAAAAAGGGGGGGGGGGATTTTTCCATGTACCTAGCACTTCTGTATATAATTTACCACAGAAGGATACGTTTCAGTTGGTAGAGGTTTCACCTATATTGAGGTGACTGCATTTTTAGGTAGTAAACAGGTCAAATGGAGAAGAATCTGCCAAGTACTTTTCAACTCGGCAGGTTCCTGTGATGCCAGAGAAGATACGGGCTGGCGACTCGTGCAGGTGAAGCGTAGCTCAGTGCGTAGGGGAAGATAAATCCTCCCCACGGTCTCTGCCCTCTGACTTGGCAGCAGCACCTTGCTCTGTCTGACCCGGCCAGCTCTGTCCGTGCAAGAGCTCGAGCGGCCGCGGCCGGCAGAGCCCTGAGGGGGGAATTTCTTCCCCTCCCTTCAGTCCTGGCCTCCCAGCAGCTTTCTGCAGCTGGGGCCAAGCTCTGCTATTTCTGAGGGAAAGCAAACTAAATAATTCTGTTAATCTGCCTTCACCCCTTCCAGCACTTTCTACAGATTTGTGTTTTGTGATTGATGCTGAGATCTGAGCGAAGCTTTGCTGTGAGTAGGATACTCATGTGGTGTCCCATTTAGTGCCTGTTATCTTGAGGGATCGTACCACCACTTCCCCTTGTGCAGGGTGCTCACGAAGTCCCCCTTTTCTACCCAAACTCCTGTTCCTATGAAAATGTGTAGGAACTTTGTAGCTCAGAGCAGTCTGTACGCCTCTGTCAAATTTGGTTAAAGCTGGCCAGAGGATTTGGGTGATTACTGGGTCATACACATAGAGACACATGGTGCCCGTGCGTCTCGGTTTCCTTAGGAAACGAAGTTAAAAATGACATCCGTATCTTTTCCTAAGATCAGAAGCCAAATGATTACATCTGTGTGCATGGAAGAAATCCTTCCTTTACGACTCCTGTACTTAGTGGCAGAAAGCTTAAATGCAAAACTTGAAAAAAATAATAGCTGTCTTCATGGGAAGTTACAAAACTTACGGGCCTGGCTGGTGTCCATAAAAGAGCTGGGTTGAAAACCAGTTTCGGTGTCAGAAAGGACAACAGCTATCCAGCCCAACCTAGCCACGCAGTTGTTCCTTGGCTCATGCTTTTATGACTTGCTTTCCAAATTTTTTATCACTTTTGTACAACTGTCTGTAAGGAAGATGAGATATTTGGAGAAGCGGGCATCACGACTGCACGTAAGAGTGGTCTCAGGAGTGAACTGTACTGTAGCAAAATCAATTCCTTTCACTCAATATTTCCATTTGCACCTTATACCACAAGCTTGTGTTCTGGTGCTTATTTGAACAGACTCTTCAGCTTCCCTCTGAGAAACTGATTTTCAAAGTAGTCTTCTGTCCTTCTAGCATCACCCGCATTTCTGATTTCCATTTGACTTTTCTGAAATGTCCTGTAGGGCTGTGACCATTTAGCAGAGCTCATAAGAATAACATGTTCCCTTCATTACTTTCTGCAGCCCTTGCTTTTAGTGCCGTGCGCAAGCTCTACTGACCAAGGTCTTATGCCATCGTGTAGACCATCGATGGATAGATAAAAAGACTGAGAACTACTCCCAGAAGGTTCACCCAGGAAAGAGTCCCTTTCAGATATTTGCCTATTCAACTACATCTTACATTTTAATATTCTTCAGCAAGGTGTTTTTTAATCTATATATGTGTTATTACCTTCATGTAAAGTAATTTTCACCTGTTGTGTGGTTTCAAGTCAGATGCCTGGGCGAGATCCAGCTGTACTGTACCGGTGCAGCTGTCTTCTGCTTTCTACTCAGCTGCCTACTGATGTCAAGCCAAATGGTCCATACCTTCCGAGTGATTTTCCTGTGCTTTAAAATACAGAGGCACAATTTGGCATTTTCTGGTACTTCTCAGGGAACCGGGGTTGTCCAGGCAGGGTTTAGGGGGAGAAGCTTGGGGTGGGACTGAGGGCTGTGGGTGGGCCTGAAACATGCTGTGGAGGATGGGGCAGAACGGGGGCAAGATCAAGGAGAAAGACTGGAAGCCTGTGTTACGCTCCTGCTCAAAGCAAGGATGGGATCTAGGGTTCCTAAATCTCACCCTTCTTTTGCAATGACCAAAGAGCTCAGAAGTTTTCTGGTGAGTTGTGCCTTGTGTTCCCTTCCAGTGCTGGTCCACGCAGATGTAACAACCAACTCTGGCCGCCAGTTTTTTTCTTACCTCAAGCGGCAGATGTGTTAGTGATCGGTCTAAGGATGTCAGTCCCAGTGGTGAGCCCTGTGGTTCAGCATCAGTCCACGTGATACAATTTCTGGGTTTTTTTTAGGGAGGTTTGCCTTCGGTAAAATTATCTTCGTTTGTCATAGAGATGGTATAACCGTTGTTTAATGATTCAGGCAGCTGAATGATGTTCTGGAGAACTGGAGCCTGTCCTTGCCATTGCTACAGGGCTGTACATTTTCCTGGTCAGATTATTTAAGCCAAATCTTCTATAGGTAATCGCTGTTTTCATGTTTGTGAAATAAGACCTGTGAGAATGCTAGACACTCAAAGGTGGAGTTGACATGATGAGAGCTGTGCTTTGAATTTATGAAGTCCTATATAATCTCCAATGCTTTGAAAAAGCAGGCTCCTGGCATCTCAAATTACTATTAGGGGGAAAACCCCCTAATCTGTCTCTAGTTCAGTTCATGATCGGTAAAATGGGACTAATAACGGTGTATCCCATCTAACCTAGGAGGAAAATAATAAAAAATTAGTGAAGCATTTTGATACAGCAATGAATGTCATAAGGAAATGAGTGATTCCTTTTGGATGGTTGAGTTTAAATAGCACGTAAAAATGAAGTCTTGGATTATACCTTAAGATGCTAGGCCTCCATTCGTTAAATTAACGCTGTCTTCCCTGCATTGAATAACATAGAGATCTCGTGGCAGAACAGCATGTGATCGTGTCATCAGAGATCATATATTAAAATCTGATAAACAGGTGTGCATCTAGAGGCAAATCAAAGATTGCACAGATCTTTAGTTTATTTTTTATTATTTTCCCAATTCCACTGTCAGTAATCCACTAATGTGTTAAATATTTTATTTCAAGAGACCGCCTGAAAGACTATTTATCAGAAAAACAATACAAAGAACATGATGAGCTGTTTTGTGTCCATTTCCCCATACTCCCCTCCCTGCCTGTTGCCATATACATGTCGTAAATCCTCTACATTGTTGCTCTCTAAGGAACTGTGCAACTGGTTCATTGTTCGTTTGTCAGTTTGCATATGCAAATGGCACAACGCCATACATTTCAGCAGCAGAAAAAGCTGTTTCTATAATCAGGAAAACTAGCAATTAATGAGGTGGGAGTAGGAGCAGATATTGCTATAGGCAGGAACAGCAGGCTTTTGTGCAGTTTCTCCATGACTTTTTGTGTCCCTGCTTGGGTTTTAAAACTGTTATGTAGCTGAGATGGCCCCTGGTTGTTGTCTTTCTGGTTAATTCTGCCTTCTAAGGGCTCAGCACTATGTAAACATTCAACTGAAAATTCATTGACTCTGAAAATGAATTTAAAGGTGAGGAGACTTGATTTGAAAAAAACTACATAACCGAATAGCAAGCTTTTAGAAATCTCGTTTCCTCAGCAGATGTGTTGCTCTCCAGGCTGCCTTACAGCTGAAGGTGGGAAAATAGGAACCAGCAACAACTGAGACAAACTTTCACCAGAGGCGAGCCTGTGTAGGAGCTGGGAGATGCTGCTTGGAGGGACCATGAACAGGAGATGCTGCATTCTGGATGTTTGCTCTGCCATGCTTTCTGTATATATTTACACATAACTTACCGACTATTTCTTTATTATTTATCTACTAGCCCTCTACCTTGGTATAAACTAACGTATTTTACGAATGCTTTTGGATCATAGCATGGTATTTAAAAGGAAACACAGATGTTAGAGAGCAATTCAGAGAGGAAATGAAAAGAGGAAGAGCATCTGGAGACTCGAGTCTGGGCTGGAGCTCTGGTTGTTGGTTGATTTAGTGCTCCTGGGTCTTTGCAATCAGATCTGGCCTTTCTGCTTTTGAGTAGGTGCCCCGAAGTATTCCCCAGCATACCTGACTTTGGTCTGGGCATGGGACGATGCACCGTGCAAGTTCGAGGCTCTGGAGGAAGGACAGACAGCTGAATTGCTTTGACACCAACTCTAATTGCAACATTCACAGCCACAAGTTTTAGATCCCTTTCAGTTCTTATAAACCTTCTGGTAACGTTGGTGTCCAGCAAGAGTTGTCTGTGTTAAGAAAAGTTTGGCAAAGGACAATCACCCAAAGAGAAGGGAGTCTGGGGACTCTTCTCTACCTAAGGGTTTTGTGTTTCAGTCACTGCTCTGAGTTCAGGTAAAGCTGGTAAACCTGCTCCTTTTATCGATTTAATAGACAGGCATGTGAGCATCTGCACAACAAACTGTTACACCACCTGTGGCGATGATAAATATTTTATGCTCTGCAGAATTAGTGTTTTAACAAAACTCTTGGTTACGGTCACCTTCATGTTTCTGTTGTGCTTGTGTGTGTTCGCTGAGCTCGTGCAGACTGTATCTGTACCTCTGAACAGGCTTGACAGAAAATTCTTGTGTTATTCAGCTTCTCTGAGGCTGAGGAATACAGAGTTTGGGAGCAGTTTTATGTTGGAAATGAAGCAGTGCAACGTTATCGTAATTCCCTGGTATGTGTTGGGAGGGGTGTTTCCTTAACATCCCCACAGCCCTGTACTCGCTCTCCTTCAGCCTCTCTTTGTCCTTGGTGAAATGTGAGATTTAATGAACGCTAAGGCTTACATACATAGTCAGTCTCTCTTTTGAGCTACATTTTATTATTTAAATAAACATTTTTATATATTGCACCCTTCCGTTGACTTTGTCGGTGCATAGTCCTGGAAGTACTGAGTGAGTTATCTTTTACTATCAGGGATGCAGTTTATGTCTCCTAATAAGTAATAGGCGTTATCTGTGTTTAGTGTAGAAATTTCTTTCTTTCCTTGAGCTTTGGTGCTGTATATTATACGCTGTCTAGATCTAGTCAAACTTAAAAGCAACATAGAAGACATTTGATGGAGATCAGCCTTAAGGTCAGTTCTTTGTTGTCTTTGCAGTTTGCCGCAAACGGTTTGATGAAGGAAAGGATAGATTCAGTGAGATGGAAAGGAGCAGGGATACTTTTTTTCCAATTTATATTTAAAGTGGTCAAAAAGCCTTATTAATGTAAATTGTAAAGACACAAATTCCTCTTTTTTTTTTTTTGGTTAGTGCTTTCTTCCTTTTTTTTTCTGTTAAAGGGACTTTTTTTTTTTTTTGTTAGTGCTTTCTTCCCTTTTTTTTTCTGTTAAAGGGACATTTTATTCTGCTCTGGGGTATTGACCGTTTTAATCCTCCAAACACACTACTCAAACCTCCTGGAGGTTTCTGCCAATACAGCTAATTCAGGCTCCCAGGGCTGCAGCAAGAGAAAAGTATGAGAATACATGCAACACTTGTGGAGGCCAAAGGTATTAAAGGGTTCAGGGAGGGGTAGGTCCACTGAGGGCTATTAAATGTAATGGGCCAGATGCAACTGTGGTGTTAGTGGAGATGTGGACTCTAAATGCAAACTGTTTGGTTAGATCAGGAGATTTTGAAGTATTGTGTATGGGGGTTTGGAGATGTTTTTATTTAGTATGTGTCTGTTTTCTAGATAACAAAATCATGTACGAGTGTTGCAAATGTATCAAGTTTTTTATTTCTCAAAGGTAGAAAAAAAATGTACCCTTTATGAAGCTTCCTTTAAATAAGTTAACATATAGGAGAGCATAATAGCTTCACTTTAGGCAGGCTAGACAATGCTAATTTTTGAGTGACTTGTTCTGTTCTTTTTGGAAATCCAGTAGAGTTTTACCAACATGAATAGGATTGAGCCTTAAATGCTTAAAAATTTGCAATGCTAAATACATGCAATTTAGCCACAAATTACATACAGTAACAAAAGTGAACTGAGTATGACTAGCAGAACACGTAAAGGAGAGTACATATGGGTTATGGTGAGCTTCAGCATTTAGAGGAAAAATGATGAAAAGAAAGAAGAAAAGCAAGCTGCTTATGGAAATCATTTTCCAGCTATCCTGGGTCATAAATAATTTGTGCCAAAACACAAAGCACTAAAAATATTTCTTCAATGCAGGTTTGACTGTTCTAGTATTGGACCAAGCAGCTAAGTTTGAACAACTGCTGTGTGCGTAGGTTGCATAATTTTTAAAAATTCTTATCTCTTCAGGTATAATGGAATATCTATCAGCTAGGACACAGAGACAAGTTTGCAGCCTTTAACATTTTACAGAAGAAAAAAGAAACTGCATGCATACAAAAAAAAATAATCTTAATTTCTTTATAAAACCAAATTAACACCATTGTTGACTCCATGTGAACAAGAACATGCGGGGTTTTTTTACCCCGCATTCATTGTCTTTTAAAGATAATGCAAGTTTTGATGGTGCCTTAATGTGCCATCATTGCCTTCATAATGTGAAAAATGCTTTCATGTTTCTGATAGGGAAATGATAATTTGCTATCTTGAAGAGATTGTCACATAAAGGAGATTGCATGTACTGAACTGCATATGCTGCACAGATGAGGTAATGTCTGTGGTGCACACTTGAGATTAACCTGGTTGAAGCACAGAATACCATTTTAATGATGAATTAAAAAGCAAAGGGGTGTGTGTGTGTGAACATATTACTTTGGGCAAAAAGGTGAAATCCTTCTCTAAGAAGGTTAAATGTGAGAAAAATGCTATGCTGCAGAAATGAGCTGGAGAATTAATGCATTGTCAGAGGGAGTTTGGAGAAAAAGAGTATCTTCCCAAGTTGACATATGACTTAATGAGGGGCTGAAGAAATGTAGTGGAGGTGTAGAGGGGAAATAGATAAAAATAATTCCAGTTTCCTCTTACCATCAGACTTCCAGGTGTTACGTGTTTTCTTTGCCTCTTGAGTTTAATAAAAGACTTGTGGGAGTCAATGAAAAGGCTTTTGTCTCTGTGTTCTATTTTTCCCCAATAATAGAAATTTTCAGAAAAAAATGAAACACCATGATAGTCTGAAAGGCATTTCTTTAGATGAGGTAGATTGCAAATTATTTCCGTACAGGACAAGCAGTATAATCCTAGATCACAGCTCAGCTTTTAAACCAGTTTTGATATATTTTCACAAAACTAAGGCTTTAAGAAATGTAATTGCCAGGCGGTTTCAAAATCTACTTACTATTGCATGTGATAAGCTATGTTGAAACATACCCTTCTGAAAATAATTTAGATACGATCAGTGCATATACTACCTGAAATAAACTGCTTTATATACAAAGTGGGGGAAGAGCACGTTTCATAGATTACTGAACTGAAGCTTTAGAAATGTGGCACAGTATTGAGTATCTGTATAATTTTTAGCAATTGCTGAGACTTTGTAGCATAATGATTGAGAGTTTTTACATTTCCCAGACGCAAGGAATTTCAGTCTCTGTTGTGCAAAGAAACTTTTTGGTTTAATTATATATATTTCTTTTAAACTGAAATCATAAGGTGCTTCACTAACATGCTCCATTTATCACAACATTCTTAAGAGTGCACCTTCAAAAAATACCTTTTTTGTGTAAGTGTAGAAGTGGAAAAGAAAGCTGAGAGGTGGTTTTATTAATTGAAGAAGGTTAATCTCGTATGGCGAATTTCTTGTGTGGATAATCACAAATCTGAGCAAAACCTCAATTGTCTGCTGACGTGCCATTTCCACTAGTTACAATGAAATACATTATAGTAACAAGATGAAGGATTATATGAATATAAAAGTCCTTAGATAAATGTTTAGAATGGTAGAATATAATTCTTGATAAGCAAAAAGAAGAAACAGCTATAAACAACTGTATATAATCTCAGTACTTTTATGCCAGCCAGCGAGAAGCCTTTTCCCTAGGAGGGCAGCTGGAAATACTGATAGAAGCGGGATTGAAGTCAGTGGACTCCAACTTGAGGATTGCTGCTTGAAGTCAAGCTGCAACCACCAGCGAAAAGTGATTTCGGTTAATGCACCTTCCTGCACAGCATCTAGACAAGTAAGTGGAAGGAGGTGTTATTCCTGGATTCGCTTAATGTTACTTTTCAGAATACGGGTTAGTCTCCTTGTGTCTCCCAGGCCCAACACCATCAGCAACGCAGCTGCCACGATGTGTTTCATTTTAGCCGCCGAGTGAAGCCACACCATTTGCTGCGTGCAGGGGATTTCCTAGCCAGAAATCGCTACGCTTTTACTGTGCAAAGCATGTGTGATGAGCCTGAAGCTTCTGGGAAGTGTTGGATTTATTGTAAATGTGCAATAAATTTGGCACTTGGGGAGTGTTTGGGGCTTACTGTGAATGTGTGAATCAGCCATGCAGTCTATTAATGGCAAATCTGAAGCTTCCAGGCAGTGCCTGACTTACGGTGTGTGAACGTACAGTTAGAATCGCAGGCTGGTTTGGGTTGGAAGGGACCTTTGAAGACCATCTAGTCCAACCCCCCTGCCACGGGCAGGGACACCTTCTATTAGACCAGGTTGCTCGAAGCCCCATCCAACCTGGCCTTGAACACTGCCGGGGATGGGGCAGCCGCAACCTCTCTGGGCAACCTGTTCCAGTGTCTCACCACCCTCATGGTGAAGAACTCCTTCCTTACATCTAATCGAAATCTACCCTCTTTCAGTTTAAAGCCATTTCCCCTTGTCCTATCACAGCTGATGTGGACAAGCACTTCAGAAATGCACTGCATTTCCAAATGAGAAGTAGCTGGAAACGAGGACATGTTTGGGGAGACCTGGGCTGGGGCAGCTCAGCGCAGATTGGTGCAGAGCAGGTCAGTGCCTTCGGGCAAGTGGGGAGACTTCAGGCTTTGCCTTAGGTTTGTTGTTCCTTAAAGTGAAAATTGTGTGGTACCAAACTCCTGTAGAGAGATTAGAGGGCTATGAAAGGTCAGGAAAAAAAAAAAAAAAGGTGGTTTTTTTTTCACTATGGATTTGCATTCTCTTCTCATAAGCTGTGTATGAGACAGTGATGGAGCGGAGAACGTGGAGCTCCCAGAGAGGCAGCGTTTGGGGGGAACAGCTACAGGCGTGAGTCCAGACCGGTTCTCCTCATCAAAGCAAAGTGTGCTGCCGTCTCACTGTACATGTGCTTTGCCTGTTTTAATAGATCAGCTGGAGAATGGATTTTTTTTTCTTTTTTATCTCATTGGGAAACATTTTGCTGCTTAGTCTTGAACCTGGAGGCTATTTTTAATTTTAGGAGGATTTCTCTCTTGATGAGGTGATAACCTAAAATGGCACAGAAGGATTTGATGCAGCGTGTTTTCATTCAGGGGCTCTGTTTTAAAGTCAAGCCTAGTGATAGAAAAAGGCAACTTGAAAAGAAATTGTTAACTTTATAGACCTAAAGATGTTCACTTTTCTGCACATGTGTATTTATGGTTTTGAACATTACACTACAACTTGTATGCCAAAGAAATACTTGGATCCCATGCAGTCCTCCAATGGGTTATACATTTCCAGAATCTTATTGTATGTGTAGAAATACACATACTGCATAAAGAGCATCTCAGAGAAGAAGCTAGGGAAAGCTGCCTGGCAGAGGACAGGAGGGGATTTGAGGATGGACTCCTAACAAAACACTGAAGAAGATTGGCACTACTTAAAAGGTTAAAGACCAAAGAAAAGCAAGAGGGCAGAAGGAATGTCACCGCGTTAGGAAATATGCACTGACAGCTAATACTGTTGCTGTGGATGGATGTTTCAGGCACAATAGTTGGTAGCTGTCCCAGGACCAACACAATTGGTGCTTCTGCCCTACAAACAGCTGGTTGTGGGTGGTGAAATTGCTGCCTTAAAATCAAGTCAGGCCACTACCATCCTTTTTCTTTTCCCTTATTGTTTCTCTCTAGAATGACTGTGACTTCCAAGGGCGTCTTTAATAATGTTTCCTTGGCACACGGACCAGAGGTATCTCTAATTTTTTCACTTTGTTTCCAGAACTGCTGCCTATTTCTTTCTGTTTGCAGCCCCTATCCTCGCCCCAAGGACATGATAGCAGGCTGTAAGCTTCTGGAGTCAAGAATCAGTCCCTTAACTGCCATAAAAAGTAAAAAAAAATCAATCTCGGTGAACTTTGGCATCTAATTGGTGTGAATGAGATGAAAGGGATAGCTGACTTCTGTGACCTCTGCAGGATAATTGTGTATCACATGTTGTGTGAATAAAGGGGCGTGCCATAGCTGCAAAAATGGGAATTGACACCATTTTGCTCTTTAACAACATCCACTGGTATGTCATCCAAGTACATTAATGTCTGTCACCCTTCATTTCTCTTCTGCTTACCTCCCGCATACTTCGTTTATTTGCATGATGCAACTTGGCGAGTTGAAAAGTTTGATGCTTAGAATTGTTGAAACTCTTGTTCCAGCTTATTTTCATAAACGCAAATGTAATTATTAGTCTGCTGATACTATTTCCATCTTTACTAGAGCAAGTCAGCTGAACAGCGTCAGCAGAACACCTGGGCATGCTCCTCCATGTGTTGCTGTATTGGAACTTGTAGGAGGGGCACATTGACATAGGTCTACATTACAGATAAGATACTTATCAAAGGAATAGATTCTTCAGTGGTGCAAACTGCCATGTACGTTTTTAGGACTGAGGTCTGCTCTCCGATGTTTGGTTGTTTTTTTCTTTTTTAATTCTTTTGAATTGATTTTGTGGTATTTCTTTCTCAATCAAAAATGAGTAGTATTGAAAAGGCTTTAAGCTAAATGGGGTTTATGTTATACACTTGTGAAAGAAGTACTATTCCCATGTTTTCATTTCATTAAAGCATTTGTGTCTGGCTGTAAACCAAGCTTGTGCCATGTTTTACTCCTAATGGAAGGTTTCAGAGTAATCCAAGCTGAAGTGCATCGTCTTACTACATTACTTCAGTCAATTCAAAAGTTGAAATGTTCATGCTTGTGTTTTAAATTACATATTTAAGCCTCTTTCTTCTGGAGTTGAGAAGAAGGTCTAACACAGACAGTATGAGCTTGCTTTCCCTTCCCTTGGTTAGGATAGAGAGTTTTCCTATTGCATAGAGAAGCTGTATGGTACTAATTATGCTGTAGGAAAGCTAGCACATACTGTGTGTGTGTGCTGGAGCTCGATTTGTTCTGCTCTCATCTGGTCTGTGGGAATGTATTTGACAGTTGAAGGGATGTTTGAGCTGGCTGTTAAGTACTATGGGAGCATTAGACAAATGGGACTGAAGATACCGGTCAGGGGAAGGTCTGTGCAAACATCTGTCTTGCTAACTAATTATACTTAATATAGTTATACTCAGTAAACCTTTTGCTAAGAAGTTTGACTCTCCTTTTACAGCTGGAGTTATGCTGTAAAGCTTTTAGTACAGGTACAGTCATACTTCTTATGCTGGCACAAGGCAGCATGTACTTCAATAAGCATCCTAAATAAGTATTGGAATATAGGCTAACAACATAAGTACTTTTACCATGATATATCTAGATCCATGGTAAGAAAGACAGGAAATACAAGTTTATACTGGCACTGTTAAAATGGCAACACCTTTTAGTTTCACAGGGACTAATCTGTGTGAGTCACTGATGATGAAAAGGTTATGCTTGAAGAAGCTGGTTCAATAACTATTGTATTTAGATGGAGTCTTTCCTGGGCTTTGGACCAAATTTTAATTTCTAACTTAAGGTATTTGTAAGTTAGAAGATATTTCAAATGCCTCTGGATTTCTTTTGATGTGTTGAATGTGTTCCAAAGTCAATAATGGTTTGAAGGAATGGGTTGTGCTTGACAGAGTGGACTTCAGAAATAGTACAATTTACTTTTTACCACTGTAAATCTTTGCTATGGGAAAGTCATAGTTAAAGCCAAACCTGATTGTGTCTGCAAGGAGGGCAATGCAAGGGAAGTAGGTGAGACTATTTTATACTACAGTGATTAAAAGACAGAGCAGTGCACTTTAGGCTGTGCATTAGTTTGGAAAGGTAACATTTCAAGTTGTGGAATAAGCGAGAAGGGACTAAAGCACTTATTGTGAGCAGCTTGCTTAAACATAACATTAAGCTACATGGGAGGTCTGTTTAAAATCACTTCGTTTAGCAAAAAAGCAACAATTAGGATTACAAACATTTTGCCTGTTAACATCTAAAACCAATTTCCTGGCTGTGACTTCATGGCAATATTTGTAACATATGAAAGACCTAAACCCAAACATTGGTCAAAAAATCTAGAAGTATGTTTGTATGTGATCCCTGGCTGGTTTCTTTGCACTATCTCAACTTTTCGGCCTCTCATTTTCAGGATAAGCTGTGAAATGTAGCTTTCCAGTTATGCCTGGCTGTGAAATTATGTTTTCTAGGAGCCGGCAAGTCCTTTAACTGTGCAGACTCTCTTCTTTAGTTGCCCCATGTAATGAGAGAACATGTGTTTGGAAACATCATAAGAGGTTAAGTACATTGGCTTTCCTTCTGACCACTCCTTCCTCCCCGAAGTCTCAGATGCTGCTTGTAGGGTTTTGCTCTAGAGCACAGGCCCTGTCTTTATTTGGGCTGTGGCTGCCTTGCGAGAGCCATGCCTGCCCTGGTGCTCACCAGGCTCAGTGAGTGCAATTCTCTCTGAGCAGGGTTTCTGTTTCGCTCACAGCTTGTGCAGAGTGCAGCAACTCATTTACTCCCTGACTTGAGTTACCGTGATCCTATTAAGTCCCAGCTGCATTCTTTACATTGGCTGCCTATAAAGCACGGATTAATTTAAATTGGTAGTTTTGATTTTTAAAGCGCTTAATAGTATAAAGGTTGGCTATGTTTGAAGATCATCTTCAGCCTTCACCTTCTGGGCATCTGTGGTTGGCCACGGTTCACTGCATAATGTTTCCCACCCTCTTGCTCTAAATTGGGATGTATACTCATCATTACGAGGGTGCAACCTGCTTTATTTCTCACCTTTTTGAAAAAGCTTCTTTTTTTTTTTTTTTTTTTTAGTGTGTAATGGAATTTGATTACTAACAACGGTTCTGTACCTTCTTTCCCCCCTTCTTTGAAGCCGTTTGACAGGAATCCAACAAATGCTGTCTTAGCAATCTTGCTAATAAGTGTATAGCTGCTCAGTGGTAAAGCAGGGCACTGTGCCTTTGGCGAGGGTCTGGATAATGAGCCCTGCTCAGCAGCACAGCAACGTACGGGACAGCAGCTCTTCTCTGGAGGTCCATAAGTACAGAGACCCATTTTGGGAGAGCATTTTGTGTTTAAAACATGTGTATTCTAATCTTCCAGAAGAGCCACATGTTCAAAGCATGAGCCTGCAACTGCAATATACATACGTCAGACTGGGTGACTTCTAGGACATCAGCTGTGATCTGCTCTTTCACTGCAGCAGTGGTTGCATCTAAAGGACTGGAGAGACAGCTGATGCACCTTCCCCAAGAAGGCCAGTTAGAGCTCTGTTCAATAATCTAGAGGCTGGACTGAGGATCCTAACCTAACCCCCAAGGCTTGAGAAAGAAGAGGCTGCTTCATAGTGGACCTGAAGAGAATGACAGTCTCTTTACATCCATCTCATCTGAAAAGCTTGTTTCTTTACGGATTAGCGCTCCCTCCTCCTTGCCCAAATGTACCTGTGAAAACAATTATCTGTTTTAGGCCAGACTACTTAGTACTCCGAATGAAGCCAAAAGGGGTGTTTGTGGGGAGTGTGTCTGAGGAAGAGACTGTGTTAAGAAGGTGGGAGATCAGCAGGCTACATAATGCATGAGGAAATGTTTCGGGGTCTGTCAGAAGAAAACCTTGTCCAAATAAAAAGTGTTTCCACAGACTGGTTTGGGTCACAGAAACAGCTTATTTTGATGATGAAAATGTTCCACGTGTCCATGCTCCAACTCAGAGTCTTTTCTGTATTAACATACTGCCATATGACGTGAGCCCAGCAGTTTAATTATGTTTTGCATGGGTATCTCCTTGAAGCTTTTGTTGCATTGTTTTTAAAGATGTTGGGTTTTTTTAATGGGATGCTATCACTCTGCTCTCTAGGATGATCAGTTCTCTGCTTTGCTCTGCTTCTAATCTTATACCATAGCACCTTTCACATTATTTCAGGTGAGAAGGGGACTATTATAAAATGCTTTTATGGTGCTGTCAACATATTTTATGCCTTTCCTTCTGCATCATAATCTTTATGGTCTGAGATTTTTCTCTGCTCCTTAAGAGAAATCCATATGGGACTGTCCTCCCTGACCTTAGAGCAGCTGCAGCTAATGCCAAACCCAGGAACATGCAGCAGACGCCCCTCGCTCATGGATCTGGTAGAGCACGGTCTCAGTAGCTTCTCTGTATTTTGTTCCTCATTCTCAGCTTTATTCCTCTGCTGGCCCCAGTACTGTCTCTTCCTTGCTGCTTCAGGAAAGGTTTTTTTGGTTTATGCCCTCCCCTTACGCTAAACCCTCGTTGCTACAATCTGTGGTGTGAGTTTCTTTCTCTCCCTAGAAGTAAATGAATTGCTTCTCTTATCAGATTAGTCCTGCTTGATTAACTCCTCTATCAAGGAAGCTAGGTGCTCAACACTGATCCTCCTGGGAAGGTGAGAACTTGGAACACTGTGGTGGGACGCTGCTCAGTGGCTTATTACGTGTCTGTCAGATGCCATCATTTGTGGAAGGCTTGTGCAGGCAAGCAGTTGTGCAACAGTGTTGGAGCTGCCTTCTGCCTGCCCCGCGTTTGGCCCTAGCTGCCAAGTTTTGGGTGGAGCAGGCAGCGCCTCTCCGTCTGTACCCACTCAGTCTTCCCTCATGTCTTTTTTTTCCCCTCTCCTCTTCACAAATTGAGTCACCGGAGGACTAAACTGGGTGGCTTTATCCACTTTGTCCTGCAGTTTGCCGGCAAACAAGACAGTTACAGGTCCACCAGTCAATGAAGGGGGAAGGAAGAGAGGGATACAAACACAGACAATAAGCCACATGCACATTTTCCTCGACTGTGGTTGTGGGGAGCGTGTCTGATGAGGGGACTGGTGTGGGAGATCAGCAGGCCACATAATGCATGAGAAAGTGTTTAGAAAACACTTAAATAACAGGGAGAGACCATCTATTTTCTTCCACTTGCTAACGCTCTGGGGGCTGCGCTTGTCAGCAGCCCCAGGAGCCGTCTCAGCCCCGTAACACACTTCGGCTGCCTCAGAGCAAAACAGTACCGGGGTAAGCAGGGAGCTGCATTTCAGTTTTGTCAGGCTAGTGGCTGATAGGGGAAGTGCCGCGAGGAGCGATGCAGGATTTTTTAAAGGACATTACTTAAATCCAGGATGCAGTTTCAAACACCACAATTCCTCAAGTAACATGAGCTCGTACAGAAAGCACGTTCTTCTCCCTCTATACTGGGGCCTCCAAAAGCATCATCGTACAGCTGGGTCCAGTTTTGAGGCTACAGATGTATACTCAGTTTTTCCCCTTCCAACAGATCCAGTGCCATCCCACTCTTCTGCACCCTGGGGTGTAAGCACAGCCCAGCGCAGAGATGCTGCAGCTTGTGGCATGTGAAACAACTCGGAAACTTCTGCTCCAGAGCACTTTACGATGTAACCAGATCAAACTATCATTTTTCCTTCCACACAGAGGTTTACTATGACTGAAGCGTGCTCATCATTGTGCTTAACTAAAAGCAGATGGTTTCCATTGTACCCTATAAAGAGATGATCATAATTGCACAGTACAATTTGATATTTTAACAGCCTCCCACCCCAAATACAAAGTCTTTGGCGTAGCTGATGCACAAATAAACTTCTGTCTAAGACTGACTACTGAACTAAGAGGAAATACTTAAGAGTAAAGCCCTTCAAGGCAGTGTCCTGGTTTCAGCTGGGATAGAGTTAACTGTCTTCCTAGTAGCTGGTACAGTGCTATGTTTTGAGTTCAGTATGGGAAGAATGTTGATAACACACTGATGTTTTCAGTTGTTGCTCAGTAGTGTTTAGACTATAGTCAAGGATTTTTCAGCTTCTCATGCCCCGCCAGGGCACAAGAAGTTGGCACAGGACACAACCAAGGCACCTGACCCAAACTGGCCAACGGTGTATTCCATACCATGGGACGTCACATCCAGTATAGGAACCAGGAAGGGGGGGGCGGGGAATCGCCGCTCGGGGACTGGCGGGGTGTCGGTCGGCGGGTGGTGAGCTATTGCCCTGCGCATCATTTGTACGTTCCGATCCTTTTATTACTACTGTTGTCACTTTATTAGTGTTATCATTATTAGTTTCTTCTTTTCTGTTCTATTAACCCGTTCTTATCTCAACCCAGGAGTTTTACTTTTTTTCCCCTGATTTTCTCCCTCATCCCACTGTATGGGGGGGAGTGAGTGAGCGGCTGTGTGGTGCTTAGTTGCTGGCTGGGGTTAAACCATGACAGGCGGAAGACATTTTGGTTTTGTTATGCAATTCCACAGTTCGAAGGAAGATAGGGCCCTGACCCAGAGTGTGAAGTTCAATTTAGCATTATGTGCCAGGTTAAAGTAGGCACTAATTAATCAGACCTGCTTGGGTAGAAAGAATTCTTATGCATCACTTGAATCCAAGCTGCTGGGGTAAGCAGGCACATCTCGGGAATATGGGACCTTCTCTTCACCAGAATCAAACATGACCCTGTTATCCTCAGGTGGTGGAAGGCAAACTAGAATTGTTGTCAACCCTGTAACTGCAGGTAGCCTGTGCATCTGCCTTGGTATGCCAACTGTGCTGTAGACATTAGAGCGACTGAGATATTCTTGTAACAAAATATTTTTATGCATCCATTTAAAAATACATAAAATGGAAAAGAAAGTAGAGTGCTCTAGCTTTGGGCTTCCTACACAGAGGCAAGGTGAAATAGCAGAAATAGCAGAAATAGAGAAATGTAATGAGTTAAATCACCTTCCAGGCTTGTATGCAAGTGCCAAACATCTTCAAATCTCAAGATTCTCACAAGCACCATTTATTCCAACAGGATACACATCACTAAATACAATGAGTCACTATGAATGAATCAGATTGAGTGGGAACAAAGTAGGAGCTCTATAAACTCAAAGCATATTGGGCAATAACTAAAACGCCTGCAAATATTCAGAGCACTAGGTAAGAATGAATTTATGCCAGCTTGCAAAGGTATTTTTTGTATCTTAATACTTACAACCAAATAATTATGTCATATCACTGATGGAGATGAGACTAGAAGCTATGAAAAGGGAATATCATTAGGAAAACTACATGATATTGTTTACTTCGGGAAAAGAGAAAAGCAGTTACTGTTTTATTGAAGTTATAGCAACAACTACAGCTAAGCAGCTGCGTGCTCATTCTGAAACTGCATTCTGTTCAAACAGCAATTGTTGGTTTTTTTTTTTTTTTTTTTTTTTATTAGACAGTAAATGGATGGCTAGGAAATTCTCAAAACAGAAACCTGTAAATCCATTTATAAAATGTGACTGACAATCAAGAAGCATCACTTTAACAGATGATTTTTTCTAAAATTAGGCATTATAAAAAATGGAATAGGTCACTCCATCTGGCTTAAACCATTTTGATTATTTTGTTAAATCAGGAAAGGGAATATTCAATTTAACACGTGCAAAAGCTAATATTTACATTGTTCAGTACATAGAGGCAGGATTGCATTAAGAGAAACTGAAAGAGGAAGAGAATAAACTATTCTCAGGGTCTACTGTAGATAGAACAAATATTAATGGGCTTAAATTGTAGTAATGTAGAGTCAGGTAAGGTATTAGAAAAAATATTTCTAATGATATAGCCAGCGAGGCATGGGAAGGAACAGCACAGGGAAGTCATGGAACTACCCTCCCTGGAAAAGATTAATCCAATTTTCGCCAATGTTTATCTACAGTTGAACTGCTCTGGGACAGACTATAACTATCTCTTTAAGTCCTTTCCAGCCCTGTTTTCTAACATTTTTAATAAGGCTATTGTTAGTGATTTTAATCTCACACAAATCGCCTTTGCCACTTGAAGATGCTGCTCTCAAGCTCTTCTTCAATCACTTGTTCATGCACATTCCCTTGTGGTAGCATGAAAGTAGATCTCTCGTCAGTCTCATGCAGGAGTAAACCAGCATCATTGTCCAGATTAGATTAAAGACAGCACACTGCTCTGTCTATGCAGCCTCTGCTCTTTGCTACCACGTTGCATTGTAAAGGATATGCTGATTTCCAGAAACAATACCTGCCATACAGAAATCAGGACAGAAAGGAAGAGATGAAACAGACATCTCCTTTAAGTTAACTGCTCTCTGTTCCCCCATTAAATATATGAGAGTTTGAAAAAACCAGGTGGACAGCACATATAGAGCAGACACTGGATACAGGTGGGGGTATGGGACCATCAGAATGCAATGAACCCACTCACTGCTGGGACTTGCTAACTAGTATTACATTGGAAAAGAAGAGGTAAGCACAAGGGAGGGAGCTGGAAATTCAGATTATGCATTTAGGTTATGTAGTTGACATAGAAAAATATTGTTTCCAAGAATTTTTAATGTAAACATTTCTTCTGCCGCAGTCCTTGCATTAACAAGCCAGCTGGATCTCCTACCTTGAGTATCATTATTGCCTTCAGGTTTTCTTCAGGTCAGAGGGAGAGAAAACATTTTATCAGAAAAGATATTATTTTCCTATGACTTCTCATGTACACCATTCTACTAAAGGTCCTCCAGCTGCTTGCTGAAGTCAGCAATGCCTGTCAAACACAGTATGCCCTGTAGCCAACTCCACAACGAGAAATGGCAATCACCCTTATCAATGCAGAAGAGGCAGGAGGGAATCATCACCAGCTAGATGGCTTGGGGATGCCCCTGTGTCGAGAGGCTGGGATGAGGAGGATGTCCACAGGTACCAGCAGGGTCTTGTAAATCTTGGCTATGTAGCTATACGAAGACAACTTGGAGTGTCATCTAGAGAATAGTGCTGTAGGGGACTGCAGGAGTAAAGCACCGCTTCAGAAGTCAGGGCTGGCTTACATGTAGTATACTTACTGGAAAGTTGAATCTGAGCATGTCCAGTAGTCTTAGGATAAAAGAGAGGAAAGCCTAACTATGTAACACTTCAGCTGTTAAATAGTTTGTTGGAGCAGGATGGCATGTTGTGCTGGTTTTGTGTATTAGAAGCTTTCATTTTATGCTATGAGGGAGGTGGCACTGAGAAATTGCCTACCAACAACCACTTACATCTGTATTATCAAAGCAGTGCAAGAATTTGGCAGCCTGTTCAGAGGGCTTGGTAGATGGTTCGCGTGTCATGCACAGAGAACCAGCCAGGGAGCTTGCTGTCTACCGTGGCTAATGTGTCCATGTAACTTGAGCAGCACTCCTTGAGCACCATGTTCATACTGAACCCTAGACAGCTGGAGCAGCTGTGTGAAGTGCACGCTTAGATTAATACTAGAGACATCATTAAGTGAGTAATTAAGAAGCTGAATCTCTCCCCTCCCTATCACTTCACCTACTTGCTCCTCCACCATCTTCCCTGTGGGGAATGTCTACTTTATCATTAATTCTGTCATCTGTATTTTACAGGTAAAAATATTGCTGAAAATACTGTCTTGCTACATCTGTGGAATAAACTGAAAGGAACTGAAAAGTATTGTGTATGTGAAAACCACATGTATTAAGAGAATTAAAAGTTAGTCACAATGAAGACAGAAAGACACTTTTCTGCCATTTGCCCACAACGTGCAGTACAGGCGGTATCACGTGCTGAAAGCCCTGACAATCAAAGCCTTGAAATTCTAGAAAGAGAAAGCCCTCCCTCCTCCCCATGAATTATTTGGGCTTATTCCCAAGTACTTTTAAAATAACTGGTTTAGCATAACATATTACACACATTAGCAAACTTCTGCCAATCCTTCTATCAATTAACTATTGTGGACGATCTTCCTGGTTTTGTAGTAATATTAGGATTTAGTCCATAGAATCGTCAATTACAAATCTCCGTATTTGCTCTCAGAGCACAACCTAAGCCCCAAAACCCAAAGGCTAATGTTTCAAGCCACTTAAAGTAAGCATGGAAGAAGCAGGGTAAATCTAATGAAAAAGTTTTAAGTTTCTTCTTATTTTTTCCTTTGCAATATAGGCTTCATGTTCATTTTAACATCCAAAATTCGTCTGTGAGGGATCAAAACCATAGCTGAAACACAAGAACAAAGGATTTACCTAGTGAGTCATCAAAGTGCTTTATTTTATAAAGCCTTGCTCATGTTTGGAGTGTAATCTAAGCACTAAAACATACAATAACGAGTCTTCCTTGCCTTGTCCAAATAAACAGTTTATCAACAAGAATGAGTGACAAAACTGCTACACAGACAAAAAGAATACTCTGCTGTAAATGTCTAAAACTGTCTAAAAATGTACACTCGTTGGCCGCAATTAAATATGTACTCCAAGTATGTGTACCTCATTTTTACTTCAGGCTCTCCCTGTGGCCTCATACTTTAAGAAGCCACAGCATGCTTCAGAAAATGAAACTTGGCTGAGAATGCAGACAACTGGGGTATATAGGGAGAGGACAAAAAAAAAATATCAAGCCACAGTACCAACTTATTTAAATACATACAATACAAAAGTATACACATACATTACAGTGCTGCAGACATCACTAAGTCAAATGTAACAAAAAATCCTGTAGGAAAGGTCGGGGAAAGGAGAAAAAAATTAGTACACAGCAACAGGTATAGTATTGCCTTTGGCCGCTGAAGAGAGTGTAATGGGTTGCTATTGTATAGGCTCCTCTGAAGTAAAACCACTACGTACATTATGCACAGTTGCAGGCTTAACAGCACTGACATTAGTTATGGAGAAGGCATGCTGGCACTCCTGATTTGAGTTATAAACGATGATGGGGAGGGTTTGACTTCTCTTACATTGCCTACAAAATCTAACAATTTCAATAAAGAAATTTTAAAGGCACAGCTTTAGCACAGTGTATAAGTAGATAAACTTTTAAGCATATGTAAATTTGACTCTTTCAAGCATGGAGTCTTTCAGGAAAAATACAAGAAGAGAAGAAATACAATGTTGTTGTTGTTTAAAAATTTTAAACAAGTTAAACATGATCAGCACAGTTTTAGGCAATGTACTATACAATCAAACTTCAGTAAACGGTAGGACAGGTCATTTTGATGCTAAAAGACGACCTTGGGAAAAATCCCTCTGAAATATCCTTTCTCATTTTATTGTAAAAGAGTCTATCACGGAGGTGAGCGAGACATTCACTTTAGTACACTACTGCACATTACACCTTGGAAGATGACAAACATTACTTCATTTGTACTGCAAAATAACTTTACATGTAAACTCAAAAGTCATATATTGTACACGGCTCTGAAATTCAGAAAGATCCCTGCTTTCCTAATAATGTAAACAGTAAAATTCAGGGTTCATTTTTGAGGGATAATCTATAATAAAATACCGCTGTTTCAACAGTACAACATAAGCATTTAAACTTCAAATTCCCAGTAAATTACAAGGGAATGGAATTTCTATCAGTGTGCACATCTTTCATGATGGGTGAAAGATGAGCTACTATTGCCCAAAACTATGCGCTTCTTCAGATAAGCTTTTTTTCCACTTGTAACATTATTAGTTCCTATATTGCAATAATATAAAACAAATGAAAACTTCAGGTAACAAAGTGAAATAAGCAAACTTTTCCCTTAACATAAGTTTACTGTAGCAAAAATGTACATATAGCATGAATTACGTTAGCTCTTTGTAAGATAAGAGACACCGGCTCTCAGATGTCTGAGAGGTTGAACTTCCTGATGCAATGTGCTGAAAAGAAGACAAAAATGGGAGAGAGAGAATAAAAAGGAAGAAACCCAACTGCTAGGAACGAAATGGGAAAAGCCTCCGGCACCAAGGGCTGTTGCAGCTGCTTTTTTAAGGAGTGCCAGTGTGCAGGGTGTAAGTGTAACATTCGCGGTAAGGTTTTTATTATTATCATCATCATCATGAAGAATACTGTCATGTATCTTTTTAGTTCAAAAAATAAACTGATCCACAGTTTACAATTTGATATCAATATTGTAGATTTAACATGCATTTACTCTTCCCCACCCCCACCCCACACCTCTTTGCTCATTTATTCCGTTTCAGCTGGTAGCATCAGAGTATTACTGTCACAGTGCACTCTGAGTAAGCTGTTCTATTCATTTAATTTATTTTAACTTTTTTTTTTTTTGCACACACAAAAGAGTCAGAAATAGCTAGAACTATGCTGGGAATATCAGGCAGCTGTTAAAGCGAGTACTTCACCCCACTTCAGTCATCTTTGCCAGCAGATGTAAACAAAGGGGTTGCTTTCTGCAAGATGGGCGCTTCTCTGAGTTCCTTTTTTTCCCTACACTTGTAGCCACTGCTGCTGTCCCCAGGTCTTGTGTCTGTCCTATGTAACATGATAGGTTACGTCAAGATGTTGGCAATAAAGTCCAAGAAGCGCTTTGAATACTGTTCAGGATTAACAGTTGAAATTTCTGCACCAGCCTACACAGAGAATTGGGAGGGGAGAGGAAAGAAGGAAGAACCAGTGTTTTATTTGATGCTTTGTCACCGAGAGTGTTACTTACTCAATGAATTTCATGTGCAGTCTCAACCAGACACTAGAAACACAAGTTGTAATGGCCCTCAAGCAGAATCTTACTGATGCCTTTTTAGGCTTCACACAAGTACAGTGAGTGATACTCAGTACTCACCACTGTAATTGTAGGACACCTATCTTCCATTTCTGAAACACATTCTCTTTACGTTCTGTACTTCTCTTTACTTTCATTGTACTTCAGTCTCCTATGTAATTTCTACTGCATACTTAACCATGCTACCCACTGATTCATCAACAGATTCTGGTCTGTTGAGCAGCAGTACCTTCATATACAGAAGACTGAATTATCATACTCAGATCTGGCATGTCAACACTTCTGTAAGGTATATTGCTATCTGAATGCTAAATAACCTGGGTTGAAATATATGGTAACAATTAGTAACATTTTTTCAATATATATGCATTTAAATCTGGACTCACTGAATAAGCTGTACAACTGCTATTTCAATGAAGTCACAATTTCATTCATATTTTTATTCGAGGTTTTCAGAGCGTTAGCCACATTTTTCTTTATATTCTTCCAGTTTTACAAAAGGGGAAAATTGCATGCATGCAATTAGTGAACAAACTTCAGTGTCAGGTGGCTCAGGATGGAGACAGCGAAATAAAATGGTTGTACGGAAGTAATGTGCTGTAATAAGTTCTAATCACAGTCAGCTTTAATAATCAGTTGTTATTCACAACATATTTTTATCCCTTATTTACGCCAGAAGTGTGAGTTTTTAAAGTGTGCTACATTCAAAGTTCATTAATAATTGCCAGATAATGGCTGCATGTGGTCTGCATCAACTTTCAGCTGCTCCGAGAGCGCAGAGAGTAATGACAGCATTGTTTCAGAATGACAAAAAATACCTTCTACAGGCCTGTGCAGGGCTTATTGCTAGGCATTCCACATCACTCTCTACTGTAAACTAAAAAGCCCTGAGCCCAATGCCCTGATCCTTTAGATACTTAGACAGAGGAGGGATTTTAGCCTCATGAACAATTATGCTCTTTTAAAAATATTTATGAAATTTGAACCTTAAATCACCAGAGGAGTAATAATGATAGGTATAAATCGTAATTCTGGAAGACTGGGCTGCTTCACCATGCCTCTTTGGTGTCTGCTGCTAAGCAGCAATTTCAGCCAAAATAAAGAAATTCATGGCAGTCAGACAGAAGCCTTCACTGAATGGTCTCTGAGTATTTAACATGTACATTTTATGCTTAATTTTGCAAATTGTACTTTTTTTTTTTTTAAGAGGTCTTGTAAAGTGAGCCACATCATATGCTGAAGAACTAACCTTCAACAGGCTGTATCAAATAATGAAACCATCACTAGGGCCCTGCATCTGAGGTAAGATTCACAACAGCTTTCACAGTGCTGTATACTAATACAAGTGTCTGGTGAACAGGTTTGTTTACAAAAGTAAGGTGCATCTCACAAATTTAGGAAAAAGTCCTAAAAAGGCATCTCACTAGAGTTCTTTATGGGTAAGAAACCTATGCGTACAGCTGAAAAGGGAGTTCCACTCTGAGTATGTAATATGTAGCAGTTACTCTGTACTTCTGTATTACATTTTAAACTAGAGAAAAAAGTGAAAAAATTCTGCTATTTCACCTTTCCCTAGATTTCCTGAACTGTACTATATCAGTGCACTAAACAACAAAAATGCAGAAGTATAAATGGAATCAGAGGAAAAAAACCAACCCAGATACTTACCCCATGCTTTACCGTTTTTGCAGCATGGGCAGCTTTCTTTTTTGCATCATAATGAGTAAGAATGTCAATAATGGCCATAAAGTATACTTCCTTCCTAGGTGCATCTGCAAATGGCAAACACATGGCAGCAAGAATGACTTTTGAGACATCTTAATCACAAGTCCTTCTTCTCACAAAGGAGACTGTATAAGGCTCAATCAGCAGCTAAGACAGGTTAATGTCAGTCAGAATCACAGATCTGTAAAGACCACAGGCTCAAGCTGTCCTTAATTGAGAGTTTAACTGCACTCATATATAATGCAAAACCCCCTAAATGAGTGTAAAATAAAACGCCAGCATACAGAAATAGGAATTACTGCTCACTTAAAGTAATGTGGATTCCATCTTCCTTTAAGGAAAAATTATGAAGTTTTCTATGGAAGTTAATGCTTCTGTGTCAACAAACAAGATCATATTTTCGTTATGCATAAAAACATGTATTTATCCATGTAAATCTTATGAAAAAAAAGGTAACTTTCCTCTCTTGAACAGCCACAGGTAACTAGTTATACTTAGTTTTACAAACATCAAACCCAGTTTCAGGCTTCTTACACACTCCTTATGACAAATTTTTTAGCTGGAACACAGAAATTGGGTATGAGTGCACAAATTTTCAAAAAGCAACCAAAAAAGTGAAATATAACTTGGAATGCTGCTTTTCTCATTCTTTCTAGACTGTTTTTAACAGTGTTATCTTATCTTCCAGGAAAAGAACAATTACAGATACTAGATTTCCTGAAAGGGATGAAAAAAACCATGAATTAACTGCGAACTGCTGTATCTGAATAGCTAAGCCAGTATACAATTTGATTGTGTAACAGGTGAATTATTTGACTGACACATTGTGACACATCACGATATTTAAGAAATATGCTCATAACAATGCTGAGCATTGTAGGCGTCTTCTGCTTTCTGCTGCATCAAAGAGCAACTCGTTTCTTCTTCTGCAGAGTGAATTTATATTTTGCGGTTTAACTTTGCCTTTATGTGGTTGTGAAGACTTTAGGATTCTGGTGTAAGAATCAAAATATCTTAACACAAAAATATTTATTACTGCTTACTTTCATGGGATTTTATTCCATAAACGTCAATAGCTGGATCAAATTCCCCTGGAGCCAAAGGCAGTGAGCTGTTCAGCGTGTTTCCTGGACTGTCTGGAGGGGTTCCAATGGGGTGGGTCCCATCACTTTCACCTTCCTCTTCTCCATCATTCTCTTCACACTCTACTTCTTCCTGTTCAGCTCTTTCAACATCATGAATTCCAACCAGCAAGCTGTAGTCCATAAGTTTTAACTGAGCGAGGAACTAGAAAGTGATAATAAGCAATTTATCAATATCACTGAAAAATGTAAGCCCCACTAACAAACAGAAGTTACACAAAGATCTCATCAGTTGAGAAAAACAGGCACTTCTAAGAGAGAGCAAAAGGGAGGATTAAGTGATAAAGCTATCAGAGAGATACTTGAATTTATTAAGATGCGAAAACAGCACACAGGTCACTTGCAACATATTATAAAAAAAAAAGCTGTAGCCCATTCTCCCAAAATCCTCAGGGAAAAATCATTTCTCCTGTAGTGAAGACCGTGCCTGTGCGAGCCGATGACTGTCACTCCTGTCTTGTGTTTCAATTAGGGCTATCCTGTCACCGTTCAATGTCCAGAGCAGCCTCTGTGCTATCAGGCATGTGGCGTGCTACGATCTGGTGCTAAATCTGTCCCCTCACTCCCTTTTAAGCCTTATTAAAAAAACGTGAAAAAGTATTTAAATATTCTTGCAGTGGAAAGTAGTGAAGTGTTACACCATGAAGACATGAAATGATGCTATATTCTCTTTACAGTGGCAGGCTCACAAATTAAATCATGTAAGCAAGACATGAATGTGAATGGAAGGGTGGTTTTGAATAAAGACTGAGGATAGGAATTTTTAGAAAACTGAAAGATGAATATACTTCATGTAAAGACAAAGTGTAATTTTAGTTGAGGAGAACAGGATAAGGCAGAAAGCTAAGAGAGGAGGATGGAAATAATGAAAGTTTAAAAGCAGGAGGATGGGATAAACAGTTCAAGGGGGCGAGGGGTAGGCAGGGCAGACCTGTGCTGCAGCCTAAAAGCAATACTGTGATTTTGAACTTGTGGAGCCCTTGCTCATTGTATGTACAGAATGAGGCTGAAAATACAAATTGTTTCAGTTTTTAGAAACTAAAAATGGTTATAAAAATGAAGTTAGAGCAGACCAGAGAAGAAGGAATTTAAGCCAGACTTTGGAATAGTGATAGTGATGAAAGAGATGAGTATAAAATAACTAGGAAATGAGAAACTGCAGTTTGTCAAAATCCTGATTCTGAGAAAAGAGAGGAATCAGAGATAACAAAGTGACTGTAAATTCAAGTGCTAGAAGAAATACTGTGAGATTGAGAAGAGATTTTAAGAAGAAAGAAGAAATTGGCTTCTAACAGTTTCAATATAATAAAGCGAAAGACTCTTCACAAGACTAGAAGAGATCTAAGTTTGAAGAGATGATGTACAATGAAGAACAAGAAGAACAGATGAGATTGGCCAAAGGCGATGGAGTGGAAGGACTCCAGGTATATCATTAAGTACTTGATAAATACCAAGAAAGACAGGAGAAAAATCTACCAATAATCATATAAAAAAGCATGAAAGAGAACAGACTCTCGGGAGAAACAGTGAACTGCACATTAGAAGACAATGGCTCTTGGGAAGAAAGTGTGCTACTGCTGACAGCAAAAAGACTTAGGGAGATCAGCACAAGGAAAAGATCATCTGATTTTAATGGAAAAAATATCCTTATGTGCTTTTTCTCAAGACATTTTCAGTGGAATAAGGAAAAATTACAGGAAAATAGACAAGAGGACACTAAAAGAGCAGTAATACATACTTGTATGTTTGAACACAGGAAGGGGACATGAGACTTGATTATGAGAGAAATACAGAAATGAAACTTACTCAGTGACAAACTAGAAAGTCATGTAGTTTAGAATACTACTCCATAATATGTTTAACTATAAATACTGTATGATAAGATAATCATATGCTAAGAGTTGCACATTTCTTTAATTGTAGTGAAATGCGAGTGTTTACACGTTGGGTATAAAGCACATACTATCAGTTAACTAACGAGGGCAGAAGAACCAATAAAAGAAAAACAAGGTTAAAGAACAGCTTGCTGTTGTTAAAATCAGGTGCCAAATCACTTCACACTAGTAGTTTACATGGATATTTAACAATGCTCTGCATAAATTTCAAAACCATAAAAAATAACCTCTCAAGACATGATCTGGAATCTGCCATTATATTCACCATCTGGTAAATGATGTAGAAGATCACACACAATCCCCTTTCTGGGGTAATAAACTATCTTCCACGTTCCTTGCACATACTTAACATACAGTCTCCAACCTACTGACTGTAAAAGCGTTAGTCAGCAACAGCAGTACATGTTATAAGAGCACAAAACTTGAACCCAAATAAACTTGTGTCTATAGCTGTAACATCGGTGGAGCAGTTTTCCAGCACAATATTTTAAATACAAAATAAACATACATTGATATTTCACAACATATTTATGTTTTCATAATTATCATCACCATAAATTTCTCATTGTTACTATGATGGGAAATTAGATTTCCTCAAAAGAAAACCATTGGGTAAATTCTAAAGTTACAGTATTTTGTTTTGTGGAACTAATGAGATACAGATCTGAAGAACTAGACAAGCCAATTCACAGAGCCATTTTGTTATAAATAGCTGAAAGTCTTATTAAGTCACAGACAAATTTTGCTATGAGGTCTCTTCCAACAAGGAAAACAGATTTTAGGCTTTGAGTGTAAGGGCTGCAAAATACTGTGTTTAGTGACAATATTTTCAATTATGGAAACTAAAGTCAAGCTGTGTGAACTACTTATGCCAATATTTATTTTCTTTTATTTGCTGAACGAAATCAGTTATAATAAAATATTACATTAAATTCACATATTAACACTTTTCTATTAAGTATTGACTATATTCAGCCAATTACAAATTTATATGAAAGCCTACATTAAGATAATGAGTCCAACTGCTGTATACAAATTACTGAAGCACTCTACTGTTGCAATACAAAGGATGATTTAAAACTGGATTACTAATATGAAACAAACAGAACATGCATGGCTGTGAGTGGGGATGCTACATCCTGTTATGGACCACAGTCTGTGTACAGCCTCAGCTCTGGTGTACCTCCACCTGTAAAATACAACTAATAATATGTCTCTCTTGGGGGCATTTGGAAGTACTAGGCTTGTAAAGCGCTTAAATACTAAGCAGTACCATCATTTTAACATCATCAAGGCAGGGACAATGTATGGCAACCAGCTATGGCAGCAAGCCATTTATCACATCAGCAAAAGCAGTGATCAACTCCTGAAAGTTTAAATTGTGTCTCATTTCAAACAGTCAGTGCTTACAGTCTTATAAACAAGAGTTTTAATTAATGAATTACAGGTACAATTTCCTGGGATATCTGTAATTTGCCACACATCTTAATCCCATAAAACTGAACAGGCACATTCTTACCTCAACATCCTTTTTGAGTTTCTCAAGGAACATCTTTTTGTTATTCTCATCAATATGAATCTTTTGGCCATCGTTAATAAAATCATTGTCTTTGAACGTCGGCAGCTCTTTGGCCTAAAATAAACCAAAACTCCTGTAAGAGCGGGATCGCAAAGAGGAGTGTGGTGAAGCTGCTGGCCCGGCGTGGCCCCCCCGCTGGCAGCGGCACCTCCGGAGCCCCCCTGCGCCCACCGAGCCGCCCCTCCGGGTGAGGCAGAGGCACCTCCATCACATGCAGCTCTCTGTAACTGCACCCATGGAGCCGTTTCCTTAGTTTATCCCTCCTGTAGGTGGCCTAGAAGGCATGTGTTTATTGGGCATGCGGCAAACGTAGCCAAGACAAAAATCTCTGACTCAATATTTGATTTGCATCGAACCTTGATTTGCATCGAGCTTCTTCCAAGACGTCATTTGTCAAAGTGACTGGCAATAAGTGAAATCGAAACACAATCTGTATATACTCATAACAGAGTGCTTACATCAGATCTTACAGATGAAGTCAGATTGGATTGCATTTTACAGAGCTACTGAGAATGTTTCTAAGTGCCGAATACCAAATAATTATTTGAAAGCATCAAGTGAACGAGAATTATGAAAAGCTGCTTAGAAGTGGCAAATGCCAAAGAAGACTACTGCCTTTTAAATACATAATTAAATATTCTTGATGTTGGAGCATCAGTTGATTATCTTCATCTTTAACTCTCCTGTGAAGCGATTTGCAACAGCATTAAGGAAAGCCAGATAGAGTAACCACTGGATTCAGTATTAAGACCCCTCAAAAGGGCTCTGTTTTCAAAGGGCAATGACTGGAAGTTCACTTAAAAAACCCCAGCAAGCCAACAAACAAAAGAGTAGTTCCTTCAGGGTATTTGGTCAAGCAAACTGGAAGTAATAGTAGCTTCTGCAATCAAAGCCTTTAAAAAATTGGCGCATTAAGAGCAATGAAAAGCCTTTCTCCCTGCCCCCCACATATAATCAACAGTATGGAAGAACAGGTTTTCTTTACAAAGAAAATGTTGCAGAACAACCGAGTGCTGCAACCCTCAATGACCATGAACGAATGGGTACTTTGAATAAAATAATTTCCCCTTAATCTGAAAGTCCTTCCACTAGGAATAAAAGGCAGCTAACATCAGCCTACTGGAATGTCCTCCATAAGTTTAACTAGTCAGACATTACTTGTAACCTTACTGGAGATGGTATTTTTCATAAAGTTTATTTTCTTCCTATGACACAGTAAGGAAAAGAATCTCAGAGGTTCTTTTCTCTGCTCCAAAATGTACATATTGGAAAGCACAGCATTAAAACGTGAGCATCATAGCAGACCCTGAAATGCCCTCATAGATCTTCACAATGGTCAAAAGTTCTTTTTGCTGTCGGACTGTGCCCGGAAGTGGCTGAAATACTCCATTCCCCAACTGTCCAAATTTATTTTTCGGACCTGGAATTTGTGAATTGCTCAAGATCCCACAATGCTGCTTTTGTTTAGAAAAGTGACACTTTTCGTCCAATAATTGCTCAAAACCACTTAAGCATTTAATAACATTTTAATAATTTCAATAGTTTATTAACTATTTAATAGTTAATAAAAGTTATTAACTTTTAATAGTTATGAATCCGTGTTAAACCCATTGCATCCTGACACCTATGAACTCTGGAAAAAAATAAGGTCCTAGTCTGGCTGCTCTGAATTATTACTGTATTGCATCAAGAACATTCTGATATATTAAAATAGCCTCTAATAGAGACCCTCTATATTTTAATTTAAAAGAAAAGGAAAAAAACCCCAAGCAGCCAGGATGGAGCTATAACCGTTCATCCGTCCCAGACTCCTTCTGTGGAGGAGTCATCCTGCAGTGCTCTGCTGCTTTACTTAAACACAAAGTCAGACAGTTCTTGAAACTCACAATGAATTGTTTACTACAATATGACAGCACAGCGTGCATTGATTTTCCTTTTGGCCTATTCTTAAGTGGTTTAGGATGAAAATGAGTAGGGGAAACATCAGATAAGCATTCCAGACTAACAGCTGTAGAGATTATCATATACAATCTAGCAAACCGTCCCATGGACCAGGGCTAATTCTGCAGAGACAGGACTGCAGATCCAGGGATGTTGCCAACACTGGAGGATGGAATCCAGCGCGTGGGATGCTTAAGAATGGAGACGAGATTTGGATGAATTAATTTAAGATGAAACAATAATGAAAAGAACGCAGGAAACCAAGCTCCCTTCATTTCTAGTGCAAAGTCACTAAAAAAAAAAATCCTCAATTATCTTTCCATCCAGTATATTTGAGTTATTTATTAGACTAGGCAGAGGATAAAGTGAAGTAAACCCATTAATACTGAAAAAACCCCCTATTAATGCTGTTTAAAGCTTAGGTGTGAGTAAAGAGGAAGGATGTGCTTGTGGTTAAGATGCCGAGATGCAGGTTCATCTCTAGGCTCTGCCACAGACTTCCTGCACAGCACAGCATCAGCCAGTCAGACCAGGCAGGCAGTGGGAGGGGAAAATACTCTTCTCCACTGAAGATGGTCCTATTTTCAGGAAAAATAAACTTAAATTACAAGCAATGTCTTTTTTGTAAGATGGTAGAGCTGGTAAGTCAGTCACGCAGGTGCCATATTGCACTTTAACCTTGTCTCTAATCTATTTTTAATAAAAGTGAGCTAGTAAAGCTGACAGCTGCATTTCTTGCCTGCCATCACAAGACCCAGGGGGTACTCCCAAGGACATCCAGGGCAGTGAATCAGCTCTCCCAAAAAGCCAGACTCTTCACTGCCTCGTGTGCAGACTCCCCCAGTCCTCAATAATCCTTCTGAGGATTTTTATCTGAGGTCATTTTTCTTCACCCAAATGCCCGTAGCTGTGAAGACCTGGCAAGTGCAGAACTGCATAAATTAAAAAACAGTACTGAGGTATGTGAAGAAAAAGGAAAACGTAAAAGCAGTGGGGCTAAAAAGTTATGTGCCAGTGGTTGCCCTCACCACATTATTTGTATGATGCCTCCCAGCCTACTGTCTTCCCTCTTTCTGGGTGTTATTAGACAAAGCTTTTTTTTGGTGTGCTAGGCAATATCATTCTCCCTATTTATTTAAAGCTGAATAGCCTCCCTATTTATTTAAAGCTGAATAGCCCTAGGATACTGTTGCAGTCACAAATATTACTAATGACAGCCAGCACTAGTAGTGATTCTAGTAGTACTTTAACTGAAGTTCATGTCTTAAAATTGATTTGTGAATTTAGGAATTAAAACCTATGAAATATGCAACTAGAAGGGGCTCTCATAGTTATTTAAAATTAATAATATATGTGTTCATGTTGAAAAATCCTAATATGTATATTTTCTTCTTATGCACTGAAAGAAATAAATACAAGGAAAACCACATTATGGCAGTTGAAAACATTATCTGAATGAAAAAATTGAGGCTTTGCTTTAATGAAATAATTGATTCAGTTAATTTTTAATGAAGTCTCAAATATTTCCAATGAACGAAAATCCTTGTTGGAAAAAGATTCTCCTAGAATGTAATTCATTATAATGAACATATTACTATCATTAAAGAACTAAATATTTTAAGAGCTGCACAGGAGATGAACATCTAACTACTTCCATTGAATTAATAATAGATTTTCTTTCTGAACCATCTCCATCGTTTTTAATCCCCTACTTAAAGATGCAAGAAAGGCACAATAGATTTTACAAACGTGAAGTATTTATTTATTAAAAAAGTGTGTTATTTGCACACTTCAGGTTTGCATTCCAAAGTTTGCCATGGTCACAGAGAATTTTAATGACAGGAAGATTTCACTGCCTTTGAAAAGGCTGAAAAGCAATAAAGATTTCTTTGACTAAGATGACAGGATGTGTAAAGCCTGATTCAAAAACTAAAATTATGGTGAAACAGCCCACTGACATTGTTTTTGGAAAAAAAAAATAATTCTTGAAAGGTAAGAACCAGGTGAATTTTTATTTCTCTATGCATATGGAAATAGTTTTTGCAGATTTCTTAAGACATCTCAATTCGTCATCCTATACTAATATGTTGAAATGAATATTAGCAATTTCTTTTTTCCAATGGGATTTTTGTGCATTATGATCAAAAATCATGGCTAACATTAATGCTGACATTTTGGAAGAAGCTTGGTAAAACAGCTGTAGGACTGTTAAATTTCAGAATAAGTCTTGGATTGAAAAAGGAAAAAGACTAATTGTCTTCACAATCTGGCAGCGATTTTTCACCTAACAAAGGGAAATATTAGGTTGTAGGAGAAATGCTGCATAGCAGTCTTATTGTTTGTTTGGAACTAGCCATGAGTCATGTTATTCACACAGCTAACCATGGCAAAATTGGGCTTACAGTTTATAACTTTTGAAAATGGTATAAAATGTCTGCCAAGAGTGAAGTTCCACACCCTAGGCTTCTTTTCACAGCGAATGGCTCACATACACTTATTTAATTTTTTTTTTTTAAAGTTAGATTAACTTTAGACTGGCCTCAGCAGTACATATAGAAGGCAGTATTTTTAAAAAAATGATATAATGTTATAATATAGTTTGAAATAATTTTGCACAGGTGGTTTTGAACTGAATCAAAAGTCTCAAGTCACTAATCTACAAGATGGATAAATAACTAGAGCTTTCTCTAGAAAGCTGAAGGTTACAGCTTCTTTCCTCCAGTAGTTATGGGAGCTGGGTCCAAACTTCTGTTGTACAATTTGTCTTGCCCTAGACAGGGGTTTCTAACAGAACAAGGGTCTGCAGTTCCACTTGGCATCACAGGACTATAAATGGCAATGGAAATAGAGCTGTGACCCCAAAATGGGGTTTGAGAGGGAACACTGGAATGGTTTCAGCCAGTGTAACAGGCATTTTTGTAGGACAAAAAAAGTTGTGTGGAACGTTGTAGACAGATTAGGAATTTGAGCATGTACCAAAATAATAACTATGTCTTTCCAATGCTCAGGGAAATACATCCAGAATTATCCCTAGGGTTAATGTCTTCCTGCTGCAAAATGAACATGCAACATATAAAATGCAACATGAAGTTCCCCTTTTATTTTAAATTCTTTTAACATATGGAAAACAGACTTCTAAACAAACAAACAAAAAACCAAAGGCAAACTAGTGATTTGTTTTGAAAAACAATAATGGGATTGGTGTCACATGAAGGCTAAATGCTGAAATAGGAATCTGAACTCTGAATGACTGTTCCTATCTTTGCAATGTATTGCAGTGTAATGTTTTGAAAGTTATAATCTCTGTATATGCAACCTTGAGATTCATTTCACAGAGAAATCTAAGACATGCTTCACATATCTGTTGTGTGAGATCGGAATATGAAATCACGAGAGGAAACAAGTAAAAAAATGCTGTTCTGAAATTAGCAATTTTAAAATAGCAGGAAAAAAATAGCTCAGATTTTGGGATAATCTAGCTTGAATGAAGTTTTACCTATTGACATAAAAAGAAAGAAAATAATTCAAGACTGAGTAATCTTGTTGCTATGTTCCTATACTAAAATCCTAGTTCCTTTAGTTATAATTGTCCTCTCAGAAATCAGTTAATTATATGTTGTAATGTATAACGTAAAAAGTAAAGCTAAGAAGTGATTTGCTGCATCTAGCAGCTTCTTCCAATCTAATTATCAGAGCTATGTATTCTGCATACAATTTAACTAAGATGTAACAAAGCTGTCAACTATGGCAATTTTTTTTCCAAAAAGGAACTTGAATAGAAAATCCTTTGTTCAAATGTATTTACTGTAGTTTCTCTGCATTTAGGCTTATTTATGAAACAACACATACCACAAAGGTGGCAAGGCAACCAGTTTTAGATTCAATTAAACACATGTAATAATCTCTGAAACTGCTCAAGAAAGATGCAATATGATGGGCTTCTGTTTAGTTAGGTTTTATTTTTCTTCTTCTAATTTCCTTCTGAGTTGCTCACTCACAAGCAACATGCTTATGTTCTTTATAAGAACAAGTAGACTCAGCTGTAACTGCTAATTTGATGTCGTACTGCAAGTATAGCATAATTGTGAGCAGGGGGACCACCAGGGGAGTTCTGCATTATCCTGGTTTCACTTAAGAGGGCAAAATTGTCCAAGGAATGAATAGAAAATGCCCACTATTAAAATAATAAGAACAACAACAACAACAACAACAGAGAACTAAAGCCTAAAAAAAATAAGGGAGCAGCTGTCAGAATTTGACAACTGTTGAAACATACTGTTCTTTTAAAATTCAAGACATCTGTAGGTGCACGTTATGATACTTGTTGCCAAGAAAGTGATGCCTTTGTTATTAAAAATATCACTTATAATGCAAATGAGAGGAATTGTGTGTTAAGGTGAAATCTAAGGGATAGAGCTTGTCTTCACACCGATTATCACAAAATATTGAAATGACAGTTTCAGAGCTTCTCATCAATATGTTAGGGTATAAAACAATTGAAGACAGTCAAACAGGAGATAAACTGAAAACAGGACAGAAAAGTAACATTCGCAAAGTCATTCCAGCCAGCTTGTCTTCCTAAAAACTGATTTAAAAACCAAGTTTGAATACTAATACTTATTTTACACTACAAAACTAAAGTAGAAAAATTATTTTCCTGATTTCTTACTTTATAGTCCATTAAATCTTTCTGCAGAATTGCCTCTTCTTTATAAACTGAGTAAATAACAAAAGACTAGTTTGATAGGAAAAAAGATTTAAGAACATAATTTTAGCCAAGTTTGCCATTTCAAAGTCATTTATCTAAAATTTAGAGTCTGCATTAGAATGTGACTGAAAGACTTGCTCTTCTGTTTTCTGGCTTCTGCAGCTTTAAAAGAGGCTAACATACTATGCTCGATATTCTGAAAACAATTTGATTACTTTAATATCAGCATTTGAAATTAAATGTGAATTACTTAAAAGCCCATTTAAAAACTACAGCATTGCCAGACATTTTAGCCATACATTTTAGCACCAAAAGCTTCCTGTCTTTTATTACTTTTCTGTTTTTCAGATGTGAATAGCAGTGGATACCTTTACAATAAGTAATTAAATAATGCTGCCATTAATTGAAATTCTATTATTATTATTAATGTCATTTCAGGGCGATATTAATAAATGGATGATTTAACTTTTCTCTGGCTAAAAATTAGCTAATAAGTTACTATACCAGCCGAGTATTTGAGATCGTCTCGTTTTGTTTAATCAGAGAAATTTCTTCTAACATAGGAGATGCCAAAATTTCTGAAGAACATTTGCTAAAATTTTTGTTGTTGTTGTTTTTTTTCCTCCTTTTCAAGCTAAAATTTTCCAGGCGTTTTAACATCTTTTAGATTGGCTTGAGATTCCCACAGAAGACAACAAACAAAAAGTGACATCTACTTAAGAGAAAGTGGAAGCGAAAAAACATGCTACAGGGCTCTCACTTGCCAGTTATGAATAATGGACCATTTCCATACTTATGTCAACACAATTCTTAATGTGCTGAAATTAGTGCCACACGTGCAGAGATATATCTCATGATAGCAGGTCTTTAGCACTGCTCAGAGTTTCAAAGACAAACTTTCCTTGTCTATTTGTATAAATACACAACCCCCTTTTTATTTAAGCTTAAAAATTGTGCATTAGAAACACCCGAGTAGTTTAGATGAGTAAACCACCGCAGTTCTAGTGCCTGTTGCAGGAGATTCAGATCACAGTGTCGATGAATGTTCTGAGCATCTATAATACAGACACGCAGTAGTGTATTCTTCTGACCCTTTCAAATCAAACAGCAGACTCCAAATCTTAGACAAAAACCATGTAATAAGCAAAATACTATTCTTCCCTTGCTTGAATCCCTAAAAGTGTTTGTAAAATGTTTTTCCCTCTATGAACTTAGAGGTTTACCCAGTTAATTCCCTTTCTTAGAAATGTTTGTTCCGAGTGCTAGCTTGTGGCTTCCCTGCTGCACTGCATTGGCGTTTGAGGGGAACAATGAATAACAGAAGGCTGTTCTAACAGCCTTAGACCGTCTGCTTGCAACATCAATAAGCTTAGTGTAGTTCTGTCTCCAAGAAATCAAATTCTTTTGAAAAGAAAATGATGTTTGAGATTTAAAATAGCAGAAGAAGAATTTGGGGGACCAGGTTTTTTTATATTTCTTTCACAGAAGTACTCAGGATAAAAGGGGAGGTTCTAGATGTGTTGAAGCGGATAGGAATTTTTTATTGGCCTTACTGAAGTTATGATTTCACATCAAACAGAATAGTTGTTGTATACAGTTATACAAAACCACACAGCTTTGTTTCAACTTAGCTATAATCAAGTTCAATAGTAATTTTGCCATGAACTTACATGGAAACAAAACTAAGGCACTGTTTCTTTGAGGTTCTCACTCAACGTATTAACTGTAGTACGTATGTACTATTATTAATCTATTATTAGGAGACAAATTCCTAAAACTGCTCAAAACCACCGCACTAAATATCTGTATAATATCAGCTCTGTATAGCTGAATATATGTAATTATTGTTAAATTTTACATTACTATGCCAAGCATTAATGTTGCAACCTGAAGGAGTCCCATCAAAATAATTTGCTCTCCTCATTTCTGTCAGATTATTTTAGTACTACCAGCAGAGGTTTTCAATGACACTAGGTATTGTTTGTAAGACACTGAAGGGTTAATCCCTCTGCTTCAAAAACACTACAGTTGTGCTACTATACAAGAACAAAAATAGACCACAAGAAAAGAATGGAGACCATTCAAGACATGATCTTGGGGGCTTGGTACAGCAAGAGAGAGCTAATGCTCACTACTGTAACTGCAGTTGGCATTTGGGACATGGTAGCTGCCTAATGCTGGAAGAATTCTAACTGTTTGCTTGTACCTTAGGACCAAGTGGAATAACTTTGCAGAGTTTTTCATGCAGTGAGAACTGTAGACTGACAGCTACTGCATGTCCTTAGTGCAGTTGTGCAATCTGTATAAGACTCAGAGAGGCAGATATGGTACAACTAATGCTTGGGAGAAAAACAAATGATCTGAATGGAATTTGGGGACAACATAAAATGAAGTCTTTTCAGTGAACTGCTGAATGATGTTATGTTAATTCAGAAGGAATGTGCTTGGAAAAATTAAGAAAACAAGGGTCATGGGTTCCTAGACTTCACCCAAATTTGGAAATCTAAGAAGTTTTAGATGATAGAAACTATGTTGCACCTTCAGTTATCTGTAGAATCTCTAGATAAACCTCTCCTGAAGTGCCATCAGGCTATTTCACTGAAACCTCAGAGAAAAGTTGATTTTGAGAACATTAAATTTTCCAAATGAGTTGAAGTTGGAGATGGAGAAAACCAAAATGATCAATTTCCTTTCAGAGCAAAGTTTCAGCCCAGAATTTGAGGGAGACTGTCTCTCATTATAGCTACATGTACATCTAAGTCTGTTGTTTGCTCTTTTGTATGAGCTTTACATACCCAAAGATTCTCACAATTCAAGGTTTGGTTCATCTTTGCATTCACTTTAGAAGTGGTGCCACATCACATCATTCCATTAACTGACATGGAGTATCCATAAATCTCAATATTAAAGAGCAAGAGAAAGAAGATGAAGAAGCAGGAGGGAAGAGAAGAAAGTCCTGATGTTTTCCTACCACAGGGCAGGCCCTGAAGAAACTAAGAGAAGAGAAGAGAAGAGAAAAAAGGAAAAGGAGGAGGTAGAGGATTGGCTCACTTACCTCTGAAATCTCAACACCATTGCAAACCAATATTCAGAGGTCTGCAGAAAATAGAGGAAAGATAAAGGAGGGAATAAGGTCGAACTCAAGAGGGGAGAATAATGACAGAAAACAAAGAAAAGGGGCAGAACAGCACTGGTTATGTTTGTCCTGAGACTAGCTAACAGGTTAGATAACTGAAAAAGAAACAGAAATGCACCATACCTTTTCTTTGTCACTGGCTTCTCGAGCCACAGTAGAGCCCTGAAACAGAAAAAATGGATCTAAAAATGTGCATATGTCAGAAACTAATTTGAAAATGTCACGATAACAGGTCAAAAAGCAGATGAGCTGCATCCTTCTGAACTTGAGAGCTGTTTTAAAGAAAGGTGATACAGTAGGTAGAATGCCCAGGGCCACTGAACTGCTGCAATCACTTGAAGAAGATGTATCATGAGAGAAGAAAGATGGATTAAATCCTCAAATGCTCTACATCTATTGTCCTCCTGACTGCTGGAGCTTCTTCCTCATGTCTCATCCTCATTTTGAGACTATCATCCTGGAAGTTCAGTTTTCTTGGCAGACGTCTCATTTTTTTGTGCCAGTTTAGCTGTATGGTTATGGAATAGCCTATTCTATATAACTATTTGGACATATGTAATACACATTTGAAAAGGATGTAACACAATATAAACACATACAAATATTTAAAAGATCACAAAGTACAAACAAGAACAAAGCACCTCACAGCAACATGAAGTTAAAAGAAGAGATGAGACTGTGGATTCACAAGATTTAAAGTGCTTGCTAAAGAAATTTTGGACATATTTTTATTTTATTTATTTTTTAGCTGAAAGCTAGTAGGCAATATGGCGCTTTCTGAATAAGCTGGAGGTGACAAAAAAATGGCTGTGTGTATTTCCTCGCAAATTTCTTGGAGCAGGACCACACCTTTAAGTACTCAGCGCTTGTTTATCACATAATAGCACTGGAAGAAATAGTAACTACAAACTTGATAAGTGGACATTGAAAGACAGGTAAATTAGCTCTATTGTTTGTTGGAAGGTGGATATTGTGTAAAGAAGTGCTGGAGTGGAGTCATATTAGTTTAAAGAAGATGAGGATTCCCAACCACATCTTTTTATACCATGTTTTATTCTGTTTGCAGAGAGAAACTCAGAAAACTTAGAAAGGATGGAGAGAAAAGATTAATGGGACAGTGTGTCTTAGTTGTTATGTATGGCCCAGCAGGCAGGGATTTCATCGCATTATATCATTAACTGATAATAAAGCCTGGTCAAAGTCTGACATTTTACTTTACTGATGATATACCTTTTATGTGGTATTCTGTGCTCCAACAGACTGCTCCAATAAGACTGCTGGGCTCAAAAAAAGATGAGCTCAAAACCAAACTGGAGGAAAAAAAGTGGATTTACAATAGTAAAAATTAGGGAGACTGCCAAATTTGACACTGAAGTAATTTTAATAAAATGCCTCAGTGGCCAGAAAAATACCTTTGAAATCCTATGCTGATCTATGGTCTCTTTTTCTTAGTATCCACACAGGTAGAAACTTGTGCTACTAGTAAGCTCTAAGCCAGTGTCAAAAATACTCACATATGAAAAAGGACTCTGAACCTACAACCGCAGATGCTGTAGCAATGAAAATTGAGAAAAAGTGATTTATATGTAGTGGCACTAAAAATCTATTTAGTGAAGGAGTTTGTTCTGAAGAATAATATGATATTGGTGTTAAATTTGAATTGCAAGAGAAGTTTATCTTTAAAACAATTCTGTCCAGCTGGACAAACTGAATAGAGTACAGAAGCATTCACAGAGTCTAAATAACAGTAAAAGCTGTTGACACCAATGCTAAGAACATACTGTATATCATTTATGTTTCTTTCTTCGTCCCTTTTTTAATGCATCTGGACATTACGATGCTCTAAAACACATACAGTTCTCAAATTAAAAAAACATCTGTCTCGGGTAAGCTCTGCTGCCAGTAACACTAAATACCAAAAAGTCAATTGTTGACCATCTGGAAATCAGTTCTTATAAATCACATTCAGTCAACTATCTTACCAACCGATAGGTAGATACTTGACAGTAGGAAAGGATGGTGCAGTATGTAGCATTACAAATTTCTTAAGACAGAATGCTAAATAAACATCATAAAACAAGCTTGCAGATGCACTTAGCAGTTCAACAAATAGAAATTAAATGTATTATAAAGAAGTAGGTTTCTAAGGGGAGACTTTACAGAGGAAAATAAAATACAATCCCTTAGGTAGAAAGACTAAGACTGCATTTGTTGCAAGCACTGTACATTAACTACTGGCAAAATTACGATGAACAGATAAACTTTCTCAAAAAAACCTAAAACATACCTTATCATAAAAGCAACAGAAATTTTGTTTTTTAAGAACCTTCTCTTTTTTACTTGGGTTATTTTTAAAATATAGTGTGAAATATGAAGCTTTTGTAGTAGTGATGCACTTTGTTAGTAGCATTTAATTGGTTTAAATGATGATGGTATTTAGTTATTTTATAGAAGTCCTCTGCAGAATCCGTTGTGGCTTTCCATAATGTTGATAAAAGCCTATAGGAAGCAGATTTATTATTGTACTTGTGTGAAGGGTTCTGCCTTTAACCATTAGTTACATTTAACAAACATACCCAGTTACATTGCTGCATTTAAAAATGCACAATACAAATAAATTTGTACAACTTCTATAAAACCATCCTTCAGTTTTGCTAAACCTGGGTGCAGAAGTAAACGAGTTAATGCTGGTTCTTACATAACACAATCTTAAATTAAAATTCTGAGCAATATTCAAGCATCAGCAGAATCTAACATTTATAGTAAAGATTTTCAGCTACTTTGTCAGTTATTTAATCAGCAGTTATTTCTCACCTTTAAATCATATTTTCTATAAACAGATAAACGATGGCTGAACACATTTCTTGTAACAATCATATATACTTCAACTCCATCAACAGTAAGCCGGTACATGCCCAAAAATTGGGGAAGAAGTGTATTCCCATGACACTCCACAATAAACTGCAGGAGCAAAAGAAAAAAACAGAAATAAGGATGGATACATAGAATATAAATATATATTTATACATTTTTAAAGATAAACCACCCAGAAACAGCACATTTATTTGCTGAATATATATTTGTGTGGAGACAAACCTTCAAAAAAATCATGCCAAACCAAACCCCTTCATCAGGAGATTATCCTGCTTTTAGGGCAGTGTTTAAAAATTAAATTCTTGAACTGCCTAACTTGTAACCCTTTACTTCTGTAGACAATCTCATAGAAAGAGTGGGCTCCATTTGACAGACCCTTCCACTTTTATGCTCCTAAAAAGTACACCTAATGCAGATAACATATTTGGAACTGACATAAAAAAACAGAAATACTTTTTCAAACATCACACTGCTGTATTTTGTACTCTGTTGTCCCAGATTAATCCGTAAGTTTCTCCATTCTCAATATTTGTTTATTATGATGAACATTTATGGCGCTGTCACCAGCAAGGGGTATTATTTATTATCACCAACTTTTTGCTAGTTCCCACGTGATGGTTGCATTTCAGGGTCAACAGAGTTGAGCAGTGAAGTGCAAGATCCCTATACTTTTTATTTACAAATCATTATATTTCCTTAAGGTCACCATATTCCATTACAAACGGGCTATTAACCTTGAAAAGATTTGCCACCTGCACCTGACACCTGTGTGGTTTTTGCCTTTTTTTTTTTTAAAATCACTTGCCTTATAACTAATAGTTCGAATTTCTGTTTGAAAGACTACTGGAGGAAACAGAAAAAGTGCAGACTATATTGATGACAAGAACTATCGAAGAATGAATATTTATTCCCAGAATAAAAATGCCCATACTGTATTAATCCTAAAACCAACTCAAACACATCCACTCATATTTTGTGGAACTAAGGAAAAGTTAAGTCATGATGATGCAAACCAGAAAATGACTCACCGGCTGTCCTCTTTCTGTTATTACGTCTCAACCAGAGGGACTTGGAGAAAATTTAAAAATTCAAGCCCCAAAAAGGAAACATGAAAACTAATCAACAGTCAGCTTTTAAAGCAGATCAGCTTTTAAATATTCGTTGAATAGTGAAGCTACTGTTTCTTTTGTGCCAGAGTGACCTGGTTATTAGAAACATGTTATTCTAAAATACAGGAGACTTTAGAACAAGTTGACTGAATAAGCCATTTGAATTGTTTAACAAAGGTAGTAAGTGTTTGGTAACAAATAATATAACAAAGCTCTTGGAACCCTGGAGATTTTGCAGTTTGGGGCTCCTCTGCTAATTTTAAGGAATTCCTCTCACTAGCTTTATACAGGAATCTGCACATACCACATACAAACTTTCCTTTTGTAAATGGCAAAATAAAAGTAGAAAGATTTAAGAGTCCTGAAAACAATTATGTCCAGCAAGAAACAAATGGAATGAACAACAAAGATGGAAATTGTTGACTGTGAATTGAACATAATTTTGACTAACAACTCTGACACACGAGCTCTGTTGAATCTTGTTGGCACAGTCTGGGCTGTAACACTACTTTCTGTCTGCTGTATAGCTGTACTGGAGGTTACAAGCCCTGAAGCAGAGAACACATAGTCATGATGCAGTTGTGCTACTTCACAGCTAAGCGTTTTTAAGCTCAAACTGCCGATGAATGAGCAAAACATCTTAAGCTGCTGCAGAGGCTCAGTGAATGCAGGAAATATGATTGTATGCCCCAAAATGCAAAGAAGTTTGACAATAAAAGACCGCTAAAACAACAGCAGTCCTGAGCAGTGCACAAAGATTGATCAGTTTGCACCTGAGATGACTTCTGTGTTTAACAGAAACAGAATTTTTAAGCTGGAGTTCTTGAATTAGAGGACTTTCAATCATAGCGTTATCAACCTCAGAAAGCAGTTATAACGTGTTACAGGATACATAGCTCACCTTGACTATCAGTAGTTTCTCTTAGAGATGGGATCATAAAGTGAAATTAGAACTATTAATGCTGAAGTTACCGAAAACTTGTTTAAAATACTAATTCCTATTAGTCAAACTACATTGATTATTTTGTTATAAACATCAAGTACTTGGCATATATCCTGCAGGTAAATACTTTTCTAATACTTTATAGAAGGTGGGAGGGGTTGTTCTTATAAAAACATTTACTGAGTGATTCCTTCTCTAAGATGATTAGGTTCTGCAAGGATCATAAAAATGAATCTAGCTTCCAAGAAGAGTTTAGGGCCACAGAATTTCAGGCCACTCAACTCTTTAATGGATCCAGCCATTCCTAATGTTATGGCTTTTAACTACAGAATTTGAGTTAAAGTAAATACTATTATTCCAATTTTCCGTATGGGGATGGGAGACGCAGATATCATCTGAAATCATACAGAGAATTTGTGCCATGTGAAAGAACAGCAGCAAGGCATCTTGAGTACCAGACTAATAAGCCCCTGCCCTCCCTCTCACCTGCTAGGGTCACAGTCTTGACACTTAAACCACCTCTTCAACCCTAGATACTGCTAACTTTCCAATTTTAACCTTTCTGGTCCTGAATGTCCCCGTGTGTAAAACAGCATCGTCATTAACATAGAACATGTGCAACACACCCACTGTAATAACATAAAATAAATCCTTTGGTTAGCAGTATACAACCCCCTCCCAAACTGTTCTGTATTACATAACTACAAAAGAAAGGCAATTAATGACAGTCGCTTAAGTCCTATTTGTAAGTTAGAGTTAGCCATTTGCTAAAGCTATTGTTTCATTTTAATATTTTGCAAACAAGCCTTCTGAAAGGGCACTGTTACTAGCACACAACACAGGACATGAAAAGCTCTGCTAATACTGCTCTCCACTTGATAAAAAGGGACTTGGCTGTGTTCTTGCAGACTTCTAAGAGACCTTCTCAAAGCAGACCATGTACTGCGACAGTTGTTTCCTACTCACTGCTGAAAGTGGACACTCATGCCATTGCAATTTAAAGAAAAGCCCCTAAAATGATTTCACTGTTTCCCATGACAGCATTTCTTATCCTGATGGGGAGACAAAGGAAAGGGGGAGGAATGCCACTTGCTTTCATCATCTACAAGGTTGGTCTAGAACTTCCTACCTTTGAAACTATCAATCCCCCATATCTGCATCACAGAGTAGGCAAAACGTGTCATCTGTTTGGGTGGGAGTCCAGCAGGACTTGCACTGGTGACTGTGGTTGGCAGATTTTCAATTTGTCCATCTTGATATAAATGAAGTAGCAATTTAGTCACCTCAAGGTGCTTTTTAGGAATGATTTCCTGAAGTTTCCCACTCACAGCTGGAATAAAAGTGAGCCTAGAAAATAAGCCAGTAGATGCTTAACAGGACTGCTAAATTTCAGTGAAAGAAAAGACCTTCACTCCTTTAGGTTAACTCTTTCTAAAAAGAACATTAAAACAATTCTACCAAGCAGCCTTGCTAAATAAAACTGTAACACTTAGCCAGTACATTTACAAGTCCTTATATGCAGTAACAAGATCCATATTTTTTAAAAAGAGTGTTGTAATAAACACCCCATCATTTTTTTGTTAATTCAGACAATTTTCATTTTTCTGCACAGCATGAGGATAGTATTACCATTAATAAAATAAAGTATCATCAGCATGTTGACACATTTTATCAGCTATGCAGCATAGGTTTCAAATACATAATTTTCTGAGCTCTCTTGAACCCCATGCTCAAAGGTGAAAATTAGTAAGAAATTCTTTATGACCCTATAGTCCCATTAATACAGCTTCAAGATTCCTTAATAAGAACAGAACTTTCCCTACCTCATTTTACACGTAAAATAAGATTCTTAGCCTCTTGCTTCCCCATGGTAATGCTAGTAAGATATCAGGATGACTAAAAGATAACATAGTGCATATAATTTGTTGGTTAAGAAGTTATACAATTTTTGGCTCTTTTTGGAAAAACACAGGGTAAAATTCCTGTTTCTGTTATTTCTCCTCCTCCCCTTGGAGATAATCTGTGGAATGATTTGACATCAGTAAAGACTAAATCCTGAGTTACATCTATCTTGGTTCTATGTGAAAACTCATCATTCCTATTTCTCCCAGGTAGCCCTATTTTGCAAACATTAATTCAGAAATACGCAACATGCTCATTCCCCGTTACACCTTTATATATTATTTTCACGATTTTCTACATCATGATTAAGGCAATCATGCTTGAATTATCAAATGCTTATGTGACAAGCCTATACATTCATCAGGATACTTTCATTAAAGAAATTGAATGGCAAGTGATACAATTATTTAAAAACATTTTGGACACTGTGAAGGACAAGATGTTGATACTTCTTTTTTGGGCTCAACTTTCTCTTTCAAATCCTCTTGCCTGCAACCAGAAATACCCTCCACCAATGTGTTATATGCACATGCGTTGACATGTGGAATTACTCCCCAAAAAGGAGGTTGAGAAGTTGTCCAGAGTTGTATCAGGTGTCAGAATATTCCGATTATTGCCATTTTCTTGAACCCTAATAATTTCATAGAAAATTATCTATTAGGTACTTATGTGACACATTGAAAGGATTAATTAGTTGAACTACAGCACACAAAGTTATAGATTTTCAAGGCATATGAAGCTGTTTTCTTCTAGTAAGTCATATAAGAAAGTAATTTCATTTAACGAAGTGTTCAATAAATATACAGGTTTTCAGATACAAGCCCTGTGATTGACAGCCTTACATTTAACGTTGTTTCAGACTTGGGCCAGTGTTAATTTTACTTCAAAGTGCAATTTAATCTAAATATTACCACCAGGTGTGATTATCTAGGCTGCAGATCTGCTACCAGGAACATTATACTTGATACTGCTACAATCAAATGAGTCACTGGGCATGCTGATTTCTTCTGAAAGTGCTGTGCACAGCATCAATAGCTTATATATATATAAAATACAATAAATATATAGAAAATATCTGCTGGTGAAACCCAGGCCTCAACAGAGCCAGTGCTGTCAAGTCCATCTACCATTTTGTGTAGTTGGATATTTACCTATGAAATTTCACATCTTTCAGTGAAGATTTTCAATGTGTTTTTCAGTAACAGTTCTAGCCTGTGGTTGTATAGCCCTTTTGCATATTGCCCTTTTGCAATTCCATCTAATGGCCATGCTACTGAGTTTCCTTTTTTCAGGGTCACTTCTCCTACAGGAAATGGAGGGCCCACGGATGCAGGTGAAATGTAGACTGTTCAGATGAGAACACATATATTCTCATCTCTACTTTTTCTGCTTATCCTGGGTTTTCATAACAAAGCTGCTTTATACGTTGGTTATCTCAGCACAGGGCAGAGGCCATGTCCTGTGCAGCCTCTTGATTCACATAAGGAACTGGTTGAAGGGCTTTTCTCAACTGTGTTTCTTCGTAGACCTCCCATAAATCTTCACCTCTTACTACATTAGGACATAGTCAAGGTCACTGTTACATGGTACACATCCTTCTTCATGCACATTTGTGTTTAAATAATAGTACATTATATTGCCTTGCTTTGCCTTTTAACCTACCCTTTCCCTTCTTTTTGTGATACATACAGATGCAACTCATGAAGAAAAATGGGAGAGCTGGGAGGAAGCAAGCCATTGATAACCTCTGCAAGTAATGACATGGAGGGAGGATGACACAAACCTCGATGTAACTCTGCTTTACCAACCTATCGGCTTGATGTCAGCCCATCTCAGTGCAAATTCCTAGACACCTAGCCCCACTTTCTTTTCTGGGGTATTCTCCAGCCTATGTTGTCACCAACTCTGTAACAAAATTGCTTTTAGTCTACACTAATGTTTTTTCTGTCTATTTATGATTTTAATGTTTTCTCCTACCTTCCACTCAACAACCTTGTGCTATTCTTGATTCCTGCGCAGTCCTGAACCCTGCTCTTGCTGCAGTTTCCCCCTTTTTCACCTTATTGCCTACATTTTTTTCCCTTTCGTTTGCCTTCCTGTTTGTTTCATATTTTTTTCCTCTCCAGAAGCTAAGGTCATATTATTTTTTTTCCTGCTTTTCTTTTCTTCTTTATGCTGTCATCTCCCCTTTTTATCTCATTCTATTCTTTTCTTTCTTCCCATTCACTTCCCCATCACTCCACTGTTTGCTGCCTCCGGTAAATGGGCAGTCTCTCTCCTTTGCCACTATTCACTATTTTTGCTGGTTGCCAGGGAGACAAACAGGCAATGCAATAGGTGTCAGTTCTGCATACAATTACCTGTACAGGGAAGAGAATGTGCTGTCAACAGGGACTGTCACCTATAGAAAACCTAAAGGGTACCTGCACTCCTGAGTAGTTTTATATTGGAAGGCTTGTATGCTAACAATTCCCTCTTGTTCACCTGCTTTGAGATGGCTTCTCAATTTCTCTTCTTTACTGAAGTCACCTCAGTGTCAGCACTGAGGAATAATAAATCCCTTCTGAAGTCCATTTTAATGACAAAAAAAAAAAAAGGTGTTCAAAAGGTGTTGGTTTTTCTGAGACACTGAAGTTGCTTTCATTTATTTTTGAAAATTTCTACCCTGCCCATCATCTATTCTCAGAGATCACAGGACTCCACTTTTACACCAATTTAAGATTTAAAGCAAGTTTATCTCACTGGGAAGGGCAGGGTATCTTGATTCAGACATTTCAGAAACTAGAACATCTGCCTACAGAATTTTACTCAACTGTCACCAATTCCTGCCCTTGAAAATCATATCTGTAGTTTAGAAAATATCTACATATATACTAATATGTACAACAGTATATTCTGTATTCTATGTAAATTAATAAACTTTTTGCACAGGACAATACATCCAAGAGAAATATATAAACATAGCTTGAATATATGCTGAAAAGAAATGTTTTCCTTTAGGAGGAAGCAGTGTATTACCTGTTCCTTAAATGGAGGGTGAAATCCTGGCAACAGATTTATCATCACAGATGGCTTTGCTGAGCTCTCCTTTAGCAATGCCAAAGGGAGTGGGAGGTTTAACTCCATTTTTCTGGTCCCTGCTCTTGGGGTCAGGAGCATAGGTTTAAAAAAAACTGCACTAGATTTGGAGGTAATTCAAATGAATATTTGATTTTGCTCTCAAGTACTATTTAAGTATTTAACATGAACATGCTCGATTAACTTACAGTTTTAAATGGTCAAACTACATCTGTGAGCCCATACAGCAACAGCTTTTCTGATGTTTGAAAGTCTGACCCATTTAGGCATAACAATGGTTCTAGTGCATTTGATAAGTAAATGATGTTCAGCTGAAGTAACACTTGAAGAGTAGCAAGTTCTACCATTAATTGATAGTATATCAATAATATAAGCAGCCCAAACCAATTGCAAATTATCATTAAAATGTGACTAAAAGCAGTGTTTCACACTATGTATCAGAAAACATTACAGTAGTTAGAAACTGGCTAACATGGAAATTCACAGCATAAGAACCTAACATGTTATATATATATCTGTATTTACTATAACACCTAGAAACCTAGCTGGTTCACAGTAGTCCATTTTGTCTTTAAAGGTAGATAGAAGGCTGGTCCATGCATGATGGACTTTATAGTTTAGTCATAAATAACAAGATGCTTTGCAACTTTAAGTATGGAGAAAGACATTATTCCCTGTTTGCTTAGAAGTAGTGGGCTTAGTGTTTTGTTGTTTTTTCTTTTTAACTTTGCAAGAGAAAACAATGATCTCTAGTGTTCCTACTCAGTACTAAAAGCATCAGACTCATCTGATGAGTTGACAGAAAGCTTCAGTGTTTAGACTGAAGTGTTCACCTTCTGCCTGAGGTTGTGGGCCTGACTGCCACTAAAAAAAAAGGCATCACATCAGACAGGGTAAACGAATACATGCAACTCATTATTTTGGATAGCAACTATAATTTACAATTGTCAGGACTATTATTTACAATTCAAGCTTTAATTTGGAATTGCTATATATACATATATGCTGTTTCTGTAGTAACTTCTCCTGACACTCCTTCAAGCCTGGTTCACTTTTAGTTATTCACACATTTCTAGTATGCAGCCTTACGCTTGGAATTTGATCTTTTTGGTTTTACTGTTAATTTTTTTTATTTTAAGTAGTGGTAATAATACAGTAAATTGTGATGCACCTACCTTGGTTACCTTTGCAAAATGTCATGCAATATTGCAACAGAATTTTACCCAGAAAGCAGAAAGCTAGTAACTCAGCCAAACTAACTTATTTTCACTCCTAACAAGTTACTAGCCATTCTGTTTCTGAAAATAACTTGATTTCTCTAAGGTGTACAGTCATGTCCATTATAGCTTTGATTAATTAAAAACCAGCCAATATAGACTTAGCATTTTTAGACTTACAGGTGTTTACAGGCTATGCACAATTCCTGTTCCTTTTGTAAATACCTGAGTATATGGACCGTGTAACTATAACCTCAGTTCCTCACAGCTTCAAAGAACAGACGGGCTATTGAATTTTCAGATGGATGGAAAGAGGAAGGATGGAAAGAGTTGGGTGAGTTTGTGGACTATACATCTCCTCAATCTCCAGTTACTGATAAAAGAACCTTTATTTCTACTTTCCAATGGCAGTCTACATGTTTTTTCATAATCTTCTGGTGACTCCACAAAAAAATCATTGGTAGTTGGAGTTAGATTTTGCAGGTGTTTGTGGGAAAACTACGTTTCTTTGCTGACCACACTAACTCCCAGATGCCTCATCAGTAGTTTTGTAGTTCAAAAAGGTGCAAGGAGAATGACAGCTATTTTGCAAGTGACAGCAATAAAGACATATCCAGTCCCTCACACTTCTGACTTGGCATGGTCCCCTCGCCAGTATTCTCTGTTTAAAGATAGCTGTCCTTTTGTATTTATTGTTGAGCAGTTCAAGCAGTCTTGGAAAACATTTGATAAGGCTTGTTTGGTGCCTAAGCAAGGACAGAGGTACTTCCAAGGTCTAGAATGATTCTATCAGCTGGAGCTGTTAGCCTTAATATGGAAACAGTTGTGTAAATATTATAGTTTAAAAGAAACTCATTCAGAGTTTCAACCTGGGGAAGAAGCCTGGAATGAATTTGTAGAGGGGGGAAAAAAAAGCCTGACAAAGAGAGAGGAAAGAGATGATCTGTCATAAATGGCATGAATTTCACTCATTATCATGTCACTAGTAACTGGAAGATAATTACTGTCTTCTTGGGCAGGTGAAAGCAGGTACAAGATACCGAGGGTTTACAAGTTACTGTTCATAATGGATAGATGATCTAGCTTCAGGTCCTTTAGGGGTACTTGATCTCTAACAAGGGACAAAGAGTCTTCTAAAATCAACATGAATCACCTCACTAGTCTTCATGCACCTGAGAAAGGTTACTCCTCCCAGGATGACCCCTGCACTACATAACTGGGTCTGAACATGTCTGCACACTTCCTTCCTTGGAAGGCTGAACCTTTCAAATACAGCTCTGCTCTAAGAGCAGCCTGGCACAGGGTCTGATGTCAGGGCATGCCACTAGAAGTCCCAAACTAGTCCCAAACACAATCACACCTGGGATGTGAAGCATATTTAGCTGGTCCAGAAATTTTCATATACGTGGTAAGTGCTGCTGACGACCAGTGAACTGAAATTGGAGAAAAGCTAACAAACAGACTTTTCCCTAAAAATCCAATATTTGACACTTTTGTGTGTAATTACAATTAGCTTCTTTAACTGTAGCAACAGTTACAATTAAGGAAGATACTGGGCAGTAAGGTAAGTATGCAAGTCAGTACAGGGCACTTGACATTTCTTCTGTTGGCAGAAGAGAGTATGCCAAAATAAAATTGAACACAAGAGAACTTGTTTTATTGACAAAGGTTTCCACAGGAGTACCAGTGCAGTATCTGAAAAGTCTTGTACTACTGCAACTATGCCATCTGACAGAACCATAAAGTTACATCTGTACCAGTAAATTAGATGGGTCTTGGACTGTCCTCCGGCATCAGTTCTAATTGGAATGGAATAACTCACATCCAAATTATTAAGTTCTCCTCTAAAACAGGATGCTCATATTCAAACTCCTAAGTAGGAATAGGAACTGGCCTGAGTTAATACCTTGAACCTTGCCCAGAATTACCTGGGAGACAGCTAGCTTGCCCAAAGCAAAACCATTTATGAGCTCAAGTGCCAGTGGATGTTATCTGGCCTTGCGTTTTTTACTAGTAGAAAGTTAGTCTAAGGCCAGTCTGTGTGGGATGACTTGGTCAAGTGAATTATTAAAACCTTTCTACCAGGAGAAGGGGTTCTCTAGACTTTGTCAAGCAGGCCAAGATAAGCTTCACTTGTCTGAAAAACATCTAGAGAAATGGGAGGACAAGCTGCTGTACTTAATGATTCCAAGCATTCAATTGCCAGTAGCAACACACAAGACACAGTATCAGCTGTCACCAGAGTTAGTAGGATTTAATTTAGATTTTCTTTAATTAAGTCAAATGATTTTGTTCAGTACATTGCTGAAGATACTGAAATTAATATTTCATTAAAAAGTCCAATTATTAAACAGTCTCTGTACTTGAGTTCCTCTGCATTTACAATGCTTTGTAAAGTGCCCTCAAGTTCTGAGACAAAAAGAAATGCAAGTTGTATCTTTATGAATCTTTTGGAGGCACCAATGAGAGCTTTCTTATAAGGATATTTATCCAGTATAAAGTGAAATTAGATGCCTGGTACAGATAACTTTCAGATCATTATTCCTTGTAACCTAGCCTATTATGAACCCTGATGTTTGAAAGCACTAATGAAAAATGATTCCAAATTATTAAGTTCGTTCATGTTAGCACTGTCTTCACTGACACTCTTGAAAGGAGATGAACGTTTTGAAAAGCAGTATGAATTTTCAGCTGGATAAAGTCTCAAAATCTGGATCATTAATACTACCTTCTAATGCAAACACGAAACAGTCTAAAACTTCAACTCTGCTGCATCGCTTCACAGATCAAACTCTTTCAAAGCTAAAATTGTAAGTTTGAAAACTCTAATAAAAAAATAACACCCAAATTACTATTAGGTAATAGTTTAGAATTTCTCTTTGGTAAAACTGTAATTGAAAGATGGTCTTGTGAACATTTCTGATAGTGACAATATTTATCCACGTTAAAACAAACACACAGTGGTCCTACATGTTATTTAAACAGAAGAACAACATGCAGAGAAAGAAAAGAGTTAATATCTAACTCACCGAAGGCTACCCAAGCTACTCTGGACCTGGAGGGCTTTCAGAGATCTCCCTTCAACACGGGAAGAGCGGAGAGGGAGACAGCCAAGCAGCACTACAAAGATAGCTGGCAATACCTTCAATCCCAAGCACCCCAAAAGCATGCTTTTGCCTCCCTTCCATCTCAAAAGGTGCCTTTAACACTGCTTTTACAATAGAATCAGTATTAAAAAAACCCAAAAAACAAACAAAACCATTGCAAGACAAAAAAATAAACCACCTAAACCAACAACAAATAAGCCCCAACCCAAAATGTCCTGAAGTCTTTACCTGAAATCCCAACCCCTGGAAGTGAGCAGGAAGATGGAAAGGACAAAAAGCCCCTTCTACTGGATGTCATATTTTAGATGATTTTTAGAGGCTTTTCTGGTTCCTGTAGCTTTAGAGCTTATTTAAACAGTTCTGGGGCTAAGAAAATTAGCACTGATTTTATTAAGGCTTCTCATACTTCCCCAGATCTGCTCCCCCCGTGTCATCCACACAAATTATACACTAGCACAGTATGACAGCTCCCAAGGCCGATTTGAGGGATCTCCACTGTTCACTTTTGACTTTACTGTTACCAATTTTTCATTTCTCATACAATACCACTTTAATTGTTTGAAATCTGTTGTTAGTGAAACACAGAAAATTCAGTGATCAGACCAGGAAGAAAGATCACCTGCACCATTCATCTACATCTACATAGACATCTCCAAGCTAGCCCAGAATAAAGCGGATTCCAGCCTGGGAGCCCACTAGCTGAAAGAAGGGCATCTTCCTAGTAAGGCGAAGGAGCTTATGGCCTCCAAGGTAGTATCTCTGTATTGTGTAGACATATCATTTTACTTAAAGCTAGCTTAGATATTCAGAAAAGTGCAGCCTTGTGAATTGCAGACATACAATAAATTGCTCATGCAAAAGGGAAAAAGTGTGAAGTGACTCTTTTTCCATAGGCATTCACTTAAAACTTCTAACACTCTAAAAAAAGATTAGCATTATAATATTTAAGAGGAGATCCCACACCCCGATAATAATTAGCATACTACCTGATGGTATTTCTTCAGTATGTTGTGCATTTCCGCTACATCTTCACTTGTTATAGTTTTGATGATATATCTTTTGTCGTAAGATGTATGAAAGCGGGCACCACTGCGTGCTTGGGAATCATTGGCAAGGGGTGCACTTCTTGTCAATGAATTCTGTCAATTGATTTAAAACAAAAAAAGCATCAAATTAGACAAAAATATGCAACTTTTAATTAGAACAAATATAAACCATTTACATTTATTTTTAAATCTTCTTCAATACATCTGCACCGAGCTGAATTCTGCAAAGCACGTAATCACAGACCATGTTATCTTGACAAATCACTTCAAAAATACTCTGAGAACAAAAGAAAGTTTGGGGGAAGGTGTTGTCCATCAGTGGTTCAAAAGTCATTCTCAACACTGAATGAGAATTTATTGCACTTTGTTATGTACATGTTTTCAGCTTTTGGGGAGAAAACGTACAGTAATTAAAAATCCAAAAGGAACACTGTATTACAGTTATTGCAATAACTGTAAATAGAGGATTCATCTGTAGTAACAGTAACACTTTAAAACTGAGCAGGATTTGCTCTTGAGCCCATGTGATCTGGTACATAAACAAGATCACAGCTAGATTTCTGAGTTCTAGTACTAGACCTATTCCAATAATTTAATATCTAGTGTTAAGCAAGTGATATTATTGTACAGTACCTCCTCTTGTAAAATAGACCCACCTTCCTACAGATTCAACAGGGGAAGATTAGTTAATGACTGTATAGTAGTTAGAAGAAAAACTGCTAGAGATTAGTGACCATTTTTAGACTGAAGCCTGAGACTACTTGCGCTTCAACAGTAGCAAAAGCAGCCTTCTGCTTTTTTCAGAAAATAAGAAGTAGTCAGATTAGATTCCTTCATATTTAAAAACAGTAAATATAAATTAGACAAAGTATAACTACTTGCTTTTGGCTGGAAACATATTTCTTTACCACTAAGAGTTTATGCCAATTGTTACATACTTGAATTACACCTTTTTTTCTTTTTTTTTTAATAAGTAGTAACAGCAGCAGCACAGCCATGAGAAAACATAACGATGTTCTTACACCCCATGTGTACTTACATAAAAATGGACCATACTCTGAAAAGGTTAAACAAGTTAATTACAGACTGCTGAAACACTTCCATGTTTATGAAATAAACTTGCAGTACCCATTTGGTATATCCCTACTAGTAGCAGAAAACTCCAGCTCCTGCTATCATTCCTCATTGTACCATACTGCACAAACAGCTGTTGCTAAATTGAAATATACTTTCTCCCTCTTCCATACTGACATAGTGTAACATTCTTCCTGCTAGAAGAAAAGCCATTTTCACAGAAAGTTTTAATAAAATTTTGTATATAAATGCAAATGTTGCAGATTGCTAAATAGCAAAAGTTCAGCTCCAGCAGCTACAGAATACGACGTTTGTGTAGTTTGATAAGGTACTATGAACTAAGTCACAAAACCGATTTACACTGGAAGAACGGTAATGCTTTCAGAAAATAATTATAAATAGGCTCAGTCTACCACAACTAGGTACCAAACCCACAACATTTTATTTTTATAGGAGCTTGTCTTACTTGGAAGTTTTACCATTGATCAATCTGTTCACAAGCTCTATGGACTTCAGCAGGAGCTGGACACATGGATTCAACCCCAGTGACAGAAGGTCAGTAACGAAGTAATAACCTCAACCAAGAGATAAGGGCAACTAGAGCCCCAATTTAAGAAGGTACTTGAACACACACAGTTATGTCTCCATATTTTGGAGACCCATTGACTTCAACATGCCTTCACAGCATAGGTAAGTGTTATCCCAAATGCGGGATGCTTTCTGAAATCAGTTTAATATGAAATAAAAACATTTTCCCACAAGGTTACTTTGTTCAACTGAAATACGCAGGAGTACTAGAAATAACAGTAAATCACCTAAAACCACACAGCTCTACAAGGTCTTACAAGAATGAAAACCTTAACTATGACATGTAGGAGAAATAAATCTTTGCACACTTCTCCCTCTATATTTCTAGGCTTGTGCAATGAACTAGAGTCATTACTAATATCTATGATAAAAAGTGATGTCTTTCTCCATTATCCTCTCTATTCACTAAAGAAAGAAAGGATGTGGGTGCTTCCCTAATGTTTATAAATAAACAGTTTTTCTAGACTTTAGGGACAACCAATGCAGATTCAATTCCTTCTCTGCACTGGCTTTTGGACAGCCAATTTTAACAGATGTGAGTCCTGATACACCATGACTCCATGTGGTATTTAAGATACTAAAGAAGGGAATTTAAGTATTACTGCAGTTTTCTTTACCTGTTTTCAGATGTTTCCTATTCAAATTAATTTCCCTCCACTCCACCACTGAAATGTTTTTATGTACTGATGAAGTCTATTCAAGAGAACAGGTATCATCATAAATGGACTGAATTTTCCTAATGCTACACTTGATGTCAGTACTCTGCTAGTTTTCAAACTGATTCATGAATAGTTAGTCGTAGAAACCATCCTCTGTAGAAACCCTCTCTGTTCTAGAGTCAGGACTTGTTTCCAGGGCATATATTTAATAGTTTAAGGTGAAGAACTGATAATCGAAGTTTTAAAAAAATTGTGCAAATTCAGTTACCTTCATCACAAAGTAGAAAATATGATGTAACATAATAATTATTTTTAACTCTGAAAAAAGCTAAAGTATGGGTAACCATTAGTGTACGTAGTGAATTAAACTACTGCTAAGTTATTAGGCTGTAATTCAGTTAGCAATAATAAAGGTTACTGGGTAATTATTTGTTATTGTTCCCAGCAGAAAAAAGTGCATTATTCTGAGGTTAACTATTGCAATAAGCAGTAACCACAGTTTTCTGAATGTATTTTTCCCATAGAACCCTAGTCTCCAAACTATATGCCATGTGGTATAAACCTCAAAAGCAATTAACCTGGGGGAGACTTAAGTTGTGCTATAAGCAAGCTGCAAAAAAGTGTACTTGCTAGTCTGCCACCAAACCTCTGAAGGAGGAGGGAAAGAGGGAAGATGGGAAGAAGGAGGACCTGAACTAGAATGATTCTCCCAAATTTCAAATACTCTTAAGGTAAATGTTAACATTTTTCACCAAAAGGCTTGTCAGATTTGAGTGAAATTCAGACCTGGTATGAATTAATTATCTTGCTAGCAATGTCTTGACTGAGATACAACACATAGCAGATACTTTTTCTATGGACTTTTCAGTTGCTGAAGCTCAGTTATTAATTCTGTGGCCAGAAAGGGACAAAAATAACCACTTTTGTCTTTGAACCTTCTGAATGCTATGCATATAACCATCTGCTTTTTTACAGTAAATCTGTCTCTTTTTGTCTTTATAAGCACTATTTGCACAGGAGAGCTCTTCTAAGTTTTAGGCCTTAAAATAATGTTCTTCCTGCTTTCCACAAATCTCCTGCCATCCCATCGTTAGCCAGGAATATCTAGTATATAGGAATATTAATGTAGCAACCCATCAAAACAAACATAAATTTATTCAGATATCCCCCCCCCCCCCCCCGATGGAATACGATTTTGGGGGGGAAACATAGTGACAAAGGATGAGGAAAAGGCTGAGGTACTTAATGCTGCCTTTGCCTCAGACTTTAATAGTAAGACCAGCTGTTCTCAGGGTACCCAGCCCCCGGAACTGGAAGACAGGGAGCAGAATGAAGCCCCCATAATCCAAGGGGAAATGCGTTAGTGGCCTGCTACATGATTTAGACACACATGAGTCTATGGGGCTACATGGGATCCACCAAGGGTACTGAGGGAGCTGGCAGAAGTGCTCACCAAGCCACTCTCTGTCATTTATCAGCAGAGGTGATACTGGGGAGGTGCCAGTTGACTGGAGGTTAGCAAATGTGATGCCCATCTACATGAAGGGTCAGAAGGAGGATCTGGTGAACTACAGGCCTGTCAGTCTGACTTTGGTGCTGGGGAAGGTAATGGAGCAGATCATCTTGAGTGCCACCATGTGGCACATACAGGACAACCAGGTGATCAGGCCCAGTCAGCCTGGGTTTATGAAAGGCAGGTCCTGCTTGACTAACCTGATCTCCTTCTATGACAAGGTGACCTGCTTAGTGGATGAGGAAAAGGCTGTGGATGTTGTCTATCTGGACTTTCGTAAAGCCTTTGACACCATTTCCCACAGCATTCTCCTGGAGAAACTGGCTGCTCATGGCTTGGACGGGTATACTGTTCACTGGGTAAAAACTGGCTGGATGGCCAGGCCCAAAGAGTGGTGGTGAATGGAGTTAAATCCAGTTGGCGGCCACTCACAAGTGGTGTTCCCCAGGGCTCAGCACTGGGGCCAGTTCTGTTTAATATCTGTTATCAATGATCTGGACGAGGGGAGCGAGTGCACCCTCAGTAAGTTTGCAGATGACACCAAGGTGGGCAGGAGTGTTGATCTGCTCGAGGGTAGGAAGGCTCTACAGAGGGATCTGGACAGGCTGGATCGATGGGCTGAGGCCAATTGTATGAGGTTCAGCAAGGCCAAGTGTTGGGTCCTGCACTTGGGTCACAACAACCCCATGCAACGCTACAGGCTTGTGGCTGGAAAGCTGCCCAGCAGAAAACGACCTGGGGTACTGGTCGACAGTCGGCTAAATATGAGGTGGCAGCGTGCCCAGGTGGCCAAGAAGGCCAGTGGCATCCTGACTTGTATCAGAAATAGTGTGGCCAGCAGGAGCAGGGAGGTGATTGTCCCCCCTGTACTCGGCACTGGTGAGGCCGCACCTCGAGTACTGTGTTTGGTTTTGGGCCCCTCACTACAGGAAAGACATTGAGTTGCTGGAGTGTGTCCAGAGAAGGGCAACCAAGTTGGTGAAGGGTCTAGAGCACAAGTCTTATGAGGAGCGGCTGAGGGAACCGGGGTTGTTTAGTCTGCAGAAAAGGAGGCTGAGGGGAGACCTTATCGCTCTCTACAACTACCTGAAAGGAGGTTGCAGTGAGGTGGGGGTCTGTCTCTTCTCCCAAGTAACAAGTGATAGGACGAGAGAAAATGGCCTCAAGTTGTGCCAGGGGAGGTTTAGATTGGATATTAGGAAATATTTCTTTACTGAAAGGGTTGTCAAGCATTGGAACAGGCTGCCTGGGGAAGTGGTTGAGTCACCATCCCTGGAGGTATTTAAAAGACGTGTAGACATGGTGCTTAGGGACATGGTTTAGTGGTGGACTTGGCAGTGTTAGGTTAATGGTTGGATCTGATGATCTTAAAGGTCCTTTCCAGCCTAAATGATTTTATGATACTTGATGAATTTAAAAATATGGACAGCATAAGTAATAAGAAATTCTGACTTAAAAAGAAAAAACAGCTGTTACACCAAGAATTAAGAATGCATACAGCTATCATTTTACCACATTCATATTAATTTTTTAGAATAAGCCAACCAACTTTATGCTAAGCAGCACCTTTCCATACATGCACAGGTAACTCAAATGCCCTCTCTACAATAATGGCTCTAGTAATAAATTATAGTTTAAGAACAGATGTTTAAACATTGAACATGTTTAAGATAAAAACAACCTCGAATTAAGCAACCTCTTTGACACTGTATTTTCACTAACTCTCCACTCCTGTGATAACTCTCTCAATAAAATGCTCTCTTCAGATACAGGATGTGGTTTCTTTGAACTCTGAAAGAAGGTGGAACATGGAGGATAACATTGTTAATATTACTATTTAGTGTGTTTTCTTTTGATACTTGCATAAGTTAATAAATAAGTATGGTTTAAAAAGCTGAAAAAATAAATCTAATTACATCATATTGTGCTGATTACTAGTAATTGCAGTACCACTTTCTTATGCTGATAAACGCATGGCTGAGTTTTGTCTGTGGACAGTTTCATTTGTAATGGTTAACTCTTACTTTTGTGAACAGAGAAAAGTTCAAATTCCTTCTAAAGTAAAGCTTCCAGGTACCATGCTGCAAAATACCTTACCTCTCAACTATACTAGTTGTATTTGTTTACAGTTAGAAATCAGTCTTCAATACATATACTGTTGCCTGATTATGACAACAATGAATCTTTACTTAAAGAGATGACAAGAATTGGCCTGCACTGGTAAGTCATCATTAGCAAGTAAGATCAAGGAACAATTTCACTGAAAGGATAAAACTAGGAGAATTTAAGGGCTTCAAAGAGGAAACAACATGGCTATTTAAAACCACTAATATCCTTCCCTTTTTATGGAGGTGAAGCTAACTTACCTGTTTGACCCAGACTGTTAAGTAGAAACCAAAACTTTTTGTGCCCCATTCAACCCTGCCAAATACTAATAAATTAATAGTACATATATTAGAAGTGAAGAGATTCTTTGTTGGAAAATGTTTCTCTTGTAAGTTAAGACAAAAAATGGTTAAGAAGGTCCTGCACTTAAGCCACTTTGAAGCACATCCAGTAGTAAACCTATAACTGATAAGAAAGACAAAAATATCAGTAACACCACACGTGACATCCAATGTGCACTTTACACCACAAAGACTGTGGAAAGTTTGTGGGGTCTTCTCTTTTAAAATTAGACTTTAGACATATCTAGATAAGTAAAAAATTTTTAACTTATTGTGGGGTTATCTAACCCAAGTTTAAGTCATTCAATCTTAACGCAGACAATAATAAAGTTATGCAGTAGTGCTCATCAGACAGACTGAAAATACACATTTGAATTGTACTGCTCTGTAGTTCAGACTGCTATTGGATGCACCGCATAGACTCGTTTCTTACCCTCAAATGCAGTTTTGTGAGACTGTACATGGTAAAACACTCCTATGATCCAGGTGACTTTTGCCAGAACACACAGATACATTTCAGTGATGGTTTGTACAAAAAGCGAGTAAAGTAAGTTGTACTATAGACATCTGTGCACAAATGCCTTGGAAGAAAAGCTGATTGAACCTGTCTAAAGAGACCAGTGTAGGGCTTTTCTTCTGCTTCCTTGTTCAGCACTAAACTCAGCTAATGGAGACCCATTGCCGTCCCCAGCAACAGTATCTCCTTCTTAGGTGGGGCGTCTGTAGGGTACTGGGAAGGAAATCAAGAATGAAACTCAAGCATCTCCCCTTTCCAAAAGGAAAATGTAAGCAGGGTTGAGGGAGGTTGAAAGGAGAGACAGAGAGAGATAGATTATGGCAAATACCAGATTGAATTCCCTCTGGTGCTGCTTCTTAATTAGGGGAAGACTAAGTGGAATATGAACAGATGGGAAATGAGCCACTCCTCACTTATTACAGACCTATGAGCCACAAAGCCAGAACAGGGATGATATCCTTCAGATACAGACAAAAAAATGCCCGGCTCTTACCCTCCAAAAGATACAGGTTTGATGATCTAACAACCCTTTTACCCTCACTTACTGCTACTACATAGCACTTCCATACTGCGTCAGGAGCCAGTGGAGCACGTATCTAGCTGTACAATGTTGGAGCATTAGTCATAATAAGTTAATAAAAATCACCTGCTTATACTACAGCCTTAGTGAAAACAAAACTCAGAGAAAAGAGGGTCACACTGCCCTGTCCCCTTCAGATTTTCCCAGCCTTCTCCAACTCTGCCACGGTGTGCCTCGGTCCTCTGGCACAATTAAAACATCTGTCAGCCACACATACCCTGTTCCACTTAACAGCCTCACTTAGCAACTCACTGCAAGTCTCCTGCTCTGAGAGTGCATGTTCTGCCAATTCCCCATTCACTTCTCATTTGTGAAGTTTTAATCTTGTGCCTGCTGTTTTTTTGGTCTCAGGAGAAAGAAAGGGTTTTGTACTTTTAAAGTGTGAATACTTTTATGAGGTCATTTAAAGACTACGCTAAATTACTTGTGTAATTACTTATACAACTGAAGACACATTTAACATGCCAAGCTCAGAGATACCTCTACTAGATAAATTTCTCTTTCATGGAGAAATTTCTACCTCCTCCTCTCTCCCAAATAGTTTCCTTCTGAGAAATTACTGGCTGGAAGTCTCACCGCCTTTACATAAATCAATATTAAAAATATCACTTATATTGCACTGAGTAGCATGCAACCAGAAATACTCATCTGGTCTTCAGTGCTGAAAGGCTACAAATCACAAAGAATTTGTCTCATACCACAGAATTAATTTCTGATAAAATAAAAATACAGCTTTAAATATAAATGGGTAAAAGCTACACCACTTACTAGTATTTCATTTCCCAAAGAGTACTTGATACAGAAAGTTAAATCGGCACACCTAAATTACACATCATCATTTCACCCAAGAACAGCATATTCTTCAGCAAATTCACTGAAAGTTTATTTAGTTTTGCTATGGATCCACTCTCTTCCCTCAGCAGCTCCACTCTCAGCAATCTATGCAGAGTTTTATTTCCTACAGTAAATATATATTAGGTAAAGAAAAAAGTTTTTTTCCACAGGTGCTCTTAGGATGTGATCCACAATTCTTTGAAGTGAACAAGAGCTTTTCTGGAGCCTTCAACAGAATTTCATAAACTAGAATCCAACACAGCACCTACCCATCAGAAGCCGTTTCATTTTATGCAGCCATTCCTAAACTGAATTCCAGTCTCTGGTTTTGGTCAAGGTACAACTTCCAGAAAGGTAGTCTTGATTTTTCCAACCTCAAAAGACCAAGATTTGCCACTGTAGTTTTTCTAGTGTCTAATAATTTGTGTTGCTGAAAAAGTGAGTCTAAGTTTGAATTGAATTATTTCCTTTTCTGGTCATTCCTGTTTATTCTTTCCTGAAGTATCTAGTATTGTTTTTCTACAAGGATACTCACATACTACTTACTTCTCAACTCTAAATTTTGCAAGTGCAGTGGGTCAAACTGTGACTCCCCCACAAGGCTTCCTCTATGTCCTTAAATTCCTTTGATGCCATTTTTCTGTATTTTTTCTATATCCAAACTTTAAACATCCTTTTTTAAGATGACTAGCACCAAAATAATATATAGTATTAGCTTCAGGTATAAAATAAACAGATGTTAAAAAAAGTTAGAGCTCTTTCTGGTCTTATTTTGTACCTTCCAATTTATCCACCCAAGGGTGCAGTCACTCCTAGTCAGGCACTCACACTAGTGCTAAATTCTTGTCCTCTTTGATCTCTTGTTCATTCTCAGAGCTACTACCTCCCTGAACACATCCTTCACCTCTGTAGTTCTGCACTCCTTTTTATACATATAGCTATTCATTTGACTGTATTAAAAGGCATCTCATCTGGACAGGCTCAGAATGCCAGCCAACCAAAGTGGTTTTTGTACAAAATCCTTGTCCTTATCCCACTTTGCCATTTGGACAGATTTTGCATCTCTTGCAAGTTTTCACTATGTGAAATGTCAATTGCTCATTGACAACTACATTTTGACTGTTGTCATTTAATCACCTATTATTTACATAATTTTTATTTTTTATTATAAAACCCCACAATAATTGGCATTTTAAAAATCAAAGTCACAAAATATCAAGCCAAATACTTTGTAAGACACATCCTCAAGAGTCCTTAGAAGCCAGCTAAAACACCACCTAATGCTCTATCCTTTGGAAGTCTATTTTTACCTTGCACATTGCTCAATAAAAATAGCAGCCTATTGTAATTAAGTAACAGGAATGATATTATTGATAATGTTAGTTACACCAACACCAGATATCAAAAAGAGTAAACTGATTTCCAGAGAGACTTTGGTTGTTTCTAAGAGCAACAAGTTAAGCTGTTTGGAGCTATTTTTTCCAACAGAAACCATTTTTGTGAGGAAAACACATTGAGCAGAGCCACTAAAGTACAGGAAAAGCTTGTCCCCCTGCTCCCTCCATAATTGCAAGCTATATTTATAACTGGCAAAGCACTGCCCTCCTCTTCAAAGATGAACTGCTGGTGAGGCTCTTCCTCCTCTGCCCACTTTGCTTAAAATGTTCACAGCACGGATATTTATCTCCACAGTGGGAGGCCAAGGATTAGCCACAGCCTCCAAGAGGGTGGAGAGATTTAAAGGTCAATTTAATTAGCTCATTCTAATCTCTTACACATCCAGTGTAAATGTCATTGTTTTCTAACTGCTACTTTAGCAGACAAGATTATATTTTAGAAACTTTGAACACGTGAACTATGTGCTGGATGTAATACAAATACTTCATGTAACTAATCTAAAAAGGGAGCCTAATAAAAATTGTCATTGAGGCAGAGCTTTTCCTAAAAAAGAGAAAAAGGGCAATAGGAAAATTCTGGTGATAAAGCATGGAGAGCTTCAGAAGAACAGTAATCTTTCAAACTGACTGGCTTAACAGCTTCTCATTGATTTAAATCTTTCCCATTTCGCGATGACTGGACAAAGGCAAACAACGGTTTCTGGTACTATGATCTCATCCGAAAGTCGTGGAACGCGAAAACGAGCTTCACAAGCCCAACGTACCCTAAAGACAAATCAGATCACATCCCAGGCTATTTAAGAGTGCCTCTGGGCAAGCTCTGCATGAACGAATAGGCAAAAACAAGTGCACAGATGATGCTCTGTGATGACTGAAATCATAGGTCAGTGTAAAAGCCTGGCAGTGGTTCATCGCTGTTGGAGAATTACATACACACGGTCTGGCTGTCTGGCTGTTCTTCTGTGACAGCAGTTACAGTGGTGCTGCCTGGCCCATGCACAGCTTCCCATGAAGACAAGCCTGCAGCTCACCCCAACCTTTTTTTCTTGTTACAAGACCTCAGCAATCATGGATATGGATGAATTAGACCTGGATTACTGATTAAGAAGCATATCAGAGACACACATGAGTGTCATACAACTGGACATAGATGCTCCAAGTTTTTTTGCTGGAATTTGAAACAAGCAGCCCACTTCTGGGATGGTTCAGGACAGTGTTTTGCCAGTGATTTCTAGAGAGAAGAAAGGTAAAGCGCTAGTGTTTTAATGTAACAACAGAAGCACCAAACCCAGAGATGTCTGGTTTTGTCATACGGCGACAGGTAGGGAAGACTTTTGGGTTTACTTTGTATACTGGCACTGTGCACTCTACCGTTGCTCTTGAGCAGGTTCACGTCTGGAAACACTGATGAGGAAATGTAATCAGGAAACACTGATCTTTGACATGCGCTTAAGAAGTCTGGCATGTAGCAAAGCATACCTGTACGGTATTACAGGTACATACTTTACATATGTAACATGGTACAAGCACATTCAGTGGTATGACCTCCTCTCGCCTTTGGCAGCTGTATGGACAATACTGCATGACGATTTCTTGAAAGCCCTGCTCTTGAGCTGACAAGAGACCTACAGTGAATGTCATGGGACCTCCAAAAGATGAAAACAGGACAGCACTGGTCCTGTTGTGCACCTGTCAGAATATCGATGATCTTGTTAAGATGTGGATGTACACACTCTCACTTTGAACATCTATGAATGTTTATAAGCAAATTGCATTCAGGGAGTGATTACTGTGGTGAAAGACATGAAAAACTTTGACAGAGGAAGGTGAAACACCAACTTTTTCTTTTTTGCACTGAGCTATCCTTCCAGCAGAAAGGTTATGGGTTCCTTGTCTTGGTTGGATGAGAGTTTAATGAAGAAAACATGAGATTCTCTCCTTAATCAAGTTATCCTATTGAGCCTGTAGGTCTGGATTTGGAGCTGTCAGCTTAAGGCATGCACTTGCTTTGGAAAGAGTTAGGGCTCTTTTTATGGGAGCCTGTCCTCTTCAGCCCTACAAAGCTTGGCTTGATGCTTCACTTTCAATGGTTATCATCATATGAGCTCAGGAAGTGCCTATCAGCTCATTTTTTGGATGTTGCCAGCACATGCTGAACTACTTTTTTCCTAGTTTGAATACCCAATTGTGAATGATACTTAGTTTAGGCAAGGAACTGCTGAAAGCAAAGCAAATTAAATGCTTTTTTCTAGGGAAAACTAATAGAAACTGGAGGTTGAAATTTCTGTTGCCATACATACTAAGGTTAAGTCCCACAGTCAGTAAATTCTTATCTGGGCTCACGCTTAAAGCACCAAATCCTAGAACATAACATTCAGACTGAAAACTTCACTTTTTACATGCTGGAAAGACCACAAATGCCACAGTTTTCATTAGTACAGCTGGCTGAACACCTTAATACTGCTACTGCCTATGTCCACGTCAAATAAGATGTCAGCAGTTCTGAACATCTTGGTGCTAATGTCCATTTCGGATCCGCAAACTGTACACTCTGCTACAGGAACCTCATCTGATTGATGAGCTCAAGAACTTTTTATGCACTGACAAGTGACCTACCATGCTAAAATGACCAGCACAGGTATTTTCTTTTCAAGACAGTTTTTGCTTCCAGGATTTTTTTAATGCATTTTAATTAAACATTCAATGAAAGGATCATGTCTTAGGAAGAAGATCCAACTCCTAATATAGTTGTTGCTGACATATTTATTGCTGACCTTGTTGTCTGTGGTTTGATGCTAGTGGTGGCTCATTCCTTCCCAAACCAAGGGCCAATAAATGGAGGCATGAATTTCAGTGCAGAAGCACCAGCAGAGAGCTCTGATTAATATTTGTTTTTCTGAAGAAACATATAATCTTAGATTGTAAAATAGTTTTTAAGTCTCTTAATATGATATCTTAGAATTGGATAAGTCACACAAAATGAGCAAAAATATTAATAGGTTGACAAGAATTTAGGTGATCTGAAGTTTAGATACTTAAAAAGAAAATTATATTAAAGGCTGACCTCTGAAAAATAGACCTAGAATTTGCATTATTTTCCTGATGTCATATTAGAGTCTGGACTATAAATCTGTCTGTATAGAAAGCTGTGAGAGATAATGAAATGTAAGGAGACACCCATGTCAGGAGAAATGAAAGATATTGAGTTCATATTTTTTTTATTAGGGAAATTGCTTAAAAGCAGGAATTCTCAATTTTCATTTTAGATTTTAATCTTTCATAAGGAAAAATGCACATAGTGAAATAATAAGCATCTCTTAAATTAAAAAGAACTTATAGACCATCTGCTAAAAGTTCTTTATGAATTCTTTTGTCCTGTACAGAGAACCTCTACAAACTGCTCCAGCAGACAGGCAAAGTCAGATCTGAGCATGTCTCCTATTACACTAAGTACTAAAACTTTAAGGGAAATCAGTTGTGCTCACCCCCGTCCCCAGCAGAAGTCTCATTAGGTACACGGGGACATTGGTGCCCTCTGGTATGAGCAATTGTATTTTATTGGGCAAGAACCCAGTCTCCCTCTTTTGCCTAGCAGAATCCAGATGTAGGATTCAGCAATAACTTTAAGCAAGAACAGATGTGTTGGAACATAGTAAAGTTAAGTTTCCTTTTCCAGAGCAACAGCAGCAGAAGCATTTGTAACAGTAGTAGAGCCTATTTTTCTAGAGTTTGTGGAGGGCGTTAAGCTAGCTGCTTGCCTGTTAATCTCTCATAATTTTGCAGTTTACAGAAGCTAGTCCTATAATTCTTCTGACAGAATTGTACTCTTGGATTTTGTACAATAAGAAATTATGTCAACCGAGTTGAAAAGAAACTCTGAAGTTACAACAGCTACTCCATATATTTTGGAAAGAGTCCTTTCTGTAGAATAACCTTTGTGAAACCAATGGGGGAACACAGAAATTAAAAATTAATTTAGATCTGCAGTGAGGAATTTAATTTGACATCTGTTTTCTAATCCATTTTTTTTCTTTTCTGTTAGGAACAGTTAATCCTCTCAAGTATTTTCCTATCAATGTTACAAGGATCTCAAGAGTTAAGGAGTCTTTTTCAACGAAATAAGAAGACACCAACAAAAATACAAGACCAAGATAATTTACCCTATCAAGGCAAAATCTGTCATTATTTAATGCTCTGGCTTGTGGAATTACTTTGACACTTTGAAAATCATCTTCAGTCTGAGATCCATACGTACTTACTTGTAACGTCCAACAGCACAAAGCAAAACAATAATCTCTTTACCTTTGACAATTTATAGTCTGTATAAGTGGTTAAAATGGTTTTAAAGTTTTTCCATTATTCAAATGCAATTTTGATTCATACTAACTAATAATCACTTGTGTTTCCCTTTCTAAGCAAAACCAGCCAGACCATTTTTTAATTTGATGCAATAAGTATCTTAGTAATATGTGATCACCAAGAAGGAAGATCAGGATCTAATAAAAGATTTTTTTGACATAAGAACAAAGTTTCTTAATCTAGATTGATGACTTAATTTGTCATAACAAGTTTCTATAGGCGACCTTTGAATAAAGCTCAAGGTTTAACTAACTTCATACTGTGTTTTCCACATTGCTGTCCATAATAAAGAATGAATCACCAAAAAACCCCACTCAGTATTAGCAACCACACATGTATGTCCATGAAACTTTAATCCTAGTTCCATACTAATCAAAATGTCTCTCAGAGATGCCCAACTAGCTATGAAAGACAGACAGATATAGTACAGATTACCAAAACTGCCTCAAAAAAGGAGTTGGTTGGCTATGTGAAGGAAGGGAGTCCATTATAGGAACTGTAATTGCCATTTCTAGAAATGGCTTCCTGTAAGGCATGAACCATATACAATTCAAGGAATTCCCCTGACTCTGAAGTCAGACTACTTGTAGGAAAAAAAACTGTATGAGATTTAAATCTCTCTTCAGGGATAAGAGGAGACCTCTGTAAGAGAAGATCCCTGTACTAACCATTTCATATGCGAACTAAGCCTATGTGTTAAGCAGTACACAAAACTACTGTACGAAGTGAATAATACAGTGTCAAGAATTAAAATATGTGTTGCCTAGTAATTAGAGCATACACTACCAAATTCTTTTCATGAGGTAGGGTTCTTTTTAGTCTTTCCTTATAAGTAAGCACTATCTGCCCTCTGGAACAACTCATCAAGGATATCTGCAGAACATTCTGAAAACAAAAACATTCTAAATTAATGTTCTTCCTGATTTAAACTGATGTGTCTGACTAATGAACATGGTAACTGGGTTTATTTATCGAAACCAATCCTATCTTGCTCAATAATGGGAATGACATTGTTCACAACTGAAAATCGTTCCCTTCCTGAAAATCATTATATAAGAAAAACTATCCAGAGAAAGTTATTTGCTATCTCTTCCATAAGCCTTCCCTCGGCTCAATGCTGCACAGGCTTTTTCCAATTCATGTTTGGCTCCGAGTATAAGGCAATCATTTTAACCACCATTCATTGGAATAACTTCCTTGAAGACAAAGATTATCTGGAAAAAAGTATACACAGTGAGTCTCCCTTTGTCAGACTAGATTCCCTTTTTAAATCACAGAGCATGTAACATTAACATGAAAGCAATTTCTACTTTTAATAGGGATAATCCCCATCTTACACATGGGGTGACCTGAATTTTCATTTATGTGTATTTCTGTAAAAACAATTTGATTTTGAAAGTGTGTTCAAAATACATTACTACTTTGAGCATTTAAAAAAAAAAATCAGAACAGTCCAGTAGAATAAGAATTCAGAGTGATAAATTGCTTTGGTTGAGGAAAAAAAGAATAGTGAATGCAGACATTGCCTTCCTTCGGGTCAAAATTAATATTAACTATCTCATGTTTTTTCACTAAATATCCTTGAAATACTAAATAGCACTGAAGATTTTTTCTAACTAATACCTAATTTTGTTGAATTAAAAACCAGGATGTGCTTATATTTTCTTCTTTTTTTTTTTTTTTGTTTGGTTACGTTGTCAAAAACCCCAAACCACATAGCTACAAACAAGTATTTTTGTTTTTAATCTGAAAATACAGACATTTTATTTAGTGATAATCCTTTGTTTTATCATTGTTATAATTAATAAATCCAAACAGCAGTATAACATAGTTACAACAGGAATTTCTGTTGTAGAACAGCAGTGCAGATGGAAACATTTCACAGTGCTGTGGAATGTAGCGTTTTTGATTATGCTAAGTTTGCCAGTTTTAACTAATGACAGTCTTCTAATATATATTTACTAAAAAAGCAAGCATGAGCCAACACCATAATTTTACGTTTAGGAGCAACCACCTGTCCTTCCTCTCTGACACAATGATCCTTTTCTTTTGTCAATAAAAAGGAAATCTTCATATTAAGGGATCAAATAACTTCCCAAACAAGATCCTCTTTGGTCCATCAGGAAAATCAAATCAGGAATGCAATCTGATATAACTGTTTCAACTGTTGGCCTGAGTCTTGGAGTATTTCCTCTTAAACAGTTCATCAGTAAACAGGATAATGAAAAATCATGTGATAGGATCACGACAGCTCTACCAAAAAAACCCAAGCCAACCCTTTTCTCTATCTACTGGCAAAATGCCTTACCAAAGTTACAGTGGGCATGTACCGAGATCCATAACCTGATCTCCATCTACACCTCCGCAAGCATGTTTTAACCCACCTATGCATTCTAACACATTGCTTTATATTGAAAAGGGGAAAACTGGTAAAAAGGATAGTTGAAGGACTTAGGTGTAGATTTTTGCTGCAGTATTCAGTCTGCTCTATGTAGCAAGAATGGGAGTGTTAACTGTACAAATGCATTTTGTACAATTTGTTTAGCTACTTGAAACCATTTACTAAGTATCTTCTCTTAATATATCTTCGTGACAGGCTACAAATACAACTGCAGCCCAAATACAACTGCAGCCCACATCAAAATAGTTTGAAAGAGCAAAGGAGCATGAGAGGAAGCAGCACTGGGTTACACAGCAAGTGCTCTTTAGGACAGGACATCTTGCAGCGTGACTGCAGAAGGAATTACCCCTGTGACTGAAACAGTATCCATTAGGAACAGTTAATGGAAAAGGGAATTGTCGGTGAGCATTGGCAAATCAGACTGAAGCAGACTTTGAGAACTTTCTTTTGCAAAGACAGAAAGAAGTTTTGACTGCGAGGAACAACCCTGCCAAGTCTAGAGCAATTTCTTGTTTTGCTGTATCTGCTCTATACAAGCGATTTGTCTCCAGATCCTCACAACAAGGGGAAAAGGAGACATGATGAAGCAGCATGAAGTTAGCAGGCCACGGGTCACTCTTTTCTAAACAAAAAGAGTATGAATTAAAAAAAAAGCTGTGGTCGTTTCAGAAACCACATGTCACACAGACAACACCATCGAAGCAACTGTTATCTAAGTGACCCAGCTGAACATAGCATCTCTTGTCAGTAGTGTCCAGACATTGTTTTTTCTTCCTATTGCAAGAAGTATCACCCTCCAGTTTTAATAACATGGCTTATGACTGGGAGGTACTCTAATGGGAAACACAGAGGACTAAAGATAGCCAAGGGTAGGAACCAGAAGACAGCTGGGGCAGGCAAAGAGGAAAACAGAAATGTTCTGCTTGCTGGTGGGGAAGGAGTAGAAAGAATGCCTTCTTTTTCCCTTAGTTTTTCCTCCAACTTAAATAACTAATTCAGCACATTGGCCTGCTTGTTCACAACTGCAGCATTACTAATCTTTTAAATCCATCTAACCGCTGGTTTAGGCATTTTGAAGAACTTACCTGAAAGTCTTGATCATCAATTCCAAACCTCTCTCTCAGATTTCGGAAAACCATTGGACAATATTCCTTAAATTTGAAATGACTTGGCATGTTTTCTCTGAAAGAATATAAAACCAAATCAACTTCATTAACCTGCATTTGTAATGAGTAACTCTAGAGTATTCTGTCTCAATTCTGTTCAGTTCATACAAAGCAGAGGACAAGGAGATTTACAATCTCTCTTCTAATGCTTTCTTTTTTTCAGTGAGATTTGGTCTCACTGTGTTCTTTTCTTTTTCTTTACAATATTGAATGGATTTATACATATTTGTCTCTAACAAGCTACAACATAACTGGATGCGATAAACACAAACTATATTTTGGTAACTTTGGAACCTGAGCTCAAAAGCAGAAAAGAATGCTTTCCCATTGACCTAAAACTACTTCAAAGGTGAAATCTTAGATTGAATTATACAAGAATTACTATACTGTCTGTGACACCAGAAAGTATTGACAGTACCAAAGCTTAAAAAAAAATGGACTCATTCAGTACAGGGCTGTTTTTAATATCCTAGTGTTAATTTCAGACTTAGACATGAGAAAAGTTATTTTGACCTTTGCCACAGAACAGAAGATCTAAAGTAGCATAATACTTCCTTTTCCAAAATATATTCTTGAATAAAATTCAGGTTATACAAAAACCAGCATTAACAGTTTTGTTTATCTGTACATACTATTCATGAAGCATTTTATTTTTGAGAGAAGTAGATATTACATGAAACAATCTTAATTTTGGAGCTTCTGTGTGATTGGTATGATTTTGTATTATGGATTATAAAAAAAGCTGAACATTATTCAGCTTTGACATATGCTTTAAATTCTCATTCTTGTTCAAATATTTCATTCAATAAAAAGTATATGCACGTGATTTTATGTTTTTAAAAATACCCAAATAAATGCTTATATCAGCCATAAATAATCACACCAAGAAAGGATTGCCTTCGATATGTAAGATACTAATAAGGCAATAATAAATCATATGGAGGAAAAATACTACCCAGCGGCCCTTGCTGTTGCATCAGAACAGCACAGATGGTTATGTTTATCGCAGGATTAACTTAATCATCAAAACTTCATTCCCATGAACTGAAAAATAACAGAGTTCATAGTACTTCATAAAAATATCACTGCCACTATCCACTTCTACAAAGAATTGTTACTTGTACTTACTTGTTGAAAAGGTGATTGTCCACCTTTATCTTTGAGTATGCTTTGAAATCATCTGGCATCAACATAACAGGGATTTGAACATGGCTCAGTTCATTGATCTAGAGAAAACAGAATATATTTAGTTGCGATGTCTTTGCAAAGATGCTGCATGTGTCTTAATTACGAAAATGTTATTCAGTCTATTATTTCTTGTGTATAGGTCCTGGGAGTCAGTGTAAGCAAAAGAAGAATGCAAAAGCAGTTTTATTCTTTCCATATTAAATTTAATCACAAGATTGACACTTTGGAAAAGAAGAAACAGCATTCCATATTTATACTACTTTCAGGAAAAAAAGCACTTGAAAGCACACCTGGAGTGTACTTTTTATGGAAGGTCAGTGAGGATGCCAGCAAAATGGTCTTTAATCCCAATGTTCTTGTTTCGTCAATTAAGCTACACTTTCAGAAGATAATTCAAATTCTATAATTCAAATTACTATTTACCTTTGCAGCTTATGAAGTAGTCTTACGTGTCTGTGTCTTGAACTATTCACAGAAAACAGAGTGAAATTTTGCTTACACGTGAACACACACACTTTGGGCTAAATAAGCAGAGGTTTGTTACTTACACTAGTGCAGAACTCAGCCAAGTTTTTGCAAGTCACAGCATTGAGGCATTTTTTTGATTGTTCAAGTCAGACAAACTATTTAAATAGCTAAATTTTTGCTTAGAAAATAGATGGAGAAGTAAGTTCTAATGTTTTTCTTATTTTGTTATATTTATGGGGACCGTCTATTCTTTCTAGCATTGAAATAAATAGTCATTCTTTTCAAGAACAGGGTTTTTCATACCTATTTGAAATCCACTTCTGACCACATCTTTATGATAAAATGTAGACAACTTTGCCATTACCTAGTTGGTAGGCATGTTTTTATTAGTGCATGTGTTAATCTATCCTTATTTTAGTAAATTTTAACTGAAACATGATAAACGTAAGACAGAGAATTGTTAGCTTGCAATGGTTCTTTCAAATAATGAATGAGATACCCATTACAACAGTCACCAAACATCCATGACATACATTTTACCTATGTTCTTATGGTGCTCTACACCCTGGTAACGCGCCTCAATTTACCTGGTCAAATCTTTTTGCTCATGCAGAGCATGTTCTGCTTCAGCAGTTTTCTACAGGGTTTGGAGGAAAACCCACTGTATATTAATATAAATGCACACTAGGGGTGGATATAGCAACACAGGGGTGCTCCTCTGCTCTTAGCACTGCTTATCAAACACTGTTTTCCAACTAGGAAGCTGTTAGTTGCCTGTAAATGCTATCCTGCTTAAGAGAGGCTTTTGGAGAAACCTTCACTGAAGCAGCTATAGGTTATAAACATTGGAGGAAAAAACTGCATTCACTGCAAGTATGACCTTTTGAGGAACTGAAGTTAAACAAAATAAGAAAACAGTGAGGAGCCTTTTAGCTCTTAAACAGAGGAAAGCAACCAATGGAAGCAGGCAGGTCAGGCAGCCTCATCACTTTACAGTACTTTCCAGTCCCAGTGACATTCCCTTGCACGTCTCATTTTTATTATTCAGATCCCTGCAGCCCACAAGAAAACTGATAAAATCTGTTGAATTTACTTTACAGAATGCTTCTTTGGAAAGCCTGAAAAGCTCTAGATAGAGGCATGGCAGTTATATAGCAGAGCAGAGAAAGTAAGTAAAAAGATGTTTGGGATGGGCTGAATGTGCTCTGCTCCTTGGAATTGTAGGAAGAATGCTCTTTCCTCCTTCCAAAGGGAGAGAAAGAAGAAACTCCAGTAAATTTTTGAAAACACAGCTGTACAAACCTAATAAATCATGCTGACACCTCATTAAATACGACATAAAATAACAAAACATTGATCGACAATCACTATATCTAACACACATGCTCTTTACTACAGTTGATATCACCGTACATCAATTTCACCCTGAAACCACAGGGCAGGTTCATGAGCCTGCCGAACTAGTCTAGCTGTTGTACAAATAAAACTAGGCACAAGTAGATATATTGCACAGAGATATGAAACTTTAGATTTGCTTATACAAAATTACCCACTCTTTTAGAATGCCAGATCATACAACAAATTCCATGCCTGAACGAGGGATAAGATACATTCACATACATTCTAACAAAAAGTGATCCCAAGAACATCTTCTGTTGAATACTGTCAATAATGCTGAATTCATACATCTTCAATCATCTACAGTAACAAGAGGTTTGCTTGCAAATTTGAATTTTAGATTATTAAAATGGCATTGATCAAATTTTTACATGCATTTGCTTTCTCAATTTGTTGATGTAAAGTTTCTCTGGATACATCTATAGATTTGCTTTCATGCTGCCAATATTTACATTTGTGCTATAATGGCAGAGTTTTAATTGTACCTGTAGGCCCTACAAATGCCATCTACATAAGAGAGTAACATAGCCAAATGTGCCCATATTTGCATACTTTAGAGATTGTTTTATTCTAAGCAAAATTTCCAAAATACTTCTAGGAAGTTCCTTACAAGATGTGAATGTACACTCCTCCCACCTCCCCAACCCCCAGTTAGGAAAAAAAAATGCAGACTAAGAGCAGGTTTGGGTTATTTTGTTTTGGGTTTTGAGGGGTGTTGGTTTCTTTTTTTTTTCTTTTTTTTTTTTTTTGTTGTTGTTTTCTTTTTTCTTTTTTTTTTTCCCCAAGATTCATCCAACTTTGAGGTATGTAAAAGTAATTTTTCTAATATTTTAGGGAATTCCTCTCTAGCAGAAGAGGAAAATAAAAAAGCAAGTGATGAACACACAGTAGAAATGACCTTTGGTATAGCACACCAGCTGAGTAATGGCATGTCCCAGCAGCACAGGCCATTAATTAATTTAAACCCTTCAAGTGCAAGATCTGGTTCTTGGTGCAATAGTACATTTTTTGGATAGATTTGATAAGGCCAGATCGCAAAGTGCACACAAGACAGAAAAGAATATCCATGTCATTGGGGGGGGGATGGGGACGGTGTGGTGTGGGGCAGAGAGAAGAAACAAAAACTAAACTCTCCCCCAAACAGCTCTTGAAAAGGAAAAGGTCAGAGGGATCAATTCTCCACTTTGCCATCACCATGTAAAGAAAAAGTCACATCTGAAAGAGACTAAATATGAAACACAAAGACAACATTTTGAGCCTTCCAACTCATTTCAGATGAAAATTTTGTTTTTCTGCGTTTGCAAGTCAAGCATGACAGAATATTTTAAGTAAGATGCATGTGATACCTTTGCCAAGTATTATGGGCATCTCTTCATGTTACCCTCTAAATACAGCTAGCTCCCTTAGCAATAGCAAAGGAAATGTGACTGTGAGGATGAAAGTTCAGTATTCCCAATTACAACAGAAACTGTGTTACAATAGCTGTAATAATTACATAAGAAATACCCATTTTCCTCTAAGGAGTGCTTCTGAATGTAACAAAATCATAAGCAAGAAATAATTTCCCACAAGAGAGAATCACAACGCATAAATGAAGCAGAAAGAGCTCACTGGACAGAGGACTGACTTGTTGCTGAGGACTCAGGATAAAACATTCATTTAATTACAACTACTTCTAAGAGAGCCCACATTTACAGCATTTCTACAATAAATGCATGTGCATCATAGTGAGAAAGTTCTTCTAGCCATGCAACCTACATCCTTTAACCGCCTTGATTTGTTGTTGCCAATGCAAAGTTTTGCTGCAGTTTGTCTTATTTGAAAAAGACAATGCTTACTATATCTTTGAGGAATTTAAATCCCATATAATAGCCTTAGAGAATGGATTATTTTAAATATAAATGACTAAGATTTTAGTTGCGCAGTAACCGTGCATATTATGTATAATAACTCATGTCTATTAATAACATTTGTAAACTCATGCACACAAGGTATTAATAAGTGACCCAGAAACCTCCCTTTAAGTAATTTGTTCAAATATCTTCTGTGATATTGGTATAAAACCAGGTGGTTATGTGAGACGGAGACATCCCCCACAACTTACGAGTTTTACGGAAGAACAATTTAAAAAAGCCTTAGACTGGCATCGCCCCTTTAAACACTTTGTACAAAAAATTGTGGCTGTAGAGATCTGCTCAGAGCTGTGGCTCAGTCATGGCAGGTGGGAGGGGGCCGAAGCGAAAGGAGGCTTTCAGGCAAAAACCGGCTGATTGCAACTCATTTTGCTCCTGCAGGTTTAGGATTGAATTCACACTGTCAGGAAAACAGAGGTTGTAATTAAACTGCAAATAAGGGAATAATAAAAGCCTACTGGACATTGAATAAATAGTAAGACTCAGCTGGTAATGATTCTGAAATTAGCACACAGAGAAGTGTTCCCACAAAGCCATCTTATATTTGTGACATTTCAAATAAGCTTCTCTAATTTATATGATTTGAAATCACGCAATGAATATATCATAAATTGTTAGGCATTATTAATGGCCCTTATTTAATTCAGATACATTCACCCTAAACACCACATTACTAGGGCAATGCATAATTAAACATTAGTTTTCATTCTGTCAGAACATAAGCAGCAATAAATTGCTTGTATGCAAAGCAGACAATGAGATATTTAAGCAGCATATAATAAAGGCAATTTACAGCATATATTGCATATTTAGCTAGAGGAGCCAGAACAACGATCCTGTTCTCCAACAGATACAAGCTGATGCCTATCTCTATGATGCTGCAGCAAGAAACCTGTGTAACACATTTCAGCTGGTATTATTAATTAAAAAAACAAACCCCAAACCCAAACAACCATACAAAATCAAAGAAGCCACGTACATCAGTGTCCAAAATTTCATCCCAAGCACGTCAGAAATCACATGCAGACTACTTAGCAATGCCTAGTGGTTCCTTCTGAAACTCTCTTGCTATTTAAAGCCTTCATTCTGTACATGGTTTCTTGTATTCAGTATCTCAGCTTTAATATTCAGCATAGATACTGTTTCTTATTAATTTAACATATCAGCCAGCCAAACTCGCTGGCTGAACCTATGGGGGGGATGAGGTGTTTTCACACAGAACAGCTTGATAAAACATCTCAATTGCAGTTATGGCTCTTGGCAGTTTCACACACAGGAAAATCTGCTCCTCTGGATGCTGGATGTGGCTAAAGTTGTGGAAGTGCTACTTTCTTTTCAGCTCTGTTTATCTCCCAGCTCTCTGAACTGAAAGCCAATTCACAGCAGTCTAACTCCTGAGACAAACAAGCTACAATTGGTTTGTTACTCAGAGAAAGTCAAGTGCATTTTTCACAAATTTGTGATTTAAAGATTTTGGAAGAAGTGAGAGTAGAAGAGACTTTGGAAGAAATAAATTATTTAGGTCTAAAAATAGAATTGAACTTTCAACACCACCAGCAGTTCTAAGATTTTTATGTTCCCGATTTGCTTTCTGCATCTCAGTTTCTTCTTTGGCAAGGAAACTTAACACAGAGCTCTGAAGAGAAAAAAATATCAGACTACTTTTTGTTCAGACAAGGAGTCACCATTTTGACAGGGCCGCAGACTTCTTCAAAGGCACAGTTAATTCATGTACCGGTAGGTCAATGCTTGCAAAAACAAGCCTATCGGCTTCTAATGGATTGCTCTTACAAAACAAGGCTGCAGAACAAGAACACAACAGAGGAAAACTGTTTGGGGTATAAAATTTCACATCTAGGATACTGTTATCCTTCATTCTTCCAGCACCTTCTTGATAACTGAACACCCTGCAGGTCTTACCAAACAGCATTTTCCTGATTATTAGAGCACTATCATCTAGAAGATAAAGTTTCTTAATCTTATTCATTCTATTATCCTGTAAAAAGCCATTTCCAAAGCTGTTCCTATTTTGCAAGGCGTAAGGGTTTCGGTTAAAGCACAACGGGCCGGGTGGTGACAGGCAGAGCTATAGGCAGGCATTTACATCCTCCTCTCCCCAGATGTGGAACATGCTGCAGTATCGCTACCAGGACAGTAAACGCCTTGTGTTGAAGTATAAACTGAAAGTGAAGTGATTATTTTACAACTCTTTGAAATCTACCTTGAAGGGTCTGAAAAGGGTGGATGAGGTCAGCAGCTAATCGATTTTGTGGAAGACATTTGCCTGTTACAGGGCAAAGCCATCATTTGATAAATGTCATTTGACAGTTTAAATTACACTCAAAGCCATTCTTGCACGAGAAATAAAAGGTTAAGCTAAGTTCTGCTGTAGAGAAATAAATCAGTTCAGCAAAATACTCCTTAATTTGTTTTAAATGAGGTTTTCATCATTTCAATCACACAAAAATTAATCTCCCCATCCCCCCTCCCCCCCCCCCAGCCAAAAGCACAAGGTAAAAAATATCTACACCCAGACTGTTTTTTTTATAAGCTACACAATGTGCTAGGAGTTTAAATGGCATAGGAGATTTCTCCTATATAAGTAATTTCTGGTTACCTATATAGAAACAAGTCCTGAAATTTAAGCAATTATATGACTAAGAAAAACATAAGGTAAAGCATTTAATGTTCTCTGAGTCTTTAGGATCATTTTAATTTAAGGTATATGGAGAGAAAAATAACAACCCAAACCAACATAAAAGCCTACCTACCTGCCAGAGTAATAGGCGTTGAAGTTTTACATGTCTCAAAACATCTACCAGTAATGACTGGAGCACCTTCATGTATTTACAGTTCAGGTGATACCTGTCATTAGACTGTTGGCTTTCAATGAAATTCAGTAATCTAATACTAGAAAAGTAGGCCAAATTGAATCAAATGTTTTTCAAATTGCCTTAATGCAGAAGCACATACTTTTCCCAAAGTACCAAACACAGAACATCCGAAATACTTTACAAAAATATTAAATACACTTCACGGATTTAGAAATTCTGAGAAATGAACACATCAATTACAGCTTATTTACTTTTTATCAAAAAAGTAGCAGGACTTTTCTGAAGTCTTATGGTCTGTCTGCCTTTGAATTAAAAAAACAAACCAAAAAATTTCACAGCATACCCCAAATGTTTTCATGAGACTTTTTAGTTGCTGTTTTCAACAGTGCAAGGATATCTTTGGGGAGGGAAGGTCCCTACTACATGCATCCATGTGAAAAACAGGATATTGTGACATACCCGAGAAAGCTCCGAACAGGATATTGTGACATACCAAATACAGTCCCAAAACAGAGGGAAAAAAATGGTTTTGAAGAGCATTCATTTCTTGGTGTTTAAATTTGGAATATCAGGGCCCAAAATCCAAAAGAAGGATTTTATAGCTTGGTTATCACTGCTGTTCAGAGTTTGGAGTGACAATGTTTAAAGAACCTGCAAGAAAAGCACCAAAATCACATTCCCTTTACAAATGTTTTGATGCAAGTTTTTAAGCCTTTTGGACATTTGCACAGTCTAGAAAACCCAGAACATCTGCTGTATACTGTCAGACAAACGTAAAGCCACATTTCTACAGATTTGGTTAAACTTCCTGTAAATCTGCTTACACCTTTCAGCGAGTGCAAAAATTAACACTTCATAATGTGCCAAATAATCAGACAAAATATGAATTAAGCGACTCAGATATAATGCCTGTCATGATAATGCACCTTTCTCCTAAAAACCTAAGACAAATGCAACAGTATGTACAAAGATACTAGTGCACATTAATGAAGTGGAAAACAGAGTAATAGAAACGTGACTTCTTTGTGGCGGAGATTTTTGACATGCAACACAGTTTGAGTAGCAAATGGTACAAAAAAAAATAAAGTGCAGTCTCAGTCCAAAAGGAAATTGTAAAGCAATGAAAGTCCTTCAGATTTGGATGAGTTGTGATGCACACAATACAGATGAGCTCATCCTTGTTTGCTAATGTCATAGCTAAGAAGAAAACAAGACAAGGCATACCGCTCAGACAATTTAGCAATTTGCAAGCTATTAGCTAGTGGGCTTGCCACAAAATTGATAAAAGAACATTTTATTTCTTGAGCAGAAATATCTCAAGTCATCTTTTTTAAACTTCAATTTGTGTGCTGCGAAGTTGGTGCACTTTAATACAACCTTTCATAGCAATAGGTATCTTCAGTTATTGTTTGAAATACTGATTTAAAATACACATACCTGTCACAAGGTCTGACATCAATCTGGTCTATACTATTCTAATTAAAGAACAAAATGCTTATCTAGCAACAGATAAACTTTAAGTTCACTTGGCTTTGTCTTGAAAGCTTCACAAGAGAATGCCTAAAAAGAGGAGGATGCTAGGAGGCACCAAGCATTTATTTATGATATAGGGAAAGGTTTAATGAAAATAACTTAAATTCTATATACAGAGTAATCTACAACTCACAGATAAATGTTCTTCTGATTTTCTAAATGATGTATTGTGGATTCTGGAAGAAGAGTTCAACAGGCAGGAACAAAATGAACTAAAATTACACTTATATTCCATGAATCATGTTACTCAGATTTGGAAAACAACCAAACTGACCAACCAACCAAACAGAAAACACACTTAAAGGAGTCTATTAAATAATGCTCACCTCTCATAACAGCTTTTAAGATCATGCTTTTCAAGTATAACATTTCTGAACAGGAAAAATGAGTCCATGCAGTGAAACACAAAATTCCCCTAACCAGCTGAACAAATACAGAGATGCTGTAAAGCCTTACCTGAATGCTATAACTGCAAAACGGAATTCAATAGAAAAAAAAATTCTCTTCAACAAGGAAAGGCAAAATATAATGGGAAAAGAAACCTAAGGAACCATTTCACATATAACACATGCAACTCAGCTGCTTAATAAAGAGAAAGGCTTTAAGAGCATCCTGCCTGAGAACAACAAACTGGGATGGCCGCAGCATAAATGCCATATAGCAACAATTTAAGGGATCAGATGGGCTTCATTATTGTTCAGAAGCAATAACAAATGTAGAAAAGCCAAATGTTTTGGTTACTTTTACACTGGCATAATGATGGCATGTACTTCACATTATTATTATTATTACCATCGTTAATAATAATTAAGGAGAAGGAAAACCCAACTTGTGAATAGGCTTTTTGGTAACACGCTTTAATGTGCTGTCACATATTCCAACCTCACAAATATGTCATTATTTAGGAAACTGTTGACTTGTGAAAAGATGACATTAAAACATGATTCCTTCTGGCCATTTCTGACTATGCATTAGGTGAAGGCTGAAGCCGTGAGGCAAATTTTCTGAAAACACAAGCAATACCGTGTGCATTATACAAATCTAATTTATGAAGTTAATTAACTGAACACGAGTGACACCAGAAGCAAGTACACAAAGGTCATACTACAAGTATTTAACTGTTCTGTAAAGCGGCACAGCAGCTATTCTTGGTGACATGGACCTTCCAGAGTAATCAGAGAGCACAATGTACAGAACTTGCTCTGCCAGCACACGTTAGCCTTCAGCTAAAACAACATTTTTTAGCTCTCAACCTATATCCTCCAGGAGAAGTAAGAATTTTCCATTCAGCAACATGCAAAATATTGTACTAGCAGTCCAAACGGGTAAGTATTGCGTTTCCTTGGTTTAGAGAAATCCCTTCATTTATCTCCCTGCATCTTGGTTGCGCTGTATTCCTCCTCCATTTACCATGTAATTTTTTACTTCAAAGTAGTGTAATGCCTGAGGTCAGGCTAATAGGTTTGTAGTCACCTGAGAGGGTTACCAGTCTTCCAGATTTTATCAGCATGCCATCCAGACATTTTTTGCTGCATGAAGCCACTGTATGGGCTCTGTTTATGAAAATGCTGTCAGAGCAAAAGCAAAAGTTGTTGCTAGTCAGGACAGCGCCACAGCTCCTGGTAGGACATAAGAAAGACCTTAAGTCCCAAGGAAACCAAAAAGAGCCTGAGCTGTGTAGCAACCTCAGAACAGACATTTGTGATTGTTTAAGTGTTGTTTTAGCACTTTCCTGTCCACCTCTTCTGTGGTCATTGAGGCAGGAATCCTTACTTGTTCTTCCATATACAGTTTCTAAACATGCATTACTCTTCCCTACTCACAGACATTAAAATACACATTCATTCACATACATACTATGCAGCTTCTGGCTACTGAAGCAGTGAGTTTATGTGCCAGTTGTTCAATGTTTGGGAAAGAACAATATCCTAGCGTGTTTACAGTGAGCCAGGTTTTGCTTCTGCTCTGGATATGGTTTTTCCACACAGAATCCCAATTTATTTTGGCAGTAATGCTATATACAAAATTTCATGGATTTATTATCATTACTTATTGGATATTAACTGCCCAGATATAACAACTGCAATGTTCATTTTGCTGCAGGCCGAGTATTTCAATTACTGCCTTGTATTTCGTAGCCCCAGAAAGCCTTCCTGGCCTCACAGAAGAAGAGGGGGGTGAGGGGAGGGTGCAGCAGAGCTGCCAGGGGGTCACTGACTCTCAAGTACCGTCACCCTCCTAGTCCAATTAAATTGGGTGCTGAAATGATTATACAACTCAAGGTAAACATCTTTTTTATCCCTTGATGCAAAATAAAATATAATTTGGTAAAAGCAACACACTATAATTGCATGACCTTTTTTCCTCAGTTTACAGGTCACTTTTGTTATGGGAGGATTTCATGAGCTTAGGGGGACAATAGCACACATTCAATAGGCAAGAGAACATAAATCCGCTTTCTATTTATATTTGTCATAGCCCATAAATAAAAAGCAACTCTGGTGGTTTCAGTGCCGTTAATCTGAACATACACCAGTGTCACAGTGCCTCTGAAGGGAGATCAAACAGAAATTACCAAACTTTGTCATTCAGTAAGCATGGCGACAACAAAACATCACTTTTACTGTAAAGATAAGAAATTTTCTGTAATATGTTCTACTACGCTATCATCCATGGTAACATTGTTCTGAATCCAGTCAAAAAGCATTTCCCATGATTAGGTGGTTGATGCCAGTATTTGATCAGCTGCCACTCATTTCCTCTCCTGGACTCCAGAATCACATTTGCAAGACTCAGAGAGCAGAACCAGCCCACAGAAACTCTCTCTCACGTCTGAGTCAGGCTATGTATTGCTGATGAACAGTATGCAAAAGAAAACCTAGCTTTTTGATTATTTTCATACTTGAAAACCCAAATTAAAAAACACTTAACAGATTTAATTTGCCCCTAAGCAAGAATTTCATATACATATATACATATTTTACACACACATATACATATAAATAAATTAATAAAGAAAAGCCCTGAGCTACCAACATGCATTTTCAACCATTAATGCTAATCTTAATATAGGAAATTCTCCAATGCAAATTAAAAAAAAATAATTAAGAGCTCTGAATAATGCACCCACAATGAGCAAAACATTGCATTTTTGAAGAGTTAAAGCCACGTAGTATCAAACCAAGCAATATTTTTGGGACCAAAGGCATGAGCAGACTGCCTACACAGTACAAGGGCCAGTTAACTCGACTCACAGCTGCTTTGCATCACCGCAACAGCACGGGCGATCTGGAATGTGCACCCTTATGCCCTCCACATTCCTCTGTGCACACATACTCATTTTTCTATTTTCAGTCTTACTAAGAAATATTTTTTGAAAAACAATGTTAAAAAGAAAACAATGCCCTTAGTTTTAATTTGAATATAAACCTAAATAACTGAAAAAAAGTTTTGGATTTTTTTTTTTTTTTGAAAGAGAAGGTCACAGTAAAAGCAATTGTAATTTTTCGCAAGGAGACTGCCTTTTTTAAGCTGCCATACCTTGTAAAATGCATCATAAAATGAGAAATTAACAATAACCTGCACTAACAACTGGACTTCCTGCACGCAAGACAGCCATTAATTTCTACTGTTAATTAATTTCTACAGTGGCAGAAAGGTGGAGTGGCTGAAGGGTAAGGTGGTGGCCCTCCAAGCCATGAGGACTCAGAGGGAAGCGCACATAACAGCAAGTTAAGGAATGTGCTTATCATTTTTCCACCATCAGGAAAAACAGAAAAACTACAATGGATTAAAAGTATCTACTTCAAACTCATAAGCTCAGGCTTTTCTTCTTGCATTTGATTCCCTGTCATGTCCATCCCTCCCCTCCCCCCCGTAATTTATGGAAGCATTTATGATTTTTATACAACTTTTGACTGAAAATGCACAGTTAATGCTGGAATATTTTCCAGGAAATGTAGAAGATACACTTCTGCCTAGTTACAAGGAAGGACTCAAGAGGAAAATGGGTTCAGTGAGCCACAGGTGTTTACAGAAAAACATATAAAGGCCCATGCTTCAAACAAGTCAGTGTTGCCAACATCACCCCCAGAAGCAGCACTTCTGATCTTGCCCATTTTTCCCTGCTTTTGCACCATCAGTTTCCTCTTCTGACCCACAACGGCTGTGTGGCCAGTTGTGTGATGATCCAAAGCTAAAACCCAAACCAAGCCTGCCGAAAAGGATTTTTGCTCATTTGGATCATTTGCCAATCCTGCTCACTGTGAGGTTGCAGGACAGCAGAGGCAGCAGAGAAATGCTTCCTTCTGCAATTCCTTAGCTTAAAAGCTTTGAACTATGAACTAAACCCCCTCAAGTTGGAAGGGGCTGCCTGCAGTCTTAGATGTGATTACTACAAGGTGAATAAAGGTTCACCCCAAAATTTATTTTTTAAATTTAAATGAAGTTTTAAATTCAATACCTTGTAAAAAGTATCATAAAAGGAGAAATAACAGTAACCTGCACTAACGACTTAACTACCTGCAAAGAAAACAATTCTGACAAATGTTGGCAGCAAAACCAAATAAGTACATAAAAAAAAAATCAGTTTGCTGAACTGTAAAACCAGCTTTGGGTAACTAACTTGTTTTTCAGGTGCAGGCAGAAAATTTTCTTAATTTCTGCTAACAGAGTTGAACAGATAGGTCATTCAGAGTTGAGAAAGCAACTGGGAGTCAAAAAAGCAAAAAGACTTGTTTTCCTTTTCTGGTCCCCTAATTAAAAAATGTTATGGAAGATGAGATCTAGTTTTGAAATTTTAAGATATGTTTGTGAGTTGAACTGATTATAGTCTTCAGATAATACTTCCTTTGTTTAAAAAAAATATTACAATGTCAAGTATAAAACTTGGTTTGATTAACTTATTTTCCACTTTGTGTATCCAGGATATTTAAGGTTGTTTTATTAACTTAGGAAAAAGAATGCTGGTTTATTGCGTTGCTTTGCAATTTCTCAGATGGAGCTTGACAAAGGGGATTTAAAAAAGGATCTCTGTTAAAAAACAAGCTCTTGCCTGCCAGCCCACTGTCAAGAATCTTCAGAGGAGACAGGCATAGAGTAGACCTTCCTACTTCAAAAGACAGTACTCACTTCATTAAATAGTAATGCAAAACAGAATTAAAACCAGTTATATATTAACAAAAATCAGTTGCTTATCCATTTAAGCTTCATTTAAATTTAAACTTCTGCTTTAAAATTCACTATATTCTTCTGCCTCAGCTCTAAAGGTTCCTTAAGGAGAGCCTTGTTTGACATGGTTTTGCCTCATGCTACCTTCTGGAATCTTAATGGATGAGATTTCTCTAATTCCCAAGTAAACAGAATTTTATCTATTCCCAGCAAGAATATGTACAACTGCTAGGAAGTAGCGAAGAAAACTAAATAAACCTGAATGCTCGGCTAAGAACTGCCATGCCTAAGCCTCAACAAGATGGAAAAAAGTATACATCCTTGAAAAGAAAAGCAATTAGATTTCTTTTTCAGACTTAAAATACTGTCATTCTCTAATTCACGTCTGTACGACAAGTTTTCAATATTTACACATTTTTCCCAAGTAAATATAGTGTCTCAATATAAAAGAAAACTCCTACCAAGTTTTGCATCATTTATCAAATGCAAAACAGAGGTACCCTATCTTGGATACCCAGATATAAGAAAAACATACATTTATTCCAGTGACTCTAAGTATAAAAAGAAAAACTTAAGACTACGTTTATCGAACTTCAAAGTTTGAAGCAATTAATAAATTCTGAAGCGCACTATCTCTGCCTAGGCTTACAGTTGCAGTTATGTATGACCTTCAGATCATCAATAAGCTTTTTATCAGCCAGCAAACTTTATATCACAAACTCCAAAATTTGAATTCAGACAGCAGTGAAACTAAAAGCTCTGCTGAACTTTTGTTTAGGAAGATTATCTTTACAATGCTCATCTCTCTTTTTCTTCCTTAGACTGAAGACTCCTTTGCAGGCTTCAAACACAGGAAGGCTGCCAGCAGCGTAATAATGTCTTCTTGTCTTCAGGCTTTACGTACTGTCTCCCTCCCACTTCTACTGTCTAGTAGTAGATAAGCCCAGAAGGCAAGACAGATCAACCAGAGCCAATTTTCAGGAGAGCTGCACTTGGCACAACATGAGGAATATGTTGTTTTTCCAGGGTCATACTCCAGAGGAAGAAAAAAGAAAAGAAAAAAAAAGAAAAAGAAATAAAAAAAAAGAAAAAAAAAAAAAAGAAAGAGAAATAAAGGAGGTAAGAAGAAATATTTTACACCACAATGTGTAAACTCAATGGGATAAAGATGATTCATATAGCCCTAGCTGGTTCAAGTGACCTCAAATACCAACACAGATCCTATCAAAAAAACCACTAAATAAATACACGTTCTAAAATAACATACCATCTATCTGCCAGTGCTAAAAATAGCCTCGTATTAATCTCTGTTCAAATACTCAATGATGGATAAATAGATGCTGTTGTACTCTGATCACTCTAACTGTAGCAGCAAATGTGCTTACCAGACCCAGGACTGAAGACCTAGAAGCAAGAATCAGCATTTTGTTCCATGTTTGTACACTGCCTAAGAGGAAAGGTCCTCCAGTTCCTCCAACACAAAAGGGCCCCTGAGCATCACCTGCAGTGCAAATAGACTGTCATGGCATAAGCTCTAGAGGGACAAATACATAGGTATTCGCAAAGAATTGAGATAACTTATCCCTCTCTGTAGAAGTGGAGGTTTTGTTTCTCCGTGAGTCATTAATGAACTCAAACATGTCAAGGAGAACTGAATATGACTAGCTCAGATGAACCCGATAAGGAAAGCAGCCAAGTTTCCTCAACAGTAAGGTGGAATTAAGGACTAGCACCACCTAGAAAGACATCTGAGTTACTTCTTTTGAGGTTTTAGTACACATGAAAATCATATATACAGAATGCTGTATTCTCATATTATTCCACTCTGGTTTACCATCTGGAAATTATTAGTTTGATCTAGGAAAAGTGTCACCAGTAAACCACAGCGTAGGTCTAATTTATGCCAGCAAAAAATTTGCACGTTTGCCATTGTAGCTTACTTCATCTCATGTGAGCTGGAAACATTTGGTACAAGCTATTTCGGAAGGAGTATGGTTTCACAAGCAAAATGAAAACACACAGCAGCTCCTGTCTAACAGCTATGCTTGTCAGAAACCAGTTCCCACTAGAAGTATGGCTGGCACACCTGTGTCTTCAGCACCCAATCTTCCACGGGGTTTTGGGTGGCCACTTTAGAGTACTTCTGGTCTGGTTTTCGGAAGTGCCCAATGGAAAGAGCTCCCACTGACTTTTGTTCAATTTGGGGAAGTCTATACTCCCAAGAACTAGCAAGACGATGTTTCCGATTGAGGTTTGAATACGAAGGCAAACCTTACCAGTGGAGATTTATTTAGGTCAACGTTTTCAACCTGAAGTAGCATTAATTGCTGTTGAGATCTCTTTCCTGTGAAAACTCCATCAGTTACAGTCAAAATAAAAATCCACAACAGATTATTAGGCAAATACTTGTGTAAATAAGTTAGCATTAAGTGCTGAGTTTACTGTTGACTAGTGGTACTGTGGAAGCCACAGTTTCCCTGTAAAATATACAGGTCTTACAGCCTAAGGAAAGTATTAAAAAGCCAGTGACATAAACCAGGAAGAACTTTAACTTTAGAAAGTATGAATTTTGATATTTAAAGAATCTCCTGATAGAGCAAATGCTGGAAAGAGTGTTATATTAAAGCCACTGTTGTCCAATTTCCCTTTCAGAACTTCTAACCCATAAACTGTCACCAGCTGCGAGGTTGGTTTGTTTTGGGTTTTTTTTGTTTGTTTGTTTTTTGTTTTTTTTTTTTTACTCTTTTTTAAAAAAAGGAACAATTTGCTAAAACTAACATCAATGCAATAATCTCTCTTTCAGCTCCTGAGACCATCTCTGCACACCAGACATTTGAATCCTAGTGTAATAAGTGCTCTGGAGTAAGTGAAAAGTCCAGACCATGAGAAGGAATTAACGCTCCACTCAGGGAGAGAGAAAAAATGCATTTGCAGTAAAGTTATTCAAATGCTTATGTGGCTCTTCAACAGCATCTATCCCATCTTTATACAGTTGGTCATTTTAATATTTTTTTGTAGTAGATTCTTTGAAAGGAGACTGCTTAAAGAAAAAATGTTTCCACGTTCACAAATTACTGTATTTGTTATTTTATAGAACCTAGGGAAAAATTACAAGTGTAATTTATCCTGAAAACATCCACTTCATTGTTAACACTTTAAAAGTATATTGAAAGCACTTGGTGCAATAAAGAGGAAAATAACATCCAAAACATTAAGTGAATTGTTTCAACAAAGAAGTTTATGTAACTTGTTTTTTACCTTACTAGGAGTTACAGATTATGTTCTTTCTTTATGCCACTAAGGTATCTGAATAGCAGGCTGAATTTGGCAACAATGTGCTCTTTTCTCTGCCTTAATTCCAGGTGGAGCTGGGGGTGACTAGTTTGGTTCTAGACATCTGCTACTGTAGAGGCAGGGTAGATTTCACTTCCCATTCCTTTGCTACTCTGCTAATCAAATATTTGCAAAGCACCTACTTAATAGGAACTAGTATGTAGCATGATCAATTTCTGGAGACCGAGGATAAAGATTGTTGACTCTTACGCAAAATACATTCTACCTCACAGAGAATATAAATACAGATAGTCAAACGAGCAAGTAGCAAAGACCACATACAAAGGTGGTAGGAGAAAAAACCCCAAACCATCAATGCTAGAAAGACACACAACAAGCAGGAGGCCTGTGAGCAGCTGCTCTTTTTGTGAGAACTAAACCTGTGCAAGCACTTTGAACTAGTAGCACTGCTTGCTGCAGGCTGAGGAGGGGGAAGACAAGGAAGGAAGAGGAGAAAAAATACAATGCCTCAGTTTTGGTTTCTTAAACTTAATTTGATGCAACTTTTATACATAAACACGTGTCTTGTCAACACACTTCAATGTAAAATATGCAGTGTTACTGACAGAGATATTTTCTTGGCCCTAAGTCTACATCTGAATTATCAGATTTACACTGTAACTAGCTTGAGATTTGTTCTCTTTCTATATCAGCATATTATGTTTCCTGTACATTTTCCTGATGCTTTAAAATTGTATTTTACAACCAGCCACAGATTGTTATCCATTTTTTAATAAAAGGACAGGTAGGTAGGGAAAAGAAAAAGTCATTAGCCAAAATAATCCTAGACTGGAAAGAGCAACTAGCAAACAAATTTATACCGGCAAAACCTATTTATTCATTTCTGAAATCTTAATGATCCCAGAAGACTTTCCACCTCATGTGGAGTGAGTCTAGTTCTTTGATGAGTATATAATTATTACCATACATAATTTCCATGTGAAAACTTTTATATTTCATGCACTAATCCACCCTACTTTCACTGTAATTTTAGAAAGGCTCCCCAATATTTTAAATATAAAATCCTGGGTGCACTATTTAACCTATAATCACATCAACTTTGATTTAGTGAGATTTTTATGTTCATTGGCTAGGAAACCTGAGTTATAAAAAAAAAAAAAAAAAAAAAAAGAAGAGTGCTCCCATTCAAAGAGAAGCCATGCTTTTCTTATCTGTCACTGTCTGAATGAAAATATTTATTTGTAGCAGGAGCATTACCCCTGAGAAATGGTTAATGAACTGAAGGAGCTTAACCATACCTTCAGGAAGATTTGACAGGACTTAGATCAACTCTTTAAAAAGCAACACACATATATCCTAAGAGCACCGAGGCAAAAACCTGCTGCCACATTTGTGAGGAGCCATTTAGCAACATGGTGATGAACAGCAACCTGGAAAGCAGGCTTGTGCTAAAAATAACCAGTTCTTTTTCTCTGGAAAAAATCAAAACATGCTCAGCCTCCAGAAGCAGAAATCTATACTAACAGAAAAGGAAGTATGCAACCATGATAAAGTCCTAAAGACAGTTTCTATGTGCAATGTAAATAATTAACTGATTACAGGCTGGATTTGCTCTTTGAGAAGAAAAGAGCAATCCCATGAGGAAGGTCTGTTCACAACGCACGGTCACTCACCTCCCAGTGTTACAGCTCCAGTAAAGATCTCTGCCTCTGAGCAAAGCAGGATTTAAGTCCAAACACCTTGATTTCCTTCTCCCCCTTCTCCCAGACTGTACTCTGCAGGAAGCCTTGGTCCAGGTGTGACATATAAGTATGTGGTTGTGGACATAATCAAGATGAGCAAGCAATTACTATGAAAAGCATGCAAAAGTTTACAGTCAGAAGAAAGATTCCTCGCAAATGCTTTTTGGCATTCAAGAGTGGGGACTCATCTTGATGGTGTCTTTTTTAAATGCATGTTAAGGTCTCTTCCAAAATAATCTCTTGGTTTTCTGCTGAATCACCAGTAACCAAGGAAAGGAGAACACACTAAACTAGTGTCATAGCAGGTTTTTGTGGGTAGCCTTCCCCCTCTCTCTGAAATGCCACACCAAGACATTGGATTCAAGATAAAACAAGCCAGAGCCTTTAAAACAGAAAGAAAAGAAAAAAACAACAGTTTTATCTAGTAGGGGAAAAAAGGTCACTGTTTTTTTGCGCAATAGAATTAATACTGATGTCAATATTCAGTTTCAAGACAAACTAATACTGTACGAAATGTACAATGTAGAACAGATTTTAAAGACAAGATGGTCGAGTAAAGGTGCCTTTGACTAGGGTCTGAAGTTAGCTTCTTGGGCACTCAGCAGTGCTGAAGACGCTGTTCGTGTTTCTGAGTCTCACGTAACTATACACGTGTCTCAACCAAAACGTAGCAGACTGGTGTCTCCTGATACCAGACAGGATGCGCAGTCACCATGTTATCGGCTCCTGCCGAGGTTCACAGGCTTGACTTTGACTGTCCTTTCATCCCAAAGGCTGTGGATCAAAAATATCTGCAATGATGCCTATGGAGTTGCCTCATAAACCCACTGAAATAAAAAGGCGAATCAGACTCTCAGTGTCTATCTTCCCTATATCCAAGAGAATATGGCCTAGGCTGCAGTATTTGAACTACCGTAACTTAATGGAAATTCCCACTGACATTGACAGGTTAACAGGAAGAAAAGCCAAGAACTGTAGAAAGAAACTAAATGAAGGAGAGAGAAATTCAGTGGCAGGAAGGAAGCAAGCAAAAATTATCCAGACAAAACCTAAGGTATCAGCGTGATGCTTAACCTAAAACATCTATTTTTGGAGTTAGAAGTTGTTCTGGGCACATCATCTGCCCAACTATCTTTGTAGTTGTGCATGTTTCTAAATAAATAAACCAACAGAAGAAGGCTACCTGGCCATTCATACATGGTGAGTTGGAAAGGAAACAAAAGGAGACTGACCAATACCACAGGTAAATTGGCAATTCTGCACCGCAAGTAAAGCACCACAGATTCACTAGAAAAGAGTGTTACTCTTGTTCCAATCTTTTCTGACCCAAATCTTTTTATTGTAAGGAAGAGCCAAGTCAGCTGCTTTCTGAATTAAATTTAACTGCTTTTCTATAAGCTGAACAATAAAAATCGTAAAGCCTCGGTAAGAAGAAATGGCAACGGGCCCTCAGAACGGCTTTTCACTGCTTCCTGAACACCACCTTCCATACAAGTCATTCATTGTACCTAATATCAAGGCAATTTTTTAGTCCTGTGTTGACTAAGGTGGGGAGCCGCAAAGAGCCCAAGCCGATCTGGTGCATCCCTCTGTGCCTGCCCCCTTCCTCCCCGCCTCAGCCCCAGCCAGTCCCCAGCAGGTGCTTTGCTCCTCCTCAGCCACAGGAACAACTACTTTGGTTTCTCCTTCTGCTTTCAGTGACTTAACAGGCTGAAATGGGTCACCACTGAGTCATGTCAGTGCCAAAGCCAGCACGAGAGAGTGGGATGGGGTGATACACAGCATGACAGCAAGCAGTGAATTAAGCAGAATATTATACTGTTGTACAGTATTTCATCCCGAGCAGTCCATAGCATAACCCTGTGGTAATCCTTCTGTCCATATCAAGGCTTTTCATTCATTTATGTCTGGGGTCAAGTCATCAACTGAATCTGAACAACTAGTGTCTTGCCTCAAACTGAAGGGGACTTTCTCAGGAGACTGATCGGACACAACTGTGATCGTCTAGTTTGTCAGACCACAGTTATAAATAAGCAAATGACATGGCACACACCACATAACTTTCTGAAGCTCCAGAAGCTTGCCAAGATCTACTTATAGGTTTCAAACACTGAATTCATAAAACTAATTCTTCTCATACTATCCTGACAATTTTAGTTGGAACAGAATGGTAGCAATAGGTTCTAGTATCTGATTATTTCGGGATATCTCTGGTTAACCAGGAAACACAGGGATGCTTTTCCTCTACATTAAAAAACCCCACAACTCCAAACAAAAACAAATGTTTGCACCAAATCACTCTCTAACCTGCTTAAATGGGTATTTAGTGCTCTGCACGGGGTATATTCAATTTTTTGCTTTACCTCTTTACGTAAGATATGTTTATTTGAAAAGATGTAAAATAAAATCTTTATGAACCACCACATTTACTGGTTGGTACTAAACTTACATAGTAACTCCCATTATACTACCTACAGTGTAACCATAATGCATGATTAAAAAAATGTGATTTTCCTAGTACTAAACACTGATGACTCACTGCCTGATAGGGAGTTTGGTGTTTTAAGACAGCATAACACCAAACAATATGGAACTGCAGACTCTTGAGTAGAAAGCTACCCCTGTTTCCCTGAAAAGTACAATGAAATCAGGGAATGTCATGAAAAATCCTACATTTAATTATAGCAGTAATCTTTCTGAAGATGCGTTTAAAAGTACCCCCCAACTCAAAAATATAAAGTGCGTTAAAAGGCCCCCAGCTGGCTCAGATACTATATATAAATTAATCCAAAGCGTGTCTTCAACAAGGTAGAGAAACACAAAGCAAGTTTTTCAGGTTTACTCCAGCAGCACTTGGGAAGCAAGTCGCAAGGCTGAGAACATACATGCAAGTAATTTCAACCTTATCAGACTTGAAATTTTACTTAGGTCTAGACAGATTCAATAGGACCTCACACAAGCATGTATTTTAATTAGCTGACGCATGCACAGCAGTGAAACTCTGCCCACTTAGAGCCCCACCCAGGCTACAAAACCCACCCCAGCAGCAATGAAGCTTGCACTTCTAGTAAGCACAAAAGTATACGTTGCTCCAGCAGTTACGCTACTAGCTGTAGCAATAGATCAGTCCAAGTTACTAATACACTGTCAACCAGGATGCAGATGCACCAGTGTCCATGACTGTATTAGAAATCCCTAACCAAGCAAGGAGAAGTCTTTGGGCTGGATGCTATCTTCCACTGATGGGGTAATCTCAAAGCAAAAAGAATTAGTACAAAAATAGAATGGTAGAGTCTACCTTCAGCTATTGATATTTCATTATTTTAGCACATTAAAAAACCAACAACCCCCAACAACTCAAGAACTTGAAACTACACAACAGTTTTGTTCTCACAATTTATCACTGCAAACAGATATAAGCAACTTGCAGTGGACTTTTCTAACAAGTAATTTTATTCTTAATTCAGTCTTGTTTTGTCTTTTCAATAGGAGTTTCTCTTATATACAAATGGTATTAAATTTTTTTTGAGATTAGTGAAAAAATGACCATGAATTCAAGACCAGCTTTTTTTCTTTTTTTTTCTTTTTTTCAGAATTACTAGAGAAGATAATAAGCTCATTTATGCAATTCTACTGGAGCATATTGGCACACACTCTGCCAACTCCTGACTTTTACGCATCCCTACTGTGGGTTTCGAGAACTATGGGGTGCTACAGCAAAAAATCTGCAATGACTGAATTAAAGGCTTAAAGACTTTTTCTTAAAAATGAACAAATCACAAGCTTTACTAATTATCCAAAAGATTTCAAAGTAACAAAGATATATCTAAAAACACGAATAGTAAAATCACACCAGAAAGTACTCTTCCTGTGTCCTTGCCTGCAGAAGGGTACTAGATTAGATGTAGTGCAGGACTGTTAAGGTTGATTATATTTCACTCAATATACTCTTTCAAAACCAGCGCCTGATAAACAGGAAACAGATCATCTAGAAAACCTGCATTTTACAGGTTTTAATACATTCATATTGAAGTGCAGTTTATGAAATTCAGAGCAGGGACTATAACAAGATATTGCAAGCCTGTTTTTTGTCCTGTCTTACCAAGTACTTGTTAAATAAAATTAATATAGCTTCTGAAACTCCTTCACACAATTTGTTTCACAAGCAGAACTAGGCACGTCAAATGTAAGAGGCTGACTGTTCATTACACAAGTCATTCCTTCAACATGGAGGAAATTCCTTTATTCCTTCCTGAAGCCCCAGCACCACTGCAGCTGGGTATTCTGGGCTTCGCAGAGCTCAGCCCAGTCCCACCACCCTTTCAGTGAGTTACCAGTGAGCTCAACACAACATGGTTGCAGGTAGCCACCGGTCTCGCCATCAGGGGAAGTTTTGGGCTATCTAGAGTTCAATTGATAGTTTTTTCTTTTAGGGGAGAAAGCACCATTTTCCAAACCTCTAAGACTGCTAGAGGTGAGATTGCTATTCCTTCTCCAGTACTGATGACAAGGAAAACGCAGAGGCTTGTGCAGCTCGTGCAAGGCTGCTGGATGAGGGCAGCTTCGGGAGATTAACTCTCACGCCATTAGGCACTGTGAGCAGCTGGGACCACTGCCACCTGCCTTTCCACTCTCTTGCAGCTGGTCCTGGTACAGCAAGAAAGTGAATCATGACAAGGACAATGACAATATTCAGAAATTACCTTAGAAAGATGCAGTGATTTTTCTTTTTTTTTTTAAAGCACCAGAGATGAGTGCAGGCTAACAGAAGCAGACTATGCTGCTCTCGTCAGCTACTGGACAATACCAAAATGATAAGGAGCATTTTAATTCCCCTCTGCACAATCCTGAGCTGTAGAGATCACACAATACCACAAGAATCCCTGTTCTGTTTCACACCAACTATCATCAGCTGACAGCACGGTAGAAATCAAAGGATCCATTCAATTGCTAATCACTTGTTGTCAGATCAGCTGTAGATGCTTCTCTGACAAGGATGCACATAAGTTAAAAGAGAGAGATACCACAACAGGAATGACACGATATTTTTTAGGAAGATGACTGTGCTTGTGTAGGATTTTTTCATTGACATTACTGAATTTGCTATTTTTGTCACATCCTTCAACCCGTAAAAACAGAGGTGTATTTTGTGTGCTCTGGTGCTTGATCAAACGATCACGTTTTGCAAACACTTCTATGGAAAAAATGCAGAACATTACCATTTTAAGGAGCTTTGCCTGTTTTTATTTAAAACTTTACAGCTCACTAGCAGCTAACAGCAGCATTCATGTGCTCCAGTGCTCCACCTTTTGTCCTCGGAGGCTCTGCTTATGCTTTGCAACCAGACGACTAAAGAAATCTCTACTGGTTATTTGTATCATACAAAGAAACCAACTTTTACAGACTGTGATACAAGTGTATAGAAGAGCAGCAATAGGCGACAAGAAACAGAGAGGCTTGAAACTCCTGAGGTCTACCTGCAGTGAATTACATCTCCATGTTATCTCAAATGTTTCATAGAATATAAAGAAGGGAAAACCTTATGGGAGATTTAAAGAAGGGAAAACCTTATGGGAGATTAATCATTGAAGGTACAAAGACTCAACTCTCAAGCAATGGAACACCTCCTGATACAATGCAACTACCACTACTGAGCAAGGTACTTCTCAGGAAAGCAAATTTACTCCTAAAACATCTACTGCCAGTAATGGGTACAAAATCCTTTTCCATTTACATCCTCTTTCTCAACATGCATTATTTTCTGGCAGAATGTGGACTAAATGGATCTTTGGGAGGTGGCAGTTTTCATGTTGAAGCTCTGAACTGCCTTTATTCCTTCAACACAGTTACTGCATTGCTGATAAAACCCAACTCATTTGGGCTCACAGAACTCTAAGGTTAATAAGTAACTTTTCAATATTTAAAGACAATATAAAACCCCATACATATACACAGAAGAAAACCAACCAAAAAGACCATTGTGTTAAGAAAATGATAGGGGGGACTGAGGCCACACAAGTGCGTAAATAATGCAGGGAATTGCATCCCATATTTTATTATCTAGCAGGAGACATGGTGAGTAAGGAGGAAAAGGAAGAGAGGAAAGGTATTTACAGAAGGAACAAAACCCATCAGGCACTTTTTCTGGTACAAACTATTATATTAATATGGCAGCAAAATTCAGGCAGATTAACAGACTGATTTTTTTTCTTCTGACTTCACACAAAAAAAGAACTTTTAAACCCTTCACTGATAAAGCTTCAGGAGGAAGGAGAAAGCAGCACAGATAACATTATTACTGATATACCATTTGGTTAATTAGCATTTTTAACCCCTGTGGAAACAGTAAAAATGGGAATTGCATGTTGTTTCAAGCACAAAGAGATAGCTATGCAGTAAGTTTTTCTCAGGTGTTTGTTGCTAAGCAATCTCTATCTCCAAGATGCTTAAAAATGGATGAGAAAAATTATCATACACGTAATTCAGAAGTAGTCACAACCAGGTATCAGAACAATTATTAACATCCTTTTTTGATTATAACAGATATTTAGGATAGAGAGCATAAATTCAACCCATTACCAGGATTGCAAACTGACCTACTCACTTGGGTATGTCATGTGTGTAAAGACTATTTGATTAAGGAAAGCCTAGACAGCAACTTTCTCATCTGGCAACAGCTCGTTCTTTTCTTTCTGGAGGTGTTTGAAGGGGTGGGGATGTGTGTGTGGTAGTGATGTCATCGCCCGTTGCACAAATCTGAAATCTTCGACTGCATTCCCATGCATTCTGTCATAGCAGCATCAATTCCTGCTGCAGGAACCCATCCTATTTACTACAGAAACAGATTCTCTTGAAGAACAGCATCCATTCTCTGAGCAAGCAGTAATTGATGTTCCATTCCACTTCCATTAGACTTCAAGTCTCTACAAGCTATTTAACTCTGAATTTCATATTCCCTATGTCTTTAAATTTCCACAGAAACTTGTGAACAAATCACCATATTCTAAAAAACAATTAACTTACTGAGTGCAGGTTATGCTACAGCTGGCTCACTATTGTTTCCTCTGTGGCCTCAATATTTAGGGTTTAAAATGAGATTTCAATGGAAATTATTGTCAGTTTGAATTCTTTCATGAAATCTTCAATTGCCTCCTTACACAAGGATGTTTTTTCATTGTAGCTGTATCTGTACTAGCCATTCCCATCTCGGGAGGAACATAGTGTCATTAACTGTCACACACAGCACTCTGAGGCTGCATAAACAGAGTCAGGCTTGTCTGGTTTCTGCTCTTTTTCCATCACTACAGAAGCAACTGTAGGATCTAGACTAACCTACGTGTTAAAATATTTAAGTGCTGTTCTGTAAGCTAGACTTCCTTCCTCTTCTCCCCTGCAAATTAGAGCATATCCTTTTTTTTGGAGGTTGAAGGTTTTGGAAGTTCCTGTATCCACTTTAGTTATTTTACAGTTTAATGTGGCAGCTTCACATGCCAGTACATCTGGCACATCTTTATTATGCTACTTGGTGTTCATCGTTGCTTTTCATAGGCTCATGTAATGCAGCAACCACAAGGGCAGAAGTACACCACTTAGAGAAGACAGACGCAAGAGCCCTCAAATGCTTTACTGCAAATTGTTCTCCAGAGATCTTTCAGAACTAACATACTCGGCAACAACTTAGATGCTCTTAACCTCAGCTCATCATCATAAGTGCTGCTAAGACAAATTTTGAAAGTTCAACAAGATTCACCAGGAGCATTAGAATAGCCCATCCCTAGATGAGGATGGCAGAGAAGATGCAATGTAAAGGATGAGGTTCGTGAATACTTACAATGTGTTATCAGTAGGACTATCTTAACAAGTCCCAGAGGAAATCAGCCTCTCCCACAGGGGACATACTTCCCTGCAGTAAGTACTATCAGCATGACAAAAAATCAAAAATGTAAGATAATTTCTTTTTTTTTGTGTAATAAAGCCCACAAAGTTCTTGGATATCCTCCTGTATACCTACCTCCCTGCTTACAGAAAGTTGTATTTCCCAAGTAAAGACACTCAATACTATTTTTCTCTTCACAAGGGTGAGGGTCTCTTAACCCATTTTTAACAAATTTCCCTAACAACTTCAGTGGCTGACAATAATAGAATAGAAGCAAGTTATATATTCAACATCTTCTAGAAAGCTTCTGTAAGGAAATTAGCACCATACAAGATTTTACAGGTAGGATAAGATTAAAAGGCAAAAAAATACCAAAACGGCAAAAAAAAAAAAAAAGGCAAGTTGATTTTACACATTAATAATACTCTCAGATTTCACTTGCTCACTCCCACATAATCCCAAGTACCAAGATGTTGTGCCCACCACATCGTTTTGCCACAGAGAGAAACTGACTTGTTTTGGTCTCCTGACATTTTTGGAGTCCCCGACTGGTGATAAACCCTGAATTTTAGGCTGATTTTTTTATATCCTTTTTGTGGTTTAACCCCAGCCAGCAACTAAGCACCATGCAGCCACTCGCTCACTCCCCCACCCAGTAGATGGGGGAGAGAATCAGGAAAAAAAAAAGTAAAACTTATGGGTTGAGATAAAGACAGTTTAATAGGTCAGGAAGGAAGGAAATGATAAAGATGATGACAATGATGATGATAATAATAATAATAGAATTGAAATAAAAAAACCAAATTATGCACAATGCAATGGCTCACCACTCACCGACTGATGCCCAGTTAGTTCCCAAGCAGTGATCCCTCCCAGGCCAACTCCCCCCAGTTTATATACTGGACATGACGTCACACGGTATGGAATACCCCTTTGGCCAGTTTGGGTCAGCTGCCCTGGCTGTGTCCCCTCCCAACTTCTTGTGCCCCTCCAGCCTTCTTGCTGGCTGGCCATGAGAACCTGAAAAATCCTCGACTTAGTCTAAACACTACTTGGCAACAACTGAAAATGTCAGTGTGTTATCAACATTCTTCTCATACTGAACTGAAACCATAACACTATACCAGCTACTAGAAAGAAAATTAACTCTATCTCAGCCAAAACCAGGACAATTCTTTAGGAGTCACTGATTGACTTTGGATGGTCCTTTGTCTCAAAAATCACTTTAACTTCGGTTTGCACAGGCATTAGGTCAGGCTGCATACCCTTTACCTGGTTTTCCTCCCCAGCTAAGAGGAACAGGGAGAGCACACGGGGTGCTTTGCAGCTTCATTACCATTCTCCCAGTGCTAGGATGCAGCATCTTCTGGCAGTCAGTTGTCAGGGCCTTCCTTTCAGCCTTTTGGTCTTGACATAAACAACACATTCCTCACATTTTACAGCTAGGAATGGTGACCCTGGTTATCAACACAGGCCATTTTTAACCCTTTATTCTGCAGTTTTCTATGATCCCTACCACGAACATTTCTATTCATACTGCATTTGTATCAATCTTAATGTTTCTGTTACAAAACTCTACAATTCCACAGCTTTTTCAAATGACCACAGAGTTCATGCCTAGATGAGCTTAAAGGATTAAGTCTCTAAGATATCTTCAAGCTTTTCTATGGTCTAGTTTTGCTACAGGAAGGAGACAGAAAACACAACACATCTTGTTTTTTCTCCTTTTGCCACTGCATCTAAATCCCTGATAGTATATATACACTATTTCAATCTGAAAAACGTATTTGGGATTTCACAACTAACTATCTGACGTTTTAAAGCTTGTTATTCAGTAATAAAACATTAACAGATCAGAGGAAGAGCCTGTTTTAAAACAAAAGACTTCTGTTGGGTAAAACAAAATTAAAAAAAACCCAACCACCAAAAAACCACAGGTATAACATGAAGGGATGCATCACCTACATCAAAACCCCCTTGATATATATAATACATACTAATCTTAATGCTTGAGCTTTAACTATTATTTTCATTTACCAGTGACTAAATATACTCTTTACTAAATTTTATTTTATTTTTTATTTTTTTGCTGTGTAATAGGGTGCAGCATGCAGGCACACACATAAACCTGTGGAGCACAGAGAAATTAAAAACTTCCTTGGCTTCTTAGAATATTAGAAAATGATGGTTGACAATTATTTACAAAAAAGAAGCTTTTTAATTCAGAATTTGTATAACATACTAAAAAAGCAAATAGTTTTAAAGTGGATACCAGCTAAAGATAACTGCTTAAACAGTCTTGACTATAGTTTAAGGACTTTAGCAAAGCTGCTTTTTTTGAGTTATCTGTGCTTTGCTATCCAATCTGGTTACTTTTACTCACCATCTTTCAAGATTTTTGAGGTAGCATATTTCACCCTCTCATACATCAGTTTTGTCCATGTGTGGAGCGAGAAAGAAAAACTCTCACAACTTTAAATTACCTGGCTAAATAAGTTCAAATTAAAAAAAAAAAAAAAGTCCTCTCAACACCTACAAAATAGGCCTCTGCCAGGCACAGCCAATTTTAAGTCTAAAGTTTGGATCACAGTACTTAGTGTAAATGAGCTCTTATTCCAGTTTAGTACTCTGATCTTTAAAATCTGAAGAAATAAGCATACAATACTTTCAAATTTCAACTACTGTAGCTACTGGCACTAAAGCTTTCGACTTTAGAAAAAGACTGCGCCTGTGTTGCCTGTTAAGAAAATTAATCACTAAAAACCCCATTTTAAAATGTTTTTTTAAGCATATTGTATAAAAGATGACTGCTTAACTGACTGGGGTGAAGGCATTAGGGGACGCCTTCATTGGCACGTCCTTCTAAAGAGGAATCTGTCTTCTCCAAAAGTTATTATTTTTTAGACTTTAGGCAAAATCTGTTCTTTTCTTTTTTTTCCTCTTCTTCAACCATATACTTCACCTCCTGAAGTACTAAGAATAATCCCCATGACTAGGTGGGGAGATCTGGTGAGCACTAGGTCTAAAGAGGCTGGAGTGGAGCACCCACCTCCAAAACGCAGGTGGCAGGCAACGTAGCAGGGATGTACCTTCACATCTCTGCTTTAAGTAAAGCAAATGCACATCCAAGCCACGCTTTGCTTTTGCAGTCCAAATTCTGGGTCTAGACAAAGCTGCTAATTGTCTGCTTGGCAGCAGAGTCGAATCTGGGACGAGAAGGCAATGCTGGAAATCATTTTTACATTGAGATAGGAAGAAAATCAAGTTCCTTGTGTTCCCAAATCCATCAGCAAATGGGCAGAGTGAGAATCAAAACTCCATTAGGATCAGTTAGTCTTATTGATTTAACTGGAAACTAGATAAAGCCTTAGACATCTGATTCTACAACAATGCTTTCTACCATGCTTCCATCAAACCATAGCTTGTTCTATATGGAAGCCTTGGTACACCTTCTCATAGGAATAACTCTTTTTGCTATCATTTTACTTCTCACTGTATTTATATCTAATACTGTTGAACATGTGTCAAGTATAAATTTATTAGAGAAAATAAGCCATATTTATGCTCTTACCATGCTCTTCATTCTCCTACTCCAAAATGAAGTTACATGACCATTTATGCGTTCAAGAATGTTTCTTTAATATTAAAAACTCAGACTCTACTGCTACACTTTTAAGCTGATGGCAATCATCGCTAGAAAGACATAGGCAGCATGGGCAATGAGGTGAATGCCAAAACAAATCCTAGGCAAATCCATGACAAACTGACAACCACTGCTTGCTGCATTTTATTTCCCTGTTGTTTTACCATGAGCACTTACCCCTACCACCTGTGTTTTGTGCAATCATCCCCTGATAGGTATCTAAAATGGTATAGTTGCAAGAGGTTAAAAGAGTTACTATCTTCAAAATTAAGAGTATGTCTTTTTTTTCTAAGACAACAAAATTGTTTCCACTATTACAAAGATCTAAAGAAAGAACCCACAATAGGTACCTGTACTACGTAAATTCTTACTTGCTCCAGTAACGTATGAAAATCCGCTACTATTGAATTTTAAAGCGCAGCAACCTTGGTTTGAAGTTACTAACTCCTGCTAATTTATAAAAGGTCTTATCGTATAGGAAAATTCCAGTTTCTAAGATCACACTAGGCATCTGTTTTTATATAAGAGCAAAGTTAAAATGTCTAGCCCACACACTTGCAGAAAGAAGCCCAAGTGTATAACCAATAGAGGTTTGAAGCTAAAAATAATCTCTCAATGAGTTTTAATTTTTTCCCCAGGTCTTATTTTCACATACATGAGAACTGACAGTGTTGCTTTTAATGATGTCTAGTCTTCACATTTTCCAGATGGAACTAGCCAGTTGATGCTGCTTTGTAGGTAGAAGCAACCTGAAGTAAATTTAAACAGGATGATGATTTTCTTCCAGGTTTTAAAGAAGCATTTATTTAAAAACTGGTCTGTTATATCTTTCAGCCCCTTTTAGCTTTTGTAACCCAGTCTCTCCACTAGGAAAAGGCCTAAGCTTCTGGCCACGTCTGCCATGTGCATTCAATAATTAGCTGGATTCAGCAGGACTAATTTAGATCCTCAAAACACAAGTAGGTACTAATGCTTACTATTTTTTAGAGAAAAGGATGTCTGCAAGAGGAAGAACATCCCATACTGCACCCCACCCCTCGCCCAGAAGCTTCATATGAAATCACTCAGATTTCTTCAAATCACCACTTAGGATCTCAGATATTGGGGGGGGGGGGGAAGATACATTTGTAAGAGAGGGAAGAGGAAGTGAAAAGCAGGAGAAAGGCAGCAGTGGATGGTCTGTTTTTAAATCAGCAGCCAAACAGTTCTGCTGGGCAGCTGCTGGTGCAGCCAAAAGTAGGATGGAATAGGTGAGACCTTTTAATGTATTTTCTCATTGCAAATATTTAAAGCCCCTGTGCTATGAACAGCACTGTTACCTAGATGTTTCATAAATATATTTCATATAACCTCCAAAAACTGAAAGAAACCACCTGAATGCTTCATCCCTCTTGAGAACTGGATGGGCACATTCTGTTGAGGTAGGAGGCACAGAGGGCAGGGCTTGCTCTCTGAGACCAGAGGCTCATCTTTACATCAGCTCCCCAGGGAACCAATGCTCACCTGGTTCTTACGTCTGCCTCAGCTCCAGAAGTAGCATTTTAAGAATTAAAGTTCTAAGGCATGACAAAGCTCTTAAATTTTCTTTTATTTTTGTAGGTTATGTTGTTTGGTTTTCGCTTTAAACAAGGCATAGGTATTTTTCATTTGGAGGGCGCTTACAGCTGTTACTGCTGTATTTGGGCTGCAATACATTAAGGGGAAAATTCCCAACTCAACCAAATCTCAAAGTAGAAATATCTGTAGGCATAACATCAGACTTAAACCTTATAATTGCACATGTGTTAGTACATGTGTCAAGGGGGAAGAGAAGACAGTAAATTAACTTGCTTTATTATCAGGAAATTAATGTTGAAGTTTTTTCTAAAGATTTGTTGATATCATTAAATTTAGGACTAACTTGACATTTCTCATTCTGATATTCAACAGATGTTTTCAACACATAGCATTTTGAAACCGAGGCATATTTCTCCACGTGCCCTCCCGCCCCCCCAATATGTGAGGACACACTCTGATTAATTTTGCACATGAAGTCTTGAAGAATGCAAGCACAGCTTTCTCTTAAACACATTTATACTTCTTTGAAGCTTCTCAAAATGTTTCTGAAGTTCAAAAAGACTTGCTGCTTATTGAGGTCAATTTTGCTGGGGAATCAGTCTTGCAATATCTCCTCCCTTGCCCTTTAGCCACCACCCAGTGAATGTATTCTACCCAATCCAGTATTGTTAAATAAATAAAATTAAGCTTGTGTTCCCTTAGAGAAGCCACCATATAAGACTGTACATACAAGTTATTTCCTTTCACCTCTTCTTGATTATGATAAATAAATCTGCACTAGAATGTTTTTCCTTCAAATTATCAGAATTAAGTCGAACACGGGAGATCAATGCAGAGTTTTCACGGCTGATGGTTACTGAATGACTGGATCAACTTTGCCCAGGTAGGATTCTTTAACCAGAGAAACAGAGCTGGTAGTCCTTCTACCACACCATGTCACAACAAGGCTTTATTTTACTCTCCATTTGCCTCTTCAATCTCTTGCATTTATGCATGGAAAAAGAACAAGTAGAGACTTCTTTACTTTAAAGATAGGTGTCTGGTTTCAAATTTTAGCAACAGTTTAAGTTCAGAAGGTGCTAAATTCTTGAAAATCCGTAAGGATTTTAAGAGTACGGCTCATTGCATTTTATGGAGTCCATATAACAGCTCAAGCAGTGCCAAGAAGGGAAGTTCCTGCTGCCTCCTCCCACCTGCTTCCAGCCACAAGCTCCTGCATCCCTGCCTTCTGCCCGTTCCTCAGGACTTGCCTAAACTTGCAAGTGGGGAGGAGGAACAGGATACTTTTCTGCTATTCTAAGGAGTTAAAACAGCTTATGGGAGCCTATCTCTTTTTAAGCACTATCAGGTAGGTTAGCAATGCAGCTTGATGTCACTAGTGCACTCCCACGCAGCAAATAGCATAGATGTATTCTGCCCAACTAGTTTGCAGATTGCTTCCATGACATGCACATCAAATTTGAAATAAAAAAATATATTTGCCTATCTAGGAAGTCCTGACAGTTTCTTCTCAGCTCCACAAAAGATGGATCTTAAGAGAAGCCCAAGAAAAACCCTGAGACATTTTATTAAAATCCCCTTACATCTGAGGTATTTTACAATTTGTTAAAATGTTAAGTATTACAAAATAATTTTGAGTACAAAATTCAGGACAGAAAAACAAAGCTCTATGCGTTCACGTTTATTGGGATCACTACAGGCATGGACAAAGAATGAACAAACACAAACAGTTAAAGCAAAGAAAAGAGTAAGAGGTAGTGCATACTAGACTAAAAGACTTACAAATAAGGGTAGGAAAGAAGGTCAAGGTATTAGGGCTTAGCAGTTTCAGTCTCCCCTCCCACATGTGCTGGCACTCAAGGGTGAAGAAAATGTAGCTTCCTTTCCTGCTGCTACTGTACAGCTACCTCAAGACAGCCATTTGTTTCACAGTGCATACTTAAAAGAAGACAACATTAACTATCCCATCTCCTGGGAAAGATTTTCCTCATGCAGACTTAGTGATACATAGCTATCAGTAATTTTTTTGAAACTGACAGTTACAGTCTTAATTCAGGAATAACTGAATTAATTTGTGCAACAGAAGCTACCAAAGAGTCTCTTAAAAAAATGTTACATGTCTTTAACAATACCTTAAAAATGGAACAAGGTCACTTAGCATTCATTTCCCTGATTGCAAGTCAATACAGCTGTCTTCTGACCTTCTTCCAATGACCCTGGTCAACAAATAGTGCTCTTACTGATTCCCCTTAAAACTTTTTTTTTTTTTTCAACTTAGTGTGGAAACCTATACTTAAATGATTACAAACATTTAATGTTATTAGACCTAACAAGATACTTCAGCATATGAGTAAACTACAGGTGTTAGAACTGTAGCCCAGGGTCTTTTATACACTTTGAAGCCTTAAAGCAATTTACAACAAACAGTAGAAACGCAATCAGCTATCTGACAACATAACACAGCAGCCCTCTGAGGCAAAGGTGATGTACAACCATGAAATAACTGCCTTAGAGTAGGAAGCATGCGTTAACGGGCAAGAGAAAGAGATGAACCTCTTATGACCCTAAAACACACCTTAAATATCCTCAAATAAAACTACAGATTAAAAGTCTGCTGATGCAGATAGTATTTTTTTCAGGACCACTAAATGAAACAGTTTTTCACATTTCAGTAATATGCTGTGACACCATCTCATCAAGGAGCAGAACCCGTGATGTCCACAACAGTGAAGCCTGATGCTGACGAGCTCAAAGAAGCAACTGATGCCTTTGATCACCCTGATGCGCCACAAACAACTCCACTTATAGGTAGTCAAGGAAGATACAAAGTCCCGTTTTCCTTTTGAACATTTAGATGATTCAAGCTGATTAAAGAAAAAGTAAAAGCACTGTGTCTCAATTTCAGTTTGTAGACCTTTTAACACAGAATGCTTGCTCACAGAAACAGACCCTAAAAAGCAAAATTACAGGGCAAACCAAAGATGACAGAATATGATAGAATTATAGTGCCTCAGTGTGTAGGCAACATGTTTGAATTTCAAATAAAATAATAACTAAGAAACACAGAAAAATGGAGAAGTGACCACACAAAGGAAAATGAAGTACATTTTCATCCTCTCTCAGGCGTAGCAACTAGAGTGACAGACTGCACATGAATACATGGAAGTTTATTTGTAACTGAGACCACATAAGATAGTATCAGTGAGGTTTAAGAGGTTCTGTATTGAAAAACATGTCTTTAACTTCCAACAATATCAATTATTAGTTTTTCAAGTCATCTTTTCCTATCAACTCAATATAACTGAGCAGCTTTAATGATAGTCTTACAGAGCACATTAGCTGTGCTTTATGAGGGCAACAGAATGTGATCACAAACTATCCAGAAACTTCAAGTCTACCATGAACATAAATGCATGGCATGTAAACTTCATGCTATCATATGAAAACCTCTTTTGTTTATTAAAATATTCATATAAATAAAAAAAACTTTCACATAAATAACAGGAAGAATACACTGAACAGAAAGCCTTTTAACTACACATCACACATAGATAAGTAGGTAAGTAATCATTAATTACTTTCCTTCAATATTTTGACATTATGTCATAAAAGTCAGGTTAGAAACACTGCTCAGATCCTGTTAAAGCCTAAGTAAAAACATCAAAGCAGTTTTACTGGGTTTGTTAGATACTGTAAGAGATTACATAGTGTCCACCTCTGACCACTCATTGCAATTCCTTTATTTCACTTCAGCCTTACATTTTTTCATTAAGACTCAAATGGAACAAGTGACAGCTTTGGACCTGGATAAAAGGTCACTTCTCATAATTTTGTACTTCATTCATCTCCTCAGCTAAAAGCTGTAGGAAAAAATTAAAATTGCAACTCATTCTTACACATTTCTTAACACACAAAGTAAATTATGATATCACTCCATTCAAGACCAGATTTTGGTTACATTTTCAAAAGGAGAATGAGATGAAGCTAACACAGCAGCAGAAATATATATATATATATATATGCCAAAGGAAGCCAGTGGTCCACATAAGCAAGCACCCCCACTGCTGGATGATGCAGCACTTGAGGTAAAGGTTTGAAACTCATCGACTGTAAAAATTCTGTGTTTGAAAAAAGCTATTAACCTAGTTGCTGATTACATTACTCGAATCAAGGAAACAATCTTTAATTTTAGCTGAGGTGCTGTGTTGAGGACAAGGGCAAGATTTACTTTCAATAAACTCTTCAGCAGAGCTTTACCTCCATCTGTCCTTTTACAAGGAAAAGTAAGGTTCATCATTTCAATTATCCAGGTGGAGAACTGAAAGCACCAAGATTAGATGGCAAAGCAAATCCTAAACACAGGTCTTGATTATCAGTTGCCTCCCTCACAGTGATGAGCCTTTTGTACAGTGTCTAACATAAAATTGATTGAACTCTCACAGGTTAAATTGAAGGGAACATTAAGCTCTATCAGAGTAGCATCCTCTGCATGAACTTGTACAAGTAACTACATATTGCAACATTTCTCATCAGTAGTATTTTTATTTAGACTATTTTAATAACAAACATGACATACATAACCAAATTGCAAAGAACTACCTGGGAAAGCCTTTAAGTCAAACAAAAGAAAAACACTAAAAACAAAGGTAGCACTATATTTGGATTGGTTTCAAATTCACTACAGCAAGATCATTAGAATACAATTAAGTTTTTACCATGCTGTAAGATGTTTAAGAGTACATAAAATATACATTAGTTTTGAACTGGAGTAGCAATAGTTGTCATTGACAAAGCAAATGTCTATCACCTTGATAGTTTAAAATTCAGTGCTCTTCTTGCAATGGAAACAGCAAGTCTATAGCATGTCACAATGATTTGTGATTGAAGATTAAATAAAGATTGTTAGCTTATATTCTCTAAAAACTCAAATTTGCTGCATGAAGAACCACTTAGTTGTTTTTAATCTGGTTTCTACATCTTTCATGGAAAAAGGCAAAAATCACTTCTTACCCAGTCCTCAGTTTAGCTCGTGACTTTTGAGACTTCACATCTCCTTCTTTTTCCAGCCTGAGAATCCTTGACATTTAGTCAAGTCTTCACATCAAAGCTGTTCCATATCTTTATCATCCTCATTGCCCTCAACTGAGCTTTAAGCTCTTCTACACCTGTTAGCAAGAGGGGACCACACATCGGATTCAAAATGTGGGTGCAAACTGGATTTACACAGTAGCACAACAACCTTTTCTGGCTTACTCTTTATTACTCTTCTAGGAACTCACAATTGCTTGTTTGACTCCTACTGAATGCTGCCATTATACTAAGACCTCACTCCTTGAATGGTTATGGCTAGTTTAGCATCCATCATTTTATATGCAAAGCTGGGGCTGTCCTCCTCAATGCATCGCTTTCAGGTAGCTACCCTGACAAATGACAACATTGGAAATTCAGCCACCTGAGTTCTTCTGTGACTCTTTGCAGTTGTATCTCACCCTTACTATCCCAAATAAAGCTTGCTGATTATATTAATTTCTTCCCCACTGGTAACCAGGGCTCTTCCAGGTAATTTAGGAAAATATTAGATTCCCTACAGTAATCTGTCCTGCCTAGAAGTAACTTTCTCTAATGATAGAGCCAAGCATTTACTTCTACACTATGTTCTTTATCTTTAGAGAATTAATTATTTATCAACACAAAGGCCTTCCCTTCTTGTGCTGTGGCTAACTAGCTCCCTTTAAAGCTAGTGAAGGAATCTCTCAAAATCCACTTGGAAATGAGACACACCTAAATTACTCTTATTCACATGGTTATTGGCCCTCCAACAGCCTCCACGAGGTTGCAAGACAGGTTTCCTTACAAAAGTCACGTTGATTTTTCCCAGGCAAAGACTATAATAAAGAAGTGGTGGATATCTGCATAAATAACACTAATTTGACTGTTTCAGACATTAGGATTACAGCCTTGCAAGTCCTATGGTCTCCTTTACCTAAATTTTGGCATCACACCTGTCATTCTCTATACCCCTGGTACCATGGTAGACTTCGAGAAGAATTTACATATCACCATCAACAATTCTGCTATTTCATCTAAGTTTTTAGAACCAGAGCAAATACCACCCCTGTCCTGGTACTTTGCTGCTGACCATGTTGTCAGCAACTTTCACAAACTCTTCTGTCTGTACTGTGTTGGACCCACCAGCTGAGCAGTCTGTTGCAAAGATGACTTCAGAAACTGGAAGATCCCCAGTTTCCTCCCAGCTGAACAAAGACACAAATAATTTAAATTTCTCTGCAAAGGCTATCTACTACATGTGCTCTGTTAATAGCCTGATCATCAGAAATTCCTACACGCAGTCTGGGAACCTCCTGATCTGCAGGAATAAAGCAGTATTATCAGTTTTGATGCTTTTTGTTAACCACAAACTTTTCAGTGTGTTTCTACATCTAGACTACTACACTTGTGATTTTTACTTAACTCAGTTAAACATTCCTTCTGCTCTTTTTTTTGTTTGTTTTGAAGGCAGTTGTCTTGCTTCCAGTTGTCACCTTCATACTACCCAGCTTTCTTCTGCCCTTTTCCAATTTTCTTGCTAGATGGCACACACCAGAGCTCTGCTTCAGATATGATCTCCATGTCCTATACGTCTGTCTCATTCACTACGCTCCATGTCACCTTGAGAGATTTAGGTCTTAGGAGCTGTCTGGTTACTTTCTTTTTAAGAAGGTTGGTGGGTTTTTTGTCGTCATCCCCCCCCCCCCCCTTTTTTTATAGCATCTCTCTGAATGAGATAGACTTCGATACATGTATTTGATGATGCACAAAAGATTGGAAAGGCTTACATCTTCGTTTAAAGAATACAATCCAGTCTACTCTCACCTACCATTTCTTTGAGCCATGCTGTGCGATGAGAAGTGTGTAATAAGCACAGCCAGCCCACACCACAGTATTCACGTTATACAAGCAGGCATTTCTATCGACTCTTACAATAGGTTTCAATCCCCTAAAAAACAAAACAAAACCTCCAAAAACCACAGGGGGGAACACAACAAAAAAATCTGAAGACACAGAAGCATGGATTTAGTAAAGTTAGGTTTACACCTCTCCTAAATGTCTGCCAGATTGGTTTATTTGTTGGGGGTTTTGTTGTTTTTATATATAAAATGGTAGCCGAACTTTATTTGTTCACCAACTCCTTCTCTCACTGCAAGATAGCAGCAGTGGAATAAATCCAGTTTCCACATGAGTAATTTATATGTGAATTTTAAAAAAAACATGCTGATCAAAACCCCCCAAAACCCCACAACAATATCATCCAGACTGGAGTAGTTAATGAAAGTCAGTAAATTCAAACCACTTGACAGACCCTTGTAGACAGGGTGCGTGTGGATTGTTGACAAACTACACAAAACCATTCACAAACAAGAACACTATATTTTGTTTACAAATCCTAACTATTACAGGAAACAAGTACACGGCAATAGTTTGTTACTTGTCAACCACCCTGAACAGAGAGACAGTGCCCTTACATCGATCATACATGGCACACATGCTAAATCAAGGTTAGGTTTAAAAGGCTTCAAAACGGTTTACACAGAAACAAGATTGATCTGGGAAACACATGTTTTGAAAGAAAAGATGACAGGAAGAAACAGTGCATTTGTGCTCAAAGATATGATTAGTTACAAGCATTAGCATTATCTCAATGCCATCACATTTAAAAAGTTTTTGCAGATAGGCTAAATACATGTCTGCTTTCAAATACTGATGAAATTAGTTATGAGATAAGACACAGGAGCACTAGCATGGATTTTAATTTCAAGTATGTGATAACTAAAATCTGGAGCATACAGGAGTTTAAGGAGGAAGGGAAAATGAAATCCCTTTGTAGGGGAATGGGAAGGATTCCTCTGGAAGACAATATAGGTAAGTCAGCAGTTCGTAAACACACGTGGTGTTGCACTAACTGAAAATCTGACCTGCTCCTCTCAATCACATATGTTACTCCCTAGGGAAGTGATCAAGCTACCTACTTTCCTCTCTGTTAAAAAAGCCAAAGTCAGGCTCCCCAGTAGAAGCAGAGTAAGAGCAGAGCCTAGAAAGGGACAAACATATTGAGAAATTATCCTTGTGTGCCAAGTTTCGTGTACAGAAAGTGTGTAGGAAGGGTGGGGGGCAGCCAAGCTCTTGCTTTCTGCCTTTTGGAGAAGTTGCTTCATAGTCAGAAAAGCTTTAAAATACCGACTTAAAGATTTCTGAGTATACCAGTCAAAAGCAGATGAACAAAACCATTCTTTTCAACCTTCTGAAATGAAGGCATGAAAAATACCTCCATCCTTTTTGGCAATTCGTATGTCTGAGCACCAATGTAAAAAACCAAAACAACCCACACACACCACAGAAAACAAACAAAAAAGACCCAGAGGCTGCAACACAGCAGGAAGATAACAGAGCTAGTGCTAAACTAATAGCTTGCACTAGAAGGAGTCAGTGCACAACAACTCAAGCTGAGGTGAACTGCTTACATTAATTACTGGCTGATAATCAAGTGCTGCTGTCAAACCGCTTGTGCCCAACACTCTGCAGCTCCTGAGACCCAGATCATCTCTGCCAGTATAAGCATCTCATTTGCCTTCCAACATAAGTCTATCTTCTAATAGCATTCCTACTATTGACCAGTGTGCCACAGACCCTAAAAGGGCAGCACTGCTCCTTGTTTTGCAGCCATGCATTTATTAGCCAAGCCTCAAGCAGAGAAGACTCAGTCTCAGCATTATAGAACAGCAGACAACTGGTCTAATAGGGGGGCGGGAGGGGGTGGGGGGGGGAGTAAATCAAGCAAGTCAGAGTCTTGGTTTAAATGAGTCATCCATTTTCAGCAGACAATTGCCATATTTAAGTCTGCAGATCAAATTTATACAGATTGCAAGCTGAAGCATTTCCTAAAGGAATTAGTAACTGCTTATCTTTAACCTGATCCTTTCATATGTATTGTCCCATATACACAATTTTGCAATTGGAGCCCCCATATGCCTCAGGAATTTTTGCTATCACCACTTAAAATGGATTACTGTAACTGCCTCAAATTTATCTGTGGACATATTGCACAAATCAGTAATTTAGGTAAACAATATGAAGCTGTTTTATGACTAAAACTGATGACACACAAGTTACTTAATGTTTTTGTTTTGGTCAGATACATGCACTCAGTAACTGGATGTGAGCAACAGGCAGTAAATGTGGATATAGGTGGTACTACCATATACTAGCTGGGACAATTCATACAACGCATAAAGCTTTACAGCTATACTTGGGGAGAGGAATATAGCTCAATATTTCATCTTCCAGTGTAGTGATTGTAAAAAGTTATTTATTTATAAAAAGTCTTACTTAAGATGCCTTATAAAGCAAATATTACTTTTGACTGCATGTTCCATACACATCACAGCAAGGAGAAATGCATTTTCAGTAAGTCTCTTGGGGTCATAGTAGCTGTTTCAACTCATCAAGCAGAAGCCTGACGTGCATAGTAGAGTGTTTATTTCAATGCAACTGTATATGCTGGAATTCTCACAAGTCAAATGACTGCAAGACCTACAGATCTCAGCACAGAGGAAAAACTCCAACCCTTATGGAACAGTCATAGGGCCAATAATTACTTAGTGCATGAGGAAACCAACTGCAACAGCTAAGAGAAAGTTGCAGTTTATGGCTAAAGCTTTGTTGTTGTTGTTCACTTTTTAAATGATCCTTTCCTATCTTTCCTCTCCCCACCAAACAGAAGGAAGACACATACCCCAAACTTAATTTTTAACTAGATTATTTCTGATAAAACATGTCTCTTCCAATAGTTGCTAAAAGGTGGGATGGGGGAAGAGAATGGATTTTCTGAAATTTTAACTAAAAAAGTCTTAAGAACTCACTTCTGTAAGTATAGTAAAACATACTTACACATTCTGATTATTTACAGACACTTATTTGTTACATTTATGCTTAAGTTGATACAATTTGGAGTAAGAGTAGCCAGATCCACATCAGCAGACTACAGGCCTCAAGCCACTTGCTGCAGAGTATCATCTTCCTTTCATGTATTTTTCTGTGCTCAACCTCACTTTGTTTTCACTTTTCATCAGTAAGGAATAGTTGCAGTAAGTGTCCTTTAATACATGAATGCTCTGATCAGACAAAAGACAACTTGAGCTTTTTGAAATTATAAAGCATATTATATAAAGCAAGCTGGAAATACCCACACATTAGAGGTACTTCTCTATCAAGCTTGCTTCCTCCAACTACCACTGTAAATAAGTTGGTATTTTCCCCTCCCCACTCCCCCCACAGTGATTTACATAGTAAGGAAAAGCAGAAGCCAGTCTGGGAGCTGGGCACGATGCTGTTCTTTTTGGTGTGTTTTGAGAGAGGAAGGAGCGGAACCAGCCACATGTCCTGCTTCACACAAGCCAACGGTCTTCCAAAAGGTAACGGACGGACGATACACATGTTGGAGACCATCTCTTTGCAGGTATTCTGAAGGCAAAACAGATGGGAACAGAAGATGCTCCACACAAGCTGAAGCAATCGCCATCTGACAGAAAGATCAAACCATTTTTTTTTGGTTAGTGCTCTAATGAGGGGAGGGGGGAAGACTCCCCAAGTTATGTTTGCAAAATCCAGGAGTTAAATCCAGGATTTAAAAAGCAAAGAAGAAAAAGCCATCTTAATTATCAGATTCACATTAAGAAACTGTATTTCGTTAAGAAGCACTAAATGATCTTAAATACACACTGGCTGCTCCTTCACAACACTCACTTGACACAGGAATGCTTTGTGTTACCTACTGGGGGACCTGTTAGATTTACCCGACACATCATGACAGCTTTAAAAGGGTCAGTTCTGATTTGACAGGTAAGTGAAACTCTCCTTGAAAAAAAATAATCAATACAGCAACTACCTACAAGAACAATTGTTCTTTCACCCTGTTTCAGGTGTTAGTTCAGGTATATCATGCACACACATTGTAGTGAGAAGTAACTATTGTCTTTTGTATAGAAGGCCTATACATAAAAAACCTTGAAAGTTACATTCAAATTATAGAACAAAACTTGTGCTTAACAACAACAGTTAAGTCTACAAGAACGAGAAAGACCTGAACAGTGTTATGCAGTCCTAATTTTGTTCATTTTCCTACCCACAGGCTGCAGACTGTGCATCACTTATACAAAAGATATGAATATCTATAATTTACACCACAACATTAAATTTGCATTAGCTATATAATTAGTTTTCTCATCAGTTTCTAGAATAATGGTGCTTAGAATGAGGCTAATGCATTTTAAAATAGTTTGCCTTGTAGTTCCAGAGTGTGAAGGCAGGACCTTGATTTACCCACAAGGCACAATGGAGGTTCAGAAATACTAAAAATAAATTTGATTTTTCTTTCTTTGGTCTTCCCCCAAAACCTCAGTGTTTAAAATAAGATTTTAGTACTTGGCATACTTAACATCCAACTGACATTCACACTTGACTTCCAAGTATTCAATATTTCTTCAGACTAGAAGTAGAACATTTGCTTTAAAACACACTGAAATAAATGTATCCATAATGCTCACCACGTCATGATAACTAACAAGTCATTTAACCTTAAGTTTTTTCAGTGAGGGACAGAATATAGCTCCCTAGTTTTACCTCCCTTAGCTTTAGCCTTAGTTTTAATTGCCTTAGTCTCAAGATGATTTCATTTTTCTAGCTCCTCTGCACAATACACATTCCCATTTCTGTAAGAGTCAAGGTACTACTCTGCACACAATAGCCTCCCCTCACTATACAGTCTTGGTTCATCTGTTCAGCATAAAAAAATGCATAGCAAAGGCACAGAAGTCTTGTTTAAAGGTATAATGTGGTAAGTATTGCTGGAGTCTGATCTGAAACATCATGAAGTTTTGCAGGAACCTAGAAGACTCACTACACAGACTTCTGCCCGTTCACTTTCAACAATTTGCAAGCTAACTGGAAACTGCTGCAAGGACCAAAAGTAAGACTGGCGAGAGAAATGCAGTAATGAATCAGACCCATCATTTTTTCATAAATAAAAAGCATTATTTAAAATTCACAGACCTCTGTAACATGGCATATATAACAGTGCACTAAAACATTGCAAATTTTATTGCAGAATTTAACAATATTGAAGGAATGTCAAGGGTAGTTCAAAGACACTAAAAGCTATCTATATGACATCATTGTAGTTGCACTACTATTGTAAAATGATATATTAATATTTGGAAAGAAAAGACACCTAAGCAAGGACCAAGAACCTAAAGAGTTTCTCAAATCATTCAGATAGGTGACTTCTATTTCTCTTACAGATACATACTTATTTGAAGGCTTCTCATCAACAATTCTTTACAAGAAGCTTACTGAGGCATAGCCATTTATTTTTGCACACTTATGCAGTTACATTTTTGCATTAATTGTCAAAGATATTTTCCACAGAAACTACTACCTCACCTTTTATTGCTCCTGAATTCAATTAGATTGACTCCTTGACCTGACAAACCTGTAACGCAAAGAAAAAAATCCCAACGTACTTCTACATAGAGAGCTGAACAAATGCAATATATAGTCACCTACTCCATACGGTCATACTAGCACTCATACTAATGCCACAGTAATCTACTTTCCTCTTCTCCCAAACTAATTGTGGTATCAAAGTAAAAAGCATTTGTAAGTATTTTAACAGGAATGCACTTGTAGAACGAGACTTGTCTGACATTAGCCTAGCAATTCTCATGTATTTATTCTTCGGGGTCTGAAGTTTGACAAATTCCCCATTTCTTCCAAATTAAATTAAAAGAATAAACTCATCCTACCACCTCACTTTAATATATTCTTACCTACACTGACATATCTTGAAGTATGATGAATCGCCCTACCATTCCATTTCTTTGCAACCATTTCAGCTGTAGTAAAATGGATGAGCAGGCAACTGATCCAGCACGCTTGTGACCAAACTACGTCTGAAGTCTTGTCAAAGGCCCCACATACCATGCCACAATTCTGCTATATTAGATTTTATTTTTTTTAACCAGTTAATTATGTCAAGAAAAGAACAGACTTCACAAAACTAATGCAGCAGTGATTCTTGGGAATATTTGAGGCTGCCAACACAAGAACATTTTAAACCTTTTAGAACAGCTAGATTTTATAAGAGAGCCCTAGAAAAAGTGATGTAGTGAACTGCATCCTCTCACATAATGCTAGTGTTTCAATCTTTACTGTGCTTAACATATAGGACAGATCCATGTCAGCTGTACAGCTGCCGCTAAGTATTACAACAGATTTTTAAATGAATCTTAATAGTTAGAAAAAAACCCCACATTTTAACACATACAGAAACATGCAGATCAAGACTCAGTGGCCACAGTTAAATTTAATCATAATCCACACTCCATTAGTGGCTGGAAGAGCTCCAGAAGCCTCCTGTGCCCTTGGCCATCTGCCAAGACCACTGATTGTATTTTAAGTCCCCTGAAATTACAAGGATAAATTTGAATACGCCATTCTCCACTTTTGGTATGGTATTCACAATTTTCTTCTGTTGCACATATAAAAAGTAGCTGTCTATCTCACCACAAATACGTTTGCATTTTACAGACATACAGTCAGACATACTTAACATCACCTAAATTTCAAATATGTTTGGTACCTTTTGCAAAGATGCTACTAACCCTTGTATTTCCAGGGTTCTTGAACAATAGGAAAGCAAGGCATTAGTGACATGTAACAAAAGCTATAGCTAGCATCCAAAATTTGAATTCAAGTACAAAATTTTATCTATGGAAATAAAACGAAAGTTCACAAGCATTTACTAGTGCTATCTACAAGTATGCTAGAGCCAAGCATCAAAATTCTTGTCCAAAAACCTCATTCAAGTCTACTGCTCATTGGAGTCATGACATGCACTAATACGTAGCTCTTAGAACAGCATTGTGCAGAAAATGTTGAAAGGAAGAGGAAGCGTTAAAACCAATCACAATAACTAAAAGCCTTTGTGATACAACAACAAAATGAGATGAACTAGTTCAGCCACATACCAAGAAAGCTGGGGAATGCAACACCTCCCAAGAACATCTGCACAATTCTCTCTGAAGACCTTCATATGATAGTATTTTGTTGATCTAAGATATGAAAAAATATCCAGGTTATGGGGGGTGGTGGGTGGGGGTGGGGGTGGGGGGCGGATCAAAGTAGATAGCCATAACTGAAACAACAGTGTATAAGTGGAAACAGGAAAAAAGACAACAAAAAACAAACCCAAACCACAACATTCTGGTTCAGTAGCAGGTCCAGAATACTCTGGAAGTATTTGATGCACATGTCCTATGTGAAATCAGGTCAACTCTGAAGACTCCATAAGTCCACACTGAGACTTGCCATCATTAAAGAAAAGGAAGAGCTAGAATATGTCCACAAAGTGGATGCATCATAACTCATGCATAGCCTAGAATCTGGTCTTGAAAGCACATTAGTACATTAAGTACTGCCAGGTATCAGGTTTGATGTATGGAAGCTTAACAGCATGAGAAAGTGAAAATACTTATCAGAGTAACTGCTTCAAACTCAAAAGACTACTGTACAACACAATGCAGCACTGAGTGTTAATTTTACTCATCACCTTCTCTGACTGTAGCTCTGTGACTGTCTAAACTAGCTTGTAGGCCAGATCCAGCCTCCTACCCCTCCAGCATTTGACAGGTCTTTTGTTGAGCTTAGCTGGTGGACACCGACCCAACCAGTACCCAGCAGTTAGATCAGCTCAGGCTGTGGGTTTACAGCCTTTTACTTCACCTCCGAGCTGAATTACATAGTTTGCAGCTTAGCAAGTGGGAACAGTCTCACCTCCTCATCCCCTCTCTACCCACTCCTTCAATCAGAAAGTGAGTCAATTCAGCCTATGACCCCAGCAAAAATGAGAATGAAACAAAAGCCCAAAACACAGACTTTGAACCAGATTAGTCTCTGGTCTTTCAGCAAGCTGGACTGATTTACTAGATGATCAGACAAATACTAGAGCCAGCATAAACTAAGCAGTAGGAATTCAGTCTCCTTTTGTTAAAGCCACAGACACAGTTGAGAACTTGATGAGAGCTATTTATCCCTTTACCTTATGCCACAGGTAGTGCTGCTGATTCACTGCCATTTATACTGATGGGACACAGTCTAGTAGAAAGACTGCATAAGAAAAGACTAGCTACAAACAGGTCACTCAGGGGAGAAACCACTTGAATTTGAAGCACATCTTTTATTGGAGTGGCAGAGGGATGAGACTTATGTCAATCTCTGAACAAAGACACAAATTAAAACAGCATGTTGGACAGCAGTAGATGCAGAAGAGGTTTTTTTAGTAAGCCAGTTAACTACTAGATGTACCATAAAACACACAGCAGTGCACTGTGGCTGCACAGAAATATGTATGTCATGTCAAGTGGAGTCCTCTTACATTTTTTGCCCATGTAAATATTATACCTGCTTGCTCAAGACAGCTATAGAGCAGTACTGCTGTGACAGTTTGCAGGTGTACCCAATATGAGTGAAAAGAATGAGGCCAAAGGAATGCAAGACACTAAACCCAATGGCTTGCTCCCCTTGCAAGGGGGACAGACTCATTGCTCAGCTACTCCCACCCAGCACCCTGCCAGGCAGTTCTGCCTATCCCTTTTGCACTGGCCCTGGTACTTGTCAGATCCCATCAGAAACTAATTACTTAATTTCCTAAAAATAGCTCCTCCTACCTAAAAAGATGTTTCTCCTGCCTAATTGGTAAGTTTAACAGCTTGGCCAAAGCTACAATACTGAGGACAGTGAAAAAAAAAAGGAAGGAAAGAATAGGACCAAGACCAACAACTCCTGCTGCTGAAAGAAGGTAAAAGTGAAGTAACATATAAAACCGAACCACAAGTTAAAGTTATCCCTTCCAAGACTCCTACTGGGAGCATATATTCAGATTTCCTAAAGACATGTAGATGCAAACAAGCTAATATAGCATTGCCTATCTGGCAAATTGTTTTTCAGAGTAAGCATAAATTGTCCCTCAGGGGAAAGATTTACTAAGACACAACCCTAGACTGGAAACGGACACAGCCGCAGAAGTGTAAGTGATGCACATTCAAAAATAGAAGGGAAGAGACTCTAAGCATGCAAAAAAAGGATAACATTTCTTTTCTGTAAGATGACCTTCCGTAGCCTTACATAATGCCAGGAAGGAGTCTCATCAGAGGACTAATGGAAAAAAAAAGTAGAATAATTTTCTAATTTCTTGACAAAAATGCAGAACAGTTTGTTGAGGTTTCTTTACCACTTGCTGCAAAACCCACACCGTTAAGGACAGAATACTAAGATGGATTAAGTCTCATACATTCATTTTTAGGTTCAGCAATAGACTTACTTAGTGTCAGTGTCTCCATTGGGACAAATGGAAGCATTTCAAAGATCCCCAAAAGTTACCATGGATATGGACTATCCATCTTCAAAAATGTTTTTTTACACAATCCCAAACAGAGATTACACCTTCATTTCCTTTACACTTTAGCTCCCTAGCATTTGCTGCAAAGAAGTCAGAAAAGCATTTCCACTAAAAGACTGGTATTTAAACTGGCAATATCAGTCATCCGATTTTACTGCTTCTTTTCATGACACAGAAAATGCAATATTGATTAAGTGTTAAGAAGGGTGAAGCTAATTAGAAGAGCCCTGATCAGACAGAATTTGGTTTCTGTTGCTAGAGGACAACAAGCTCAAGAATAAACCAATTTATTAGGATAAGTCTGTTGGTAAAGCCTATATACCAGCACAAACTTCAAGCAGCAGCAGACTTCAAGAGATTTCACTTTTTCTTCTGTTGCTCCTCCCTTCCATCACCACCAGAACTAATACTTTCCAAGTTTCAAAGTCACTAACCTCTGGTGCAGGGAGAGAAACCACTACAGCCCAGATCATCTGGTTCACAGCTGGCTTAGACTGAGACTCAGCCTTTCTTCTGCAGCAAGAAATCACACAGCCCAACTCCCAACATGCTCTCTTGCCCACTAACTGCTCTTACTGATGCTTAGAAAGGCCACGAAGAGAACCAAGTCATTTTGCTCGTTATTTTACACGAAAGCAACTCACATCCCACCCCTGTCCTCTCTTTGCTCTTCCCTTCTTGCCTCCAGACAGGATTAGGTTTTGGCAGGACACGCGACTGACCTGGCTGACCACACGGCCACACTTGCACTGCTGGCAGAGGGGCTCTCCATCACATTTGCTCACTCTGATAATGAAGCCATGCCTTTACTTAACAAATCAGCCAGAAATCAGAGAATCATGGCTCTGTCCCAGAAACACAAAAACCTCCAAACAAAATTCCCCTCTGTCCTAGGATACATCCTCTTCCCCTTCCAGATAGAGAGAGGGAAAGTGCTTTAGATCTCTGGAAATCTTTAGGAGCAAAGCCATTACACTGCAGCTTTACTGGCTTCAGGTTAGTTATTTCATGCTTCCTAACCTTAAGTACCCCTGGGGGGAGGGGAGGAAGAAAAAAGAGCTAATAAATAATTTAAATAGTTCATTAGTAGATCACTGTGGAAAGTTAACAAGATTAATTAAACATCTTTAGTTTCAGTGTTGGAGCTGAGTGACAAGGAAAATGTCACTTATATAGAAGATGTTTATATTCACCCAGGAAATATTTTATATTTCCAATAAGCAATGCAACTATTATGCAGTCGTAGCCTGGACAGTTAAAAGATGATTAGTGATGTTGTGGACAGTTTCCATTGGTTGTTAGCTTAACTCAGCTTTGAGGCTATCTTGCACTATTTTTTGTTTCATTCAAATTTTTGGTGGCAATTATCTTTCCAAAACTTTAGACATCCACACAATAAGCACCTCTATCTGATCAGTCACCTTGTGTGCTTTTAAGAGAGGATTTCACTGCCCATTACCTGGGCCAGCATGAGGCCTAGGCTCCATTTGTTTGACTGCATTTCTATCACTATTTAATATGCCTTTTCAAGGTAGCTGCAAAGCTTTCTGCTCACAGAGGGAGCTGTGAAACAGGTAGCTAGTGCAACAGCGAATCTGGCCAACTCCACCAGAAGCCCCAGTCAGATTCTCCGGAGCACTTTCCTCCTTGCATTACTTATGCAAATATATGTAAATGCACAGGAACTCAAGGCTCTAGAAAACACTTCAGAAAGCCATAGGTTAATTAGGAAGGAAATCAGCTGTTCTGTCCTGGAAGATACAGTAAAATTCAACAATACCAATCTTTTGACTAGTCTATTTCTAAAAAAAATTAAGATATTAAAAAAATTGCAAGCTCCCCTCAGTTATGCAGTGGTAGAGCTGTGACTCACTGCACACTGTTTATTTTATGTTAAAGGAGTCTAAAAGCTGAGCTTTTTCATTCCTGGTTTGTCAGGCTTGTTGAAAAAAATGGTCTCTGAAGCCTCAGTTTGGAAGAGCTATTATAGCAAAATGATCCCAAACAACATCAAATGCAGAAGGTGGGACTGGACCCTTTTGTCCACCCTACCTCAAGATCTAAGCCATTACATATATCTGAAAACTTGGCTACAACTAACTGGAAGCTAGTTTGTCAGATATACACATGTTTTTCAAAGAGCAATTAAGAAGTTTGGCACAAATTGTAGAGAGATTGTTGCTGATGCAGTTGTGCCATACAGTAATGCTCTAACAAGGTTTAGCATTCCTGGACTAAATACATTTCAAGAACCAAGAGATCACTTTCATAAACTAAGTACCCTATATGGTTACAACCCACAGAATTATATTTAAAACATTTGGCACATCAAGCACATGAGGAGAGGAAAAAACATGACTATGCAGACAACTACTATTAGTCCATATTGCAATCTGGTATGGAAAAAGTGGGGTGCATCACAATCATAGAGCAAAGCTTCAGATATACTCCATAGTATCTGAAAGCTGAGTATTTGCATCCCCCAGTGGAGCTGCATGGCAGGAGAGGTGACACACAACAGCAACTTCTGTAAAAAACTTAGAGGGTTCAATTCCTTAGTCTACCAAATAAGGGGAAAACAGCACAAAACATAGCTAGCATGAATGTGTCAAACCAATTCTGAGCTCAAATTTGTCAGCTAGGAAAGCAATGGTAAGTAGTGGAGAACATGTAGCTCAAGGATCATGCTTTACTATCTCAGCCCTCTGTTGTTCCTTCCACCTACTTGAAGACATAGTATTAAATTTCATCATCCAAGTGATCCATGCCAGCTTGCACCACTATTTGAGTCAGTTTTCAGTGAAACAGGTGAAGAAAAGTAGGGAAGCTTTTGCAGTAAAAATACTTGTCTTGATGAGTAGCTATACAACTTCCATCTTGAGAACTCTACACAACTAAATCTACGTTCTCCTTTTAATGAAGGGTCTGGGTTTTTTTTTTATTTTTTAAATATAAACAGTGCTTGCCATGTCAGAAATTAGTTAGTCTCCCAAATTAACTCTTTTCAAAGCCTTTGACCTGTAAGTCCAATGTTCACATGAACACTTCAAACACACACCCCCCCTTTTTTTTTTTGAAGTACAGGCTATATATATGTCAAGAGTATCAGCAAGACACAGATGATCCAGGTTCCTTTCATTTTTGCTTATCAAGAGGCTAATATTGGTCAGAATATGAGTTTGACTGAAGAACGAGCAACCCTGAAATATTAGTTATGTGCTTATATGTGACACATCTCCTGGATGATGTCTTCAGTTCAGAAAGTGGTCCCACAGCACCACAAATAAAAGCAAGCAGGTTACTTCAGCTTCAGGTGTTACTTCCCACCAGCTGAGTACAAGAATGTCTATGCCCTTGGCCAACTCTACTACAGAAAGTAACACACATTGATTTAAACCATCACATTTTAATTCCACTTTGTTTACAAGTAACACAGGCTCCCTTAAACTATGAATGCAGTTTTTAAATTACTTTTAGCCTTGCTATTGAAGTAAACATACACACATATAGCAACAGCTGCTTGAGTGACTGAGTTACTGTCTGCCAGCTAGCTGTATTTCTATATGCCTCAGCACCCTCTGTTCTTAATTAAACTTAATTTCTGAACTTTTGTTCAGCATTGTGCTACCACAAGAGTAGTTTGGTATCCTATGACAAAGCCAAAGAGGAATGCTTTCCTGCCCCCAGTAACTCGTAAGACATGTAGATAAGCAAGCATTTGTACATGCCAAGTAAGGTAAGAATGGCTTAGCCACTTCAGCAACACAGCCTCCAAACTACCTGTCATTACATACATTTTACCGAAATTGTTAGAAACACAGTTTTTCAGGAAAGAAGTCTCTGCATTTCGAAGGGCATTTATAATGGTGCGAACAAGACCTCCGGCAGATCACTCCAGATTAGTTAGCAAGAATTAGCCCATTGTAGTTCATATCCCAATGGACCTTCATCTTTCAGGTGATCAACACATCATGCAGGAGGAGCCACTACTTTCAGGCTCTTCCAGTAAATTCTTAGGTGCTCAGCCTTTAATTATGAAGGAAGTCATGTTCAACCAGAAAACCTTAGGAAGTAATTAACAGGAAAATTAAAAAGTTGACGACTTAAATAAGAAAAGCCCAGGAGATTTCCTCAACAAGATAGGAATACTAAAAAATATCCTAGCAAATGACAACTTCCAAGGAGAATCTTGCAATATACCTTCTCCGAAAGATTCAGCAATTACCAAAATAACATCTGCAGAGTAATTAGCTTGAAAAGTGAACTAAACCCACTACTATCAACCACCAATAATTGCTCTACATGGGGGAAAAAATGCCCTGAGAAGTGGTGTTGAGAGATGTGGTGGAAAAGGGAAAAAAATCTACCCCACTCCCACCGAGAAAAAGGCATAGAGCACTAGCAAGATCCGAGATGCTCAAGACTTCAGTAATGCTTTGCTTTGATGTACCGCAACAGAATGAGCTGAGGAGGGATGAGGAGTGCAGGATTCTGCGAGCTCAGAGACATCTGAACCCTATTAACATCCCTGAGCCAACATAGCCCGAAGGACATTGCTCATTCAAATGAAATAACCAGCTACAACTGCCTGCAGCTGTAGGTAGGAAAGAGAAAGCAGCATTGTTGAATCAGCTGAAGCCCAAAATAACAGCTGGAGAAACTGCTCTATCGGGAACCCCCTGCATCCATAGAAATGGACAAGAGGTTCTGAAAACAGTGGCTGCAGTGCTTTTTGCCTGCAAGCAGGTACATGTGTTTGTTAACAAGTACTGAGATTTTGTTTCTGTAAATTACTTTTACCACTCGTCTTCTGTGGGCCTGGGAAATATCCAGAAAGCTTTTCTTGTTTGTTTGGTCCTGTCCACCGTGCAAGCACAGGGGAAGGCTGGTTTACATACCACTGATTGCAAGTGAATCATGAGTCAGACTGAAAACTCACTAATCTGACTGACAATTCTGCTTAAGACCTGAAAGAATAATTATACCAGAAAATTTATCTTCAATCCTCCTCTGCTAACCTTATTATCACCAGAGGGGGGAAAAACGTTGAGAGCAGCAGGGAAGCCCTAGTTTGCATCAGCCCCAAGCTGCTGCACAAGAGGGTGGTGCTGAGCTGCAGCACCTCACCAAGCATCTGTCACTGCACTTCAGCTCGAGTGAGTCATTTCTGAGCCCTCCAACTGCAAGTTTGTGGTGACTGAGGAGGAGAAGGAGGTTGGGTATGGGCTTTCCAGTGAAGTCAGCTTGTTTGAGACTGCTGTCTTTCCCAGAAAGACAACCATCTCTTTTGAGTAGCCAACTGAGACACAATGTGTTGATAAGTATTTCCTCTTCAAGGACTTACTGTAAAAATAATTTTATTTCAAGTATAAGCCTTTAAATATTATCACTACTTGGACCAAGCAGTCAAGAATTTATTTGCATACCATAGTTAAAGCTGATGGTGTATATCCTTATATAGGCTGTTTGAGTGACTCTGGAAGTTACCACATTATTTTTCTTTCAGGATAGGAAAAGGTACAGAAAACCCCTAGAAACAGAATAGTACATAAGTACAAATCTACTTTCATTATTTGCAAAAGAAAATCGTGCAAAACTTCATGAAAAAGGGATACTCAATTAAAGAAGTACAAATTTTAGAACCACTACTCTGAATGCAAGTGTTTGTGCCACTGTTCTCAGAATCACATAGAAGCCAAAAGTAACCTTGTCTACCGTTAGGCCTTTATTAAAAAAAAAAGAAAAAAGCAAAAAGCAGTATTAGGATCATAACTTCAAAATCTAAAATAAAAATAAAATTAGATATCCCATTCCTCACTCAATTGTTTTCTCAATTTTTGGTATTTTGCAATTTGGTCTCCCCAAACTAGCTCTAGATTCAGATCAAAATACAAGTTAGAAAGACTGAAGCAGGAAGCTCAGAGATTAGCAGCCTTGCTTTTGTTATGACAGTCTTCCGATTTTTGCTCAGCTCCGGACAACGATAATACATCAGATTTACATGCTGTAAATGACCTCACAATTACATGCTTAGTATTTCTGAGCTCCTCTAGAAAGTTTTCTGTTATAATCACCCACAACCCAACCCACGATGAGGGCCACACCACACCATAACACCAATAAATACCAGTAACTAGAGACAACTTACATGGCTGAGAGAGAAAACGAGTACACTGAACAAACAGAAACACAACCAGCAACACTGCGACATCAGAACCTGCTGTACCAAAAGTAGTTTTGGTACCTAAATGATCTAGCAAGGGTCTGCAAAACACTGGGCAACATGATTAAAGCAGAACTAAACTCTGCAAAACAGCTTTAAGTCTACTTTGCAACAGGACATGCCACAGATGGAGGGCATTATATGAGAACTCTTAGTTTAATAACAGAATTATTGAGGCTTGGCACCACAAGCTAGTCAGATACTGCTCAGGTTTAATTCGGTATAATAAAATTGTTACTAAGCTGCTTTCTTTTGACTGGTCTTAGGCTAACCAAGTTCAGTATTTTCCTCTCTTCCTCCCCCCCCAAAAACCCCAAAAGTCAGTGACTGCTACAGCCACATGCTTGATATCCTACAAGAGAACATTTAAGGTAGGATTCTCAAGAATTACTATTTTTTTTTTTAGTAAGTCTTCCAAATGTTGGTATTTATCTCTGAAAGCAATTTCAAAAATTTCAGTCCCTAGGAAGCCATTACAACTTTTCTGAGGACATTTACTCTCTACCTGGATAGGCAAATTATGAGATTAGATGGTTCAGCATGTTCCAAAGACCAACACTGAAGAGATGACCAGAAACCGACAGGTACAATATAGACAGTTCTGTCTCTTACAAAATACATGACTATTTCAAAAGGTTAAAATAGTTGAGAAAGGTCTCCATGTTGAAAGTGCAGAATCCACAGAGTTCCCTACTCAAGTGTTGTTTTGGGTTGGTTTTTTTTATATACTGTGGACAAGAGCATAACTCCAGGCTACCAAATATGAAATTGAGCTGTAGATAGGATATCACTGGTCAAAGAGTACACACCAGAGCTATCCAAGTCCCTCCAACTGTCCTAAGAAACTATAAAAACTCACCTTAAAGTACACATACATCAGTCTCTTCCCTCCACTCTCCCTGCAGTGTGTTTGCAGCTCCCCTTTTTAAGCTAGGACTGACACTTGTGGATATGGCCTGTTGCAGTATGAAAACCCTACCCTATTCACTCTTCTGCATTAGTTTTTCCTCTGCCTATCTCCCCAAATGAACTTACCACAGGATCAGATCAGTGCCAGGGAGAGAGTGGAAACAAGTCCAGCAGCCTCAGCTTTAGCGGGCTTCAGTATTATGGAGGCTGTGGTTTGACTAACCTTATGCTAGTTTAAACTGGCACTTCCTTACAAAGAAGTTGTTTTGCCCCATCTTTTCTGCTTTTGCACCAACTCCACATTCTTTGTGCTGGTACAGCTGTTTGCACAGCTGGACAATGAACTTCAGTGAATTATGGCCCATCTAAAAACTCCTCAAAATGTATCACTTTTTGCTGGATTATTACTTTGGAGCTGGGTAATTACTGGTAAGGAAAACAGATATGGCTGAACTTGTTAACCAGAAAGACTGGAACGGCAGAGACTTGACTGATAAAATGCAAACACAGGAATAGCAGAGTTGTGAGATGTGAGACAGCATATGACTGAGACATGAAGAGGGAGACTGGGAAAAGTGAAAGATTAAACCAGTTAGCGCAAGCAGCTGCAAGGTGGTTCCGTAAGTCTCAGCCTCACCAAGGAGCTCCACAGGCTTTCTAATAATGCCACATAAGGGAATATAGGGTTTTTTTTCAGTTTTGTCTTACAATCTAAAAGGATCATGCATATACTCACAGCTGTGTTAATAATATTAAGGTTGCCTTGGGAACTTACAACGCACACAAAAGAGCTGGATTAGACTAATTACCTTGCCTCAGTACACAAGGTAGCTGTTCACCAAGTCTGATGAAAAATAAGTACTCTAAAAGGTGTATGGCCATTAAGTATTTCTACTGCGAACTATTCAACCCCACTCTTTGAAGATAGAGCTAATGTTTTCTTTTCAGTTTGTGACATCCATCACTACAGCATTCAGCTACTTCAAACAATTTTCACAACACCCTTATTAAGCAATCTCTCAACACAAAACTAATTAACTTATTATAGAACAGCCCAGGCTCTATAGGAAGATCATAAGACAGATGTTCACATAGGAAACCACATGCAAGAAGTTACCATCTCAACAATTCAAAGCTAACCCATTCCACCACTAACTGCGATGCAGACCATGAAGACCAGCAAGGTTTGTCATTACCATCCCATAGCTGAGGCAGCCATTTCTTAGACTGCTTCAGCTATTTTGCCAAGCACAAACATATGCTTTACCAACAGTGAAAATGAGGAAGAGAAATCAGGACTTTTGTTAGACATTTAACTAGTAAGCATCAAGTATAAAAAGTGGAAAAACATGGAAATAGGCCTTGGGAGTAAACAAAATAATGAATTCATACTGGAGTATATTACCCACAGGAGTAGTCATAATCACTTAAAAGTCAGGAGAAAATGAAGATGAATGTGTACTTTCAAGCCTTTAAAACCTCACAGTTCAACAACAAAGATAACTAAGCTTTCAACAAGTTAAAGGTATCTGTAAGCCAACATGACAACAACTCTGAGTCCTGGCAAGACTATACTGAAGACCTGTAAATAATAGGTAGTTTCACCATACTCCAAAGTTGTCATGAAGTTGCATAATGTACAGCTAGCCTATGGAACCCTGTGGTACAAGATGTTTCCAAGGAAGAACAGAAAACAACTGTACAGCAGGAACTGCATAATGGGGCGAGTCAGTTATATTAAACAAAGTTTGTCACCCTGAAACTACAGGAGGAAAATAAACATCTAGCAGGCTCTGGCTGATGGGCATAATGCAAGTGTCTGCTTTAATGAGCAAGGAATTTGAAAATAATCCCCTAGAGACTCTTTCTTAAGGCACCTGGTGCAGGATACTCAAGACAACCAAGTTGAGTCAGCAAAACAAATTTGTGCCACCTGTTTGCTTCGCTGAACCCTGTCCAGCCCTCTCTGCTGTGGTTAATGAAATTCTGTTTCAAAACCTATAGGCAAAAAAAAAACCCTAGCCTTTGCAGCACCTTATCTTGTAGAATGGAAGAAAGTACAGAAAGCAGCTTTGAAGCTGCTGTCAGAGCTCTTTTCATAGCTCTTCCCATCTCATCCCTAATAGAAGCTATTGTGTGTGCCCCTTTCAATAGTTCAGAGAAGAATATGAAATATCACCCCCATTTGTATTTCATGCAGGAATATTTACTACCTTTAACCTAAGCATAATAAATATTTACAATTTGTATTTTTACTAGTCCATCAACTCAGTTGCAAAAGCAGTATCAAACTAATTTCTGCAGTACACAGAGCCTGACACCCAAAAAAGAACCAAGTTTTCTATGAATAGCTTTTCCTGTTCTACTTCCTTCTATATACAAACATCTGGGCTGAGTGCCCATCTGACTTTATTTTAAAATAGTTTTAATTGCCTTATTATCTGCTCTGCTGTAATCAGTGCTTTTTAATACATTGTTTCTTCCTGCTTCTTCGAAAGAGCCTTCTCCCATGTAGCCTACCACCACCTCCATTAAACAATTAATAAGGTTTGGTTTTGTTTCCAAGCTCACTGTTACAAATCTTGAGTTAACTCTAAGATCAGTAACTTTAGTTTTACTTTGTCTTAGTCATTTTGAAAAGCCACTTAGAGCACAATTGCAGTAGTAACATTTTGCACTAAATACAAATACTAGTAACACAGTTGACAACACAACTGATGAGTATCCTTCCCAGTCTCAAGACAGTTTCTAACCAACCTGTTGTGCTGACAGCAAATGCCATGAGTCAACATTACAATTCCATATCCTCAGGGTGTCACTAGTCTCATCATCATTTAAGAGTATATTAAAAATATGGACCCAGAAGTTATCAACTCCCCTAACTTAAAGATAGCCACCACCACCCCCCCTGCCCCTTTAAAGGAAACTGATCATAAACCTAAGTCAGCAGTTTTTATTCTGGAGGGCATAACCTAGCTTTTAATTATTTTAGGCTTACTCTTTCTAATGATCTACTCAATAAGCTCTTTTCAGTGTCATTTTCCTAAATGTACAATGTTTCAGGATAGGAAGTTCTTAGGACAGAGGCTAGGTAAGTCAATACTAAGAAACTTGATTTATGCCACAAACTGAGAGGGTACACATTTACCTAACAAGCTCTCCAGTGCCACGTTAAAACATAAGGACAGGCATGAATAAGTGACCTATTTGTGTATTTGTCTGGATAAAAGTTTGTAACAGGAAAGACAAGTAAGTTAGCTAAGGAAATAAAAACCAAACAGAAAACTGACAAGAACACAGACATTTTACAGCTTTCTGTAGATACAGAAGATAACCATGATCAAATATATCCTAGTATGTATGAGGGGGAAAGATGCATTTACTTGTCATGCTTTTTTTTCCTCCCCACTTCTAACTGTAACAGTGAATGAATCCAGGAGTTACGCTGGCAGATAGAGGAGTCTCTCTCGTTTTATTATTCTGTCCTGGTGTTGTTCCACTTTTGTTAAAAGATAAAGCCAGATTACTACAGCTGAGAGTGCAACAGTAGCATCAGGCTCACTGTGCCTCATGTGAGCAATTGAAGGAGGCCGTGGACTTTATCATCAGTTGAATTCTTCACCCATGGAAAGTACGCTCTTTCTGATGTACCCTGCAATATGCTGGGGGGGGAGTCATTTGATGCATGTATTCTTATTGTTCCCCTTCCTTATTAGGCAGCAAGTGCCACTGAGAAGTCAGGCACTGCTAAATTTTTAGATCAGCTTGTAATCATCCAAGAAACAGATGGCGATTACAGATTCCATGGGCTGGGGCGGGCAGGGCGGGGGGGGCGTTGTTTGGTTTTGGTTGTGTGTTTTGTTTTTTTAAACTTGTACAGTATGCGCAATAACTTCATTAGACATTCATTTGCCTCTCCTAAATAATGTTTCATTTAATTGTTAACACAGTAGGTGAGGTCTCCAGCAGTCCATTCTTTACCTCAAAATTAGCTACAAAAAAACCCCCACTTCTAGTAATTTTCTTCTGTCTTTGGGGGTGATATGTTTTGAAGGACCTAAGCATAGCTCCCTACAAATTCCCAGCTTTCCTAACAAGCTTCTAACAGAAGCAGGCAACCAACATGAGTGAGACCAGACTCACCATCATTGTACCTGGGATGACCATCATAGGCAGCAGAAAACGCAGAATCCCTGGCTTTCACTTTTGGCACAGAAAACAAGGGAGGGAAAAATTACTTCCAAAAGCATTAGGCAAAAAGTTACACGCCACCTTCCTTCCCTCTCCTCCTTCCCACAGTTATTGGAAATCCAGCAGCAGTGACAATACAGAAGTAAGAATGTTATTTACTGTATCAGTTGTAAATGAAGTATTATTACAATTACGTTAACTAGCTAAAAATATAGCTTTAAGTCACACTAACCACTGAGTTTAAGTGTTTCAGTAGCACAGCCACATTATCTTTGACACAGGGTAAAAGACAGAGATAAGATCAACTCTTAATGATGCAGATGCCTGCAAGATCCAAGCACACAACAATTAGTCTTTGCTGCTACAAGTCATCAGTATTATAATCTCATCTACAACATGGGACCCAGTTGCTTTCCCTTTCACTTAGCAGAAAGTTTCATTCAACAGCATATTTCAGCATACTGAGAAATTAATTTACAGCTCTGAATGTGAGCATGTATTTTCTCACTTCTTAAGATACTTGGGTAATGTTTACATGTTTTCCACTCACATGCCCTTCTAAGTTATTACTGAATCTGACTGCATTACCAAGCAGAATTTTTCATTAGGTCTCTACCTAAACAACAACTGAGACCACCAAAGCAATTTGCTTGTGTAATTTATAAGAACCTTGGGTAACAGACACATCCCTGAAAATTTTTTCCCCATTAAGAATTCACACCTTTGCTGCAAGCTCTCTGCTTTCTGACACCATTGCTCAAGATCTCCCTTTATATAGTCACGTTTCCTCCTAGGATGGAAGAGTTAAGAGAACAGTTCTTGTAACTTTTTCCTTGGATGGAGCTTCTTCACACGTTCATTTTAAAATCTGAAAATCGTCCAAAACTCAAGTATAGTGGTATTTTGGCCCCAAGATCAAAAAGTTTAAAAGCCTGCAGAAAAATCTGCTTTTCCCTTTTTATCTTCACAAAGTGCTTCCTTCCAATATATGTCGCATCCTGTCAGAAATGTGGGAACTGCATCTCAGCTTCACCATTTCAATACATACTTATTCCTCAAGACAGTAAGACTCAGAGACTGCTATTGTCTCATTAATTGATATGCACCACACTGGAAGCGGTCTTAAATATGATTTTTCAGATGACTACTATGTTGGAGTTTACTTAAATACTATCATCATGAACTATGAGCTATGCTCATTTCCTAGTCTAACCTTTAGCTTAAGGATTTCTGTTTATTCTGCTAAGAAACCTAAGGATCCTTAATTCCTGTTCTTAATGAATCCACACACATAATTTGTATTTCTCCCGTGAGAAATTCTTATTTGTGATAACAGAGTCCAACCATCCTGAACACTTACTTTCATTTGCTGAACAGTGCCCCATCAAGCATTACGAACCGATACGGTAAGCATCTGACGGAGGAACCTGCAACGCTTCAGCGCTGCATTCTTGGCTAAGAAGAGATGTTTAGATTTGGACACATCAAATTAACTTTTTTGGTTTTCATGCTCTCTCATTCAGAGGGATTTTGTTTCCATGGGGCCCAAAGCATTATTCATGATTACACCTTGCAGCAGGGTAAACAAATGGAATAGCATCTGCAGAACACTCAGCGGATACTCACTCCTTCAACCATCATCTTCATATGAACATGAAGCTGCATTTCTCTGAGCACACTGTATTGCTGAGCTTGCTCTTTGAGCCCCCCCCAACAGAAGGATTTTTGTTTACAATTTTTAAATTTAAGTGCATGAACCAGTATGCTTCTTGACTACATTTTCTAATAGGAACAGCTATGCGTGCCACAGTACACTATTGCGGGAGCCATGTACAGTGTTGCATTTGTCACTATTTACTTTGTTATTATTTGTACTGGAGAGGTCTTTCCTCCCAGAGTAGCGGTAGTTCCAGTACAAACGAACACGCGTAGCAACGAGCTGTCGCAACAGGAAGATCTCTGTTCTCCTCGGAGATCTTCTCCCTCTTTCTCCCCAGGGAGACCGCCGATAGCTAACACACTGCCTGCCATCCAGCAGAATTCTCTCACCCTGTAATTATCAGCTTGCTGTCTTTCATTAAAGAGGCCTGTTTGGGAATTTTTCTACGAATAATGCTAGCCACTAAAGGAGCAAAAGAAACTTGTATATTTAAGCCCAATTCTGGCAAACTGCATGTCGTGCACTTCCACAACCGGAGATCTTTTTGCTTTGTAGATAAATACCTAGTTTCTTACCAGTTCGTGACATAGGATGTCACTGCTCACCGCTGACCCACAGAAAACTTGAAATCCTTTGTCACCATTTCCTACCAACTCACAGGGCTATCTCATGCAGACTATTTAACCTCACTCGAGCTTCTCTTCCGTCATCCATGTCATATCGGAACATACAGCTAAAGCGTTTCCCCCAGATCATCACTTCAGGCACCGTGCTGTTTAACTCGGATCTAACAGTGCTTAGCCTTGATGCTCAGCCTCCAGGCTTTGGGCAAAAGCTATCAGAACGTACACCAAAGGAAAAAAACTTCACCGGATTTGGATGTGTAGGAAACAAAAGGAACGCGGAGTTAACACAGAGGGCTTTGCCCGTTTCACGAAGCTGTTACAGAATCCATAGTCTAGTCTCAAATAGCACATTGACAGTTATTCTTACAAGCAGCAACCCATATAAACCCAACACTTGGACGTACAGACTTTGCACCAGCAAGAGAAGAGAGTAAGTTTCTGGCTTAGCCGCCCTGAAACCCGATTTTTGGTGATCTTTGGGCTCTACACTTTTAACCTGCCACGGCAGCTATTTAAAGATGTAAAGCTGCGACTTGAGCCTCGTAATGCCCAAACCATGTGACATCTTTACCAGGCTCCTAAATTTAACGCCGAACAGCAGCAGTCCAGCGTTACTGCACCCGGCACAGGGACTCTTTTGAAGACAGAGCAGCCCATCCTCCGCAGGGTGATATAGCACTCCGCAAACGTTGCAATTCTGCTGCTTTACCACATCAAAACCCGGCCCTCCTCCCCTCCCCCAAGCGCACAAAACCGTCAAGAGACACTTGCTTAAGCAAACTGCACCGAAGACGGCAAAAACTTCGCCAGTTAAACGCCAGTAACTGGGTTTTGGGGGGTTGCTTGGTTTTGGTGGCGGGCGGGTTCTTCTGGTTTTTTAACCGCAGTACCTTTATGCAACGCCCGCTCGCGGGTGGCGGCAGGAGCGGAGCGGCTCCGGCTCCGGCTCCGCTCGCAGCCCCGTCCCCTCACGGGCACCACCCGTACGCTGTTTAACGAGCGGGACCGCGGATCGATAGGACACGGGCTACCGCAGGCGCCCCGCCGCGCATCGCCGCCGCCCCGGCAGGACACCGCAGCCTCCCCCGGCGCCCCCCGCCCGCTCTTACCCTGCACCCCCCGACCCCCCGCCGGGGCGGAGGGCGACGATCGGCGGGCGGCTCCCGGCGGCACGTGCCTGCCCCGGTCCCGTCCGCCCCGCACCAGCCCCGCATCGCCCCCTCCCCCGCAGCCCCGGGGGGGAGGGGTGATGCCCCGGCGGGGCGGGCGGGCGGTGGTTCGAGCCGCGGCGCTTACCGAGTGGTTGACCCCCCACATGAGGACGCTGAGCAGCGGGTCGCTAGCCCGGAACAACTTCACTTTTTGCGCCACGAAGTGCTTTTTCTTGGTCTTGGTTTTACTCGCCATGACGGGCACGATGCTGCTGGGGGCCGCCATGGCGCTGCCGGCGGAGGCGGCGGGAGGGAGGGAGGGAGGGAGGGAGGAAGGGCGGACGAGCAGGAGAGAAAGGAAGGGGCGAGTCAGCGCCCCAGCCCCGCGGGCAGGCGGCCGGCGGCGGCGGGCTGGCAGCCGCGGGATGCCGCGCGCATCCCGGCCTGGCCGCCGGTGCCGCGCGCTGAAATGGCCCCGCTCGCGCCCCGCGGCCCCGCCTCCCCCCTCGCCGCCCCCCTCCCCCCGTCGCGCGCGCGTGGGGGAGCCGCCGCCCGCCACGCACCGCGCCGCCGCGCCGCGCCCCGCCCCCGCGGGCGGCGCGGGAACGCCGGCGGAGTTTCGGTTCCTGCCGCCCCACTGCGCATGCCCGCCCACCTCCCCCTCCCCTCCTCCCTTCCCCGGGCTCGCGCCTGCGCGGCCGCTGTGGCGAAGCCGTCGCCCTCCCGGCGGCCCCTGGAGGGGAGGGCGCGGGCTCGGCCTCGCCGCCCGCGCTGAGGGGAGAGGGGCCTCTGGAGACGAAACCGAGCTCAGCGCCCGCCCGGGGAAGAAAGCGGTTCTCCTCCCCTGCCCACCGCCCCGCTTCCCGCCCTCACGCTCGTCTCCCAAGTCCTTCGGGAAACAAAACCTACCAGCGTCCCAATCGTTGCGTAGCTAACCGTACGCACCGTTACTCTGCGCAGTTTTTGTAATATTTACCCAAGTTTCCCTCCCCATAAAGAGACCTCTGGGACCGAGAAGGGCCCTCCGAGGTAGGGCTTCGCCAACTGCTCCGACCTAGCTCCGATCTGTGAGCAGAGCGATTTGTTTCAGCCGGCACACAGCAAATCCTGAAAACTCCGACTCTTGCAGAAGTATTGCGCCCCTATAAACTATACTCCTCTATTCATACCCACAGCAAAAAAAAAAACCCCTAAACTGTTTCTTAACTGCCTCTGTGGCCACAGAGGATGTGGTCAGTGACAGATGACGTCCTGCAAAGGCACGTCTGCCCAGCCCAGGAACACGGTACACAACATACGCTTTCCTCCGCTGCATGATGAGGAGCCTTGATGGCAACTGCAGTCACTGTTCAGGGTCAATACGCACAGGTAACGCAGAGCGTACATCTTCTGTGCATTTACAATAAGTCAACCATCAACTTCTGAATCACCCAAACTGACCTGCCTGCTGTAGATCTTGCTTTGTTCATTGGCCAATCGTTCAGCAAGGTGACCAGATCCTTAGGGAAAAGCAAGAGCAGGGGTGCTCCACGAGGGTGGACGAACCGGCAGGCGAGGGTCATCCCAGTCCAAGCAGTGCCCTCGGCCATGAGGCCCAGTCCCACAGGGTCCACGCACAGTGGGCAGGGCCAGGTGCTGGCAACAGCACACATCAGCAGTCCCAGAGAAGCTGAGGTGATGAACCAGGTCGACCCAGGAAGGCACAGCATAGGCACAGGGTCCATCCAGGAGTCCAGAATGGATGGAACGGGTCCAGAAACAGGACTGCAGGCAAGCTACCTACAATACAGGCCCAAGGTACAGCCAGAATGCAGTGCTGGAGACGGGTATACCTACAACAAAGCTCAGGCAAAGACCTACACTGAGCCCTCCCTGAGCTTAAATGGAGGTCCTGGGCAGAGAGTGCTCCCAGGTGAAGCTGTTCAGGGCAACCAAGGTCAATAGGTGAGCTCAGGGCCCTGACACAGACTTACACAGCTGCTCATAAATTAAAAAATTGTTGCACCAGACACGGTTGTTCAAGTGTCTCATCCTCCCCATTTCTCTTTTGTCCTCAAGATCTCAATAGCAAAGTTATCTATAATGCTGGAATCCAAACCAGTAGTGTTTAATCTCCCTCCTGCATAGAAGCAGTTACTGGGATTTATTATATGGTCCATTTTGTGCATCTTATGGAGAGTAGGAGAGAACAGAGATGCTATATTTCATCTTCTGTCATATTTTTTTTTTAGAGCAAGGAGTTACTTAGGAGTTACAGAGAGACTAAACTGCAATTTTTGTCTTGAAAATAGATTCAACAATGACAAAAAAATCTCTTATATTTCTACTGCAGCCAGTGGAAGCAGCTGAACAGTCAGCACCTTTGAATAAAAGCAGGTCACTTAGATGCCTAAATATAGATTTGAAGTCAGACTTTCAGAAGAGTTCAGTACCCATTTTATTCCTTACATTATGCTTAGAATGTGACATCTGAGTATTGTACAATGCTGCACACATCAACCTGCCTAACACCCATCACATACGTGTCTTTCCTCTTCTTTACAGAGTAAATCCATATAGTGAAGCATTTTGGTTTATAAATGTGTCATAAACAAAAAACATCTTGGTAGGTTTCTTATAGGGAAGGCAAAGCTGAGGAAGTAAGTAGTTGCTCTTTTTTTTCCAGGAGACTTTCTTGTCATCTTGGCCTAGATTCTAAAGAGCTCTTCCCGGCAAATATGAATCCTTACCCAGGAAGGTTATTTTTTCAGAGGAAGAACAGATGTTGACCATAATCTTTACAGCAGAATTAAAATAAATCAAGGGCCTGGGCTATCTTCATGACAAGGTCTGGGGCAAAGATTTGTCCTCTCCAGTTTTAAGCACCAAGAACAGGATGGTTGCCTGTACGTGTCTATCCTGTAGGGACAACTGTGGGCACAGGTTTTCCACTGAATCCATGATATACATGCAGCTGGACACAGGGGTCACTTGAAGAGACAAAACTTGATTACACTTGCAACCTACACTCCCCTTGGGAAGCCTCTTTCTGGCTGTGCTTTAACTGGAGCTCCAGGCTTTTTCTTTCCCTCAACTGTAACCCTACCCCTTAAAATAAAACTAACCAGAGGCTGAGTCTGGGACCAGGACCCTCAGCCAGTGTCCACAGCAAAAATTTGCCTAGCCAAGTTCTTGCAGCCTAGACTTCCCTTTCAAACCCCTTTCTAGCTCCCCTGCAGCTGGAGCTCTAGGGCTCTCTCTCCCAGTTCTAACACTAACCCTGAGAGCAAACCTAATCTTATGCTTTAGCCACAGCCTAGGGTCCCCAGCCAGTGCCCACACCAAAACATTCTCATAGCCACTTCTCTTCACAGTCTACCTTTTCCTTTGGCACATTCCCTTTTAAGCTCCCCTCCAGGTGCAGCTCTAGGCTGTCTCTGCCCAAATGCCTACCTTAACACTAACACAGATCCTTAGACCAGGACTCCCTGCCAGTGCCCTCAACAAAATGCTCTCTGCCATGTTTTCTCTACCCCACGCCCTTACGTTTCAAAGCTCCTTTCTAGCTCCACTCCAGCTGCGGCTCCAGGCCCTCTCTTTCTCTCAACCCTAACCTTAACCCTCACACAAACCATATGCTGGGCTTTGGACATGGCCTCCAGCCAGTGCCCGCACCAGGAAGTTCTTGCGGCCAAGTTCTCCTTGCAGCCTACACTCCCCTGGGACAGTCACTTTCTAGCCCCAAGCCAGCTGCAGCTCTTGTTTTTTTCTTTCTGTCGATCATAACCTCAAAGCTCACCCTAAACCTGACAGTGACGTTGAGCCTTAGACCAGGCCCCTCAGCCAGTGCCTCCACCTAAAAGTTTTTGCAGCCAAGTTATCTCTGTGGCTCAGCCTTTTCACTAGCAGCTGCTTTCAAGCCTCCCTCCAACTGGAGCTCTAGGCTCTCTTTTTCTTCCAACACTAACCCTAACCCTCATACTAGCTGTACACTGAGCCTCAGGCCAGGACTGCCAAGCAGCATCCACAACAAAAAGTTCTTGTAACCAAGTTCTTCCTGCACCCCACACTTTCTAGGCCCATTCTAATCGCAGCACTAGGCTCTCCCTTGTTGTCAAATTTAACCCCTGCTGTAACTCCAACCATAATGGTAGGCTGAACCTCAGACCAGGCAGCCCTGCCAAGTTCTCCTTGAGCTTAGACTTCCTCTTCAAAGCCCCTTCTAACTCCCCTCCAGCTGGAATGCCAGGCTTTCTTTTTCTCCCAGCCCTAACGCTAACCCTGACATAAACCTCACTATATGCTGTGGCCCTCCTTTTAATGCCCACACCAAAACATTCTCCCAGCCAGCCAAGTTCTTGCAGCCCACCTCCCTTCTAACCCCACTCTCACTGCAGCTCTAGGCTCTCTCTTTCTCTCAACCGTAATCCTAACCCTAGCCTGTACTGGGTTTGCATGGCAAGGTTTTGGTGGGGGGGGGGGGGGAGGGCTACAGGGGTGGCTTGTATGAGAATCTGTGAGAAGCTTCCCCTGTGTCCAATAAAGCCAATGCCAGCTGACTTCAAGATGGACCTGCTGCTGGCCAAGCCTGAGCCCATCAGCAATAGTGGTAGCACCTCTGGGATAATACATTTAAGAAGGGAAAATAGTTGCAGCAAGCACAGAAACTGCAGCTGGAGACAGGAGTGAGAACATGTAAGAGAAACAACTCTGCAGACACCAAGGTCAGTGAAGGAGGAGGAGAAGGTGCTCCAGGTGCTGGAGCAGAGATTCCCTTGCAGCTCGTGGTGGGGAAGACCACGGTGAGGCAGGCTGTCCCCCTGCAGTCCATGGAGGTCCACAGTGGAGCAGATACCCATCTGCAGCCCGGGGAGGACCCCACGCCGGAGCAGGTGGGTTCCCGAAGGAGGCTGTGACCCCGTGGGAAGCCCACGCTGGAGCAGGCTCCTGGCAGGACCTGTGGACCCGTGGAGAGAGGGGCCCACGCTGGAGCAGGTTTGCTGGCAGGACTTGAGACCCCAGGGGAGACCCACGCTAGAGCAGTTTGTGAAGAACTGCAGCCTGCAGCAAGGTTCCATGTTGGAGAAGTTCATGGAAGACTGTCTCCCATGGGAGGGACCCCACACTGGAGCAAGGGAAGAGTGTGAGGAGGAAAGAGCGGCAGAGACAATGTGTGATTAACTGACCATAACCCCCATTCCCCATCCCCCTGTGCCGTGCATGCGGGGGGAGGAGGTGGAGAAGCTGGGAGTGAAGCTGCACCCAGGAAGAAGGGAGGGGTGGGGGGAAGGTGTTTTTAGATTTGTTCTTGTATCTTATTATCCTGCTTTGATTTGATTGGCAATAAATTAAATCCATTTCCCTGAGCTGAGTCTGTTCTGCCCATGATGGTAATTGTCAAATGATCTCCCTGTCTTTATCTTAACCCACAAGCCTTTCATCGTATTTTTCTCCCCAACGAGTTGAGGAGGGGGAGAAATAGTGTGACTTGATGGGCACCTGGTGACCAACACAAGGTCAACCCACCACACAGCCATATCAATAAACCCAATCAAAGGTCAAGCCTTGGATTAGAACTCACCAGGCCAAACCAAAAACTTCTGGCAACCAAATTCTCCTTGCAGCCTACACTTCCAGTTATCCATTCCTTTTCAGTCCCACTGCAGCTGAAGCTCTTGGCTCTCTCTCTCAAGCCTAACCCTGACTTTAAGCTGAGCTTCAGCCATGGCCCTCGGCCAGTGCCCACAGCAAAAAGTTCTTAAAGCCAATTTCTCTTGGCAGCCCACCCTTCATTTTGACAGCCCTCTTCTAGCCCCCTCCAACTGCAGCTCTAGCCCTTCTCTTGGCTTTCTCTTTTTCTCAGTCCTAACCATGACCACATGGTGAGCCTTAGACCAGGACACCCCACCAGTGCCCATGCCAAAACATTTCCCCTTCCAATTCTCTCTGCACCCCACTGTTTTTTTCTCTGAAGCTCCTTTGTAACCCCATTCCAGCTGCAGCAGCATGCTGTCCTTCCCTCAACCCTTAGTCCTTACTGGGGACTGAGCCTCGGACACAGGCTCTCTTCAGAGAGAGAGCTCACAGTCCAGGTCTTCTCTTTGTTTCTTTACGCCTTATGGACATTTCTGTGCATGTGTGAGGGAGGTTTTTGTTCATACAGCCTGGCATAATATGAAAGTTGTATTTCAGTCCATTAACAGTCTTTTATAGCATGACACCATGAGTATACATTGCAGTCAGCATTCATGGTGCATATACAGTATTAGAACATAAAAGACCTTCTGGGACAGTATTAAAATCTTAAGAGCTAAGACCAAACCTGGTATAGTGTTGCCTGTAATGCCTATGGAGAGACATCTCTTGGGCAATGTACCTCCACAACTGCATTCATGCTGCATTGCAGGTGAAGCTGCTTGTTTCACTTGACAGATAACCTGTGAGCAAACCAACTCAGATGCTGTGATGATGGTCCAGGCACTGACAGGAGACTGAAGGGCCAAATTATGACCTTACAACCTGTTCTGATGTTGCAGTGGGTCCTTAGCTGGCTCTTGGAAGTCTACTTAGGATCTGTAGGTTCCAGTGTTGGTAAGAACACTTATAAAAATAGAAGAGGAGATTAATTCTCTGAGTTACTGGGCATTTCAAATCCTGACTGGCACTTCCTAGTCAACTTTAAAGAAATCCACCCCTCGCAGATACAGAAGTGTTTGAGACTCCTTCAGTGTGTCCAGAGTTTTTGATAACTGAACGTAAAGCTTTTGCACTCCACAAGGACTGAATAGGGGAGCAAAGTCAGGGTCAATTCACAGTGCTTGGAAACTTTATTAAATAGGTGTGGTATCACCAGTGGACTAAGATAATATTTTTGCAAGCACAGAACATGCTCTGCCTCTGATGAAGTAGTTTACTATTCTTAATAGAACAGAGTGTGTTCAGAAGCTTCAGTGGAGACCAAAGGGAAGACCCTCTGAGCTTGTAACAAGTTGCAAGATAGGCTTGGGGAAAACTGTTTATTTTGGTTTGTCCTGTCTGCTTCAGGTTTTTTCTGCAATTCAGAAAATTTCTGCTTCATCCCACTTCTGGTGCAAGATGTTCTCAGCTGGAAGCTGGTGGACAGGGGAGAGAGAAGAAGAGAGAATGATGTAACAAGACTGTGCTAATGAATGGCTGTCCTTGACTGACTTCAAGAGTTAGAATAAATTAAAACAAAGGTGTGAGCTCTCACCTTGAATTTTAAGAAAAGCTTGGGATTAACCATGACTAGCAAGCTCACTTCTACAATCTGTTTGCTCTTTTTGATGCTTGCTGCAAAGTTTTGTTTAGCATTAATGTTTGAACACACATTTTCTAATTTGTTACTTTATTCCAGTATGAAAAAAAGTATATGAATCACTTGCTTTTTGTTTCAGTGGTCATCACGAGCAATTCTACTGGTGAGTTAGGGTCTCTAATTTTAAGGAAAGGGATATCGCATAGTTTGTAAGTGAGGCCTTGCCTAGCTACTGGAAGGTAATATTTCCCTTTATAATTATTTTCTGCAGCTGCAAAGAACAGAAGGCCCACAGAGTTTCCCTGGGCCAACTGCCATAGAAACTAATTTCAGCTAAGGCAGACTCATAAATTGTTCCATTACTCCATAAATTGGTCTGGGCACATGTCACTTCAAGCCAAGCTGGGTTACTTTAAATCTAGCCTGTAGTTCTAAAATACTGCTGCTTTTTTAAAGAACACGTCTTAAAGACATGATGAAAATAAATAATATCTGAAGTGACTTAATCTTCTACAAGAGCATGAAACCTACAAGGATATCAAATTATTAACCATTTTACTGGACATACATAAAGACCAGACTAAATATTTTGAAGACAAAGCCTTTCCTCCATTTGTAAAAACAGAAAAGGAGAAATAGAAAACCAGTATCTATAAACTATTTAAAATGCAGACTCCTTAATTGCTCTGTATTCAGAAGAACAAATACAATCTGTATGTGGGAATGATTACTGCCTACATATGTTTACAGGCAGAAAGCATCACCCGCCAGTTTTCAGATGTGCCATCAAGAGCTACAGGATTCACAGAATTTCACATCATTACAGAAGATTCCAAACAGTCTATGAAACAAAATTTAAAATACAAAATCACAATTACTAAAATTAATTTACGAAGATCAATGTAATAATTTCTTAGGCAGAAAGGATTCTGACATTTCATTTTAAGCACTACCAATTTCCTTTTGTTCCTCGACAGGAAGCACAGTACATAACCAAAGGCCTGCAAAGAGACTATCAGCCCCAGTTAGAGATCAGGCATCTAACCTAAGCGATGCTTCCTTTTTTTGTTTGTCTGTGTTATTTAAAGGTAAAAAAATAGGCAACCCACTCCAGTCTAGGCTTGGGAAATTAGTACGGCCAGGCATAGCTCCTTTAGTCACAATCCTAAAAGCAGTAGAAGCCAGGACAGCTTCTTTTCACCTTGCTCAGCTCTCCATAAACAAGCCACCTAAAAGCCTCCCTGCGATCAGCATCCAGCAGTAGCAGTGTCCACTTTAGTTCAGACAAAGTACGTTCTCCCTAAGCAGAGAAATGCTAAAGCCCAACTATCCCACTCCCGCTGGGGCCCTCAGCTTCCCTTTTATGACTTCCCCCACTTAGGCAGCACAGCTGTCAGTTCCACCTCCCAGCAGTTTAACAAGCCACAACTGCCAGGTTTTGCAGCTTATATAGTCTTTAAGGACTAACCTCTTCCTTTTTCTTTAGTGAAGGCTTTTAACCCTTTCCAGGTTCGTCGTGACTACAGCTCAAACTTCTGAGCTGTTTGTGTGCAGCTTAGTAACTGGGATTTTCTAGTGTCTCTCTGTTGATCCAAATTCCTGTTTTATCAGGTGTAGTCAGCTAGGAAACTGCAGAACTGTTCCCGTACGCTGTTGCTCCAGCTGGGGGGTTAGAGGGCAGTATATAAGCCAATATATAAATCTTTTTTCCCAGCAAATAGATCAAAATTAATAGATTTCACTATTAAACCTGTGATAATTTATGAATGGTATCAAATACGTGTAAGCTTAATAAGGACATTCTGTATATACATCTTCTTGTTTATTCTTCAACTTGAAAGGTATTTTTCTCAGCATCAAATAACAAATGTCACTTTGAATAATCTATTAATTGCACTTGTGCCTCTCTAAAAGATGGTATTTTTTTCAAAATATGCTCTTTTTCTTATTGAAAAGATTTTAAGCTTCCTGTGTCTGATTTTAATAACCTTTAAAACATAAAAGGACACACATTTTAATAATAGATTAAGAAATAAAATGTAGGTTTAATTTCTGTAATTGCACATCCTTTAATAAAAAATGCTTGGTGCAGAGCTTATCTTATTTGGTAAAATACACTGCAAGATCCATTTTCCTCTAGCTATTATTTTTGTTACCTGTAAAATTTCAGAAGAATTTTACTTTCTGCTACAGCACTTCAGCAGCCTTTTCAATTTGTAGCCCAGAAATACAGCTTCCTTAGCATATGCAGTTTTAGCATTTCTTGCTTATTGTGGTTAATCACAGGAACTACAGTAGCTAAAGAACTTGGAGAACTACAGTCATTCCCGCATGTTCTAGTTTAGACAGTTGCCGTTGTTACTGAGGCTTTTGTTTTAAGAGAAGGTTATGTTTGTGCACTCTTTCAATGTTGCTATTGGACTTTCTAGCATTTTTCTTCTGGAGACATTGAAAAACTACACTAATGCCAATTAGGTTAGCCCTAGAAAAGTCTCGTGAAAATCATGGAAAAATAAGACACAGAGTTTTCAAAGCTCAGTTTACAAACCCATCCTTTTATTTTGGATGCCTCCATTTTGGACAGAAAACACCAGATACCAAGACCCTGAGCACTGACAACAATAACTGTATCTTGAAGTTCTAGCGGCACAGTCCTTGTGAAAACCAGGTCTCACATGTATCCGTATGGTTTCTAAGTGAAGTAACATTTAAAACATCTGTCCCTAGGTACATTTAAAGGATTCACGCGGTCAGCATTTCACCACACATCAGTTTGCTCCTGACTTCATCCATTCCTGTTCTGAAATCTCCAAAGAAGGAAATCCTGCAACCTTCCTCTTTTGGGGGTTGCTTAGTCTGGAGAAGAGAAGGCTCTAGGGAGACCTTAAAGCAGCCTTCCAGTACCTAAAGGGGGCCTATAAAAAAGATGAGGACAGACTTTTTAGACGGCCTGTTGCAATTGGACAAGGGCTAATGGTTTTAAACTAAAAGAGAGTAGATTTAGACTAGATATAAGGAAGAAATTTTTTACGATGAGGGTGGTGAAACACTGGCACAGGTTGCCCAGAGAGGTGGTGGATGCCCCATCCCTGGGAACATTCAAGGTCAGGTTGGACCTCTGAGCAACCTGATCTAGTTGAAGATGTCCCTGCTCACTGCAGGGGAGTTGGACTAGATGACCTTTTAAGTTCCCTTCCAACCCAAAGCATTCTATGATTCCAGTATTGGGCACCTGCACAGGGGAAACATTTTTCCATCTATCTAATAAGAATTCCCCATGCTCTGACTTGTGTCTGTTGCTGCTTGTCCTGTCACTGGGCACCTCTGAGAAGAGCCTGGTTCTGTCTTCTCTATGCTCCTCTCCCATTAGCTATTTGGAGGAAGCAATAAGACCTTCTGTTTGCCTTTATTTCTCACTGCTAAACAAACCCAGATCTCTCAGCCTGTTCTCACATGCATGTCATGCAGCCCCAAAACCATCCTGGTGGCCCTCTACTGGGCTTGCTCCAATGTGTCACTGCCTTTCTTGTCCCAGGTACCCCCAAACTGGGCACAGCGCTCCAGATACAGCCTCACAAGTGCTGAACAGAAGGGAATAAACACTTTCCCCAAACAGGTGGCTACACCTTTGCTGATACAACCCATTTATTCTGTCCCATATGCAAGATCCCAGATCCCATTTGCCCTTGTTGAACTTTATGAGTTTCTGTCGGATCATTCTCCAGTCTGTCCAGATCCCTTTGAACAGCAGCCCTGGCCTCCCAGCATAACAGCTGCTCCCTCCAATGTCATATTCCCTACAAACTTGTGGAGAGTGCACTCCATCCCACCCCCGAGGTCATGAATAAAGATATCAAACAGTATTATCCCCTCTACAAATCCTTGAGGGATGCCACTTGTACAACCAGTCGCCAGTTCTGCTTCATATTGTTGATTACAACTCTTTGAGCACAGTGGTCCAGCTGATTTTCTACCCATGTTATCACCCACTTAGAGAGTCCATACCTCACTAATTTGGCTGCAAGGAGGTAATGGGAGATGGTATCAAAGGCCATGCCAGAATCAAAGTAAACAACGTTCAGTGCGCCTCCCTTCACCCCAGAACAAGTCATCTCATCACAGAAGGCAATCAGATTGTTCAGGCATAATTTGCCCTTGATAATTCTGTGCTGGCTGTTCCCAATCACCACCTTATCTTTCCTGCGCTTGGAAACGGCTTGCAGGAGAATTTCGTCTGTGACATTCCCAGGGAGTGCAGTTCAGCTGAGTGGCCTGTACTTCCTCAGATTCTCCTTCTTGTTATTCTCCAAGATGGATGTGATTTTGCATTCTTTCTTCTTTATGGCTTGTTTGTAATATATTATTAATTCAATCAATAAAAAACCCCCAAACAATAGGACCCTAATATGCTATTAGAGGGTTAGAATCTATCTGGTCTCTCCTTTTAAGGAAATTTTATATTCTAATGTAAAAAACTTGCAATGCTTAGGTTTCAGTAAATTGTGATATGTTTCTGCTAGAGAAATTTTTACTCTAGGTAACGATCTTGTCTCAAATTCTTTTGATTTGTATAACAAATACACATTTTCCAAGAAATTAGGCAGTCCCTTCCTTAAATCTATTTTCATTACTAAAAAACTTTCCTGATGCCTATAGACATTTAAAATATCATTTTATATAAAATAAATACGAATAATCAGCTTGACAAACAGCAGAATAAGAAAGGAGAAAAAACAAATTTATATGAAGAAAAACTTGGTGGAAGAGCTGCTTAGGCACAAGACCGAAAGAGATTCTAGTGACGTGTCCAAGAAACTGCATTAAAATGCTGTAGACCTGAATAAAGAGAAAGGTTTTTGAGTGTATGTTAATGTGTCGCAAACCTGCGATTGGACTCATCTTTAATATGATTAAGCAGCTGCAAGCCACAAGACCACCACTCTTTTATGTGAGGCAGTGGTAATGGTTGAGTTCAGTTTACTAAAACTCTTCTGTCTCGTACATGCTTGAAAATGCATGTCTATGAGGCCTGACTTACACAATTCTTTTTTGTTAATGTTTTGTAATTAAATGAGCAGTGTAACTTTTAATGTAAATGGTTATACAAGTGCAGAGGTGACTGCAGCTGCTTATACTAAATAATTTTACTAGCAAAGGTAGGTTATTTCCTGTTCTTAGGAGAAGTTGCTACACCATAAGAGCACCACTTTACACATACGACATCCTCTACCCTAAGCGATTGTAGTGCTTTGCCTATTCTGGTTTAAAAAAGTAGGTTAAAGAAAATAATTGCAGCTGTTCTAGAGCTGAGGAAGTGTCTCTTTGCCCAAGGGTTCTTCCTTGGTAAGCTTTAGCAGTGGAGGTGGCACTTCCTGGCAATCACGGGGATAAGATACTTCTCAGTCTGTACATGTGGCGTGGTGTCAGTAACCAGAGTCCTGCTATGAGAATAATTAGTAGGGATTATTAGTGTTGTTCAAACAATGTGACCTGTGTGCAGACAAAGCTTTGAGCATTATACGATGTCCTAGCATTCTTTGTAGAAGTCTTCAGCAGCACATCTCCCAGGTTTGTTATCAGAGCTAACAGGTTTTAGGTTCTCCCAGTTTCACTAGGGAAGCATGACAATTTCTAGGAATTCAGCTTTGGAGAAAGCCAGTGGTCCCATAGTGAAAAAAAAGAGCCGTTCTAGGCAGAAGCCTGATCAGTTTGTTTGCTCCAAACTGATTACATCACATCACTACCAAAAATACTCTATATGTAATGGAAGGCAGATATGGCCAGGGCTAGGACCAGCACCATTTACATTGCAGATATTGTTTTGACAAGTAAATGAAGGTAGACTTCCCCCATTTTTTGTTGGTGGTAAAAATATGGTCAAATAATATGAGCTATGCTTTATTTTAAACCTAAACCAACACAATATAGGTATGTGATTTATAATAGCTTATAATTGGTTATTAGTGTATTCTACTTTGATTTTAACTGCTTTTCTTACCTGTTTTCTTTTTTTTTCCAAATGTTCAAGAATCCAGTTTGTATTTATTTTGCATGAGAGCAAAATCCAGCAGAGAGTAGATGTACAATTGACATAACACAGATGAAGGCAGGGTATAGAATTATCCATGTGAGTTACTATAAGCCAAAAGAAATCCCTTTTCTAAGCACAGAACACATCTTAACCCCAGCTAGTTCCTTTTCTTACATCAAAAGGCACAGTTGTTTTAAAATCAAAGACGTTACAATGATTAATACCAGGAAAGCATCATTAGCAGGGGGAAAAAGGACTGAAATCACAGGTAAACAACTGATACATGCCCAAAGCCCTCTCTGAAGTATACAGTTTTACATGTGCAAGGTGGGTAGGATTAGAGTGGCAGAAAATGGCAGCAAAAGAAGACATACTACAAACCACAGCTAACTTAGCCCTCAACTTTCTTACACTGTCACTGTTTCTACAGTTGCAGATGAAGTTGCAGACACATTTCCTCTGCAAGGCAGGCAGAAAGGGCAGCTGAGAAGCTTGCAAACTGCAGAGTAAGTGCAGCACTGCAGGAGTTTTCATATTAATATAAATCGCAGCTCTTTGATATTAGGTACTGCACAGTCCTGCAGAAATTAAGGCAGAGTTCCCATCCTATGTTGAAGAACACAACAAGGAAGCCAAGAGGCTTTGTTTTGCTTTGAAGCAAGGATGAATAAAGACTGTCTACGAATGAAATATCCATGTGTTCCACTGTGTTTTTTAAGTTCCTTAAACAACTACATTTTGATTTGAGCTCAAGCTTAAGAAATGTCTTAAACTACTGCCCCATGGTAGGGAAGGGCTCCAAGGCCTAAAGGCTGTGCTGAATACAAGAAGCAGACTATTGGTGACACTGGACCAACACCACACTTACTGTTGCAGACCCTACTTTTCAGTTTAAAACAATATTTACTGACAGAAAATTGTCAAAACAAAAATAGAAGTCAGACATGCTTTACTATTTGTGATGGGGAAGGAAACCATTTCTATGTTGCTCACAGTTTGCAGACCACATGGTTTCTGTTCAGGTTCCTGAGGGAAAATGGGGGAGGAAAGAAAACCTGTGGCAGATTGTGGGGTCTCTTCTATTTCCAAAGCGGAGAAAACTCCAGTAAACATAACCATATAACCTGATATTTGTGTGTCCTTTTCCCTATTATTTTGGCTGCTGAATATTGCAAAGGAGAGGCTTTAGCCATTCTTACACATGGCAAACAAGTCAGCTCTTTACACTAATTGGCAAGCAGAATCTATTTTTCAGGATTGTTTTAGAATCATAGAATGGTTTGGGTTGGAAGGGACCTTAAAGATCCCCTAGTTCCAACCTCCCTGCCATGGGCAGGGACACCTTCCACTAGACCAGGTTGCTCAAAGCCCCATCCAACCTGGCCTTGAACACTTCCAGGGATGGGGCATCCACAACTTTGCTGAACAATCTGTTCCAGTGCCTCACTACCCTCATGGTGAAGAACTTCTTCCTTACATCTAATCTAAATCTACCTTCTTTCAGTTTAAAGCCATTACCACTGGTCCTATCATTACATGCCCTTGTAAAAAGTCCCTCTCTCGCTTTCTTGGGCTGGAGCACTTGCCAGTGAAGACTGAGGCAAAAAAGTCATTGAGTACCTCAGCCTTCTTCATGTCCCGGGTAACCAGGTTCCCTGTTTCCTTTTGGAGAGGCCCCACATTTTCCCTAGTCTTCCTTTTATCACTGACATACCTATAGAAGCTTTTCTAGTTGCCCTTGATGTCCCTGGCCAGATTTAATTCTATCAGGGCTTTAGTGTTCCTAACCCGATCCCTGGCTGCTCGGACAATTTCTCTGTATTCCTCCCAGGCTACCTATCCTTCCTTCCACTCTCTGTAGGCTTCCTTTTTGTGTTTGACTTTGCCCAGGAGCAACTTGTTCATCCATGCAGGCCTCCTGGTGTTTTTGCCTGACTTCCTCATTCAGGTGATTCCTGAATTTTAACCAGCTTTCTTGGGCCCCTCTTCCCTCTAGGGCTTTATCCCATGGTAGTCCACCAAGCAGAACCCTGAAGAGGCCAGACTCTGCTCTCCTGAAGTCCAGGGGAGTGGGTTTGCTGTGTGTCCTCCTCGCTGCCCTAAAGATCTTGAACTCTACCATTTCATGGTCACTGCAGCCAAGGCTGCCATTGAGCTTCACATTCCCCATCAGCCCCTCCTTGTTGGTGCGAACAAGGTCCAGGATAGCACTTCTCCTTGTTGGCTCCTCCATCACTTGGAGAAGGAAGTCATCATCAATGTGTTCCAGGAACCTCTCGGATTGCTTATGCCCTGCTGTGTTGTCCCTCCAATAGATATCGGGGTGGTTGAAGTCCCCCCATGAGGACCAGGGCTCGTTGTTATCTGACTATCAAAGAATAGTGTGAAGACACCATTAAAAAATTTACAAGAAAATATTATTCCTTGTCATTTATTGCTTGCACAACTATGCAGACACATACACAAATACACCAGCCAGAAATAAGAAGGACTGTTGCAGGAAAGAGCTGACAAAAAGGGAAATGAAGGAGAGACAAGTAAATAATACAATGAAAAGGGAGGGAGAGAGGAAGCAGCATTCTTTTCTGCACACTCTTTGTGACAAGAAAATTACTTTGGAGGTTTAGGCATTAGATTAGCTATTTAAAAAGGAATAGAAGAGAAAGCATGAATGAGACTGATCTTTTGAATCAAGCATTACCTTATAAATGAAATCAAATAGCTTCTGCTGGGACAGCAGGTCTCATGAAGTATGCCATCAAAGTGACCAACTCTGTCAGATAGCAAGTCATGTCTCCCCTTTTTCTCAGAGCAAAGAAAAAAATTGGATGACTCATCACATCAGTATTTTATTTATTTGCTTTCTCATCCATTACTGGGATATTTTCTATCAGTTACCAGGTTCCTCTTGGCTCTGTCCTTCGTCATGTTCACTGGCAGAGAGTAGTATTAGCTTGAAACAAATCTCTCAAGGAGAAAGATGTATTTCTCCAGGCATTTTGGTAAGTCTGAAATATTGTTTCTTCTAACAGTCTCTAAGGAAAACTAGGAAAAAAGCCAAGTAGGAGTATCTTTTGCATGAGGATCTATTTAAAAAATACATGTAATCTTTTGTATATTAATTGGGTTTCTATGAAGAAAATAGTATTTGCACATCAGAGAGCATAGGGTATGGTAAAGGAATGGTCCATGCTGTGGTTAGGTCCTAACAAGCAGGAGAGGGAAATGCAATCCCCTCTCTACCATACACAGAGAGCTACACTGGCAAGCTTTTCACTGCAATTTAGGAGTATCACAGACACCATCCCCAAGGCACCATTCCCTGACAGTACCTGCTGTCTAGCTTTAGATTATCCCAGCTAATACTCAAGGAAATTATATACTAAATTCTTAATGTTCTTCCAACTACCACACCAATTGTTAGTTAATAATAGTAGTAATATTTAAATAGTAATTACTAATATAGTAATAATAAAAATTGAAAAGGGAAAAAATCATTACAAAAGCAATTAGCAATTTATAGGAGAAAGTAAGTAATTTCTCTGTATGCAGCTCTGAGGTTATTCCCACATTTAAGTGTTTTAAGAACTATGCTTTAAGCATTTCAGGCAACAGTCTAACAAAGTGGATAGATACGTTAAATGTAAGATTAGTATAGGATAAAGATGAAAATGTACAGCCATGTAAATAACACAAACATAAGAGGATTAAGGTTGATAGCTGAACCAGTTAAAACTCCAGTTTCTAAAAACTCCTCCACCATTGTCCTGGAGAGTTTCATAACTGATTTCCACAGCAGTGGAAAATTTTGGTTTTTAAAATCTCATCCTAAAAATTGTCCATAAATATGCAGACATATTTCCTGTGATTTCCAGGTGAAATTTGACAAGTTTACAAGTAATAATCAATCTCAGAACTCAGCCTCCAGTTTGAGGATTTGGTTTTTTTGTTGTTTGGTTTTTTTTTAAGTTGTCATCTCTGGTACTAAAAGTTAAGCGGCATAAATGATACCTTCATTGACTTCACCTGGTCAACTGACTGGGTTGGACCTCAGTAAAGAGTTCTGGTCACACAAAAAGTCCTTTCAGAAAGATTAGCTCTGCGCTGCAGGTGGTAGTGAAGCACTGTAACAATATTTTAACCACTTCAGTAAAGAGTCGTCATCACGCCAGATGTACACAAAGGAGGGAACTGAGGACAAGGAAAGTGTCACTGATGATATATTTATCACCAAAGTAGAAGTGCACTTGAAAAATATTCAGGTAAAAAGAACTACCTGAAAAATAGCTATTCTATGGTTAAACTACTTCAAGCTGGTACCTAGAGAGAAGAAAATGTGAATAATAACACCTGAGGACTGGTTCTTTTGATTTTCGCTCAGGAGAACAACTCAGGAGAATTTTGCCCAAAGAAGCATGAGACTGCTTGGTTGACTTGGGATCTACTTACACTGGCCTTGGTAAAAACATATCTGCCTTGGAAATGAAGATGAATGGTTTAAAGGAAAGGCCATAGCTCAAAAGGAAGGGAGCACTGGAACCGGTATGGAGTCAGGTACAGCTGGACCTCAGTGCACAGCAACCACACCGTGGGAAACTGCTGCAGTGGGAAGAGGGAAAAGAGGGAGCAAGCTGTAGGCAGCCTTAACGTCTGAAATTAAATGAAACCATGCACCTCCCACCTCTAAGGCAAGAAATAACTGGTTTGGGCATTCTTAGCTTCCTGATAGGGAGAAATTTCCAATATTTTGGCCCTTTCCAAAATGCACATTTTGCCTCCTGGGCCTTGTTCTGCCAAGAGAAACCTGAAGTTTTCGCTGACAGGACACATTTGTCCTTTGCTAGGCAGAACCTGTTGTTATTTTAGGAAAATTTTTGTTAAAAGTATCCCAAAGGAAGTTACTAGTATTATCTGACATTTATTTATCTATTAGCTTTTTAAAGCATGGAACAAATTATAGTTTACTTGTTAATTAAGTGATTTTCAGCAGATGGAGAAAACAGACATTGAGAGGTTAGAATAAATTGGCCGTACAAGTTAATGGCACTCAGGAACATGAATCAGTATCTTCTGGCAAACAGGGCACAAGTCTTCGCCAACTGTGCCACTGTGACAATATGGGCTTATCTGGTATCACGTGCTCTCTCTTTCCATGTTTGCCTCCTGCCAAGAGGTGCTGCATTATACCTGCCAGGAGGGCCCTCATCCTGGCACATGGTATGGTCTGGCCATAGTCACTGCCCTACTGAAGCCCTCTTTACTCGGTGAAGGACTCTATTTTTCACACACAAAAAAGCCTTAACTGTTGACTTTTCAAGGCTTAAGTTCAAGCTTCTTTCTTCACATCATTGTCAAAAAGCCTTGCAGACCTGATCCACAGCAATTAGGTTTACTAATGCATTTTAATCCTCAACCCTTTTAGTCACTTTCTAAAAAGTCATCTAGTTTAAGAGATGATTTACATGATTCAAATTATTAATTTTTTGAGATCTCTGAATTTCAGCCAAGGCATTTCAGGTATGAGGGATGACTGTTCAATACAACCATTTTAAACAGTTTATATTCTATGACTTGGTCTGCCATCACTTTGTTAAAAACTGCCAAGTCTTCCCCTTTCTGGCTGGAATCAGACAATCCATTTTGCATGTCTCTCTGGATGACACACAACCTTTAAAGGCAGTTTAAAAAAACCCTCCCTGATGCACACCCATTCTCTGTAGAGGAGGCTCACTTCATCGACGTCTGTGGATGCCAGCACCAACACTGACCTACCTAGTAGGAGGGATGTCGTTTTGCAAGGTCAGCCCCTTGGGCTTGATTTCTGCTCAGCCAGCAGCAGGGCTAATTGTATCTACAGGGACAATTGCTGGTGGTAGAAAAGGACTTGATTTAGGGTTCCTGAGCATCGATGTTGGATTAAAATCTAGATCCTTGGAAACAGTTTTCCTGAACTGAAATTGGAATACTCAGTTGTCAGTACTTTTCCATGTGAAGGGAAAACAAACTTCCGTGAGTCCCTAATCTGCACTGTTTTTGCAGGCATTCAAAGCATTTAAGACCATTTGGTCATACTCATTACTTTCAGAGAAGCATCATACCATCTATCTGTCAGCTTCACATAAGTTCACTTTACCCCTAGAAAGCTTAATATGAAAATAACAATTTTATTCTTGACATAATTACAGAAGAAAAGCTTCCTTGGAAATATTCAGATGCCTTCTGGACATGTTCCTGGGTAACTGGCTGTAGGTGTCCCTGTTTGAGCAGAGGGGTTGGACCAGATGACTTCCAGAGGTCCCTTCCAACCTCAACCATTCTGTGATTCTGCAATTGCAAGTATAAAATATGTCACTACCAATCTTTTTTCTTAACTTTCACTTATGCTGCAGTTTCATCACAATTTAGCAACTCTTCACCCTTCACCCCTACCTGCCTGTTCCTCTTTCCCTCCCTTGTGCTACCACTGGTGCATGTTTCAACCTGGGGTGATCCAGTTCAAGAAAACATTTTTTCTGCTTGTTTAAGTCCACGAACTGGTACACTGTGGATCAGATGAACACCAACACCAGCATAAGATAGAGGACAGGAGGCAAGCAGGGTGAATTACAGCCCTAGGCGTGCTCTGGGGTGTGTTTTGGCCACAGTAGCCAGGAGCGAACTCACCAGCACTATGCCGTCTTCAGGAGTGGGTTCCATTTCAGTAAACCTATATTCAGCTTGGAGGTTTTCCGGTTGCCTCTGAGAGCATCAACAAATGTTATAAGAACCCTCTGTTTCTCAAGGAACACTGTATTTCTCTACCTCCTGATCTCTATTATGATTAAAGGTATGGATTAATTGCTCAGTATCTGTGAGAATGAAATGGAATAACCTGAAATCTGCTTGTGAATGCCCCTCCTGTGAAGCACAGAGTTCTGTTTCTTCCCCTCTTTTGTCTTAGGAATTGAAATGTAAACATATTTTACTTTAATTTCACTGATTTTGAGAATCATATATAATAAAAATGTTCTTACTGCGTGGAAATTTCAGCTGTCTTTTGGGATTACTGGCATCTTACATACATCATACATGCCATGATAATACCACAGTTTTAGTTTCAGAGGCCAGTGTGTCACGCTGCCTCCATGTCCCATTTGTACTCTTTGAAACACTGCTGCTTTTTTGCACTTTCAGAGGCTTGAATACATATGTCCCTTGCAAAGAGCCAACCTGGGCCACCTCATTCTCCAAATATTGCTATTAAATTCAAAAAGTGCTAATGGCTATATAAGGTACAACTCAATATTACTAAATGAATGAGAATATAACCTCCACCTCTTGCAATATAGGAACACGCTACAGTGTTGGCTACAAAGATGTCAAAAGAAAAGATACTCAAAAAAACTGAGAACCATACTGGTACATAACTAATCAGAACCCCCCTTTGCCACAACAAAACAAAGTAGGTTTTTCATGTCTTATTTTAAAGAAATGGTAAAAAGGACCACAAAGACTCCCTCCCCCACCACATTATGCTTTATGTTCTCTGAAGGTTTTGCAAAAATAGGGAATGATTCAGTATTACCTGCCATACCCTCAATGTATATGTTGCTATTGAAACGGCAGCTTATGGAGCAGATATTCAGACACACAATGGCAACCAAGGAGTTTCTCATAGGCTAACTGTGTTTTTCAATTCATATTATCCTGTACACCAGTCTCTAGCACTTAAACCACACTTCATTCTTTTGGCCTGTTCAAGTCTGACCCCAGTTTTTAAATAGAAAAATATATTAAGAGAGTCATAATCATAATGCTCCCTCTGCTTCCATTAGCTTTGGAAGAATTGCATTTCATACATTATATGTGACCAAATTAAAAGGCCCAAGTTTTTTGTTTGCAATTCCTGGCTTACAGAGGCTGGGTATAATTATTTCTTCTAAGGGATGGTATTATACTATAATTTGCACAATGGTCCAAAAGCCTTCCGGTGTGCCAGCAGAATCAAAAACTCCACCACTTTACAGCCAAGTGCAGTGCTGCTGCTCTGCTTGTTTCAGCATGGGTAGACAATTAGGTAATTAGGGTGGAATTAACCCCCTCATCCCCAATTTTGGGGTTGTACTAATATATAAGAAAAAACACTGAGTTTGGAACATAAACATATTGATCTCATTCCATCAAAAGTCACAAACATAATATTAAGTTACATATGAAGTAATTATTTTTGTGTGCAACTTGAAACGTTGAAGAGGTTCTACATAAGATCTTCATATTGAGAATCATAAAAGTGTTTCTTCTGCAGTCTTTGAAAACAGAAGCCATCCTTCCTGTTCTTCTGTATATGTAAAATTAGGTACCATTGAGTCACAGCCATCTCAGTGGACAGAAAACATTTTTATTGTGACAAAAAGTACCCTCATATGAAGCATTTTAGTAATGTCACCATTTCATCTGTCAGCTGACATTCAGCTTGACATTTATAAGGTGACTTCAGTGACATTTCTGTAATTTGACTAACTAATGAACCTGAATAATCAACTGTTGATAGCAGAGATCACACCCAAACTTCTAAAGCACATGTTCAATTTACATTTATGACACAAGTTGCTAAGAAAGTTTGATGGTTCTAAATAGCTTTGTGGTCTATTTAAATCTTGGCTGGATAATGGATATCACAAAAGCAAAAATTATAAAGGAAAATTCATATCAAACCATTGTAGAATCTGTGCACCTGGGCTCACCATTCACTTCTTACAGAATGAGGGTATCTTGTTCTTCACACCATGGGCATTTTTTAATAGCTTATAATAAAGCTCAATAGTTTTTCTGCTCCCAGTTTAAATTGTGCTTTCTTGAGATTGGATTAGTTCATTGAATTGCCATTTTCAAGAGATTGGTTGAAATGGAAAAGATAACTACTATGAAATAGTACCAAAGAAAAATACCAAAAAAGAAAGTTTAACTTTTTTCTTTGACTTGTCAAACCAATTACTTAAGCTCTCATTTCAGGAATTTTTGATGCAATTTCAGAGTTTCCCATTATATTCAGAAAATGATGCCAATTATTCTGCATTATTGCCTTTTGTTAGATATAGAAAATAAATGCTCAGGGAAGCATATCCTACTTCATATTTCATATGCTGAAATACATAATTTCATTGATATTTTCTATTAATGTTCTGAGTTCATATAGTACTTACTCTGCAAGTATCACTTTAAGGATGTCCTGATCTACAAAATTAAAACATGTCACTGCAATGAGTTGCTGTCACTCATTCTTTCTCTTGTTATAGCATGGCTAACATTGACATTACGAGACATTACATCTATGCTCTTGAATATGTTTATTCAGATATGCCTATTTGCTTTCTTCCTTTGGAAGTGTTGGAAGCTGTATATATCATTTACTATTACAATCTTCTAAAGAAATGCAGTTGCTTTTAATAATTCAAAGAATCTTGATCTCTCTTCAGCAGTTCCCTCAAGCTCTTTTTCTTTCTCTTTCTTTCCTTCTTTTCAATTTGAGACATTGTAATTCTCTAACAGCTTCACTTTTGTGCTTAGAAGTGCATTGATTCTAAAAATCTGTAGAATAACAAAGAACAGGGAGATTTTAATCTCAGAAGAGATTTTTTTCAACTCAGAAGAGTTGTCTTCTTCATCTGAACTAGTCATCTGGACTCCTTTCTAAGCGCTGAAGATCCAGTCATCATGTCCTAGAGCAGGACAGGTGGACCATGCCCTGAAAATGTCTGTTTCCTCTCAGCTGAATACAAAAGGAGATTAGGATGACCTGGTCTGGCAGAGACCTCCTGCTGTTGCCATCCAAGGTTAGGGGAGATGAAGCCCTCCCAAAGCGCCTATCTGTATATCAGCTATAATAGAGCCACTGGAAACTGTCAGCTCTGGCTATAAGGAAAGATCAGCCCGCTTAAAAAAAAACACATGTGGAAAGATTTGTTTCTGATGAGGCAACCTAGAAACAGTAACGCTATCGGGCATCTGGCATTTGGTTCCTATTACAGGGAACAGTAAGGACAGGTCAATGCTACAACCACAAGAAATTAATTTCCTTACAGGAAGTTTGCTGGCTGTCTTTTTAATTACTTCTGTTTCAAATGCTTTCATTTTATGACTTTGAAAATATGCACTTCGTTTTTATACTTCAGTGGATGTTCATGCGCCTATCTAGACTGGCAGCTAGAGTGTTATCTAGACTGTTTTTTCCAAGGGGGAAAAACCCCAACAAACCATACAGTATCTTGGTAAACTTAAAGTTTAGTTGCTATTTTGATTCAAATTGTCATTCTATAGAATAGGCTATATTGGGACAGAAGTTTTAGGGGATCACCCCCAACCCAATTTGTATGATTATACTGGAACGCAGCTGCTTTTATGTAGCCACCTTCATTCTTCTTGTACCTGAGTTTGTCCCAAGGTGCAGTAGCTTCCTCAGCTAACCAGATATACCACAGAGAAAGAAGCCCTGGAGTAAAGAGAAGATGCTCAGAAGTCCTCATAACTTGGAATGTTATTTATAGGGCTGAGTGGGGATTTTCTGAATATACTGTTTTGCCATGAAATATTTATTACTCAAGAAAATGAATTATTTTCTTTTCAGGAATATTTGTACCACTTTGGACAAGAATGAAATGTCTGACCAAAACTACCTGGCCTTTTCCCAAGAAGCCAATAGCCTTGTAGTCACAGCTCTCTGGTGTGACGTAGGAAACTAAAGCCCAAATCTTCACTCTGCCCACTGCTGACCAACACCTGTGTAGGAGTCACACCTCTCTTGGGATTGCCCTGTCATCTGGTCTAATGGCTATTGAGGAAAGGGTCTCTCGTTCTTTCTTGCTGTAGTAATTCCATTTTATATAAATAGTTAATTAGTCATTGAAATAGAGACTTGAGACTTGACTCCCACATCTCAGATAAACACTGTAGCAATCAGGGCATAGAGCCAGTCTCTAACCCAATGCATATTTCACTTACACTGCTCCAACAGAAGAATAGAACAAAAGAACAAGAAAGGCTGCTTATTAGTTGAATACTATCCATCTTGGGACCAGAAAAATAAAGTCTTTTTATGAAAAATATAATATGTAATAAGGAAATTAAAGACTGACCGCAAGGTATATACACAGAGGAGGAAGAGGTCAGGGTAAATTCAGTTTAATCCTAGCTTTGAAAGATTGGCAATGTAAACTACAGAGAATTTTGATTGTAAATTTTTAATGACATGTGTTTAGAAAAGTAATCTGAAAAGATAGAAAACTCACCAGTTTCTCACTGAGACCCAGAACAGACCAGTAGAGGGTGATTAAATTTAGATCTACTCCAAAGACACCTGCTATTTAAGTTAGTGGAGTAATTTGCAGTTGTAAATTTTTTGTCTCTGCATTGACTGACAGCAGAGTGGAATAGGATGGGGGACACACGTTTGTATGGATATTGTTGTTTTTTCTTGGCAGTGACTAAAGAAGACTTAAAAATTTTACATTCTTTTCCAGCCTCTGAAAAGGAAGTGTCATGTAATTGGAACGGCTTCTTCTTCCTATTGCTCCCAGGCCTGAGCTCTTTCCTGCTGTCCCTTCAGTCTGTTCTTATCCAGCCCTCTTCTCCACTTCTCATTGCTCATCACCATCTCATTCTCCTCTACAAGTGACTGCTCTACAGGCTTCTGAGACTCTTGCCCCAGTAAATCCCCATGTCATTGGTTTAGACTGCCAGTCTCCCATTTGCCTCTTGGGGCTTTTTTGTCCATGCTTTCCTATTCCACTGTGCTTTTCTGGCTCATTATCTTTGTCTACTGATGGGATAGATGCCTGGGAAACCACATAAGCACAAGGCAAGCTTACAGTCAACCAACAAGTTTCCCAGTAAAATACTCTCAGCTGTCAGTACTTCTCAGCCTAGAATTCCATGTCTTGTTATTTATTTGGTATCAATGGATTTCACATAGGACAGGATCAGTTTCAAGCTCAGCGTCACCTCTTCCAAAGTGTAGATCATCATAAAGTTCATTCAGCTTTGTCTCTGTGTCCTCGGGTTGGAAAGATGTTCACTTATTTTGTGGAGGTAACTCTCATGAACTCTTGGCAATCCTGGAAGCTGTCAGACACTTGAGTATGCTAGGGAAAGTAGAATCTTCACATTTTCTAGTTTCAAAATGAAAATTTCTCTACTGAGCATGAGCAATCTGTGATTTTATGAGAATTTACAAGTCTTACAAGAAGGAAACATTGACTGACTGAATCTTTTTTTCCATGCAGGATGGACAATTTCAGCCCAAATTGCTGGAGATGTGCAAAGCTACAAGTAACTGGGAGGAAAAAATCTATAATGGAAAGTATCAGTTGACCCTGATAACTGTGCTGCTCTCTGCCTTGCCTCACAATCATCTGCTGACCTATAGGGTACAAAACTTGTAGCACAAAGAATTAGGTATCTCTATGTTCTCATCAAACTAGATATTTGAAATGTTGTGTACCTGTTTGCTAGAGACAAACCCAACATTGTACCACTGTACTAGGAACGCAGATTACTCTGCTTCCTTCTCTTGACGCTGTAAGTTTTGGATTCATGCAACAGCTTGACTTTCTCCTGCCAGCCCCTGTGATCACTCTTCTTTCTCCTCTAGTCACTCAAAGTTCAGGAAAGATGCAAGTCCCATTCACTGGGGACTTAAGGCTCTTGCACCAATCCCCAAACCTCAGCTTGTAATGTAGGAGGCACACTCGAGTCTTAGATCTAGTCATAGCAGTTTTGCATCCTGGCCCCTTCAGTTGATGTTTCATGGATGGGAGGCTACACCTAACCCTGTGTTCCTACAAAGCATCATCTGCTGAGGCTGGGACTAATGTGGAATCAGCCTTGAAACCAAGGAGCTCCAGCAGATCCAGGAACCCTCATCATTGTTATCCCACTCTTCATCAGGAGACACTTCATATACTGACAGTTTAGACCATTAGGGCCTTCTAGATCATTTATGAGAAATGTAGACACAGACAGGGTATGCTGGTGTTTATGCTGATGTCATGAAGCAGCATAATATAATCCTCCTGAAAAAAAAATCACAGCTAATAACTGGTATATTTTCAGGGAGGGGAAAATTTAAATAATTATTTTCATCACAAATTTTGCAACTCTATTGTCCCAGCTTTCTGAAGAGTTTTTTCTAAGGTGTTCACATCCCTCACATCCCTGCAATATCTCAATTAATCTTTTTGTAAGGCCTTATAATTTCAAGCAAAGTCTGTTTTCACGAGTGTACCCTTTATTACTGTTTATTGCAACCTGCATATCAAAGCCATGCAGCTAATAGAATACTGTACTTGCTTTTAGCCCTCCTCCCATACACACAATTGCATGTGGAGAAGCAGTAATTTAAGGACACAATGGATTTTTGTCTACTTCTGAAGAAGCTTGTACAGCTAGCTAGTAAACTGAAAGCTTTAAACTATGTATGACTTCTTTAAATTAATCACTCTGGCAGTCTTTAGGATGTATGTTTATTACAGTGGAAAATCAAAATATATTAAATTACTACCAGTATGAAACACTGTTTGCAGTCCATGGTCTGATAATATTTTATCTGGTTTAAAAAAATAAATAAAACAACACCACAGACTAAGCCAAATTCACCCAATAGCTCAGTGGGTCTCAACTTCAAACTTAAAATCAGTGGTGTTCTACTAAGGGAAAATATGGTCCACACCTTTATTTTGTTTGATATTAGCAGTTAGCTAGTATAATATTCCATATGAAAGGATATTGCTTACATTAATACAAATATGTTGGGTAAAAAGAAAGAGAAATGGTAATGCAAGTAAGTTAGCAGAAGTTAGGAAAAATATGAAGGAGAACATTTGTTCTTCAGATTTGGACAGTGATGGCTTACCACATTTATGAATAATTCCTTACAGTTTTTTATCACTTTCTGCCCCAGAAGCTAAATTAGTTTTACAACTATTAATTGAATTGTCTGACTTCACTACACACTGGGAGATAGAAAGGATTATTAACTCTACTTTACAGATAAGGAAACTGAGACAGGGAGAGGAAACGATTAGCTGGAGGTCACACAGGGAATCAGACACAGATAAATCCCAGATCTCTCCATCCAATGCATTAAGCACTGAACATTGTTCCTTCTCCACACAAACAGTCATCAGAAATGAGACACATTTCAAAGAGAAACAATTAAAAGCAACATTTCATCAAAGATAAAAGCTTCTGAAAAATCATCCTATGCTGGTGATCCCAAACGTTGTTCTCTTTTGTCTCTGTCACATTGTTTTAAGTGCAGATTATCCCTCCTTCCTTGCTTCCTGCACCAGTAGGCCAGCACGTACAGCAAGCACATGCACTCACATCACTCTTGTAGTCCTCCTGCAAATATCTGCCCTACCTGCGTACTGTATACAGTTCTGTGTGCATGCAATCACTATTTCCATTGTAATAAGTACAAAAGATGATAATTCCTTAGCACTCAAGGTATGTGAAGTAAATGTCTGCCTCTCCAGAGAGATCAGTCTTTACATTATACTGATGTAGGATGTTTTTTCTTTTAAGAAGTTAATGAGCAAGTTCATAAATAAATTGTGCAAGGTTTAAATCTCTGAGAGGATGGGGGGGGGCGGTAACAGTAAAGCAAATACCTCATACTTCTGTGATTTGTTTGGCCTGACCTCATTCTCACTCTGGGTGTCTAGAAAAGCTCTAGCATACTCATCTTGCACAGCACATTTACAATTTCAGCTATCACCACTCTGAATAAGGTATTTGATTAAACTAATTAAAGTGGTGTTTATTAGCTGACAGCCATTAATAAGTGAGCTGGTTAAACACTTGCCACAGTGTATCAATCAACAGATTAGAATTTTCTTTGTCTTACTTTAAGCCTACATGTCTTTGTTATAATTACCTTAGTACTTAGATCTAATTCTTAATTTCTGTAAATCAACAGATGTGTTGCCATTAATTTCCACAGGAAAAACATCAAGATCTCTATGAAAAACATTTTATAAAGCACTGTATGTGAGCAAATCAGGTCTCTATAAGATTATGGTTTTGAAGCAACTTTAGTTTCTGGCTTTACCATTTCTCAGCATACTTTTGTCTCCACTTAATACGTGTACACAAATTATTTGCTCCATTTCTAACAGAGTGAATGAGGTCTCATGACTTTAGTTTAGTTTAGTTTAGTTTAAGGGGGCAGATCTATACTGCTAAAGAGGAAACAGAATTATTACATAGTAAACATTAGGGCAGAAGTGCAGATTCATATAAAACAAAACAAAATGCTTCAAGAGGTAGCATTAACTATTCAAAAAATCTTTTTTGAGCGACATTTTCATTGTTAAAAACGTTTCTTAAGTTCTCTTGCACAAGTTTGTAAAATAAAGAATTTCTAAATAGCAGCATGGATCAAGAATCAATGTATTTTTAAAATAGTTCTTAAGGACTGCTAATTCAGTATAGAATTAGCCTTCAGAATTTTTCAAAGTTAAATAAACAATATGTTTGTCTAGATTGGTTTCAGCTGAATCACTGGGGATATGATCTGAGGAAGGATTTTATTAGTGGTACTTGAAGTCTAAAGCTTCAAAAAACAATCTGGAATTCAAGAAAATGCAATTAGATAAAAATAAAAAGACTTACTAATCATTACTGACACTACTGACGGTTGTCTCTGCCCATTAGTTTCTATAATTATACACAGTTTTCTACTGGATAGTGCTGATGTCTCTTAGAAGGCCTAAAACATGAATGCACTCCAATTTACCTATGGCATTGCTTAGCTAAAAGGTACAATACATTAAATTTTAATATTTGGTCTAGGTACAGAAAAAGTATTTATTTTGCTTGTGAGGTGAATACTCTTCTTATTTACTTATAATTGTTCTTGGGGCCATTTATATTTTATTGGAACAAACTATATTGTTTAAAGAATGATAGATGAACATTTGAAAAACAGCCAAAGTGAGTTTAGTTTCTAATAAGACTTTTTAAGGGTATCTAAGAAACAGAATTTTTAATGAAAGCCTTTTGTCTTCTCAATGACAGCTATAACAGCCTTTCTTAAACTGAGACCCAAATGTTTAGACTACAGCTATAGGCCATTAAACAGCTGTGACCTTCTCCCATGAGCTGCTGAAGATCTTTGAAAATTACTCTTTACCTAAGGGCAACTGTGTAGTCAAACAAAACAAAACAAACAACAACAACAAAAACAACCAATCCAACAAACAACCAAACAAACCCCCAAAGCAATCCCCAAAGTCTGGAATGAAGCATTGCCCCATTCCAGGGGGCACTGCCCCTGATCTTCCAGGTTGAAAGCGGAACGCTGGCTCAGGAGCCCAGGGAAGTTCCTCCACCAGTGATATTCTACAGAGGGCAAATTTGCTTGGTGTATGATCTCATTAAATGTCTAGGGCTGTGTAAGGATACTGGATTGTCACGTCTGCACGCAGATTAATTTTCAAACCCATCTCCATAAATTCTTCTAATTCCCATCTTCGCCTCCCGAGTCCCAGCACAGGGGCTTGGTCTGCTTTGGCTCCATTTTAGACGCCAAGAAGAACTGAATGTTCTGCCACAAAATCAAGGCTACAACTGCATCTATATTAATGTTGTGTTTTGAGGCAATGCAAATCCCGACAGTCCTCATTTACTGCACATTGGTGCAGTCTGCAGAACAGTGTTTACACTAACTGAGTTTTCGTTCAGAGAAATCTAACCTGATGGCTGTGCTCCATATGGCCACCAATTGCACTTCAGTCCCTAATGGGGACACATGAGCCTGTACCAGTGCTTGCTGCTTCAGGGTACGTCTACATTACTGCTAGTCAGTTCAGATCACAAATGTGCATTTGAAGCACATCTCCCAGCTGTCCCACTTACTCTTTGATTCATACTGCAGAGGGGTCTGAGAGCGCCTAAACTGGACGTCTTGTAGGTGAAACTAAACTGGTAAATGTACTCCGAATTTCTCCTAATGCACTGCAGCTACTAATGGACATTCAGTACATAAGACCAGATGAGATTTAATTTGAAGTAAACCCTCTGAAACACATCTAATGTCGTCCTCAGCACCAGCTACTTCACTCTGCAGGCCTGCTTTTCTCACAGCACACTACTTGCTAACTTAAACACAGCCTCATATAGCTTCAGACCAGATGTGTGATGATGATGATTGTGGTGGTTCAGGGGACCAAATTAGAACTGCTCCAAAGTAAAACCCCTGAACTGCACATAATGTGGATGTACAGGCCTCAGTACTGGTTTCTTCATTAACTGTTCCTTTTATTGCACCAAATTACTTGCTAATGTGGACATAGCAGAGTGCTCTTTCCCATTAGACAGTGGCCTCTGATGCTTGTCATGCTAACCATAGGACAGATATTTTAGCCCTTCTAAAAAATATATGCAGTTTTACCACATTTTTTACACCTGAACACTTATGTTCATCTCGCTGTTGCTTTAACTCTGTGGCATTACTGTCAGTGAGGCTGCAAGCAGGGAGAGGTGGGAGACGTGCCACGATGGAGACCCTGAAATGGGCTGAGAAAGGCTGTCAGTTTTCATAGCCCTGCTCAGCTAAGACTTAAATTCCGTCATACGGCTTTTACTGATGGTTTATTTAAATCCTGCAAATGCAGTTTTATTTTATTAATGTGCTCTCTATCCGATTAAATTTTGTGTATTTTTTTTATCTCTGTATA